>NC_053193.1:8750000-10000000 GCF_905163445.1 Pararge aegeria
TGGCTTCCAATATCATTAAGGTATGAGTTTTGATTTGAAATATGCTCCAGTTTATTACTGTTGCTCAATTCCGAGCTCGGTGCTATTCCTTATTTATAGGGAAATTCAAAAGTTTCACTATATATATTGAAAGAGTGTGTAATAGGATTTTTTTCACTAGGACTACCTTAGTTCTTCAATTCTGCCTTCCGAACCGGTGGTAGAGTCACTACAAACAGAAAGACTTGACGTTTCAAAAGTGCTTATATTAGGCCTTCTGGAAATAAATGAATTTTGAATTTGAATTTAAATTCAATTATTACCATAATTTTTTTTATGGTTAAAAATAAGAAATGGCCAACCTGATGGTAGAAACAAAAAACATAGTTTGTACAGTGCTTGAACATACAATTTTTCATATATAGGTAGGTTTGCAGCGTGGTGCAGAAGAAATTATCTCATTTCATATACGAAATAAACAAAATTAAAGGTTCCTAGAATGAGCTATGGGTACCATTGGATACACAATTATATTATATTATATAACGCCCTGAAAGGCGTGTGATGTTTACCAATTCGCACTGGACCAGCGTGGTAAACTACGGTCTACGGCCTAAACCCGTCTCATTCTGAGAAGAGACCCTTGCTCTGCAGTGGGACGGAGAAGAGTTTATAATGATGATGACGATTACAAATAATATAGGATCTGTGACAAAATCATAAATACGTAATCATAAACAATAGAATTCTGTTGAAGTTGTGATGATAAGAAGTTACATCGTGTGGTAACCAGCATGCTTCAGAGTTCTCCATAACGTCCTCACAGGCGTGAAATGTTTACCAATTCGCACTGGGCCAGCGTGGTATAAGGCCTAAACCCTGCCCTTTCTAAGAGGAGACCCATGCCCTTTAATGAGTTGATTACGATGATGATGATTACAAATAATACAGGACTTGTGACGTCATCATAAATAATAGAATCAAGTCGAAGTTGCGGTTTATAGCTAGATTTATTACTAAATTACCTTAGGACCTTAGGATGTAGCTATTAATTTGATTAGTCCTATAATTGATGTATGGGATTTGGGGTGAGCGGAGTTAGTATAATTAGTGTGGCATAGCTTGACAGAAGGCAACAAATGTTGCTTTGCAATTATGTGTAGCGGCGTGTAGGTACTTGATATAAGCAAAAAAGACTGCCTTATCTGAAAATATATTTCGTAACCGTTGAGAAAGTAGAGTTTTTAAATTTTGACTTGTGATATTGAGCATGGGTTTAGGTCACAGTAAACTATTGTTAGGGCCTATTATTTTTAAGTGATAAGTGGATGGAAAAATTAAAGTGGTGTCGAAATCTCGCGGTTTATTTTCTAACTTGTAAATGTAGAATAATAAGACAACGTGAAAAAAATAATGTTATCAGTTATGCTTTGTTTTAAATAATGCATTAATAAAATATTTACCTACCTGGCTACCGATTGCGTACTTTAGAATTACAGTTATTTTTATTTTATTCCGCGAAGTACCTCGTTCTCATTAATGAAGGTTTTAAACCTATACGATAAATAGATCGCTTCTCTTTCGATTCTCCGACGAAAAACTCGTGCGACCTTCTTTTCGCTTTCGTAGTACAGTATTGTCGCGTATGCGGCTACTGAATATAAATCCCACCTTAGCGTCAAAAAGAAAATATACTATGCTATTCGACGCGGGCTGCCTACTTCGATTTTGTTGTCTACAAAAAGTCAACAATTAAAAATAATAAACAATCAAAACAGGATTACTCCTCGTCAATAAGCCCTATAGTATACATATTTTAATGGTAGTAATCTGTGAAAGCAGTGGCATGACAGGGCTCGGAAACCGGAAAATATTTCAAATTGGTTTCGGTCATTAACCCCTGTATTGGAATAATTTCGATTAAGGTTTCGGGTTCTTTTAATCGGTAAAACAGAGAGACCGGTTCTTATTTAATTTCATTCTATCTTCATCAAAATTAACCGGTTTAAGAAACTTTAATTTTAATTATTAAACGTTATGAAATCGTTCGCTCAATTAAAAAGAAGGATAACCTATAGCATTTCGGTTCGTTCATTCATTGAATTGGTAAAATACAGGACATCAAAATAAATTATTTTACTGCTTAGGGCTTATTTTACTGCTTAGGTGCCTCAATATTGGTATAGAAATGAAAATATTAAATATGGCAGTTTCCACGACAAAGCGCTGTCACTTAGACAGACGAGCGTTAAACAGCGCATCGTTGCTATCGACTTTTTTCGTTAATCGTTTTCTTTTTTTTAATTTTGCAGAACTTTTGCTTCGAATATCGGGACAAGGAATGCAGTTTGGCAGGCAAAGCGACGGCGACGGACCATAGTGTTTTTTTAATACCCACCATTATAGCAACACTATACTCATTGCTATATGGCAACTTTGTTCCGACTTAAAAACCAATTAGAAAAAAGAATTTCAAAATTAGAACGTGGCTGAAAGCGGGGTTGCCAGTAATTAGTAGACGAAGTTTGTTGCTAGTTACCGTTGATGCAACGTTTGAGCTGTAAATAATTAATGTAGGTATTGTTTTCTCGGTTAAATGTGAAACTGATGTTTGTATTCTAGCTCTAGAATGAACCTAAATGGCTAAGCTAGGGTTGTGGATACGTAGATGTTTGGAGCAATGTGATTTTGGGTACTTTTGTTTTGTTCGTCTTCTCTATGTTTGGCAAGATATCAAGAATAGGTAGGGATACTCGTGTCCGGTAAATAAATAAAACTAAAGATTGCCTTGCTATTTCATGCGTTTAATTTTGGCAAACCTACATCCGGTATGTTGAATATGGATCGTAATCTCAAAAAGTAGTCAAGAGCTTTAAAACCAGGTGTATTGCCTACTTTTCTGCTATGCTTAAAGCAAGCACAAACCAATTTTCTTATTTACAAAATTAGTGTGTAAGTTTTTCAAGATAAAAAGTATCCTGTATGTATTTCCAAGACCTAACAAAATAAAAAAAAAAAACAAATTTTACAAAAATTCTTTAATCCTTGCAGCCATTTAAGCATGAAGAGGGAATTAAACTTCCTTTTCGGTCTCTTCCTCTTACCAGTCCATAAATTATATTCATTGTTTAATCGTCACTTGCCGTATGTTTTAAAGACAAAAAAATAAATGAAACAGCCTTTCGCTTTAAGTCTATAAGTAGTATAGTTGTTATTTTAGGACGTGATGTACGAACGATGTTTGGTGTAAAAATTCGAATTTACCTCTTAACCCTTGGGAATTTCGAGGACCGAAAGTAGCATATGCCCTCTCAAATAACGCTATGCCAAAAAGCAACTCGTTTGGTGGCTTAGTTAGGGGGTGAAGGAAGGTAATGCAA
The DNA here is from genome assembly GCF_905163445.1 of Pararge aegeria. Classification (NCBI taxonomy): domain Eukaryota; kingdom Metazoa; phylum Arthropoda; class Insecta; order Lepidoptera; family Nymphalidae; genus Pararge; species Pararge aegeria. Next base: position 8,753,360 of record NC_053193.1, read on the forward strand.
ACACTTTTTTCGTATTTATAATATTAGTATGGACTAGTAGCTGTAGCCCGCGTTCTTTGTCCGCGTTCATTCTTGAAAACCGTTTGTTTTCCTGAGATCAAAAGTTTACTATGTTATTCTCCGTCCTTTCTACTAACTTTATACCAAAAAATCAAGTTCATTGATTGCTTCGTTAGGGTGCAAAGTAAGGACAAACAAACAAACCTACAAACGCACTTTGGCATTTATTAACTTGTGATTACTTGGAGAAGGGTTTGCCCATTTTACATTATCTACTTACCTGCGGAATATCTAATGTGGTTGAACACACAGTGGCTTGTGCGAGGCATACTGGTCTCGGTCATCGTCGCTAATAAAAAGGTCGCGTTTCACAATCACGCTCTGTCCTGAAATCGGCGCCGACCGAAATACCGATCCAATCATGTTTGACCTTGAAGAATATTCTAGAACAAGAATATAATGTATGTTCTTCTATCATATGTTTAGTCTAACAAGCAAATATTATTTTCTTGTCAAGGTCATACATATTCTTGAAAGCCTCGGTAAAATTGGAATCTGCCTATGGTAGACCCGGAATAATCGATCAATCGGCCTAAGAGTGGAATTTGAGAGAGAGAAATAAAAAAACCAGCAGTGGACATACAGGTAAATAAACATGTTTTTGGGTATAGAAATTTGAAAATAATTATTTAATGAGTGCGGAAAAGATAGTTGTTCTTAAACAACCAACGTACACTTCAATTTGTCCACGTATGTTTATTCTTGTAGATATTAACATTAATGTACGGCAATATAATATAATTCGACCTTACTGTTGTTTAAAGACCAATTTGATCTTGTTTGAATATACCTTCCAGTTATTTTGTCTGAATATTTAAGGCAGCGTTCATTTAAATTAATATTACGGCATTTCTGAAACCGACGCAGAGTTTAGATCAACATAAATCATCGTTAAATTTTTATAAACGTTTTTCGGCCTGCCTACCAAATAAATGAAAAATATTCGCAGCTAACACAAGATTGAATGATGATAGCAAATTGCTATTTATTGGAAATAAAATTGCCAACTTTTTCCTGTGGAAACTAGATTCATATCAAACACAAACTATACATTTCCTAGGTATTTAGAAAGTAGCCGTCCTTGAATTTTTTTACAACTACGTAGAATTTTGAATTTCATTAATCATATATACGTATTTATTTGACGGCCGATTGGCGCAGTGGGCAGCGACCCTGCTTTCTGAGCCAAGGCCGTGGGTTCGATTCCCACAACTGGACAATGTTTGTGTGATGAACATAAATGTTTTTCAGTGTCTGGGTGTTTATCTATATATTATAAGTATTTATGTATGTTATTCATATAATTATTCATCAGTCATCTTAGTACCCATAACACAAGCTACGCTTACTTTGGGGCTAGATGGCGATGTGTGTATTGTCGTAGTATATAAATTTTAGTATATAAAAATATATGTTTCAAGCAGGTTTCAAGCAGTTTTTAACTCAGAAATTGCTGTTGTTATTTTCAAAATGTCTGCACTTGCATTGTTGAGATTCCTCTATTGTTGAAGGAAAGTAAATGAATATAATCCGTTACCATACTTCGTTTGGGAGGTAAGCCCTTTAACAGAAATATTTATAAATATTTCCTACAAAAACTTTCGGATAATAGAAGCGGAGGCCTTTCACGTTAGGATAATATTTAGTCTCGCTCCTATTTCCATCTTTTGGGGAACCTTGTATTATAATAAAACCTTTCAATATTATCAGTAAGTGCTTGTATTGTTTAGATCTACTAAGTACTACAGCATTCCAGTCCAACGAAATCTTTGCCCGCCGTGATAGTCACGTAGGTAAACAAAATATCATAGAATGATAAGTTTTTATTTTAAATTTAATTTAAGTTTGATTTTTTCGCTTGCAGCCCAGTTGACCGCAACGAGTAGCAAATGAGTTCTTTGCTTCGTACTTACTTATTACATTACTACTCAAAGGTTACTGTATCCATCCAGTTTTTTTGAGACAAAGCTAAAAGCTTACTCGCCTGGTTTAGCACACTGGTTCTCCTAAGATTTTATGAGACCAAAAGCGTATTTCTTAAATATAGCTCAACGGGTCGATATTTCGACCCAGTCGCATGGATCGTGGTCGCGACGGGGAATAGCGACAAATCGTTCAAATATATTTAAGAAATGTTGATTAACCACGAAAATCTTAGTTTAAAATCTTAAATTACTAAAAGCTTAGTTCCCCACCTGGTATTGGCACTACTACCATTGTAATTATATAAGATTTACTGTGCTACAACCATCAATACCACTCTGCTATAGTAGCAGTTTTTGTGAAAATTATCATTTGTTTTTCGTTTAATATAAACGTGTTTAGGCAAGTAAGGAGCAATATGCTGTTAATAAAATAAGTGGTAGGTAGTTATATTACTATTAGAATATATTTTTTGTACTTAAATAACATAGGCAAAACCAGTCTATTATTTCCCTTTTGATGCGAGTTGATACACCTTGGGTAGGACAGGATTTGATACTGAAAATTACAAAAAAGATCCGTTCAGGAACCTACTTTTTGAGATTAACGATTTTATACAAACGAAGGCGAACTTTAATAACTTAATAATAAAAAAACCTACTATAACGTACTTACATCAGGTATATTACATTAATAATAACTTGCTGTAACAAAATAAAGTAAAAAACATGAAAAGCATGGTTTTCAGTGGGTATGTACTGTATACGAAAGCAAAATATTTAATCTACCTATCCATACCTATATTTATTATGAATTTAGATGATCATAAATATATTTAAGGTGTAAAATAAATTGTATAGATTCATAGAATACGAACTTTTATTTTATCGATGTACCAAAATCTTTATTTATATAATAAGCTCATTTCTTTCTAATACTAGTTATTTTATAATATGCGTATGAAAAAATTCCATTGTAACTAGTCCCCAGAGTAAAACATAAAAGTCCAGTTTATAAGATACCTGTAGACCAGTTTAAGCTAACACTCTATATTTCTTGCATGTAGCTATTCACAATCACAATAGCAGAAAGGCGAATCTCAAACGATTTTGTTTTACCAATTAATGAAAAGCTGTATATAATTTTCTTTCTATATTCATATTATAGTTAGTTATAATGTTATTTGTTTATTTTTAATATTTAGCTCAGAACATTCTGTGATAGTTGAATACTGACTAGCTATGTTGAAAATTAATGAGATTTTGTTATTAAGCTCTTATAATAATGTGTTTGTTGAGTTCAAGTTTGTTTATAGTTTTAGAGTAGGGTTGCCACAAACATTTTGTGTTTGTATATAAAATTGGAGTTTTTTTTTCCTATACCACATCATCGATTAACAAAGTTCTTGCATGGGCCAGGAGATGGAGACATTAATCTCCCCGGGGAAAGGACAAAATATTATCGTCGCCCACAGCTTTATCAACTACCATTATTTATTCATTGGCGCATGGGTGAAAATATTATCCAAACAAAATAAGTGTGATAATAAACGGGAGTAAACTTCTCCTATTCCCTATTGGACACGTCAATTTTATCCCATGTCGAGGATAATTTTTGTCTCAAGCCTATTAGCCGTGCTTGTTGAGTCCTCACTGGAAGTTTTTGCAAAACTAATTTTAACATTAAACATGATACGTGTATCTACACATTCTTGAATGTTGCAATCGCAACAGTGCCGCTTTTAAATAACATTGTATTATTTAACAGGGGCACTGTTATCGTAGATTTTTTTTAGCTAGGGGTGCATATAAACAAATAAATTTATAATTTAAGTTTATTTGTTTATACTAACTTGAATTTTAGAATTAGTCGGTACGTTTTTAGAATTATATTCAATACAGAATATTAAAGAGTTCATATGTCAATCACGTTATGTTAAAACTGACAATTTGCATTGGAATTAACTGGTTAATTAACTTAGATAGGTAGGAATCTACTTTAAATTCATACAATATAATTCAATGACAAAGTTCATCAACACCTTTTTAATATTTATTATAAGTAAAAAAAAACATTTTTGAATATTCCCGAAAAAAAAATCCACAGACATTAAAGTCTTTCGCATTAGACAAAGATCTAGAAGTCGCTGGATAACTCAATGATTCTACAAATAAAAATTACGTGAATAACTTATTCTTATTCAGTAAACTATTGAGTATTAAGGCAGTATCTTATAGAGAAATCAAAAATATGGCAATCCTACATTTATACACCTATATTTAATTACTTATAGATAAGTTGAATGTAAATAATAATTTATACTAAGCAACTACCGTAACTGAGAATGCTAGGCTTTTTTTTTTTTTTTTATGGTGATGATGATATGAGCTTGCACGGTCAAACGTTTGCTGCTTTATTATTATAAGAAATTATTATTTTATGTACCTTCTTACGTATTTTTTATAAATATGAATAGATTCAAGTCATGAATATCTCTTGTCACTTACTATTTACGTTTTATCATCATTTCAAAATATGTATTTGTTTTTGCGTCAGTGATACATAAAAGATTATATAAGGCTTCATAAGAAATAGTTAATGTGCTTAAAAAATTATTGAATATGAACGGAAACGAGAAACATGAAACGGGTCCGGGGACTAGCTGGAAATGGTTGGGACCCGAACTGGATAAGGTACCGATCTGAGCCAACGCGACCTAACCAAACTTAACCTTGAGTTTGAGATATACGATACGAGGATATTAAAATAAACCAAAGTAGTTCCACTGCTTCTGCGTGTGTAAAGATACATGAAATTTTTTCAGTCCTCAAAAGCATGTTCTTTTATTCGTTACATCAACCAATTACCCGCCCAGAACACGGGTCTCCTCCCACAATAAGAAGGGGTTAAGGCTGTAGTCCACCACGCTGTCCTAGTGAGGACTGGTGGACTCCACACACCTTTCAGAACATTATGTAGAACTCTCAAGCATGCAGGTTTCCTCACGATGTTTTCCTTCACCGTTGAAGCAAGTGATATTTTAGTTACTTAAAACGCACATAACTTAGAGGTGCTGGGATTCGAACTCGGACCCGTGAAAGGGAAGTCGAGCGCCTGCTCAGAGTTAATATGGAAATAATTTATTTATTATTTTATTATTAATTTAATCAATTATGTTACTATCTATACTTTATTTGACATTTAAAATCAGTTTTTTTTTTTTATTAAATACAATTTATAGGTATATATTATTTAAATGTGTCCACAGATTTTAATTTTATTTGTAACAACACGAAGACCGGTCAACCCGTCTTTCTGCAAGGATGCTACCGAAAATATGAAATTTCATACGCCTCTATCCTTAAGAATGTACGAAATGTTACTAAATAAATTTCACTCGTCGTTACATTATTGTTTGATTACCTACTCTCTTATTAATAAGCTACGGGCTCGAAACGTGCAATTAAATATTCCATTACTTTTATTGTTCTTAAGGAAGGTACACACTTCCGTTATTCTTTTTACGAACCGGTGAAAAATTTTGGTTGCATCGCAAACTCGATCATACAAATCGCGAACTTGCAACGAATGTAGTTAGTTCTATCCTCAGATTTTAACCAATGCGTTCTGAATTATATGGTTTAATTGTTTGTTCGTTTAAACGCTGCGCTTTTGCCCAGATAGATATAATTTCTGCAAGAGGTCCGATCTTCATAAAATCTTGTAATTTAAACAACAAACAGCTTACATCCTTAGTGGTGACCGGAAAATGGGCGGTGGAATATATGGTAGCGAGTATATCAGACGCTACCTGTGGCATACTTGGTGTAATATACGATATTAACATACATTTGATTTAGCCTCTAGACGCTTAGCCGATAGAATTTTCCTTGGCCAAGGCGTAATATTGTTGTAACGCGACGACTTTTGATTATTATTAACTAGTAGCGGCCATACGTGACTTCGTCCGCGTGTAAGTCAACCTGAAAAGATAGACATATTCTGGCACGGATTTTTATTTAAGAACTTTTAAAGGTGAACAACTTTGTCATACATGAATTTATCAAAACTTTAACCGTTTACGCAGCGCACATTCTTTATTGGTGCGATGCGATTGGTCTTATTATGATGATATATAGTCTATAGTCTTCCGCGTGAAATGGGCTATCTAAAAATGAAAAAAAAAAATTCAAATTGGACCAGTAGTTCCTGAGTTAATCGCGTTCAAGTAAACAAACAAACAAAACCTTCAGCTTTACGTACTTATTAGTAGGTATAAGGTATTCGCATGGTATTCAAACCACGGTGACGTATTCGCAACAAATAGGTACTTATACTTTTTTAAAGATCTCTGAGAAAAAGATCTTTTGTAATTTTCAGAGTGACAATTTTCTCTGTAAAATAGATTGTAAGGACAAAGAGTAAGGATTTTATGTTAGGTACTGGAGTTTAAAAGTATCTGTATTACAAAATTGGATCTTAAGCGTCGAAGTTTTCTACTAAAGCATCCAAGAAAAATTAACTGATCGATTGTTTTACCTAAGTGTTTTTTTTTTTAAACCAACTAAATTTTGCTGTTTATGTGATATAAATGGACTCGAGCCATTATTAAACAATAAACTACGAAGCAAACAACGAGCATTTTGCTAAAATTCGCATTTAATTTTAAAAACGATCGAATTGCAAGATATATGAAGATATGCAAGATATTTTGCTTAAGGTACGAGATCCTTCAAGTAAGTAAGCAGTTTCAAAGCACTGCACTCACTGGGAGCATTTGTTTTATTCATTTTTATTTTCTTCGGTTTTTGTAGTATGGTTTTTAACGGATGCTGGTAACATAAACGGAGTTATAGACCGAATCAAACAATATGAGTTCTCGACCTCTGTGAGTTGCGATGCGCAGAATTCGATATTCGGTAGCCAATCAGCGGAAAGATATATAGTAGTGTAGTTGACTGTCTGCGCTAAGCTTTGTTTGGTGAGGAGTATAAGGATTGAAGCCGTTAGTCCAGCAGTGGGCTGTAATAGGCTGTTGATGATTGATGATGAATAATATTATAATTTTTTTATGATGAACAAACGCTGTTAAAACTGGCTTATAGTAACAATTCATATAAATAAATATAAAAATTGATGCTAACAATTTGTTACGTGCGACCTATGTAGCTACAATGAATTCATATAATTCATTTCTATTAAATCGCAATATAAATAAATCTAATATTTATTGTTAATATGTACCTAGATAATAAAAGCATTACCTGTTAATACTGAAAAGCTTCTTAAATTTTAAGAGACTATTTTTCGAACGTTTAATGGCACTTCGTCAATACAAGAAACGTCAATAAACGGACATTTTAATGGGTCTTATTAATTAACTTTTCAGTATTCCGCCGTAAATATTTTATAACCCTTAAGAGAAAGTTTTTCGTATCCATTAGAAAAGACTACTAAGAGTAATAAAAAGATCAGAAAATAAAGGATACGTTTTATTTTTTCTTTCCATTTTACAAAAAGCATATTCAGGTACGCACGGATTACTGGAAACTGCTCCGTTGGTTTAACGGTTAGCATGATCGACTACGAGTTACGAGGTACCTACTGCAGGTTTATTTCTCGGGTTGGACCAAGAATTAATAGGTATTGGCCTTTTTTGTCAAGTTTTCCAAGTAGGGAATTAAAAATCTGGAGTTAAGTAAACTCCGTGCTTCGACGAGCACGTTAAATTTTTATTTCACTACAAGTTGGCTCTGGACTGCAACCTCACCAGGTGGTAAGTAATGATTAAGTCTTAGATGGGCTAACCTGTTAGGGAGTATGATATACCACTAATCGGTTTCTACGCCAGAACAAATCGCTTACCGGCACGTCTTTGTCGGTAGGTTTGTAGCCAAAGCCAGGCCAGGGAAAGACTCAGAAATTATAAATTGCTCGGGACCTCCTACTTAAAACCACAGCGCTGACCGTTACGCCAGGGCGGTCGTCAAAAACGACACGACTGCGACATGCCGCCTGCGGCCTGAGGCTTATCAATTATCATCCACACCTCTTCTCTATTATCTATACATGAGTCATGTAATTACGACGGCAACCACTACCTTCGGACCGGAACACAGTACCAATGCTGCTGGACGGCAAAAATAAATAAATAAATATACTACGACAATACACGCATCGCTATCTAGTCCCAAAGTAAGCGTAGCTTGGGTTGGGTTGGGGGTACTAATATAACAAATGAATTCGTTTTATGAATAATATACATAAATACTTAATATACTAGATATGCCCTGCGGCTTCGCCCGCGTAATTTTAGGAGGCAGCGTACTGCTACATAGTCTACACCTACAGTTATATATGAGATTTTTTCGCAAACATTTTTTTTATCTTACGTATTTTTTTTCAATGAAAAGTATACTATGTTATTTCTAATACCTCCAAGAATATGTATAAAAAGTTTCGTGAAAATCGGTTCAGTAGTTTTCGCATCAAAGCGTAACAAACAAACTTACATACACATTTATAATATTAGTAGGGATAGATAAACACCCAGACTCTGAAAAATATTCGTGTTTATCCCACAAATATTGTCCAGTTTTGGGAATCGAACCCACGGCCTTGGACACAGAAAGCAGGGTGGCTGCCCACTGCGCCAATCTGCCGACAAATAAGCTTGGCGGTAGTTCTTCCCCGGACGAGCTCTGCCACAAATAGCAATCTTTGCTATATCAGGGTGTGAGAGAATGTGAAGTGTGCATACGTAAACCGCATCAGGCTACAAGGAAAAAACTGTAGGTCTTCCACTTCCTAGGATATCGTCTTGCATTATTTATTTCAATACTTCTCATAACGCATGAGGTGCCCAAGATATTGCAGCTCAGGAACTGCCAATTCAATTTGAAATATTCTATTTCCGTTCGACAGCCCGTTTATTGAAAAAGGTTAAAGGTATGAATGAATGAATGAATGAACTTTTATTGTACACCACATAAACATATAGAAAATTGTAAATAAAAATTTAACGGAAAGTAGATACCTATACAATTTGGCGGCCTTATCGCTACATAGCGACCTCTTCCAGGCGATGAACCAATAGGAGAGAGGTAGGTGGTGCATATAAATAATCATACATATAGGTATATTTTGGTAAGGTAATGTAACATCACGCTATAATCCTAAGAGAGGGGCACAAGTAGTGTCTAAATTGCCAAGAAATGAAGAAAAATGCACGGATTGATATCATCTGTCTTTCTAATCAAATTGGAAAATTGGAAGTTTAAGTTTAAGGTCAGGTCTTTAGAAAAACATAAAATCTGGTTGACACCCAGATTTTGCATGTTAGGTATAACATTTATTCTTCACTATTTTCTGTATTTGTTTTCTTCGCCATTGGTTGCCTGGAAGAAATCGCTATGAAGCGATAAGTCTGCCAAATTGTATAGGTTGTTTTGTTATACTTTTCTTTTTTATGTACTTTTAGTGGTGTGCAATAAAAGAATATTATTTATTCATTCATTCATATTTTTAAAGCTATAATCCATTCTATCAATTATCCCAGAGAATAATCCAAACAGCAATCAATGCGATGTGAAACGTAGAAATTGATTGCCTAAAATAAAAATTACTTAAATTTTCAGTGAAAATTGTTATTTCATAGAATGTTATGCTTTTTTACCTGCAGTACGTATCGGAAAATGAAAAATTGCAATTATTTTCCTCTTCTCTATTATCTATACATTGAATTGTTTGATTTTATTCGTGCGAAAATAGTTAGTGTGGAACGTGTGAATGTAATACTTATATTCGTTGAACTAACATTTTCCCAGCAGCAATAAAGTTTTTTCATAGTTATATGAAAAATTGGCTCTTACTGCTCTTATAGCATACTAGCGAACCCTCGCGACTTCGTCATCCTCATAAACTTTCGCATTTATAGTATTAGTAGGATGGTACAAAGACTTCTGCGCTTAATGCAGAAGTCTTTGTGAGGTTGAGCATACCAGTATAACACGATTCCCACGTTTTAGTTGAGCATGAGTTTAAAAATGTGCTTAGAACATTTATTATTCCGTAATTTTCGTAACGACACAGATGCATCATGACGCTACACTTTCGTCTGCACTCAAGATAAAAATATTCTAAAACATTTACCTTACTAAAAGAATTTCTTACCGGCTACTTTTCAGTAGAATCTACATTTCAAACCAAACAAAATAGGCATATTTACTGTAGATATATATGTCAAAAGTACTGTAGATATATATGTCAAAAGACTCAAAAGTGTCATTAATCGACCACTGAGACACAATAATTATTGTAAAAGTCGGCTTATGTAAAAGTGCCCAGCTAACGAGACTATATAAATAAAAACGTTGGTATAACCCGGCCGAAAAGCAGGAATATTTGAGAAAGTAATTAGGGGTAGGAAATGAGCCAAACATTCTGATGCCGGAACACCGCAGACGTGAGAAAAGAGCCTAGAGAGTTTCTCGAGGAAGTAAATTAGGTTAAGCGAGAATCTATACTTACTTAACTAATCCAAAAAATCAACAAAGTTATTTACACCAAGCAAATAATTGGTACTATTGTGTGTAATTATATTAAACAAACATCTTGTTCAATTAGTTTGCATGTTTGAATTATGGGGTCCTGATCGATTTCTGGGTCGAGCCTAGTAATGAAATTTTCTGCTAAACCGTTCTCAATCTCAACGCTGACATTTTCTATTTCTACAACAAGTTAGCTGCTGACTGGAATCTCACGTTGTGGTAACAGATTTTGCAGTCTATCTTAGTATATTTAACTCATAATCTTTTCACTTTCTACGCGACATCGTACTGGAACGACAAATCGCTTGAGGCTCTTGTTCGTAGGTAGCGCTACTAAAGGCCAAAGCCTGCCCCCCGAAGGGAAAACACAGTAATGATCTTCTTACGGGCCAAATAAAACAACCTAAGAAGGTCGGCAATAGAAATCCGTAAAAAGTAAATATGCATGTATACGGTAGCTCATGATGGCATATAAGAGCGTCGTGCCGCTTGCCGTAACGGCATAGGATTTGGTTTTACGTCCAAGGTGCGCCAATAGATGCTCAGTTTAAAAATCCATTCGCTTTCTTCAAACGAGTTACAGTAGAATCACATCTACAACATTTTCGCAGCGACATCGCTGTGTTACATCTCACAAGTAGGTATAATCTTTGCTTCTCCCAGTACTGACCGACTTTCCTATTTTCATTCTCGGCGACCAGCGGATATCTGCCGTGAAAGGTTTTTTTTTATTCTTACAGATTGTAACATCTCGTGCATTTTTAATACGTGAGAAAAGACCGTGTCTCGTATGCAAAGAATTGTAAGAATTTGATACTCTTTTATATTTACTGTTGTGGTGCAATATTTCTTGAAATAATATACAGGGCTAGTTGGAAACCCATAAAAGTACCACTAATAGATGATCCTGTTAATGATAACTTGATTTATTTCACCTAACATGTGATTGAAAATGGCGTTTATAAGTATGTATGTACCTACAATAAAAAAGTGAGAGAATGAGAGGTATGCAGACGCCACCCGCACCATGAATGAATGAATGAATGAATACACTTTTATTGTACACCAAAGAAAAAAAAGTAGTTACAAAGATATAAATACATATAAAGAGAGTACAATTTGGTGGCCTTATCGCTACATAGGACAGCGAAGGAAAAAACATAGAAAAAAGGTAAGTGGTGCAATAAATAAGATTTAAAATTATACAAATATATAAACAAAATATATATATATATAAATATAACTATTATATATATATATATAAATATTTTACATATAAATACAAATAAAATATAAAACATAAATACCTATATAAATATGCTACATAATTGATACTGTAGTAGGCGACAAAATGTCTGTTTGTGCACAGGTTCGGAAAGCAGATTCTAACAATAAGAGCCGGAAAGAAACTCTTGCTCTTTTCCAAATATATAAGGTACATATTTATCTTCTGACTTAAGGATCTATATCGGTGGTATAACATGAGTTTAACAGCATTGCCCCGATGGTGGCTTCGTTACCCGTATGCAGTTCTGGGAAAAGCGATTGCTTTCCGGATTTCAGAAATTATTAAATTTTTCCATATTATAGCCGCGGATCGATCCAAAGAAGTAATACCAGTGGCGTGCGCTTTTGACCAGGGACAAAATCAAACGCAGCCGAGTCCCGGGCAACAGCTAGTAATAAATAAATATACTACGACATAAAAGTACACATCGCCATATAGCCCCAAAGTAAGCGCAGCTTGTGTTATGGGTATTAAGATGACTGATGATATTTTTATTAATGTGATAAATGCTTATAATATATAAATAAACACCCAGACACTGAAAAATATTCATTTGAATACACAAACATTTTCCAGTTGTGGGAATCGAACCCACGGCTTTGGACTCAGGGTCGCTGCCCACTGCGAACAATCGGCCGTCGATATTATCAGATATATGTATTGTTGACGGCCGGGTGGCGCAGTGGGCAGCAACCCTGCTTTCTGAGTCCAAGGTCGTGGGTTCGATTCTCACAACTGGAAAATGTTTTTGTGACGAACATGAATGTTTTTTCAGTGTGGGTGTTTATCTGTATATTATAAGTATTTATGTGTATTATATTCATAAAAAAATATTCATCAGCTATCTTAGTACCCATAACACAAGCTACGCTTACTTTGGGGCTAGATGGCGATGTGTGTATTGTCGTAGTATATTTATCTATTTATCCATTTATTGTTGAATGTTGATTTCCTAATGACTCTATAACATAGTAGTATGCATATTAAATATGTATAAGTGTAGACAAAGCGGGATGGAGCGTGTAGGTACACAAATCAGGTCGAACGATCGTATTCATGTGACAGGGTCTACTAATTTCCATCCGCAATGGCCATTGTGTGTTGTTAAGCCTATTACGTAGACATGAGCTTGTGTCTTATTAAAGGGTATGAACCACTTCCGAATAGACATAATCTATAGGTATAAAAGGCAAAGGTGACTGACTGACTGACTGACTGATTGACTGACTGACTGGTCTATCAAAGTACAGCTCTAACCACTTGACGGATCGGGCTGAAATTTTGCACACAGATAGTTATTACAACGTAGGCATCCGCTTGCAGGACATGCTCCTTGCATGTGAAGTGTTGCTTTGTTTATATGCGATGTTTTTCCAGTTACCATCAAGTGAGTTATCTGCTTGGTCTGTCAATTATAACTATAAAAAAATGCTAATAACAATATAGCATGCTTATTAAAGATACAATTTTCAGCGGCCTATTAATTATGCCATTGCGAATTAGATTAGCTAACAAAGTTAAGTATAACATTTATAAAACTATTACGCTTACATTCTTATATAATTGTGTTATTATTATGTGTAGAGTAAAGTAAAGCTCATTTTCATTCGTTCATTCATACATTCAGTTTTCTACACATAAGTAGCCTACTTACTTGCTTCCCGAAATGTGATTTATTTTCTGTGCGAAGTACGACTAAAGCTTTTAACAATCGAAATGAGTAGGTATCTTGATTCGGAAAACAAACCAACAGTCTCCAATCAGCTCGGTAAACAAAATTGATTACGGCATACAGCAAACGAAGGGAATTTGGCAATAGTAACCTATAAAACAGCTGTTTGTCAGAACTTTTTTCCCGAATCTTGTCTGAATCTTTATGTTATCACCTTAACGGCTAGTATGGGCAGGATCCATTTTTCTCCACGGGGAAACCATTTTTCTCCACAGTTTTATCTGGCAAGTAGTTTAGGTATAGGATTTTAAATGAAACGGAAAATCAAAGTATAATTAAATTTATTGTAAATACATTTTATTTCGATTATGGACCGGTGAAACACATTTGCCCGCTTCAAAATTGTACGCTACTGCACATAGAATAAAAGTGAGTGTTTAATGGTAGTTTATTAATTAATAAGAGCTATTATTTTCTGAAGCCGCTCCCTCAAAACTCAGCCTTAAGTCCATAGTAATAAGATCAGTGTTTTCGCATATAAGACTACGAACCTGCGATTCGCATATAGCAATTGCAATACTTGTGTGAATTGCTTCGCTTTTTCCTTATGCCTCCAAAGAAAACTCCCATACTGCTACAGGTTGACTCAGACTCGAATCAAAGCTCCAATGCAATGACAGACACCGATACCCAAGAGAGTGCCACTATTGCTACATCAAAACTAAGGATACGTAAACGACAGCATGACGATGATTTGAGTCTGTTTATGGCAGACATGAAAAAGATGTTGCAGGACTTTAAAAGTCAACAAGAGGAAAATTTCAAAGCTTTCCAAAACAGTTTATTTGTAACTATTAATGACATCAAGAAGCAAAACGGGGAAATTAGGTCTTCACTAGAATTTTTATCTAAGCAATATGACGACATAAAGCTTAAAATCGAAAAAATTGAAAAGGATAAGAAAAGTTATAATTTGTGTATAGAGAAGTTAGAGGAAAAAATTGAATTAATAGAGAAAAGATTTAAGTCATCTAACCTAGAAATAAGAAACATTCCTACTAAAAAATCAGAAAGCAAGCTGGAACTTTTGGAATTAGTCATAAAATTAAGTCAGGTATTAAAGGTTCCACTGGAACGAAGCGAGGTCCGCGATGTTTATAGAATCAATGCCAAGCCCGAAGACAATAAGCCAATAAGCATTGAATTCTCCTCAGTCATATTGAAAGAGAACCTCTTACAAGCCTTCAAAAATTATAATAGGGAACACCGAGGGTCTGATCGGTTAAGCACTAAAACTCTTCGTCTTGATATACCTTCTCAGCCCATATTTATCTCAGAAGCTCTTACGTATAAATGCAAGAAGCTGTTCTTTCAAGCTCGGGAATTTTCCAAAGCCAATGGCTATGCTTTTTGCTGGACAACACATGGAAAAGTCTATCTACGTAAGAAAGAAGGGGCCCCTTTTATTCACATCAAGAATGAACATACCCTTATTAATCTAGTTACCGACGCTAAGAAATGACTAGTTATATGTGTACTTATATTTTGTAAAACTTTTTATTTAAATTTTTTAAGCATGCTGTTTTTTACAATAATTTTACTTTATATTAACAACCGATATAATTCATACTTGCACCTTATACACGTATTTTATACGACACACATCACACAATTTAAATTTACTCGAGTTTACACAATTTCATTTAAAATATTATTAAAAGATATTAATTTACTTTCTAAAATATTTATAAGCATTGGAGATATTCTGATTGTACCTTTCTGTAGATCACTAATATTACCTTTTAAATTCAATAATGGATGATGAGCTCTTAATAGCAAATGATATTGAATCTTTAGAGGTTTCTAATTCTTATAACTGCAGCCCTGAAGAATGTTTACACCATGAAGGCTTTATGTTAAAATCTACTAAGATATTACATATCAATATACGTAGTCTTAACTGTAATTTCTCAGAATTTCAAATTTTATTGAATAGGATGGCCTTTGAATGTGACATTTTGATCTTAACAGAATGCTGGCTTTCCAAGTTACCTTTAATTCCATCAATAACGGGGTATATATCTTACATGTCCAAATTTAATAATCAGAATGATGGTGTCGTGATATTTACTCGCAATAATCTTAATTTAATTGTAAATGAGCCCTATTTTATGGATGCCAATTGCCTTGTTATTAAACAGTCAAGTAACACTGCAATAGTGGCTATTTATCGTTCCCCATCATTTTCCGTTATTGATAATTTTGTAAAAAGTCTAAACGATATTCTAACAGATTTAAAAGCCTATAAAACAATAGTCTTAATTGGTGATATAAATATAAATATATCTCCAGGCAACAAAGACCCACATTCTGATATCTATTTGGATATAATTACTTCTCATGGATTATACCCAGCCCATTTTCTGTCAACCAGGGAGAACAGTTGTCTGGATCATGTTTTACTTAGGACTAAAAGCGAAGCATCTGTATTTGTGATTAGTTCTTACATAACTGACCATGCCCCGATTCTGCTATGCTTAGGAAATAGAAAATCGATGATTAAACGATCAGTTAGTAAGCGCACACACATCGATATACCATCCATTACGAATGAACTAAACAATTTTGATTTTTCGCATATTTTTTCATTGGTGAATGCCAATGAGGTAGCGGAGTTATTGGTTAATACCATTTCCACCCTAGTTAAGAAGTATACAACAGTTAAAAGAGTTTCAAGCAGTAAAAGGCTCATCAAGCCATGGATCACTCCTGGCCTTCTCAGGTGTATTCGAAATCGGGATAGCCTACATAAAAGAGCTAAAACCTCTCTGGAAAACCCTAAAATACAAATCACATATAAGAGGTACAGAAACTTTTGTAATAATCTGCTAAGAAAAATTAAAATTAGTTATGAAAAAACTGAACTCGAGAAAGCCGCGAATGATTCAAGATCGACTTGGAATATTATTAAGAAAATTGCGAATTTGAATCAAAACCCCCAATGTGCTACTGACCTGCTTAACTTAACACAAGACCCCATTAAATCGGTTAATGAAGTAAACTCGTTTTTTTCTGCTGTAGGTGCCAATCTGGCTGAAAATATTGATAAATCTAGTGTTACTCTGGAAAACTCTTTGATTTCTTATCTTCCTTCCCCAAATAAGCTCCGTGTTTTAAGCTCAATGGTTCTTCTGGATGTTGATGAAAAAGAGGTAGACACTATCATTGTTGCCTTGCGATCGAACTGTGCTGTAGGCTGGGATGATATTCCTGCATCCGTAATTAAAGCTGCTCGAAACGTTCTAGTAAAGCCATTTACTTTCTTATGTAACCTTTGTTTGAGGACCGGTGTTTTTCCCACAGTATTTAAAAAAGCTCTTGTTAAACCAATCCACAAAAGTGGTGATAAAAAAAACGTCACCAATTATCGACCAATTTCTATCCTTCCAACGTTCTCAAAAATTATAGAAAAGATCTTAAATATTAGGCTAAATAACTATCTTGAAAATAATCAAATTATCCATAATCATCAGTCAGGCTTTAGAAAGGGAGTATCCACTGAGGATGCAATACTTAAGCTAACTGAACCTATAGTCAGAGCACTTGATTCCAAGAGAAAGGTTCTTGGTATTTTTTTGGACTTATGCAAAGCTTTTGATAGCGTGTCAATCCCTCATCTGCTAAGTAAAATGGAGCATTTGGGAATTCGTGGTCCAGCTCTTGCCATCTTTCAAAGCTATTTGATGGGGCGCACTCAGTGTGTTAAAATTGATAACTTTACTAGCAAAGATAATCACATTACTTTTGGTGTTCC
This sequence comes from Pararge aegeria, assembly GCF_905163445.1. NCBI lineage: Eukaryota > Metazoa > Arthropoda > Insecta > Lepidoptera > Nymphalidae > Pararge > Pararge aegeria. The sequence continues at coordinate 8,770,666 of NC_053193.1, forward strand.
ACAGGGTAGTATTCTTGGTCCAACACTATTCCTCATTTATATAAATGAACTTTGCCACATTAATATGAATAACTGTAAAGTACTGTCTTACGCTGATGACACTGTCTTGCTTGTTGAGGGCAGTGACTGGGATTCTGTGAGGAATACTGCCCAGGCCCTTCTAGCAGTTGTTTCCAAATGGTTTGCTACAAATCTCTTAACTCTGAACATTCTGAAAACCCAATATGTTCCCTTCACACTTCGCTTAAACTCTCAGCCCAGGCAGGATTTTGTAATAAAAGCCCATAGCTGCGGATCCATTGACTCCAATGCATGTGATTGTTTACCAATAGCTCGCACAAATAGTGCCAAATATTTGGGAGTTGTAATTGATTGTACACTGAGTTGGCACCGACAAATCGACGCTACTTTATCTAGAACTCGAAAGTTAAATTTTATATTTAAACAACTGAGACGTGTATTAGACTTTCATACTCTTAAAACGGTGTACTATGCTTTGGTACAACCTATTTTTTCCTACTGTATAATGACTTGGGGTGGAGTAGGTTCTTCCATTATACTACGACTGGAACGTGCGCAAAGGTCAATTCTGAAAATTATGTCAGGAAAACCATATTGGTTTAGCACGGAACTATTGTACAGGGATAGTTTGGTACTGACAGTAAGGCAAATTTTTATTCTAAAGATAATTTTACGGAAGCATAAATCATTACCATTCAAAATTCCTAATGCTGAAGAGACACGAAGGAAGAAAAAAGTCTGCTCATTTGAATCATATAGAACAACTCTTGCTGGTAATCAGTACTATATTCTTGGGTCTAAGTTATACAATAAAATAAACAATGCACTCAATATTTATCCACTAAAATTAAGTGTATGTAAAAAAACGGTTAAAGATTACCTTCTTAAAATGTCGTATGTCCAAACTGAGGAACTTCTTAAAACAATTTATCTATAAGGTTTCGCACATAATCACTCACTTTTTGCATACTTTTACTACACAACCTTCATGCATACATATACAAAACACCACTATACACATACTTGCATGTTATAATTATAAGTTTTACCTTTAATGTCAAACATGCACACCTACCATACTACACACATTACTTTGCATACCTTCACTACACATATCTACATATACACAGCACCACTATGAACATACCTGCATGCCATAATTATAAATTTTATTTTAAATGTCCTTTGTTAAAATTTCTCACTATTTGCTCTTTGTGTAATTTTTCCTGTATAATTGAGGAAGGCTGACTACTGAAACACAGTTTATACTAGTTCAGTAGTCAATGAACAATTGGATTGTTTTTACAATTGCACATAGGTATTTTGCGATGTAAATGTACCTACCTAATAACCATAACATATAAATATTATACATCTAATTTGTTTGTGAAGTTTTTACAATTTTGTATTTTATAGTTGCTATGTGTATGTACAATATGTAATGAAATAAATAAATAAATAAATAAATAAATAAATTGTACAAACTAGCTAAGGTAAAAAAAAAAAAAAAAAAAAAAAATTTTTGTTGAGTTAAAAATCACAGTTTTGTGTCAATGAGCATAGCAGGTATTTCATATAGTGCCTAAAACCTAAAATAAACCACGTGGACTTGCGATAACTGACTTTATGCCCCGGGAACGTTACCCTGGAGGTTTACCGGGATAATGAGTATCCTTCGTCCATCTCAAGGATGGCAGGATATGTGCCAATTTCATCAAGACCCAAACATAGGTAATAAATATATAAATAGATAAAAAGAAATATATGAACATTTATAATAATAATGTCAAAGAGTATCTGTATACATTGTCATATTTGACAATTAGGAACAGTAGTATTTTGAATAATTAGGTACCTAATTATTTAGTAGTAAATTAGTTTATTGCAGGTAAATAGTATACTATTTACCTGCGATAAACTAATTTACCGCAGGAATACGCGCAGATATCCTGTCTTTAGGAAGTTCAAACAATGGATTCCTACTCTTGGTGTACCTACGAATTGAATTAGAGAGACTGCGCGCAAACGCTCTAATTTTACTAATCGGATTATAACTATTATGGTCGTCATCCTATACGATGCGCTCGGTTGATTCATTAAATTGATATAAATTTGCTGAAACAAATACTCTTATATTATATAGAGTAACGAATGCATCCAACACCCCGACACGACTTGTCGCAACGACACGTTGTACGTCTCACGTGGGTATCGTGCATTTTGCAACAATAACGGACACTAGCTGTCCGATTCAGCAACTTTTCCAACAGTTGCTAAAGGGTGACTACCTGTTATCCCAGTACTAAATATGCGATATGTTGACAACCGTCGCTATAAAATTATACGTTACGAGTTGTATAAATTGATAGAATGAAACAAGTACTCTTATATTATATAGAGTAACAAATGCATCCAACACCCCGACACGACTTGTCGCAACGACACGTTGTACGTCCCACGACAGATCTTCATATTGCACAACAACCGGGGGTTTGCTTAGGGGTTGCTGTTATCACATTACAAAATAAGCGATTTGTTGACAACCGTCGCTATCAAATTATACGTTACGAGTTGGCAACTTGTTTTAAAAGTTGAATCGGGTAGCGGGAAACTTACCTCTTGTAGCTCGGATTTTTTTTTTTGTTTCTCCTTCCACGTAACCATAAATCGACTCAATCGCTAACTAAAATATATAGTTTAAAACTGAAATATATAGTTTGCCAACACATAAATATTTCCAAACTAGCTACTGCAAATACTACTATTTGTTGCTCTAATTGCTACATGATAGGTACATTTTGATTGTGAATCGCAATTACTTGGAAAATAAATGAATGTAATTTTATTGTACCGTACCTTGATCGTAACATACAGCTTTTCATGAGGTTTAGGTATAGTGCTGCACTGAGCTAGTAGATACGATTATGTGAAAAAGTAGTTTTGATAGTTTGAAACGTATCGTATCATTTATCAAATATCAAGCTAATTCGAATTATGGTTGCGGTACACCGATGCTATGCGATTTGAATGGTTAACTGGACAATGAGTGAAGAGATTTGGTAACTTAAGTAGGTAGGTATGCTTTAATCAATTTCAATATTAAATTATACGATCACTAAGATAACTGTTGAATATTTTTATGATTAATGGTGACATTAATTTTTTTTATTAAAAAAAAAAAACAACTGCATAGCCCAGTAGGTACGAGCTCGACTTCACTATCGGAGCGTCGAAATCGAATCCCAGCACGTACCCCTAACTTTTCTAAGTTATGTGTGTTCTAATTCATCAAAATATCACTTGCTTCAACGGTGAAGGTAAACATCTTGAGGAAACCAGCATGCCTGAGAGTTTTCCATAATTTTCTTCAATGCGGAAAACCAATCCAGACTGGGCCAGTGTGGTGGACTACGGCTTTAACCCTTTCTCATCCTGGTAATGGATATACATAATGAACCATCAAGGAACTCACACTTCAATTGCATTTAGAAATCTGTATATATATATATATTATATCTGTTTTCGCAAGTCAACACTGGAGTGCGTTAACCCGTGTGGTTTATATTTGCTTAGTTGAAAACACACTACAGTGTTAGCTACCAAAGAGTCCCTGAGGCGCCATAGCACGAGGAAACTTCCATAACCCAGTTGATATTCATACTAATGTAATTCTGCGAAATTTTACACATTTACGAATAAATTATATTTAAATTTGTGCTGGTCTAAGAGTTTTTCGCTACAAAGAGGTTGTAGGTAAATAACATTAGAAATTATAATTCTTTATTTTTTCTTTTTTTTGGTATAAGAATAACTGGATTTTGAAAAATTTGTACCCTACTTATTTTCTATTATTTTATTTTAGAGTTTGTTTTATTAAGGAATAAAAAATGTGAACGACCTGCACGGGTCTCCCTCTAATAGATTGACAGTAGGTACACCACGTAGGTTGGCGAGTTTCCGGGACCAATTCGATCTGTAAGGACCGTTCTTGATTTTTATTGCTCCGAGCTAAAATACATAAATGAGGTATGGGTTATATTAGTAACTAATGTTATAAATGTGAAGTGTAAATAATAATAACAAAAATTGTAATAATAATAGTTTCTTTTTCTCGCTGTTTGTCTTTCCTTTACCTCCAACTAACCGATCAACCGAACCCGATCAACCGATCAACTAGTTTTATATCTTAAAGTTAGTTAAAAGGACGGAGAGTAACGTAGACTACTTATTATCCCACGAAAAAAACGTTTATTTAACTCCACACCCTTGTGTAGCCCTAGTACAAGATTTGATCGCTTACAATCGAGGTGTCGTTTTCGAGGACTAAACTTTGTATCGTCAAAGTAAAATTGACCTAATGTGGCTCGTTTCTGAGTCGCAAATCCTGTACATCTAATTTTTGTTTTATAAAAGTCCTGTCAAAAGCCCGTGCTAAAGAATTGTAGACAAATTTGAGCTTTAAAACAAATCATTAAAGATCAATTTTACTCCGATGTTATAGTATTTCAATATTCGAAATTACTCCTCAATTCCAAGCGATCAAATCTTGTACTAACGCTACTGGAAACGGCTGAGTGTTCTTCGTTGCTTCCGGGGGGGGAGGTAACTTTTCTTGGAGAATAACAGGAAAAAACACTAGACCAATTAGTTGGTATGAAGTTTATTTTCTTTACTTTAAAGTTTCGTTTCAATAAGAACTTTTTCTAGAATATTTCTTTACCTATTGGTATCTGTCGTGCCTAAGTTATGAATATGTAATTGCAGTACTTTTATTTCACTTACGATTGCTAGTTTTGTGTAACTTTTCTTTGAGTCAAAAGTTCTAACATACATTTAAAATCATAGGTTGCCTACAGACTGCTGTAGGTAAGTTAAACAGGTTAGCCCGTAAACACTTTAAATTGCATCATCACCGAACACCGGTGAGATTGCAATCGAGGGCTAACTTGTACTTAGTACTCTTAAAATATAAATAAAAACTGTACGAAGTGTTTTTTTTTAAAGAAAAAATTATCTTTATTCCCACACTTCACTTCTTCTTAGGGTGCCGTCTCCTTACTAAGTTTGGCAATCATTAGGGCTATCTCTATTTTGGACACCGCTGCTCTAAATAATGATTTAGTGCTCTTTCCAAACCATTGTCGTAGATTTTTGAGCCATGATATACTTCTCCGGCCAGCCCTTCTTCTGCCTGTCACTTTACCTTGTATGATAAGCTGAAGAAGTTCATACTTTTTGTTGTTCCGCATCACATGACCAAAATATTCAAACTTTTAATTGTTAAGAGTAACTCTGGAACCTTACCCATTCTCTGCAATACAGTGGTATTCCGTACACGATACCGTATTTTGTACGGTCCAAGATATTCTTGACATACGTCTGTACACCCATATCTCGAACGCTTCGAGTTTCCTGGACAGGATCTCTGTTAGAGTCCAAGCTTCTACGCCATATAGGAAGCAGAGAACACATAAAGCCGCGCTATGCGTGTTGGAAGAGCAATGCTTAGATTGCTGTCACAGTGTACTTTTTCAGTCTAGAAAAGCCAATGCGTGCTTGCTCTATTCTGCAGCGAATTTCAAGACTATGATCCCCTTTGTCGTCAACCAATGTGCCTAGATATCTGAATTCACACACAGAAATTGGTTAAGATTTGTTACATTGCATAATTTTTTTTTAAATAAAATATGTGACAAGGGTTGGTATATTCGCACAATAAAAGGCGCAGGCCGCACTGGTTTTCAGCCCGCCCCCTTATCTTCATCAACGCCGAATCCTCGCGACTAAACAAAAACAATATAAAAAAAAAAACATTAACACGAAACTTAATTACCTATGAAGGGCATCATAAAAAAAAAACAAAAAATATATCTAGGTAACAAAAAATTTTTACGTGAAGTAGACATAATTTTGCCGTGGTGGCACAGCATGGTCCCTACAGATTTCCCATATGATATACTGCAAGTATAGTGCTAGGTGATACAATAACAGTGTGTCTACCGGTAGTGATACAATCTTCATCTAAATAATCACCGAATACACAGCTGCCGCTGTTTTGCCTCTCTTTTTGTAAACTTTCCTATTGTCTTGTGTACGGCTTTGGCCGTGGCTAGTTGCTTACATAGCCAAGTCAAACCCCTCCTAAAAGGCCCAAAGCATCCCAACGCTCTTACGGGTTTTAACAGGTCAGTGGTAGAAAGCATAAATACATAGGAATATTTGCTGCATTAGTTTTACTCTTGCGTGGCTTCGCTACTTTTTGAAACAAATAAAAAGGATACCAGACTCGGTGATATACTTCCAAGTTCGCGAACATGCAAAAACATTTATTCATATAAAAATATTCATAATTCCTATCAAAGTACGTTTAAGTTTTCGCCCTGTGTGCGTTTATTACCTTACAGCCTATTTTGGGGACCGAGTTTAATTGTAATTTTATACTAATAATCGTTAAGGCCGAGTTTAAGTGTAACCTGTAAGAGGAGTACAAGAGTTCTGTGTGCTTTAAATTTAAGCTATTGAAGTATAAATTGCTTGAACGGTGAAGGAAAACATAATGAAAAAAACCTGCTTGATTGGGAGGACTCCTTAACGTTCTCAAAGACGAGTAGGCTACCTATCCGCACTTGAATAGCGTGGTTGACTACGGCATAACACCTTCTCATTCTTAGAGGAGACCCGCACCGCATAGTGGGCTGCTAATGGTATTTCTTAAGCATAGATCAACAGGTACATAACACGATAATTAAGACTTCGTATGTCCCACCAAGGGTTGTAGAATTGTACTTATATGCTTTGCCAGTTCATAAGTCGGAGTCTATCTGACTTACAATAGGACGTAGTGGTACTCCCTCCTTATGTATTTATGGTAAGCCGTACAATTTTGGTGGTTGTATTATACGAGGCCTTAACAAGTTCTTGCTAATATCACTCCCTATGATATCCCGGTACTCCCGGATGAGTTTGGTGGTTTTTCTGGTCACTCGTGCAGTGGGATTATAGTTCACCTTCTTGTAGGTCATAACGTCACTAAGAAGTCAAGTGACGTTGTCAGTGTAGTGTGTCGAAAAATCAAAAGAAGAAGAAGAAATGTTCGTGAAATACCGACAAAAAGAACACGAAAGCGGGTAGTCAGATTCTGCCCGTGACATCCAACTTGACATCTCGTGCCTACGCAGTCCCGTCGTGACCACGATCCATGTAACTGGGTCGAAATATCGACAAATTCAAAATATTATCGAGGTATGTACCCGTTGATCTATGCTTAAGAAATGTTGATTAACCACGAAAATCTTAGTTTAAAATCTTTAATTGCTAATGGGATGGTAATGATCACAAGTTTGAGTAAGAATCGTGTGATTGGGCGTATGAAAGACGCAAGGATGGACATCTTGGCGCTACCGTGGCTTACTTACTTCGGGCTACTTCTATACGTAGATGCCTATCAATCGATGCGCAGAAAACATTTACACTTACACAAAAGTATGTGAAAATAAGTAAATAGATAGATTTTTTAGATTCAAGTGGTTTAAACTTTGACACTAGTCAAAGTTTAAACCACTTGAATGCAAGACATAGGTTTCACTTTCTAAACTCAAAAAACATCTCTTGTACAGCTTAATCTCCAGTAGTTATTCGTTCGTTATTCGTCATAATGATGCATGTGTATTCACTCCCTCCAACTGTTCAAGTTTAGGGGAATTTATGTGGAGTGGCCATCCTAGCACCTTGGAACCCCAACGTATGTTATTATTAGTTATGTAGCATTTACTAGATATATTACCATAATTATTCCCATATATTTGGCTTCGAAACTCGTTGCGCTATGATAATATTCTTTTGTATTTTAATTGTGCTCATTATAATCGTAAATGGAGAATTTCACAGTTTTTCTAGGAGTGACCTTGGATTTTAAGCTTCAGTGGGGTGCCCATATAGAGACATGTGCCCATATAGAAACATGTATACTTACTACTGTGCTTCTCTTTTAATGTATATAAAAATAATGGATATAAACGTAAAAGTGGACTTACTAGAAACGGTCATAAATTAGTGATGTCAGCATATTGTATAAGGGAAGTGCAGAAAACATTTGTAGGGCTGAGTATATGCTTTTATAACATGATACCGAAGGTAATATTAGATTAACCATTACATTAGTTTAAAGAATGTATAAACACATTTAAAACATCGAGGTTATTTTTTTTTTTTTTTTATTAACGATAGGCCAGCGTTTGACGACAATCATGCCCGTTTAAAAGCAATGATGAATTCTAGGTTGGAGCACGCTTGCCTAGAAAAAGCCTATTCACTCTAGCCTTAAAGGTACTCAAATTATACGTGGCAGGAAACACAGTTGCCAGGAGGGCGTTCCACATCTTAGCGGCACGTATCAGGAACGTGGATAAAAAACGTTTTGTGCGCGTTATTATACTATTGATGAATTTCTTAATGACAAGGTTGCCTGGTAGCAAGCCGGACAACTTTCATCTCACACAAGATAGAACAAGGCCGGCTTCTTCTCGGTAGAATCTGCCTTTCGAACCGGCGATAGAGTCACTACAAACAGACATAATTGACATTTAAAAAGTGCTTATATTAGGCCTACTTGAAATAAATGAATTTTTAATTTGAAATTAAATATGTCGGTACGTCAAAAACTTCTAAGGGTCTCCTCATACTCGTATATGATTCGATCACTTCGTCAGAGATACTTCGTCCATTACCCGTTGACAGACTGTAATTTTTTCTTATCATAGGTAGCGAAAATATTTCTGAGTGACTAGTGAATAATTAAATGACACAACAATCCACAACTCTTTTGGGAAGTAAGTAATTAAATATTTCCCAAACAAAACCTGCATCCGTTCAGGGTGAACTGGCTTGAATAATTCAGTTTTTCATCCTGGCTTATTGTCGGCTGATGACATATTGTTAATATTTTATCGATTAACAGAATCAGAAATATGTTCAACATACAGAACATAAGTAATTTATTATTCCACTTATGAAACTATGCTGTTATGCAGAACATTTACCAAATTTTAATTTATGTGTCGTAGAGAATTTATTATTTATATAACGCAATTCGAGTAGATTGAGATTCTGGCTTTGTTTAGTTTACATTACTACTTATTTTTTTAATTGTTTAGCTTGTATGTAATATTTATAAATTCTTTTTTGTAGCCTGTTGGTGCCCTTATTAAATAAATAAAGCATGATACAGTTTAAGAACTAATATCCAACTACTTAAAACTATCACTTTCGAAAAACGGTTAATTTTTCATATTTAAACTATTCAGTGTTTATGCAAAACCTTCGTGTCAAATGAGACCTTTCATTTGATGATAAACTTGAACCGAATTTTTTTATAAATGTATTTTCAAATGAAACTCTCAATAGACTTTCAGAACTTAGACAACGCACCACAAGAAAACCCACTGGTTTTCTTGTGGTGCGTTGTTGTGCACTGAGTGTAAAAAAATAACTAGAAGATACAGTAAAATCACTTTTCCTGTATCTTCTTCAAATTGGGTTTCAGTACAGGCGAGTGATGCCGCGGTTACTTGTAATATAAAAATAGGCAGCAAAATCACTTATACAAAATATTAAGCAGTTCATTGTTTTCTGGCTCTTCTTTGCTTATGAAGTCCGGGTAACCGATAATCCACCACAAGAACCAAGCAGTGATAGCCTAGTGGGTAAGGCTTCGATTTTCCTTTCGTGGAGACCGAGTTCGATCCCCGGCACGCACCACTGACTTTTCGGAGTTATGTTATTTTTAATTTAGAGCAATTTAAATATCGCTTGCTGAGAAAACATCGTGAGGAAACCTGCATGCCTGCAGTGACGTGCACAGAGTTTTTGACCAGGGTATGCATAAAGCAGGTACATGGTACAAAATGGAAAATTTCCCTCCAATACGACTTATATCAAATAATTTGGGTACGCAGTGCTTTTGTGCATGTATGAAGTGCACGCGCCTGCATGCCTAAGAACTCTACATAATGTTCTTAATGGCGTGTGAAGTCTACCAATTCGCATTTCGACAGCGTGGTAGACTACGGTCTGAACCCTTCACATTCTTAGAGTGAACCGTGTCCTGTAGTGGGCCGGTAATGGAATGACGATGAAACGATAATATTTAGCAGTTAAAATATGATTTTCTCTATGCTGTTTTCACGAAATTTCTATAATATTTATATATCCGAGTTTCAAATTGTGTTGCCTATATATTGCTATATCATATACCTACTTAAAATTGGACACCGAGATTATTAAATTAAAACTATATGTTTAATATTTGTTATTATACCAATATCATATTCCATGTTATGGAACTTTGCATGTCTGAGTTTGTCATAATCGTACATTTAAGCAGCTTTAATACGTAAGCCGATTAGAAAATGGACGCTAGTTTCCGTCGCTTATACGGTAGCTAAAATCAACAGATGTCTGAAGCCTTCTGACAAGTGCGCTAATATTTAATTTAAATGAAATACTATACATTCTGTTAAGGTATCATTATAATTGGCAACCCATGCCGGTCTACTACAGGAGCCAGGCCGTAGTTAGCTTGCAAAATGCGTATTGGAAGAACCGTTCCGGTACGATGTTGAGTAGAAACCGATTTAAAACGGGTTTAAAACAATCGCCATACGTCCCACAACAAACCCGTAATTAACTGTGAGCGAAGAGCGCAGTCAACAGCTTGTAAATTAATACATACACTTACAACATTTGCATAACATTGGTACTCAGACATTTATTATTAAGTACCGTTTAAAAAAAATTATGACAGTTGTCCGCGTTTTATGCAACAAATATTGTTCGAAAGGATTCAACTTAAAACGATTATAAATGCTTCATCGAGCTCAGAGTTCAAGCGCTTAACAAAAAAACCTTCACAGAACAAGTTAAAAGAAAACTTGAAAACAATAATGAAGTGCTAAAGTGGAATAATAAAGTTTATCGCCTTATCTCTTGAGCAAAGGAATTGTTTTTGAAGTTTGAATTTTGTATAAAATTATTGACGCGCCACTTAAGTATAATACTCGTTACCAGACGTAGTAATAATTATTGGGGTCAGTCCCGATTCTACAGTATTACGTCAGAGAAAGAGAAAATCTATTGTTTAAACGATTGGTGCTCGGACGTGTCAGAGCAGCCGAACATGGCGCATGGTGAGTCCTGTGGTTTTAAGTGGGACCTCCAGGCGGCAGGGGCAATTCCAGGGGGCAGGGGCAGTTTTTAACTTCTTAAATTTGTCTGGTTGAGAGTAGGCTGCAGCAGTTACCACCCTACCGACATAGACGTGCCGCTAAGCGGTTTAGCGTTCCGGTACAATATCGCTTAGAAACGGATTAGAGGTTTAATATTAGTGCCATAATGGTAATAGTTAGCCCATTAAAATCAGTCAGGGATAACTTGTAGAAGAATAAAAGAAAAAAAGTTACAACAGTTAATTTAATTTAATGAAATACCAAACGATCTTCGAATTTTTTTTTTTTCAAATGCTTTAATTTTTATTCCCTTTTAAGTTAAATTAGTGACCATTGTCAGATGTTTTAGAAACAGGACTAAAATATCCCATTTTAGGAAACAGAAACATGTTCGCGTTACAAACTGAAAGGGTATACGAATGAACTCACTTAACCCTTAATTCTACATATCAAAACGAATCGATATGATAGTCTGAAACAAAACTTTTTTCATTGTAAAATAACCTAGGAAACATCTTTTTTTTGAAATTTTAGTGACACCTCTTCGAACACACGTTCCAAGGGTTCCGTACTTCAAAACAAATTATACTGTTTTTGTTTAGTCAGTACGTTTAAATTCAAAGGTATGAGGAGTTCTAAGCATAGGCTTTTGACTTTATGAAACTGTTTTATTGAAAACTTTGGGTAACTCTGAGTCAAAATGAGTAGAAAGTTCGGTGTTATTGTTATATTAATTCAATATAAATAAATTAAGTGAAGTAAAATTTCCTTTCCCTAATCAACAGCAAAACTAATATTGTTAGTAGGTTATTGTTAACTAGCATTGTTGCAAGGTTTAATGTTGATATCTATAAAGCTAGATAGAGAAAGTAAGTTACAGACTTAAAGTTATACTTCTTTTGGCGCGCTAAGGAAAAATGGTGAGAGCCATTTTTCATGATGCGCGCGCACACCGTCACCTAAAACCGACACCATGAAGTTAGCTATAGTCAACATTTTAGTTTTTCTAAAAAGGTTTGACAGTTGACTTTCAATAATTCAAACAATACGAACGCAGAATAAGGCGAAAGATAAAATTTTTGAAAAGATTATTATCTTGTTACGCCAAAGTATAACTTCTAACGGGTGTACATAAGTACACGAACGTCCGGATAATGTTGCTCATATGGTTAACCTTATAAGGCTAGCGGTGGACAGACCGCACTTTTTATTCCTATTTGTCCACCTGAGGATACAGAGCAGATAGAAATAATCCATCTCAAGTCATCACTTATTGAACCTAATTATTAGATTAGAGAAAAGTAATTTATTCTCACGAGTAATATGTCCCATTGTATCCTTTTGTTTGTAACCTATGTTGGTATTATCGGTCGAACCGAGCTTTGTGAAATTTGGTACACATGTAGCTTGTAGCCTGGAGATTTATTTTTCCACTGCAAGTTAGCTCTTGACTGCCTGTCGGTAAACCAGGCGGTCAAGGTGATGATGTCCAAGATGGTAGCGGGCTAGCCTGTTAGGGAGTAGGGAAGTTATATTAAACCAATACCCCAATAGAACTATCCTAATAGACCTATCCTAATAATCCTAATACCCTAATAGAATAACTAGAGGACATTGTTACGCTAAATCGCTTAGCCGTATGCCACTGACGATAGGAAGGTAACCGTCCCTAGCAGACCAGAATTCCGAAGTTATGAATTCCCAATATGCCCCTGCCGGGAATCGAACCCGATACTTCCAATTTAAAACCACAGCGCGCACCACTACGCCAGGGAGGTCGTCAAAAACGGTAACAGGACAGGAAGATGGACATAAAAGTTTTTCGGGGTTGTAATAACCCGAAATAAACGCGGAGGAAGGCGAGGGCAGCAGCTATATAACAATAAAAAAAAAGTTTATTCAGTGTTCCTAAACTCAAACACGTTGTAACTTGTAATCCACAGAGGGCGGGGGTGAGTAATTAAACATTTCGCCAACAAATCCCGCGCCCGCCGAGATTATCCTTGAATAATTTAGTGTTTCATCACAGCTCACTTGTGTACCTAATTTTGTGTTTTGTGACATCACTCTCCCGGGAAGTTGATTCGGAATCTAATTGAATTACGCCAAGTGACTTAGCATTCCATTGCGATGTCGAGTAAAACTAAATTAAGGGGTCGCCTCTCTACGGATTTCCTATTACCCTTTTAAAGTTTAAATATGGTAAACAAAATAATTTAAGCGAATGAAATACCCAGGTAGCTCTATGAGACACTTAAAGGGACATCCAACGACATAAACGATTTATGGTTAGCATGAACGTACTGTTAAGGTTCTACAAGAAATAGATTGTAAGTAATTATAATATAACATTACGTCAGCAATCTTGACTTGGCTTATGCATTTAAAAATCGACTAAAGTTAATTCCACACCATGGCGGCACTCAAGTTTCATCGCGTCATCGTGCGACCAATCACGAGGCCAAAAGTCATCACGTCTTGCAAGCGTTCAATCACAAGACTCTTGCACGAACGCGCGCTTTCTCTGATTGGCCGCACGCTGAACCGAAACTTGAACGACGCTTAAGAGTGCAGGTTGGATAAGGTGGTTTAACTGTGCCTTTAAGTTACAAATAAATAAATATACGAATATATATGTCGGAGCTTTAAGTAATAATTTACATTCATATCCAGCTTTCTGTTTTTCTAATTCATTCGTGAATACCTAATTTGAATATTCGAGAGATAGCTTGCATCCTCAAGACAAACAACAAATAGGACTATATCCCGAAAAAATAAAAAGTCCCCGGGTAAATAAATTTATTTTCAACGTTTTGTAAAACACCTTAACTAAAAATATTGAAAATTCTTTTAATAAAGCTTAATTAATATTTTTATGTCAAAACGACTGCAATTTAAGATTAACAAATCGTCATGTTGTAACAGCCCGATATTTTATGTTAGCCTTCCCGGGGCCTGCAACAAAGGGTACATACCATTTTGTTTACGCACGTGTACATTATACATATCGCTGTAATATAAATCCATTACATAGTCATGAATAATATATTTACATGCGGTTATATTAGGGTAGAACGTTAGTTCTACGTACACCGTTTTCAACCTCATAAAAAAATATCGTTACTTTTATAATACTATCGTAATTCACAGCTTATTTAAACCCCATTACGCTGTTCTTTAGTTTAGTTGTCTTTAACAATTATTATCATATTAAGTAGTAATAGGTATTGTTTTGTTATTCGTAGTAACGAAGGTCGGTATTTTTTTTGTTGGACGTGTTTATTGTGTGCCCTGCAAAGTGTTGCTGTGTCATTAGGCGATGGTTTGTCACTAACCTATATGCCATGAGCTTAATCCATTAATTATTAATATAAAAACTACATCCACGAGGCAGTTTCAGGTAGATCCTTAAAGTTATACAACCTGAAAATAATGCAATGAATACAATGTTTTTAATAGCCTATGGGTTCGGTTATTTTCGATTATTGATATAGTGAATATATCCAACACAATGTAACATTTTTGACCGCGCCGCGACCTCTTTTGAAAGGGTGCATTTTAAGTGACAGGCTTTGTCTTTTTGCTTCCATCCACACCATCAAAACCGTTGCCATATCTGCCGCCTCCCATTATATTTTATTTTAAAATAGAAACGTTTGGACTCTCTAACAAAACCAATAACAAAGAAGTATAATGACATAGAAGTGATATATTTTTTTAAGATCTTACCGACCGGCTTATTTACATACTTTCCGAGGCACTGTTGTGAAACAACGCAAAAAAATCCTAACTGGAAAGAGGTGTTACGAATTTCATGACAAGAAAACTCAGAACTTGATCCGAGAATCAAACTCATTAAAATAAAAGTTATTAAATTATTACACGCAAAGAAAGAATAAACCGAACGCCTAATAATATTTTCACTGGCTGTTGCCGGCGTTCTTTGTCCGGGTTAATAACGGGTTTTAATAATCCCGTGGGAACCATTTGTTTTCCTGGAAAAGTTGCCTATTTCACTCTCCGTCCTTTCCATTAACTCTATGCCAAAATCAAGTTAATTGGTTGCTCAGTAAGGGCGTAAAGGAAGGAGAAACAAACAAACAAACACACTTTTGCATTTATAATATTAGTAGAGAGTAAAGATTACCTTTTAGAAAGCTTTTTTTAGAAGTCCTTATGAATAGTCACAATTCAGCCTTGAATATGTAAACCGTTGTTAGTTTGAAATCGTTGGCTTGACTTAAGTGATATTCGATTTTATCCGTAAAATATCATAACAATAGCGATGGACGCAGCAGCGAGCTAAATCCAGTGTAGTTATCCAGGCTTATGAATATTGAAAGCTGAATATTCAGATATAATAATAGCGTACGACAAAATGTCGCCGAAGCAAGCCGCAGCACTCAAAACTATCTCGTCCGCATAACAATGAACGTTATTGATTTGCAACCGTTCGATAGCATTGGGCAAAGACTGCCCCGTGAAGATACAGACTTTTTCGTTTTTTCCAGCTGCATCGGCCCTGTTACCGATAACTGACGTGGAATCCGTGACTTATTTACCAACTGTTAGAATTTTCGTTTTAAAATTTCCCGTGTTGATGCACTCGATTGCGTTTTCTTTAATGGTGGCCGGTTTTTGACTGCTATTTCTACTGGAACACCTCGGCTTGAAAGTGAAAAGAAATTTCGAACCTGTTTCGGTTATTAGCTAGGTTGAACTGGTCTTCAACTTTACTGATTATACAAACAAAACCGGTTTAACCAATAACCAATACCTTTGATTTCGGGTGGTGGGAGGCTTCTCTGACGACAAAGACAGAAGATGATCAGGGGTTTAGGTTAACATAACTACCTTACCCTTTACAGGTTAACCCACTGCCATTTTAGACTGCGTCATCTCTTACCACCAGGTGAGATTGCAGTCAAGGGCAACTTGCAGTAGAATAAAAAATAAAATAAAATATTGTTCATTTAAAATATACAGACATTGAATTTACTTTAAGTAAATTGGTGGACGTGGTAAGTTCGAAGTAATAAAATTATATTCAATATTAAAAAACCCCGAGTTGCGCCTTTCATTTGATACACATATTGACGGAGTTGTGAAAAAAAATAATCTGGTGGCGGCCATCATGAGTTGTCATTTTCGTAGTGTACACACACAACACATATACAGGTCAAAATTATAACACCCCGTCGTTTTTGCGTCGGGGGTCAAAAAATACCAACTGTAAGGAAGCACCCTAATGCGAAAGCCAATCAGCGTAGAAAAAGATGCTTAACTTCGTGTTGACGTAGCGAATTAGCTCCTTTACTGAGGAAAATTAAGTCGTTTCCTTATTTTCTGTCGCTCCCTCACGTCTCCAGCTTCCGGGATCCACCGTAATGTTGAATTCAGCACAAGAGCTGTGGAAAATATTACTTACTTTTAATCTAAAATTAAAGTTTAATGGTAAAGACACGCCGCCATAAGTCCGTCTTAGTGCCTATAATAATATTATAAATACAAAATTAAAATTTCAATTATTTCAAGTAGGCCTACTTTATAAGCACTTTTGGAACGTCAAGTATATGTGTTTGTGGTTACTGTACCACCGCTTCGGAAAGTTGATGCGAAAGTTTATGTAATTTGTTGGTTTGTTTATAATCTACGTTTGGCTGAGCTAGCCGATCGTTATAAAAGGCTAAAAACGAACAATAACAAACGAATGAATAACAAGAAGAAATTCTTTTTATCCCGAAAGGTTTTCTGGGAATCGTTTGCGCGGAATTCAAATAACTTTTAATACCAATGCGAATTAACTAATGTTGTGGGTTAATTTGATCTGCATAGCATTTTTGCATCCTGGATAAAAGATACTTTTAATGGCTGTAAAGCAAACTTATCCTGCATGATTTAAAAGAAAATCGTGGACTTGTCATGGACAGTGTATTAATTATATTAGTATACTTATTATATTAATTATATATGTATAAGCTTAGCAAAGTGTAGCTTTGGTGGAAATGAGCTGATATTGAGCTTGTTTTTTAACTGCATACATATCTAATGGAAGGCATAGTCATTGTTGGCTAATTGTAAGTTTAAAGGTTAAAACCAACAAGTTTTAAAAAGCCTAGATGTGCTTTTACTATTTAGCGAGAGATGGGTCTCTAACGCATCTCTTGTACATGAACTTTGTTGAGCTCAAAACAAATATCGAGCGACTTCTATAATTATAAAGTTGGTTCAGTTGTATGTGCAAATTTCCATAAGCATAACTATAAAAATTTAGAGTGCGCTTAAATTTTAGCTGAATACTGAGGGCCTATTACCACCGCTTAGAGTAGTATAATTATAGTTTACTGGGATTACCATGACGTCCTTAAAATAAGGATTGTAGCCAAAACGTCAACATTGTCAAAACAATACTGCTTTAAGTGATAGTAGCCTTGGTTTTTATAAGTTTGCTACGTCGCACGCTACACAGCTCTACGAGCTACGGTGATGTAAAAATAATAATAGTCATTGCAAATTTTGTTTCTCAGTATTAGGAACGCTTATAAACTATTCAATGTATTTTGCAATATATACTGTACACCTACATTGCTTATCTGAAGGTTATAATTTTTAGATAGTTAGTATTCTTAGAGCATAACCAAAGAAAATCAAAGACATAATGTCTTACACTATTTTTACGTACGTACCAATAATAGAATCGTATTAAGTATTTCAATTTATTATTATTTAGTTTTGCTTTTCATAATGCTACTTTAATATTAATATATTTAAACAACAAGAAGAAAAGATAACGTTATAATCTTCTCCTCTACATTTAGAGTATTTTTATTTAGCTAAACTGTTTAGAATACTTTTGTTTTAATACTATTGACACTGTAAGTCTTAGTAAATAAACCTAATTTAAAAAATAATGGTAACAATGAATATCAGGAGCTTTATTATTTTAATGGATTGGAATTAGGAATATCTAAAAATAATGTGATATACAATATCTAAAAATAATTTCCAATATCCTTTATATAGACATACAATAAACATAATATTCCGATAGCTTTATAAAAATACAGAATAATACACTAGCAGAAAATTACAAGAGCTATAATTTCCTGTAGATAATACAGAGGCGACGTGAATTTCCCGTGCAAGCCTACCATTAAATCTGATTACAGTTTTCTACATCGGATTTGTTTTTCTTTTCTTAATAAAATGTTTTTGCTTTTTAAAATATAGTTATAATGTTTAATTATTTAAAACGTTTAAAAAAGGAACAAGAATATTTTATACCATTTCAAACTTGCCTACACTAAATACCAATACTAAATCTAGAAATATATAATAGAATATTTTTAGATATTTAATAGAATATTTTTAAACAGTTTTTATTTTGAACTAGCTGTGTTTCTACCGCGGTTTCACCCGCGTTGCAGCTTGACACTACTTAGTAGGCTTTGCTTAATAAATGGGCTTCCTTCATTACGCAAAGCGGACTGGTAGTTCCACACATACAAGTTGTCTAGCTGAAGTTCTGTGAACGTACCTACTTCTGTTTAACTGAAATTATTAATCCTTTCGTTTCCCATATGCCTGCAAATATTAGATTTATGTTTTAATTATATTTAATATTAGATTAATTTTAAATATAATTAAAAGATTATATTTTATTACATAATTATTGAAGATGAAATGTTATTAATACTATTCGTCATCAGTTACTATTGAAATCCCTTGTCAAAATATATTATTTTAAAAAAAACGTATATATTTCATTTTCATACATTATACGTTGGGTTGGAAGAGTTGGGTTTTACTGGCCAGAATTTTCTAGCTCTAAATTTCCTGCTTCAGAGGGCACAGTAAGCCGTTCGTGTCGGTAACTAACAAGATATAATAACCGCCAATCCACATTGAAGCAGCGTGTTGGGTGAAAGCTCTCAATCTTGCTGTCCAAGCTCTTAATATTCTGAAGATAATGATAACGATACGTTGGATTTCTAGTCAATATTCCGTATATTTTTAAACATACAGATTTTTTTTTATTTAACCTTAAAATTTAGGAATACACGTCAAAATCAAAATCGTTTTGTTCGTGAATTTACCTGAAATAATCCATGTTTCAATCTCGATCCTGCCAGGCAGAAAACTCCGTGCTCCATGACATGACCAAGGTTGGTCTACTAACGTTAAACAATATTTTCTGCTGGTCTGTGACATTGTATTTCCCGCACAGATGAACCGATTTGGTTTTCTTTTGATTTTGGTTTTCTTTGTTTTATACGTGAACAAAATCAGTCCAAGATTACCACCGCCCCAAAATGGCGGATTAAATATATTTTTTAAACTATCTTAATTATCAAATGAAATGGCTTGACTATTGGAATAATGTACACTATATTGAAAGTTGGGGATTTTTTAAATTTGATATTAAAACTTTTAAAATTATCGCTTTACGCGACTCTACGTATATCTAGATACTCTGACTTGTATTTGGATAGGTATAGATGTAACACTGTTTCTATTTTATTATTAGCACATACACCTTCATGTAAACAGCATTATCCAATGAGATCTTAATACCCCCTTCGAATTAAATATTGCCGAATTTCTCCAACAGGTGGACAGACGTCGGCAAGGAAAGTATGAATTTGGAAATATCACAAAAGATTAGTGGTCAGATGACATGACCATTTCGTCTTTTTTGTTTATTTCCACGTTTAAACCACTACTGTTGTGATCGAGTGTGCCAAATAAATGCGATCATTGCGTATATTCGTAATGAGATAATTAATCGGATCAACTATTTTGGTAGGCTGCCAAAACACATTGGACCCCGTGTAAATCAATTATTTTATATTAGTTAATATCTTCTGACTCAAATAAATAGCACTTTAAATTTTTTTTCTACCATATTACACACCTTAAAATCTTCTACTCTTATACCTTTATTAAAATTATTAAGACACACATAAATAAATAATTCCATTAAAAACAACAAACAAATTCAATTCAATATATTTTTTTCTATAAGCCTAACGCATTGACGCGTTATTTAACGTGTTTGACTGGTTTGTTATATCACCTCTATCTTACCAGTGGTAGCAAAAGCATCAAGTGCTTTTTCTTAATGTTTAAATATATAATACTTAGACCAATTTAAATCTCTTTGTGCAAAAGACTACGGACGCTTTGTCACTTTGTGACGCTCATTAACTCCTTTTTATTATGACAGCGCATTAAAAACTACACAGCTAAAGCTACGGGCGAAAGATAACTTGATAAATTCATACGTAGAGCCTAAAATGTGGGCCACAACGGCCCACGTATGTCTCTGCTAATGCGTGTTTGTAAGGTTTTATAGGAGTTGAGAGCGATAAATACTTGTTATTATTGTCCTCGGAGACCTATTTGTAGTAAATTGTTACTTTAGTACAGTTTTTCCCTTGTCTTGTTATATTTATCGCTTTTACAAAAACAGTCCTTCGTACAGGTGTGCGTCGCGTTCTTTTATTGATGGCACGATTTATTGTTGGCCACGAGCACCTGATATACGAGTGTTGTCTAAAATTATTTTACATACAACACACAGTAGTTTAGCGTTTCGGGCCCTCATCATCATTTTATCAACCAGTTAGCGGCTCGGGCTCTAAGCTCTAAGAATGATAAAAGTTTAAGTCGTAGTCCAATACGCTTGCCGAGTGCAGATTGATAGGCCCTAAAGCTTCTGGGAGCATTATGGAAAACTATCACGCGGCTTAAATACAAAATTCACATACCTTCAAATAGTTAGGAATGCGTGGATCGGACTTACTTCCCATCGAAAGGGAAGGAGTTTCGTTACGGAACCAAGGTAAACAAAATACTGTAATAGGCAGTCGATCATACCAACTTATCACAAAAAATGAAGCCAAAAGTACGACTAAAGTATTTCACTTTTTTATATATTTTTTGAAACCTGGTTCCTGGAGTGTTGATGTGTGTCCAATGTCCATCTTATTGATGCTTTGATCAAGTCATAAAATTATGTATTTATATATTTGTATAATTTTTAAATTTAATTTTTTGCACCACCTACCTTTTTTCCTTTTACGCATTGGTTGCCTGGAAGAAATCGCTATGTAGCGATGGCCACCAAATTGTACTCTCTTGCATTGTATTTATGTCTCTGTAACTACTTTTTTTCTTTGGTGTACAATAAAAATGTATTCATTCATTCATTAATTCATACTTAAATACGAAATCATTAAGTTTTGCTGAATTTGTACAAATAATTCTCAATTTTGGCTTCTATGAATCCGTTATAATTGGTGGATAATTGTTTACCGCGTATAAATTTAAAGAGGTGATTTAAAAAAAAAACGAATTGTATATTACAGCCCCTGTTCCATAGTTTATTTGAAATATAGCATTGTTAATTTACCAGCTGTCCATAGCTCTCGATAGAGCTGAGGACCTTTTTTTTTTTTTTATGAACGTGCCCATATCTCTGAAAATACTAGTAGGTTAAAATCTTCTTTTTTTTGTATTTGAAAGCATAATAAAAGACATACCACTACGATTTTAGGAGCTTGGCGAATTAGTGGGGCAGGTGGGCGATGCGACGCGGCAGGTTTAGGTTTATTTTGTACAATAAAGTGCGGATGAAAGTTACGGGAAAAATTAACTTGTCAGCGGAAAATTGAAAGCGGACGTAGTCGCGAGATTCGCTAGTGTGAGTATAACTTGGCATACCTAAGGCATTAGGTTTAGCATTTTTATTTAGTAGAAACTTTTATTTCGTGCTTTCTTGTGTTTATTTCCAAGGGTGTAAAATATAAAGTTTCCTAAACAACAAAAAAACTAGGTACAGTTTGTTACAACAGTATAACGTAAATATTTATTTTAAGGCAGTTTTGTCTTGCCTTGCTTTTGACGATATTTATCATACGTCGTGGGCCAAGTCAAAGCACAATATATTTTTTTTTTATGAACACGATACATTTTTTATGTCCACTATATAAAAATGTGTAAGGGTAATGAGATGATGGCGATAACTACATTCGTGACCATAAAACTAAAGCTACGTGGGTTTTAAACGCGCCCGGGTCGTATAAAAAGTCCATAAAAAGCGTAAAAAGCTGTTCTTTTGTTATCACCATCTCAAAGTGATTTTTAAAACGTTTTGAAAAGCAACCTAGTTAGAACAATAATTCACGCACAAGTTTATTATGTCACTTTTTTCTATTCACATTTCACATAACTTTTCATTTTTAAAAACAAAATCGCCAGTATGTTAGAGAAAGTTTGGGTAAGTTCATATCAACAATAGTTTCCCGAAAGAACCCAACAATAGCTACAAATTCTACGTAAAGTTTATAAAACTTTATTCTCTCCGCAAAAATACCCTCCGAGGATTCATAACAAAGCACCTTAAAAATCTCTTCATATTATAATAGGTGTAGAAAATTTCACCCATAGTCTATTCTTTCTTACTTGACTTATTATGTAAACAATGTTAACGTTACCTTTTAGGGTAATTTATGTATTAAAAACGCAAAAAAAAAAAATTTAGCTTATCGAACTTGTTCGACTGTGAGATGGTTATTAGAAAAAAAAACCTGGCTAAGTTTGTTGTAGGCCCTTCTTAGATCAGGGCGCGTTTGGAACCCTCCAAGCTTTAGTTTTAAGTTAACTAATGCAGTTATATTACTAAAATTAGTGAAACATGTTAAATGTATGAACGGTTCATAAGTACCTGAGTGAATAAACCATTTTAAATTTTGAATTTTGATATTGTTTATTTTTTGTTATTATTTGTAGTTTTGTATTTGGATACAAAAGGCCTCCTTATTTACTTAGCTAACTTATCTTTTATTATTGTTAATAGCCCGTGATTATGAAACGATCGTTTAATTTTAATACCGAGATCTTTTAGGCTTTACTTGGTATCCGAGGATGTAGGTAAGGAAAGATGGATTCAATTGGACCTTTCTCAGATACTATATACCGGAACAATTTACTGGTTTGTAGTCTCGATAAAAGGCAATTATTCAATACTTATTATTATAAATACGAAAATGTGTTCGTCGGTTTGTCGGTCGGTCTTCCACGCAGCAGCAGTTTTAGGTGATTCAGGTTTTCAGAGTAAAAGCGCCGCAAAACAATAACTACTTTAATTTCGGATATTATTTTGTTTAGAGAATTAGTAATAATATAATACTTACTAAATCTTAGACAGCTAGTGATTATTCTTCATTATTTCAACCGATCGATACTGCTGAATATTTATTTTTTGTAGAGATCTCCACACTCCATGTTTATCTGCCACTTTTGACCTTAGACTTCTACCAACGTTGTGAAATGTGTTTAACATTGCGGGGTCGCCATTCTAGCACCTTGAGACACTGACGTAGGTACATCGGTCTTACTCACGACTATAAGTTGTGCTTGCACAATAGGTAGGCATGTAGTCTGAATAGCCCGACGATATTTAATTAATTAACTCTGGCATTAATACGGCATGCGCACAATAATTATAGCGTATCAAGTACTCACTTGCGAGCGTGAATAAATATGCTTAACGTCGAGGGTGGGTACTTTAAACGATTTTAATTTTTTATCTGAGACGGCCGTTTAATGGATGTCGTTTTATTATTTACTTTTGTATAAGAATTTGCTGGGAAAACAAAGTGCTGTTTTTATATTCAGCGAAAAGTTGTGTTTCTTTCGTACGCACCTATTAAGTCTTTTGTAGTGATTTTAAAAGTCCACTATCTTATCTAAATAGTAACTAGCGATCGCTGCGACTCTTTTTGTGCGACTGCCCACCATGTAGAGGTTGACTCATTCCAGATCTCAAGGACGCGATGTCCAACGTTCCTCAGAGCTATTTGTAACTTTGCACGCAGATAACCGACTTGATGGTAAGTAGATGACCAAAACAGCACTTAGCAGGACATGCAGAGAACACTTCCCACAAAATCAGTGTATATCAACCAACACCGGCAATCACTCCCTTCAGACACAACAGCATTGCAACAATGCTGCTTGGCCGCGGAAATAAGCATGGCATTAGTACTTCCGCAGTCGAGCTAGAAAGCTCTACCCCTAATAAACAGAAAGCTCGACCACTACTACTTAGAGATGTTTCAACATTAAGCCAGTGTTATATGGACCTCATTTTTGAGCCTTAAGCACTGACTTTTGTCTTAAGCATAAAGTATTTTTAGCATTAAAAGCCATAGAGTTACTTATCCGAGCGCTGCATATGAAATCAGAAAAGCATAGCTACACACAAATTCTCAATAAAATCATCCCTAAAACGCTGCCTAAACGCAGACTTTTTGTTACAGTCACGTGTCACCCTCGAAGGTCACCGTAGTTTTTGTATCCGCTAACGACACAGAAAAAGTAATAGCTGTATCCGGTAACCGAAACCAGACACAGTCGCCAGTTGTCCGATCACTGGTGTTAATTCGTTGCTTGTTTTCATTAAGATTGACGATGGATATTGATGAAGAAACTTTGATGTACAACTGTTGTAGTTTTTTTAAATTTCACTATAATTTAGCCATTGACTTCAATCACGTCATCAAGCGATGATTCAGTCTATGGCCAACCAGTTGGGTTAAATAGGTTAAATATAACAGCCATACCTCTCGTATGGCTGTTATATTTCATCATCATATCAACCGATAGAAGTCCACTGCTGGACATAGGTCTTTAGGGAGACTTCCAACCCATAACTAAATGTTAATTTTTTTTTATTTTTTTAAACATATTTTACGCTAAAAGTTACCAAAAGACTGTTTAAATAATGCGACACTGAACAAAAGATGGACTATAGTTTCGATGAAGTCAACTGTAATTTTGCAATTTACAATATGCAATCCTGTCATGTAAAATTACTTCGGCTTCGGCTTATTTCCTTCGTATAGTGAGTTAAAAATTCACTTGCAATAAATGTATTTGCATTTTAACAGTACTGTCTCTGTAACGGCAATATAAAATATGCAAAATAACTTTTAAAGCGTAGCCAACGTCAACAAGCTACAGTAAGGGTGCTTCAAACGCTTTGATGGGTCCGCGCGTTGTTTTTTTAAGAGCCTGCATTTTTAAAAAACGATGGTTCTCCATTTTACATATTAAAACAATGCACGTAAATTAGGGTTGTCAACCGTCTTGTTATTTTAGGACACGTTTTCGGTTTCGTGTTGTTTTGGGATATCTTTAGGTAGCTACAAATTAGGTTTCCGGGTATCATCTCTTTACTTGCTTATTAATTAAATAATACTTACTAATAATCTGCGTGTAAGTATAGGAAAATTGTTGCCCAGCCGGCAGCCCTACTTTATATGTCATGAGCTAGTACATGTGTTCGGTCTTATGTTGACTTGAGATATTCTTTAGGTGAGTAAAAGTTAAGTCCCGGGGACCGTCCCTTTACATCCTTTACATAATAAAAGAAGCATGTAAATTAAGGCTTCAAAGTGAATGTTTTTGTTGGTAGACATGTAGAATAAAACCTGTCTGTCTCTTTGCATTATAAATTATAACGTGCATAATAATTTTACCAGAATCTCACAGTTATGTAGTTTCCACTGAAATTTCCCTTGAAGATGACATAAATCCTAATTTATTTAGGGGCCTTGACCCGTTCACTGGAGTATTTTTGGAGTAAAACATATTTGTTATATCTATGTCACAGATTAAAGAAAATAAGCTAATTTCAGTTGTTTAGCTGTGAAAGATAAATAATTTCTAAAATATAGTTAAATCTACGGATACAATGTACATACCACAATAATGACCATGTATGTGTATTATCGTGGTATGTTTTCGTTGAACTATATTTAAGAAATGTTGATTAAATAAATAAATAATAATAAATATACTACGACAATACACACATCGCCATCTAGCCCCAAAGTAAGCGTTAGCTTGAGTGACTGATTTCCCTTGAAGATGACATAAATCCTAATTTATTTAGGGGCCTTGACCCGTTCACTGGAGTATTTTTTAAACATTGTTGGAAAAGGGTATAAAGCATTAACTGGGTTTGCGAGAACTTCTATTTAATATAGAAATATTCCTTGGGAATGGTATAGCCTTACAGGTAGGATATCATATGTACAGTCATTACTGTCAGTTAAATGTTAAAAAGGAGATAATATCGTTGTTCTACCTCATGTCGGGGTCATTTGATTTACGTAACATACACGGTTACATCCTTTGCCACTGGTTTCTGTTACTGAAGAATATCCTTTTAGATCTGTTAGCTGACAGGTTAATGTAATAAATATTATACTTAGCTGAAGATTTCCATTAAATAACTAGAAAATGTAATGTAATGTAATAATATTTTCTATTTAACCAGCTATGATAATAAAAGTATTCCTTGTCCTGCTTTTAAAATAAATTGCCATGGTGACTTAAATGTGAATTGAACTATTCAATAAAAATACATACAATACAGATGAATAGTAGAAGCGCTTAACGAAACGAACAATTTCAGTTACTAGTTGCACTTGCAATTCATGCCACGAGGAACTTTTTTATTACTCGAGGCAAAGATATTTTCCCGCGGTAAGTACTAACCTGCTAAAATCCGCGACAACCAGACATTACTTTGATGCGCGGTGAGTCTATACTAGACTGCAAGAGTGTAGTCAAAAGTCAACGACTCCTGAAAAGATGAATACCTACTTATAGAATCTGTGTGGTGTTTTGTAAAAAAATGTTTAAGGAAATGCGTATTTTTTTTTTTATAAAATTAAGTATATTGTCATAAACTACACATATTTGTTATATCTATGTCACAGATTAAAGAAAATAAGTTAATTTTAGTTGTTTAGCTGTGAATGATAAATAATTTCTTAAATATAGTTAAATCTACGGGTACAATGTACATACCACAATAATGACCATGTATGTGTATTATCGTGGTATGTTTTCGTTGAACTATATTTAAGAAATGTTGATTAAATAAATAAATAATAATAAATATACTACGACAATACACACAACGCCATCTAGCCCCAAAGTAAGCGTTAGCTTGAGTGACTGATGAATATTTATATGAATAATATACATAAATACTTAGAATATACATATAAACACCCAGTCACTGAAACACATCGAACCCACGGCCTTGGACTCAAAAAGCAGGGTCGCTGCCCACTGCGCCAGTCGGCCGACGGATTAACCACAAAATCTTAGTTTAAAATTTTAAGATAATTAATAATAATACTTTTACCTCTCTTAAAACACTTAGTAGGTATTATATTAATTACTTATAGGATTAAATTACATTACAAATGTAGGTATCAGTTCATAGCGCGTTTATGTATTAGAATGAAGTTAATTTTGTTTTTTATTTTGACTTTATCTAGCGTTAAATCTCCATCTGCGCTAGCATATGAGAAAACAAGAAAAGTTGCTCCCACGTGGGCTATAATCACCAACCTTACTAGTAAGATGCCGATGTGGCAAAGGCCTAAGAAGCCTCTAAACGCCAAACTAATTATTGTGCTAACTACAGTACGTAGTATCCTAAAGACCCAACGCTTACTTGTTTGACAAACACAGTTAAGTTAAAGTAGCAATTACTTTACTACCATAGTATGTGGAAATAATTAAAATATGTCATTGAGTATTACTTTTTTAGGGAGAAGCGATTCTATAAAATCAAACTCTTTACAAAGAGTGTTTTTTACGGGACTTAATTAATACTTTCCTCCTACTATATTAAGGTCTAAATTCTATGTTATGTGACAAAAAAAAATACTTTATTAATTTGGCCGCCGTAAATCACCTGTCTATTGTGTGAGTTTAATAGTTCTTCTTTAAATGGTCTACAGCTCCTACGTTTACTTGTTAACAAACATAGAAAAGTTGAAGTATTTATGTATTAGTATTTATAAAAGAAATAATTAAAATATGTTTTTTTTTGTTTTAGGTTAAAGTGACTCGTTAAAATCTTACACTCTTTAAATTGAGTGCTCTACACAAGACTAAATATTCCCTTCCTAAATTTCGGGCTAAATTCTGAGATGTATATATAAATGAAATTAGTTTTGACTTTTGTTTGACTTTAATACCCTTAATGAAAAAAAAAATAATAAAGTAAGAACCGAACCCGACAAAAAAAAAAGTCTAACTTAGTTAATCAAATTGGAATTTGGATCTGCGTTCTTAATAGTTAAGATATTGCTTATGTCACGGTCGTAGACTTTTCTCAATGTAGAAGCTGAACAAAAAAAAACGAAACCAGAAAGCAACCCATGTAGCTTATCTGAGTACCGAACTAAAACAATCTTCAATCCCAATGTCGAAGGAAAAAAGGAATAAACAAATAAAAAAAAAAGTTGCCCTTTTTCACTAACGACGAACAAGGCAATGCCTAAATGGGTAACACCTAATCTAAGGGATTCCTAAGCATATATCGACCGTTCATCAATAGTTATCACCTAAGAGTTTCAGAATCATTTTTTTTTTCTACAGACATTGCCTACAATCATTCGGCATTCGATTTAGGCCATGCCTAGTCTTAATGACTGAATCTTTAACTTTAACTTGAAAATCTTTAGCTGAAGCTTTAATAATTTACTGAATGAATTCATTAAATTATTAAAATTTACTGAATGATTTCATTAAATTATTAAAGCTTTCTACTCTTAAAAGATAGTTGATTTAAAACTCATCGATAATTCGAAAGTTCATTTGTCGAGGATTTATTGTTTGCTCTAGCAAACATACTGCCGTGTTAAGCTACGAACCTAGGCTATAAATATGGTCAGGCTCTGACTAATGGTCCCTGTACAATTAGTCTTCTATATAAGCACCTAAATGCTATTACTTTTCACACTAAGATGTTGGATTTGAAATTTGGTACTATCACCAATGTTTTAATAATGTCTTAAAGTTCTTAACCCACATTGAAAAAGCGTGGAGGGTATACGCTAAAATAAATCACTCCTATGAAAAGGGAGTTCTGGAAACACTGTGGCTGACGGAAGTGTGCCACTGTCAGCCACAGTGTTACCATTTGATATTGCATACGGAGTGCCAATCACGAGTACAATATAAAAAAATGTGCTAAGATATCTACCCTGGCCTGGATATCTATCCAGTGCACGCAGCTGACGAATGAGGTTTGAGAAAATTCTAATAAAAAGGATTACATGTATGATAAAAAAACTTGGGTATGAATTGCTTTAACTTTAGAGTTCAACATTAACTCAACTGTGAGATGGTGATAACAAAAAAAAACCTGGCCAAGTTTTCTGTGGGCTCTCCTTAGACCAGGGCGCGTTTGGAACCTTCCTAGCTTTAGTTTTAAGATTATCACCATCACTAACATTAGTGTACCATGTTAAATGTAAGTGCCTGTGATAAGGTCTACATGAATAAAACATTTTTGAAATTGAATTTGAATTTAAATGCCAAAACCAAAACAATATAACAACTGTTTCATGAAATTTTGTGCCAATGCCACATATCGTGCGATAAAGAAAAGAGACTGATGGATGTTATTAAGGAAACTTTAGATAAACTGAGAGACGTCATTGTAATGCTTGTGATTATGGGTGTTAACGTAGTCGTGTAAACGCAAGTAGTGTACTTAAGCACGAGCCAGTCATTATTAATGGGATTGAATGTATTTTTTTTAAATGTACTCCGGTGTCGCTAAATTGGAACACGAGCGTAATAATTGATCGGATTATACCTTTCATCTGGATGCGACGTGATCTCCGTACATGATTGTTGGATGCGACTGAATTTGTTCAGTAACTGGTACAATAAAACGTTTTAACTTTTTGTACAGATTTACTCATTCGAAAGTACGAGCCGTGATGCGAATGTCAATATGGTAACGAGCGCTCAAATATATTGAGTAGTTTTATTTATACAACCCAGATGCGACAGTTTATATCAGGCAATTGTGCTTGTTATGTAATGTTGCCTTTCAACTTATCGAATATGTTAACTTCTACGCAATTTTAACTTAACTATGGGAAATATTTTTTTTTTGTTCCCCTACAAGTTAGACTTTTAATCCAATCTCAACCAGTAAATCAGTTGTAAGTGGTGATGCAGTCTAGGTAACCGGCTAAACCGTTTGGGTCGCGGCAGTTTTATTAAGCGCATACTTATATAACTTTGGCGGTAGGGTGGGTGGTAACCAGCCACGAAAGCTCACACCTCACAAAACAATCAGAATGTTATTTTACCACCTTTAAAAGGTTATATATGATTTCTTTTTATTTTTTATTTTTCAAGGAAGATTTTAGTGTCCCTAACTTGTAAGTCTAGGTATATTTATATTAAACCAATCGGTTTTGTACCCGACACTAAAACGCTTGGAGGCACGTTTTTTCAATATACTATTAATTAGCCACGTTCTCCTGCCGGATAAAACTAATAAGTGATGCATGTATCTAAAAG
This sequence comes from Pararge aegeria, assembly GCF_905163445.1. NCBI lineage: Eukaryota > Metazoa > Arthropoda > Insecta > Lepidoptera > Nymphalidae > Pararge > Pararge aegeria. The sequence goes on from NC_053193.1 coordinate 8,801,328, forward strand.
AAACAGAGTTGCACTAACCGTAAATATTCTGAACCCACGGTTTACTTTTATTTTTATAATTTTTTATATACCATTGTAATAAATCAAAACATTTATATCTAGCAAATACAAATTTGGTTGCAGTTAATAAAATTGGTCAAATTGGTGGTGTTACCCTCGTGGGAAAGGCTTCGGCTTTCCTTTCGGTGGGACCGAGTTCGATTCGACTTTTAGAAGTTACGTGCGTTTTTAATTTAAACTAAGACTTTTCCTTATTGTTCTCAAGGGCGTGTGAAGTCCACCAATCCGCACTTAGCCAGTGTGGTGGACTACGACTTAAGCCCTTTTTATTCTGAGAGGATACCCGTTCCCTGTAGTGGGGCGACAATGTGTTGATATGATCGAATCAAATTAAGCACCTATTCGAATATTTTGTTTTGTTTCATGAAACCGTTTACACTCGATATAGGATGCTTCTTAAATACCAAACTATAATTATTTTTTCTTCAAATAATATTTTTATAATTCTTTTTTACCAATGAATAGACACAGGACAGATTAACGGTATCACTGTTGTACCTAAGACGAATAAAATAGCTGGGTATACAAAGCACTACATATTACATGAGTAAGTACGTAATCCACAATTTGTGAGGCAGTAAAACTGTCTGTGTCCATAGTGGCAACTGAATTGTTGGTCTTTGAATAATTTATATACTTAATGTGGATTGTAGGTGCATTATGGTCGCGTGTTGTACGCGGAATATAAACAGCAGCTCATTTACTCCAATCACGGGTTTTGTGAATGCCAAAATTGTTTTTACTCACTGATTGTTATGTAAACATGCGGTGTCGTGCACAGGGTTTTGAATACGGTAGACCCTGGCAGGTAGATAGGGCATTCCCTTCTCTGGCAAAAGTGATTGGAAAAGTGCATAATTACCTAAACTTCTAAGAAAACAAGTGGAGATTTCCATACGACTAACTTTATTTTCAGGACATCTGCGGAATATCGTGAGTACGATAAACATGTTATAAATACAATAAATTAATTGAATTTGGTTCTTATTTACCAGAATTTAGAAAAAAATTACAAGATTCTGAAAGTTTAGATAAATATACTCTACCTATTTCTATAACTGGTTATTAGATAGTATGCTATATTGAAAAAAAACGAAAGGTCACTGACATACTCACCGACTTATTGATTACCAGGTCATCAAAAACTAATGGATGTTAAAGCTATAATTTACCAAGTTGGAAGAGTATAGTTAGCAAAATGAGATGTGAGCTGAGAAAGGCTGTTAAAAAATACTACAGAAATAAAATAGCTCCTGGATAAGACGACAGAATTATAAATAAAAATAAATGATATATCACCTTTTTAAAGTGGTAAAATAAGCATTCTGATTGTGTGTCAGTTGGGAGGCTTCGTCCGTGGCTAGATAAAGCCCTACCGACAAAGTTATGAAAGTATGGGTTTAATGCAACTGCCGCTAGCCAAAACAGGTTAGCCCGCTACCATTTCAGACTGCATCATCATGTTCCACTATGTGATATTGCAGCCGAGGCGTGACTTGTAGTTTAAAAAAAAAAAACAATGTTCGCATTGAAGACAATATAACATTGAAGCCGCGGGCAATGCATTTTAGTCATAAATATAAATAAACAAATCATAGTTTGTAAATAATTTTCTCATGCATATTTGGTAAACGGAAATGCGAATGCGTGTCATTTCATATCTTGTGCAGTCATGTCCGCAAACTAGTTTGCGGTTCACCGCTGACAACAAACATATAACGCCCTCTAACTTTTGTTATTTGATAAATATAATTAACATCATATTATCTGGTTCCATTGAAATATGTACAAACAAGCTGTGCCCATGTCTTCACCCGCGTGTAGCCCTTGGGTGTAAATACATTTTTTCCTTTCCCACATCATCAGCTTTTAACCTGAGCTGTTAACCTGAGCTTTTAAATAGAATAATGATAGGGCTTTTTTATTTTAATTTTATTGTGCTAGCCCATAGTTAGGTAAGTGTGTTATGCTTCGGAGAGCATGTAAAGTCGTCGCCTTGTTATTATTACAAAAATAGAGCGGCGTGCTGGATTTATGCTCCAAACCATCTCAGCAGTGAGTTGTTAACTTCAACCTTTGCGTATTTTTTTTTCTTGTATTTCTGTTTTCAATATATATAATCTTTATCCCTTTATTGTGTGCAATAAATAATTTATCTATCTATAAATAATTAAATTTTAACTATAAAAAAATAATAGCTGTTGGTGTTTTTAATAGTTTCAATTGATGGACCAATCAGATGACCCACCTTTTCCATCGCTTATAAACCAAGAAACAATTTGTAGGGCATAGGAAAAGTGCCACCCTATATCCATTAAACTGAGCCGTAGATTTTAGCCTCATGCGCCTGTGATTACACCGGCAACCACGCCCTTCAGACTGGAACACAGCATTGCAAACATTGCTGCTGGACGGCAGTTATAAGTGTAGTGTTTCCCGGACGAGCACTGTCACGAAAAGCGTTACTACTACTGGTATTATCAATGTTTTGTTTGCATTGAATGTTTTTTTAACGACATAGATACATACTGTTCAATATTTTATGATATTGATGACAAATGTAATTTTCCTAAATATTATTTCTGGTGTCGAAAAAATAACATAATCTAAAAACCTATTACTTTAAAATCTGTTTGTGAAGGTATAGAGATAATACCTTTTTAATTTCAATCTTGTTAAAATTTCTCATTCAACATAAAACCCAAGCGAAACCTTACTTATAACGATCCCATTTATAAAGACTACATCAGAATTATGGAGGGCATTTAATTATTTTTCAAAGCCTTGGTAATTTAATATTATAAAAGTGAACTTTTATTTAAAAGAAAATTATAGTACTAGAATGTTGATGACATCAGCAGACGACAGTTGACCGCAATATCACCAAAGTCATCCCTTTTTTCTTTAGTAGTTAAATATATATATCGACAATACCCACACGTCGCCACCTAGCCTCAAAGTAAGCGTAGCTTGTGTTATGGGTACTAAGATACCGATGAATATGTTTTATGAATAATATACATAAATACTTATAACACCGAAGAAAATTCATTCTTGGTTCAGTTGTGGAAATCGAACCCACAGCCTTGGACTCAGAAAGCAGGGTCACTGCCAGTGGCGTGCATAGAGGGTATTCAATTTTATATCATCTGTATTCCCTCCCCTCTATGCATGCCACTGGTCACTGCCCACTGCGCTAATTGGCCGTCAATAGTTATATCCAATGCAGGCGTACGGCTCTGTGAAAAGATGCGTAGCACACCTGTAGCAAGTGATTCAATCGTAGCACGAGGCGTCCTTATCCATCTCATATGATACGCAAAAGTTTTTTCTTACTTCGGAAAACGAAAACTCGTGGTAAGCCCGTAGCAAGGCTATAGCAATATGAGTCGCTCTTGCGCTAAGACATCATTTACATTAGAGAAGAAATAATTTGCATTGCGTAACGTTTTTTTTTTTCACCTATACAAGTTAGCCTTTTACTGCAATCTCATCAGTGTATTGAGTTGGATATCATCAATATATAACAACTTAGAGAAGTTAGCATTTTACAAGTTAGAGAAGTTAGCGAAGGAAAGGTTAGTAAAAGGTTTACTTGGTAGCATCCGGGTTCCCTGTCGTCATAAATTGTTATACAGATCATATATAATGTTGACGGTGGATAAGAGCAATTACTAAGATTCTTGTCGGCTTCTTCTCAATAGAATCTTTGCTTCCATGGGAAAGTAAAAAAACACTTGACTCTAATGAGTGCATAACTACTTGAAATATATAGTCTACTTGAAAAAAATGAGCAAGGAGTTTTATCTACCAACCGATTAAATTACATTACCTGTTGAACCACTGTCGCATCTAATCGTTAATAACGTAAGATAAAATATTACTTCTTTTTCAACAATGCAATTATAACTTTGAATAATAAATTTTAATTGCACCCTGTTTAAAATCTTTTCTTTTACAACATTCCAAAGTTGTACCAAAACATCATTGCTGATAACAATTTTACTAAGACAAAGTGTTGGACAAAAGTTAACTTTCTTTTTCCACTATAATTTGGCCCTAGACGTAACACCTCGTAAGTGGTGATGCAGTCTAAGTTTGTAATCAGGCTAACCTGTTTGGGAGTATAGCAGTTATATTAAACCTACACCCTTCGGTTTCATCACGTCTTTGTCAGTGGGTGGTAACTAGCCACGACCGAAGCCGCCCAGACCAGACCAGAAAAAAATCAGAAATAATAAATTCCCAATTTGCCCCGACCGAGATAGAACCCAGGGCTCTAGTTTAAAACAACAGTGCTTATCGCTCCGCCAGGGGGTCGTCACTTTCTCTGGGTCATCTTTGTCTTACAGAATACCGACTGGCCGAGAATCCACCATCGCAACAGTCGTTGCCTTTTTCTCCATATTTTATGAAGCTCGAGGCAGTAAAAGTTAGATAACGCCGTGCAGCGTTTAATGATTCGAAGCGATGTTCGAGTATTTAATTATTGACTTAGGTTATTTATCTTGTAGCGATTTGATGTTTGCACGCAACTTTGTAAAACATTTTGCTCCAAAGTATATTTTACAAGCGAAGTAATGATACTACCTGTTGTGTCTGTTTATATTTGTTGACTGTTTCCCGCTGAGTTTTGTCCGCAGGTTTGCCCGCTTGTAATGTATTTTTTGTTCAAAACGGGAGTAGGTTCTCGGGACGGGCATTTGCGATTGGCAATGTTTCGGGATTGAAGATTTCAAATAGTCAGTGAAAAAAAGCTCCAATAGCAAGAACATATATATTATTCGCAAACACCTCAGTCGTTTGTTTCAATATCTTTAAATACTATCTGTATATCATAGGTTTGAATATTTGGCACTTGCAGTACGTTGCAAAAACTTTACGTTTGATATCTGATTTATTGATTCAAATACTTGTTCTTGTTTTGAAAAAATATTTATATTCTAAGAATTTACAAGATATTATATACCTTTGGTATATTATTAATCTGGTATGGATATACGATGAAACGGATCTGATTAATTCTGTCTTGGCGTCAAAGCAACGTATTCACTAGTTAATATCGCTAGTAGGTTTAGACCTTTGACAGGCATGTTTGATAATACATAATCGCACATAAATCAAACGCGCTCTTATGTTGTACCTATTCTGTTTAATAAAATGTATCTATTCTCTGAATATCATAAAATTCCAAACTCTAAATACTTACATGTTAAAACATAGTAGCACGCAACTCTAACTTTTTTAAGTTATGTGTGTTTTAAGCAATTTAAACATCACTTGGCCGCCTACATTATTGTTGTATTGCATATGTATCCCTGTAAATTTTCTCTGTGGTGTACAATTTAAGTGTGTTGATCGATTGATTCATTCATTTACTTGCTATAACGGCGAAGGAAAAATTTTTTTTCTTCCATTCTTATTATGAGGAGGCCTATGCTCTGTAACTGGCCGGTAATGGATTGATATGGTAAAATACATGTTGTTCAGTTTGGTGACGGTATGACAGAAAACCGCTAGCACAAACCCTCCCATTCCCACGGCTGTCGTACCAGGCTAATGTGATGGAAAACGGGCCATCTTTTGTTCTACTACTACCACCTACTGCGATCATTAACCTCTCTCTCAATAAGTTCAAAGTTTATATAAAACGTAAGCTTACAGAAAAATCCTATTATAATATTAAGGATTATTTAAACGATAAAAAAGCTTGGGTGTGAATTGCTCTAGCTTCATAGCTTAATATAAATTTACTGGAAGATGGTGATAACAAAAAAAAAATTTACCCGGCTAAGTTTGTTGTGGGCTCTTCTTAGACCAGGGCGCCTTTGGAACCCTCGTAGCTTTAGATTTAAGTTGGCGAACGAAGTTATCACCATACCCTTACAATTATGTAAACAAATATGTATGAACGCTTCATAAGTGCCTGTGATAGGCCTACATGAATAAAGAAATTTTGAATTTGAATTTGAAATTTGAATTTGAATTTGAATTTAACCAGTGCCTAGCGTGGTAATTAAGAGCAAACCCTTCTACTGAGAGAGGTTTTTAGTTCATCAGTATACTGTTATGAGCTATTTATGAAACATTAAATACATGTTACGTGGAATACGGATCTGTATAATTCCATCCTGGCGTCAAAGCTAGGCATTTAATCTATATATATATAATGAAAATGGTCTTCGTTTGAGGCTCAATCACGCCTAAACCACTGATCGTATCGACATGAAACTACCACCATTCGATGCGAAATTTTTCCTAGATGGTTTATGGCTTTGAACTTTTTTTTTGAATTCCAACATTCCTTCATTTTTTTATTGCTGTTTTACTTTTATGAACATTTATCCCGCTAATAAAAACAAAAGATAAGCATTTTCTCTTGATTCTTTTGTTTTCATGGATTTCAACAGAGTGTATTAAACGGATTATGGTTTTTTACATTCAGCTAAGAATCTACTCACGGTAGTGGAGAACGGCTGGACCAATTGGGCTTTTTTTTATCTTCAGAATTGTCAGGAGAAAGTTTTGTATGTAAGAAAATTTTAAAAAAGCCCGATAAAAAGTTAAAAATTTCGATGATAATCGAAGAATTCCCATCTATATAGTCACTCACCACGAAATCTCGGGAACCATAAGACTTAGAAACGTGAAACTTGGTAGGAATATTACTTTTGCTATGTAGAGGCCAGCTATGAATAGATTTTAAGAAATTCATTCCCCAAAGGGGATTGCGGGGGCGTTAACAATGAACAATTCCCGTTTTTAAACTATAGCTCCTATAGACTTCAGATTTGGTAGGAATCTTCTGTAAGAGGTGTAGAAATAGGCTATGAACGAATTTTACGATAGCTCACCCCACAGGGGGTTGCGGGGGTGGGTATTAACAATTAATATTTTTAATTTTCTAGCTAAAGCTCCTACAAGCTCCAAATTTTGTAGGAATTTTCTATAAGTGATGTAAAAATGATTTATGAACAAATTTTACGATATCCCACCCCAAAGAAGATTGCGGGGGCGTTAACAATGAAAATTTTCAATTTCCAAGCGATAGCTCCTATAGACTCCAAATTTAGTGAGAGTATTCTATATGTAATATAAAAATGATCTTCGAGCGGATTTTACAATGAATCACCTCCAATAAGGTTCGCGGGGGTGGGTGTTAACAATAAAAAATTTCAATTTCGAAATATAGCTTCTAAAAATTCTAAATATGGTAGGAATCTTTTATTATTCACATAAAGAACATCTCAAAATGGATTTCAATAAAGTCTACTTCCGACAGGAATTGCGGGGGTGGGTGTTAAAATCTAAATTTTTTATTTCTAACCTTTAACTTCTACAGACTCCAAATTTGGTGGGGATCTTCGTGTATGTAGGGATATTCGTGTATTTCCTTACAACAATCGTCTTTTTGGCAGCGGAGAAAAAGTCATTGAGAGGTTTCAAAAACTTAACTTTACATGTAGCTATCCAATCAACGGACTAAGAATTTTACATTCATTTTACTTTTGCAGACTACATAACCGACGAATTCTTTTATTGCGGGATCGCGGAAATGTAACAGATTAAAATGAATGCATTTTCCAAGCACATGAGATGTGGAAAAGAAATTTAGTTACTTATTCCAATAGAATTCATAAAAAACATGCACAATTAATTTTCTATAAAAAATTGATGTCACGGAGAAAATTTTAGTTAACAGAAAATTCGTCGCACTTGAACCTAGACAGATTTCAACTTCACATATGAGACTTGCAATGACTTTAACTTAAACTTTCAATACTCATTTCAAATTTTTTTCTTCATGTCAATTATTATTAATTTTTGGAAGAAAGGCACGGAAATGTTATAATGATTGCACATTGAAAGTTACAATGAATATTAGTGAGAAAAATCACCTGGATGAAAGATACAGGCTAAATCGATGGAATTTGGAATTTGACTAAGTCTAAACAATATCGATGCTTACAGTTCTATCCGCGGGGCCTATTTATGTTCATACAAAAATAAAAAAAAGGAGAATAATAAAAATATGAAAAAAAAAAAAAATGAAACATAAAATGTAATTTATTTCCTTTTTCAATTCGCCCAGCGAAGCGGGCTGGAAACGGCTAGTAGTTAATAAAATTGCTAGTAGGTGTACACCTGTGACATACGCTGTTTGATATAATAACAGTGTACATAAATCAAACTCGCTCATGTCGCATGCACGGGTGTTCAATTTACTACAATATACTTTGTAGTACAGATTGGGCTACATCTCAAACACTAGAGCGTGAAACATAGTAGAAAGCAGCGGTTCAGACTTCGGACCTGAAATGCCTATAAGTAGATCCAGAAGAGGGCATGTAATCACAGAGTACAGCTGCATGCCACTATTTTGTAATCTGTATACATAAAGTAACTCCAACACATACACCTACTACTGTCCTATGTCCTCTATCGGAACACTACCACCCCGTCTATGCCACCCTGGTATTTAGTGTTTTAGATTGTGTTTAACATGTGAGAATACCGCCCGTCAAATGTTACAATTATTCACACTCCCAACTTGACTATACCTACATAAATTCAAAAATTCCCTCCCTCGTTATAGAGTTAGCAGTATTTCTGAAGAGCGTTGTATTTATAAAGAAACTTTACAGCTTTAACCACAATAATTGACTCTGCGCAATACGATATTTTTAGGTTTGAAAATATAAAAAAATGCAACAAGGCAGGCAAAATTACTCTATATAAATAAAAAGACGAAGAGATTTAATATCCGATCCGGAAATAAAATGTTCTTCTTGAGGCTTGAACAGAAAATCTAAAAGTGTTGTATTTTTGTATTAAAAATTGTAATAATAGGCACCATCTAAGTCATAAGATCCGTTGAGTTGAGGGAGCCCAAGGAAGCCGGCTTCGAGACTGGATCACTGACCACTGACCACAAAAGCACTGCCTACCCTAAAAAGATAATAACACGTTTAGGAGGAGAATTTTTCCATTTAATGCCATCTTCCTACTTAATGGTTATCTTGGACATATACTACTTAGTCATAAATTATTAAATAAATTCATTGTTAAAATAAATTAATTTATGATTAAAAAACAAAGTTAAGTAGTAGAATACTTACTTTACTTAGTAGAATACAACCTACAAAGTGCCCGGTTCCATCAGTATGAGGCGTAGGTGTTAAGGAACACGCGCCTGTAATCACACCGGCAGCCAAAACTTCCATACCGAAACATAGCCATGCTACTTGGCAGCAGAATTAAACATGGCGGTAGTACTTCCTGTATTACTTGCTAGCAAGCTAAATGTAATAGTGTCGCCCAGTCAGAAATAGTCCCCATAGCGCCTCGTAGCATTGTCGTTCTATGATTATCCTAGGCGACCACCAGATTACATTGCAAAACAATTTATTACAGCAATCTCCTAAAATCTACACTAAAACTTTTTGCTGTGCGATAGGAAGCCTCGTTAATAATGTTCGCCGACAGACCCCGCCCGCAGCTCATTAGTCTGAGTTGGCACAATACTTTTTAGATACCTTTAAAACACCGCACCGAGGTCGCAATTAAAAATTCATTTCTAAAGTATACTACTCTAGAAGATCGAGTCCTTTAACGGTTGAGGAACTAGATATCTCGCGCGGTTTCAACCCCAAGTGTCTGAAGTAGTGTCCAATTCTTTCAGTAAGGCTTTTTGGATTTATTTTTCATTAATCTTCTTTGATTCATCATGAATACCCTATAACAGTGCCCTGCTCTACGAAAAACCCTCCAAACAGGTTTGACCATAATTTTCTAGCTGCGTGAAAATTATGTGTGAGGCAGATCGCAGTAAATGGTAGCAGTTGAACTGAGAACGCTGCTGCCAGTTCTCTTCTGCGGAAAGAGGAGGGGTTATAACATCTGTATTTTGACCTGCTGTAACCACACATCGCACGTCTCCTCTCATAATGAGAACGGTTTAGGCCGTAGTCTACCACGCTGGCCAGCTGCGGATTGGTAGACTTCACACGCCGTTTAGAACATTATGGAGAACTGTCAAGCATGCAGGTTTTTTTCCATTCCATTTTTAAATTGCTTAAATTAAAACGCACATACTCTGAAAGTCAGTTGTGCGTGCCGGGGCTAAAGTTCGGTCTCGACGAAAGGAAAGCAAAAGCTTGACCCACTAGGCTATCACCGCTTTTGATGAAACAATATCTGATATTGAATCAGACAAGGATCATCTAACGAGGATTGTATACGGCAAAATCTAATAATAATAATAATAAAATAATAAAAGAAGGTTCCCGAAAAATAAGCCAAATATAGTAAGCTTTCAAAGTTGCACTGGTTTAGGCATATGGTGAAATTTTAAACTATTTAGCACAAAACTTTAAATTTTTGTATTAAGATTGTATTGTTTAAGAATATCGGCAGAGAAAAAATAAACCGAACAAAAATCAATTGACCTATTTATACTGAAAATACCATATATTTTCTGGTTTTCGGTTGGATTTTTCTATTAAACAATTCAATCACGTCAACCCACAGAACCATGGAGCAACATTGGAGAAGCGTAGTTCTTTAATCTAAAACTGCAGCAGTGCAACATGACTTACATTATATGATGGAGATCATAAAGGTGTGGAGGTCTTGGCACATAACTCCCCGGTCGTGTTAACTTGTATTCTATTAGTTTGTAGTGTGAGTGTATTTAAATAGTTCTTGAAGATATCTCTACCACATCAAATCAGAAATAAGGAGATCCTTAGAGAACAAGAGCTTAAATAGGTGAGGTGCCAAGGTGCTGCAATGGCGACCAAGCTCCGTTGGTAACACAGCTTTGGTCAACCCCAAACGAGGTGGAAAGAAATTAAACCTGTCCCTGGAAGCCGCTGAAAAAACGGCCCAGCACCGTGGACTTACGAGCTCCGTATAAAATATCCATTTAAAGCAGTGGAAGTGAATCAGATGAGACGATGATGGTGATGAAAGATTTTAAAACTTGCTATTTTCCCTTTAATTATGATTAGATGATTTCCACTTTACCTGAAATAACATAAGATTTTTTAGAATTTATTGTGTAAAATTAATATACGAAATAAGATTAGTTAAGTTTAGTTAACTTAGTTAGCATTAAAGTAACGACCTAACAAAATGTAATTATTGTATTAAAAACGAAACTGCTATTCTCAATTTTAACTTAAATAGATATTTCTTTTGACACTTAATCTTATCTAAAACGATTCATCACTTCGCGCTTTTCATTTCATTTCCACTTGCAACCGCGAGCAAATAAGAACCTAGTTGGTTATAAAACGTTGAAATATTTCTTCAGCGGTGCCTATGTTTGTTTAAGTGGGTGTTTAAGTTTGAAGTGTCCATGTGTGTATGTGTGTGGCATCGAAAAATGACTCCCGAACGACTGAACCGATTTTGATTTTGTTTGTTTTTTTTTCAAAGCCAAGAGGGTTTGATGAAAATCCGTCCAAGATGGCTGCTAACACAAAATGGCGAATCACTTTTTTTTCATAACTCCCTCAATATGGGGGTCAAAAAAGTTCCAATAATTGGGGTTGATTTTATATATTTTTAACCTAAAACAAATTTTTTTAGTTATGGGGATGAAACTATAGTGCGTAATTAGGAACGTTTTTTTAAGTCCCTCTAGAGTTTAGAACTGGCCGTGGTTTCTAGAGTTTGGTGACCAGGAGCTAACCAGGAGACGTCTAGTGCGCGAGAACACTTACACTTGGAGTTGGTAAACAGTTTTCTGAAACTGTTCTGATCGAAATTTGTTTTTACTTGAGAAATTATTAAACTTTGTTCCATGGAAAACCAGGAACTACGTATATCTTATTCATAAAGGTATTATAAAAATATAAAAAGAAACAGCTATTTACATAAATAATAATTAAGCCTGATTGGTTCTATCGCCAACGGAGTGGTGTAAAAATGCATAAAAATATTACTCCACGTATTTGAGCTACGGACAATTGTTCCGGCTAAGCTGTCATCCCTCCGCATCGTGCCATTAGGAACTTCGTTCCAATAATGTTCATTCTTTTTAGGTAACAAAAAATACATCTGGATTATAATATAAGTAACGATATGAACCAGCATAAACTCTTCGATCATTAGATACTGGTATGAGATGCTGGTGAGAGATTACTCTCACCAGCTCTCGGCATATAAAAGGAGATTGTCTATCTGGTACTAAGATAACGGGACCTACGGGATATTACTTCGAGTTTAAATTGTTTGCAATAAAACATCAGTTCGGTCTGCGATCATATTATGTGCTTTTAACTTTAACGCTGAGATGTTTTATTAGAAAACATTGCGTTCGACACGAGATCTGATATTGGATAAGAACTATTTCCTTGGTATAGTAGGTGTGAGGTAAAAAAAGCAATTGGCACAATGACTTATTTATGTAGTTAGATGCGTGATATATTTTTGTTTTCAGTGTAACAAACTTAATTACATAAATTTTTGTTTGTAAGTATGTGTTAATACACCAATCTTAGAAGACACCTGTACAATTGATTATTATTTTTCCGCTTTTTAATGATACTACAATTTAGCCAGCCGTTGAATCTCGAAATCTCGCCTGGTCGTCATTATGATGATGCAGTCTAAGATAGTAGTGGGCTAACTTATTAGGCGTAAAACAGTGATGTTAATCGTTTTTTTTATGCACCATCTTACAGGAACGCTAAATTACTTGATGGCACTTCTTTGTTGGTAGGGCGGTAACTAGGCCGGACACGTCTGAAGCCTCGCCCAAACCCTATCACTAGACCAGATTAGACAAAATAACCAGAGACAAGCCAAAATCTATTGTAGGCATATTCAGCCAGTAATACAAAAATAGCACAAAGCACACTAAATTTATCAGCGCTCTTGTTATATGACACGATTAATATTGTTGTAAATATTTGTGGAGCTGCTAACTGGCTGTCTTATTAGTTAGGAGATTAGTCAAACTAGGAATCTCGGGGTCCTGGGTTCGATTCGATTCTTGGATTAGGCCAAAAAATATTAGGGTTTATACAGTTAAAATTAGAATTCTTGGTTGGAGAGACCACGTTAAGTAATCGGTCCCAGCTGTTATCACTAATGTATATGTACTGATGCGGTATTACGTTATAAATTATAATCAAAGACGTTTGTTCCATAATGTTTTTCTAGGATCAATACTTATAGACATAGTGTACATAGCTGTACATAGAGCTGTACATAGTTAATACAAAGTTACGCAGTGACAACCATCACATTCATACACGTTGTAAATACACATGTGAAAGCCATTTCCAGTAAAAACAAGGTAGAGTTTTCTGTTTTCTCTTTAGGTTTATTTTATAAAAAGTAAAGTTTATATAAGATATGTGTGCAAAGCTTCAACCCAATGTTTGCGAAAATAAAGTGAAAACGCAACGGTTCGCTAATGAGATGATTACAGTGACTATACTGGGGCCAACAAATTTTTAGCGGCTAACCGAACCAGCTTACACAACAAATACATGATATTGGTTTAATTATTTATCTATAGGTAGATTATGCAGCCATTAATTATATTAAAAAATCATTATATTGGATTTGGGCAATAAATACATACAAAACAGGGATTTCATTTGTACAGCTGGTAAACCAAACTGGTCCCACTTCAAACACTTTTAGCAAACATTTTATTTAACTTGTTTATGTATCTAAAATTATTATTTAAAAATTGTACTGTAAATCTATAAAGTACTAATTTACCAAACATTGAGTCAATTAATCAAAACAACTCATCATCATCATCATCACATCAACCCATTACCTGCACGGGCCTCCTCCCACAATGAGGGGGGGTTAATTGTTCCGTAGTCCACCTCGCTGGCCCAGTGCGGATTGGTGGACTCCACACACCTTCGATAACATAATGAAGATCTCTCAGGCATGCAGCTTTCTGAAACTGTTCTTATCGTAAAAAACAGTTTCCTCACGATGTTTTCCTTTGCCGTTAAACCAAGTTATATTTTAGAAAAAGAACGCACATAACTTAGAAAATTTAGAAGTGCGTGCTGGAATTCGAACTCGGCCCCCCGAAAGTAAAGTTGACCTCCTACCCAATATGCTATCACCACTTCAATACATGTAGACACGCTTTTATTAGTTTTGTATTTATGTATGTATGTATCTTTGAACGTAATTATCACCCACGTCAGCTGCAATGCAATAATTTAAGTATATTGTCCATTTATCCTGCTCAGGATCATCAGGATAAGCCAACTTTTTAGTTCGGTTATCGAAAAAATCGTGTTTATTAAATGTTTTTACAGTATTTTATTGGTATAAATAGTTTTAAAGCTCTCGAATTTACCGTACCATTTAGGTGCAAGTCAAAACCTAAATTCGGGTGTGCCTAAAGATGCTTTAGCTTTTGGATTTACAAGAGAAACATAGGGAAACATAGGACAAAGACAAACAAACTGCGCCCGGAATTAAACAAATATTTGCATACTGAAGAACATCCCATGTGGATGCGGTTGGAACACGCTTAGTGCTAATACCATATTTCTAAATTATTCAAATATGTAAAGGGACAGATATGTATTTAAATAAAATATTGGAAGTAGAGAAAAATTTTAAAACATCATACATGTATCAAGATTAAACTAGGGTATACTTACTTACTTAAAGTCATAAGTCAAAGTCAAAAATATCTTTATTCAAGTAGGCCCATAGGTGGCACTTTTGATGCGTACATAAGAATTACACGGTAGTGAGATGATGGCGATAACCACATTCGTAAACTTAAAACTAAAGCTACGAGGGTTCCAAACTCGTCCTGGTCTAAGAAGAAGCCCACAGCAAACTTAGCCGGGTTTTTTTTTTGTTATCACCATCTCACAATTTCATTTTTAGTTATTAGAAGAGCAACCTGGTTAGAACAATAATTTACACCCAAGCTTTTTTATCGATTACGTAGTCTTTTATACTATAATAGGACTTTTCTATAAGCTTACGTTTAATACAAAATTTGAACTTTTTAAGAGACATCTCCAAGATGTCAATTGGTAGTTTATTGTAGAATTGTATGCAATTTATTTTAAACGAATTATGAATTTTATGTAACCTAGTATATTGCACTGTAAGTTTATTCTTACTTCTAATGATTAAATTATTGCAGTCACATTTTTTCTTAAATTTAGAAATGTTTTTATGAACGTACATAAAATTTTCAAATATACACTGTCATTATTTTTTATGTTTTTTTTACTTTCACAATGACTTGTTGTTCTAGTGGTGAGCATATTTTACTGCAAATCACGAGGTTCTGAATTCGATACCCGGGTCGGCCCTATGCTTTACTAATACTAGCAACGCACATACAGTCCGCAGTTTGAAAATTGGCTGTGATTCACCCCCTTCCCCCGGAGAGAAGTGCTGTCCTATCGGACTATGAGAGAGAGGGAATGGAGAGTGCACCTGTCTTTACTCACACACTTGTGTAATTGGAAAATATCTCTGGAGATTGACCACCGTGGCCGATCATTTAGGGAAACTTTATATTCTTTTACAGTTTTTAACCCCCGACGCGAAAAACGACGGCATGTTATAAGTTTGACGTGTCTGCGTGTGTGTCTGTTTGTGGCATTGTGTTTTCCGAACGAATCAACCGATTTTGATTTTTATTTTTTTAAAAAGTGAACTAGTTGAGTGTTCTTAGCTATTTCTGATGAAAATCGATTCAAAATGGCCGCCACCACAAAATGGCGAATTACATTTTCTTTTCACATTTCTCTGATTATGGGTTTGAAATAAAAGGGCTAGCTAGTAGAATAATTTAAGTAAACAATATTGAACGTCGGGGGTTTCAATATTGAAAGTTAAAAAACTTTAAAATTTATATATTGCCCGCGACTTCGTCTGCGTTTGATTTTGTTTTTTATATGGCATTAAATTTAGTTGTAGAACTAAGATAATTTAAAGTATTCAGTATCGCTAAGCCTTAAATGAGGGGTTTGCTGTTGTCCGCTGAGGAGTTCTGTCCTCTATCTCCACATATTTAACCTCTATAGTGCAAAAAGATTTTTTTAAATCGGTTATAATTTGTCGGAGTTATGGTGTTAAATCGTCAAACACTTTCATCCCCTCTCCCAAAAGAACCGAGCTTAATGTCGTGATAAAAAGTACAAGAATATGTGTACAAAGTTTCATGAGGATCGGTTAAGTAGTTTTTGCGTGAAAGCGTAACAAACAAACTTACATTCACATTTATAATATTAGTAGGGATTATAACTAGTTTCTTAATTATTCACATTTTTATAACGAGGTATAATATTTTTACTTAAGAAACTTCAACGCTTGTGCTCGCGAGAGCGGGGAACTATGGGATTTGCGCGGTGTTATTGCCGAACTTTCTAGAGTACTACAATTTATAAAACTAACTTGAGAGTGAAAATTATACTTTTCTGCACAAATGCAGTTTTTTGTTTTATGATTTTAACCGCTGCCTTTCTCATACTAACTTTTGTTTTAATAATTTCGCTTATAAGTATTCTACTAAATGTCTTAAGTGTGTTTTTATAATAATTTATTTTAATCAAAATATGTATCACTGAAAGTTCTATATTGAAATATCAATTTTAAAGTTAGTTAGTGTACCAAGTCACCAGTCATAGGGATTTAGAAAAAAAAAAAAGCTCCCAGGCAAGATGGCAGTCAAGGGCTGGTTATTATTAGGTAAGTAAAGAACGAAAGAGTCACGCAGCCAGGTCCCCATCTGAGTGCCTTAAATTTTTAATTATAAAAATTTCATATTTATAAAATTTCCCCCTTAACAAAAAGGTCACATATAGACTACGTTTTCTGTATGAATAAAATTATATTTTATCCATATTCCATATGCATGAAGTACAAGGATCGTCTCTTGTCTTTCATGCATAAAAAAGTCCTATTTAGAATAAAATGTCTTTGCACTTTTATGTATACTGCAGGAAAAATTTTGAGGAAAATGTCGAATATTCAGCTGAATCTATGCATCCCATTTGCAATGATTTGAAAACGAAGTGTCAGCTGAGTTACTTTATAACGTATATCTGAATTGATCGCTGCTGTGTTTCGGTCTGAAGTGCGTGGTTGCCGGTGTAAATTCGGGTACATGAAGCTTAATAAATTACGCTTAAAAAATAACTTAATTATTAATAATTAATTGCTGATATGAAAGGATAAATATAATACTTTCATACTTTGGCACGACCAAACAAAGAGACCGTGGTACATAGATAAGCGTAATAATCATCACCATCAACAATCGATTAACGGCCCACTACAGCACACGGGTCTTCTACCAGAATGAGAAGGGTTTAGGATGTAGTCCACCTCGCTGGACAACCTTTGAATATATTATTTTTTTGTGTGCAGTGCTGCTTTCTGAGTCCAAGGCTGTGGATATGATTTCCAGAACTGGAAAATATGTATGTGTTGAACATAAATGTTTTTGAGTATTAATGTATAACATTATCACTTTAAAATCCATTTCCTGGAAAAACGTACCTCTTGACTCTCTATAAAATTGTTCTAAATTTGTATCTATGTTCCCTGTCATATTCCGAGACACGCAGAGTCAAAAACCTTCTCTCCTAAATTTTCCAATACTAACCTAGGACAATTCTCACCTATTGTATAGAAGCAGGCGTTACTTTGCGGAAATCCATGATATATTATCAAAATTAAGCTTAATTTGCTATACTCCGCGAAAAGCAGGAGAATCTGTGTGGTGTAATTTATAATTTCTTCAATCCTTATACTCCACACCAAACAGATCCTCGGCAATACACCCTGTACGCAATATGTAATAAGGATTGAAGAAATTATAAATTACACCACACAGATTCTCCTGCTTTTCGCGGAGTATAGCAAATTAAGCTTAATTTTGATAACAATTCTCACCTATTAACCGAATGACCTTAACATTGACATGTTTCATGACACTATATTTAGCCTTTAGGCGAAATTAAACTGAGAGTAATGTTTTTTAAATTGTTTTTTTTTTTTAATTTTAATCATTATTTTCATTTTGTTTAATAGTAATTATTTTATTGTTACTATTTTTGCAATTAACCTAATTTAATTATTTTTAACCGGACTTACTTCAATGTTGTGTAAGTGATAACTGTACTTGGACAATAAACTATAATCTAAAATGATAATAAAGTGTATCGTTGGTATATCTAATGAAATAAATAAATATTCATAAAAAAAAAATATCAGTCTAAATACCCATAACACAAACTACGCTTACTTTGGGGCTAGATGGCGATGTGTATTAATTGTCGAAATACATATATTTATTTATTTATTATGGAACATTTTCGGACATGCAGCTTTCGTCAAGATGTAGTCGATAGGTTTCATTTGAAATTTTTACGCAATGTTGCATGTCTCTCAAAGAGTGATTGTACAAATATACACGAACAGGAAATAATAGAGAAAAATAATAACAGACTGATCCATACAAAAATATGGTGAAGTGTCTTATAAAAACTATCCGTATTTACGTTCCCGTAGTATGTTCATTTGCA
Organism: Pararge aegeria; assembly: GCF_905163445.1. Classification (NCBI taxonomy): domain Eukaryota; kingdom Metazoa; phylum Arthropoda; class Insecta; order Lepidoptera; family Nymphalidae; genus Pararge; species Pararge aegeria. Next base: position 8,819,942 of record NC_053193.1, read on the forward strand.
TAAAATAGTGTATTTAATACAGATGATGTATTTCTGTTGCCGGTGTACCAACATATACCAAACATATATATCTTTTTATAGATACGCAATTTTATTTTCACATCCTCTTTTGTGGAAAGGTACTCGTAGGTACACTTCTGTGTTTGGGAAGAATGCAGCTGATGAAATTAAGTACTTTTTCGAATATTGTTTTCGGCTGCATGGAGCGGAAAAATAATTTTCTTTCTCTTAATATTCTTTTCTATAAAGTTATTTTGAAGTCCTCGCTAGCCAGCCAGGCTAGCCACGTGGCGACAGCAAGGCTTCTGCGCAATTGGGTCATTTCTAGAAATTTCGAATGTTGTTTCGTAAATTGAACCCATATCTATCTACCTATCTTTCTATATAATATCTTTATACGAGAAATTCTTGTATATATACATGTATATATACCTATTATATATAATATCAAAAACAATCATAGCTCAGGTGGGAACTCAGGCGGTCCCGAAACCAGAAGATTATTTTTATCCCTTTCTTTTTTATTTTGCTCTTTATTTAAAAAAATAAAGCGCAGTATCTGGGTACTTTATTATCAACGTCTATATATTATAATAACGAACGTGGCGACCAATCAGTACGAAATTTTTCGCGTCATAAATAACTTTATTCCTACGGCAAAGGCAATAAATACCAGAATGCTAGTAGGTAATAATATGAAAGCAATATTAAAGCCTTTCCCGACATGAGATAAAATTCCATAAAAAAAATTAATGAACTCCATGACAAGACCTACCTGAAAACAGGGAAAGATCACGGAATTATCAATTTAATGGATATCAAACGAAAACATTGAGCCTGATACCTAATAGTACAATAAATAATACTTTTAGAAACGTAGACGAAAAACAATACAGAATATTCAGTTTACAAGGGTCCACAGTAGTTTATTTGGGGGCATTGAAGTCAAAAAAGAAAAACCTTTATTCAGTCAATGTATTATAATAGTATAGAAATGTATTATTCAGTGTATTTTATAAAACAATCAATCAATCAATCAATCAATGGCGTGTACGTCTTGAGATACGGTTCAAACACTGTTTAAGCGACACTTCTTTGTATGGCTAAATACCGGCATGCGCGAGCGACATTTACGGCCGCAAATATGGCAGTAGAACCCTTCGGCGCAATGAGCGAGAACACCAAGCCAAGTCAAGCCAAGCTTCGCCTCTTTTCTGTAGACGCGATGCCTAGAGTTAGTGAAAACGAGCATAAGACTAGCTACCTGTGATTTAAGGCATTAACATTTTTTTTTTTACCTGAATCTAGTAATTCCTATTACGGTAAAAAAGAGATAACAATACTGAATTCAATCTGCCATCTGTAATTTTTTACAACTGGATGGAGCAAAGCAGCGAAAACTGGTATTTTCCACCATTTCCGGTTTACCGATACGCAAAAAAAGCGACGAATTTGACGCAATATAAGTGTTTTACGAGTATAATTTAAAACACTTATAAATACAGGTAAAAAGAAATGTTATAATTAAAAACAGAGCAAAATTAAACAACCTTTTAATTAAAAATCTCTATGTAAAGTTTATCTTTTAAAACAAGAACTCGCACTGAGCGGGAATGATGCGAATCGCGTATTTATCAGAATCCACGTTAATTAGGGCCGCGGACGCCGACGCAGCGGGTTTCACTCAAACAAGTCTGGAGTTACTGAATCGTACGGATTTCTAGCGGTTGAAAATCAGTAACTATATCCACTTTGAACTTAGAACTTTGGTTTGACTTTGAATTTCAAATTCAAATAGCTTTAATTTTAAAGCTGTGCTACCTGATCTGATCTGATGTTTATTCTTTACAATTCCTTTCTAACCTACTTCCTAAAAAGCAAGAGGTTCTATGTAGGACTGTAATACATACAAAAATAATACAGTCAAAAATAAATTGGTACATTGTATTGTTTTATGGTTGTTAATCGATTTCTCCGTAAATTGTGACTATTTTTAATAGTTATCATTGAACTATTAGCACCAAGTCAGGATCAGTTTGTCCTATGGAAATCGATTAAATTTACATCGAAGAAGAGTTCAACAAAAACACTAGTGTTTGCTAAACTCTTTCAAATCAAATGAAGTATTTTATTGATTCAGGCTTGTGAGTGTGAGTGTCCTAACACAATGCTGATGAAATGACGATGGAAGCCACAGAACTCCTTAGTACTTACGAGTTGAAAGATAATATTTGTCAACAGAAATTTATTAAATTCCACTACCAGTTAGCCTTTGAATGCAATCTCACCTTCTGGTAAGTGATTATGCAGTCTAATATAGTAACGGGCTAACCTGTATGAGAGTTATGTACAACCCATCGGTTTCCACGTAACATCTTACCGGAACGCTAAATCGCCTCGCGGCACGTCTTTGTCGGTAGGGTAGTAACTAGCCACGGTCGAAGCCTCCCACTAGAATATTGTTAGAATAGTTAAAACCTAGAGATATATATTAGAATTATTAGAATATTGTTAGATAAGTGTACCAAACACTTTAACGGGTAATAAAGGCAAAAGTTACAGTAAATAATAACCCCTATTAAAAGTATCTGAATGTACCATTATTGTTATTTTGATAAAGAAAACACGGGGGAACCGCAGATAGCATAGACAATACCCTTTCTCTATGGGCCATTCCATCAACGGAATGGTGATGATGTCATAAAATGAAATGCCTATTTACTATCACAATAGTAGCCGTTCCGCTTGAGCCTGCTAACGCGATTATCGCCTAAGAGATAAGCTTCAAATGTACAATAATGAGCTTGTACAGCCTCGTTTACAGGATATAAATTTAAGTGGATTTTTAGCTTACTGCAGGTATTATACAAATTGACATTAAAGTTTACGTTAGCATGGAAACTACGTTAATCTGAAACATTCAATATCACAATTTCCTAATGTTTTTAATTTAGTTTTCATCTTTTTTTTGACAAACTAGCCGTTGAGCCGTTGCCCGTGTTAGGAAATAGAGAATTACAGCACTTTATCTATGATAAACCCGATGATTATATTAAATATATCAACAAATCATAGTTTGTATACTCATTGATAATGTATTGAAAATAGAATAATGGACTTTAGTAGACTGTCACTTTAGTAGACTGTCAAAAAAAAGTATAGGATCTATGGCGGGAGACGCGAGTTTGACAAGTTAGATTGGCGGCAAAGAAAAGTGAGGACGGATTTAAATTAATGAATTGAGAATAGAAGATTAAGTAAAGTATTGTGGATAGAACGTTACAAATTGGGAATAGATGATTTATAATGGAAACGACATACTTAACGAAATATTGTTGTGGCAAAACAAGAGTCGTATATACTGGTGATGGAGTTGAGATAAGTTGTTAAAAGTTGTTGGTACTATGGTTGTACCTGATGTAGCATCAGATAAGTATATCTCTTATATCCTTTGGGTTATTCAGGTATCATATATGGAGCCCTAGCATTATTTTATACAGATAGTTTATGTAGCAGAGGTTGCTCTATACAAACAACGTTCCAAAAGTCCTGATGTTATAAGTGATAATAGTAGTTATGTTTTAACTGTCTTAAAATATGTCTTGTATCAAAGGGCATAGCTTTATTACATATGACAATGTTGTAATTGTGTTTATAAGTTGTTTTAATTGATTGAATAAAAGAGCAACGGTAGAGTTTCTTGCCAGTGGTCTTCTCTGCCGAAGACAGCATTCCGAACTGGTTGTAGAGTCATTTGAAGGTAACAAGTAATATGAATAATAGAGAAGCTTAATATACAGTATTAGAGTCAGTCCAGTTGTTTTATTTCACTCTTTGGGAAGTCAGGTTTATAGAGTACAGACCCACAACAGTGCTCTAAAGCAGGTTGGTGGGCTTTAAAGATTTCTTTTATAAAATGAATACTTTAATAGGAAGGAAGAATAATAGTCATGAGAATAAATGATTACTGCTAAGAAACTAGGTATTTAGCTTCAATAATACTGTTAATTAATGAAAGATTAAGTGCCATCCTGAACATTGTGGGTATTATAGTGAATATCTGAATACCTGGGCCTTCCATTCTTTATATTTTTTTAGCACCCGCAACTTCGTTCCCTTGTATTTTTGTTTAGCATATCTTTAAGATGAGTATTCTTGAAAAAAAAAAAACTATTTAATTAAGTGTATCTGTAAAAATAAATGACTTATGTAAAAAAAAGTTTAAGCACTAAACGTCGTTAATTTTTTTAACTCACGGTAATTTCGACGTTAAATGTCCGATTAGAGTTAATTATAAGTGTTTTTCTGCTATATAAATATCCTTTTCCGTTAATTGCTTGTAGTGTAAATATAATTAAATGGATTTCAATAATGTTTTAACTGTACCCAAATGTTATATTTAAAAAAATAAACAAATCTTTAGTTAAGATTAAAGAAAACGCTCAACTTATTCGCAGTTGAAACTTGAAACGCTTGGAAGCTACTATGTTACGTGGCAGTGTTTACCCAATTTAGGTAGTGTCGTGAGACAGAACATAACTCTCCCGCGTGGCAGATGAATGGCTCGTAATCTAATTGAATTATGTCACCTGGACACAACACTGGCTCAATTCAACCTCACATATAATTTAACCCTAATATCAGTCGCTTTGGCTCTTGACATAGTTAATGTATGGGGTCAATGATGGAATGATTTTTTCATTTAAGCAGAAAAGATTCCAAAGAAATCGTATTGACTGAGCTTCGCCAATTTTGTATTGAAAATTGTGGCTCATTTGAATGTATTTAATCAAGCTGTCATTTATGATGCTGTGTTAATAAAGTAAAGAAGTATGTTCATAAAATGCCAAAAGTTTCGTAAGCTTATTTGCTCACATGCCGGCTGTGGATTGGAAGGACCTAGAAGGTTTTGTAAAATCAGAATCAGAACGTAGAATTTACCTGGGATTTCCAGCCTCATCTTCAGATATCCTCGGTGTCTTCTAATATTAAACAGGCTTCTGGAACGAGCTTACAAGCCTACTAGCCCAGGATTGCGGAGAAAAAGTTCTACGTGCGGCCAAGAAGCTAAAACCTTAGGGCACTGAAGTGATGTGTCGAGACGATAGTGTTTTAAGGAGTTATTAGTATTAAGGACAAGGTTGGTATTCTTGCTATTATACGGTCTCTGAATGTAGCTCAAGTTGTAGATATAAATAATATTCCTACGATTTGGATTCTAATGTGGCTCTCATTCCACTCGTTATACCACCACTTGTATTTCCATGTGGTTGCAAATATCCATGGTGCTCCCCAAAACCTACAATGTAGGTTTGTTCAAGGGTCAGATACGATTTTTTTTTATAGTAATAGGTACTGGAACGGTTAATGGAAAATCATCGCTTATAAACAGAGCAACACTTCTAGGGCATGCAAGGAGCACGTCCTGCAAAATGCAGCCTTGTGTCAATCAATTTGAGGCGTAGGTGTTAAGACTCATGTGCCTGTAATTACACCGGCATCCACGTCCTTCAGAGCGTTGCGTATCTTCATGCTTATTTTTGCTGCTTAGCAGGATTACAGCAGCTTAGCCGGACAAGCTCTGTCATAAAAAGCTATACTACTACTGATTTGATATCGATGGTAATTACTAAAAATTAGGTTTATTCGAATGCTTGTTTACCCGCAATGTTTTTTTTTGTTTTTTTTATGTGATAAAAATAAATAAAATAAAAAAAAAAACATTGCGGCTATAAATATACACCTCAAATAGAAAAAAAAACAATGGACACAACAAAAAACTTAAAAAATAGGATACAAAGGGCGGCCTTATCGCGATCGACATAGCGATGTCGAATAGCGAATGTTGTGTTTGTAAAAAAAATTGGATAACAAGCCAAGCAAAGACAAAGTAGAAATTCTGAATAATATAAGCAGGGTAAAAAAGCTTCCGTTTACACAGTGCGTTGGTATGCCACTTCGCCATAATGCAAAAACATTACATAGTCATGAGATCGTTCTGCGGCTGGTACATTAGTGGCAGCACCTGCTCTATGCTGTAACATAACTAATAGCAAAATAGTATGAAAGTGTAGCTTTAGGCACTGCGTAAACGTTGTATCCTTATATATAACTTCTATACTAGCCATTATGAAGCTAAATTCGTAATTCATTTGTTGCATAAACTGTGTACATTTAATGGTCTTGTTAGATAAAAAAGGGGCTTGAAGTTTGCCATTTCAGGCGTGCAATATTATTAAAGCAGTGATTACAAATAGTTATTATACACATATAAAAAAATCGTATTTAAACATAATGCACTCGTTATTTAACTAAAAAATTATATAATTTTAATAGTCTATAATAATTATTATAAATGTCACCAATGATAAATCAAATTTATCATTTTTTTTAATTTTTTTTATTAGTGTTTTTACCTACACTTGTAGAAATTATCAATTTTATAAATTTAAAATGCATATAATTTTTTTTTGGAACCGACAGGATTTGAACATGTGACTCTCGGGCAATCGTGGCCTGAGCGCTTTCTCCAATTAAGCTACGGCTCTCATACCCGTCGGTGCCGAAATTATCATTCAGTTTTTTGATTTTTATTTTATTTTCAAATTCTGTTTATTATTTATTCACAGCCAACATTTCATACTGAATAGTAACCTCTTGAATAACCTCAGCCAGAGATCCCTCCTGAAGAGTTTGCTTTTGAACGCGCTAATCTCAGGAACTACCGGTTCGAATTGAAAAATCTTTTTGTGTCGGATAGTTCATTAATTGAGTTAGGCATAGGTAATATAAAATTGCGGTTTGACCAATATGAGCAGACCATCAATGAAAAATGTTGCAAAAACGGGGAAAAGAATTCCGTTTCAGAGCTTAAAGTTACGCCAAAATTACGTACAATATTATTTTTCCCTCTTTAAAGTTATAAATAGAAGTCGACTGTATCTATCTTTTAGGTCGGTTTCATACGCTGACGAAGTCCCGGGAACCGCACCTTTTAAATACATGGTCTGATAGTGTATATCACGTGATTACACCTTGCACTAATAAAAGTTAGACATATGTGAATATTCGCTCATTTTTACCCCCAACGGCTAGCATCGACAGAATACATTGTGTCCACGCGGAAAGGACAAAAATGTTTATCTTCTCATACAATTTTATCCACTGCACGAGCATCCAAGTAATATACATGTAATATTAAACGGAGGTAAACTGCTCCTTTTCCTTGTTTTCGTTCAGTAGGTGGACAAGTGAATTGTATCCCTTATATATCCGAGTAGTTATAAACGGGGATAAAACGTATGACTCCTGCTTATGAAAAAAATAATTCGTTGCATTTGGAAATGAACATGTACGCAATCCGTAAAAACAAGACGTGAGGTCTAACATGCAATTTTTTGAAATTGTACCGTGTACGTTGAAGAGTCATTAACTCCTGAAAATGCTCCGGCGTTGGAGGGAAAAGTGCGAATAGAGTGAAGCGTGACGTGTGTTGTGTTTTATTTGCATGTATTACTTGTAAGTTTGAGGGCGGGCGATAAGTGTTATTTGCGTAAATATCGATGTGACTTTCGCAAAGTACGTAACCTCTGCTTTTAATCAACAAGTAATTAGTTTAACGTTGTTTTTCTAGTGGTTCGCACGTTCAACTAGGTACACAAGGTTTTGGGTTCGATTCCCGGGTAGGAACAAGAGTTGTTAGGTAATGGATTTTTCTGGTAAAATTCTTTGTAGCACTGCGGAGTTAGTATCCACTTCAAGATTTAACGTGCTCCGTTTAAATCTTCGATATTGGTTACTAGCCTCATCATTGTGATAGCCCAACAATTGGCATTCCAGCAGGTTGGGTCATTCATATAATGAGAGAAGCGGTGCGTGCAGTTATAAAATAATGACGAACATGATATTGACGATTCTAGATAAGTTGTATAGACGACGCATAACAGTGCTTTAGGTCTATTTGAAAAAATTAAGTACATAATTAATTATTCAAAATAGTAGGAAAAATGAAACTGTAATTGATGATTTTATATTTAAATTGATTTTCGTTATTTTGTGGTTAGATTTTCGTTTAAATCTGGTTAGTTTACTGCGAAACCCGCTCGTGAATTATAAATCAGGATTCGCAAGTGACTTGTTAAATCTTTAGAAAAATCCGTCCCCGGCGAATCTTTAAGTGAGTCCCCGATTTTAGTCTCACTTTCTTGAAAGTTACAGCGTAGATTTTACTTTGTTATAAAGTTTATCTACATTTTACAATCTTGTATGCAAAGTAAGCCCTTAAACAGGTAGTGATGAGTGTTTTAACAAAATATAGATATTGATACTCGATAACAGTAGTTGTTGAGTTGATTTAGTAGAAAACTAACAGTTTGTAATAACTGTTATATAAATGTTGACTCTTGGTTAAATAGTTAGGTATTTGTAAAAGTTTGTTTAAATACTATACGTGAGGAAACCAGCAAACCTAAGAGTTTTTCATAATGTTCGTACAGATGTGTTGAGTCCACCAATCCGAAGTGGGCCAGCATGGTGGACTACGGCCTTGACCCCTTCTCATTGTGGGAGGAGACCAGTGCCATGTGTGTGTGTGACCAGTTGGCTGGTAATGGGTTGATATAATGACTATAATAGAATTATGGTAACAGTTTTAATAACCACTTAAACTGACTTTCTAGACACATGTAAGTAAAAAGCTCACGTTCAATACCTCTAATTTAAAAACAAAATTACCAACTGCAATGACAATGCAATTTCGTTAAAATATCCGCCGTTTCCGAATATTTTGATATTACTGAAAATTCTCAAAATTCCAATGATTGTATTGATAAAGTTTCGTTTCGTTTACGCACTAAAATCACAAATTACTATTGTGAGCTATGTGCGTATCCTACGATCAGTCGTCTCATATCGTGTATCGTGAAACCGATAAACTCTGTGATCGTACGTACCTGCTATAGTATAGCAGTACGATCACAGACACTAGCTGAATGAAGTATTTCCGATTTTTGAAGTCAGGTAAAATCCCCCGCAATAAAGTGTAAGAGATAGATGTACAAAGGTCGAATGAGGGAAACAAATAGCTCGCGGCAATCACAATAAAGCCAGTTGGAAAATCGTTCTGTTCCCAACTTTTCCGAGTTACAGACAGTTGAACGATTTCTACACGTGGAATGAGGTGTCCCGCGAAAAAAATAAAGTGACTTCAAATACAACCCTTTATTGTAGATAATATTATGCGGTTTCATCAAGGACTTTCGTTTTTTTTTTTTGACTGAGTATAGTTAGTCTAGTCACTATAAATATCAGAACAAGCCTCCAGATAAAAATATGTCCGATGATTATAAAATAAAATATTTATTGAATTAAGAAAAAGGTGCACTCTTATTATGCATCACAGAAGTTATATATATATTTCGTTGGCGCTACCGCTACATAGCGATCTCTCTCAGGCCAAACGTATAATGATCACAAATTAGTTATAATCACGGGGATCTATAGATTAACGTGCTCTTGTGGGCACGGAGGCAGAATACGCCAATTTCCCAACTCTCAAGAATTTCTTGCACAAAAACTCAACAAGTACCCTTGAACATGATTCCTAACGTCAAAGGTTGTCTAGAAGAGATCGCTTTCGCGATATGACCGCCTTTGCACGCCCCATTTTCTTCTCTGTTTCTTCTGTATTTTTACATGTGTTTACTTTGTATAAAATGTGTGTGAAATTAAGTTTCAAACAAACATTGCCCGCTCCGGAAATTTTACCCAGAACCTTGTGATCATAGTCAAACATGCCAAAGAAACTGACGCATTATTTATAGAGATCACTCTTAAGTGCTTACGCATAAAACTTCGGATACGATAGAAATTGAATCAGTATCTTTCCGGCAATTGCGGTTAAAGAGTTTTAAACTAAAACACATTTTTTTAAGCTTTTAAATAAGTTAAAAAATACTGAGAGCATTTCGGAATTGTTCGACTTTACTTTCCGAGCCGAGTTCGAATCCCAGCACGCACCTCTAACATTTCTAAGTTATCTCCGTTTTAAGTAATTAAAATATCACTTGCTTCAAAGGTGAAGGAAAATATCGTGAGGAAACCTGCATGCCTCAGAGATGTCCATAATGTTCTCAAAGGTTTGTGAAATCCACCAATCCGCACTGGGCTAGCGTGGTGGACTGGGCATATGTGGAGGAGGCCCATGCTCTGTAGTGGGAATATATAATAGGTGGAAATGATGATGGTGAAAAAAACTTACCTACATATTTTAAGAATCGAATAGAATAGAAATAGAAGAAATTTTATTGCTTTAACTGTTTAGATTTTTTTGGTGTTGTAAGTGGGAATAGTTCTAACAGTTTGCCGCTTTCTGGTGTGCAATTTTCTTAGGTACATATTTAGAGTTTATATTACAAATTACTATGACACTTAAAACTTAACTAATAGAAAGATTGCGTGTAAAGTCTCTTATATCTTTAAATAAGACTTTATTTATATGGATTGCATCTTGAATTAGCTTCATCGTATATTAACAACGTAACGAATATGAATAAAAAAGGATAACAAAAACTGACAGAATATTTAATTTATTTTTATGATTGTACCTACAGTGTACAAAGTTTAGGATCATTGAGGGAACTAGGTATTAATTTCACTAATCCGATTACAACTATTATAGGCATGAACCCCTGAAACTATCCCCGACGTTGGGAGTTCCAAGCTGATCCCATTATATCGCCCTCTAAATTGGGAAAGCGGTCCATGTGAATTATTTCGGTTATTAGCAAAATGTTTGGGGTTGGTCCGCTGTAATGCTTCAAGATTATACCTTCGTATTCAAATGCTCCTCTGGAAATCTAAATTCGACATCACTTTGATAAAATAAAGAACTTGGATTCGTTTTAAATTGCAACGCTTAGTGGCATAAGACAGAAAGATTTTATAAATTGGAAACATCTTTCTGTACGAGTTACATAATGCTCTTTTGGGTAGACAGTGTTTTTACGTTTGTATGAAGTGCACGTTACTGCTATTGAAAAGGTCACTTCTATAGTAATATTTAAAAGTAACTTGGCCATATTAGTATAATTGCGAAAAAGATGCAAGCATGTGTTGCAGATGCAAGATATATACCAATATTTTTTTATACATAAAATCGACTTTAAATACTAAGAAGGTAACAATAATGCAACGGACCTCCACCTATTTTGCAGAGTGTTTAAAATTATTTATGGACATATTTTTTTAAATTAGAACTTTTTTTATATGCCTTTTCAAAAATTAGTTAATTTGAAATTTTTTTGTTATTAAATTCCGTCGAAAAGTTTCCGTCGTAGGTCGTTTTATTTGAATAGTTAAAGCAATAGAAAAAGCCAATATATTCATTGGACTGCGTTTTGCACAATCGAATGTTGCTTGAAAAAAATCATTGTTATTCAGTCGAAATAGTTTTGACTAAAATTGAATCCCGTGGTTGCGTAGCTAACTTTTGATTGATATATAACAAACTTTTTCGAAACCTTTTTGGGTGGATATATTTCATTCAACTTTTTTACCAGTTCGCTAGTATGTTATGAAAACTGTGAAGATTTTTAACTATAACCCTGTCAAGCGATACATATATACATAATCGTTACGACTTGAGATATATACGTATATTAATTTACGGAATACTTAAGTCAAAATGTTCTTGCTGTAAAAGTGTGTAGTTATATCCCATTAAAAATACAAGCTTAAAGATACAATAGATAAATTTCTTTAACGATAAAGTTTGTTTTATTACTCACATCGATGCCCAAATGCTTAAGGTATTTCGACACCCATTTTGTCACTATTTGAATACTCAAAGCATGGTAAGTTATGTTCCTCGTAAAACGAGTTCAAAATACTTCCCTATTCCCCGTAATGCCAGAATTTTTTTCTCAATATTTTTCACGTTTTGACTTACATAAACTTAGCAGCAGCAACATGAAGCTCAGTCCCTTGTCTTATGAAGAAGATCAGTGCCCACCAGTGCCCTTGTATTACGAAGAAGATCAGTGCCCACGATTGCAAGATTACATATAGTGCTCTCCTTTTCTAGTGCATACAGTGTGAAAAAAAGTACTACTTGTAAGTCTGTCAATTTAGCTTTCTTATTCTTTATTCATAAAAATTCTTAATTCTTGCAGCTATTTATTCTATAATTGCCTTTGATCAAGACCAAGACAATGTAGTGACGTGTGATTGACGGGGCTCATCGGAAGCGAAGTAAAGTACTTACATACCAAAATATTGTTTTGATACTTCCTTGATCGGAGAAAGACAAAAGGTAATCTCTTATGCCTGTACACGAAAGTAATCGATTAATAAACAACAAACAAATAGCCTAGTAGGTCTCACTCGCTTCAGCCTCCCTTATGAGGGGAAGAGTTCGATTCTGTGTTCCTTGTTGTGGAGGTAGATTAAAATAACGTGGACACAACTTCTCTCCTCGCGGGTATCGTATGAGGCGACTTAAGAAATATTACCGAGAACGAGCAGTAGCGCCCTCTGTGCTGTTACTACCATCTACTGCGATCAACAACTCCGTTTGCCTGTTCGAAGAGGCCTTTAGTCCAGCAGTGGATCGTTATTGCCTATAGCTCAGTTCGATCCCCGTCATGCAAGGCACTCCTTTCAGAGTTATGAATGAATGAATGAATGAATACACTTTTATTGTACACCACGTAAACATATAGAAAAATTATAAATAAAAATTTAACAAAAAGTATACAATTTGGCGGCCTTATCGTTACATTGTGATCTCTTCCAGGCAAACAAATGTGTTATGTATGAATTATGCAAATAAATATCACTTGCATACCTGAGAGTATTCTACAATGTTCTCAAAGGCGTGTGAAGTCTACCATTAAACACTTCGCCAGTTTGGTGGACTACGAATTTAACTTTTCTCATTCTAAGAGGAGAACCGTAGGCTGTGGATAGATACTGGGTTGGTACCAATCCATTATCTACCCATAGCCTATGGTTATGATAAACCTTATACCTACCACCTACTTACCTACCAACTATTTAGAAATAGCTACTCACATCTGGCTTTTACTAGTACACCAACCTGGTAATTTCGACCACAAAATTAATTGAGTCGAGCAGCCGACTGCAATACTTTTATGTGACTTTTCTTATTTACTGTCTCGAATGGGACACATTTCAAGATAGGAACTTGGCAAATAGGTATCGTTGAGTGCTGTTCGAGGCAAGCTATTGAATTGTTTCCTGCCAACGTTTGTAACTCACACTATAAAATGACCTCCCATTCGTTATCTACTCGATTGTAAAACAATTGAGTAATGTTTATGCCTATACTTCAGGCTTTACTAAGATAATTTTTTGTCGTGACAACGTCTTATAAATTGGTTTGCCGGGTGACACTTCAAGAAACTGCGTTACGCTCCGCTCACGTTATGCGCTCACAATGAGAGCGAGTGAGAGGCACGCGTCCCTTCCACTCGGGCATGGTTAGCCCGCCTAAGAGCGAGAGAGACAGACATAAAAAGTGAAAGGCACGCGTCCCTTTGTAGTAAACGCTGTTTCATTGTACGCAAATGTATTGCAAGTTATTGTATGTATATTTGTATATAAATACGTATGTATGTGTAAAGGTAAAAATAAAATTTTGTTAATATGAAATTCAGTGCGAGATTCTTTGTATAAATTAATGTTTTAAATATAATTCTTTGTATAAATAAATGTTTTAAATTGTTACTATTATTTCATCCTTCTTCCTACTATACGAATGAATATTCACATTAAAATTATTTTACCACTCAAAGTCGTTGTCACGTAAAACTTTCGCCCGTATACCGACTTTACAGGCAACCAATTTTTATTTTTTTTTTCCTTAATTTCCTAATTTCTACACCAAGCAGACCCAAGTATCGAGGTCAAGAAAACAAGAAAACTGTTCTTAGACTTTTTCTAGGTCTCACAAAAGATACAAAACGCAATAAGTTTAATTACGTTATATATATATTTATAAAACATTGAATCTCAATTGAAATGGAAAATAAAATATTTTTCATTATTAAGAATAGACATAATTTATTGAATAGACATTATAGATATAAACAAAAATTACTATAGCTACAAAATATAAATAAAACTTACAATAGCTACAAACACAAAATAGTTCTAGTTTTTTAACAGTTCCGTAACTGTTAAAAAACTAGAACAGACTTGAAAGTTTAGTATAAACACTGCTAACTTTTATACAATTACGAGTAAGATAAAACATTCTTCCAAGATAAAGTAACTTTAGAATTTAACTTCAATTGTAACATAGCTCAATGAGATCTAAGATTTTTCACGAGCAATCCTTGGTTCGTTCTGCGAGTGCTTTCTGCAATCCGATCGAGAATAATCGTCCTCATCACGATTCACTTCATTTGATTTCAAATTTAAACTTAATCAGAGGTTTAAACCAGAATCTTTTCTTTATTGAAAATCAGACTTTAAGTTATAAGTAATAATAATTACAAACTAAAATTAATATTTACTATAATTAATATAAGCCATCTAACTGTTCACTTATGGGCATGGTACCCAAAATGCTGGCCCTGTTGCCCCTTTGGATTGCTAGACTTAGCCGTTGGGCTTAATAAGCGCCAGCTCTTGGGTCGCCAGACGTCAAGATTAATTATTGGGACACGATGTTAATAAAATTTTTCGCGTACGAAGACCTTGGGCCCAGAGTCTCCTTGGGGCCGCAAAAACGTAGTCATTACAAATAACGTAGTATTTACGGTTCTTAATTACGGCTTTTAATTCGGCAGCTGCTGCCGCTTTTTGGGATGTACTCGGCAAGTGAGTAACTGCCAACGTATCAACGCAGTTTGCATTCCAAACCAGCGCACGCCCCATCGACCACGGTACTATAGTCATACCGCCTGGTCTCTTGCCATCATCCCTTAAAGATTTAAACTAACTTTGCACCTGGGGCATGGACCTGGGATACTTTTTAACCATGAAGAATACCAGGGTAGCACGGTTTCGCAGATAAACCGATGTTGGCGAAATTTTGCGTAAAGATATCTTACATCCTGTTCCTGTGGGTCATTAGCAGTAGTTTTTTTTGTTTCCGAATGTGACGAAAATTTAGGTCCATAACTCAAAGTTAAGCTTTAAATTTTATTAAATACTAGCGTACCCAGCCCGCTTCGCCGGGCTAGATTTTGCTTTATTTTATTTAGACAATAAACATACATCATTAATTTTTAATTTAAGCTTCATAATATATTAAATCATTTATTTCTCTCCGTATTAATTCTCTTCTATTCTCTTCTCGAGCGGGTGAAGATCATTATCTACACCCATGTACACCCAACAATAGAATATCATCATAGTAAATAAAAGCTGTATTTGACAGTTCAAAAATAGGAGTGCTCCGATCGTCACCAAACTTTACAGGATTACTCGCCAGGTCAATCCGGAGATTCCCTGAAAGTTTCATTGAAATCGGTCCAGCCGTTTCGTAGCCTATACGGAACATACCCACACACTTTCTCTTTTATATATATAGATAGAAGATTAGCTGCCCTCTATGAATTTTTGATTTATATTTTAATAGGCAACGTAATTCGATTCGATTCGAATTCGAAAGTCGCACGATCTTTAAAAATTTAGCCACTCCTTAAAACTCCTTAACTAGAAATTTAAAGTTATTTTCTCGCAGTTTTTTTTATAGGTAACATTGATTACTTCAATCATTTGTGTTAGATAATTTTTTGGCACTTTCTGATAACCTTATTTTCTATAAAATGCTAAAATCGGTCCAGTAGCTACAGTGTCTGTTTGGTAAGTAACAAATAGGCACTGTAGCTACTGGCAAGACAAACAGGCAAAATTTTTTCCACTTAACATCGGTTGGGCGATCTACTTGGTCTGGCAACTACCACTACGAATTTTTTATATAAACTGAGGATGTTATATGTTATATATTTATATAGGTATTTATGTTATATGTTTACATATTTTATATATGTTGTATATGATTGTTAGTAGTTTACAATAATTATGGGTAATTTCATGTATGTTTATATTTTATTTGTATTTATATATAATATATTTATATATATATATATATTTTATTTATATATTTGTATATTTTAAATCTTATTTATTGCACCACCTACCTCTTTTCTATGTTTTTTCCTTTTACGCCATTGGTTGCCTGGAAGAAATCGCTATGTAGCGATAAGGCCACCAAATTGTACTCTCTTGCTATAATACTTTATTATAATACTTTATTTCTTTGGTGTACAATAAAAGTGTATTCATTCATTCATTCATTCTTATTTTTAAAAGAATAAATACAATAAAAATCTTGACCGTTTAATGTTAAGCGTTTTACCGTGGTTGGTTGCGCACACGGAGCGGAAACAGATTTATGAAACGTTGTAAAATGTTTCCCAGTACAGTACAATGCATTGGAATTGTCCAGGGTAAATCAAGAAAACCTCTTTTCTTGTTAAATGTTACAACTTATGGAACGTAACGGTCGACCGTAATTGGCTGCATTGTTGCCACTGTGGTGTTACATTTATAAGTAATATTTTGATATTTTATGTATATTTATTTGTAAGTATAGATTTCACTGTAGGGTATTTCCTATTCGGATCATAATGATAAATGGGATGTCTATCAACTTGTCTTTATCTAATGTGTATTGTAGGCATTAAAAATCGAATATGGTGAAGATGATAGACAAAAATGAGCCAAAAAATAAACGAGTGTGCTTTGCGATCACACGAGTGAACTTCTTTAGCTCTATCTTTATGGTTGTGTTTAATATATATAAGTAAGTGATTAATGTACCCTAGTTGAATTCAATTTATTGGCTATCCAAGACTTGCTTAGTTGCACTTATTCGCAAAATAAGGTCTTTAAATAAAATGCTGTGCTCGTGTCTGTAACAAAAAGTGACTACGTTTGCGAATCGCCTCAGGCTTTCAAACTGTTACATAGTATAAGTGGTACGGTGTTATTCTACTAAGTTTGTTAAAAAATGTTTCATATCCTCTTATAAACTTTTAATAAGGCCAGAAAATAACTTAAGGTTGCAAAAAAACTGAAAACTTTTATGTTTATTTTGATCACGTATTTTTGTAGGTACTCAGAACCACATATTCTTAAATGGAAACTTGGAAACTAAATAATATACTAATAATAAGATCGAAATTCTACTGTACTAGACAATGTCTACCGGTCCTAATCATATAATATAAGTATCAGCTGACAGGTACATTTAAACAGCTTTCGGTTGCATTTTTAAATAGCACAAAGCAGTGTATTGTGTGGTCAACTTCCATCAGTCAATCCCCTTCTTACCAAAGACAATTAAAGATTAGGTACATCTATTATTTATTTTTCACTGGGAATCTATACAATAACGCTACATACACACGGGTTGTACTAAATAATACACTTATAGCCTCCTCGAGCCTCCTCGTTAAATGAACGGGTGTATTTTAAAACATATATCTTAGGCGATTACTTAATTAAGCACCTATTACTCTTTTGCGGTAGAGCAGGTCTCAATTGTTGCTGCAGTAGATAAATTAACATATAAATTTATTTGCGCTTTGCCTTTCCCGTCAGTACCGATATATTCTTATACTATCAAAGGTCAACGCAATATCGGCAGAAATGTGAAATGGCACAATGCAAGATTTTGGGGTATGCACGAAGTAACGGGCAAAATGGTTCATAAAAAAGGCTGTCCTAAAACTTAGTGCCAATAGACAGTAACCATGATATTTCTGAACTCTAGCTTTTTATTATTTTTCGCGTTGTGGTGCTATCCTCACATGGGTGGCACATGATCTTACTTGAGATTCTTTAAGATCTGCTTCCGTATCCTGAGCGCAAAGTTGAGTCGAATAGTTTACTCACATCACTCAAAAATCATTACATCGTTTCAAGAATGCCTGTAAATTGGTTTATTTGAATATCGAAACTATAATTTTAATAGAAAAAATGTAGTTACGTTTTAGCATTAGTTACATTTCATTAGATCCCACAAGAAGAACCGATAATAAGTATCAAAATAAGTCACTTCGACGTTTAATAGTACCTACCTACTAAGAGTTATAAAGAGCTTCTTAGTATAATCTTCAAAACCTATACTTAAGAGTAAAGGGAAATGGAATAAAATGTGTGTATAGAGCGTAATGCGTCTGCTAACTTAACAGTTCAATACAGTTAAGCTCTTTATAGACAAAGTTTTCACATTTCAAGCTTTCTTTGTAAGCCTGTATCTAGGCCTCGGAAAGTAAAAAGTAAAAACGCATTTGAATACCTTGAACTACATCGCGGCATTGTGGGGAAACTTTGAAAAACTAATCTCGCCTGAAGTCGGTGAAAGTAAGTTGAAAAACTAATGCAACTCCCAGATAAAAGATAAACAATGAAGATTTACTAAACTTTGCTCAAAGATTTTCTTTTAAACATACCTACAGTAGTTGATGCACATAAAAAAAAACTTAATAACTGTTCTTTTATTCTATGAGAAGTTAAAATATGATTATGATTTTACTTTGTGATTAGATTTGAACGCCCCAATCAGAGACGACATAATTTGCCAATTTAGGAAAGCTAAAGCATCCAGCTTGCGTCTGCGATGGCGTGGAAGTTAACGAGATTCATAATTAAGGCACTCTGGTCAAAGCAATAGACCGAAGAATTTACCGAAAATCCTAGAGCTGACCGGAGACCACGAAAACGAAATTACTATAACAATTGGCCAAGACGGCCGATTGGCGCAATGGGCAGCGACCCTGCTTTCTGAGCAAAGGCTGTGGGTTCGATTCCCACAACTGAACAATGTTTGTGTGATGAGCATGAATGATTTTCAGTGTCTGGGTGTTTATGTATATTATTCATATGATTATTCATCAGTCATCTTAGTACCCATAACACAAGCTATGCTTACTTTTTGGCTAGATGGCGAGGTGTGTATTGTCGTAGTATATTTATTTTATTTATAACAATAGTTTGCGGTCAATCCATTAAGTTAAGTACGCTTTGACAATAGTATAATATAACGATTTTCTTAACGGCCGAATATATCTTGTCGTACCATTGGGCCATTGTTATTTACATAGCGTTACCATACAAAATATGTTGATTTAGAACAAAAGATACATGTTAAAACAAAAGTTGTGACAGATGTGATATTATGCTTTATTTGCTATATTTACCTACCTAACTCGTTTCAATTAGTTAATAACTCTAACGTTCGAAACTGACTTACCAATGAACTAAATAGAGATCTTATTTTAAGAAGCCATGTGTGAAGCTAAGTGAATGTTTTTAATCATCAAGATCCCCAACCCATTACCCGTCCACAACAGGGCACGGGTCTCAAAATGTAAAGGTTTTAGGCCGAAGTCCTCTGGCCTAGTGAGGATTGATAGAGAGTGTTAAAGCAAGTAATATTTCATTGCTAAAAACGCACTTAACTCCGAAAGGTTAGAGGTGCATCGAACTCGGTCCACTCCGAAAGGATATCCGAAGCCTTATCCACTAAGCCATCCCCGCTAATATTTTTTTTGTACATTTTTAATATCAGCTGTCAATAAAGCTCTATAGGGACATGATTTTTTTTATTCCATTGAATGCATTGTACCCAAAACTTTCAATCGCGTACCATCAGTGGCGTGCACTTCATACATGCACAAAAGCTCTGCCTACCCTCAAATTTTGTATACCTCATAACTGCGTAGGATTGTTTCATTTTTTGGCATATTCCTTTTATATGCATACCCTGGTCAAAAACCCTGTGCACGCCACTGCGTACCATTTTTCCATTGCTATTAGTATGTTACTACAGAGATTTACCATTACAGTAGGAAAACCTGTCAACTTCTATCTTTGACTGTAACTTAAGATATGTATGCCCCTTCATATCGAAATCCATAAATCAAACCCGTACCTTTTGTTCGCTAACAGTAAATATAACCAAGTTTTTAAGCGCTGACCTGACATACGTGGCTTCAGATTTTGTGGATAGTATCTTGGTGACCCCTACTATTACATGTCTTTCAAAATCAAAATTAAATATCGAGATACAGAAGCTTTTCAAAGGATTTCGGAAAATTTGATTTACTAGTAAAATCTATGTTATTATTATAAATACTTAAGTTTGTTATTACTCAAACGCGCAAGAAAGGCTGATCGATAGTCTGGAATAGCAAATATTCTTTTTATCCCAGATAAATGTACCATTCCCCTTCGATATATTCTTTGTTTGTTTTTCTTAGAGAAAGAGATCAACATTCTTTTGCGTTATGGTGGTTCAGAGGTCAGATAATTACATAAGCATATACATAAAAAATTCCACGCGATCAAAGTCGTGGGCAACTACTAGTTTGTAATAGAAAAAAAAGTTTTTAGAAGTAATTCAAATACTACGAATTATGCGGGTCTTCATAAATATCCAAAAATATGCGCTACGAAAGAGTCAATTAAAATGTTAATGAAGTTGTTGTTTATTAAACCTAACGTGATAGGCTTTTACACTTGGTGATCGTGACCAAGTAGGTAAGTTAGGTGTTCACCTGTCTACGTGTTTTGATAAAATAACAGTGTTAGTAAAGTAGTATGTGTTCGAACAGCAATCGTTTTGTATCACTTGATTTAAGCATGGTGATGTACGCGCCAACAAATAAATAAATATAGATACTACGACAATACATACATCGCCATCTAGCCCCAAAAGAAGCGTAAGCGTAGATAATCTATGAATACATCTTTCCATTTGGATTTTAAATAATAATTATTATTTTACTGCAACATAAGAACATCTATCTGTATATACTCGTATATAAAAGATGAAGTGTGTGGGTATGTTCCGTATAGGCTCCGAAACGGCTGGACCGATTCCAATGAAACCTTTCAGAGAATCTCCGGATTGACCTGGCGAGTAATCCTGTAAAGTTTGGTGACGATCAAAGCACTCCTATTTTTGAACTGTCAAACTATCAAATACTGCTTTTATTTACTATGATGATATTCTATTGTTGGGTGTACATGGCTATAGATAATGATCTTCACCCGCTCGAGAAGAGAATAGAAGAGAATGAATACGGAGAGAAATAAATGATCTAATATATTATGAGACTTAAATTAAAAATTATATGATGTAAGTTTATTGTTTAAATGAAATAAAGCAAAATCTAGCCCGGCGAAGCGGGCTGGGTACGCTAGTTTATTTTATTAGTAGTAAAGCTTTTTGTGGCAGAGCTCGTCCGGGGAAGTTCTACCATAATGTTTATTTCTGCCGCCAAGCAGCATTGTTGCAATGCTGTGTTCGGGTCTAAAAGACGTGGTTGCCAGTGTAATTACAGGCACATGAGACCTACGACTCAAATTGATGGACATAGGGTGGAATGTTGGTAGCGTGCTCCTTGTATACCCTGTGTAGTTTGCCACTTTTTGTCGGCCGATTGGCGCAGTGGGCAGCGACCCTGCTTTCTGAGTCCAAGGCCGTGGGTTCGATTCCCACGACTGGAAAATGTTTGTGTGATGAACATGAATGTTTTTTTAGCGTCCGGGTGTTTATATGTATATTATAAGCATTTACGTGTATTATTTATCAAAATATTCATCAGTCATATTAGTACTCATAACACAAGCTACGCTTACTTTGGTACTAGATGGCGATGTGTGTATCGTAGTAGTAGTAGTCGTAGTATATTTATTTATTTATTTATTTACTTACCATCAGGTGGGCCAGCTGCATTTTCCAGGCAATCTATATCAAAAAAGGTCGTCAAAATAATGCTCAGATAACCAACATATTTGATAAAATAAAATACAGTAATGGATTCTATCAAGATATTAAGAACTAAAACATCAGGTATTTAGGTTAACTATTTTTATAGAGAAATTTCTAAAATGGAATTCCCTTTATGCTTTTAAAAAGGAATACTTTTATATTCCTCAAAGCAATATCTCGGTTGCCATACTTTATCAACAGTAGTCATTATTTTCTTATAAAAACTAACTTTTTGTAAAAAGAGTCAGGAAAATTAAAATATGATGGAAATCCCGCAAAAGCTCTAATTTCCTGCAGATAAGTACGGGCGGCGCGAAGTTCCAGTGGCAAGTTTCCCACGACTCAATTACAATTTTTTACATTCAACTCATTTTACGACTATTGTGAAATCACAATTATGTTCGAGCGTAGTTCTATGGCTCTGATGTAATAACTTAAGTGTATTAAATCGGAGAAAGTAACGGTGCGTACTTATTAACGTTTTAGGGTTCCGTACTATTTTGGTAAAACTGCGGACCATCTGCACCTGAGTACATTGAGAAACATCATTTACCACAGATGTTTTTTTTTCGGTATGAAATATGTCACAATACTGTATCAAAACCTACGTTTGATATTTAATATTTTGCTGCCTATTAGCTTAACCATATACCTCTGAGTTTTCAAATCATCAAATAAATAGAAGTAAATAGAGTTGAAAGAGGTACATATTAGCTTTTATATATACTTTGATAAGAAAGCTATTTCTATAACTAGCAAGGTTATTATTAAAAATCAATATTATATCCTTTGCAAGCATACTTAGTTTCAGTTCGGTGTTTTCGATGAAGTTTAATAGTCACTTATTAACTTATACGCTTTATTCCAAGGCATAAAGATATTTCAAAAAACTCTTAGGTTTTTATTGTCTTTTCTTTCAAGCTTTTTAACTGCAAGTAGGTACACTTTTTATGCAATGTATTTAATATCACTTAAGTAACAAAAAATAGTGACAAAATAAACAGAACTTTTACTAACATGTATGCTATTACTTTCAGTGTAATGAAAACCAACTCCATTAACAATTATTTAAGTACTTACATAACTCTCGATTGTTAAATCGTCGATTAATTGGTTTTACGCTAGTTGAATGTCCCATCAAACTAAACTACTGTAAAAACATATCAGAAAACTAATAAATTCTGCAATATTATTTCACACAAATTTGAACAAATGATTTATCATCATGAGCTATATAATATTTTGCTTATATAAACGTCATCCTCCAGCACCGTTGACTTGTGAAATTTACATAAAGTAAGAGGAATAATCAAATGCAAAACTACTTTTTTTTCATTTATTTCTGATTCTCGTTAAGACTACGGGACCCTACCTTGTGAGTTTTTCGGTCGCCTGTGACCCAATTACCGATTGTTTTTTTCTTCGGCAATATTATATTCTCCCAAATGCAGCTGATAATTTCTGGGAGTACAAAGAGAGAGCATATCAAGAAATAATTCATTATATCGTGGCTATTTATTTATCTCCTAAAATAGAACGTAATAATTCAGATTGATGGCGCGAGGAGCAAAATTAATTAATATGTCCCGTCCAAATGATGACGATTAATGGAAAACGATAACATAGACTCCATAAATCAATTATTTGTTCTATGTTTAGACTTTAGTTTTGAGTAAACGCATAAAATACGTCATACTGCAACCCAAAATTTTTTTGTATTGAAGTGTGTAGGTATTTTAACTAGCTGTCATTATGAAAAAGGTCAGCTGAGTGTTTCTCAAACTAATATTAATATTATTTTTGTTTCAATTATTTATTAAAAATATTATATAAAAACATCCCGAGTTTGTAAATTTCAACTTTAAATAAATTTTAAGCACAATTTGTTCACGGAGCACTATATTCTATATCGAGTATGCAGGTGACTCTATAAAACTGATTTAAATGCAAAGCTTTGAAATGGAGCCGCCTCGAATTCTGATCGCTTATTGGTTTTCGGTTTAAACCGAACGGTTGAAAACTGCATGCATTTCTTTACATTAAACAATCGTTTCAATTTTATATTTGGAAAAAGATTTGTTATAGAGAAGGGATTTGTTACTTATAATTTATTCCATTTTATTGTCACATAAAAATAGTACATTGTACAAAAAGTGCATAAAATGGATTTTATGCACTTTTTGTACAATGTATTACGTACATTGTACGTAGTACAATGTATGAGTTTATTCATTTTTCTTTTTACTACGATCGCGAGGAAATTAAACTGGTAGTCAACGGGTATATTGTAAATGTCTTTTCAAAATTTTAAGCAAGTATTGTATATTTAATGTTTTAATATAATTATCTCTGATGATATATTTCTTATATTATTTATTGTTCGCTGGTTAAGATACAACATATCGACTTAAAACCGACTACATTCAAATAATAACTTTGAAAATCGAGCGAAAATGTTGATGAAGAGTATGATGCATGGCCGATGCGTGGTCGTCCACTCGTCGTATACCTACTACTGGCACATAAATATTGAAAAGTTACATTATGACAGATAAAACAAAGCCCAAATTCCAATGCATTGTAATTTCAATAGTTTCAAAATGGTATGCGAAGATTTTGAAAAATATTAGTGACTCTACATAGATTGCCTACCAATTTTATTTTTCATTTGCCACCAGATTCTTAATTGTTTACCTTTAAACACTTTTATATTTTCTCTAATACCACTTATTCAGACAATTTATACGACACTTACAAAACCAGTAAAAGGATAACTAACCTACTTATTTTCAGAATATAAATTCTATGAAAAACAAAAGATAACACTGGACCTAATAAAACATTTTCCCTTTCCCATCAAAACAACGTTCCAAGTAACAGCAAGATAGCTCGATTTAAAAGGTTCTCAGTAGTTTATTTGGGACCATAAAAATAGACTCTGCGAACTCTGAAAATAGCTTAGTATCTTTACCTTTACCTATAATGTTGTTTTTTGAGTGGTCTATGTTCTTCACAGTAGGAAAAACAAATAAAAATCACACATTTTCCTAGTTTGAAATTGGAATTATCTTCTTTAAAATTTAAACTTTTAATAAGACCAAAACCAGCGAGATACAAATAGTATAGCCAAAGAGATTTTATAACCAGTTATATTATATACATACTATAATGCGAAAAGACTTTTTCCCAAACCGTATATTTAAAAAAATATTTCAATTTTTAAAAAGTCAAATTTTGTTGTTTTTTTAAATCAAATTAAAAAGTTGTGTGCTATTCACGTTATGTATACTATGTTATAAAAACATTTTGCTATCTTCTTACATAGAATAAAGTGAAATATTTCATGTGTGCTTTGTTTAACAAAGCACACATGAAATATTTACAATATAACAAAACACAACGACAAAGGTAATTTATTACCCTGGAAAGTGTGAAACATTCGCATTCACGATGTTTAGCTTAGCTCGTAGACAGGAAGGACAAATCGGGACAGTAGTTGAATAGTGGCCATCAGCGTGAATTTAGAATAAGTTACAAACTAAAATATAATCCTAGCACGGCCCG
Source organism: Pararge aegeria (assembly GCF_905163445.1). Lineage (NCBI taxonomy): Eukaryota > Metazoa > Arthropoda > Insecta > Lepidoptera > Nymphalidae > Pararge > Pararge aegeria. The sequence goes on from NC_053193.1 coordinate 8,845,323, forward strand.
TATAAAGTAAAACTAGTATTTAATTAGAGAAATTATATCAACAATAACAAATAAAGTAGGTATATATTAGTTTTATAAGTAACCTCTAACTCTAAAAAATAATTTACAACTTTAACTAATTGTAATATTTTTCATTAATCGCGGTACAGTATTTCTGAGACTAAGTAATTTTAAATTATAAATAAAATCAAATTAAAACTACAATTAATGGAGTTTGAATTTGATTTAATTGATTTTATTCAAGTCATTAATTTGTTTATCTGAAATGTATTTATTATTTAAATTTTAGTCATTTAGGTCTCTTCTGTCATACCCCCATCGTCGTATCCCTCCCGTCCTAATTAATCTCATATATTTATTATCTATTCAGAATTCAATCTACTTATTTTATTTGTAGCTACAAAATTAATAACCATAAAAACTGAAACTTCATTAATAAAGTTTCCCCACTTCAGTTCTGAGAACTTTTCAACAACTCTATTAGAAGATCTGCAGAGACAGACGTTGCCAGGGCGAACTAAAAATAATTATAAAGTTCTGATAAGAACAAAAAACGCTTAATACTTTATAACACAGTTAATTAATACAACTCATACCACCAGTGGATTATGCATTAATTTAATGAACTTAATATTCTTAAATGTACCTATTGAAGTTTTTGGATTAATTCACGCGCCTAACCTAAACTTTATGCTCTGTTTTTACGGGTTTAAGTGTCAAAGTTTGTACTGCTACTTTACAAATTTTGATCATAAAATATCCCGAAATTTCTTTATTTTTTTATCATAAAACCGAGAGTTATGAAAAATATGCACCCTGATTTTTTTATCGTCAGACATCTACAGTTCCTTTAATATAGAGATCTAAAGTATCTCAAAGCAATATTCGAAATAAGTAATTGAAGTTTTCTACTCCAGTAATATGAAGTTAAATCATAGAAGAAATATGGAAGCAGCTGATGAAATGTAGTATCTATTCGAATATTTTTTTATGCCTCGCTGACTTTAGATATAAATTTGTATAGCACCTTAACGGAGGTAATAAGCAGGAACGCACGTCTAACAAAATGAACACGCGGTAATTCGCGACCCCTATTTGCAATTTTTGAATTAATTTTGACCGCCTCTATAGCGTCTAAAACAAATGTATTGTTATAATGATACGGCCGGCGCGGCTTTTACCTTTATCGTTGTGTTTTGCATTTTTTCGCACCCAGTGATGACACAGTGGCTCCTATAGTACTTATAAGGAGGATCGGGATTCTACGTACATGTTCAGATAAATGAACGGTCGAAATGTGCGTTACTTTGTTGTTGATATTCAATTTACTCCTGTGCCCCTTTGATTAAGATTAAGCCTTTATATAAAACCAATGAAGAACGTGGGACCATCTTTTATATCTTTTATTTTTTATAATAGGGAGAGGACGTTTGGAAAGTTTATATCTCGGAAAACTAAGTATGGGAACAGGGTTTTTAAAAAACCTAAAACTACGTTTTTTAATTCGCTACCATTTAGCCGTTGATGCAGTCTAAGATGGTAGCAGTCTTAACTGTTTGGGTATGATATCCCTAACTGGTCTCTACGCGGCATCTAGGTTCGCGATACCTTTTCGTCGGGAGGGTGGTAACTAGCCAACGCCGAAGCCACCCTCCAGAACGACCGAAGAAAATTTGATAATTATAAATTTCCACATTGCCCCCGCGTGGGCTCGAACCCGAGACCTGTAAAAGACTGCGCCTGGGTGGTCGTCAAAACGTAGCGCATATAGGTATGCACGAAGTTAGTACTCGTATGTGCGTCATCGCAAACAAACATAGTTACAATCTGTATATACAAAAATTTTGAACAATTGAAGTGTATATCCACACAATTGCGATTGTATTTATCTGATACTCGTATCTTCCGGTTCCGATGAGCTCATTCAACCATGTACTGCTGAAATGGCACATCTTTGATTTCGGTACAATTGAATAAATGGCGCCCTCAAGCTATAATTTGCCTCATCCATAGCAAAGGGCGGGAAAATAAGGAAATCTCGCTCCAGTGATTGGAGACCTTCACGATTATAACAGGAATAACACGTTTGGGAACTTTGATATATACACATGTGGACTTACCTTACAACAACACGGCCATATTTATTTTTAATGTTTTTAATAAATATCTAAATAAAAAGTATCGTTTAAAATGTATTTTATTTTACATATTAAAATGACTTAAAATAAATTGACAGCTCTGATGTAGTGACTAGAAACAAATTTTCACGTGTATGTATGTACGTATGAACGTGAATGTGTATTATTGTTTAAATATTATCTACGATAATAACCTCTTTGCTGTTAGCAAAGAAATCCGTGATGGGTAAAGTTGTCTCTGCGTGTTTTCGAATAGCAATTTTGTACAGTTAGTTCTCTTAAAGTACTGACTAAGTACTGATATCAGTAGAAAATTATGTAAGAAACGTTTTTCATTTTGCCGATACAGTCCTACTCTTAGAACTTAATTGAATAAATAAATCGTCTCTATACATCGAATATACTCTAACGGGATTTTTTTTTGAAAACGCTGACCCAATAATGAGAAGACTTTAAAAAAATAATTTACTAAGTTGACCCGAACACAGGTAACAAACAGATACACTTTCTTCATACTGCACTACATATATGTAGTAATCTTGCGTAGCAGTAAAAGATATTCGGTAATTTATAATTTCTGAAGTTTCTCTGGTCTGGTAGTGGTAATGCCTGATTAGGCAAGCGTGGGGCCCGAAGTAAGTTCTTTAAAAGAACCCTTGATCTGCTATGGGTTCTTAAGTATAAAGTAGTAAAAATATAATTTATATTTGCTATCTATAGGTTACAATTTTGTGGGTAATTAATAGTTTAGGAAATTACTATGCCTGAGTGCGTACGCGTGTGCGTGTGCGTGTGCGTGTGCGGTCTAACTTAAAGTAAAATAAAAGAAAAAGTATTAATCATGAAAAAAGGTTATTATCATCCTTCGAAAGGGAAAAAGGGAAAAGCTTATCGACCTTGCTTTCAGAGCCGAAGGCCGTGGGTTCGATTCCCACAACTGGAAAATGTTTGTGTGATGAGCATGAATGTAGAGCCAGTGTCTGGGTGTTTATATGTATATTCTTATTATTTATGTATATTATTCATAAAGATATTCATCAGTCATCTTAGTACCCATAACACAAGCTACGCTTACTTTGGGGCTAGGAGGCGATGTGTGTATTGTCGTAGTATATTTATATTTATCATCATCATCGCCATCAACTCATTACCGGTGCACTGCAGGTCACGGTTCTCCTCCTTTCTCATTCTTAATGAGAAGCGTTTAGGACGTAGTCTACCACGTTGGCCATTTGCGAATTGGTAGACGTTACACGCCTATGAAAACATTATGGAGAACTCTCAGGCATGCAGGTTTCCTCACGATATTCTCAATCACCGTTAGAGCAAGTAATAAATAAATTGTCTTAATAAGAACGCACATAGCTCCGAAAAGACAGTAGTGCGAGCTAGGGATGGAATTTTGTATCAACAAATGAAAGTTACAGCCTTACCCACTAGCCATCGCTAATAAAAAAGGTTATATGAAACGTCAAATACAATAAAGTACTAGAAATAATCTCATAAAAAGGGTAAGAACCTATAACGAAGTTATATCTATTCCGTGGCGTGGTAGGAATATGCGTCTCGCGTACAAGCTTTTATTCTCGGTAAATGCGTGTTTCAAACATCTTTATAGCAGTTAGAGGCGATAAATAGTTTCGTTGGGAGCGTGAACGTCTTCCTGAGGCTTACCTGTTGATGAACGTTACTTTTGTTCCGCTGTTTGTCTTATCTTTGATTATATTTATGTGAGGCACGGACTACGGGATTTATGGCCTGAATGTAATATTAAACGGAAAATGGAATATCAAAAACAAAGTACAGTATTTGAATATATTCATAAAAATAGGAATATTTATATAAATCTATCTACATATCTTTTTGTTTATACTCGTAAATATTTCTGTCCTGAATTCTGAAGTCTTGACTGACTGACTGATTTATGATTGATTGATTTATAGTTAGATGATATACCGCACAGCCTTAGCTGCTGGAGTAGGAAGTTGAAATTTTTACAACAAGTTTTTCTTACGATGTAGGTGCTCACTAAGTATGTGTGTTTTTGAATTTCCACTCCAGTGTTAAATAAGGGGTGAAATTGCGTCATTCTTCAAGTTCAATCCATTAAATATGTGGTTTCATTTAAAAATGAGGAAACAGTATTTTTTGATTATCCTACCCCATGAAAAAATAGAGGAAAGTCCTATATGGTTAAAGTTATATCTATGGAACTTGGTATATTAAAATGAAGTAGATTGTGTTTCAAAGATTTCAAAATTCCAGCTCCAAAGGGATAATATCGGATTAAAATTTGCATGAAATTTATTGCTTTTCAACTAAAATTTTATATTTTGTCTATCTCTGTCGTGCACTTAAAACGCCGACTTCAAAAGATTATTTATGTAGACTTAGATTAAGTACCTACGGGCTTAAATAAAAATCTAAAAATAATGTCGCTGTCGGTACACTTAATGCCCCTTATATTTCGAAGCACAGGTGTTTCGAGCGATGAACAAAGCACTTCTCACTTAAGAATCTACATTATTAATTGAAAAGATGCACTCTACATAAATTTATACAAATCGTAGGTTGTTGTTAGCTCAAACAACATTTTCGATAAAGTTTTTGCATGATAGTGAGTATTTATTCTATCTTTTCTACAATACTTACTTACCGTTTTTATATTTTATACTATAATATAACCTTGTTAGAACAAGTTTAAACTGGTAACAATGAAAAAGCTTTCTTTTGGAAACTTTTCATTAATTAAAGAGGGGTAGGCACGGCGTCGAATTTGAAAAGTGAAGATACAAAACTTTTTGTTTTGTCAAAGTTAATATACCTTTAAATAAACTTCTCAAATAAACTACGACGAAACTGTATCAACAAAACTTTCCTTGTTCGTTGTTCACGGTTTTGATGGGACAAAGAAAATGTTGTACTCACCTATTCACTGAGTAATAACGTGCTGGAACTATCTTGTTCTACATTATGTTTATGAACGTTGCCATAAATGAGAACGAATCCACCTATTTATATAAAACATAAATTCATTTACTTTATCGATCCATCGATCATATCGACGCAAAGTTTTTACGTTTTATTTTGTATTCATTATTAAAACATAAGCATGGTAAATAAAAAATTAAAGCCAAATAAGTATGATTCTTTTGTTTTATAACTTTGAATTATTGTGGTAAGTATCAAATATGATTATAATGTGTTAATTACAGTTTTTTACAAATTTTGCGGGAAAAATTTGTTTTCCTGGGCTATAAACTAGCCTATGTTACTCTCCGTCCTTTTAATTGACACCAATGCCAAAATCAAGTTTATTGGTTGCTTAACTAGTGTGTGAAGGAAACACACACACACATTTGCATTTATAAAATTTCTTAGGATTTAACGTTTGTGAAACTCCAAAAGCAGTGGTGATTTTTAACTCTTCATAGCATTTCTATATAAGGTTTTTTAGAATTAGGATCACTTCTTTCAAACGAGAACCGATATAAGTATTAGACTAAGCATTAAGTAGGGGCCAAGTAATATCATGGAACAATGATTTTTGAGTCTTTAAGTATACCGTGTTGGTACTGACGGACATTTGGAAATTGTCTTATTTAAGTTTGAAGTAGGCAACATTTTAGACTCTCTCTTTTCTTCGAATTGAGCACTCCACATTTTTCTAAAGCGGTTAAAAATAGAAAGGAGTCCGGAACCGGAAGGTAACAGGGAATGCTCGAAAATCAAAATTATTCAAGCGAGCGTTACATCCACGACGGACGCGGGTTATGTTGCCGAAATATTTTATTTCTCTCTCAACCAATGTAGGTAGATCACTGTCTACGGAGGTGTAACGATTTTATTCTTCAGCCCAACTATCAATCAATCAAAAATACTTTATTGCACGCAAGAACAAAACAGAAATAATTAAAAAAAGAAAGAAGGATATGCTATGAGATATTAATAGGCTACGGGTTATAAAGATGATGTTGCAAGTAAAGTACGACAGACGATTACGACATGCGAAAGCGTCGCGAAGCTAAATTTTCCAAGCGGGCTTCACCTCTCGATGGAATGAGGGTTTTGGTGGCGGCGAAATGTTTAATTACTTTCTTATCCAATATGGTTCTTGCCTAATGCATCCCATAACCTAAGGATTTATTTATACAGCGGTCTACTGCAGGCCAAGGCGTACAAAGCTAAAACTCCAGCCCAGCATTGGGATATCAGACGGATGACTTGCGCAGTGGGCAGCGACCCTGTTCTCTGAGTACCAGGCCGTGGGTTAGATTTCCACAACTGGAAAATGTTTGTGTGATGAACATGATTATTTTTCAGTGTCTGTGTGTTTATCTGTATATTTTAAGTATTTATGTGTATTATATTCATAAAAATATTCAACAGCTACCTTAGTACCCATAAAACAGGTTACGCTTACTTCGAGGCTAGATGGTGATATGTGTATTTTCGTAGTAACTATATTTATTATGTTTTATTATTAATTTTTTGCGTTAGGTAATGCTCATGAATACCATCGCACAATGGAGAGGCAGGGTGGTTATGTCGACCTCATACCGACTAAAATCCAACGGTATTCCAATCAGTCGAAACCTGGGCCAGGAACGATTTTGCAATCATCCATCCAGCCGTGCCCGCCATTATAGACCCTGCTCTGGGACATATCAAAAAGCCGAGAGATACTTATATATGTTCTATATCAGAGAGATAAAGAGAGATACTTAAAGATATTTGGACGATCTCCCTGGCGCAACAGTGAGCGCTGTGAATTTACATAGGAGTTGCCGGAGTCGATTCCTGGCAGGGAAAATTTGGGAATTTAAAATTTCTGAATTTTCTCTGGTCGGGTCTGGTGGGAGGCTTTGGCCGTGGCTAGTTACCACCCTACCGACACAGACGTGCTGCTAAGCGATTAAGTGTTCCGGTGCGATGTCGCGTAGAAACCTATTAGGGTATGACTACCATACTCCCTAGAAGGTTAGCCCGCTGCCATCTTAGACTGCATCATCAATTACCACCAGGTGAGATTGCAGTCAAGGGCTAACTTTAAGTGGAACATAAAAATAAAAAAGATACATCACACAGGTTGCGTCTTGCAACTCGGGGACTTATCTCCGACGGATGTTGTGTCACCTTTAACGCAAGCAAATAGCATACGACGGCCGATTACGACAGGCGAAAGCGTCGTGAAGCTAAATTATTCAAGAGAGCTTTCCTCTCAACGGACGCAGGGTTTTGTTGGCGAAATATTTAATTACTCGCTCGGCCAATGTGGATCACTGCTTACTACAGCCCGAGGCGCTTGGAGTTAATTCTTCGTGTTGCGTAATTAGGAGAGTTTGTTTCGCCATTTTATTATACTTAGGTGCTCCAGGTGCTTATGTGGATTTAATGTTGCTGGTAATTAATTATTTTTACCCACTACGATAGGGTTACGATCTGGCAATGTATTTTTGTAAAACTTAGTGTCACATGCTTAATACATTTTGATTTGAATAAAACAACGTTAGAATTGCCTAAAGTTAGAGTAAATGTTGTGGTATTTTAGGCATTGCATTTTTATTTGTTGATTAGCTGTTGCCCTCGGCTTCGCATGCGGTTTTTTGGTTTTCATAAATCCTGCTTAAACCGTACTTTTTCCAGAGATAAAAAACAGGCTATGTATTAATCCATGGTATAATCTAACTCCATTCGAAAATTCAGTCAAATTGGTTCAGTCTTTTTTTTTGTGAAAAAGTAACAAACATCCATCCATCAATACAATCTTTCGCATTTATAATATTAGTAGGATTTTTTCGATAAGGCTAAGCATGTAGGCGTATAGGGTTTTAGGTTTAACCTCTTTACCTGCTTTACCTGGGCTGAAGTTGGTAGCTAAGATTGATTTTCGATTTATCATCATCATCATCATCGGGTGCAATCTTCTTTAAATTGAACTTTCTTTAGATCTCGGTAACAAAGTCCGGTCCACCCCCTTATATCGTCCAACCATTTGCGTCTCTGACGTCCTGGAGCTCTCTTCCCTTTTCTGTCTTTCGATTGATGGATAAGCGATTTTGCTTCGGTATTGAGGCTCATCTGAGTGTGAAAATAGTATGAAACAGGCAAATCTTTTGACACAATGAGAGAACTGTGTTCAAGGACAGATTTTTCTGAGAACAGAAAATACCAAAGTTGAGCGCACACTGGGGATATATCCCAGGTTGATATATTAACATTAGAATTTGTATCATAGAGAAAAATACTCTGCGCTGACGTTCCAATGGTGCATTGGTCCCAAAGTCAAAGAAATTGTAGTTTCTATGAAAAATTTTGAAACTTTAGGTACACGCTTGAGAGACCGGTTAAAGCAAGAGTCGTAGAGTTTCAAGTGAGTACGTAGGTACGTAACGGAAACATTTTAATAAAATCACTCGAATTATACAAGTATTCCTATTTCAAACCTTGCACTTATCTGTCAAGAATATTGTATGCTTAAACAAAATTCTGCCTTAATATAAAATGCAAAAAACCACAACAAAATCGGTCCACCTGCTTTAGTGCTAGGAGCCTACAAATAAACCTACACAACTTGTACCCTCACAGTGAGCTATTATTTCCTTACATTTCACATTTCTGATGATAAAGCTAAAACAGTTGTACGAAAAACAAATAAAGGAGGTTAAAATAACTTCGATAAATTCATCGAACGTGCCTCACTTTGCAACGTGGTTTTCCATTTCGTATGAGTTTAATGTGTTTATTTTAAAAGACACTTGGCGCGTTTGATTATGGCTCTATCCAGCTAATTGAGGAAGGGTGCTATAAGTTTTATCTATCTTTTTAATCGAATTTGTTTTTTTGATACTTTGTAATACTCCAAATAATTTGTAATAATATACTGTATTGCTACAAAAAGGCGAAGTCGGTAACCATCCATTTTCACGATCCCATAACCAACACTACAATTTATTATACAACTATTTTCAAAATTAAACGAAATGCAAGGCCATCGAGTCTACCGGTGATCTTAGAGTGGGCAGTTACCTTGCCCAACGAATTAGTTTGGCCATCCAAAGGGGCAATGCTACCAGCATCTTAGGAACTGTGTCTCGCTGCGGTGGTTTCGAAGAGGTTTTAGAATTTATTTAGTTTTACATAGTTTACTTTAGGTTATATTTATAAAACAAATATTTTAATGGCCAAGGTAAATTTTGTAAAAAAGATTAACATATTTATACAGATATCCTATAGATTGATATATTTTCAGCACCTTGCAGGGTCTACACAGGATCTCTTCAAACTTTGGAAGTTTCTCCATTGTAGAACATTATAATGCCACGTTGTAATATTTGGGTACTTAACTTACCTTGCTAATAAAATTATACCTAATAATTACAGTGAACAATACGTATTCTAGTAATACAAAATACGAACTATTAGGTAAGTCTAAATGTTTGCGTTCAACAAAGCAAGCATAACATCAGACCGCAAGGTCTCATACAAGGCAGCGTTCGTCCCACGTGACCTATTTATTGTTAACTTCTCGCTAACAAGCATATGCAATATGAAGTTCTACAACAACTTTCAAGTCCGATATTTTCATCTAGTGATGAATTCCATTGAAGAATATTTATTTTAAGGGCTGATTTTAATTCGTTAGATAGCCAGAAAAATTTTGTAACTCTTTCTTCTTCTTTGAAAATAGTTAAACAGCAAGAGGTTATCTCAATAACGGGCGGGGACCCGTTACCACTTCAGCTTCGCACCTTTTTTACACTGCTTGGAGAACCTTTTTTATGTATTTATCTATGTTATTTTATGTTTTGCGTGCAGTTAAGTATTTTTTTTTTTGAATTTCCCATCTACCACACTATGTATTGGTTGCTAAGTTAGTCCAATTTGATTTTTATGTGTTTAGGTGCTTTTAGACAAATAAAATGTAAAAATTTACTATTAACGTACATCACGCCGCCTCTGTAAAAAATAAAAGTAAGTATTCATTAAAAGGCGGAGTTGTTCTTATGTCTGTATAACGATTTTTTCAAATTATCTTGATTGTTATGTATTATTTACTCTGTTTTTAAAACAGTTATATACAATAGATAAAGTTGTATCTACAAGCTACGAACACTATGTTAGTTAGCAACTAACATGATTTTAATTTAAAAAAAAAACAATCCTATGCATTTCCTTTTTGCCGATCTTTTCGCTGGTTAGAACGGGGATGATCTTGATTTCTTCTGATGACAATATATTGATATTATTTCACTAAATACATAGAGAGTCCATGATAAGGTTTGATGACCTTCCTGGAGCAACGGTAAACGCTGTGGTTTTAAGCTGGAGGCTCCGGGTTCGATTCCCGGCAGGGACAATATGGGAATTTATAACTTCTAAATTTTCTCTGGTCTGGTCTGGTGAGAGGCTTCAGCCGTGGCTAGTTACTACCCAACCGACAAAGACATGGACGTACCGGAACGCTTTATCGCTTAGAGGTACGATGGGGCGTAGAAACCGATCATCGGTATCAGTATGGTTTAAATATAACTCGCATACTCTCTAACAGGTTAGCCGGCTTCCAACTTAGACTGCATCATCGCTCACCATCAGTTGAGATTGCAGTCAAGGGCTAACTTGTAGTAAAATAAAAAAAAGTTGGAAAATCCAAAAGTGCACGCCTCATAATCTCACTCATTACAATAAAATTGAGATTATTTGTAAATAATAATTAAACTACATCTAATTATACCTTGAAAAGTATTTAGATGTAGGCTTGATGATGATGATGATGAAGGCTTCTATAATTCATCTCAATACTGATGAGCCTATAAAAAAAAACAACTCGGTAAGTGAAGTATTTCGCTCGTTATCGTGACCACAAGATACGGGATCCGCACATACAGACACACGGACGTCCAAGACAGAACTTTAAAAAAAAAAAAATTAATTATTTTAAATAATAAAACGAGATTTAAAAATATCATGAGTATTAAAAATAATGTTTTTTTCTCAACATTTGTGTATTTATATTCACTTATAAAAGCAATAAAGAATAAAAAAAGTGACATTTTAAGTTGGAGAATCACTCGGTGTGCGTAAACTGACAGTAATAACCACCTCAACGCTTCGCTTATGAGACGTGCAATAATCGCAATACCTAAGTATAAATGGAGGTATTTTAGTAAATTAAGTAGATCCAAAACTTGTTTAGTATTTGGATAAGTAAGGGTTACAAGATACACAAGTCTTGAGCGGTAAGCCCCACTGGCTTATCATATTGCTGTTATCAACGCCTCCACCCACAGTGAAGGTCCAAACAACAACATAAATTGTTTCGAGTAGGTATAATCCAGCGAGTTCAAACACTGTTGGGATAACTACTTAGTTCTATCTAAATCTTGGTTCACTAATAGTCAAACAAAAGTACTAAAGTTTATTTACTTCGTTGTCCTATATTGGTATTGTAATTTGTATGGTAACAATTTTTAACTAGAAATGATGAAGTACTGGGTTATCAGGGAGAAATTGATAGGTAAGATATTTTAGGTCAGGAATTATCATGTCTCGGATATTATCACTAACACGTGCTGGAATAATAGTTAAAGCCCGCAAACACACATTGGAGCAGCGTGGTGACTGTTATTCCCCTCCTGCGTACGTGATAGGAAAGCTGTGGCCAACAGTGGGAATTATTTTCCGTACTATTTACTAATCTGTAGACAGAATAATTATAAATAGATTATTAGATATATCTTTACATAGTATAAAACAAAGTTGCTCTCACTGCTTTTACGCTTAGATGTTTTAAACTACGAAACGGATTTTAATGCAGTTTTCAGCAATATATAGAGAAAGGTTTATGTGCAGTAAACATGTATAAAAAGTACAGAAAAGCAAAACAGTACAAACATTTTTAATGTGATGTCGTAACAAATATATTTTTGTGCGCTTACATTGCATACGTGGGCTAACAATTTCGATTACCATTATGATCTTGAAAATTTCATAGGCCGTGTGATGTAGCCTACTTTTTATGTTAGAAAATAGAATGGTTTCATTGGATATGATCGATTTAAATCGCAGTTATTTTTTTAGGTATCTCTTGATCCACGTTGATCTAAAATGGCCAGACCAGTGTTTGATGAAAATAGAAAGGTATAATGAGTTCTTAGAATATAATGTTCAATAGGCTACTCCGAAAAAGCGATTTCCTTTATAATTCACTGAATTCTCCGTTTATTCTTTTGACAGCCGATTGGCGCAGTGGGCAGCGACCTTGCTTTCTGAGTCCAAGGCCGTGGCTTCGATTCCTACAACTGAAAATATTTGTGTGATGAACAAGAATGTTTTTCAGTGTCTGGGTGTTTATCTATATATAATAAGTATTTATGTATATTATTCATAAAAATATTCATCAGTTATCTTAGTACCCGTAACACAAGCTACGCTTACTAGATGGCGATGTATGTATTGTCGTAGTATATTTATTTATTTATTTATTCTCATCATCACGTTCGCGTAATGTCAACAATGTTCATTTTAATTTTTATAATTCGAATGTTAAATGAGTTGTACCAAGTTGCACTGCAGAAATTCTTACATTATTATTTAAAATTAACAAAATGAATATTTATTACTTTTAGGAGTAGGTATTTCGTAGATTAAAAAAAAAAATAAGTGGAGCTATATCTTATATCAATTGTAAGTAACATTCAACCGTCATTAGAACGCACATATTAATAATCTTTACAAAATAAAGTACTTTTTATCAAAAAAGTGTACACAGTCAAACTTAATGCTCCATAGCATGATTTTTAGACACATAGTTTAGGAGAGCACTGTTGCTGTGGGGGAGTTTACGTCTATGGGTAAGATTATCGTGCGGCTGATATGATTTCATATTCTTTGCGGTCCACGGTCGACCGTGACCCGTGACGTGACCGTTAACGTGAGTGGAACCGCGGGAAGCAACTAGTAATTCATTTAAACGAACAAGCAACTTATATTAAGATGGTATACGCAGAGAAAATTTTATTCCAAGAAATTATCAAAGCGGTAACTTATTGGATTTCCTACTTCCCGTCTAACGAAGCCATTTTCTAGTAAGTGAAGCCATCGCTGGCTGAGAGTTGATGTGGTTTCTGTCAAACAAGTAAATTGCTAGCGTCAACTTGATTTATTCGCGGGTGGAAAAGTTTTGGGCGTGAAAAAAAATTCGCTAATAGCTATGAAGCACACTTTATAAGACGAATGTTTTCAACTTTATCAAGTATGTACTAGTGGTTTTCCGCGACTTCGTCCGCGTATCCCTTCTGTTGAGTTTTCCATAGAAAAATTAAATCCGCTCCTGAGGGTCTTAATGTAATGCTAAATAGTCTATAACCTTCCTAAGGAATTCGGCTATCGAATTGCAAAAGATTTAAAAACCGACTGGTAGTTCCAGGTATATCCTGTAATTAAGTGAGTAGTTTGTTTATTTACCTTAAATGTAAAAAATATCTTACCTAAGGGTATCTTGAATGGAAATAGGCGAATGTTGTATAACAAAGTTTTTCTTCATCACGACCACCGCAATAATCTATTGGTTTAGTCCCTTGTCAACTACCAAGTAAATAAAATTATAAATTAAATAAATTTAAATAAAAATTAAATTAAATTAAATATTAATATTAATATTATATTTATTTATTTTAATAAAATTTAATTTTTAAACTTCATTTGTAGATTAAAATATAAAACCGCCGCGTATTTTGTATGAAAACAGGAGCAAATTGTGAAACAATAGCTTTACATTGTCATGAATATCATTATACCCCATTGGCGTAGGGGGCACTATGCCAATGGGGTATATATTTAAACTATCCTAACTTGAGTAGGTTCTTACAGTTATACCGCATTGAAAAAGTTTCCCTGTTTGCAACTAGCCTTGCATAAAAAACCAATTTACTAATATCTTTTTAAAAATATGTATATTTACTGCACTAGCTCTTCTACTAGTCAAGCCTTTTAATTTGACATCAATATTGAGGAAGTTGTGAAATAATATTGTCGCCATTTTGTTATCATAGCGTATAGTATTTTACTAGTCAAACCCCTTCATTTGATACCATATTTTTAGGGAGTTTATTTTGTGGCTGCGGCCATCTAGGAACGAGTTTCATCAAAGATAACAATTAACTGTTAAAACAAAAAATAAAGTAAAAATCGGTTCATCCGTTCAGGAAATACGATGCCACAAACATACACACACACACACACACACGTCTAACTTATAAGACCCCGTCGTTTTGTGGGGGTTAATGCCTTTAATAACAATAACAAAAATTACTCTCTGCCTGTTTTTACCGGTACTTCTCAAACTGTTGAAACAAAACAAATATCCACGAACGTTTTCAGGAAATAAGATAACAACTTCTTGTTATTACTTCAAGTTTAAGTTGTTCGCAATAAAATTTAGCGGTCTGCAGCCATACGTGCTGTTAACTTCGCCACTAAAATGTTTTCTGCGGAAAGATTGTTCTGTAATAAGAATTGTATGGGTATAAAAATAGTATAACTAAAGCAAATTACCTTTTATTTTTTTTTTTTACATAAAACCTTTATTAACTAAAATTTTATGGTCTTGTGGATGGCTAGGATCAGCCGTGACTAGTTACCGACAAAAGCGATTGTACGTTCCGGAACGATATGGCGTAGAAACGTAGTATTTATAGTAAACCCATCCGGGTTTAAAAAACTGCCATACCTCTTAGCAGCTTGGCTTAGGTGTAAGCTTTGGTAAAAAAAAAAATATTTTTCTTAAAACTATTGGTAGCCAACAATTTGAAAAAATGACACGATATTGTGATATAAGTAGTTGGCTTGCTAATCTTTTTTTATATAGTGATAACACTTTGCAGGGCATGAAACGAACACATCCTACGCCCTGTGTCCTGTGTGTGTGTTTTTGATGACCTCGCTGGCGCAACGGTGAGTGCTACGAATTCTCGGATTCGATTCCTGGCAGAGGCAATTTGGGAATTTATAGTTTCTGAGTTTTCTCTGGTCCAGGAGGCTTTGGCCATGGCTGGTTACCACCCTACCGACAAAGCCCTACCGTTAAGCGATTTAGTGTTCCGATGCGATGTCGCGTTGAAACCAATTCGGAATATGACTTCCATACTTCCTAACAGGTAAGCCTGCTACCATCTTAGACTGCATCATCACTTACCAATAGGTTAAATTGCAGTCAAGGGCAAGTCAAGGGCTTGTAGTGAAAAATAAAAACTGTCCATCAACTTGTGGCGTAGGTGTAAAGTCTCATGTACCTGTTATTGCACAGACAACCATGCAATCTAAACTGCCGGTAATAGGTACTTCCCCGAACGAGCTCTGTCACAGATAGCTCTAATACTACTCAAATCATCGACATTTGAATGTGATACCAGCGACACTGATACGTACAAGTTTATGGCATGAATTGCGCAAATCATCATCTTTATCAACCTATCACCGCCCTACAACTTTACACGGGTTTTCTCTCAGAATAAGGAGGGGTTTAGGCCGGCCACTTCGCTGTCCAAGCGCGCATTGGTAGACTTCGTACACGTTTGATAATAACCGTCATGACAATTGTTATTTAATTGGTAAATACTCACATAACTCCGTAAAGTTAAATGGGCGTGCAACTCGGTTTTCCGGTATTTTGTTATCCGCCGTTTAAAACAAGTACCTAGAGCAATCATTTTTGTAACTTTAATCGTACTTTCAAGTAGAAAATATTAACGTTGAGGCGATTTAATTTTTTTAGACTTGTCCAGAAAATAACGCTGCCTATAACAATTTGAATAAGCTTTAAAATAAGAGTTTAATAAGTTCCACACTTTCAGAAAGGCAGCATAATATCTTATTCTAATTTGGCTTTGCAATTTTGCAGTAAAAGAGATCAAAGAAGGGAAAATCATTTTACATTCATATTAAATTTTTTATTCATTCAAAGCCTTATTCAACGAGATCCTATTCAACGTGAATACCTCTAATTATAGTATTTTTTTTCTTAAAACTTTATTTTATTTTCTGTTTCAGTTGTTCTTTTGACGATTATATTAATAAGAAGCTTCGGCCCGCATAAGTTACAAGTATATTTATCTATTTTGAATAACTTATCTATTTAGAATATCTACCCCATTTTTCCGCGTTCTAATTCGATTCGCCTTCATTCAACAAGACCTAAAAATCGCTTTGTATTTGGAATACTAATAGTTAAGAGTTTGACATAAGGGTGGTTTGTTTGAAGTCTGATTGTGTCGGCATTAGTAGTCCAATCAAGGGTAATGAATGTTCGCATCGTGCCCATTAGTCAATGTTAGTCGATATTTATAGCCGGCCACGAGGCTTAACACGACCGTATGTTTGGCTAAACAACAATGAATTCCAATCAAACGATTGTCCCGATTTTCAATTTCGCCCATTCAATCTACAGACAGGTACAGATAGACCCAATGCTTCACTAAAATTCAATTTCAAAAGCCCATTGTCTTTGTTACTTGGCAAAATACTACTGTGACTGTTAGATAAACTTGTTGACCAGGCTGGCTTATGCCGTTACATTAAAAGGCAATATTTACTACATTTCTATAATTTACAAATCTTTGCACACAATTAACATGTCCGGCTTGAAGGACCAAAACATTATTTGTTAGATATAAAATAATGTTTTGGTCGAAACTGGGTGGACTAAGAAAAGTACTAAAAAATAACATTGTTTGTACGTCTCTTCCCGGGCGACTACGATGCGACTACTGGAATATGATGGAGAACGGTCAGCAGCTTTCTCTGTGCTACTTCTACTATCTACTGCAATCTCGAACCAGTCTGCCCAGCGTGGGAGAGACGAGAGAGTCTAGTAGTGGACTA
This sequence comes from Pararge aegeria, assembly GCF_905163445.1. NCBI lineage: Eukaryota > Metazoa > Arthropoda > Insecta > Lepidoptera > Nymphalidae > Pararge > Pararge aegeria. The sequence continues at coordinate 8,862,341 of NC_053193.1, forward strand.
TTAAAGGCTGTTGCTTTCAATCCCGATAGGGAATGTAAAGAGTCACGGCCGGCGCCGGTGTTCCCGCTTCGCCGTGGTCTAGTTCTCTTTGCGAGCGAGGTAGGCTTGAAACATACTTGACTTTAGTAATTTCTTTATTCAATTTCATGTCATTTTTCATGCAATGTTAAAATGTATTCGCAAAATTTTTTCTCTGTACCTCGATCAACTGGTGTGTTAGAGCCATGCCTTGAAAAGGAACAAGATTATACCTAAATAAATAAATATGTATTAACAGTAGGTATAATTGATTGATGAGGAAAGATAGTGCTGCTTCAGATTATTATACATAAGGAAATACGAGTAGGTAAGTTTCTATTCTAAAAAAAACATTAGCTGAAAAAAACATTTGGAATTCCATCAATCGTATGAATGGGAAACAAACAACAATCAGGTAAGTTCAATTTATAGCTTTGTATCCTTCATAATAGTTTATTTCGAATCCACCAAACAAACTTCGGAAGGGAAAACTTCGAATTTTACTGAATACTCAGCGCTTGACGCCTTTGTCTTGTTTTACTCTCTATAAAAAAATTGAAAATTCGCGTAAGTAATCTTTTTATCTAGTGATAAAATCGAAAAGGGTTTCGACTTTTTATTAAGACTTAGTGCAAATTGTGTTTTGCATAAAGAAACCATAAATTACCATAAATAGTGCCTTTTTAAAGTGCACTCACTTTTCATCATGAAGAGGATGGCAATACTTTTATATCTGAAAATCCCAAGTAATTTTGCACTTAAATGGCCAAATTCTCACCCAAACACGATCTAGAGTAGGTCAAAATATTAACAGTGAGTTATGGAAACAAAATTAAGTGTCCACGACATCGTGAAACTCGTTGTTTCTCATGATGGCAAGTAAAATGTTATTACGTGTCACTTATTTTCGGTTTCGTTCATTTCATCTTATTATTCAAGTGATTGGAGTTACCGAAAAGTTAAATGGTTGCGAGAATCTCTTATTTTTGATGAAGTGTAACGAGGAATATAAACTTGAGATTTAGTTTATTCGAGCTCATTTATAAAAATAAAAAAAGGGGCATCTTGGTCTGGGTCAGCTTGTGTTTATTGTTATTTACGTGTTTAAGATCTATTTTTAATACCACCTATTATATTTCAATGGTCAATAACAAATCACAATATTAATTGAATTCTAAATATCTTCAAAACGATAGTTTACTATCAGTTGGGGAAGGAACAAAGAGGCATCAACAATTAGGAAAGATTCAAAATATCTGGGTCTGGGTCGAAATATCGAAATACCAACAAATATTATCGTGGTATGTACCCGTTGAACATTACCTACCCTTCTTGATGCATTTTTGTCCTTCATGTTAACTACATGGTAAAAGCTGATTTTTAAGAATTATGTACAGATTGAAAAATAATTGTTAAAAAATTGCAGAAACTCTAAAGGTTATGGTTTCATTTGTTCGAGTTTTTTTTTGATTGTGCTTCGTGTGTTGCAGAATTAGAGCACGACCGTGTTAATTGATCGGATTATACGATTTAATGCAACGTGAGCTCTGAACATATTTTCCTTTTAAGTAACTGAACGTGAATTTTAATAACTTAAAATGATAAGGAATATGGGTAAAAAGTAAATGTTGATTAGATAAACAGGCAAATTACCCCCTTCAATTATAGGTAAATAGGGAATAATGAAAATCTTACAGTCAAGAGTAAAATATTTAACCAATGCTTACAGCAGTGTAAAATGGTCAACATAATCAAACCGACAACAATACTTTATGAGTACGACCAGTACGTCACTTTAAACATGATGATACTGTTATAGACCTCCAACCATATTCAGCACAAACTGAAAAATAGAAGAGGTGCTTAGAACCTCTATCAACATTGAACTACTCTATTTAATAAAATCGTATTAAAAACTTTAGAAATAGAACTAATTTAAATTAATAATATTGCAGGATAAATAACAACCTATTTTAGAAAGAGCTGTTATTTTTTCTATTTACCTCTAAGCCTAGAGCGGGAGAAACCCGCAGGGCACAGCTAGTATAATCAAGTATATACAAATAAATAAATTATCTAGGGCCGTGGATAGTTAACCGATTGACGTCCACTAAATATCCTGGAATTTCTTTGCATATTAGTTTAGTAGTCTTAGTACAAGATTTGCTCGCTCGAAATCCAGCAACAGTTTTCGAGAAATAGACCTAATGTCCCTCTCATTAGAGTAGCAAATTCCGTACTCCCTATTTTTGTTTTACAAAATACAAAGCTAAAGATTTTTAGGCAAATTTGAGCTTCAAAACTATCAGAATAGGTTTCATTTTACACCAATGTTCAAGTATTTTGAACTCGGAAACGACTCTACGATTGAGAGCGGACAAATCTCGTACATAGGCTAGCAATTTATTTTCGTACTGCTGAACTATAACTTTTAGCCTTAAAGTAAACATATATGGTGGCCATTATTTTATCACGCATTTTATTACTCGTTTTATATCGGAACGGCTGTGACGTCGTAAAATTAAACGCTTATTTACTGTAACGATTCAGATTAGCTTTTCCGCGACAGCCTATTAACTGGTAATCGCTTCGAGATAAGCTTTAAATGCAGTCGTAATGAGCTTGCACGGATTCACTAGTTGGATGTAAATTTAAGGGGTTTTGGCTTACGCTTTCATAGATTACGTGGTTTTAAATATAAAATTTGTTTCCAGGAGAAATGTTTGCCTAAAGCTTCAACTGAACTTCACGAATGCTGCGAATTTTAAAAATCTTATCTGTTTTAATGACCGTTATATAACGTGTTACATATAATTCTGTTAAACAAAGCGATCTCTATGAGATGTTTATACACTAGCTGTTGCCCGCGAAATCATCCGCGTTTTTTTTCGGGTTTAAAAATCTCGCAGAAAACCTTTGTTTTCCTATTATAAATAATATCCTATTACCGTCTCTAGGATGCAAGGTTTTTTCTAGGCAAAGTTTCACCTACACTAGTAATCAAATGCTACTTTTTTAAAGCCCGTGGAAAACTTTTACCAGCAGCTTTTCCGGGATAATATCTATCTTATATTCATCTCCAAGATGCAATCTACATGTGTGTAAAATTTTATCAAGATCGGTTTAACAGTTGAGCCGAACATAGGTAACTAACTAGCAAACAGACAAACAAAGAAACAGACACGCTTTCACATTTATAATATTAGGATGGATAACATACATACTCGTATATTTGGGATCTATATGACGTTGTTATGATTTTGCTAGGGAGTAATTTTACCGGTGTTACCTTCATTAATCACCTCCCTTTGTGTAGGACATGTTGATTAATCTCACGCCTCACCTCATTAAGCTAATTAGCTATAACCTTATTTTGTTTCCTGATATTACATTATTTGGAAATTAAATGAAGCGTAGCCACTTGCGTTGAGCAGGGTACCTAGGTTGCAAATAAAATGAACACAGGGTATATTATTATGTTCTACATATGGTTGTAAATAACATATAACAAACTTAATAGTTTTTAAGTGACAATGTGAGATGGTGATAACGAAAAAAAAATAACAACCGGCTAAGTTTGTTGTGGGCTTCTTCTTAGACCAGGGCGCGTTTGGAACCCTCGTAGCTTTAGTTTTAGGTTGACGAATTTATTTATCGCCATCAACTCACTCCTATGTGACATTTTACATGTTATGGACGCATCAAAAGTGCCATCTATGTGCCTATTTGAATAAAGAAATATTTGACTTTGACTTTGACTTTAACATATAACAATTTTGACGACCTCCCTAGCGCAACGGTGAGCGCTGTGAATTTAATTAGGAGGTACCGGGTTCGATTCCCGGTAGGGGCCATTTGGGAATTTATTATTTCAGAATTTTCACTTGTTTGGCCGTGGCTAGTTACCACCCTACCGACAAAGACGTGCCGCAAAGCGATTAAGTGTTCCGGTGCGATGTCGCATAGAAACTTATTATAGTAGGGGAGCCCAAGCGGGGATTTCGGGATTTACTAAAGCGCGGCAGGTTAATATACAGGGGGATACCTTATACCCGTTTAAGTACCTCCACAAATCATGAGGCCCATATATAAGGCCGCCCGTGAAGGATACAGGATCAGACTAGTAAAAAAAAATTGACCATCAGAAATTCTCGAGCGCGTCAGATTAAGGTAGTGCGAGTAAATTACATCCTAAAAAGTATATATTCCACTAATCTGACAATTTGAGAGTGACGTAAAAAAAGGGGAGGTCAACAAAATTGTAAAAAAAAAGTCATCTCGACATTCTCGAGCGTAGCTAAATATTTTTTTATTTTGAAGGAAATAATTCAAGAATAATGAAAAATATATAATCTAACGATTTCCGCAAGCCGAAATAACGAAAATTCGTCGATGAAGTTAAATGCGTGCAGCGTGATGCCTACATTTCCTTCTCCGCGTTTCTATTCCTCTCTCACTCTTTCTCTATCTATTACTCTCTCACTTCGTCCCCACTCTGGTTTCTGCTGCCATGACGCCATCACAGCTGATCATAAACGACGTGTACAACGACGACGTCGACGTTTACAACTTGTTTCCAACGTTTCGGCTTTTTATGCTAGTTTAATATTATTTGTGTTAATTAATGTTTATAAATATTTAATATGAGTGATATTAATTTGAAATGTGTATTTTGTGGTGAAAGTACCTTACAAAAAACAATTAAATTTACGGTAGAAACATTAAAAAAATGTGTAAATATTTTGGAATATCGTCGGAGCAAGCCGGTTATCCGAAAGTCTCGAGAAACATGATAACCTCGAATTGTCGATGGAATCATCATTAAATGATTTATATCACGCACAGTGTTATAAATTATTTACTGCAATTAAAATACCGCGAGGCTTTCAGTATTTACAAAGTGTAATGGAACATGACAATACACCGGAAGTTTCGGGAAATAGCTCCGAAACACATGCTCCTGATTCTGGAGAGTGTTCCGAAGCATATGGTACTGCTGATTCTTTGTCTACTGAGGTTATTAAGTAGTTATTGTGGTTCGAAAATTCCAAAAATAGTGTTCTATGAAACTTCTATCAGACTTTCGAGCTGGGAGAGCTCAAATGCATAGAAATATTATTTCTTTCAACTCAGCGAGCTCAAAATATCACATAAATTATATTTTGAGCTCAAAAATGTCATAAGTACAATTTTAAGCGACCAGAAATGGAATTAGCGGGAAGTGGCAGGGATGGCCTTTAAGGTGAACCGTTTTTCTAATATTTTTTTGTCAGATCAGGCGAATCCCTCTAGATAATCGTCAGATAATGAGACAGTACGTTTAGAAATTAAAGATGAACGATCTTAATCTGACGCGCTTGAGTATTTCAAAATGGCGATTTTTTTTTGCACATTATGAAAATGGCCCCGAGTTTGCGTCCCATCGAAATCGTCAGATTAGTGAATGAGAGCTTTTTTTTGGTGTACTTAACACTCCCTTAGAAAATCTGACGCGCTCGATTAAATTTTATTTTTTTTCATTTTCAACCCTTTAATACAACCACCCGCATCATGCAAACGATCAGATTAACATACGTACATTATTAAAAATACGTAAGGCATTGATGCTATCAATATCTGACGCGCTCGAGGATGTCCATGCAACAGTTTTTTTTTACATATTTAAAAATCTATAGCCGCTTCCCCCACCGATGTAAAGGTATATATCATATAACATTTTTTTCTTCTTATCATCTAAGCTTTGCATCCCAATAGGTCTCTGCGACGCTCGAGTAAATCCCCATTTAGCATCGTGGGCTCCCCTACTATTAGGGAGTGCCACTACCTTACTCCCTAACATGTTAGCCCGCTTCCATCTTAGACTGCATCATAACTTACCACTAGGTGAGATTGCAGTCAAGTTCTAACCTGTAATAATAAAAAATATATAACAATCCACTGCTCTCCCAACGGGAGGGTTTGCCTATAATCACCATAGTAGGTAGACAGGTTGGTGAATGCAGTAGATTGTAATAGTAGAACCGAGGACGCTGCCAATTCTCGGTTATATTCCCTCAGTCCTTAGACCAACGAGGCAGACATTTAAATAGCAATCTAAGGGGCAATGGGTTGGCGAGTTATGATCTTCCGATGATATTTAGGTTTGCTTTAAATGTTAAACACACTTGTAGTTCGGAATCACTTTACTACGAGATTTACAATATTGTTTAGAGTCGATAAGAAGATAATAACATTCGTTTACATTGAGCGACACGACTGGTGCACGAATCCAATAGCGAACTGCCGGCGGGCGGTTGGTGTACCGACTACCTACAAGCTAACGACGACGTCATAAAATCAGTCGGGAGTTTGTGCGTTTCAACTGCGAGATCGGTATGGACTATGGTTGAATAAAACCGGTAGGTACGATCGTAAATGTAAGTTTGTGAATGTTTATATGTATGTTTGTGTGAATGTTTGTATGTTCAAACTGTTATTGGCAAATTAGAATAAGGCGTTAAGTTATATATGTATGTAAAGTATTTAGATCAATTATTATTATTTAAGTATTTTGTTTATATATTGTTATCAGACCCTACAGTATTAATATGCAAAAAAATTGCGTGCGTCCCTATTACTAGTAATTCTACGTACAAGTAACCGATTTTGTCTACTAAACTATAATAATTAAGGACCAAGGAAGTCTTTTTTAAATCTCGAATATCTGAGGTGGAATATCAAAGTGAGACAAAACAGCACGACGATGAGCTCCAAAATAAACTTCAGATTTGAATGCATAGAATATTCAGGAAGTCGTGCTCGCTAGTTCCAGGTGTTTATGATATTATAAGCCTTTATTATTGTAATTTACAGCGTCAACAACTTTACTGGACCCTGCTCCCGTCTAATGTAATTTCTCTTTGAGTTAATTAATTTATTTCATTTTATTTGTCGAGGGAAACTTAAAGCAAATAACAGCGGATTAACGAACCTATTTAAATTATATTTTACTAGCTGTTGCTCGAAACTTCGTCCGCTTTTGTTTTTAAAGCATTCCGTTTATTTGTAGGATTTATGGTGTTCATTTAGGGGTAGTCTTACTGATATTTTTAAGTTGTGTTTTCTTTTGAAAATATTTGGGTGTAGTTTTTAAATAAAAATTTCAATTCATTTCATAAAATATCTAAAAATAACTGTTTGATTTAGGTGTGGTCCTTAATTTTTTTAAACTTGCCATAACTTTTAAATTAAATGTCCGATTGGAATGAATTTAAAAGTATTTTACTGCTATATAAATACCCTTGATGATAAAATCATTTATTTGAATAAGAATAAATACTGTCATACTAATACACTTCTGTTTCTACCTGCGATCTAACAAAAGTTAGAACACAGCACACACAAGCTTCTAATTCGACTTAACTTTGATAGATATATTCCCTCGCGGACTTTTTTTAGGTAATAATGAGTACTTGAATCATTTAATACATATTTTTTTATTTATTATCAATAGTTCTAACAGTAATCCAAGTAATGGATTTCATAAGTAAAATTTCGTTACTATTGGTTACATTATTGCAATTTTTATGATATATATATATATTATAGTATATATAAATTTATATCGGTATTTGTGTAGTTAATATGTAAATGTAGTTTGTGTGTTCATGTAAGTTTATTTTATTTTTTGTAACATACTTTATGCACCATCCACTTTCCACTTTTTTATCGGCTTCGTACGCTCAGGTTGCCTTTAAAAGATCACTTTTAGTGATAAGCCCGCCTTTGCACCCTAGCACTAAGTACTATTTATGGTTTTCCTTGTATTTTTCCTATTGTGTTGTGTTGCAATAAAGTTTTTCTATTCTATTCTATTCTATTTTTCATTGCAATGGTCACTTGTGATAGTTTAGCTTTCTTTTAGCGAAGAAAAGGTTAAAATTAGTTTAGTACTTAGCCTTAGCTTAGCATAGCCTAGCTTTAGTTTTAATTTAATGAATGCTGTTATCACCATCAGTAATAACATGTTAAATGTTCGAACGCTTCATAAGTGCGTCAGCGTAAGTGATTAGATCTTCATGAATTAAACATTTTTTAAGCCTAAAAAACATTGAATAGCAATTACAATCTAAGCTACAACGCAAAGCAATCGTTTGAGTTATTATATTTTATTTAATCAAACCGATTTCTAATACAATTATCTCTCAAATTAATGTAACAGAATTCTTATCATCTCTTCATATCGATACGGCGTATCAGCCGCTAAATCCGAGGTAAGCTTCTTATACCTCTGAAACGTTTTGTACGGTTTAGTCTAGCTCCCGTTATCGGTTATTTCATATTGGAGTCGAGTATTTTTCCAATACCATGGGATCGCTTGCAGGTGTCTTTGATGGTTCATACTCAATACTATTGAATGAACTAAATACATCGCTGTTTCATTTGAAGATTTACAACTCTATCCGTCGTATCTGTTCGCTAACAGAATGCCTACATGAATAAAGAAATTTTGAATTTGAAATTTTTGAATTTGTTAAATAAAACTTAGGAATTTTCCGCATAGAAATAAACCCTTCATAGACAGTGAATTTGGTTTTATATCATTGTTTTTGTTTTCTATAATTAGTACAATTGTTTTTTAGTTGGGCACTAATCGATTAGTGATTGTCATAGGACCATCATAATTGTTTTTATTAAATTTTAATAAGGCATTCGGTTTGTTCCTAATTATAATGTATGGTATGGTTAATCGCTTAAAGCATGTCCAATGACTTCTTTGGTTTCTCCTGGTGGTAAGTGATGATTCAGTTTAAAATGGTAGCGGGTTAACCTGCTAGGGAGTGTGATAGTAAAATTACCCCTAATCAGTTTCCACGCGACATCGCACTTCTTTTCTTTGTCGGTAGGGTTGTAACTAGCCACGGCCAAAGCTTCTCACCAAACAAACCTGAAAAAATTCTTAAATTATAAAAATCCAAATTAGATAATGCCAGGAAGCATATCCGGGACCTCCAACTTTAATTCACAGCGCTCACCGTTGCGTCAGGAAGGTCTGCAAAAATCAGTAATCAGTACTATATCCCATATATACCCACATATCTCCAAAAAATCCGTGTTATAAACCACGGACATTCTCTATCTCTACTTCCCTTCTAATATTTACGCTTCACGCAAAAACTACTAAACCGATCCTCATATAGTAAGTAATATAGGATACTTTTTATCCCGACATTAAGCTCGGTTCCTTTGGGAGAGCGGATGAAAGTGTTTGACGATTTATACCATAACTCCGACAAATTATAACCGAATTAATATGTGTTTAATTTTGTCCAAACTGTGGTTGGAGATAGAGGACAGAACTCCTCAGCGGAAAGCAGCAAACCCCTCTTTCAAGGCTTAGCGATACTGAGTACTTAAAATTTTTTTAGAACTAAATTTATTTATTTATTTATACTATCTTTATTTGTACACCACTCAGAAAAACGAGACAAAAAAAAGAACAAACACATGAAGAATGAATGAATTTAATACCAAATCAAAAAACAAAATCAAACTCAGACGAAGTCGCGGGCAACAGCTAGTAAAATATAAATCCACTTAAGAATATACGTGATATTTCAATTTTCAGCCGCGGCTTTATCGTTTAACCGTCAGAGATTCTATATAAAGACCTGCCTTTGTTCATTGTAACATACAATGACAGGCGTTCTTAAAGCAAGTGAACAGTGTGAAAGGAAGCCAAGGCGGAAAAGAAATATTGAAATATACTCGCAGTGTCTTCTCTTTGCAGGCAATGCCGAGAGCTTTCTTTTTGAAGCGCCCATGCGATTAATACTTGTTGAAATAGATATTTTTACAAGCGGGAAAGAGTATAAAAGTTGAACCTCTGCTTTTATTACGCTGTGAAGCGTAAATCGGAGTCAAACATGTTTTAATTTTATAAAGGAAATGTATAAGAACACCGTCAGACTACGACAATTTAACCTGCGGCGTTTCGTTCTGTCGTTAGTTAATGTCATGACAGAAAATAATAAAAAAAGTTATGGAGGTATTCTGACGTATATATCATAAACACTGATCTTAAGATTGTATGAAACTTTGAAAGTGGGTTACACTTTCAAAGTTTCATACAATCTTTCAACCCTTTTATTTCTTTAGATTTTAAAGTTTTTGATTTGAAGTTTCATATCCCGAAGTGAGAATAACGTGCTCCTCTTAACCAGTCTTTCAATCCCCCACTTCATCCCTTTAGAGATAATCTCCGAAATAAAAACTTGCCTGTGTAATTTCTATCTGCTTGTGAAGTGAATGAGCTGAAGTCGATAATTCTAGTCCCGTTCCCGAACGTTTCTGTTGTGCATTAAAAATTTATCCTAAGTCCATCTAGATGTTGCAAGCTGAATGATGGATGTTTTTTTAAATTATTTTTACTGGGTTATTACACAGCTGTCACTTCAGTTAGATTAATTCTTTAGCTTTACTTATTTGTTAGATAAATGAATTCAGTGCATATGGAAAAATGAACACATTTGCGATTCTGACGTTAGGGTAACCACCTGCGAGAATATTCATATCAAAAATAAATGTTATGAATAATAAATAGCTGGGCAAGTTTGTGTCTCAGCACGCAAAAGGGAGTTTAGAGTTCCCTAAGAGCGAGGAAACTGCAACGTCAACAAGAGAGTCAATAAACAGAACGTCTTGCCTTAAAAATATTCAAAATAGTTTTGACGGTTTACTGTTCCCCTCGCTCTTTTCCTTTTCTCTATATCTCTATCTTTTCTCATTAGAGGATATAGGCACAGAATTAAAAACCCACAGAAACTGTGTACACGACTAATGTTAAAGCATCAAAAACACATTCACTTTAAAGTTCTCAAACAGGCGGTTAGTCACTTAATTCCATTTAGCAGTTGACTGTCATTATTTTACCTCTAATGTTCTAAACGTTTAAAAAAAAACTTGGGGAAAATGAGAAAATGTTTGTATAAGCTAGCAACATTGCGCGGATTTGAAGTTAGTCAGAGCGCAGGGCGTTTTTACTGATTTTGGACACAATATGAATGTGGATTCTGAATATTTTATTCTATGGTAATAGGTTATTAAAAGAACACCATCGTAGTAATTAAAAAGCTTGCTTTGGTTACGAAACACAGTTATAGATAGAACCAGCGCACAACATTAATGGCAGGCCTGGGGATTTTGCAATCGGCCTGCGCACATGCTGGTACCGGGATATTCCACGGCATGCCAAGGGCCAATGACGTACCAGAGCAGGAAAATTTGCTACGGCGTGCGCCCTCGCTTTTACGTCTTTAACCCGCAATCACGTGTTAGCGGACTCCTGCGCATACCATCTCGAGGCTTTCCGTTTCTCAGCATGTAATTGCATGCTCCATAACCCGTCGCATGCTGTTTACTGTAGAATATGTAACTCATTATCGCATATATTTTGTTCTATATTTGGGCATAGTCTTCTTTAAATATTACTTACCGAATGAGTGTCCGACGTAGCAATGATTATACGACTATTTTATACGGCTCGGATAACGTTTATAATACTGACAACAAAACTGACCAATAATAATATTGTAAGATATTACTTTGCGGTAAGTTATTTGACCCATTAGCTGCACACTACTGTGCACGGATCTCCTCCTACAAAGAGAAGGGGTTAGTTCGTAGGCCGTAGTCCACCAGGCTAGCCGAGTGCGGATGGGTGGACACCACACTTTGAGAACATTATTGAGAACTCTCAGGCATGCAGGTTTCTTCTCGTTGTTTTCCTTCCGCACAAGACCAGCGTGATAGACTACGGACTAAGCCCATTTCATTCTAAGAGGAGATCCGCCTGCCTTGTGTGTGTGTGCCTTGTGTGTCAAAATTGAGTGTGTACCGGTAAGTACACACAGAATTTTGATAATGATTATTAGGTATAGCATTTAAGCAGCAATTTAATACAAACATAATATGGTGTAGCTGACACGTGTCAATGTTCATCATATAGCAACGCTGTCGAACAACAAAGTCGTTACTTTAAACGTGCAAAACTAGAAGGTCGGTTCAATACGGGACCCTAAAAATAAAACAAATGTCAACATTTACCTTTAATTCAGCTCTTCGGTGTGTTTATCTTTACACGATAAGGCACTTCTTGAAAAGGAACTCTCTCAACTCCGAGTCTGACGTTCATAAATAAATAAATAGGAAAATTTCCACCCTCATGAGCAATTTTCATACTTATTTCCATATGTTTAACTGTTGCCCTAGTAGATTTTGTACCGGAATATTGATATTATCAAGTAGTATGAAATGCCCCTAGTAACTGCTACCTCAATATATTTTGAACTCTGTTTCACCAACTTGTTAATTGATAATGAGGTAAGTTTATTTTGTTTATTATTATTAGTTAGCTTTTTTGTAATTTATGTTTATTATTTATAAATTACATTGTGTACACAATAACCCTTCTTCTTCACTTAAGATATAGAGATCTATAATAGAGAAGGTCGCCTATTGTACCTTTATTTTCTTTCTTTCAACTGTGTTTTTTATTGCTTTGTAGATGGTATACAACAAAGTGTGTATTGATTTGATTTAATTTGATAATGCAATCTCAGATGTTAGCCTAACCTGACCTTTTAGGTCCTAGGGATATTGGTTTTAATAACCATCGGTTTCTTCGCGTTATATTGGAACACTAAAGCACGTGTTTGTCGGTTGGGTGGTAGCTAGCTACGACTGAAGCCCAAGGTACCAACCAAGGTAAGGTAAGTGATATTTTCATTACTTAAAACGCACATAACTTAGAAAATGAAGTTGAGAGCTATGACCGCTTCTTGTGTACCAATATACCTATTATATTATTAAATTATTACAATTAATATTACAATTTTCACTAAATATTTCTAAACTTCCTATCTGTCTAAAAGTCTGCCTGTATGAACTCAACTACATAGGTTTTCTGACAAATAATTCTTAGTAGAAGCCCAGAGTTTTTAAATTGATGTGTCACCTTGCAACTGAGAGCATTTTAAAATCGCGTCGGGCCCGACATGTGATTTTTATTCTTATACGCTGCCTTTTTATTTAAGTAATACTTCTTTTAGTGTGTTATAAAAATCTGATGAATTTGATTGTATAATACGAGTACGTTTAGCACGGTAAGACTTTAATACGACGAATAACGAGGCCCCAAGTTTGAATTCCGGGTTCGGCCAATGATTAGTAGGTACTGTATCTATGTCTTTATGCAGTGATTCTACCACCGATTCGAATAGCAGATTTTACTAAGAAGAGCAAGAAATTGAGTTTTTAGTTGCTCTTTTTCCATTCCATTGTTTTCCAGTTGTTTGGTGGTAGTAAATATTTTTTGAAAACACGTGTTTCTCTGTTTCTAAGAGTGAGGTCAAGTACCATGAATGTAACTTGTATAATGTAAGACTTTTACACGAATTTTCTTACCCTGGTTAATCATTTAGGAGTAGAGTTTTAATAAATCCATTCTTAGTACAACCCTCGGATGCTCAAAGAATGTTCTCCAACATTTCAAATTTTTATGTCCTGCCGCTTGGGCAGTTTCTGTCAGTAAATCAGTCAGGACGAAGTCTTTTATAGTTATAGATAACAGAAGACCTCAATCCCTACGGAGAATAATCCAATTCTTAAAGATTCGTCCTCTCCTAAATGATGTCACATTGTTAGGTAAGAACCTAAAAAGCTTAGACCTCATCGAACATAAAACAGAATACTTGGTACTTTTGTCTAGCAAAAGGTCAAATGAAATTAAGGGAGACTATCAAAGATATTTATTATAGCTATACTTTGAAGGCCGGAGTATTTGATAATTAGGTACCTACGCAATTTATAAGAAATCATAAAAGCGATATTTTTTGCTGTAAAAGTTATGTACATAAAATCTTAATATTCCTTTTTATGAAAATTAAAGCTTACACTATTTTATCAAGCAAAGTATAATTAGTCACAGCAATTTCATTTTTTCATAACAAATTCGATCTTGATAAAATTTGGCAAATGTATCATATTATGTACTACTATACTGTAGATTCTTTCTATCCCGGATCAACACCACGTTAACATTCCTGAAGAACTCAGAAACCCTTTGTTACCCATGTACACAGCTAAAAAATAACGGTTCCGATAAGATTTTTAATAAACGAAAAATTATTTTGAAGAACGATCTAGAACGAAAGGAATATGGTACGAAACAATCCAGAGTGAGCTTTTTTGTGTCCCCTGATTTGTACTAAGAAAAATTAAAGAGATCAGCCTAAATTAACTTTTAGGTACGGTCACTTTCCACGCTACAAGTTTGCTCATCTAATGAAGAAGACGGGTTGACCAAATTGCGCTGTGTGTGGACGCCTAGAAGATGTCCAGCACTTGTTGATGTAGTGCGACCGGAATAAAAGTTTTCACTGATGAGCCTTAGTTATAACGACGTAGGTGTTGCGCGGAGTGCCCTGAGTAGTCCTGATTTATGATTTTATTGCTTCGGCTCATCGGTGAATAGTATTTGTATATGTATGAGCCTCCTTGACGTGTCTGTCAACGGTGGACCAGACTAATGCTGGAAAAGTGAGCGTATCAGACTGGCAAATTTGGCTTTGAAGATCCAATTGCATTGCTCACAGTGTAACTGGCCAGCTATATTTTTTGTGTAGGTGTAGAAAAACTTCGGCTGGGTCTTTTTGTTAAGGCGTTTCGTGTCGAGGTCTTTAAATCGAGGTTCCTCAGCCGTGCAAGCTCCTCCCACCTGTTTCTTCGTATGTTGGAAGCTGTTAGGTGGCGCTCGGGAACATCCCTTTAGTGCGGAAATTGACCACCACATTTCCTCTAAGTTTTTAGTAGAATACGGCCTTAAGAAGTCTAGAGCCATTCATACGTACAAGATGCCCGCACCTTGCTTGTGAAATGGCAGCTGAGCTGGTGCGGGCTATATTATTTAGGTATTAGTTGTAACAAAGTGTGTCATATTTGTTTCTTCTTTGTCCGGGTTGTAAACGATGAGACAAAACAAAGATTGAAAAAAAAAACAAAAAACGCGGACTAAGTCGCAGGCAACTGGTAGGATAGGTATATGCTATAAATATTTATTCATTCTTGGGGTTTTTACCCATGGCATACAATTTAATCTAAGTCGCGAAACTGCAGTTACTAGAACGGGTTGGGTTTACCTTTATTTGCGATATAAAATGGTCTGGAACACGTTTTGATAATGTTTTAGAATACCGTGTTGCAGTGCATGTGGTTAAAAAGAGCAGTGAAATAACATTAGAATACCAACCGGCCTCAGCTTCGAGAGTTTCTACTCAATCCGATTAGCGGTTTTTACTTTAAAGTGTACTAACAGCAATGTTTAATTTATTCGACACTTTCGTCTGCGATTTTTTACATTAAAGGCACGCGCAAATGTGCCTTCGACAATTTTTTCTTCTTCTTTAAGTCCGTGCGTTTGTGTCGGTATTTTCGATATTTATTGGACTAGGGCTCACTGGTGTCCTTATTTATTATCAACTAAGATCTAAACATTTAAATCTTTTCACAAATATGTACTTAGGTATTTACTTCACTATCATCATCATCATCATATCAATTCATTACCCGCCCACTTTAGGGCACGGGCCTCTTCCCACAGTGCGAAGGGCTTAGGTCTTTCTTTGTCCACGTTGGCCCAATGCGTGTTGGTGGACTCCACACACCTGAGAGTACATTATGGAGCACTCTAAGCCATGCAAGTTTCCTCACGATGTTTCCTTCACTGCTGAAGCAAGTCGTCCTTTCTTAAACGTAGTTTATTTGGCATTTACCTACCACAGATCCTATGAACGATGAAACATTGGCAGTCAAAGTCTCTTCCACCAATCACGTACCGTGATCACGTAGCATCCAGATGAAAGGTGTAATCCAATCAATTATTACACTCGTGCTCCAATTCTGCAACAGTGAAATCTACAATGCATAGATCAATAAACAGTTATTTTATTGATAAGTATGCATTTCATACGAGTGAATTTAAAAGTTGAAAATCTAATTTCATTTTTATAGAACCTTTGCGATAATTTTGTATAATGAAGTTTAAGTTTTTGCATGCATGTTTAAGCACTTGCACAACATACTTGCTTTTGATGCCATCATATATTTTTGTACATATCTTTAAAATGTTACGTTTAATATGTACTATGTTTTATGTTTATTATATGTTAATTTAGTTTTAAATAATAATATTTACTAATGTTTGTTGTACCACCTACTTATTTCTTATAGCATTTTCTTGTATGCCTTTGGTTGCCTGGAAGAGATCGCTATTTAGCGATAAGGCCGCCAAATTATACGTTCTACCTTATTGTGCTGTTGTATTTGTATCTCTGAAAATTTTCTCTGTGGTGTACATAAAAATTGTATTCATTCATTCATCATAGTTGCAATTGCTGTGTTCCGGTCTGAAGGGCATGGTTGCCAGTGTAGTTACAGGCACGTGAGGCTTAAGTAAATGAAAACAGTGCTGCAAATTCAAATTCAAATTCAAAATTTCTTTATTCATGTAGGCCTGCCTATCACAGGCACTTATGAAGCGTTCATACATATTTGTTTACATAATTGTAACGGGATGGTGATAACTTCGTTCGCCAACTTAAATCTAAAGCTACGAGGGTTCCAAACGCGCCCTAGTCTAAGAAGAGCCCACAACAAACTTAGCCGGGTGTTCGCGTACCTAACAAATTCCACAGAAAACATTAAGCTACTAGATGGTAGAGGGCGTTAGCTATTACTTTTTAATGGCCTGTTTTAAATAATAATTAGAACTTGCATTTCGAGAGACGGGCACACTGAATAAAAAAAAAATATTTTATCTCTTTAATGGTGGATGGGTTACCGATTAATTTTGCTCTAATAAAAATAATAGATTAAGAAAAACTAAAAAAAATCGCTATTATGAATAAACTAAAAGAAAGAAATTAGTTTAGTTTTTTATACCTAGCGTGTTTTTTTATTTGACGGGAGTGTTCTTAGTGAGAGTGTTCACTACCACAAAATGGCGGATTACATATTTTTATACAACTCCCTCGAGTATCAAATGCAAGGGCGTATCTAGTAGAATACTAGACACTACGAAATATTTCAAAACCAAGATGGCCGCCACCCAATAATTTAAACTATATATCTAAAGTCGGGGTTAATTTTTTAAATTTTTTATTTATATATTATGGTCTCTATATTTGTACGATTAGCACGTTCAAGTAATAGAACGAAATTAGTGAATCAGTTTATCATGGTTGCCTC
Source organism: Pararge aegeria (assembly GCF_905163445.1). NCBI lineage: Eukaryota > Metazoa > Arthropoda > Insecta > Lepidoptera > Nymphalidae > Pararge > Pararge aegeria. The sequence goes on from NC_053193.1 coordinate 8,879,642, forward strand.
GTAATAAATTGTGTCGCATTTGACAATTATGTACAGAGATCACGTAGCCGAACCTCTCCCTGATAACAGGTGTAATCCAATCAATTATACTAGTGCTCCAATTGTGATGCAATGTAAGCCAAATTGGGAATTTGATTCCGATATAGCCTAAATTAAATTATAAAACTGTATATTATGTCTAATTATATCAAGATTGGTGCGGTGGTTAACCTAATATAGGTAACAAACACCCTTTCGTATTTATATTATGAGTACAGGTAATTTTATTTGTCGTTAATGTGTCACTTTGTAGTCAAAACATTTTTGTAGCTTCGTAGCGAAATGCTACAGTTCGTAGCTCGTAGATAAAAGTAAGTACCACGTATTTTGATAATATCACTTTTATCGTACAAAAATCACTCAAAAAAATAAAACAGACAGACAGAACAGAGAGGAAAGTTTTGGGTCCACTTGTAATGAGATGAGATAGAGTTAATAATTTTATTTTTATTTTTTCAGTGATGGTTTGATAATAATTATCGCTACTTTCATATTATTACAACTCGGCCGAAGTATAATAAGAACGTATGAAAGCTTTTCCATCACCAAATGCCTAAGAGCTTCTTTTGATATTATTCAGACATCACTTGACATGTTTTTCTTACGACTCTAGAGATATTCTACCTACGTTAACTTATTCGATCGCGTGAAAGTTAACTACAATTTATATCGAAATGGCACGATCTAGTGACAGAACGGTTCCCCAGTATAGTTACTAGAGGGCGCAACTTCGATACTATATAAATCGTAGTTAATTTTCACGCAATATAATAAGTAAACATGGATAGAAAATCTCAAACATCTCTGAGCTGCAGATTAAAATGAAAAGTGGAAACTAAATATTTGTCATATTCAGATCTTTGGACCCCCACTAAACAGGACCCTATGTTTTCTTCAAAGAGCTGTATTGGACTGAGCCTGGGTTAGTATTAAATGAATCATCATCATATCAACACATTACCGGCCTACTACAGGGCAGAGTCCTCCCACAATGAGAAAGGGTTATGGCCGTAGTCCACGCTGATCCTGCGCGCGTAAGTAGACTCAACACGCGTTGGAGAAACTTATTGAAGCATGCATGTTTTCTCTCTTTTCCTTCACCGTTGAAGCAAGTGACATTTTAATCGCTTAAACGCACATAGCTTCGTAAAGTTAGAGGTGCGTGCTGGGATTCGAACTCGGCCCCCCGTAAGTGTAGCCAAAGTTCTACCCACTGGCCTATATCCGCTGTTCATGAATACTTGCCGTTTATTAGAATAGGTGTGAGGAAATTGGTGTCTTGAGACTTGAATTTTTTGCATCAAATAATACGTTAAACAAACAGTTCCGGTAATTATCACTAACGTGTGATTATAATATGCTGGCAGTATGCTAAAGTAGTAGTCCTTGACGGGTTCCAAAGATATAAGGTAATTAAAACAGTAACAAATAACTGTTGTATTTGGCTGGAAAAGGAAGGCACGTTTTTCTCACACGCTCTACGCTACAGCTATCCAAATATTTCACACTTACAGTGAAATAAATTACCGTTGTCGTTTGTTTTGTTCCTCCTTCAACGTAGATACGTAAATCACTGGTACTAACAAACAGGTACAGGAGTGTATCTGTTTACGAGAGTTATTGCAGTATGTATTTTGCGTTGGAAGTCATTCCTATTGTTTTTATATGTCTACAGGTAATAGGTTTGTGTCATCATCATCATCATCACATCAACCCAATACCGGCCCAGTACAGAGCACGGGTCTTCTCCCACAGTGAAATAAGAAGGGGTTAAGGCTCTAGTGCACCGCGCTGGCCCAGTGCGGATCTTAACAGGTTTCCTCATGATGTTTTCCTTCGAAGTCGAGCTCCTACCCAATGCGCTAATAATAGGTTTGTTTTATAGTATAATAAATATCAGAGATAACGTAGAAAACTAATGTTAGGTGCACTTTCTTAGTAATACATAATATGTGTATGTACATAAGAAAGTTGATCCAAATCGTTAGCGCAGTTTCCAAGGTGGACGTTATACGTTTAGGTACGTATCCTAATTTTATGAATAGATTAGATTTATAACAGCCGAACCTCTTCCAGGTTTACATATAATATAGTCAGTCAATAGGTATTTTGTTAGAAAGATATTATTTTGATCCAAAAATGGTGGTGGGAGGTGTGTTCTGAATTATAAACGCCACACTCTCAAAGCCAATAATCGCAGTTCAATTGATGGGAGTTGTAATTTAATTAAGTGCTTTTTTTTAAGATTTTAAAGTTTTCTTAAACTCTTGTTCACTTAGGTAAGTTTCTCGGAAACATCGAAAGCTTTCCTGTAAGCTGATTTCAAATTGTGCACTAGTTAGTACTTGGACGTTAATTACTTATCTTGTTTCTCTTTAAACGCACACTAGAATTAGTTCTTCGCTATTTCAGCACTGCGGAAACCCATTTGGGGTTCAAATCTTATTCTAGTATAGATTTTCATTTTCAATAATAATTTTCATTTTTGAAGATCAACTGCAGCTGTGAAAGCAGAAGTGGAGCTTTGAGAGAGTTCGTCCGGGGAAGTACTATTGCCATATTTATAACGATTTGCTAACTATATCCTTCTACTACTATATATTTACATTTATAGCTTTATAGTCTATATATACGTTTAGAATTTACCGATAAAGATTTTAAATGACCATACTTATCTTCTTTCTTCAGTACGTTACAGTCCTATAAATATATTTTGAATAATAATCTATAAAAACTAAAATATAAGCACAAATCCGCCATTTTGAATTTTCAGGTGTCATATGAGTTTGCTAAGCAAGGTAATTTGTATCATATTTAAGAACTATTATTAGAATATCAACTTCTTGGTTTCCCCTGTGTGGGAAATTTGTATAAAGTATCCATTCACTCCGCTAAACCTCTTCAATTCTTTACAATACCTATTAAAGAGGACTGTTGGATAGGATAGGAAACAAATATTGGTAAAATAAGTATTAAGAAATAATGAACCACTTGAATTCAAAGTATACTCTTAAGAATGAACTTGGATTCTCGGTGCGAAATCAAATCTCGGTACGTGATTCATTTTGTATCGCTTGAGATGACCTCACGTCCAATCGCGCTATGTTCAAAACAGAGCTGCCAACTTAAATAAGAAAATGCGAAGTGTGTAACATGACATCAATGCTCTTGCATCAATCTTTAGAAAAATTAAAAGACATAAAGGTACGTCGATAATAACTATAAGATACGTACGTAGAACACGCTCTACAATAAATTATCTTTTTGCGTTTTGTACATAGCTCACCTGGATAGCAGCTTCATTTTTGTGCCTTTTGGAGTAGAGACTTTGGGACCGTGGGGTCCGGAGGCAAGAGCCCTTTTTAAAGAATTATCGAAAAAGGTTATCGAGTCTACCGGTGATCCTAGAGCGGGCAGTTACCTTGGCCAACGAATTAGTTTGGCCATCCAAAGGGGCAATGCTGCCAGCATCTTAGGAACTGTGCCTCGCTGTGGTGGTTTCGAGGACGTTTTAGATTTTATTTAGTTTTAAATAGTTTATTTTAGGTTATATTTATAAAACAATTATTTTAAAGCATAGCTCATTAATTATAATATCTGCAGTGTAGACGTTTTCATTGATCAGATGAACTTAAATAGTCTACGAATATGAAATTTAATTACGCTCATAAAACGCGCTAAATGAGTTGAAAGCCTTATTTAGTTATTCATGATGCAGAGCATAGGTACCTCATTATAATTTTAATATCTACCAGGATGCTTTCCGCATTATAAAATCTGATAAAACTTAGTTGGCATATGTAGCCTTTATTTTTAACCTGAATTAATGATTTATATTGAGATATCATTAATAATAACATATTATTAAACTATGTATAACACACCAAATAAATCTGCAGTCAAAAATATCTAAAATCTTGTTGATTTTAGATACAAAAATATATTTTAAAGTACGTATTTTTCAAACAAAACATAAATTAGGTATGAAACTAAAAGTTGTTAAAATATTAATTTCTGTAATTATTAACGAAACTCGTTAATTGGTATAAGCGTTATTACGGATTTAATATTTTCTGTTACTGAATATTATTAAAATAATTATGATAATTTTATTGAAGTGTTAAATAAAATTGAATTTGCAATAGTAGGTATACAACGGACAAACTAGAAATTGGAATTGGCTTTTGACTCCTGTGTTACGCCTCAGGCAACGTAAATCCTTGGAGATTATAAGTTTGTTGCTGCACATACCTAAGTTTCAGTAACATAGCCCTCTTATGCCTTTATAAATGACACCTCACCCATTGCTTTAAAGCAAATTATGTGTGTTTAAAAGTCTTAGGTTCAATCAGCTAACACTAAAACCTATTGATTTATCATGTTATTCTCGTCTAAAAACACAAAGTTGATCTCGATCTTCATTCCTTGATTATACATTTGGTAGCAAGATCAAATTCAACAAAAAAGATAAATATCACTAAAAGTATTTTTGTAATTAACCAGTTTAGGACGGACTTACAAAAAGGAAACAAATATTTAAAAAATTATCAACCTTCCAATATGGACATGCGCAAATAATACTTGTTGTTATATCAAGATCCTTCTAAACTCAGATGAAGGAGCTACTATAGTGTCCTTTATCTGAGCTTTTAATATTGGTAGGTATGGTAGAGACCACGCGGCCGATCCCCTTTTCCCTGTCGGACCAGGACTATCAGACTTCCCTATTGCAGAACCTATCAAAAAAGCCAAGGATAGAATAGGATGGAAGGTAATAAAAAACGCTACGAAAGAAGTTAAATCCGAGCAGGACGTTCAGTAATGGAGAAAACGAGGAAGAAGAAGATCTGAGCTGATATTATAGCGCGAGTGGCTAAAAACCGATACTATAGCGCGAGTGGCTAAAAACCGCAATTTGAGAAAGAGTATTCAATTATTAAGTTCTCTCTTAATTATAACCATCTCCCGGGCGCAGTGATCGCATCCATTAAAATTTGGTTTATATCTGATATGTAATAAAAATTTGCACACTTTTAATTTAGTTGAATGTTACGGCTTTTAAAATGGCTGTTTACTAAAATCTTAATACTGTTACTATTGTTACTGTTATTATTGTTATTAATAACTGAAAAGTCTCCGTATAAAACTACATTGGCAAAATGGCATGTGCCTAGTTCACACAAATTAAAGCCATAAACAAGAATTGAATTACCTCAAACATTTGTGATTACGATGGGTTAATATTAGAAATCGCAGCAATAACCGCTATTACGTCGCTATTTGCACTAGCTGTAATAAATTGCCGACGTTGCAATATTTACGTGATACGCGCGGCAGGAATTAATGTAATTACCGTCACAGCTATTCCGGCGTTACGCTCCGTATACTGCGGTGGATAATGCTGACAATAAATATATCTAGGGTGTTTTGGAACGTTTGGATAACAATAATACTACTAAAACGTAACATAAACATGTTCACTGTTTTAACAAGACCTATTTGTTTGCCTTTCTAGAACGTTTTAGGGTGTGTTGCTAAAGAGCCGAGCGAAGACGTTCAGCAATAACCCAATCAGATTATTAAACTTGATATGATTGTCACGATTTATTTATATTTGCTCATAGCTGTAGTCGTCAGCATGTTCAACCATACTGAGTACCAGCCAATCGACCTCATGACTCTGATGAAGTACGTTAGGTAAGTCTTTGGTTTTGGTAAGTAATGAACCGATTTTTAGCTAAGAATGGGTTCTCAAGTTCAGTCTTAAGCACAGATTGAGCAATACATAAGCGAGCATTGGATGCATGTTCTAATTTATATCTTAAAGTTATGAAATAATATGATGAATGAATGAATGAATGATGAATGGTTGATGGTAATTTTACTATGTCGCTGATGATTGATTTGAAAATATTTAGGAATTGGGTTTAGGATCCGAGCACAATACTATCAACAACTTTAAAACGAGACCCGTACTAATAATGTAGTATTACAGGCAAATTTATTTATTTTTGAACAGATATTTCGGAACCTGATATGAACCTACAATTCCGCGGCCTGAGTAGGTACTTTGTCAATCGTAGAGTTCTCGTACCGTCGATGCCGAAATTATTATAAATACTTTTTTATTAACCTTATAAAGACAACTAACGCCATATAGTAGCAATCATAACGGTTTTAGTAGACTTTCAACGCCCACGTTACACGCTTTATTATTATTACTATTTTTTGTTTGGATTTTAAAATTGAATTTTAAACAAATATAAATTTACTAACAGACATTAAATTTAGGTAAAGGCCAAGATAATCAAAATATGGCTATTTTACTTTAAAATTTGGCTAAAGACGCGAAATACTTCAGAATATTCGTCGGTGGAGTGTAGCAGGGTGAATTGCTCGTTTACGAATACACTAAACAAACGTAGGGCACAAAGAGGCCCGGAGGCGTCGTTATACACCAACTTCTTGAACCCTTCGCATTTGCTCTAATGCTAAACTAGAAATTTTACTCATTTACGTACGAATGGAGCATTATTTTAACAATGCGTCCACACGAGAGGACTATTACCAAAGTATATATTTATTTTATTATGTCATTAAAAAATTAAATACACAAGAATAGTATAATAATTTTTACTTAAGGATCCATACTCAATAAAAGTAAATAGAGTCGCAAAAAACGCTATTTTTAAGTAAAGTAGCCACTGTAAACCAACCGTAACAGATAGAGGTACGAAATTGCTGGAGTTCCTTGAAGATTTTAGAAAGATTCTCTTGTTTATTAAAGATCAGGTTAGTTAGGTTCATGAGGATTTCCGCAAGAAAAAAATAAGGTTATTTTAGGATTTTAGTGGTAAATAACATATTTTATTATTTATGTATTAGATTTTTATAGAAGACTAAAATGTTGTTTATGGCATCAATAAGTGTCATTTTTTGTTCACATTTGATCCGCGATTCGCGTGGCGCGGAGGGCAGTTTTTAAGTGCTAACCTTTAATAAGCAAGATGCAAGATTATGGGTATAATCGATGTTAGAATACGAAATGCGTATATCTTACCTTAGGCCACACCTCGCCAGCCTCTGATATTTATAATAAAATCTTTAATGCGTATAGAATTAATTATTTGTATTAGAAACAACGTTTTTAATTATTCACGGATAATCAAAAAAGTTAAGACAACGTACTGCGTCAGATTGGTGAGAGTTTAATTAAAAAACTTTAGGTTATCTCTTAACTTTTTGTGAATATGTAATGAGTTACTTACCTGTTTATGTTTGATACTAATTTGGCATCTACCGAGCTTATTCTCTTATAAAAGGTTTGTTTTATTTATCTAGATTTTTTCGCGTTACACTGTACGCGAAGCATGGTATTTCTATGTAGGTATTCTAATAACTTCTTAGATGGAGTAAGAGCAATTACATTTAAATTAATAATCAATATCCTAAATCAACAGATCTCAGAGTTTTGCTATAATTTTTTATATTTTCCACTTTGACAAAGAACGCTTTACTAAGTTCATACTGAGATATGGAAATTTTGGATTACATTAATTAATTAATTATTTTTAATAATTATTAATTAATTATTATTAATTATTATTAATACTAAATTTTTTTTAGTAGTTTACATTAATTATGGGTAATTTCATGTATGTTTATATCTTATTTGTATTTATATGTAATATATTTATTTATATATATATTTTATTTATATATTTGTATAATTTTAAAATCTTATTGACCTCTTTTCTGTTTTTTCCTATTTCGCCTTTGGTTGCCTGGAAGAAATCGCTATGTAGCGATAAGGCCACCAAATTGTACTCTCTTGCTCTGTATTTATATCTCAGTAACTACTCTTTTTCTTTGGTGTACAATAAAAGTGTATTCATTAATTCATTCAATAACGGATATTAGTATAGCAATGTTGTTAAAAATAACTAGCATGATTTTTTTAAAGCTTTTGATAGTTGCTGAAGAGTTGATAGCCAAGGGTATATTTTGCCTAGCCTAGATAGGGGATTTCGGCTTTACTTTCGGGGAGCCGTGATCGAATAACTTATAAAAGTAAAAGGTGCGCTTTTACTTTTCTAAGTCATATTAAATATCTCGGAAACGATCTCGAGGAAACCTGCATCAGTCTTAACAATTATTCATTGTAAAGTCAACATCTACTGAGGATTCTCCGGTTTCGGAGCGAAACGTGCGAAGAGGGTACATTGCCGAAGATCTGTTTGGTGTGGAGTATAAGGATTGAAGAAATGATAAATTACACAATACAGATTCTCCTGCTTTTCGGAGTATAGCAAATTAAGCTTAATTTTCATAATGAAACCTGAAAGTTCTAAATTTCTTAATAATTCATGATCCAATGTACATCATTTGCATGAAGAATTTAGGACAAGCGGAAGCCAGAAAGCGGCTCACGAATTAAATACAAGCACACAGACAGTCACCGGGACAGGTAACGCTATATAGAAGCTTGCAAGTATACAAAAAAGACAATTTTAAAACAATACATGGTTGGTTAAATCTTTTCAGGACTGACTAAGTAACAATTTTATTCTATTAAGCGGCTTTTCAACATGAGCTTCTACAAAAACGCTTTGAATAAAATAACAGAAAACAACCTCGTTACAGTTAAGCCGTGTTACGTAGCTGGCGCTCAACAAGGCGTAAAGAAGAATATACCTGAGCATTCACTACTGCACAATTTTTTTTCAAATTTAAATAAAACGAATGTGCCAAATTTACAAAAGCTAGTAGTGTAAACGGTTTTTTTTTATAGTTGCAGATAGTGAGATAGATTTACATACAATGCTTGTCAGATTGGGGGAAGATTGGGCAATGGGTTATTGCAGTATCCATAGCATAAAACACTGTTTTTGTTGTCTAGAACTTTTTCATCAGTATAAGTTATAGAGAAATAACACTACACACTACAGCGACGTAACAGGCAGATTATTTCCACCAATAAGGAGTGGAGCTGTCTGAACAGTTTAGCATAATTATCTTAACCACGTTCTGCTCGCCGCACACCGCTTACATCTGCGCTTAGCTAAACCATAGAAAAATAAGCCATCTTTTTTTTCCCACTCAAGCTAATTGACATATTATTGGCTATTGACGAAAAATCTCTTCTATCTGATCATCTCCGCTTTGATGGAAACCAGGCGTTCGGTCAGTTGTGTTTACAAGGTTTAAGCTTTAAGGTAATAAAAGGCCACCGATTACAATGGCAAAATACAAAGGGTGATGGTAGAGTATAATATTAAAGCAATAATTCACACACACGCTCATACGAATTTTATGGGAAGTGTCTTATATAAACCATTTTCCAACTAACCCAGTATACCTCTTGCTTACCTATTAGTGAAAGAGGGCGGTGTGGACTGGGGTCAATATAATAGCAGGAACGGATGTTAAAAGTGTTGACGTATGTAGTTGTGGAATGACATTCACATGCAAAAAATTAAAGGTTTATAAAACTAAACCGACTCGCTAGCGAACTTTACATAATCAGTTCTAGTTCAACTGCCTGCTTGATAAACTCCTGGTACCTTGTAAACTCCTGGTAGCTTGTAATCTCCTGGTACCTCGTAATCTCCTAGTAGGTACCTTGTAATCTCCTTGTACCTTGCAATCTCCTGGTAAGATACCCGAATTCCTGAGGCGGTAATGGGCTTGTTGGATTCTGAGCTATTAAAAAATCCATATATATATGCAGTGAGAATGAATGTACCTACCTACTAACCAAACCTCCGTCCCCAAAACTCACTGCCAAGTTTGCGACAAGACCACTGATTTTCAATAGTATTGTAATCTTAACTGAGTACAAAATGCATTTCGTGTTGTAAATTTTAACATCTCTTTTGAAATTCACATGCAAAAATTTGTCTTATTTTTCATACATAAACTCTGTGTTTACGTCGCAAATTATTGTTTGTTGTAGAGATAAGTGTTCGTAAAACTGTTATTTTAAAATAACATCCGTTTTGAGTGGCGATAGTAAACTAGAATGTAGTGGAGTATCAAGATGACAATACAATTTATCTAAGTTACAGCCGCTTTTAGATAACATGATATGTTAGAAATGTTATTGTAACTGATGTTTTGGGCATGTTTATTTGATTTATGACGTAAGTTTATTGTGTAGGTATAATTTGTTATGGGATAATCTAACTCTGTTAAGTTTGTGCGAAAGATTCAGAGACAAATGTATGTATTATGACTTTTGTGTGTGGTTTGAACCCGCAAAATTTTAGGAAAGAACTTAATTTATTCTTTTAAAAACTTGATCGCTTGTTTTAATAAATCTGTAAAAATAGTGTTGTAATGAAATAAGATTTTCAAATGTTTCCGCCATTTCGTAATTATATGATCGACCATAAATCAGGTATCTGAAAATACTTCTTATATGTACTAATACAATTAGTATGTACAATATAGATATTTTTTAACTTTTTAAAAACCCGTACAAACAATATATTTGATTACAGATATACGCTTCATATGAAGTTTCCTTCAACAAAGTTCCTTGCACTCAGTATTTCAACGGATACGTAGGTATATAAATAGTTTCAATGCCCCTCAGCTGTCGACGTAAATTGGTGACGTCATACCATCCAGTGATTGAAAGCGCTACGGCAACATTGCATAAACTCATATTCAGCGTATTCAGCTTTTGTCAACTTTGACATGTTTTATTAGTTTATATTTCGACTTCACTTATTGACGTATCAACAAAGGCCAAACCATTGTAAACAATAAAACCTCTAATATATATCTATACCTACCTAGGAATATTTAACTAATTTAGATTAGGACATAGAAATAAATTATAATATTCTATTTTTGACATTTTCACCATGTCAAAAATCATTGTATTTTTTACTTTTATCTTTATTTGTGCCTAATAACGATTTGTAGGTAGAAGTAGGTAAGCTGCCTATATATTTTACGATTTAGTGTGTAACACATAGCGGGAAACCAACAACAATCGTTTGTTTATTTGTATCTTTTTTAACTTGTTACGTAGTCAGACCCACGGCATAGCCATTCTTTTTCCTTTCGTCTTTGTTCCGGTACTATGTCGCGTAGAACTCGTTTTTTTTAATTTCTTTATCAAATAAACAATCACATCAAAATGTTTAGTATATAAGCACCGAAAAAACCGCAAAGTTTTGTCCTCGGTGCCTATCTGCAACGATTACCTTAGGTTTTTGATTAGAAAGAATAAAAACCAGCTGTGAGAAGAACATACTGCTACATTGTAGAGCGATGGGAACTAAGTAAGCGTGTATATTTTAATCTTTAATAGAAGTAAGTAAATTAAGATAAACTACATTAAATTTATGATAGGATTAGGCCTATGGTTTTAATATAACTGCCACACCCCTAACAGGTTAGCTTGTAGCCCTAACCTAACTCGTCGTCAAATTCATAAACATTGCGCAACTATTCTGATTTTACGCCACGTTTATAAATAAGTTGTTAAGTACATTTGAAATTACAGCCCCGTGGACAACCGGAACCGGATTTTAAATGAAGGAGTAAAAGTTGCGATCTTAACGTTTATTTATGTAAAGTTAGCGAGCTAATTAGCGTAATTAGTCCACGGCGGACGCTAACCGGGAGTTCAGCTCACTGAAGATTATAAAACCTGCTGTAACGAAACAAAATTCAAAAGTTTCCATCGCGCCTTTAAGAATTATAGGTATTTGCATTGAAAGAAATATGTTTATAAACAAGGCAACGGTAGATTTATTTAAAAACTGTTTTTAAATTTTCGCCGCTTTTCTATTATGTGAAGCACCTAAGAATAACATTTGTTTACTCAAATTTTACAAACTTCATTTTCAAAATGCAGTCAAATCGTACCACAGAAAAACTACGAGAGATACCTACTCGTGTACTGATAGATCCATTTTTACCATTGTGATGATAAATGATGTTGCAGTCTAAGTTGGTAGAGGGCTAATCTCGTAGCTGGTGATAGTTTGTGTCCGAATAAGGAATGTTCCCTATTCGTCTACAAACTATCACCTTGCAGTTCTATTATAAACAAATAATAGAACTGCAAGAACAACAGATACGTACTTAATCAAGGGCCAAATGTTATAAGCCCAACCACAATAAACAGACTTAAAGAAACTAGAAGTTGATACGAAATCATTGTTATCAAACAAAAGCCGCCCACTACCTGTAGAGGCCTGAGCCCTGGCTCAGGCCTCCTCTCTGAATGAGAAATGTTCAAACTAGTAATGTACCCAGTACAGTGTTTCACTTTGTTTCATTTTCGTCAGAGGCTCTGTGCAGGTTTACAAATCATAGAAAAGCGAAAGAACGGCAACGCAAGTTTAGTACATCTCGTAATCAGAAAGCAAGTGTCTTTTAATGTATGTTTTGTACCACTCTTATATAGCTCGCAATTGTCTTTTATGCAAGTTTAGGACGTCTTTTATGCAAGTTTAGTACCTCTCGTATATAGCTCGCTAGTGTCTTTTTATGCCAGTTCAGTGCCTGTCATATACAGGTCACAATTGTCTTTTATGCATATTTAGTACGGCTCGTATAAAGAGAGCAAGTGTCTTTAATGCAAGGTTAGTACGTCTCGTATACAGGAAGCAAGTGACTTTTATGCAAATTTAGTAAGTATCGTGTACAGAAAGCAAGTGACTTTTAATGTATGTTTAGTACCCCTCGTATATAGCTCGCAATTGTCTTTCATGCAAGTTTAGTACATCTTGAATTCAGGTCGCTAGTGTTTTATACAAGTTTGGTACGTCTCGTATACAGAAAGCAAGTACCTTTTATGCATGTTTAGTAATCTCGTATATAGGTCACAAGTGTCGTTTATGCAAGTTTAGTACGTCTGGTAATACAGGGAGCAAGTGTTGTTTATGTAATTAATTACTTAAAATGCACATATCTCTCATAATTATAAATAAGTACGTGACGGAGATTGAACTCGGTCCTATCCCTGGAAAGGAAGGCCGAAGTCTTAACCACTATGCGATCAACGATAAAAAATCGTAACGGTTATATAATTATTATTCTATTACTTACTCACATATTATAACAACTTATAACGTCTTAAGGTTATCTAATAGTTAAGACCCGTCTAACTTTACCCCTGGCTAACTATAAAGGAGGTTTAGTATATTAATGGCTATAATTCACTGCGTACTGAAATGTTGAGCAATAAATTGATTAGGATCTAATGTATGTAGATCCCCATTCACAGCGGTTAGATGACATACCTACTCGTATCAACTATCATGTCTGATTCGCGTAGAGGATGATGATTACAACAATATATTGGAGCTTTCAATGGATTATTCTACATAATCTGCCTATCTAAGTTGATCTCTATAGGTTCTAGAAATGTAAGTAGGTAATATGTAGCAGTTAAAAACGCGGTTAATGTAAAGATAACTAGATATGATTTTTAAAATGTTCATTGACGGACCAAGCGTCTGCTTGGTGTCATGTCAAGTGATCTGACTCACCTTATGCCTAAGTGGGAAACCGTTCCCCATAAACAGAGCAAAACTTCGCATGACATGCAAGGAATACTTCCTATAAAGTACTGCGTTGTGTTTATCAATTTGTTGACGGCCGAGTGGCGCAGAGGGCCTGCTTTCTGAGTCCAAGGTCGTGGGTTCGATTCCCAGATCTGGAAAATGTTTGTGTGATGAGAATGAATGTTTTTCAGTGTCTGGGTGTTTATCTGTATATTATCAGTATTTATGTGTATTATATTCATAAAAAAATATTCATCAGCTATCTCAGTACCCATAACACAAGCTACGCTTAATTTGGGGCTAGATGGCGATGTGTGTATTGTCGTAGTATATTTATTTTATTTAAGGCATAGATGTTAAGATTCATGTGGCTGTAATTACATCGGCAACCACGCCATTCAGAACTGTTGACGGCAGAAATAAGCATAAGGGTAGTAAACACCTACTTCCCCGGACGAGCGCTGTCACAAAAAGGCCCTACTGCTATTAAAAATTATACATATTATTTTGTACCTATCACATTTGAGTATTACTGTTGCCGGATGCACATAGCCTCTTAGTTCTTTTGTGCTCTCCCCTTCGTCTTTCCTGCAAAATCCACTCAAGTCACACTTCAAGGTACAAAGATACCGCAGTCCTCCTGTCGAGAGTAAACTTTTATACAACGTGTAATTGAAAACCGAAATAATACTTTAGAGGTACATAATTTACTGTCTCTGAGAACTATATGTGAAACAGAAACGCTTATAGCTTTTGAGTAAACCACTGCCATAATTTTTATTGAAAGAATGAGATACAGCCCTAACATGACATGCAAAATTAAAATCAAGTGACTTCATAAGTCACTTTATTAGGTACTATGCGCGGGTATGTCTTTTATCTTCAATGGGGTTGTCATTAGTAAACATTTAGAATTTCGTGAATGAATGAATTCGTTTGTATGGAAAAATAAATATGCTTCTTTTGATATAAAATTTTTACAGGATGATTCCACGTGAAATATACTTATGCACCCTTCAACAGTATTTTGTAATTCGTTGCATAATATACTAATTATATTATTTATTTTTGTGGCAGCCCACAACTGTTTTAACATAATGGGAATTGCATTAAATGTAAGGTTACAATTAACAAGGCTATCGCTTCGCCCCACCTCCGCGGTACGGAAGCGCTGATAGTCTAGTGGTTAAGATTTCGGCCCCATTTCGTGCAACCGTCAAGCTCCGATGGTCTATTAATGATGTAAATAGGTAATATTATGTTTTAACGTTGAATGAACACATCGTTAGGAAATCAGCATGCCTGGGAGTTCTCCATAATGTTCTTATAGGCGTGTAAAGTCTAACAAGCAAACATGCAATTGTATTGCTTTATGAAGAGCAAAGCAATATCCTGCAATGGGCCGGTAATGGTTTGATAATAATTATTATTTAAACATCTATATCAGCTATACTAATAAGATCAAGATGAAAATTATTTTCTTTGTTTGTTTGTAACAAATAGGCTCCGAAAGTAGTGGACTGACTTAACAATTTCTTCGCCAAAAGAAAACTAAATCATAACGAAGTAACATCCTACTAATATTATAAATGTCAATGTAAGTTTGTTTGTTACGCTTTCACGCAAAAACTACTAAACCGATTCTCATGAAACTTTGAACAAATATTCTTGGAATTGTTAGAAGTAATATAGGATACTTTTTATCCCATTAAGCTCGGTTCCTTTGGGAAAGGGGATGAGAGTGTTTGACGATTTAACACCATAACTCCGACAAATTATAATCGATTTAAATAATTATTTTTTTACTATAGAGGTTAAAATATGTGTTTAATTTTGACCAAACTTTGTGTAGATCTGATGAACGTGGTTGAAGATAAAAAACATAAGTCGTAATAGCAGCTTTTGTGGTGCAAATTTTTTTTTAATCACTGGTAAAAACAAAATTGGATTAAATTTGTATCGCAGTATTAAATCAATATTTTTATCATCAAGTGTTCAGTATTAAACAAATAGTTTTATCATCAACCAGTTAATAATATTGTAAGAATACAAAAACACCAGATTCCGTGTCAAGAAGATAATTAAAAAAAATACGATTTTGTATCTGTGGCTAATTGTTGTGACGTCTTAATCACACTTGACACTGACAGTGACAATTAAAACCAAAATTGTGCCTACTGTTCAACGACGCGCTTTGCGTTAATTTATTTTTTCGTATTATTTGTTTTTATTTAGGTGTAATAAATGTATTGTTGTGTAATATTGACAAATTCCAGCATTTAACTTGGGTGTTAGTTGTATATAATGTGCGACAGTGATGACCCGAACGATCACAGTAGGTCCGGCATGGACCTGACTGGTTTCTTGTTTGGAAATATCGATGAAAGCGGCCAACTGGAGGACGATGGGCTGCTGGACGGAGATTCTAAGCGAATGCTGTCCTCACTAACACGTTTGGGGCTTGGTTCTATGCTATCAGAGGTATTGGAAGAAGAGGAACCTGTTGAGGATGATGAAGAGAAAGGTAAAGCGTCACTTTTGGCCTGGTTTACCAACTAAATCTTTCTTAGTAGATTGAACTTAATTTTTAGGTGCCATAAAGTTTTATTGATATTTAGTTACACAGTGTAAATGAGGTGTTCAATCTGAATAATATAGCTTTGGAGCTTTTTTGACTATAATTAGGAACAAATTAGATATATCGTGATAGTAGACTTTGATTGTCATAACATTAACTTATTGCAGGGATATAAGTACTTATTAATTGCTGCTATGTCAATTTAGTTACTAATATTCGATTTGAAAATTTAACATGAAAATTAATTAAATAAAAATATTATTGTTAAATAACTGAAAAATGGACCACATATTTAGGGTTTTTTGGAAATTAACTATAAGTTTTCCAGGGATATAATACAAGCAAAACTTTTCAAGGATCAAAAGTATCCTATGTCTTTCTCTAGGGTCTCAATCAACAAGTGCCGAATATCAGACAAGATATATTAGCCAATCTGGAAAAAGGAAACAAACAAACAGACACATTTTCACATTTATAATATAAGTATGAAATATGGATACTTTAAAATCTGTGTACTTTTTTACATAAAATTGTATAATTTTCAGATTATGCCCAAAAAAGTCCTTCTGCTGTGGATTTTTTTGATATTGACGATGTGGCAGAGGAAGAAAAGGTAATAATATACACAAAGGTATACATCACAATATTAACAAATATATATTAACTTGTATGGTTTTTTCAATAAATTAATATCTTTATTTATATGTTTTTTTATTCTGAACATTTTATACTAAGTAGTAAGTTATACTCAAATACAAAATCTACTGTGATGTTGCATGGCACATGTCATCTTAACACACAATGATCGAGAAGTCAGTTTATTACAGGGATATTGTTATCATATCTTTGAATAGACTTAGTAATAATTTGTACGGGAATATTGGTCATGAGCTCAAAATGCAGCTCCATTTAAATTTTTTTTTCCCTATCTGATTATATCAAAGTCTAACATGGTGTCAGTAAAGATAGATAAAGTAACTTCAAGGGTATGTCTAATAAAAAAAAAAAAATTATGAACCAATTTGGCACTCCTGAGATAAATTAAAATGAACTAGATATGCAGTCCCATCCAAAATGTCAGCAAAAAAAAGTTTCCGGCTCAACTGTTTCTTTTTACTCATGGTCTGTTGAGTGTTGATATCATAATTATATATAATTTATAAAGCTTTATTCATAACTTAATAAATAATGTGCCAATTTATCTCATAAACAAACTAAATTGATAGGTTTAATGTATGGTTACTTTGAAAACTGGCATCTAGCATGATTAGATGATTGGTTCTCATTATTCTATACATCCAAACTGACAACCACATGCATTTGTATTACCACAAAGTTGGAAGTGAATGCAGCGTGCAGGTTGCAGTAATGATATTAAAAGTAAATAGTTTGTAAAAATTGCAATTATAACTATTATAAAGCTGAAGTTGGTTTGTTTGAATGTTACAATCTGAGGGACTACCACACCAATTTGAAAGATCCTTTACGTGTTAAATAGCTTGTTTATTATAGAAAGTTAGTGGCTATATTAAGTTTTGAATTGAGTGTGGGTGAAACCATGAGGCACAGTAGTTATTTAATAATTGCTGGACAAACTAAATGCACAGTAAGAGTAAAACTGAATGCACAGTAAGGGTTTACTGTGTATTCAGTTTTACTTCAACCATCGGAATGCAATGTGCTGTGTTTTTGAAGTGGGGTTTAAATGTTTTTGAATTCAATAAATATTTTACAAGAATTTTATGGCACCAGCTAATAATTTCTAGATAGTTTTTGGGTATCGGGTATATTTGACTAACATAATATAGGCACAGTATTTTAAAGTAAAGCTAACTTTTTGTTTTTGTGTTAATACCAAAAGGAGGTAGAGCGCAATGTAGAGCCTAACAATAGAGGGGAGACTGAGTTTGATCCAAAAATTGAGACGAGTGTCCAAGAGGATTTTGCAGTGGATTTAGATTTTAAAAGCGATTTTCCACAGACTGATGTTAAAGAAAACTGGAAAGACGATTATGAGAATGAATCGGAACAACGTAATAATGACGAAGGTTATGAAGGAGATATGGAAGGCGATGGGGGACTCATGCCACCACCGTCTACTGTGCCGTAAGTAAATATTAATTATTGCAATACTAGGTAGGTTGATAACACACACTGATTTCCGTTAACTAGTTTTATAACAGAATTAAAGTACTGAAATCTTTACATTAATGTTCTTGTCTTATTACCTAAACACTTTTAAATATCTTTTAGTGTAAAAATATAAAATAAAAACAGTTTTTGTTAAAACAAATTTTTTTAATATCTAAATTAAAAAAAAGATTTTCTAAATGAATGTTTGTTTATATTATTTTTAAAATGAATGTAATTTATACTAAAAAGTAACAAAAATGTTGTTAACATAATAAGATAAGTAAGAGAAAACAGAGTTTATTTAGAAACTAAAATTCAAAAATGTTTTATTCATGTAGACCTTATCACAGGCACTTATGAAGCGTTCATACCATTTAACATAACTAATGTTACTAATGTTAGTGATGGTGATAACTGCATTCATTAACTTAAAACTAAAGCTAGCTTTTTCAGGGGTACAATATTGCCACATAAATAGCTACTGCGCCATGAAGGTCATTAGCTCAAGAAGTTTGCAGGCAACTTACTAAAAATTTCTTTGCAGAAAAACTCTATTTCAAATTCTTCAATCTTCTTATCTCAATATTAGTATCTCAATATATCCACAACCCAGGATTTTAACCGAGAATCCCGTGTTATGTAGCTAAACATGCGAACCACTGAACTAATGAGGCTGTGTAAGAATTGTAAATGCCTAAGTTAGCATGGGCTGTAAATCTAACTCGGGCCTTTCTACTTACAAGACAATAGGGTACACCACTGCACCATAGAGGTCATAGCCACAGATACAATAAGAATTTAAAATAGAAACTGTTTATATTTTGCAATTGAGATACATAACTTAGTAAAGTTTATTGTATTTAGGATAAGTGCAATTCAGAAATTTTTATTTTCTTGTCTTCCAGGAAACCTAAAAGTGACAAGCAAAAGAAATTGGACACTCCACTCGCAGCTATGTTGCCCTCTAAATATGCTAATGTTGACGTTACCGAATTGTTTCCAGACTTCAGGCCGGATAAGGTGAGTCAACACACAGGGGACTGTATATAGTGTACATGGGAATTTATAATTTCTGAATTTTGTATGGTTTGGTCTATACAAGTGGCAAAAATCATGTCTATTGCACGGTACCGTCCCAAATATTAATTGTATTCTTCGTTTTAGTAAAAGAAATACTCAGAGCATCTGTGAAAATTTCGACTGTATCGCTGATCATAAGATACAGCCTGGTGAAAGACGGACGTTCTGCAGAGTCGTCGTATAGGGTCCTGTTTTACCCTAAAAACTATTTCAACTAATGATAAAAAATATTCGATCAAAGGGCAGCTGGCGAATTTTTTTTTTTTATTTTACAGGTATTATTGTTCACACGTCTATTCGGACCAGGTAAATTATCCAGTTTACCACAAATCTGGCGCGGGGTGAAAAGACGTCGTCGTCGCAAGCGCAGTGGCAGTACTGGTAGCGATACCCCACAATCCGCAGAGATGCAAGAAGTTCAATATGCCAGTGACGATGAAGAGAAATTTTTGAAGTAAGTCGGTCTTTCACGAGTTCCTGAGTCATTCTCAGCCTATTAAGGTCCCACACACGTTGGGCACAGACCTTTTCTTGTACGAGACAGGCTTTTTTAAAATAAAGAAAAGAAGAATTTGGTGGGCTTCAACGACCGCCAATTTCCTAACTGCTACTGATAATTCTTTATACCAAAAGCCCAATCCTCCTATCCCAATCCACAATTTCACATTTATACTAATATTATAAATGTGAAAGTGTGGATGTTTGTTACTCAATCATAAAAAAACGGCTGAACGGATTTGGATGTAGTTTGGTATGCATGTAGCGTTTGACATGGAAAAGAACATAGACTACCTTTTATCCAGATTCCTTAAGAAGTACCCGAGGGAAAATTAAAAATTGTGTACGAGCTAAGCCGCGGGCAGACAGCTTTGAAATATGCATTGTATGCATGTCACCTATACTAGACATGTACTTTCTATACCGATCTCTCAAATAATTCCTTTGGTAGGATTAAACATTGTTAACGAGCGAAGCTTTAGACCCCAATCTGAAGTCCACGCAGACGAAATCGCGGGCACAAGCTAGTATATAATACAAATGTGAAATGTGCATGTTTGTTACTGAATCACGCAAAAACGGCTGAACGGATTTAGATGAAAATATTTAGCTTCAATATTCATTGAATTATATTTTTGCAAGTGTTCGGCACACCGATACCTCTAGCTTTTCGGAGCTATGTGCGTTATTAATGAAATCAAATATGCCTTGATTTAACGGTGAAGGAAAACATCGTGGGGAAACTTAAATGACTGAGAACTCTCCATAATGTTCTTAAGGGCTTGCGAAGTCCGATCTGCACCTGGACAACGTGGTGGACGGCGGCCTATATCCTGTCTCTGAGGACCCATCGTGCCCTTTAGTGGGCCGGTACAGGGTAGATCATGATGATAATGATTCTCGTAGTACGCATCTATTAATCAAAATTACAAGACTGCAATATTTTTAGACCCATGGAAGAAAACTCTCAAGCGTCACAAGGCGATTTTAATTCGCAAAATTCTGGTGACAAATCGCAAAGGCCAACGCCGGCACATTGGCGCTTTGGTCCCGCTCAGGCTTGGTATGATATGCTTAATGTGCCAGAGACCGGCGAGGGATTTGACTACGGATTTAAGGTTAAGGTATGTGTACAGTGTAAACATAGTCCATAGTCCATTTAGATTATATAGCTGATTTTGATTGGTGTTGGTGTAAATGCTATGTAATAAGACCTAGAAGCCATCCTTGAAAGTTAAACATTTTGAATTAAAATAAATATGTTCAAGTGTAAAGGAAATAAAAATGAATAAAATCTTCTGATACGTATAAAACTTTTTACCTTATATTTTCCCGCTATCTGGTAAAAAGTTTTAAATTAGAAGGTTTTATTCATTTTTATTCCCTTACACTTGTACATCTCTATCTCTAGACTACAAACCTGATGGTAAATAAAGATGCTATCTAAGGAACAGGCTAACCTCTTAGGGATATATTTATATTAAACCTATAGCCCTAATTGGTTACTACGCGATATCTTACTAAAACGCTAGATCGCTTTTCGACACGTCTTTGCAATTTCCCTACGTTCCCTTTCCTAGGGGACGTCCCCTAGGAAAGGGAACGTAGGGAAATCGAACCTTTACTCACTAGGCTATTAACCTGTTCTATGGGAGGCTTCGGCCGTGACAAAAAATCAATCAAAGTCCAATCTTCGACACGCATCTCTAACTTTTCAAAGTTATGTGCCTTTCAATTTATTAAATATCTCTTTTTTTTTCAACTGTACTGGACAGCATTGTGGGAACATCTGCATGCCTGATAGTTCTCCATATAGTTCTCTCGTGTGAAGTCTTCCAATTCGCATTTGGCCAGCGTGGTGAGCTACGGCCCTTCTCATTCTGAGAGGAGACCGGTGCCCTGTAGTAGCCGGTGATGGGTTAGTGATGATTACGATGATTATTCCTTGTATGAAAGGGTGATAGCCTAATGGGTAAGGTTTCGACTTTCCTTCCATGGGACCGACCTCTAACTTTTGAAAGTTATTTGCGTTTACAGTTATTTATGCAACTATTCTATAAAAAGGATTGGATGGAAGGAAATGAGTTATAAAATGTAAAATGTCAATTGTTGATATTGGAAAAGAGCAACTGCTGAGTTTCCTGCCGGCTTCTTCTCGGTAGAATCTGCCTTCCGAACCGGTGGTCGAGTCACTACACACAGACAGAGTTGACGTTTCAAAAGTGCTTATATTAGGCCTACTTGAAATAAATGAATTTTGGATTACTTAAACACGAATGTAGATTTTACACCATGCTTTAGCATGGGAGTAGATAAATCAGTTTAATATAACTTTAACGTTGGAGGAAGTCATCGTGAGGAAACCTACATGCGTAAGAGTTCTCCTTTCTGCTTTCAAAGCGGCTTGCCAGCTACCATCACTTTGCCAGCGTGTTTGGCTACGGCCTGAATCATTCTTATTCTGAGAAATAGACTCATGACCTGTAGTGGCCGGTCATCGCCGGTAATGGGTGGACGATAATGATTCTTTGTTTCTACAGGCACCATCTCCAGAAAGGGAAGAAAAACCGAAAGACAAGATTGAAGGAGAACCGAACTCTGATGTTAATGAAAACGTGGGAAGCCCCGACAGTGGATTCCCCGATGACGCGTTCCTAATGGTCTCCCAACTGCAATGGGAGGATGATGTTATATGGGACGGTAGCGAGATCAAACAGAAGGTAAAAAAATGGCTATTTCTTCAATTTTTTTTCTCACGATACACGCATTTTTTAATTGAAATTTTACGTTACGCAAAATACAATGTTCCTTCCATTAATCTTCTTTAAATTAAATAAGTATAAAGTTATTTATATTTAGTGTTATAAGGTATTGTCAAATGACACAAAAGCCATGACGTAATGCTGAACATGAATATGTGTGATAGAGACAGCGAGATGTCCCCAATATGTCTCTCGTACTTATTTAAATGTTTGCGTATTTACTTATGTTATAACTATGAATTTCTGTCATTGCGTTTTACAAACAATTATGATGCAATTTTAACACAGATAATTATGTTTAATGCTAGAGACAAAGTGTTTCAACGTACGCAACACATGCATTGCATTATGATACTCGTATATGGACTCTTTATTTAATATGGAAATCTATGCCATAGAAACACGTATCGTATGAAACGCACAAGTTTAATCGCAATGTAAAATACTATAAAGCTAGAGACAGATTGGTCTCACGTACGCACGCTGTGCACTATTGTCCCATGTGCGCAATAGATGCTGTAATTTAGATGTTGTAATTTTTCAAAGGCCTATTAGCTTAGGAAATGCTTCGTTTAAGTTCTAGAAACACACTGGTTAAGCGTGGAATAGCGTACAAACCTTAAAATGCACGTCTGGACATACTATATCGACGATTTGCGTACGAGGCATCACACGTTGCGTACGCAAATTACAACAGCATCTGTTGCGTACATTGGAAAATAGTGCACTTCGTGCGTACGTAAGACCAATCTGTCTCTAGCTTTATATTATTTTACATTGCGATTAACGTAATTTATAAATCTTACTGGAAACTACTATATTGTAGGTTCTAGCTCGTCTTAACAGTAAAAGCAACGCTGCGGGCTGGGTACCAACATCGGGCAGTAGAACAGCTCAACAGTTCTCCCATCCCAGACCGCAACAACCCGCGCCTTTGCAAACGAAACCTACCATGTGAGTTACCTTTAATGTGAATTCCAGCAGTTTGAATTATTTTCCTTGTTCCTTGAATTAAATTTTACTATCCTTCTAGTCAAAAATATCTTTATTCATAGATGGCACTTACAAACTAAAGCTACGAGGGTTCCAAACGCGCCCTGGTCTAAGAAGAAGTCCCCAACATACTTAGCCGGGTGTTCTTTTTTGTTATCACCATGTCTTTCCTAGAACTTAATGTAGTACCTATCAATGTGACGAAATTGATTACGAACGTTTTTTATGGTGGAGTAAAAAATATGTAGTGAATTTTTCACTTAACTCCATTCGCTATCTCTGTAAAACATGTATAAATTATTTTTTCGACTTTATTGAATTAATTTATTCCTATTTAGATCAACAGCTTCATCTTCCACCAACAATGGGACGAATTCTGCTGATGGAGAAGACAATACTTGGTACAGCATATTCCCTGTAGAGAATGAGGAACTTGTCTACGGAAATTGGGAAGACGATGTTATATGGGACGCTGAGAACATGCCCAAAATACCGAAACCTAAAATACTTACGCTGGATCCTAACGATGAAAACATTATATTGGGTATACCTGATGATGTCGATCCTTCGAAGATTACCAGAGGTACATGCTGTAGTTTTGAATTTCTATATTTTATTTTGCCTTGTATATTAATTTAACAATCATTCACTTAACAAAGTTAGTGGTATTCTCTGGGCGTACAACATTCATGCCTCCTCTTCTTTTTTTTTTTTCCTAATTCTAAGGTTGCCTGGCAGAGATCGCTATTAAGCGATAAGGCCGCCTTTTGTATTACTACTTCTTTCGATGTTTCTGTTTTTGTTATATTTTAAATGTTGTGGTATACAAATAAAGAGTTTTAATAATAAATAATAATAATAATTCATGGCGGATATTCTGAAGCGTTTCATCAATTGATTAGAATATTGTCACTTTGTTGTAAATGCAATTGTGTCGACACTGAGGGCTCAGTTAATAAACGTAGAATAACGTTGATATAGTTACACATTTTTTTTATGACACTGATATTTCTAAGGTTTATTCAGTTGACATGAGACAAAAGCCTTCATAACTTTTCCGCATTGTTAATCTTTTATTAATAAGCTTATAGTTTCTCATGAGAGTAGCTAAACTAATTATCTCTTTAAGAACGAGGGCCACAACCGAAGGTTAAGATACCCCATCCTCACGTGAAGAAATCCAAAATATTGCTGGGCAAAGCGGGCGTGATCAACGTTTTACAAGAAGACGCACCACCTCCTCCGCCGAAGTCGCCTGATCGTGATCCTTTTAATGTATCTAATGACGTGTAAGTAATGTTACGAAAAAAAACAAACAATTTGGAGTGTCAGTACATTTAGTGGTAGAATTTTGGAAGCCACAAGTAGCTTTAAACTGAAATTTTTATAATATATAAAAAAAATTATATAATGAAAAAGAATAACAAAGCGTCATGCCTTTTACCGTGACGGATCGGACGGATCATCAATTGGAGGGCTTTAGCTTGTAAAGCCCGCCAATAGATGATACATTTAAAAAAAAATAGAGGCGGTCGTCTAGAAGGTCTTATGTACCTTTGTTGGAGAAAGATTTATTGAGATCTCGTTTTGTTGATAAAAATCTTTTGCCACTGAAAACGATTTTTACTCCTACCTGGTTTTCTATTGTGTATGTTCTAATTATATACAAATCTAGCCTAATAGGTTTGAGATAAAATAGTAATAGGCTTACGCACTGAAATACACAATATGTTATGTTATTCCAATATGTTCATCAATCATCAATAGCCTACAACAGTACCCTGCTGGACTAAAAGCATCTCCGCTAAAAGGCCAAATTTCTTATATGCAGGTATTAGTCCACAAAATATTATATAGGATTCTCTGAGAGAAAGATGCTGGTGAAGCTTATAATATATAATTTTAAGTTATATTAAATATATTCTAGGTACTATCAGCCTAAATCACAAAATCCTCGACTCAAAGTGGGTGGAGGTCAACTCATACAGCATAGTACACCAGTGGTAGAACTTCGGGCTCCTTTCATCCAAACTCATATGGGACCGGCTCGATTGCGTGCATTCCATCGACCAGCTATGAGGAAACTATCGTATGGACCACTGGCTGCGCCTGGACCGCATCCAGTTCAACCTTTGTTGAAGCATATTAGAAAGAAAGCTAAGGTATTTTTCTTTTCAAAGCTCTATTTACAAGTTATCTGGTGTCCGAAGTCCTATTGTTCATTGACAACCCGATACGTTCTTCAATGATTCAAACTCTTCCGTTTCCTGAGTTTTTCTGCAGAGTCAAATATTATATATCAGAATTATTAGCAGACTTGTATAAAGAACCACCCAAGAAATCATTCGCTTTACTAGGCTGAGGAGTATATATATTCTATCCGTCTGTAAGATTAAAGTTATATATATGCTGAATTATATCCAGATTGCATTTATAATATTAAAGATGGATACTATCTTTTTTGGTGTACTTAAAAAGTTTGTTACATTCCGATTCCTGTCTATAATAATTATTGTCCTTGTCTATTTCATCTTATTTCCTATATGGTCATAATAATTTCAACTGGTCATATACAATATATGGTATGATCATAATTTATTTTTACAACCTTTTCTTCTACCCACAGCAACGTGAAGCGGAACGTCTTGCGTCCGGTGGTGGTGACGTATTCTTCATGCGATTGGCTGAAGACCTCAGCGGAAGGGATGGGGAACTGATCCTGGTGGAGTTCTGTGAAGAACATCCACCCCTAATAAGCCAAGTTGGCATGTGTACCAAGATCAAGAATTATTACAAGAGAACTGCTACCAAGGTATGTTTATTGATCGATCGGAAGGCATACAACGGTGTTACCCGGGCGTCTAACAAAGCCAACAAGAGGGACATGCCGTGGTGGATTTAAGTTTGGGTTATACCCCCTTTAGAAGGGGGAATCCCATATAACCTCTGTCCTGCCCAAGGGTCGTAGGTAGCAATAAAGCTTTTCCACCACGCCAAAAAAAAGGTATTTTTATTGATGCTGTAATTTTGCCCCACATTTATGTGGCCTGAAATCCGGTTTATCAATTAAAACAAACTGATTATGATTAGTATGATTTTACTACGAAGTTGCTTAGTTTATTTCCACGATCGTTATTTGCAACTATGTAATATATATATATATATATATATAATAGGAGCAAAGTATTTTAAACTGTCTAAAAAACTTTTGAAATCTACTGTCAGCTACTATTTTTTCAAAATTCATACTTGACGGACGCGGCACTGTCAATAAGCTCAAGTGAAAGCTAATTATATGAATCGAATTAGTTATAGTCCACAAAATATTCTCTTAATCTTTCCTTATAATATTTTAATAATATTAAAAATAATGTGGCGGTACGGTACGGCCTTAACCCCTTCTCACTGTGGGAGGTGACCCATGCCCTGTCGTTGGCTGATAATGGGTTGATGGTGAATAAAAATAGACGTTAATAAAGATAATCTCTTTTTATTGGTATTTATTCATGTTCATTCAACACTTCACAGTAAAAAATAATAATAAGATTTAATAATAAGCCAAGTTAGAAAAAATTTAGTGTACATAATGGCAATTATCCCTACCCCTCTTAGATCGCATTGACTCAAGAATAGAGAAAATTGTTTGTAAAATTTACATTGCGGGGTAGTATGGACTTGCCCTATTTCATTGCGTACTTATAAGTTACGTACATACGTACGTATACGTGTTTGGACTTAGATTATTTGTTTTGCAGGATAATGGACCAAAGTCACTTAAGTATGGCGAAATAGCGTATGCCCATACGTCACCTTTTCTCGGAATTTTACCTCCAGGCACGACACAGTCTGTGGTTGAGAACAACATGTATCGCGCGCCTATTTACGAACATACATTATGTGTTAGCGATTTTCTTGTCATAAGAACAAGGTAAGTCACATCTTACCTTATACATCTTGGCTGCAATTATTTTTTATTTTGCGAAATCAAAAAATCTTCTTCATAGTTAATATAATTCAGTTTGTTACACGTATTTTGAATATGAAGGCTCGAATTTACAGTTCATTTGAAACCAAGTAGTTCTAATTAATTAGCTTTTACTTAACTAATAGATTAT
This sequence comes from Pararge aegeria, assembly GCF_905163445.1. Lineage (NCBI taxonomy): Eukaryota > Metazoa > Arthropoda > Insecta > Lepidoptera > Nymphalidae > Pararge > Pararge aegeria. Next base: position 8,907,369 of record NC_053193.1, read on the forward strand.
TTACGTTAAAATACTTATACTAATAATATTCAATATTTAATTTTGAATTGTTTATTTTAAGGCAAGCTTATTATATTCGTGAGGTTGATGCATTATTTGTAGCCGGACAACAGTGTCCACTGTATGAAGTTCCGGGACCAAATTCCAAGAGAGCGAACAATTTTGTTCGAGACTTTTTGCAGGTGTGTATTTTTTTTTTTAAAATAAATGATAGTGCTTGTACGCAAGAAAAAAAATTCTTTCAAAGCAATCGAGTCAATATATTAAAATATTACAATTTCACAAGCTTTGGGCATCACTTGTTGGTTGATGCAAGTATAGCAAGGATGCATAAATATATTAAAAATTAAAAACAAAATTCTTAATCCTTCTATTTTAGGTAGGCTTACTCTATACGCACTTTGGAAACGTCAAAAATTCTGCGTTCTTATTTTATAGGTATTCATATACAGGCTGTTCTGGAAATCCCGAGGAAACCCTCGCCGTATTAAGATGGACGACATCAAACGGGCATTCCCGTCTCACTCTGAAAGTTCAATACGTAAACGTCTAAAGTTATGCGCAGATTTTAAGCGAACTGGAGAAGATTCTAATTGGTATGTATCAATCAGAAAATTAACCGTCAACATAATTTAAGTTTTTTCTATTACAATCATACTCTATTGGTAAGTAAAAACTATAGCTAACACAGTGTTTTGAAACCCATATCCCTTAAAATTCTTTTCAGATGGAATCACACTAGATTTAGATTATTTACCATAGAATATTAACTCCTATTATTTAAATAAGGATTTAGAATGAATTCCGACGAAATTTTATTTGCAACTTTAGTAACCAATTGCTTTCTCTGCTTAGTTAGAGAACTAAATCTGAATGCATCAATGAACCCCAAACACAATTCCAATTTGTTTGAAATTTTAAACTGTGCGCTTTAGAATCAAAATTAATCCATTTTACTTTCACAATAGCACCTTTAAAATAAGTCAAAAGTATCATCGACCTTTATTTTTACTAGGTGGGTCATTAAACCAGACTTTCGATTGCCTTCCGAGGAAGAACTTCGGGCTATGGTGTCACCAGAGCAGTGCTGTGCGTACTTCAGCATGGCATCGGCCGAGCAGAGGTTGAAAGATGCCGGTTACGGGGAAAAATTCATTTTCACCCCACAGGAGGATGACGATGAGGAACTGCAACTAAAGATGGACGATGAGGTATTTAATCTGCAAATATTTTACATGTTTCGAGATTTTACTTTGCTATTTTTCAGGAAAAGAACGAGGTCATTTGTTATATAATTTTGACTTGACTTCTTATGTAATTAAGTACGTTTGATAATAAGTTTGTAAACGTTTTGGAATAAAATTGTGTCTAAATTTATGTTATAATTAACTTATGGGATACGAGCCTCCTCTCGGATAAAGACCGACCTTACCGTTGGTTTGCCTTGATTCACCCAGTCCGTCCCTGCAGCTTAGTTTATGACAGACAAATGTTTGGTTGGCCTGCTAACCTTTTACCATCTTTCATATGCAGTTTTTGGTTGCTATAATACGTAGAGTCAATAATCTGAGAACAATACACTCAAAAGCAACGATTCCATTAAACTATTGTTCCCAGGTCAAAGTCGCTCCGTGGAACACAACGCGTGCCTATATCCAAGCGATGCGCGGGAAATGCCTTCTCCAGTTGACTGGTCCCGCCGACCCCACGGGTTGCGGCGAAGGTTTCTCCTACGTGCGTGTTCCTAACAAGCCCACTCAACAACCGAACGAAGAACAGCAACCTAAGAGAACGGTCACGGGTACTGATGCGGACTTGAGAAGACTGAGTTTGAATAATGCTAAAGCTTTGCTGAGGAAGTTTGGTGTGCCGGAAGAAGAGGTAAAATAACTTAAATGAATTATTTTCAAAGAACTTAGTCTAAGCCCGTCCTACTTTTATCATCATCATCATCATCAACAGCATAGGCTGTCCTCAACAAGTATTAACAGTCCACTGCTGAACTAAAAGCCTATCCCACCGGGAGAATTTGCCCATTTGTCGTACAACAACCGCGGGAAGGGAAGGGGTGGCGACTACTGTATTACGATCTGCCGCCACCGGACGGTCCCCCTTTTGATTTCCTAAGATATTCCCAAGGTTTCTTTTCATGCTATTTTTTGTGCTTAATCAAAGCACATTAAATATATTATACGTTCCACCTACCCGACCCTCTTCCGTACCTTACATTATGATTTTAATAGTGCTCGATTGTAATAGTCATCAAGATATTTGTCCACTTCCAACCCGCGTGTGAACTTAACCATACTTACTAACGTATGCATTCTTCATACAGATTAAAAAGTTGTCCCGATGGGAAGTTATAGACGTGGTGAGAACATTATCAACAGAGAAAGCAAAGGCCGGTGAAGAGGGAATGACTAAATTCTCAAGAGGAAACCGATTCTCGATAGCTGAACATCAAGAACGGTATTTTTTTTTCTATTTTGCCATTACTTTCTGTTTAATATATGAATAAGAATAGCATTATTTTGTTAAAGGAAACATGTTTTCTGATTGGTAAGGTTGCCTGGCCAATCATCTGATGGAAAGGAGTTCCTTGTGTTTACTTCTCTTATACGTAAATCTATTTCATGAAATACGCATAACGGTGTTCTTGCGGTTGAAGAAAACTGGAAATATTATCAGCTACTAAATTTCATTTAGTCTCAGATAGTTTATCCACATGAAAATGTATTCCTGCACGAATTTATCTAAACATTTAACCTTTTTATTTAATAATCCTTACTAAAGTCATAAATATGAAATTGTGTTTGGTTGTTTGCTTGTCCTTTCTTTTCGCCGAAGCCAGCAAACCAATAACCTTGATTTTGGCATAAAGTTAGTTGGAACGGACGGAGACTAATAAACACTACATTTATCCCAGGCAATTAAATGGTACCCATGGGATTTGTAAAAACAGAAATGAACGCGGACGAAGAGCGCGGACAAGTTTAAGATATAAATCCACAAATAGTTGGCTATTAGTATTAGAGTCCAGTATCAGACTATCTCACTTAAAGCGGGACGTTTGGGCACGTTGGCTATTAAGTTTGTACATTTTTTGATGTGTAGAAATATGAACTGAGCGTTTTATTTTAGGCTTCAGTTCTCTAATAGGCAGGATGAGGATAACAAAGAATCTCTAATAAATTGTATTAGTCATGTATTATGCAAAACATTATTTTATTTATATTTTTAGTGAGATTGTTATTTTGTTCAATAAAACTGCAATATAGCGATCCACCATGACAGGTTTATGACTCCACGTAAAAACTATTTTTTTTTCCGTTTGAACTTCGAAAATAGCTGCGTATATAAAGTATTTTGTGATTTTAACTATCTAAAAACTAAAACTCCTCTGTTATCTATACCAAAATCAAAATCTTTCGTTATGGAACAAAGACTTTCTATATAGATCTAATTTGCCTATGAGGTTATGAGTGCGGCCATTATACGTATATAGATCTAATTTGCCTATGAGGTTATGAGTGCGGCCATTATACGGCGCGCGTTTTTATTTGATTTATTTTGTAATTTATATAAAACAAACCGAACTAGATACTACCGAACAACATAGGCCAGTTTTACAAAATTATTCATCATGCCTATTATTGTGATAATATAACTCAGGTTTATTTATGTAGATACAAAGAAGAATGCCAGCGTATATTCGAGTTGCAAAATCGCGTGTTGACTAGCACTGAAGTACTGAGTACAGATGAGGCGGAAAGTTCTGTCAGTGAAGAGTCAGATTTGGAGGAGATGGGCAAAAACCTTGAGAACATGCTTGCTAATAAGAAGACTACTGAACAGGTGAGTTCAATATAAAACGATACTGCAAACGAAGTTTTTTTTTAAGTCCGCTGTTTTTGAGGCTGTTCTTTTATGACTGGCGTGTTGCATTACCGAGCTACGGATGTGTGTCAAATTCACCAATATGATTGCTTGTTGGAAGTACTATCGCCATGCTTATTTCTGCCGTCAAGCAGCATTGCAATGCTGTGTTCCGGTCTAAAGAGCATGGTTTACGGTTTCATAACAGGCACATGAGGTTTACCACCTACGCCTCAAATTGATGGACACAGGGTGACATATTGTAGGACGAACTCCTTGCATGCCCTGTGAAGTGTTGCTATGTTTATGGGCGATGGTTTCCCTTACCATACCATAGAGGGTATGCACAGGGTATGCAGATGATATAAAATGAAGAAAATCTCCAGTACGAGTTGAAAACACTTAAGGGTAGGCTTTTTATAACTATTACAATATCCCTATCCTTAAGTTTTTTATAACTCGTACTGGATGTTTTCTTCATTTATATCATCTGCATACCCTGTGCATACCCTCTATGCACGCCACTGCATACCATAGGCTATCTGCTTGGTCCGTCAATTATTACTATAAATAGAAAATAAAAATAAAACCAAGGTATAAATAAATACTCATAGCCGCTTGAAAATTCTATGTTGGCTTAGATAAAGATAAGTTTTACTATTTTTCTAACAAACACACTATATTTTTTTTTTGCGTAAAGCTATCTATGGAAAGAGAAGAAGCGGAAAGAGCGGAATTAAGAAAGATGATTATGGGACAGCATGAAAAGAAACCGCAAATAAATCAACCTGACCAGCAAACGTCAAGTCAAGGTATTTTTTTTATTTTAAACAACATTCAGATGCTCATTTTGACCTAGCGAGATTGATACAAAATCCTCGAGTCAGTCATAAAAGACTGATGTCCAGCAGAGGACGTCTATCGTATACGAAGATAGATGTCTATAACAAGTCGTACATTAGTAGGATAAAAGCAAAATAATAAATATTAAGGATTTGTCGGAATTGTAATGATCAAAAAAGCTCGGCGTTATCAAATCATTCTCACTTAATGCACTAATAGGTCAAACCCACCAGGTCTCCCATCTGTCCGTCCTTCTGATCACAGCTTGAAAAGGGTGCTCATGCAAGAAAATACGGCTTAATATTATTTTTTTGGCTACAATAAGTTAATAAAAGCCGCTAAGTCACGGAGTAACCTTGTATATCAGATGCTTCTTTCTAGACACCCAAAATTTTTTTTTCCAGGCCGTGTACTACGTATAGTACGTACATTCAGAAACGCGTCCGGTCAACGTTACACCCGCTTGGAGTTAGTACGAAAAGCGGCCGTCATAGAAGCGTATACCAAAATACGTTCAACCAAAGATGACGCGTTCATAAGACAATTCGCTACCATGGATGAAACGCAGAAAGAGGAGATGAAGAGAGAAAAGAGAAGAATTCAAGAACAGTTAAGACGTATCAAAAGGAATCAAGAAAGAGAAAGACTCGCTGGAAATGTCTTGGGCGTTAGTACTCCCTTGGGCGATAGTAAGTATCTCAATATATACTAAGAAACTAAATGTAAAGTTATTTTAGAATTATTTAAGGCTTCTAAATTATAGCATAAATTCACGCTCATTAAGTTTTATTGCTGATGTTTTTTTTATTGGAAAGAGTTTGCCGTCTAGTAAACACCATTTAAATTTGACAAGAGCGATTACGGTCTTCGGAGAAAGAGCAATTAGTGAAATAGTTCAACACATTTCTAATCAGTAATAATAAGAGAATTTTATAAATTAATTCATTAGTAAATCTTTTTTTTTATTTCTTTACACTTTCAGGTATGATTTCTTCGACGATGTCAGATCTGGGTTCTCCGTCGCCTGGTTTGATTCCTCTGGGTCAAATTAAACAGGAGCCAGATCTTCATACGCCCTCTAGGAGACGAACAAAGCTGAAGGCCGACTTAAAGTTAAAGGTAATGAAATGCAAATCACAATTTTAACTCGAAATCTCGTAAATGTAAATATGACATATTTACCGTTAATTTATTTATATATTTTTTTTAAAACACTACAAATAAGCCCATGAATCACACCTGGTGGCGAAAGATGACGCACGCAGTTTAGAATGGCAGCAGTGTTAATTTCTTATAATATTTTTGTAATGAATCTATTTTACAGTAAATTTTTACTTTTTGGTTTGTATTAACTGTGTCTCATTTAACTTTAGAATCAAATATAAACCGTATCTCGTCTAATTCGTTTAAAGTGGTCAATTCTAAATCAAGTCGAGTAAGGCAACTTAGTTTATTCAAAAAAAAATATTTTAGAAATTGTGATTAACCGCGAAAGTCTAGTTTAAAATCCTTAATTATTAATAATGGATTCTAATTGGTCATTAAAAACCAACTACGTGTTGTGTCCTCGACTAAGTCCGTACGTACGAAACGTACGTATGTTGATAAACGGACGCACTTTCCATATTCCACTTTTAAATTGATCCTACTATTATTACAAAGGTGAACGTTTGTGATTATGTATGGATGGATGTATGAATGTTTTGTTTACGCTTTCACGCAAAAAACTACGGATTTGAATGGAATGGAGGCAAATAATAGCTTGGATTATCACATAGTTTACTTTTTGCATTATATTTATACAAGCTGCGCTCTGCGATTAGTGATAAATAAAATTAAAATCATATATAATTCGTAGTGTGGAGCCTGCGGTCAAGTAGGTCACATGAGAACCAACAAAGCTTGTCCTCTATACACGGGCAGTGGTGCTCTTACGCCTGAGCATGATGAACCGGCGCCGGAACCCGACGACCTTGATCTTGGATATGTTGACGGAACCAAACTCACTCTTCCGTCCAAGATCATCAAAGTAAGTACTTCAAAACGATTCGTTATGCCATCTTTTAATCAAAATTAGCTACTCTAGATAATGCGTGCGCAAGGCGTGTGATAAAAATCTGGATCCAATCTTGATAACCTATTCCGCACCACATGAAAGTCTATAGTTGTTGACTGTGTAAAATTGTGTTGGAACAGAGCAACTGCTGAGTTTCTTGCCGGCTTCTCTTTGGTAGAATCTGCCTTTTCTAACCGGTGGTAGAGTCACTACAAACAACAGACATACTTGACGTTTCAAAAGTGCTTATTTTTGGCCTTCTTGAAATAAATGAATTTTGAATTTAAAATTTTATATGTACACTTGAAGTAACTGATATGATAATATAGTATAGTGATTCACTACTAAATGGTTGGGTCTAAATTTTTCAGTACACTTTATTAACATAGATTTTGTTTAAAGCTGTTGTTATTGTCCTCGGTGTAGATATATATTATTTCACTTGCTTGCAGCAATCAGCCGAAGACTTCAAACGCCGGAGAGGAAGCCATCGTGGGGACGGAATACGACCGGCCGGTCGTAATCGTCGCCGGGGCACCGCGAGTGAATCTTGTGATTATCTAGTGAAGAGACCAGCCGAAAGACGCCGAACTGACCCGTTAGTCACCCTTTCGTCTCTTCTGGAAGATGTCTTGAACACTATGCGCCATTTGCCAGATGTTCAACCGTTCTTGTTCCCGGTTAATCCCAAGGTAAGTTACCACGGTTTCTATTCATTTTACGCAAAATTCCTTTATTTCGCTCTATATTACAATATCTTACTTTTTTTCTTGTTGTCTCTTTAGACAAATAATTGTCTTGCTTCTAATATTTCTAATAAAAGTGTATTCGTTCATTTATAATTATTATAGGAGAAACTATGGTTTGACGCCAAATTTAACTTAAAACCATCGAGATTAAGTTTTAGTACAAGCTGAATGTTGTGAGAACAACATTTAGTTTACCATTCTTGCATAAGAGTAAACAGCGATATATTGTGGGATAGAAAGTAGCTTATTTTCAGCATTACGCTGCTTAGTAGACTTAGTTAAAACTTTAATGTATACCAACGACACATCCACGTTATCGTAAATTCAACGCCACCATCCAAAAACTTTATACAAATTTGACAGATTTACTTTAAAGTTAAGTTTATTGAATTGATAAGTTACGCAAGGATATCTGATGTGGAATAATGGACAAATCAACAGACTCACTTACGTATTTATAATACCAAACACGTTACAGCGTATACTATTCTGCATTTTTTTTTGTGTGCGTCCATATTTTCCTACTAATCTATAATAAAAATAATACGAAAGTAAAAAATAGTATGAATGCTCCACGAATAAAAAATGCCGAAAAACACTTTTGCATTTATAGTAATTAGTTAGAATAGTTTAATTCCGGTTTGTTCTTTCCACGACAACAAGCGAATAGATCAATCTTTCCTCCTGTTTAACAGCTGGTCGCAGATTACTACCGCATCGTGTCACGCCCTATGGATCTGCAGACGATTAGGGACAACTTGAGGCAAAAACACTATCAAAGTCGCGAAGAATTCCTTGCTGATGTCAACCAAATTGTTGAGAACTCCAATCTTTATAATGGTAAGGACAACCATTTCGACACGTAATAATTTCCGGTGCATTATTCTGATCTTGTGTTTTACAAGCTTCTAAGGTGTTTTCAGAAAACATCAGCCTAGGTCTGTCTCCAGAGTTAAAACTAAGTCTGAAATTTAATAAATTTTACTTACTCAATACTTTTACTCTCAACTGAAAAAATTATATGAGATGGTTTGGAGGTGGGTGAAATGTTTCCATGTATCAAAATTGTACGGTATTTACTGGGCTCCTTTGACTCCGTGCTTCTGAAAATAAGTTAAGAAGTTGGTAGATAATGTCACTAACATTAAAGGAAATGTGAGGATGACTGTTGCCGTTCTATCCATATGAATTATAGTTTTCGGATTATTATCTAGGTCCTACCAGTAGCTTGACCGTTGCTGCACAGCGTATGATGCAACGCTGTTTCGAGAAGTTGGCCGAAAAAGAGGAACAGTTTATGAAACTTGAAAAACAAATTAATCCACTTCTTGATGATAATGATCAGGTAAGTGCGATTAAGATTTTTATTTATTAGTGCTCTATAGTGCTTAATTGTAGTATTCCTTGACTAAAATCTTAAATTGTATGTGCCGATGCACTCTTCAGATGACAACGTCCTTATCTCCAAGGGGTGAGACAGTTATTCAAATTTCGAACCGGTGGTAGAGTCACTACAAACAGACAGACTTGACGTTTCAAATGTGCTTATATTAGGCCTAGTTGAAATAAATGAATTTTGAATTTTGAAATTCAAACTCCTACTTCAGCTTGCTTGCGACTAAGTCTAACTGTGGCCTTACCAAACCCACCTAAGCAAATTCAAAAATTGCATATTCCTGCATTGGATTCGACCGGAAACGAGTCCAAGACATCACACTAATAATGCAACGTATTTTTTGGGACTTTCCTGAATTTTCCGGCTATCTGTCAACTCTCAAACTAAACAAAAAGAAGTCGTAGAATGAGTTTTTAAAACTTAAATTTAGAAAAAGAACAAATGAGAAGAAGAAATACTGTAAGTTCTTTGTATGCGTAGGTTGCACTGTCATTTATCTTCGAGAATCTGTTGACAACAAAATTGAAGATAATGCCGGAAGCGTGGCCCTTCCTGAAACCTGTGAACAAGAAGCAAGTAAAGGATTACTACAACGTTATCAAAAAACCCATCGACATGGAGACCATTGGCAAGAAAATTCAAGGTAAGTAAGAGTTCAAGGTCATTCTTTTGTTTGTATGTACTAAGTTGATGAAATCGTAAGATTATTAAATAACATTTGTAAAACACCAAATCGGATAGAATAAGATACAGAGAAGTTATATCGCCGAAACCTATGTGAAATCGGTAAACCTTCTGACGTTCATTTCTATCTCTTTTGAAGCCGATTGAAGGGAATTAAAATTTCTTTAATGGTCTGCAATTTGCTCTGCGATGTACTTTGTACGACCTCGAGGGTAATTTGATCCTAACAGCCATATTACTATTTTTAAAGTATTGAAAATGCCTTATTGTTCTAGCTCACAAGTATCACAGTCGCGAAGAGTTTCTTCGTGATATACAACTGTTAGTAGATAACTGTCGTGCATACAATGGACCTAATTCTCAATTTACACGGCAAGCTGAAGCGGTGCTCAAGGTTACGCAGGAAGCTTTAGAACAGGTATGCCAAAAAAAGGATAAGATATATATGACCAATTATTATCTGTTTGTGGTTTCTTAATTGCAAAACTTTCTTTTATTTTGAAAGATAGGAAAATTGGAAACCTCAATTACTTGTAAAAGTACGTATGTGACCTTAACATATTCACTAAAATATGAGCTTGATTGTACGTGATAAGCATTATTGAAATCTTTAAATTTTTATTGAATGCTTATTTTATTTTATCTACTATAAAACTTATTATACTTTTAAACATTAGTTCGACGAGCACGTAAGCCAATTAGAAGCCAACATTGTCCGCGTGCAACAAAAGATGTTAGAAGAGGCCGACCAATCTGATACAGAAGATGAACCGCTACCTCACCATTCTGACGAGAAACGTGGAAGAGGGCGACCCAGGAAACATAAGCCGACCACCTCAACATCTGCAGCTGATGGTAACGATGTTTGTTTTTATTCAGGAATTGAAATACTTTCTTATATTCCTAACTCATGATGACGTTTAAGCTCAAATAGATACATGCGCGGATCGTAGTGATTTACCCGACTTTTAGCGTATTTTTATTTCGCATCTTTTCCGAAGTGGTAATAGCCCAGTTTGGTCTCCCTTATGGGGTGACTAAGTTCGATTCCGAGCACGCACCTTTAACTTCTCGGAGTTATGTGCGTTCTTAATTTAAAGAATTTAAAATATAACTTGCTTTAACGGTGAAGGAAAACATCTAGAGATAATCAGAAGGCATGTGCCTGAGAGTTGTCTATGATGTTCTCAAAGGTCTGTGAAGGCTGCCAATCCGCACTTGGCCAGCGTGGTGGACTACGACTTGAACTCTGCTCGTTTTAATGAGAGACCCGTGCCCTGTAGTACGCCGGTTATGGGTTGATAATGATAATGACATATTTTCCAGATGCAACGCAAAGAAAACGCGGAAGACCGAAGAAAGATCAGAACAGCCTTGTTGACGGTAAGTGCATTAAAGATGGTCCATTAGTTCTTAATTAAAAATCATGTGGTCGGTTGAAATCGGAATATACTGCAGAATTCCTTTAAAGTTTCCTTCCAAGTTTGTTCCGCAATAGAGTTTTTGATTTTGTGCAGATCTGGAATACTCGGACAGCGGAAGTTCAGGACTTGAAGAGGTGGAATCGAAGGACGTGGCCGAGGCAATGGTACAGTTGCCGGTTCGTCCAGGTAAGTTTGCATTTTATTAGTATTATAACTTATCCACTTAATTTTGGAACGCATCATAAGGTACTTTGTCTAAGTGCAAAAAAAAATCTTACGAGACATTTTACTGCGGTTGAATGCATCATGTGGTGACAAAAGAGCTGGCTCTTTTTTTGTGCAAATGATCATCCTGGCTGAGCTGAGCTTCAGCGCGGAATGCAGCCAGCATTCTTGCCACTATTTCACGCGGGCATGACTTGAGTATTAGTAAGTTTAGTGTCATTAAACATCAATAAAATTAAAGCTATGTTAAATGATGATAAATGATAAAATTAAAGCATAGCTTTCATTCATTTTATGAACTAAAAAAATGTAGCTTAATTTTCAAACGCGTGTGCAGTGCTTTTCTCTTTCAGTGGCAATCCATTCTCGTCTATATAACATCCTTACTGTATTTTTTTTTATAATTATTTTCAAATTATGTAACTCAAACGCTAGGAAAGTGGGGAGCGCCAGGTTAAAACAATTGTGTAAAATTCAAAGTTCTGATTGACTGATAATGAACTTCACTCTTTACAATTAACTCTCCTAACAGAAGACTTATCTGGAGAGCCGAGTTTCGATACATCAGAGTTCCTCATCAAACGTGAAGTTCCTGATGAGCCACCCCAGATGTCTGACGAGCTGGTTGACTTGGACCAACACAGCCGAGACTACACCTATCCTGCGGTGGTGAAGGTAATATACTGATAACTTAACCTACGCTAAATAAATAGAGCCTTGTTTTGACCTGATTTATAACTTACCTAAAAATAGGATGTTATTGTTAAGCCTTTGAAGGCATGCGTCTAGGGATACTAATAAATTTGATAAAAAGTACACGGTACATTGTGAAATTGTTGGTTGAGAAAGATATTTTAATACCTAACAAACAGCCTTATTACTTAAAATGATAAGGCTGCCTTTGCACCCTAACTTATGTCTTTATTTTTCTTTGTATTGTTTCTCAGCGCTTTGTTGCAATAAAGTTAATCTATCTATCTAAACAAGCATTCAATTATTTTTGCAAAATATGGGCGAATATTAAATACTAATTGGGTTAATTTTATACCAAGTGAGACAAATATTTATAAGTATTAGAATTCGAAGCAATAAATACAGTAATTAATAGTAGCAGTGTTTAAGATATTTAATCGCCACAATACATTTGCTCATTTAGTAGTTTAGGAAGTCATATTCAAGAAATTACGATATCTTTAAGATATATTCACATTCGCTCGTTTAAATTAAAAATGTAACAAAAGGTATTATTTTTTTTAATAACAGGAGGAACCTATTGAGCCCGATTTGAATCTGGAGCCGCCAATGTTGGACATTCCGCCCGTGGAACATACGCAGTTTAAAGAGGAGCCGCTCGAAAACTGGCAGGTTTGTCTTAAGTATTTTGGTACCGTTAAGTGTTGCTCTTTATAGATTATAGTCGATGGTTTCAGACCATCTGTGCACAGCTAGTATAGGCAAGTGATAAATATATATCCCGTGACAAAGGTAATTACGTGTCCACCGGCAAAGACATGGTAACAGGGAATAGGAGAAGATCTCATCTTATCGTATAGAAATTGAAATCCATTTTTAAAAAGAGCCTGTTATTATACATCGTGTAAATGAAAACCGAAATATTATTTCATAGGCTTTAGACGTAAGTTATGTACTGTCTCTGAGACTTATCTGTGAACCGAAAACCTAATAGTTTTTGAGTAAGCCACTGCCATAGATTTTAATTATATAAATCAGTTACAGCCCAAACATCACATGCAAAATTCAATTTATGTGACTCCTGTCACTTTATTAGGTACGCGTCGCCTAGCTTAAGTACTATGTATGGAGGGTAGAGGTAAGGAGAATCATCTTATATGGGAGAAAAGTTGAAAAAGTGTCCAGTTGTTGCGCTAAATAACAGTTCAAAAATCCTCCACAATGGCGCTGGTGGATGCACAGGGTATGGTATGAATGTAGCAATCCTAGATGAATTGAAGTATGCCGAGTTAAAAAATTTAATGTCATTATCGACTAAAGTAGTTAATTATTGAGAATTTCAACAACTTACGTTGTACAAAATATTGTGGTAAATATAACCTTACATATTTATTATAACCAAACGTGCGTTTAGAGTGATTTTATTTCGTAAACAGTAAATAGTACGGTATTTATATTTGGCGCTTCTTTTAAGAGTTACCCTGATGCAAATGTGGCGCCATCCTAATTTAATACATTTTGACGACACTTTTTCATATACACTGATGACTCTCCTTACCTCTACCCTCCATAGTACTATGGGCGTGTCGGTATTCTATCTTCAATAGGGTTGCCAATAGTAAACACACATTGGTTATTATGCAAAAAAAATATGCTTCTTTTGATTTAATAGTTTTACAGGGTTGACGATTCCTTATGCAATTTACATATTTTAATATTATTTCGTAATACTTTTACACGTTGTTTATATTTTTCTGCCTATTGTTTTGGTATGAAACTTCTCCATTAAGTAGTAGTTCACATTACCATTCTAGCAAATTAGAATGTCAAAATCAATTAATCAATTTTATTAACATCGTGTCCCAAAAATTGGTCCGTACGTCTGGTGACCTGAGAGAAGAGCTGGCGCTTATTTAGCCCAACGGCTAAGTTTAGCAATCAAAGGGGCAATACCGCTAGCATTTTGGGTACCATGCCCATAAGTGAACAGTTAGACGGATTATATTTATTGTAAATATTAATTTTAGTTTGTAATTATTATTTCCCTAGAAAAATATATTTTTCGTTGGTTCATAAATAAATAATTAAAGTAACCTAGATTAATCCATTGACTTTAGATATTTCGTACATCTGTATGTTGTTTTGAATTCGTTAAGGACGATGAAATTCGTTTTTTTTTCAGCCGGATCCTGCTATACAAGATGACTTGCAGGTCACGGACAGCGAAGAAGAAGCTGAGGACGGACTTTGGTTCTAGCACTCGCATAATATTTTTACATGTGCTGTATATATATCATAATCGGGTTTTTGTAAGAACATCTAGGGTCTATTCTGTTAATTAGTTAAAATTATATTAAATATATTGAATAAGATTGTTAATTAAATAAAATTACGTTTAATAAAGTTTATTTGTTTTATTCCCAAATAAGATTTCTAGAACCATTGGCGATTTTCATTATAGATAGGTAATAGGGGTTCATTTGTCGGGTCTAGCCAAAAATGTTGAGTTATCGTGTACTTTATTGGATACAGTGAAAACGTAAATTGAGTAATAAAACCACAATAAAGTTTAGATTACTCCAAATAAATGGCGCTAGTTTTGGAGCGCCATGTTTTTGACGCATTAGATTGGAGTGCCAAAAAGTGTAGGTAACACCTTACGTACTTCAGGGTATCTCGATTATATAGATGGCGCTGTTCTGCGTTAGCCAAGCAATTGGAGCGTGGTGGTTCTATGCCAAAAAGTTAAAGCTTAAAGTTACACTAGCCCAATGTAGATCTCTTATACATAGTTAGATGGCGCTAGTTTTTACATATTAACGCTACCGTGTATATACATCTTCGAATCAGCATGCTTCGCAAAGAGATATAGAAGATATAGAAGAGAAATTTTTGAGATATGTGGAAATGTTGTATTTTTTAATACCCGATAAAAAATATATATTATCCACCATTCAAAACAGTGCTCTTTTCCAAAAGTTGTTATCATTATAAAATGATAATGATTCGTAATAAATTACCAACAAGTATAAAAGATTTACCGTTCTTGAAGTTCAAAAATAAATAACATGACTGGATGGTAGATAACAGTTAGTATTTTGTTAAAGAAATCTTTGCCACGAAACATTAATTCGGAGTTTTTTTTTTATTTTGACATATACAACAAATATAATAATGCTATTATAGTGCACATATGACGTGGTTATAATTATAACTTTTATTATTTTTAATATAAGTATAGGCAATTGAGCGATATTTAAAGATTTGCATGTCGTAGACCGCGACGAAACATGTCATAATATTTTGTCATATTTTAAGCAAAATAATATATATGTATTTGAATAATATTTTGTTGAACCAAATATGTATTTAAATTTCAATTCGAAAAAAAATCCATGTGATCGGGGCGCCGTGTCTTGATGGATTAGCTAGGAGCGGGTTAGCTAAGTGCCTAAAAGTCAAATATCTTGCAATGTCAAGCGTAGTTAAGAGTAGATAGACGAAGCTAGTTTTGCTGAAGCCAAGCGATCGGAGCGCCGTATTTTGATTAATAGGGTTGTAGATTGGGTTATATACCAAAAGGTGAAGGTGTTGACGTTCGGTCCTCCTTCTTGATTCTTGTGACAAATTCTTAAAAGTTTCTAAATCAGCTCGATAACAAAAACTTACAAACATAGTTTAGGAGATGATTTTTAATAGGTATTATAGGAGTTGTCTATGGATCAGGTATCCGCTTGGCCAATTTAATAATACCTACGATACGATATCTCTTTTCGCTCAATTACCTTTCTAAAGGAATCCTCATTCTTTAAAAGATATAAATTTAAAAAAAACCCCGCCTCTCTATATATTGTATATTATTCTACTAGTCAAGACCCTTCACTTGAGATCAATTTTGTGGCAGTTGTGAAAATATGTTATCCGCCATTTTGTGGCCGTGACCATGTTGGATCGATTTTCATAACAAACAGCCAAGATACTCTCGACTAATTCGACATTTCAACAAACAGACTTTTTCAAAATATTTTTTTCCCGAACCTAGGACGTTAATGGTTGTAATGGTTGAGAAGTAGGTATTCTCGGTACCTACTTCACCATCAGCTCCTTTATTTTGACGAGCTTAATTGCTTTCGAACCATATTGTGCAGTTCCGGTGCCCATCCGTGGTGCCAATCTTCATCAGCATTACTTGACCAAATGTTGCTTTTCAAATGCAAAGCAAATGCTCAAATTAATTTAAATCAAATATCTCAAATCGCTATAATAATAAAATATAATATTTGAAGAGTTTCTCGATTTCTCCAGGATCCCTCCAATAGATCTTGACCTGATGAAAATGGGATCGATCATCCGGGAAGTATAGATACGCAAAATTTCAAACAAAAAAATAATTTCAAATTGGTTTATAAATGACAGAGTTCTGACGTAACCTTTTTTGTTAGTCGGTTAAAAACAAACATACCTACCGCGGTTTCCTCTCAAAGAAATAGTCCCAAGTATTCGTTGCAAAAATAAACATTCCATTCTTGATTTATATGGAGAAAAGCTAACATCACATATTAAAATTCCTTTGAAGAGTGCCAGTGCTATGATAAGAAATTCCGACTTGAGAAATTCTAAATTATTAACAACTTAAAGTTATGCCTTTTATTCAGGTACCCAGGTGTTTTTTACTTTATTTAGTCTAAATTTGTATGCTTTCTGATAAGGAAAAGTAAAGAAAAACATTTTTTTTTATATTATAAACGAATTTGAACTAACGTGTTATTTTGCTTTTAAATCGGAAGTTCTTAGTTCGATAAGGTACTTGTCGGCGTCAAGCAGTACTTCACGCCTGAACAACTTCTCACCTTTTACCAAGCTCGATCGTGCACGGAGTGAGAGAACTGTTTCATCTAGTTCCCCACTAACCTTTTTACCATAGAACCACGGGGGACCGTAAGGATCTGCACCCCTACGTGGTTGGTATACCATGGATGCGTACGAAGCGCTTTGTATCCTCGTTTCTGATCCGCACCGCAAAGATCTGGAATGCTCTTCTAGTTCCATTCTCCCCAGCACCTATAATATGAATAAATTCGGACTTCTAGGCAAGCGCGCTCGACCTAACGCTGCATCATCAGTTACCATCATGTGTGATTGCAGTCAAGCCCCATTCTATTCACACAATAAAAATACTTGTTGCAAAAAATTGAACTTATTGATATCTTGGTAGGTGCGTTGGGAATTTAGGACGTCGGACGTTTCGTTAGTTTGTGTATGTTATCTATGTGGACTGTCAAATTCAAATTCAAATTCAAATTCAAAATTTCTTTATTCATGTAGGCCTATCACAGGCACTTATGAAGCGTTCATACATAATTGTTTACATAATTGTAACGGGATGGTGATAACTTCGTTCGCCAACTTAAATCTAAAGCTACGAGGGTTCCAAACGCGCCCTGGTCTAAGAAGAGCCCACAACAAACTTAGCCGGGTAAATTTATTTTTTTGTTATCACCATCTTCCAGTAAATTTAAATTAAGCTATGAAGCTAGTGCAATTCACACCCAAGCTTTTTTATCGTTTAAATAATCCTTAATGTTATAATAGGATTTTTCTGTAAGCTTACGTTTTATATAAACTTTGAACTTATTGAGAGACAACTCAAAGATTTCATTTGGTAATTTGTTATAAAATAATATACAATTGCCCTTGAATGAATTTGCAATTTTGTGTAGCCTAGTAAACTGCACAACGAGTTTATTTTTGCTTCTAATATTTATATTGTTACAGTGCATTTTCTTTTTAAATTTTGATATACTTATTTTTATGGACATAAATTAAATTTTCATATATGTACTGACTATGCACCGTCATTATTTTAACTTCATTAAATTTATCCCTTAATGACTATCTTGGGCCCATTTTATATATCGCACGAACAGCCCTTTTCTGCAGGACGAAAATATAATCTATATCAGCAGCATTACCCCATAATAAAATGCCATAGGACATAATGCTGTGAAAATAACTAAAATAAACAAGCCTAGCAGTTTCTATGTTTGTCATATGACGAATCTTTTTTACCGCGTATGCTGCAGAACTAAGTCTGTTCGCTAAATTATTTATATGTGGGCCCCATTGAAGCTTAGCATCTAAAGTTATTCCTAAAAAGATTGTCGTATCCACCAAATCCAACTCCTCATTATTAAGTTGTACAATGGTTTTTACTTGTCGATTCAATAAACCGATTTAAGCTGGTTTTTATACCGAAATAAATATGCAAACAGTTGCGTGTAACAAACAGCTTCTTTAGAATAACTATTAATAATTAGTTAACTAATAATTGTTAATTCTGTGTTTATATTAAACTGTATTTTTTCAATTTTCGGATTATTTTTTTATCTTCAATAGCACTGTAAATTTTAACTTCGTGTCACATCAATATAAAGTTGCTAAGAATTCTCATAAATAACATACGTTTTTCAGTACTTTATCGGTAAAAGAATAAATACCCTGTCTATTAGTCACTCTAATCACGTAGCGTAGGTAAGTACCTGAGGAACTCACAACTTACATTTATTCCATGAGAGTAGGAACTTTTAGGGAAAAAAGCTTTTGCCCTCGCTATTTTGTTCGTATTACAATGTCAAATATTTGAATATGTAGATACCCATCCAAATATTTCAGAATACGTTGCATGGCTTGGGGAGGAAACAAACTTTTAACAAACGACGCGACGCGAGTAAAATTCCAAGCGTGACGCGACCAATATTGTAGAAACGCTAAAGATTTCAGTTTAAACATAAAAATAGGTGTAAACCAAATAAAATTGATAGAAGATACTCACATTCAGAAGAAAATTAGGTAGTCATCATCATCATCATCATCGTCATTTCAACCAATTGACGTCCACGACGACGACGACGGTCTTTTGTTTCACAATCCTTGTCTGGGCCGCTTGCCCTCAGCAGAAAAAGTAGGTAGTAGCCACTTGATTTTCTTATCCGTAGCCGCCGCGCCGTAACAAACTACCAATTACATCTTGTACTTAATAATATAAATATTAACAATATTATTTACTAATAAGTCAATATTTATTTGACGGCCCATTGGCGCAGTTTGCTGCTACCCTGCTTACTGAGTCAAAGGCCGTGGGTTCGATTTCCATGAAAGTTTTTCAGTGTCTGGGTGTATATATGTATATTATATGTATTTTATGTATATTATTTATAAAAATATTCATCAGTCATCGTAGTACCCATAACACAAGCTACGCTTACTTTGGGGCTAGATGGCGATGTGTGTATTGTCGTAGTACATTTATTTATTATTTTATTTATTAAAATATTTAATTTAATTATTTACCTACTCTTTATTTGCACTCAAAAAAATACAGAAGAAGAATAAAAAAACACAGACAGAAGCAGTACACAAAAGGCGGCCTTATCCCATTAAAACATGCAGAATATGGTCAATTATATTGACGTGGCCGCCTTAATATGTTAAGGCAAATATAACCCTATGCACAGTGTACAACCCTATAGTTAGTTAGGTTATTATTTAAATATTATTTTGTTTACACCCTAAGTTTTCTTCTTAACTTCCTATTAGGTTTATAGTAGGTTGCCTGGTAGAAATCGCTTTCAAGCGATAACGCCGCCTATCCTTTTCTTTGTCTCTTTCAATTGTGTTTTTTTATTGCTTTGTATTTAATAAATAAATATATAATAATGAATAAATATACTACGACAATACACACATCGCCATCTAGCCCCAAAGTAAGCGTAGCTTGTGTTATGGGTACTAGGATAACTGATAAATATTTTTTATTTATATTATACATAAATACTTATAATATATAGATAAACACCCAGACACTGAAAAACATTCATGTTCATCACACAAATATTGTCCAGTTGTGGGAATCGAACCCACGGCCTTGAACTCAGAAAGCAGGGTCGCTGCCCACTGCACCAATCGACTGTCAATTTGTTTTAGTAGATAGGTTGGTATTGAAAACGTTATTTTTTAACTCGCCACTGATAAAAGTTAAAATACTAATAGGTATTTTAAAACACACGAAATAGATATCTAAACAAAACTAAATTGTCAATTTTATAAGTGAGATGAGATGAGACTTGTCAATTAAGTTTAGCTAAAGCATCTATATACAGCAAGATTGATATCTATCATTAAATATTTATTATCGTGTATGTCGTTTATAAATGACAGCCTGAATGAAAGGAGTTGGTATATAGTTAAAACGTTGTAAGTACTTAACTTGCGAGTAACATAATTAGTTCGGTTAAATAAACATGATGTTTTCTTAAGACTTTAAACTTCATTAACGTGCGCAGGAAAATAAATTGCTCTATTAAAAGTGTTTTATGTAATGCTTATAAGCAGCGGAACGTAGAGACAATTTTAATTCCGGAGCAACATTCGTATTTTTAAATTCAGTTACGCGGGAACGTTCACCAGGACGCGACGAGATGGTAATCTTATTTGAGATCCGTTAATTTTTGCTGAGCACAGCACAATGGTTACAATATTAACTCATCTTATTTTCTTAAAAACGCTTTCCTATTTTATATTACCTAGGATGCAAGTTTCATACTTTAGATAGACAAAATGCACTTTGTTCGTTACAAAGTACGCTGTACGAGTACTTTGTAACTGTAGTAACTTGTTTAATAGGTAATTATTCGGTGATCATTGCCATTGGTGCGTTTTAAGATGCCCTTGTAGAAAGTTGATAGGTATAGGCTTAGTGCAAATGCCCGAAACAATAAACCGTAACAGCTTAGTTGTTAGGACATCTTCCTCCCTCTCGGGTGGTCTGAGTACGATCCCGACACTTCTCTGAGTTTTTGGCTTTGCTATGTGCATAATAATTAAAGCTATTAAAATATCACTTGTTTTAACAGTGAAGGAAAAACATGAAGAAACGTGGAACATGCGCGTCTCAGAGTTTTCCATAACGTACCTAAAGGGGCACGATGTCTTAATTCCATTCAACACTTGGTCAGTATGGTTGACTGCGTCCCAAACCCTTCGAATTCTAAGAACCTTTGCCCTGTAGTGCACTAATAATTGGTTTATTATGACGATAATGATGAAATACACAAACAAATACCCTTGGCTGGGTACCCCAAGGAAAAAAAAACCACCAGTCTCGATTAATAAATATTATTACTAACAGGTGATAATCTATGTAAATAGATGCCATTGAAAGTCTAAGCTAAGTAATACTACGACAATACACACATCGCCTTCTAGCTACAAAGTAGCTTGTGTTATGGGTACTAAGATAGCTGACGAATATTTTTATGAATATAATCACATATGCACTTATCTTAATATATATAAATCTCCTGTCACGATGTTTGTCTGCGATGGACTCCTAAACTACTTAACCGATTTAAAATTAAATTGGTACACCGTGAGCAGTCTGGTCCAACTTAAGCGATAGGATAGCTTAGGTCTTTAATTATAGTCGCAATTTTATTTTATTGCAAATTATTTGTCTATGATTAATTGACAGTCACAACTCACATGTTATATATAAATACTACTATACTCATTTAAGGCTTAGCGATACTGAATACTTTAAAAACAAAATCAAACGCAGACGAAGTCGCGGGCAACAGCTAGTAATATATAAGATAAAGATTCTACATTAAGTTCTCAAAGGTGTGTGGAGTCCACCAATTTGCCCTGGGTCAGCGTGGTGGACTACGGCTTTAACCCCTTCTCATTGTGGGAGGAGACCTATGATCTATAGTGGGCTGGTAATGGGTTGATGTGTTGAGGTGATATTATTTTGGATTTGCTCGTTAAAATTGATTTGGAAACGTTATATACAACCGCTCTATACCGATTTTAGTGCACGGGTTCAAATAATGTTAGAAAGAAATTTCAAATTTATAAAAATAAAATTTGTTTCGCTCCAACTTTCAGGCTTCACGCAAAGGCGATTTTTTTTTAAATATTATACCTACTACAGAGCGTATAGTAGACATTGAACTTTAAGAGGAATCTTATTTCTTACGCAAATAGTCCCGATAGTACCTAATCGAATTCAGGGATTTGGAGAATTCGTTTTTTAATTGTTCGTCTATACAAATTTCTTTTTGTTTAAGTAAAGTTTTAAGATGCATGCTGTCAATCCACGTCACGTTAATGAGGATAGTTTGATATGCACGAGACTCCCGTAAATTCTGCTAAAAGCGGTTCTCTTTTATTATTTATGTTGCAGCGACACGTCCTCATTAAAGGCACGGGAAGGCTTTTATGTTGAGGGGAAAATGTGAGGACGATAAAGTGAATACAATTTTAAATAACAGATTTTTAAATACACGATACCGTCTTCCATGTTTTGCTATTTGCGTTGGGTGTGAAAATATATAAGATAAGCCGTTTTTAATTCAAGAAGATGCTAATTTTAACGTCTTGCTTCGGTGTTTGTCGATTTTCCGCTTAGCAGTTGAAATTTTATTTGATGGCTGAAGATATGTCTAGTCTACATCTAAGTTGATAACTTCCCAACAGTGATCAGAAGACTAGTTTAGCCGATGTTACCGTGATTATATTATCCTAATTATCTTCTCGAGGATAGACTTCTAATTAGCCGGCTAGTATCGAGTTTATTATTACAGCCGCCATTAATACTATAATAATCTTTATATTTTATACGAAATATAATAAAATATTGCACTATTTCAAGCAGTCTGTTATGTTTGATCTTTTCATGAGACCGGTTAAATTTAAACTGGATCGACCAACGTCTCTAGGGATTAAGTTGAGCGAAAATAAGAAAATATGGAGCGAAAGATCTATATAAGTTTACGTATATTAGGTATAGGTACGAGTATGCATTCAATTTTGAAATACTATGTTATAAAAGTATGACTGACTAATTTGTGCAATTTTGCGTAGGTATGTCATTAAATGCACACATCTAAACGTGATCATATCTAGTAACATGTGGGTTATTATTTGTGAGAGGGGAAATCGCAATAGTGTTAGACGTCTCTGGAGCAGTGAGCGCGGAGATATCAAAAGTATCAGGTATAGAGTTTATATTCGAGAGGGCAAATTTATTTGATTTATATATTCTGAATTTTCTCTGGTCTCGTATGGTGGAAGGCTCTGGCCGTGACTAGTGCCACCAAGCGATTTACCGCTCTGCTACGATCCTACGTAGAAACTGATTAGGGATATCGGTTTAATAAAACTGCTATACTTACCAATAAAAGGCGAGCCCGCAATCAAAAATAGCAAAAATAAAATCTTACGGAGCAGGCATTATAGTTTTCCTACATCACATAAGTAGTTTGCTCCGAGCTGCGCAATTACCTACTATAATAAAATTATTTAACGCGTTAAATAACCAAGATGGAGTCAGGCTTATGTAGTATGAAAAATAATAGTTTTTATGAAAACGTTTTTATGAGTTTATTTTACTAAAGTTTTACTAGAGTTTAAAAAGGTAGACTTAAAAAAGAGGTGGTTGGTATTTATGATTTGGAGTTTTTTTCTTTTTTAACTCTACAAAAAAAAACTGAACAGTTTGAATATCAGCGATATTTTTCACGACAAACAGTCTTAAATGAAGAATCTTTCTAACGGGTCTCTACGTACAAGTAGGTACAAATCGAAAAAAATAAAATTGTAAAATTAGTTTGAAAACCCGTAATTTTACACGCCCGTAAATTATTTGGGTTTTTGAATTCAGCTTCTTACTACCATTTATTTATAATGAAAGCGTGATTACTTTCTGAAAACACAATTCCGTTTTGCATTTGTAAGCCTCTACGCCAGCATAATACTTATCGCATTCACTGTTGGTAATGGAATTTTGTATCAGATTAAAGTTCTTTTACAAAGAATAGCTCGATACGGATGCTTAATTCAGAACGTGACGTTTTCCGAAGCGTGAACAAAATTTATACGTTGGTACCAAGTCTATAATGAGATCGGACTGCTATTTCAATATTTCCATTTGAAAGATCGACATAGGAATTACTTACTATACTAGGATCTAGCAGATTTTTGTAACTGAAAGAAAAATCAAATCAAACTCTTATTTAAACAATTGTTTCGTTCGGAAGTAGTATTAAAGGCTTTTTCAAGTATGTATACCAATTATTTAATGTATAATCTTTATCTATGGTGTGTTCCTTGTATGTTATACTGGTGTAATATTGTTATGATATTCTGGTGTATTTAGGTAGTAGATTTATAATATGTATGCATCCGGTTATGTAGGCTATGGACTAGACTTGTAGAGGTATATCCATATATTTAAATATAAATACAATTTTTTTATTAATATATTATCATATGAAACTTTTACTATATATAATTATTTATATAAAATACACAGCAGAGTTAAAATAGAAAGATATACGATATAAGCTTCAGATATGGATAAAATATCGAACTGTATTTCAATGTATTTATCCGAAAGTTCTATCTTAAAAAAGTTTTCTTTTTTATTTGTAAGTCGATTAGAGTTTCGGTCTTAATTACTGATATTAAACCTTCACAATAGACACTTATGCCAATAATCGAATAAAAAAAACGATAAATAAAAAGATATACTATCTGACCCCAGCGCCATCTGCCAGGCTGATTTGTGAATCTAAACCATCCAGGGTGCCACCCAAACGCATACCGAAAAATTCATTCAAATCGGTCCAGCAATCTAGGAGGAGTTTGTGACATACACACGCACGCGAAAAAACGCGTATAAAACGCGGGCAGCGGCTACACCTGAATAAATCACCTAAGTAAATTACACAACATAATAATAAATTGGTTCGTATTAATTTTGTATTGTAAGTGCTTTAATAAAACACACTTCACGTCCTATTTAGGCCTCGAGGTGTCGGTAAATCCATTCGTCACAGTCAGCCGGCAGGTAGGCCCATTTATATGGACACAGACAAGCTGCGATACAGTGTCTTGGGATTTACAGACAAATGGCTTCAGTCTCAATAGTGTACCATATTCGTTAAGCCTGGTCTTTAATTGAAATGGTTAGCAGAGTGAATTTATTGTTAGTTTTCCAGTCGGGATCTTATTTTAGTTGTATTTGAAATAAAAATGTAGGTACGGATCTGTATAAATTAATGTTCACATTAAATAACTCGGCTTCACTTTCCGACATATTCACCCAAGTATAAAGGGCATAATGTGCGCAAAAATGGGTTACTGCGTAATAAGTAGAAAACGGTGGTATATTTCTAGAGATCGCGAGATAATAAAATAACTATATTTCTATATATTATTACATTTATTATTTTATTTAATTATTTACGTTTTTTTAGTGTGTAAATCTATGTATAGAATTCTGTATTTATAGAATGCCTTATTCCATTAGTTAAGGTAGCCTGATCACTTTTAGTGATAAGGCCGCCTTTTGCACATAATTTATTTTAAAGTAAGTGTTCCTGTTTGTGTTTCCTTTATTATGCAATAATGTTGTTTAAATAAATATTTAAAAGCTTTTTTTTTTCAACATTCTAAACACGGTGGTTAATTTTAAAATATTTATAAAAAAAATAACCCTTTTTTTCCTAGTGAAAAGCCTCATGTATACCACCGCGCCACGGGGAGGCACAGAGGACTATGTAAGACTCGTAACTACCGACTAAAACCCCACGGCTTACCAACCAGTTGCCTGGCGGCTGGGCCACGGGAAAGCTTTCGCACACAACCGCGATCCAGCTATGCGCAGCCCGCTGTGGCAGACCCTTGTCTGACGGCCTGAGACATACTATAATGGCCCTACAAATCGCTGAAGGAAGACAGGGTCCGCCTGCGGACCCGAAGACTTATCTCCATCGTGTGACGGATTTCCCGCATCCATAGCCCGGAAAATAAAATTACATAAAACCTTAGTTACGTAAAAAAATATTACGTTTCTATGTAATTAAGTATTGTTAATGATAGCATATATTTATCATTAATATCTATTCTAATGTATAAAGTTATATAAAGTTTATACCTGTATTTTTTTTTGTGTGTACGTTAATATTGCTTGTTTACATGTAAGTTTATTTTATACTTTATGCACTATCCCCTATCCATCTTTATATCGGCTTCGTACGCTCGGGTTGTCTTTAAAAGATCACTATTAGTGATAAGGCCGACTTTGCACTCTAGCAATAAATACCATTACTGTTCTCTTTGTGTCTTCTCCTTCAGTGTTTCGTTACAAAATTTATTTCTTTAAAAATAAAAAGTCTTCGAAACCACCGCAGCGAGGCATAGTGGCTATATAAGAAACTGGCATTATTACCCTTTTGAATGACCAAACTAATCCTTTGGCTAAGGTAAGTGTTCGTTAACTCTTTTTGACAATTCTATAAAAAGAGCTGGAGTCCCCGGTCCCCACGGCTAGACTACTACAAAAGGCACAAAAACTAAATGCTTTCAAGTATTTCATATTTTATGCCTCTTAGCCTGCTCGGCACTAGTAGCACCATGAATGTCGTCTGAATGTGTGATACTTCACCCCAAATATTCACGACCTAGAACATGACGCATGTCACACGAATAGACAGATAAAACTTATATTTAGGGCCCAATAGGTGTCCCTTGTTTGAGTACGGAACCGTAAAAACAATTGCCTAGTAGGTCAATAATAATACATCGCACGCTAATTGGATAACTTGGATAACAACAACCATCAAATAGAAGCTCTACGGGTCGTAAGTAGAGATTACACGACCGGGGGCAACATAAAATTCAATGTTCACGATGTTTCCAACTCATAAACATTGAAAGTTCTAACCAAATGGACAGATTGTTTCTAATATTTATGAGATACTATACGTTACCTTACCTCTCCTTTTGTGGAAAGAAGTAACTTTTAATACATTAAAGGCCTTCGCATACTAACACCATTTTGAATCGATACCAACACCACTTAAACTAAAGCATGGCAAAGTGAGCTTTCTCCTTTGTGGAGTATAAAGTAAGGTATTCTGAAACTGTGTAAATAGTCAACGATTTCAAGACCACGAGATGCCCTCTTGTTATAAACTTCTTACAGCCTGCATCACTTCACCCATAACTCGTCCTTTACTGTTACCAACTTGTCGACGACACGCTGATGTGGTATGAGTGAAAGCCGATGCCTAGCTGTAGACTGTACGTTTGGTAAAAGATTAGCACGCTCGCAAACGTGGAGCCGCTTTCGTTTATCGGAATACTAATCAGCCAGAGTGAAATGGATCTGATGACACTTGTTTAGATTCGCAATTTCTTTACCTACATTATACAAACTTACTATGACAACACAAGCCTTCACGATATAACGTGTTACGATTTTCGAAAACGACTCCTCGATTGCTAGCAAATTTTGTACTAAGGACGAATTGTTAACTCTAGTAGTAGTAGTATTAACGGTAAATAGTAAGTTGGAGTTAAAATGAATAATTTAGCGAAAGCCCTCAAGTTGGGGTATATAATATTTTGCCGCTATTTGCAGCAGGTAAGATTTTGCTGAAAGCTCATGATAAGTAAAAAATATTATTTGTTGTAAGTAGATTAAAAAGTTGTTTAAAACAAATAAACTACTAATGTATTTATTTATAGGTGCACTATGCATATCGTAGGAGATATTGGCTAGTTTACAGCTCCTGTTGGCGATTGAAACTACTTGTACTTGTCATCGTGGTATCGGCTCCATGAGTCGGAAAATCGTTGGATCGGTGAAATTAAAGCGAATTTCCCGCTTCCATGTTCAGAATTACAACTGAACTTGAAGTATGGGTAACATTATCAGCGTTATGTGAAACAGTTGTGAAATATAGTTACATCGTCGCTGGATTTTCGCTTAGTAACCCATTTTAGTTGGTTTAATGCTAATACTAAATTACAGACATAAGAGACTTACCACCTACGCCTAAGTTGATGGACACAGGGCGCCGGACGTGTTCCTCTTATGCCCTGACAAGTGTAGTTATGTTTATAGTCAATGGATTTCCACTTCCCCTCAGGTAGACCATCAGTTTGATCCTTCGATTATTACTTACTACGGCTTGCAAGATAACAGGCGATTAATACAAAATAACAGGATGTGCGATCCAGTAATATTGATTATATTGACAAAAAGGTGCCGAAAGGAACCCAACTCTAATGGGTAGCGTACGGAAAACTCCATCAAATATTGTAATTTAAAATTTCTAATTGCCTGAAAATGCAATATTTCATTAAATAAAATTGACTCTAAGTAGATTTGACTCTAAAATTTATTTGATAAATTTTAAATTTTAAAAACTTCAACCGTCGATATAGTGTTAATTACTCTACAGTCCCTTTCATTAGATAAAGGATATTGATGAAGTGGAAAAAAAACTTAACATAGTGTATAGTATTCTACTAGTGAATCCGTTTGATTTGACACCCATAAAAAGAGTTTTGTAAAAAAATATGTAATCAACTATTATACACACACACACCCACTCACACACAGGCACACACACGCGCGGGTTTACGTCGGAGTCTAAAAATGCATTATTTAAAAAATGAAGTAAGTTAAAAGTAAGCTAAAAGTAATAATGAAAAATTTCTATTTACAAGCGTAAACCAAAAGGACTATAAGCCGCAGTGCATGCATTCCAATCATCTTACTAATAACATTAATTGGAACACACTACAGTTCAGCCCTTCGTTTTTCGCTTGTTAATCTTTTAACAGCAGAGTGGTGCAATGTAATCACATTTCAATCGAAATCTGTTGAAAGGCACTTTAAAATAACGAACGTGCATGCTGCTGATAGGGAACGATATCACACTATTTGGGACAGTTCGTGTATTGGCTTTTAAAAACTCATATTGAAAGAGTGCTATCGAATTACCTATTAGTTTTAACGCATATGTATTTTGTTTTTTATTGGAGTGATTTTTTTTGGAGTCGAAATATAATGTAGGTATTACCGGTAGAAAGTGGATGCTTATGTCAGTTTTAATTAAACGCAATGGAATTTGAAGCTCGTTATTAGGGTGTCCAAGCAGAAATCTCAAGTGTACTTGTTGATTGCACAAATAAAGAGTATAACTAATACTCGACATAGAGAAAAGATTAATTTAAACTGAAGTAAGTATATATCAGTTTTGATTCCCCCTAGTTAAGTGCAATGCTATATCATCATAGATTGAAATCGCATTAACACGTGTACGTGTGCGTATCAACGCGTGTGAATTGTTGTATAAATATTTTGTAGGGTCATAGTATTCCACCACTATTCTCAAACTAACACTCAAGCGGAATTGGTTTATTTTGGAACCTTGAGTTCTGTACTGTTGGCTCAAAGGTACAGAATGCAGTTTTAGGTTACATTATTGCGTTTTGCAAAGCCTATAGCAAAATATACGGCCGTGACCCCATTTGACTAAAAATGTATACATATATACATTTTGTGATGTATACATATTTATGCTGATATTTTTTAACAGTGACATTTTTTACGTGATTCCTCTAAAAATATTGAGCTCAGGAAGAAGTTATAAGCCTGTAAGTGTTCTGTTAGCGGGATACGAAGTAAATCTAGCAAAATACGTTAAAGAACAACCAAGATAATCTATTAACTGATATACTTTTATTTTTATTCAAGCTTATCAAAACGCTTTCACTCTAACACACTTTGATTTCGAGGTAAATGCCGACATGGTTCAAACAGCGTTTTTATAGAATTCTAAAACCAAGCTACATAAAATCTAAAAAACACGTAGCTATACTACTACACTACCTATAAAATGAATAAATGGACCTGATTTATTAACAAATATCTTATAATTAACAAAAATTTGCGTAGTCGGTGGCCACCGTATTGGTGTTGATTATACGGTGGATTTTTAACACTGCCAATAATAATTATGACAGCGTGAAACCACCTCGTTTGATCTTACTGGAATATGTGGCCACAAGGCCACTAGTCGCCTGTTTGTTAACAGCTTCGCTAAATAATTGAATGTGAGCCAGTAAGAATCATTTTCTTGCACTGCATTTCACAAACGATTGCTTTGTCTTTACGGCCTCTACTGCTATCCTTACTCTATGCTAATACACTTGTAACTTGGCACTGAAAAGTGAACTTGTCACATGCAGTACATTGAATCACGAAGCGTGGGACAACAACTTGCTTTGCGATACCTGTTACCTCCGTACATTATTACACAAAGGAAAATGCTACATAAAGCCATCTTAGGAATGTGCCTAATAACTGACGTCCCTGACGGGTATTACCTGAAATCCGTAAAGTTTTGACTTTGATATGTTTGAACAGAATATGAAGCTGCAATTTGTGTGCGCTGTGTGTCTGTGGCATCGTAGCTTTTAAACCGATGATACGATTTTGATACGGATTTTCTATTTGAAAGCGGACGCGTCGAAATGGTTCTTAGCTTTAATTTATGAAGATCTGTTGAGTATTATTTCCCACTTGTTAAAAGCGCCCAATGTTTTTATTCCGTGTACCGTGTTTTCGGTGTAACTTCCAAGAGATGCCCAAGTTGATGTTGCAGCATCGAGAAGTCTGCGGAAGCCTTCAGCCAATTACTCTTTATAAACAAAAAGTGGAAACAACCGCCTTACTCGAAATGGACATAATAACTTAGTGCATATCGTTTGCAAAAGGTGCAGAAGTCATTTGTGGGATTTATAAATTGTGGTTACTATACGATTGATAAATTTCTTAACGACAAGGCAGCTTGGTAGCTGGCTCCGCTCTCATCTCTCACATGATAGAAAATTTTAAAGATTATAAACAATGATGTTGAAAAAGAGCAATCTGCTGAGTTATACTTATAGTTGTAGTAAAATAGATTTTTACCAGTTTTTCTATTAAACTTAAAACTGTTAAGTAAGTAGTTAAAAGAATTAGGTAATATGCCATTAACTAAAACCTGTTACTCGTCCACTAACCGACCTGGGGATATGTTATCGAATTAGTGTAATCTACGGATCTGCGATTTTGAAACTAGGCCACTCAACTCTCAGGTTACGTTAAGTTGTATCTTAAAAATATATATTTTATAGTCTTTACAGCAAAAATGTTTAACGAACTGTTAAATTCTGTAAGTGTTCGCAAGGCGTACAGTATTCATCCCTGCCGGGAAATGCGGGTATCTAAGGTAGGATATTATGTATTATGCTCACGTTTCTAAAGAAGAATGAGCACATAGCAATTTAAAACACTTCGAGTAAAATATAAAATTTCTTCAATTATGGCTGAAAAATACGAAAAAGAAGTAAGTAATTTTTCTCAATTTAACTGAAACTACACATTACTGTATTAGATAATCTTCTTCCCGCGGGTGTCGTACGAGGCGACTAAGGGAATAATATAACGGAAAGTGGGCATTAGCGTCCTCTGTGTACTACCATCTACTGCGATCACCAACCTGCCTGCCCGTGGCGTGGTGGGCAAATTCTCCAGTTGGAAGAGGTCCTGCAGTGGACCGTAATAGGCTGTTGATAAGGATGATGATACATACAGTTGTAACCGTCTCTCCTCTTCCGTGTCGTACGAGGTGACTAAGGGAGTATACGGACGGAGGACGGGCCGCAGCGTCCTCTGTGCTATTACTACCATCTAATGCGATCAGCAATCCGTTTGCTAAGCTCGGTAATTATGGGCAAATCCCTCATTTGGAGAGGTCTTTAGAGCAGCAGTGGACTGTGTTATAGGCTATGATGATGATATATTACCATTTTACTTAAATTTCGTAATTATTTTATTATTTTTATTTAATCTTTTATTTTAGGATACGTCGGTAAACTATGCCCTTAGGCCGGCCTGAACCGTAAGTGCGAACTTAAACAGGTGTAAGTCATTGATCTAGTGATAAACTACCAATGAGCTTTTTGTGACAGGGAAGTTCTACCGCCCGGCACATGAGGGTACCCACACCTGTAATTCCTGTAAAGCCTCATAAATTATTCTTTGCACATAGAAAGTATATATTTAAATCGAATATTATAAATTGTAGAAAATTAAGCTTAATGTCTATTGGATAGAAGCAGGCGTTACTTTGCGGAAATCCTTTGCGGATTGTTGAAAATTCAAAATTCAAAATTCATTTATTTCAAGCAGGCCTAATATAAGCACTTTTGAAACGTAAAGTCTGTCTGTGTGTAGTGACTCTACCACCGGTTCGGAAGGCAGATTCTACCGAGAAGAAGCCGGCAAGAAACTCAGCAGTTGCTCTTTTCCAACATTAACAATTTACATTTTACATTTCAAAATTCATTTTTCTATCTTGTGAGAGATGAAAGCGGAGCCGGATGCTTCCAAGCAACCTTGTAATTAAGAAATTCATCAATTGTATAATAACCTCGCTGTAATAAATGTGTTTTAACACATTCTTTAAACTTATGCATTGGTAGGTCCAAAATTACCTTAGGAATCATATTATAGGAGTTGTTTGACAATTATTCATTGTAAAGTCAACATCTCCTGAGGATGCTCCGGTTTCGGAGCGAAACGTGCGTAGAGGGTATATTGCCGAAGATCTGTTTGGTGTGGAGTATAAGGATTGAAGAAATTATAAATTACACCACACAGATTCTCCTGATTTTCGCGGAGTATAGCAAATTAAGCTTAATTTTGATAATAAGCTTAATGTGCATTGTTGTCTTTCCGCCCAGCCTTGGATAAAAAACAACGTGACCTTGACATGAGGGTTACACCCACACCTGCGTAATGCCTCACAAGATTATTTTTTGCACATAGAAACCATATATCTACATTGAAGATATCATAAATTGCAGTGTGCAGTTTTGCTTGCTTTTCGTATATTGTAGCAAATTAAGCTTAATGTGTATTGTTGGATCTTTCCGTCAAGCCTTGGATACAAACAACGTGATCTTGACATGAGGGTTACACCCACACGAGCGTAATGCCTCACAGGATTATTCTTTAGAAACTATATATTTATGATATTATAAATTGCAGTGTGCAGTTTTGCCAGCTTTTCGTATATTATAGCAAATTAAGCATAATGTGTATTATTAGTAGACCATCTTTCCGCTAAGCCTTGGATATATACAACGTGACCTTATAGTTACCACTATGGTGTAATCCAAGAACGTAATGTCACAGAAAACTAATAGGATAATGCGCTACAACCGGGGCTCCGGGGTCGTAAGTAGGGATTATACGGACGCCACATAAAATCCAATGTTGCCATGTTCCTGTACTCGTAAATACGTGTACACGTTACTCGCAAAAGCACAGCGTTGGTCTAGGTAATATAGTTTTTAGTACTTTCGCTCGTAATGCTCTAATTTCGCCGTTATGGAAACTTATGGGAGACCGATTTTGTTTTAGGTCTCTCTATTAGCTTATAAACGACTCATTTTGACCGATCATTATCACATGTTAGACATGATTACCCGGTCTCTACAAAACCCCAATAGTGATAGAGAAATTTGGAAATGTATACTTACTTTCTGAGTTTTCTGAGATCTAATCGAGTTGGAGGTTTTTTCCGCAACTAGTTACCACCCTATCGACCACGCTACCGACCACCCCCACCCGTAACAATTTTTCAACGAATGCCCTTATTTCCCAGATGTCCTACAAGTAGATAAACTTCGAGCATAGCTCCAATAAGCAAAAGTATATACCTTATATGCAAGCAATAATAATGTGGCTCTCCATTGCCGCATATTATTAATGCTAGCATAAAGTATACTTATGCTCGCTTTCACTAATGACGAACAAGGCAATATCTACGCCTAGTCTAAGGAGATTCCTAGGTACACATCAACCGTTCACCAATAGTTTTAACCTGAGAGTTGGTAAAACACTATTTTTCTGTAGACATCGAATATATTACACATTAGGCATTCGTATCAGGCGATGCTTAGGTTTACTGAAAACTGGCATTACTAGTTATTTTCGGAACGGAGTTTCGTATTACAGTAGGTAGGTAGGTTCTTTAAAGATCCTGATAAATGATCGCGTGGCCTCAACGCGAGACTGTAGTCATGGTACTAAAAATAACCTAATGATGCTTTTTGATAAACTGCCTACACTGTAAGAGCGTGGTAAGAACGCCGCGATGACGCGATAACTCATTATTTTTTATGATTGATTGATCCTCAGAATACTGCCAAGCCTAAAGAACGTCAAATTGTTCAGAACTTGTTGTTTTACGCGAATCACAATGTGACGTGAAAAGGATTATAGAAGTTCCTTAGAGCTATGAAAACAAATTTCCTTTTACATTAAACGATGATGTCGAAGAATTCGCGTGAATTATGCCCCAAAGGAGGAGTTTGTGACGCTTTTGTTATTTGAAAAATGGCAAGAGCAGAGTGATTGTCTAAACTGAGAATAAATCTAGTTCAAAAACACCATTATTGTAACAAACAATGGCTGGGACAATAAAGGAAGAGCTATTTGCAAATTGTAATTAAAAAGGTAAGTATTCATCATATCAACTCATTCACTCACCGGTCCACTTCGGGACACGGGTCTGCTCCCTCAATGAGAAGGGGTTAAGGCCGTGGTCCACCACGCTGCCCCAGTGCGGATTGATGGACTCCACACGCCTTGGCCAGAACATGATGGAGCACTCCCACGCACGCAGGTTTCCTCACGATGTTTTTCTACACCGTTGAAGCAAGTGATATTCGCAGGTAGGTAGGTATTACGTCGCATTAAGGAGTTTATGTATGAATGAATGAATGAATGTATTCATTCATTCATTCATTCTTTTATTGTACACCACAGAGAAAATTTACAGAGATACAAATACAACAGCACAATAAGCTAGAACGTACAATTTGGCGGCCTTATCGCTAAATAGCGATCTCTTCCAGGCAACCAAAGACATACAAGAAAATGTTATAAGAAATAAGTAGGTAGTACAACAAACAAAATTAAATATTAGGATTTAAAACTAAATTAACATTAAAAAAAATGTAGAGAGTACATGGCCGAAGATCTGCTTGGTTTGGAGTATAACGATTAAAGAAATTATAAATAACACCGTACAGATTCTCCTGCTTTTCGCGGAGTATAGCAATTATTTAAGTAAATAAATATACTACGACACCTCGCTTAAAGCTTAGCTTGTGTTATGGGTACTAAGATAGCTGATAAATATTTTTACATAAATACTTATAATATACAGATAAACACCCAGACACTGAAAAATATTCATGTTCATCACACAAATATTTTCCAGTTGGGGGAGTCGAACCTACTATCTTCGACTCGGAAAGCATGGTCCCACTGCGCTACTCGGCCGTCAAAAAAAAGCTTAATCTTCATATTGAATGGCGACCAAGCAGCAGTAAACGCAGCACCTAAAAAGGTAGATAGATGAAAAACAATTGCAAACTACGAAAAAATCTTGGATATTGGAAAACTTTAGAAAATACTAAAAAAAGATTCTGCAGTTGACATTCATGCAATAATATACTGTTCAGATTTTAACGTTATTCACTAAAACTAATTACAAACACTACTACTATTACAAACGGAATGCATTAGCTATAGGGTGCTTCAACTGAAAAGGCTTCTACCTTAGCACGATGCTGCGGTATTTGACTCCTGCTACGCTGATTTTCAAGTGTGGCGTCACGGCCTGACTGGAAAACAGTTTAACAGAGAGAATGCGAGTGAGTGAACTTGAGAAGGAGAGAGAGCAAAAATAATGCTTCTATTATAACACTGGCAGAATACCAGTGTTGTACCACAGCACTGGTATTTTGTCATATCCGCAACATTCACCTGAGTCAGAAACTAAGTTACTCATAATATAATACTTAGTGATTAATTGTCTGTGTCTTGCCTATAGAATATCTACATAAAAAAAATATCAGATCGTCTACATAAAAAATATATGTTCAGCAGAACCTAGTGAGTAGTTCATGATGATGCTTATTTATTTTACTTGTCTAGCTGTTTCTAGCGATCTTCGTCCGCGTCCGCGTCATTGTTCTTTACAAATTCCGTGGGAACAGTTTGTTTTCCTGGGATAAAAAGTAGCGTATCTCCTCTCCGTCCTTTCAACTAACGCTTTGCCAAAAATAAAGTCGGTTGGATGCTAAGTTAGGGCGTAAACGTAAATAGGCAATAGAATAGATAAGTCAGTGTGATATGTTAAATAATATTTAGTTTTTGTAATATAATTTTGAGGTTGCGATTGATTTTATACGCCTTGATAAATTTGTTGTATATATAAATTTGATTCAAATCACATAGTGTCACATTCATAAAGTGTTCATAACAGAGGCGAGCACAGGGGTTTTACAAGGTTCAGGGGTACCAGGGTAGGCTAAAAGCAGGAAGACGGCATACAAAGAGGGTTACGTAAAGGACAAAAAAAACAAACATATGTTCGCATCACATTCATAATATAAGTATGGATAATCACCATGGAAAACGAAATTCAGTAGAAATAAAGGTACAAATATAAAATAGTTTCAAATTACCTTGAACAAAGCTAAATGTAGGGTTTCTTTTTAGTTCGGCAGGCTTTCTTTCGAATCAACGAACCAATTATATAGACCACTATCGTAGACCAATATCGTTTTTCTTCGATTAATTGGATTAAACGAACCAAATATTATATCTGAGTCACTTTCCAAGCGAAATACACCATATTTAGCCACAAACCTCGGCAAACCACGACGGGTATTGTATTCATTGAATGGAAATAAGATGATATTCACAATATCATTACCGATAGTAACATATTCAATCAATGATCATAACCCATTATCGATAGCCTAGAATGGACGGCTATAGGCTATCTGTCGGACAAATTAAAAAAAAATTAAAAATTCATTTATTTCAAGTAGGCACTTTTGAAACGTCAAGTCAGTCTGACTGTAGTGACTCTACCACCGGTTCGGAAGGCCGATTCCACTGAGAAGAGCCGGCAAGAAACTCAGCAGATTGCTCTTTTCCAACATCATTTTAAAGTTTAACAATCTTTATAATTTTTCTGTTTTGTGAGAGATGAGAGCGGAGTGGCCTGCTTCCATGCAGCCTTGTCGTTAAGGAATTCATCAATCGTGTAATAAATAATAATAAATATGCTACGACAATACACACATCGCCCTCAGCCCCAAAGTAAGCGTAGCTTGTGTTATGGTTACTAAGATAGCTGATGAATATTTTTATTAATATAATACACATAAATACTTATAATATACAGATAAACACCCAGACACTGAAAAACATTCATGTTCATCACACAAGCATTTTCCAGTTGTGGGAACCGAACCCACGGCCTTGGACTCAGAAAGCAGGGTCGCTGCCCACTACGCCAATCGGCTGACAGTGTTGTAACCACGATTTGTTAAATGTGTTTTTTTATGTTGTTTAAACTTAGGTAAAATGTTCCCAACGGGAGGACTTAACCATAATCACCATGGTGGTGGCATACAGGTGCTGATGGTGATTGCAGTAGATGGTAGTAGTTGCACAGAGGTCGCTGCTGTCCGTTCTCCGTTATATTTCCTTTTTTTTTGTCTTTACACAGATTAGCCAATAACAGGTTTATAAATGTTCAATAAAAGTTAGGTAAGCATAAATATAAAATATCAGGAGAAATTGACTGACGAAAAGGGCGGGAAACTTCGCACATGGTGGACGCGGCCCCCCAAATCTACCGCAAATTCGCCCCGAAGGACTGGTGCTGTATATACTGCACATACCGCAGAACCGGCGCCATTCCCACAGCAGCTAGCCGCCTTTATATGCAAGTTCTTCAAAATATTATATTCTAAATTTTAAACTTTTATAATATTTTAAAAGAACTCTGAGTGAGTTCTTTTAACATATTATTTTGAGTACAAACAGCACAATAAAAACAACACCAATCCTCCCCAAAACGAGTTAACAATAAATTTAAAGAAAAATCTGAAAAAACCGCGTCTGCCATGCACGAAACCTCCCGCCTTTTTCTTATATTTCCTTAGACGCCTCGTAGGACAACCGCGGGAAAAGGAGGGGTGGCGATTGAGGGGGAGCTATATTCCTAACTTCACGAGACGGCACTCACCTCACCTTTGTATTGTCTTTATTGAATCGAAATTAGATGAATGATGGTAATCATAATATTATCATAACTACCACAGTAAATGCTAAGAATAACACTCTTAAAGGGCTGTATTTCGTAATAGGATCACCATTATTATCTGAAGTAACGTCCCACTTCTGAGCTTAGTACACTATTCCCACAGGGGAGACGGTTTTAGACCATATACTAACCACGCTGCTCCAATGCGGGTTTACGGGCTCCGACCCACAAATTGGTATTATTCCATTAAAATCTAACATTGAACTCATTAGAAAATATAATGTATAATTTAACTACATTACGATATATTATGTTAAATAATAATTCATGCTCAAAATTATAATGACTCGAAAAATTACATGTACATGTTTCCCTCGGGTAAATATTTATAGACTGGTATTATTCAATTCGCAATGATCGTTGTTCCGTTTTATTATAATCTACTTCTATCACATTTATTATTTGTAGGGATGAATGTATATCTGGAAGGCTCTATTTGTGGATTCATCGGCATTCGTCGGGCAATCCTCATTCGGCGGCAATTTCCGCTTAATTTAGCTCGTTATTTGCCGTCGGAATCAGCGAAGTTCTGTCAATAATTGAACGTATTGTGTTAAGGTTCTACTTGTTAAAAGCTATATCTGTTAATCAAAATATAAAAATAATCGAAATGATTAACATTTAATCGTTAAAATATTGTTTTATAAATATAACCAAAAATAAACTATTTAAAACTAAATAAAATCTAAAACGTCCTCGAAACCACCGCAGCGAGGCACAGTTCGAAGATGCTGGCAGCATTGCCCCTTTGGATGGCCAAACTAATTCGTTGGCCAAGGTAACTGTCCGCTCTATGATTAACAATTTTATTTCAAAGTCGACGACAGTTTTGTTTATTTATTTATTTGCATTAATGTACATGATAAACATTATCTAACAAGACAGGACATTGCAATCGGATGTGTCTTTTTGCTATGTACCTATACATGTCACAAAATGTAGCGAAAACATTTTAATTTTAATATTATTCGTCGGTAACATTAATTGAAAAGTAAAATCATCCATTTCACTAAATCAAACATTTCACTAAATCATGATAACAATAATAATAATAATAATAATAATAAATCTTTATTTGGAACAGTTACAATGGCACTTAAAATACTAGCAAGGGAAGCACTGCAATAGTCAAAACTGTGCTGCATGTACCACCGCCCACCTCCGAGTTATAGTACAATAATTATACAAATGTTCCACTAGATTTAGTGTGTGTGTGTGTGTGTGTGTGTGTGTGTGCGTGTGCGTGTGTGCGTGTGTGTGTGTGTGTGTGTGAGTTTGTGTGTGAGTTTATATTATAGATACTCGTACGTACTACAGGATGGCTAGGGATGTCATATATTTGATAGAATAAACTCTTCCGTTTGATCACAGCTCATTTGCAGTAGCCATATAGTAATTTTTGTTTTAGCTAGGTATTTAGTCATAGGATAGATATTTAATTTTTTATTGATCTTGTTCTATATATAGGGAGCTAAGAATGAATGTTGGTGTTTAAAGAAGGATGTTCGAGGCTTGTAAATGATACGGCAAACAATGTCGCTTAATAATACAATAAGAAATAAAATAAATAATTAAGTTTGGAGGAAAGCCGCAAATTTGCCTGTATATTGGCATTCTTCAAGGTAGGTATAATTTGGATAGTGTGCAAGAACTACTTGATCTTCCCCTCGCCTTTTACCCTCGCACTTCGAGGCCATAGGATCTACATCGTTACGTCGTTGACATTCCGTGGACAGGTACGAACAAAGATCTGTAATGCTTTTCCAGCTACTGATTATGGCACTACCTAATAGTATGGGAGTTTCTTAAAGTCAAGAGTGAATAGGTCATAGACAAGCGTACTCCACCATCATTTACCATCAGTTGTGATTGCAGTTAATTACTAGTAAATTTAAAATAAACGTTAGAGTCGTTTAATCAACATGCAATATGAAAGACTTAATAATAATATTGACACAATATAATAATTGGTGAGCCTTAACACAATTAAAATCGATTTACAAATCAATTTATGTAGAACCACTTTAAGTTCATCTTATTTTTTTTATATAGTGGCAAGAAACATACGAACGCTCTGAAAATGTCAACATACAGAAAGACAGACGGATGGACATCGTAGGCTTAGCAACATGATCCCGTTGGCACCCTTCAAGTACGAAACCCTAAATCCGGGTAGTTGAGTTAAAAAGTTCAGTTTTTCATTTATAAAAGTTTTCAATAAAATATGTAAGTAAGTAGGAATATACTAAAAAACGTAATATGCTGAACTTTTAGTAAAAAAGACGTAAAAGTTATTGCAAAAAGAAATGAGGGCGATAAGCGAGTAAGAAGTAGGTACTTACGCACACAATTTTTTGGGATAGACATAAACCTGAATATAACTTTCACGCAAAGTTAAACATTTAATGAGGACTTTAACTTGCCGCGTAAGTAGATAGCAGAAAGGTTACTTTTAATCTCTTTATATCTGAATAAAATGAAAGTTAAAAATTTCGAAAAAGTTTGTATATGTGATAACTGTCAGTTAACAATATAAGTGAGTAAACAACTAAGAAGAATAACAAGGTTGCTGTAGGTTGATACGAGTAAACTTATGTGATTTACGTGTGTATAATACCTAAATCAATTTAGTCTTCTAGAAAGACTGGACTGAGATGTTTATTCTATACTAGATGTGCCCTGCGGCTTCGGCCGCGTAATTTTAGGAGGCAGCGTACTGCTACATAGTCTATATATAGTTATAAATGAGATTTTTTCGCAAATGTTTTATTATCTTACGTATTTTTTTTCAATGAAAAGTATACTATATTATTTTTAATACCTCTGAGAATATGTATAAAAAGTTTCACGAAGTCGTTCGGTTCAGTAGTTTTCCCGTGAAAGCGTAAGAAACAAACTTACTTTCAAATTAATTATATTAGTAGGGATGTGATAAATATTAGTTTATTGTGTACGCATATACAGTGTTTGGCTGTTAGCTGACATGACGATTGTTTTCGGTTTGTTGTTTTTAAGGTGGCATATCTAACCAATGACTGTTTGCTAAGTTTCGTCAATGAAGTAACGCACAATACGCACGTAAAGCTGTTTTAGTTTGGTATAACATTTACTTAGTGGGTTCGTTATTATTTACGGTATTAACAATAGCTTGAATTTAAATTAATTTTATATTTGCTAGAACGTGCTGTTATATTTTAATATCTTAAAACCCATTGATTTTATATCTTACTATGGATTTAAACCAGTCAGCTGCCCTGAAGAATGGACAAAATATTTATTATTAATTTTTTTATACACTTTATTTGTACACCACTCAGAATAACGAGAAAAAAAGAACAAACACATGAAGAATGAAGCACAAAAGGCGGCCTTATCGCTAAGTAGCAATCTCTGATAGGCAACCTTAGGATTAGGAAAACTTAAAAGAAAAACGAATAAATGGGATACACAATTTAGTACATACATACGAATACTAATACATAAACCAGACTACACAAATACAACAATACTATTGATAAATATAAAAAAAAATATATACTAATACGTTTCCAATATTATGTTTGTCTAAATTGAAGTGATTATTTCTGGTGTTAGTATTTCTATCACGTTCAAAGAGTTGTGTAAAAAATTTCAACTGCCCATAAATATTATTAAATTTTACTACGAAGCCGTAAAGAAAAGTTCATAAGTCGATTTCCCCATTCACACCTAATCTTGGAATTGCTTTGAGAGATAACAAAGCAAAAAAAAGGTAAGAAAATAGTTAAAGAGATTTCCCCGGAGTATTGAAGTCACCTTCCTAAAATTGGACGGCAAACTAAAGGAACAATGGAATGTTTTATTTAAGCTTAGGTTAAGCAAATAGTCATGTAGAGTCCCTCTATGTTCCAAGATCTCGTGTGAATTTTTAATGTTGTGTGACAAAGTTTACTTATGGTAACGTGAAAGATAAATCCCGGATTATCATCAGCCTATTAACCACTGCTGGGTACTGGGCACTCTCAAATAGGAGAGAAAGTTTTAGAGCGTAGACCCATGACGTTGTTTTGAATGTGGGTTAATGAGCTTTAACGATTATCTGGGGCCGTATAGGTACTAAACGTGCTCTACGAATCAAGGGTGGGTACCACATATTCATTTCATTTCACAAATCAAACCGACGGTCTTATTCAGGTACCTCTCATATCAGCTTTTATACCATTACAAGTTTCCCTTGAATACAATCTCAGCTGCTGGGAA
This sequence comes from Pararge aegeria, assembly GCF_905163445.1. Taxonomy (NCBI): domain Eukaryota; kingdom Metazoa; phylum Arthropoda; class Insecta; order Lepidoptera; family Nymphalidae; genus Pararge; species Pararge aegeria. The sequence goes on from NC_053193.1 coordinate 8,949,659, forward strand.
GTTATGATGGAGTCTAAGATGGCAACGGGATAATCTGTTAGGGGTATGGTAATTATATTAAACCCATACTCAAAAGCGACATCGTACCCAAACTCTTAATCGCTTAGCGACACGTCTTTGCCAGTAGGGAAGGCACTAGCCACGGCCGAAGCCTCCCACCAGCCGACGCCAAATAAAATACAAAAATTATTAGTTCCCGAATTGCCCCTGTCGGTGATCCATTCCGAGGTCTCCCATTTAAATCTACAGCGGCCACCGATGCGCCAGGGAGGTCGTCAAAATCACTAAACCAACGAGCCAATTGGTCCAATATAAAGTACCTACCTGCTATCGGTAATTTACATAAAAAAAAAAAAACATTTCATAAATGCTCTTACTTTGATATATTTATGAAATAAAATTTTTACGAATATTAAACGTATATTTTTCTGATTTTAGTTTGCTCTAAAAAATAGTATATTTATTTAAGATATAATTTTTTTTAAAATATTAAACGACCTTTTGTCTTATAAGATGAATAAAAGAAAAATCATTTACAAAGTTTTTCACACAAATAGATGAGAAGGCCTGTGTATCCAAATAGTTAAACACTCCTTATTTCTAGTATCTTATTATAATGTAATAAAATAAGATGACTCTAAGCCTTCTTATGATATTATCATAAGAAGGCTTAGAGTCACTCAGCGGGCGATGGAGAGAGCTATGCTCGGAGTATATCTACGCGATCGAATCAGAAATGTGGAGATTCGTAGAAGAACCAAAGTTACCGACATAGCTCAACGAGTCGCGAAGCTTAAGTGGCAATGGGCCGGGCACATAGTTCGGAGAAAGGATGGACGTTGGGGTCCCAAGGTGCTGGAATGGCAGCCCCGTAATGGTAAGCGCAGCGTTGGTCGACCCCCAACGAGGTGGACAGACGACATTAAGCGCGTCGCAGGTAGCCGTTGGATCCAAGCGGCTCAGAATCGTGGAACTTGGAACTCCCTACAAAAGACCTATGTCCAGCAGTGGACGTCTATCGGTTGATGTGGTGATGATGATGATGATGAAAATAAGATGTTCGTTCCAACATCCTAATAGGCATAGCCTTAGGCTCTTATCCTTTTATTATTATGTTTCAAAATAAAACATGAGGGGGATAATATAAGAAGAATAAATCTACTAAATAATAAATTGTGTCTGCAGCATTCCGAAAGGGCGCGAAGGTACCGAACTCTGGCCTCTTACAAGGATTATACAAGTCTTTATCAACAGAACACAATGCGGAATATATAATTTGAAATTTAAATGTTTTACGTGTAGCTTATCAGACTGTAGGCTTTACTTGTCGTGCTTTTGTATAATTGACGATACTTTCAGGCGATTTCGATTTAACTTTAATGTATTTATCTGTATAATTAGTATCGTATTTTATTATTGTATTATGTACATTCGTAATTTAAAAGCATTATTGTTGATTAAAACAAGCTTATCGGCGAAATTTTATTTTGTGTTTAACTTTTTTTTCGTATGTTGTGCACAGAGTTCAAAAAACGATGAATTTTCAATATGACGCGTATTTTTAAAGAGTATATGTACCTACTATAGACGTATGTAGGTACATCTGAAATTTACGCACCAACGTGCGTGATCTTTCTTGTCCCGATGGATAAAGCTCTCGGGATTTATTCAATTAAAGTAAGTCTATAAAGTGAAAAAAATATTAAAGTCAGATGCGAAAAAAATGAGTAGTAAACACAAATGAGCCTATTTTAGTTGTATTAAATAGTACGGATATTTATAACAAACTACAGATTTTTTATCTCTTACGACCGGGCGATGGTAGGCGGTAGTACCTACATAGTATTTATTGAAGAATAAAGGATGAAAGTAGGTATGAAAAAAAAAATTGAAGTATGAACGCGGATGAAATCTTACATTTGTAGTAGCTCGAGAATATACTTATCCTGATTGAAGTTGGAGCTTAGGACATATTAGTAGATGTACCAACTAAGAGAAAACCACTTAAATTTCAATGGTCCATAATAACGCAAACGTGCAATTTCATATCATACAGTAAACGATAACCACATTTGCAAACACCGAGTGCCGCCGCAATCTAATTCCTCGCAATATGGACGTCACTACCGTGAAATGATCGGAGTACAAAGTAATTTTTTTCACTTGATTGCGTACACATCTGATATGAAGTGGCGATCAGTATAAGATGGGGACGCGCCAAATTGGACATTGCTTGCAGGTTATTGAAGCATGTGGTAGTACTCGAAAATGTAGGTAAGGTAAAATTAACAAAGTATTCAGTAATGTGTAGATTTAAGTTAGGACTTTGACCCGTAACGTTGTTGCAAGTATCGGTAAAAACTTTGTCTTTAATTTTTATTTTGGAATTTAGGCTATGCTAAATAATTCGATAGTGACTAGGGGTTGAGACTTAGCTTTCCTTTCGGGGTTCTAACGTTTCAGATTTAAGTACATTTAAAGAAATTATGTAACACTTGTTTTAACGGTAAATAGCTAACACCGTGAGCGGTGGCATCTTTATGTCGTTGATATACCATCAACACGCACGATATGTTTTTTATCCACGTTTATCATAAACGTGGGTAAAAAACATTTCGCACCGCTAAGATGTGGAACGCCCTCCCGGCAACTGTGTTTCCTGCCACGTATAATTTGGGTACCTTCAAGGCTAGAGTGAATAGGCTTCTTCTAGGCAAGCGTGCTCCAACCTAGACCTCATCATTGCTTTCTAACGGGCATGATTGTCACCAAGCGCTGGCCTACCGTCAATAAAAAAAAATGAAAGCATCGGGAAAAAAACTTGCATGCCTGAGAGTTTACATGATGTTCTAAAAAGTGCATCAATTCTACCAATCTGAACTCGGCCAGCGTGATGTGGACACCGTCCTAATTTCTCATTTTGAGAGGAGACCCTTGTCTAGTGATTTGCAGTCGGACATGCTCTCCACTAGACCAAAGGGGCAGTTAAAAATATAGGTAAATAAGGTAAAATAAAAGTAAAACATAAATTTTCAAAGACCTTTGGCAATAATTCGAAAAAATTTATCGTACTCTATACTTTTGGAATAAAACATCCTTAGATATTTTATGTACATAATATTCTAACTTTGTTTTTAGAGAAGGCCAAATCTAGATTCTAGACTACATCGTGACGTGACGGGCGACGTGGCCTATTACCGAGTCGCAGTGCGGTGGCTGTTATCCGTTATGCGTCATCCTCTGTGTTTATCGCAGGCTGCCACTGAGTTTGATTTAGAGTAGTAGCTTATGTTATATTAAATGTAGCAAAACTGTGTTTACAAATAATAACCTAGTGTTAAGGGCTTTGGTCTCCCTTTTGGGAAGATCGAGTTCGATCATAATGTTTTATAAACATTCATTTACCGTACAAGCCATCGAATTGTGAAATGCACTTCCTATGAATATACGGCAGTCAAACTCACTGGCGATATTTAAAAAAGCCGTTAAGTGTTATTATTTGTCCTGGATGTTTAATAGTATTTATTAACTTTAATCTAAGTATTTATTATATGGCAAATAAGTAAATAAATATACTACCACAATACACACACCGACATCTAGCCCCAAAGTAAGCGTAGTTTTTTTTATGGGTGCTAAGATGACTGATGAATATTTTTTCAATGAATAATATACATAAATACTGATAAAATACATATAAACACCCAGACACTGAAAAACATTCCTGTTCATCACACAAACATTTTCCAGTTGTGGGAATCGAACCCACGGCCTTTGACTCAGAAAGCAGGGTCGCTGCCTACTGCGCCAATTGGCCGTCATATAATTAGTTATTTTATTAATTTTTATTATGTGTTCGATGAATTTTTGTATATTAGTTTATGTTTAGTATTTAGTTATTCGTATGTATTAATTTTATATTTTGTACCACCCGCAGTTTGTTATCCTCTTTTTTTCAAAACCCAGGAACTAAATACTATTGTTTTTAGTAATACAAATTTTAGTTACTTGAACTCTCTTATAACCGCGTCACACAGCACTTTTGGTGCTGACGTATACCATCGCGTCACACTTACGGAACCAAAATGGTGTAAATAATTTGGAGAGAAATGCAAAGTGACATAAGCAGTCCAGTGATGATAATATCGGTATATGCTTACATCACACACTTTTGAAAACTAGTCACTAAGCGCTGAGGAGTTTTGCTTTTATAAATTTTAGTTACTCATATTACCGCGTCACACTTACGGAACCAAAATGGTGTAAATCATTTGGAGAGAAATGCAAAGTGACATATTATAAGCAGTCGTAATATAAATATATGTCGGTTATAATATCGATAATAGTCAGAGTCATTGAGAGATAAATTTAAAGATTTTAAAATAATGACAGTGTATAGTCAGTACATATTTGAAAATTTAATGTACGTTCATAAAAACATTTCTAAATTTAAGAAAAAATGTGACTGCAATAATTTAAACATTAGAAGTAAGAATAAACTTACAGTGCAATATACTAGGTTACATAAAATTCATAATTCGTTTAAAGGAAATTGCATACAATTCTACAATAAACTACCAATTGTCATCTTGGAGATGTCTCTTAAAAAGTTCAAAGTTTGTATTAAACGTAAGATTATAGAAAAGTCCTATTATAGTATAAAGGACTACGTAAACGATAAAAAAGCTTGGGTGTAAATTATTGCTCTAACCAGGTTGCTCTTCTACTAATTTAAAATGACATTGTGAGATGGTAATAACAAAAAAAAAAAACACCCGGCTAAGTTTGTTGTGGGCTTCTTCTTAGACCAGGACGCGTTTGGAACCCTCGTAGCTTTAGTTTTAAGTTTACGAATGTGGTTATCGCCATCATCTCACTACCGTGTGGTTCTTATGTACGCATCAAAAGTGCCACCTGTGGGCCTACTTGAATAAAGATATTTTTGACTTTGACTTTGACTTTGACTTTGATATATGCTGGCATATCACTCTTTTTGAAAACTAGTCACGAAAGCTGAGGAAACTCCTTATATGAGGCTAATATGAGGTTCAAAAACATTCACACTTTAATACAAATGCGATTGAATATTGCAATATACAGCTACCATAGCCCATATAAGTAATTGCGCGGAATTGAAACGCAACGCCAGATGGTGTTTGTTAATCCGGCCTCGTCGTTAACGTTTACTGGGAAATTGCATGTCAACGTCATTACTAGTGCACCGAGAGGACGTAGGCAAATTTGAGAGGAGCTAGATAAAAAAGGGAAATCTCTGTGTTACATAAAGTAGATCCTATAGTTAGTTGTATATTTGCTTTAAAAGGTTTATGACCATTTCCACTAAACCTAGGAAACGCTTAAAACCGATGCCTAATATTTTGAAAAGGCACCATCTAAATTTATGACACCGATTTGGCAGTGCGTAATGTTAAGGGAACTCGTAAACTGACACTTAACACAGCAGATGAAAAAAATTGAAATTCACTTTTTTTAACAAAATTAAATAAATATGAACACTGAAAACTATGATAATACAAACAAAAAATACGACCACTTGTGTCAAGAATATCAGTTTTAATATATATTAATTAATGAAATGCCTAGTAAATATCCATTGGTGAAAGTTAGGTATGGCCAGGAAATTTCTTAGATTAAGAGTTACCTGCTAAGGAATTACCTTGTTCGTCGCTACTGAAAACTGACATTAAAGTTTTTAGGGACGTTGATAGCCTAATTTACCTCACTTTCGACCGAGACCTAGATCGATCCATGGAACGTATCTCCAACTTTTCGGAGTTCACTGCTATTTTGACCTTAAAATATTATTTGCCTCAAGGGTGAAGGAAATCTACACCCTTGAGAATTTGCTTCTCAATAATGTTGTTTAAGACGTTGTGTCTTAGTCAATCCGCATTTAGCCAGCGCGGTGGACTACGTCTACTGTCTACTACTACGGACTACTTTCACTGAGAGGAGACCTGTGCCCTATTGTAGGACGGGAATGAATTGCTAATTATGACTGCATTAATAACTTCTTAATGTGCTGTTCATAGAACATTTGGATGGTGCATCTAGTTACTAAAATAAATTGTATCTCAAACATGTCACGGATAGTGACGGCATATAAATTTACAAAGCACGTTAATTATTTATCCGTTTTAACGAGATAAACATGTGTGCCAATTTTTTATCCATATACGAATTTACGGAGTGTGTTATTTACATATAAATAAATAATAATAATAAATAAATATACTACGACAATACACACATCGCCATCTAGCCCCAAAGTAAGCTTGGCTTGTGTTATGGGTACTAATCTGCCTGATGAATATTTTTATGAATTAAATACATAAATACTTAGAAAATACATATAAACACCCAGACACGGAAACACATTCATGCTCATCACACAAAAAATTTCCAGTAGTGGGAATCGAACCCACGGCCTTGGGCTCAGAAGGCAGGGTCGCTGCAAACTGCGCCAATCGGCCGTCAATATGCATCCGCTATTGGATTTTAATAATATTTTATTTTAATATTTTGCCTACGTATCCTGCAATCAACCGAAATAGAATGAGAGATTGATACTGTATTTTAAACTTGAGAGAAGAGTTAGCCCTGCTTTCTATCGCTATTAATACATAATCGACTTGTGTCATCTCTTCTCTCACATTATGGCTTGACCCCCAGGCCCAGGCCCTCGTGATTCGTAGCATCGCATGAAATGGGCGAACCATTAGATGGACGATTGTCTGAAGGTCTAGGCAGGTAAGACAGCGATACCATATTATAATAACATTCTTTCAGCTTTTATAAGCTTATTTTTCCACGCCTGCCTGGGCCATAGCTTACTTATTACCACAACCTAGATAGAAAAAAGCCGTTTAGAGGAAAATTTAATACTAGTTTTATGATAATATTATTAAGGTACCTAGGTACTAACTTTCTCCGTATAGATAAACCCTTTATTGCACACAAAAAAGAAACAACACAAAAGAACACTCAATAAATTTCAACACATTTTGGTATGCTAAATACCCTTACGCGGCGGCCTTATTGCTAAAGCAATCTCTTCCAGACAACCCTTGGGGAAAGATATTAAAGGTAGTAAAGGGTAGTTACTTATATAAATATGAATTCATACTATAATAATATATGTCAAAGATAATATATATAGGTATGTATAACATAGAAATTTAAGAATAATAAATACAACTTTATATACGTTAGTTACTGGTTATAAGACAAAAAAAAATATTAGACGGAATTTAAAAATAATCAAGCATACTCAGCTTCAACTTCTTTTGGCAGGCATTTGGAACAGCACCGTGTAAATATTTATTTGTTCGAATGCTCGAGTAACGATACCGATGTCGACACATAACAATTTTATTTTTTGGTTCCGTACCTTAAAATAAGGGAAAGGGAAGAATTATAGGATAATTCTTTGTTCGTCCGCCTGTCTACTTTTCTGTGTATGTGCCATTCATTTGTCTGCGGAAAGACGAGAAGGCATCCAGTTGTAAATCATATCAAATTCACAAGTCTGCAATCCTTTGTAGCTATGCAATATTTGAAGTTTTAAGTCAACGCAATCAAAAGATATGGCCGCTGGATTATGCCGCATATTTCTTCATGGCAGTAAAAGTTCTACGAAATTCGGTTTAGCCATTCTTAATATCAGCCTGCACAAACAGATGGACAAAAGCATTAAATATATAAAGTTTAGTTTCGTATAATTTACCTACTGTCAGTAAATTGGGCATGCATCGGCAACTACCTTAGCTATGACGTCAAAATTACTGTCCGATGTGTTCTCCAGTGGCAACTATATACGTTCGCAATATTAACATTGGTAGATTTTTTGGTATGAAAGTACCTATCCTATAATATGTAAAACGTTAATATCGAATTTCATCAAGATAAATTCACGCACTTTAGAATAAAATGGTTTTATTCGTTAGGAAGCACTTGCATTATGCAACTTCTTCTATATTTAGACAAAAATCAAGTAAAATATCTCAGATGCCGCGTTAAAGATCGAAAATCTAACCAAGAACTAGTTGCCTTTGTAGCGTTTGTAGGGATAGCCAAGGGATACAAAATAGAGCTTGATTTAATGACTTTGGCTCCATAAGAGAGTTATTTTTAAATATCTTTTATATGTATAAGAGGTATCTTAGTTATATGTATAAATAGATACAAGTACAAGCCTACACAAAACACAATACGCTTACAACATGGCACTTCAAATGTGGTATTGCCATTCGTTGCGACCATAATTGCACGGAATTGAATCGCTGCGCCAGTTGGTGTTTGCGTATACGGCTTCATCGTTGCCGTTTACTGGGAAATTGCATGTCTACCTCGTTACTGGTTTTGCATATTGGCAGAACGGAATACGAAACAGAAATACCAATCGCAAATCGTTTCTTTTCCCTGGACATTGAGCCTTAATCAGTGAAACCTCCATAAGCCATCTCCGTCCTCAGTCTATCTATCGTACCTAACGACACTTATACAATACCAGAAAGTGTCTGTTTTTTTGTTGGTTTATTATCCGTGTTCTGCTTAGCCACGGAACCGATTTAATCTTGATGAGGTACATAAAAGGTGGCTGGGAGCGGCTGGATGAGAAAGGTGGAAGACCGTGTATGGTTGCGCGCTCTTGGAAAGGTCTATGTCCTGCAGTGGACGCTTGTGCACTGTTGATGATGAGGCACATGATACCTAGCTTGTATTCTGGAGATAGGCAAGTAGTTTTTGTTCCGGCAAAGGATCTGGGAATACTTTTCCGCTTTCTAATTGCTACTTGTAATTTTCTTTTAGATCTGATCAGGAATTTAGGTTGTAACGAACAAAAGGCCATTTGTGTATTGAGTGATAAACAGTAGTAGAGCTTTTGTGACAGAGCTCGTCCGGAAAAGTAACATCGCCATGCTTATTTCCGCCACTAAGCAGCATTGTTGCAAATCTGTGTTCCAGTCTGAAGTGCGTGGTTGCCAGAGTAATTACAGGTACATGAGGCTTACCACCTAAGCCTCAAATTGATGGACACAGGGCGGCATGTTGCAGGACTTGCTTCTTGCATGCCCTGTGCAACTGTTGGTCTGGTAGTATGCACCTGGTCTGTAGGTGGGTCATCTGCTTGGTCAGTCAATTATTAATATAAACAATTGAGATGTGTAATTTCGTTGTGGAGCTGCTCTGGCGCACTATTCTGTGAGGAATAAAGTAGCTTAGCCTGCGTAACTAACTAACACAACGAAATTACTCATTTCAATACACATAATAGCCTGAGTTTTTTTAAAAGCGTAAAGTTTTTTTTGTTACAACCTGGATTCTTGATCATATTATGGTCCTTCGAGCAGGATAGATGCCAACATTTCATCTGAAAATTAATAATCGTTAACTGAAGAATACATTTGTTTTGAAGGATACAAATATAGTACTACTACTTTTAATGGGTCAGTTTCCGAACTTAAAACTTCATGTATTCTTTCTACATGATCTGAACAGGCGGTGTCGATGAGATCAAACACGAAAAAGCGCTTGTTTAATGGGATGTTTCCTGTGTTTCCTGATATCTATATTTGATAATATATTCATTATCTAACGATCGAAAAATCTGCCCTAAATAAATATTCATAGAAATACTCCACTACCCAGGTCGACAGACCGAGTTATTTTCACATGCCACACTTTATATACAAAATTGAATTTTAAAGGCTTAACTTTGACCTAAATCATTTCAAAACCCGTAAAAGTAAATGTAATCCGGCTAATTTATTCATTCGAGCTGATACGTATAAAACCGTCGGTGCGTTAAATTCCAATAGGAAATTCGATTCAGCTTAGTCGATACGTGCGTAGGAGTAATTAAATTTATGTAATTGGATAAATGTAGGGATGGGACGTTGACAGCAATTACCTGTCTTAACCATTTTCCGGGTTTAGTAGAGGAATTAGGCTGGAAGGATGTAGTATGTGTTATATACGAGTAGTTATTTTACAAAATGTGTTTGTTATTTATGATAAATATTATTAGATTATATAATAAATAATACATTCGTTTTCTTCCATTTAAACTTATTCTGATCCTTACGCGTAACTTCCCGCTCCGTTTTATTGCATTCATTTCTATTTCTTTTTGGTAAAACAATATTTGCAGAGGCCAGTTTGTACGCATAAACATAAATAAATATACCTGCACATTTTAATGATTAACATACCTTTATCATATTAAACTAAATAAACTAAATAAAACCACAACAAACTTCTAACACTTTCTAATACTTACAATTTTTGTTTGGCCAAAAATTGTAAGTATTAGGAAGAAATAATAACCAATATCAGCCCGGAGTTGGAGAACAGGCTTCGAAGAATCCGCACTCTTGTGAAACAACTTGAAAAACCTGCATGCCTGAAAGATTTCCATAATTTTTCTCAAGGGCGTGTAAAGTCTATCTATCCGCACTTGACGCCCCGCCTCTCTTATTTTGAAAGGAGACCTAAGCTTTGTAGTGGGCCGGTAATGAGTTGATGTTGATGATACCTATTCTATATGACATTTGACGGCCAATTGGCGCAGTGGGCAGCGACCCTGCTTCCAAGTCCCTGGGTTCGATTCCTACAACTGGACAATGTTTGTGTGATGAACATGAATGTTTTTCAGTGTCTGGGTGTTTATCTATATATCATAAGTAGTTTAAAATTATTCATCATACCACAAGCTTATTAACCCATACCACAAGCTAAGCTTACTGTGGGACTAGATGGTGATGTGTGTATTGTTGTAGTATATTTATATATTTTATTCACTATGTCTAGTCTCAACGTAAATATATCCTGATTTGTTATTTTTCAAGTCAGCAGTGAATGCAGTATCAAATAAAACGTAATTTATCGAAACCGAAAACCTACAAGCCATTGCCTTTATCTACTTTTCGGCCGCAAACAGTGTGTCACATAATCTCGGACACAATTTCGCGGCGTCTCTATTTTGTCCGCTTTATCCCATTCCCCTTATACGTAAATCGAATCAATCGAAAGGGAGAAAAAAATGTTTGTTAAAGTAGGTACATACAACAATACTTCGCCTCGTTTGTAAGGTACTCTCGTTACACGATAAAATCTACTGATCGTAGCTAAAAAAAAATAAAAATCTTATTTATGTATGTTATTACACAATAATATACATATATTTATATTAATATGAGAATATTTATTTAATTTTTTGGTTTTACAGCACCACACTCTTTTCTCGCACTCCACAAGTTAACTGGTAGATATTGGTTTAGCTAATTTGTTCAATAAAGTAAAAAAAAAATCTTTGCAGTTGAAACATGTCTTTAATTCCTAGGATTTCCTAGGATAGAGAAAATACTTTTCTTTTATTTTGGTACCTTTATCAATAACTCTTGAACTGTACATTAAAACAAGCAAAATTAACAATTCTTAAATATACAAGTTCGGAAATCCGAGTTTTCTTTACTTCCAGGGAGTTGACAGAAACGGAAAGGGAAACGATAATTGTAAGCATTTTTTACCTTTTGCATTAATGAGACTGTTTTTATAATTTAATTTATAACTTGTTGTCTTGGTATCTTTTTAATTTTTCTTCTTCTTAATTTAATTCTTTTTAGTTTTAGGGTGGCCAGTTTTAGGCAGGCTTACAGCCTATAATAAAATGGGGAAGAATCACTTGTATAATAAAGAACGATAATCATTTACAGTAGTGCAGTATAGCTTTTTGTGATAGATAGAGCTCCGGGGAAGTACTGCTGCCTTGTTCTTTACCTCCTCCACGCAGATTTGCTGTGAAGGTCTCCGGTCTGAAGAGGTTGGTTACCGGTGCTATTACAGGCACATCAGACTTCACACTTAGACCTCTGGTTGGTAAACATTGGGCGGTTTTTTGTCAAACGTGTTCCTTGCATGCCTTGCGAAGTGTTGATCTATTTTTATCCGCTCATATTGGCCATTTATTTTATTTTATTTTACTTATTAGGTTTACTTACAAACACTTACACTAATACAACCGTTTTTAAAATTTTAACTATTCTATTTAAGTGTAATGTTTTCTTAAAAGTAAACACAGCATATGAAAATATATAATAACACCATATCATGAAAAGAAAAGGTATCGTGAATGAGTGAAAAAAAAAAACAAATAAACAGCAAATAAGGGTCAATTGGTCCATGATAAAAATATCTTATCTCTGAACTTATAAAACGAGTCAGAGTAAATATCAACTTCAGTGCTAATGCTTCATCTACAACAATAACACCACTATACACATACTTGCATGTTATTATTATAAATTATTGTACTTTGAATGTCAAACATGTACACCTACTATACTCCACACATTACTTTACATACATTCACTACACACCCCTTAACAATACTACATATACCACCACTATGAACATACTTGCATGCTGTAATTTTAAATGTTATTTTAAATGTCCTTTTGTTAAAATTTCTCACTAGTTGTTTTGTTCGTTGTGTTATTTTTCCTGTATAATTGAGGAAGGCTGACTACTGATGCACAGTTTACTGAACTAGTCAGTAGTCAATTAACAATTGGATTGTTTTACAATTACACATAGGTATTTTGCGATGTAAATGTACCTACCTAATAACTATAACCTATAAATAATATACATCTAAATAACTTGTGCAGTTTTTACAAATTTGTATTTTGCTATGTGTACAATGTGTAATTAATAAAATAAAATAAATAAATCTGCTTGGTCTATCAATCATAACGATAAATAAAATATAGGTCAGTGACCATATGTAAGTTTAAGCAGTTAAAATATCATTTTCAATAAATATCACCGTTGACGGTAAAACAAAACAGCGTGAGGAAACCTGCATGCCTGAGAGTTCTCCTGCCTTCTTTGACGGCCGATTGACGCAGTGGGCAGCGACTCTGCTTTCTGAGTCCAAGGCCGTGGGTTTGATTCCCACATCTGAACAATATTCTTGTGATGAACATGAATGTTTTTCAGTGTCTGGGTGTTTATCTAAATATAAGTATAGATGTATATTATTCATCAGTTGTCTTAGTACCCATAACACAAGCTACGCTTATTCTGGGACTAGATGGCGATGTGTGTATTGTCGTAGTATATTTATGATTGGAGATTGGAGACCCTTGCCCAGCAGTGGGCTGGTAATGGGTTGATGTGATGATGATGACCATAAGTTATCAGAAATATATAAAGGCTCCACATTCAAAGCCGTAAACCAGCCGCTAAACATCAATGAACATAAGAACCGTTTAACGTAGATGGGTATCTATGGCGTTGCACGTCCCATGTTCACACTTTATTATTGTTTTTTTTTTTGCAATAATACTTGCCGCAATTCGCTGCAAGGCATTTCCGTCGTACTCTATGGATGATACTTTAGAACATTGAAACACGTGTTTCTTATTAAAGGTGGGATATAATAGGCTGGGATTTACTCGACCCCCCATAAGTAAAACCGTAGTCCTAACCATTAGGCTATCAGAGTTTAATATAATTATAGTAGTAACAAATTAATTAAATTAATAAATAAAATAAATTAAATTTAAGGATAAAGAAATTTTCCGTTTTCATGTTGCAAAGGTATTTAAACACATAATGTTCGTTACGTAACCATTTATGACAGGACAGACAAATGGTCGCCATTCATATCCTTCCCGGCCCTTTCATACCTTTAGTGACTCACGGGCTGCCCTTTAAAGCGCTCCAAGGCGGATTATTTGAAGCTTTTATACACGGCAAATCTAAAGCAACAGGCTTATGGAGGTAAAATTCTAACGGACCTGTACTTTGTGCTTATAATTTTTGCTTTGTTCTTTGTTGTTTTGTTTAAATTAAAATAAGTGGATTAATAGAATAATTGCGGCGGAGTTGTTTTTATAAATATTTATTAGTAGTGTTTTTTTATATAGTGCTGGTTGATGGATCAGTACGTCGTGGAATAATTGATGAAAAAAAAGTATGAAAATATCATTTTTTTAGTAAAAATATTTTTTAATGAATGAATGAATACACTTTTATTGTACACCACATAAACATATAGAAAAACTATAAATAAAAATTTAACAAAAAGTATACAATTTATCGCTACATAGCGATCTCTTCCACACAACCAAACACAATGCATATACCTATTTAATGTTAGTAATACGTAATTTTTTCCATTCAAACTTATTTATTTACTTAGTCTATAACATTCATTATCATTATCATCAGCCCACTACAGGGTACGGCTCAGAACGAGCAGGGGTTTGAGCGAAGTCCACCACGCTGGTTTAGTGCGGGTTGGTGGAGAACATTAAAGAGAACTCTCATGCGTGCAGGTTTCCTCTCGACGTTTGCCTTCACCGTTTAAACCAGTGATATTTCCTAAACCTTGAGGGTTGGGTAAAAATACGTTCTTAAAGTTCATACAATCTTTCAACCACTTTTTCACCCCTTTGGAAGTATATTTTAGACAAATCTCTGTAAGCGAATTCAAACAATCTATAACGACTATGCCCTAATAACATTTAGGTTAAAAATGATGGCTTAAACCCTGTTATTTTTAAAATAAAAACAGATTATATCAATTAAATATAATTTTATTGATGTTTAATAGGCCGCACATTTACATTAACTTTATGTAGTGTGACTTTTAAAATGAAAATTCGTTCCTTAATTCTGTTAAATTAATAAGTGGCCTTTATAACCGAGTTATGCAGTAATTAACTACCGAACAATGTGATATTACTGAAAATGAACACTATTATTTACAGCTGCTACCACCATTACGAGGCCAAGCCAACAATGTTAAAGCTGGAAACATATTTGTAACTCGCTACTCAACTTGTAACCAAGAGTCGTGTAATGAGTTGATTTAAATCGCAGTGTTTTTATAAATAAAACTGTTTTTGGTTACAGAAAATACAATGACTCGAATTGACTCAACATGCATCGCGTGATGTCTGTTAAGTTACGTAGAACGTTATAAGTGTGCCATAGTCTTAATACGGGATGAGGGAAAATGATTTCATATTTTGTAATTTCATTAACAGGCTTCGGCGAGAAGTAACCATATTACGGCCCACATACTCATTGGATAAATAATATATATATCTATATATATATATATATATATATATATATTCCGCTAACTCACATTAGAGCAATGTGGTGGGTGAATGCTCTAAATCTCTATCTCAAATGACCAGCAGTGGATAATCTTTATTTATACTTATATATTTAGCCAATATTAATGTTCCACTTGTGCGCACACATGCTCCGCCTTTAAAGCTTAGACCCACCATACTACTCTAATATGGGTTGGTGGAGTTCATTGATTATTATTTATTACGACTATGCCATTTATTTGGCATTAGCAGTAAATAAAAACGACTCGAATAAACTGAGAAGGCCGAAACTGGTGGAAATCTGAAGGTGCAAGGTAAGCGCAATAAATAATAGCAAAATACAGGCTGAACGAATGGACAGCTGACGAAAGACTATGTTAAAAGCAGCTGACTGAGGCTGAGGATGCGTTCGGAGCAAAACGTGCGTAGAGGGTACATTGCCTAAAATCTGTTTGGTGTGGAGTATAGGGATTGAAGAAATTATAAATCACACCATACAGATTCTCCTGCTTTTCGCGGAGTACAGAAAATTAAGCTTAATTTTCATAATATGTCATGGAATTCCCCAAAGTAACGCCTGCTTCTATCCAATATCCAAAGCGGCTGGCAATATTAATGAAAGTTTTCCGTAAATATTTATTACTAGCAGATGCCCGTGACTTTGTCTGCGCAAAGTTTCTGATTTCTTGTTAGTAAAAGTGTTTTCTGTATCGTACCCTGCCCTGCAACCCCACGGACGCCGCACCGCGCCATATTCTAAATTACCGGGACGTTGTTGCTAAATATCATCCTCGACAAATTTCAAACTTCTTTCTTACTGTAAAACACAAAATTAATCTTCTTTAAATACCAGAAGCAGCATAATAATATAAAATTTGTATTGTAAGTATAGTATTGAGTTTAATTTTTTTTTAATATCAAGTTTTGGCTATAATAGCTTCCACATAAAAGGTAAATATGATGCCGCTGACTATTTTTAAAAATTTTAATAGCAATAATCTTATTTTATTATGTTATTACGCCATGCTGGCTCTCAGTTTATACTAAGTTGGCTCTAAGATGGCAAAACTTATGCCGACTTACTTGACACATTAGTTTAGCGTGAAAGAATGTAGTAGTAGAGTGACATAGTTGTTTAGAAAGTTAGCAAAAATACATACATCAATATCGGTAAACTTTTTCGTTTATCATATAAGTAGGATATGCTGACAAATGCAACAAAGTCCTGTAAAGACACTGCGGGTGTTAAAGAAACGGTGTGTCCATTCACACATTAAGTTTCTTGCTTGCATCAAAAATATTTGATTAAAAATCCGCGTAGGTCGTGTTTGGTTGTTGGCATCATAGTTATTGATAGAAGAAAAATATCCCTGTTTAGTTACTTGTAACAGAAACAAGACAAAATTGTCTCGGTTTTCGCAGAGCGTTTAAGCGTTTAGGGTCATACGTGCAAAGCAAAAGGTATAGTAGTAAAAGTATTATAAATAAAACAAAGTTTTGTGAGTACATAAAGCTTTTATCTGCACCTGAAGTCTAAGTACTTACCTTTTGACATAAAAATGTTAATATTCAACGCAAACAACTTTGGGAAAGAGTCGTAAAATGTTACATGCCTACTTATGCCGCGTTTTACAGTTCTACGTGATACTTATTACGCTCGGGTTACAGGTTTTAAACAAACTTCTGAATTTTTGCTTCAGTTTATTTTCAACACTCGGGAACCAAGAGCTAGTCAACGTAAAATCTTCAAAATTTACAGCTTCGTTGTATGTTAGGCTATGTAAGGTGTAAATGAAAACCGAATAATACTTTACCGGCTTTAGAGGTACATTATGTACTGTCTCTGAGATAATCTGTGGAACCAGAAACCCAAAAGTTTTGGAGTAAACCACTGCAATAGAGCCCAAACACCATCAAATTAAAATCATGTGACTTCTGTCACTTTATTAAATAGCGTAGCGTAGGTACTATGCACGTGTCGGTCTTTTATCTTCAATAGGGTTGACATAAGTAAACACTTAAAATGTTTTGAATTCGTTTGTATGGAAAAATAAAATTCTTCTTTTGATTTAATAGTTTACAGGATGCATAAGTATTTCATAAGGAATTGTTTGTATTAAGCGAAAGCTTATAGAAAAGTCCTATTATAGTATAAAGGATTACGTAAACGATAAAAAAGCTTGGGTGTAAACAATTGCTCTAACCAGGTTGCTTCTTAAATATTTTCTAATGACAATGTGAGATGGTGATAACAAAAAAGAACACCCGGCTAAGTTTGTTGTGGGCTTCTTCTTAGACCAGGGCGCGATTGGAACCCTCGTAGCTTTAGTTTTAAGTTTACGATTGTAGTTATCGCCATCACTACTCACTGCTATGTACACATTTTGTATATAATAACGCATCAAAAGTGCCATCTATGTGCCTATTTGAATAAAGAAATATTTGACTTTGACTTTGACTTTGAATCACTCCTTATGTACTTATAAATATACTTATGCATCCTTCAACATTATTTCGGAATTCGGTTACACGTTAATTATCGGTATTCTGTAAGATACATTATTTCGGAGATATTCGGAGGGAACTATTTTATCTAGGTCCTGCTTTACATTTTTACCATCGAATTCGTCGTGATAATATATAATTGTATAGTTGCGTTACTGGATTTCAAAGTTACGTAGGTATATTATTCCAAAAAGTAATCAATATAACACTTAAAAAGCACTTTGCTCCGCCTCTAATATATACATGTACATATGTACGTCAAGAAATTGTGAATAATACTACTAATGTTAGTGAATTTGGAGAAAAAGCAACTGAAATATGAAAATCAAAATAATTTGGAAAGCTCCTTAATTTACTTTCCAACCGCCTCGTTAAAAATACCTATCTCCAAGTATTTTATTTTTATATTGTAACAGTAATAATTAATAGACGGACTAAGCCGATGACCCACCTATGATATACACCAAAGAGGATACGAACACTAAGTATTATAATAATCAAAATAAACAGTATATCCCTAAAATGGGTCAGAGTAAATGAGAATATATTTTATCATGCGTTCATTTAAAGTTCAAAACAATGAACAGAAACGCGATGTAAACCAAAAATAAGTAGGAATAGATACTTGATACGTACTTATATTGCATTAGACATTATGACAAATTGAGACATAAGTAAGTTTTGCCATCTATGTGCTTTTTGAATAAAGAAATATTTGACTTTAAGTTAGACGTCAGTTTCCAAACAATATTATTATTTTATGTATTTTTATTTTAATGATTAATAATTATAATGTAATAGTTTAATAATTTTATATATGTTAAATATTTATAAATAATACCATAGTATCGAAATTAAAGTAATTTATCATGGAAAAGAGCAAAGTTACTTATTGTACTGACTTAGAAAAATCGGTGATAATAAGCAACTTTCAGCGACGTGGTTGGACCCAAGTAGGTCCCGAAGGTGAATGGAATTTCTATTGGTCCTTTACACAGAACTGCCGTACTATTTTCAGCATTGAAAGTGGGTACAGAATGAACGACAACCAAATAATAAACCATTTTCCTAACCACTACGAGCTTTCGCGCAAGGATTTATTGGTAAAAAATATCAAACGATATCGCAAAGAATTGGAGCGCGAGGGTAGTCTTTTAGCGGAAAAAACAGACGTAACGCTACCAAACGGTCAAACCGTTACACGCTACTTACATTTGGATTTTATTCCCGTAACTTATGTACTGCCTGCGGATTACAACATGTTCGTGGAGGAATACAGGAAATCACCACAGAGCACTTGGATTATGAAACCCTGCGGGAAATCCCAGGGAGCCGGAATTTTTTTAATAAACAAACTTTCAAAACTAAAAAAGTGGTCTCGTGAAGCGAAAACTCCTCTCCACCCGCAACTCACAAGCAAAGAAACTTACGTAATATCGCGCTACATTGACAATCCACTTTTAATTGGCGGCAAGAAGTTCGATCTCAGATTATATGTGTTAGTCACTTCGTTCAGACCATTAAAAGCCTACTTATTTCAGCATGGTTTTTGTAGATTTTGCACGGTGAAATATGATACAAGCGTTACGGAATTAGATAATATGTACGTCCATCTGACTAATGTTAGTGTGCAGAAACACGGCGGTGACTACAATAGCTTGCATGGAGGCAAAATGAGCATACAAAATTTGAGATTATATTTGCAAGGTACTAGAGGACGTGTCGTGACGGAGAAGTTGTTTGATGATATGCAGTGGTTGATTGTTCACTCTTTGAAGGCCGTTGCACCAGTGATGGCAAATGATCGGCACAGTTTTGAATGCTATGGCTATGACATTATCATAGACGATCTTCTGAAGCCTTGGCTGGTTGAGGTTAATGCATCGCCATCGCTTCAGTCGACGACGCATAATGATAGAATACTAAAGTACAAATTGATCGACAATATTATCTCAGTTGTGGTTCCCCCGGGCGGTATACCGGATGCGAGGTGGAATAAAGTTCCTACCGAAGAGGCTTTAGGTGACTTCGATGTTTTGATCGACGAGGAATTAATAGAGAGGGATGACGCAAATTTGCGGAGCGGTAAGTATAATCGGTGTAAATCGTGACTTTTCAACGGTGTAAAGTGGTTTTTGATTCAAAAGGGAAAATGAAATGGTTCTGTTTAGTTATTCACTCTTAATAATAAAAGTTACTGTAACATTTTATAAATTTATTTTGAAATTATTAAAGTAATGATTAAATCAGTTTTTATTAAATACGTACCCAGCCCGCTTCGCCAGGCTAGATTTTGCTTTATTTTATTTAAACAATAAACTTATATCATTTAATTTTTAATTTACGTCTCATAATATATTAAATCATTTATTTCTCTCCGTATTCATTCTCTTCTATTCTCTTCTCGAGCGGGTGAAGATCATAATCTACACCCATGTATACCCAACAATAGAATATCATCATAGTGAATAAAAGCTGTATTTGACAGTTTGACAGTTCAAAAATAGG
Source organism: Pararge aegeria (assembly GCF_905163445.1). Taxonomy (NCBI): domain Eukaryota; kingdom Metazoa; phylum Arthropoda; class Insecta; order Lepidoptera; family Nymphalidae; genus Pararge; species Pararge aegeria. The sequence continues at coordinate 8,969,827 of NC_053193.1, forward strand.
AGTGTTTCGATTGTCACCAAACTTTACAGGATTATTCGCCAGGTCAATCTGGAGATTCATTGAAAGTTTCATTGAAATCGGTCCAGCCGTTTCGGAGCCTATACGGAACATACCCACACACTTTCTCTTTTATAAATATAGATTTCTTGAATGCATACCTACTATTTTTTTATCTATGATGTCTATTTCATTTTGAAAACCAAATACTGGCCCATTACAGGGCACGGCCGTAGTCCGCCACCAGACGCATTAAGAAGAACTCTCAGGTGTGCAGGTTTCCTCAAAATTTCCCTTCAGCGCTAAAGGAGGTTATATTTTGATTGCTTAAAAATCACATTTCTTAGAAAAGATAGAGATGCGTGCTGAAATTCGAACTCAGCCCCCCTTGAAAATGAAGCCGAAGTCTTAACCACTGGGCTATAAACGCTATTGATATATTAAAATAGATTTTTAATATTATTAAATTGAAGTTTAAAGTACCTATAAAAAATGAAAACAATATAGCTTAAACTTGCTGTACAGCTTTCATCGATTAAAAAATAATTGAATGCATAATTGCTTTCTGATCGCTTAAGCACGACAGCGTATTTTCTCCTATTTTCTCCTGTTTTCTTTTCCCGAAGCACTAACAACGGTTTTTTTTTAATCTTTAAAGCATTATTTATTTAACACAACAGAGAATACTTTATGTATTCCCTTGTACATTATTTATTGTAGGGAATTGACAGTATCAAAATACTATTACGCTTTCATTTAACTTTATTTGATGCTTAATATATATTACGATGCAGTTTTATGCTTACCTTAACAGATATCTTCCAATTAGTCACGACTGTGTTCCTTGTATGTACGAGCCGATAAGCCCCTTTTCCATAGTTAATTGTGTCGTAACGTACGTCAAAAGTAATATATTGTGAACGCAAATTGGTAGCGCACACGTACACGCGGTGCGTCGTAGCGCGCATTTAAAAAATGCTCGTGTCAACGCTTTAATTAATTTTGTATGGATTAACGCACACGGTGGACTTTACAGTATCAGGTCGCGGAAATTTACTGTTTTCAAAAGCAGATCACCGATGCTAATGAAATTTTACATAAATCACACTGTACAGTTTCCACACTATATTAAAAGGAGATAGCTTTATCTTTTTCTAACAGAAAAAAGGGTAGAATCACTTTCGGATCTGTTTGTTGGGTTTAGAGATTTGTGTACAACATAACACTGGTGTTAACATAACACTGGTGCTAATTCTAACACCAGTGTTATGTTATATCTTCGACTATCCACTGTAATCACCACTGAAATCGCTGGCATTCTAAATGTCACCAGTTTCAAATATATTTGTGTCATTCAATATGATATAATCATGACATTTTATGACTTAACAGTCCTTATCTAAGTCTATACGCCTTTTTCTTACTTTGATCTAATAGAAAGTGGCAAGAAATAATATTAGGACAAACCCAAAGGAGTAGTCTAAAAATAAAAATAAACCTTTCGTATCGAATTGGTTGGAAATTAGAATAATTTCAATTGATGGCTTCCTCTCAGCGATTTTACCGGGTCTACCTATAGAGCACTGATAGCCCAGTAGATTTCGACATCACTTTCGACGGGCTGAGTTCGAATCCCAGCACGCACCTCTAATTTTTATATGTTACTAGCTATCCCAGCAAACTTCGTACCGCAGATCGTTTTTTTTAACGTATGGTATATTTTAATACTTATTCCGGACTAACAGGAATCATACAAATCAAAAATAATGAAAATCGGTCTATCCGTTCTGAAGTTATAAATGGTGTAACTAACACGACTTTCTTTTATAAATATAGACTAGCTGTCCCGGCGAACTTTGTACCGCACATCATTTTTTATTTTTTTTTGATGAATGTTATATTTTAATACTTATTATACTATTCCGGTCTAAGAGGAAACCAAAAAATCAAATATCATAAAAATTAGTCCAGCCGTTCTTGATTTATAAATGGTGTAACTAACACAACTTTCTTTTATATACATATATAGAAGATATAGATGTACGTTTTAAGCAATTAAAATATCACTTGCTTAAACGGTGGAGGAAAACATCGTGAGGAAACCTGTATATTCCCAGCTGGTGGACTACGGCCTTAACCCCTTCTCATAATGGCAGAAGACTCGTGCCCTGTGGGCCTGTAAACTACTTCATCTAGTGAGTGATAATCGATAGTATATACCTAAATACGGGTCGATCGAAAACGTCCTCCTTTTTTGAATACTACTTTATAGGTACTACCCTTCTATTTGACTTAATACACATAGCTTGTTTATCGTATGTTAAATGTTTGCTCTTAACAGGCGAAAAGTCAATAATAACATCTGTTGCTTTCCATTAGTTGACACAGAAAGCTTTTAAACGTGAGATGTTTTAAGGGATTACCACCTTTAAAAGCTCGACACGAGTGTCACTGACAAAGTCGACAAGCACTCTGGAGGAATGGTTCTGCCTCGCAAAGGAAGTATTCTGGGTTCATTTCCATAAGGATAATAAGCATGGGCGCTCTATCATATCTAAGTAATATTAGTAGTACTCGTAAGCATACATATAAACACAGGCCTTTGTCTTAAAGGACAGAGGGCTTGCAGACCCCAACTCTCCACCAAGGTTGCTTGGCTTTTAACGATTAATATCACATACTAGTATTACTAGAACCGGGAGTGAAAACCGAAGAAAGTAGTTCAGGGCTATTACTGAGGTTTTTGACAAATAACCCCATATTTTTGATCCGATAACAATTGGTACTGGTGAAGTGTAAATTACTGGTTGGGCACTACTAAAAGCCAAAATATAATAGAAGTGGAATAAAAAAAAAACAAAATAATAAAGAAATCTCATTTATTTCCCTCGGTCGCGGTCTGATGAATATCCCTGCCGGCAAATAAAATCAATGCGTGATTTCATCCAGAAACACGTCGTTTTTCTCCGTTACCAGCCGTAAAACCGTGAGGAAATTGTTTTCTGATCGACCAATACGTTTTTGTTGGGATCAGTAAAACGGTTAAACGTATTTTTCTTTGTCGAATTAGGTACAACTTCTTGTAGGTATCTTAAAGTGTTTTTTTATTTCTTGAAAGTGTTTGGCGTTCTTTCGACAAAAGCGTGTTAAAGAAGTCGACGTCAGTAGCTTATATAAAATACCGACATGGCATGGCATGTTACAGGACGTGTTCCTTGCATTTCCGGTGAAGTAATTCTCTGTTCATAGGTGATGGTTTTACCAACAATCGGCCCATCTGCTTGGTCAGTCAATTATTAGTATAAAATGAATGTAAGAAGTGGGTAATAACTTCATCCTCGGTCTCTGCCCGTTGAAACAAGTTTCACCAACTCTTAGGTGATAACTATTTGTGATCCGTTGATATATATCTAGGAATCTCCTTAGATTAGGCGTGACTTATTTAGTTTGTCGTCGTTCGTCGTGCATTAATATCCCACGGCTGGGCATAAGGCTCATATTTCATATGAGGGAGGGATTAAGAGCATAGACCCGCGCTACTACAATTTTGGCAGATTTGTTTGTTCTCGGTAATAATAATAACGGCTTGGGTATCGTGATCCCCCGCTCTCGTAGTCCACCGACCATAGGCACAGGGGTAGACTAGGCAAATTTCCTGCCTCCGAACTAGTGCTTATAAGACATTTCCATCACTATTTTACTTGAGTGCTATAATAAAATGACTTAATCCACAAAAGCTCCTTCCTGTAAGAAGCAGTCAAGCTACAACTTAAAATATCTTTGTGTACCTATAATATCTCAAAGGTGTTTTTTATCATCAAAATGATTATTTTTGGTAAGGCATTTTTAACATTATTTCCCCCCGAAAATGCAAGTTTTATTCAAGTAACATTTTTAATTATGGACCCCTAAGATAGTATATAAACATCTACTGAAGTTGAACACAATGCCTGGTGGTACAATCGGCCTGAACTAGAAAATAGCTGCGTAAGGATAAATTCATATAAAGCTACTATAGAATCTAACTGTAAAATAGATTAAGGGCCACATCGACGTATTTAGCATAATAAAACATGAAACTGAGTAACTAATAAAAAAGCAATGAGGATATAAACATAATGCCTAGTAGTGTCGTAATTTTGCTTTTTAAAAGAGTATTTAATGGGACTGCAAGCAAATGCTATTAACGCTGAAATTGCTGTAAATGCAGCCGCAACAGTAATTAAGGCAGCATGCGATGCAGTTCAAATATACAAATGGAGTCTGCTGTAAATTCACTTCCCATATGGGTTCATTTAAATAACTAACTTTAACCCTCCGCACCGTTAGTACCAATGCGTATTAATAAACAATGAGTGATTTTCCCACACATTGTTTTTTGGAAACAATGGGGGAAATGATATGTGGGAAAGCGAGCGCAAGAATATATTGCGCTCGCTTTCCCACATATTATGCCCATAAGTTTGCACTCTCTACAAGTAGGAGTGTTACGTTTAGGATCTGAACACGTTTTGGTAAATAATAACAACTGCAACATAAATTAGGTACATGTTTGAATTTGGCTGTATTTGAACTTGTAAAGTTGTTTACATCCCTAATAATCATAGTTGCGACTGTAGCGTACGTAACTATTAATATGCACTGTCTCACGTACACAAGCAGAGGGGCTAGCTGTCAATCGGGTAGTCTTGAGAGGGACAAGGTACTTATTGGACGTGCGCCTGCACTCGTGACAGTGTAGTAGTGAGCCAGTGGATTGTAAGTACTACCGGCTGTACCGGCCATAACGGTGACGACCGGCTTTAGGTCTTTTTTAGCAGTGAGTCTAAGTTATCTTGCACTGACTTGATATTAAATTTTTTTGTATAATTTTAAAACGAATTGATAATTTTCGTAATAGTAATGTAGTAAATGGCAGCACAGCACTAATAATAGTGTAATGGGTATTAAAAAGTACTAAGTCAAGGGTACAAAACATATATTTATATATCTCTTCTGTGTAAGATGAATTTATCTTCTTATTCTTTGGCTTTTAAATGTGCCAAATGAGCACGCTGTGCTTCGCCAATGTCACGTATACTTGAAAGGACGAAGGTTTGCCAGACACCATGCATCATGAAGACGGACATTCGATATTTTTTACCCCGGAAAAAAAGGTTCTCGATGAACTCATAATCTGGAACAAATGTGGACGAGCCTCGGAAAACAGTTAGTGCACTATGCTGACGTAAATATTTACCTGCGAAGTATATTATGTATCCTGAATCCGCAACAAACATCGTAAATCTTTGTGCGGTTGTATAATCTATAACACGGGTTTCTTTACAAACACTCTGCACATTCGGGATAAACGGCTGACTAATACATAAAACGAATTTACGATGATGTGTAGAACGTAGGAAAACTTCACCTATAAACCCGGAAAGAGCTAGTTTCTTAGATTAGATACACTAAGGGAAGTCGTGAATTTATATTAAATAGCTAACCCAATATGATTGAGTTCAGTTGCGGATATTTTGTTGTTGCCCTTCCAATGCCCTTGACTGCAATGTCACCTTTTTATATAATAATAATTGACGGACCATTTCCTATAAACAGGGCAACACTTCACAGGGCATGCAAGCAGCACGTCCTTCAACATGACGCCCTGTGTCCATCAATTTGAGGCTTAGGTGATAAGCCTCATGTGTCTGTATTAACACCGGCAACCACGCCCCTCAGACCGGAACACAGCATTGCAACAATGCTGCCTAGCATCCGAAATAGGCATGGCGATGGTACTTCCCCGGGCGAGCTCTGTCACAAAAAGCTCTTTGTTGTTATGCGCTCTTCTTAGACCAGGGCGTGTTTGGAACCCTCCTAGCTTTAGTTTTAAGTTGACGAATGCAGTTATCACCATCACCTAACTTTAGTGTTAACATGTTAAATGTATGAACGCTTCATAAGTGCCTGGTATGAGGTCTACATAAATATTTTTTTAATTTTAATTTGAAATTGAATTTGAATCTACTACTAAAACCTCTACTAATTGGAGCCTGTGATTGTGCTTTAGGTTTATGTTGTCGAACGAAGTTCAGGCTATTATGTAATAATATATGTATGAACGATTTATAAGTGCCTGTGATAGGCCTACGCGAATAAAAAATATTTGACTTTGACTTTGTATGATGATGCGTTCTTAGATGGTTACCTGTTAGGGTTATGGCAGCTTTTTTAAGTCTATATCTCTAATTGGTTTTTACGCGTCATCATGCTGAATTTAATTACGTCTCGTCTTGGTATGTAAGATGGTAACAAGTCATGGCCAAAGCCTCAAATCAGGCTTTCCCAGGGGAAATTCAGAAGTTATAGATTCTCAAATTACCTCGGCCGGGGAATAAACCCGGGCTCTCCCACTTAGAACATCAAGGTGTACAACACAACAGCAGGGAGGTTTTCAAAAGATTATCTATTACTTACGACACATTATCAAAGCCAGTTTAGGCATCTATGATTATTAAAGTGCCTCTGATTTTGGACATGACAATGATAATAGCGTATAGAAAATATATAGCAGACCGTTAAGCACAATGTTCAAAACGATATTAACGTTACAGCCATGTTAATGGATTACAAAAAGCGAATATTGTTGGCTATGCGCCATAAATTGTGAAAGCAGTTGCAAATAATAGTTCGTGTAGTCGACAGCGTCTGTTTTTGTTGGAAAATTATTTGTTGGTACAGTTTAAGGACATATTTCCGATAAGACTGACACCGGAATGCAAGTTCTAGGTAACCAACTTTATTTATTCATCGCTAAAATAAAATCCGAAGCTTGGAAAGATGAATCTAAGGCAAATTAAATTGATGGTGTACAGACCACGGACTGTTGTTTTTGAGGCAGTCGAATAATTGATTTAATTATCTGACTCGCATTGCCGGCCTTTTCATGACTCTTACTAACATTGTTCGTGTGCATTAAGTTCATTACAATATCCTGTAGGGATTTAATTTTAGGTACGATAAAAAGTATCTTGATACGCTCCAGGATACAAGATATCCATGCGGCAAATTTTATCAAGATAGCACGGTGAAAAGGTAATGAAAACGCATAACGCAAAACAAATGTACTCTGAAGGATCAACAGCGCTTTTTTTATGTTACATTACGTATACCGGATGACCAATAATATATTACACTCGATTGACATATTCGGTAACAGATGAAACAGTTAACAACCCACACGTCCAGTGTTCTGATGTACTACTGTTGATAATTAATTAATATAAACGCAAAACGGCTAGGAAAATGGCATCCATTCCGTAATGAGAGCACACTGTTCACGTCAATGATATGAGAGACATGTTAATTCCATTAACGAAATGAAAACTGATTTTCATTTACTGTTTGTTGTTCTTTGTTAGTTGCAAATGATATTTAGTTTGTGTTATTTTTTGACGTCGTACAAATAATCATCGTTAGCGTATGCTTTTGTGGAAGTAGTTAAATAGCGAAGCCTTTTAGCGACTGAAAGGATGTCTTTAAAACATTTTCATGTAGGTGTGTATGGTATATCCGCCAAAACGTTGCGAATATATTATACTTCATGTTGCCACACAATATACGGCTTTGTCGGTAGAGTGGTAACTAGACACAGCCAAAGCCTCCCACCATCCAGGCCAGAGAAAATTCGAATATTATAAATTCCAAATTGCCACTGGCGGTATTCGAAACTGGGACCTATTACTTAAATTTACAGCGATCACCGAGGTCGAAAAGTTTAACATAACTTAGAGCCGCTAACAGAGCTATCGATGTTATGTGTTAGTCCAAAGTAGGTAAAAGGTTGAAGTTCACTAGAATTTCTACCTTTTACCTACAATTACACAATTACAAACAAGGTCAATAAAGTCGCTCCATTCTCAGAATCTAAGAGAAACCTTTCGCACAAATGTAGGAGGAGGTTGTTGATTAAGGTGAACAAGGTAAGCAAAACACTTGAATCTCGTCGTTACCGAATGAATCGTTATGGAAAGCGATGTGAATTTTGCTCGGTAAGCATGTGATTATATTTAAGTATATTATTTTATAAAACTTAGAAGATGTTTAAGCTTGTTAGTATAAACTTCCTTTATTAATATGTCAATAGCATTTTAAATTAAACATACACGACAAAACCCTCTTGTTCTAAGGCGTTAAAATTTTTAATTTCCTTCGATATTTCGATACAATTCCGCGACAGCACGACCAATCTGTTCGTGTAATATATATATATTTGTTATACAACATATGTATATAAATAAAAGTATCACGTGCTTCTTTTTATCTAACACGCAAGTAGGTTGAGTTACTGTAGTTATGTACTTTATAAGAAAAAAAATCCAATGGTTGACCATATATAGCAGGTTATAATTAATATTAATATTTTCATTAATATTTATTCGTATGAGAGCATCTCTCAAATATATATTTTTTAATTATTATGATTCAATTTGCCATATCAACAGTTTTACATAATATTGGTGAGTTTGGAGGAAACTAAACGTTACGTGGCTTTGACAGAAGGACTGATGGACAGATTGCAATTTCACTGAAGCTATAAACAATAAATAAACCCTAAATGTATTCAATATTAATTATACCGTAACGTTAACGGTCTCCGTATTTTAAAACAAAATACATCTTGACCTTTTTCAAAAAGTAAAAAGTCGTTTTTTTGTACCATTCGAAGTGAGCTTTTTAAAGAACGTCATTACTATTCTTAGAAACAGATATTTCTTCGTCCGTTTTCAACTTCTTTAATATACTTAGCAAGAAAGAACATCCTTTCTAAAGACTCAAAGAAAACATTCCGCCAAAGGTATTATGTTCAACTCATAATTAAAAACATGTTGGTAGGTAGGTTGCTTAGGTTTTTAATCTTGCATTCTTATGGTTGTAGATCATATCAATTGAAGACTCCTCGAGAGAAATATAGTGAGTATTAAATTAAAAGCAACTTTGTAATACCGTTTAAAAGTTTTCGTTATTCATGTAAAAAATAAACTGTCTGCCTCGATTTTCAAAACAAATTCACTAAAGCTCATAACCTCACTCTTCTGTGAAAGACTGACTGCAATCTCAGTGGGAAATTTATAATAATAATTAGTGGTGGTGATGTGAATGTAAGTTTGTTTGTTACGCTTTCACGCAAAAACTACTAAACCGATCAACATGAAACTTTGTACACATATTTCTGAAGGTATTGGAAGTAATATAGGACGCTTTTCATCCCTAAATTAAGCTCAGTTCTTTTGGGAGAGGGAACGAAAGTGTTTGACGATTTTACACCATAACGCCGTCAAATGATAACTGACTTAAATAATTACTTTTGTACTTTAGAGTTTATAATGCCTGTTTAATTCTGCACAAATTTCGTGTAGATCTGATGATGTGATTGGAGATAGAGGACAGAACTCCTCAGCGGCCGGCAGCAAACCCGTCATTTAAGGCTTAGCGATACTGAATAATATTTTTTTTTTAAGATCTACAACTAAATTGAATGCCACATCCACACACATTGACGGCCGATTGGCGCAGTGGGCAGCGACCCTGCTTTCAGAGTCCAAGGCCGTGTATTCGATTCCCACAACTGGAAAATGTTTGTGTGATGAACATTAATGTTTTTTAGTGTCTGGGTGTTTATATGTATATTATAAGTATTTATGTATGTTATTCATAAAAATATTCATCAGTCACCTTAGTACCCATAACACAAGCTACGCTTACTTTGGGGCTAGATGGCGATGTGTGTATTGTCGTAGTATATTTAGTATATTTATTACATCCAAAAACAAAAAAAAACGCGGACGAAGTCGCGGGCAACAGCTAGTATCAAATAAATCTTTATTGATGTCAACCCACAGGAAAGCTGTAGTAACAGCCGCTAAATTTACTGAATAATGAATTGCAATATTATCACTCCTATTTAAAATTTATCCAAATAATTAACGTAATGATTAATTTCCAGAGTGCCTATTATAAATATTTAATGCTGCTTATGTTTCAGTGGCACGTACTTACTGCAGCTTTCCGAAGTAATTTGATAATTGCACCGATAATAAATAAATAATGGATGCGAAAATTTCATTGGCTGATTGATTCCATTGCAAATTGATTCCAACTTGATTATTTAAAATTTATGTTGCAACCAAACCCCAACAATTGTTATAGACATTGGTATTACTTATGATCTTTATAAAGATGGTATCTGACAATGATAAATCGACGTCAGGGTGGGTGAGATGTCGCAGAGGACGCCACTGTTAGCTGCGGGGCATACATCGCAAAACGCAGTATTACAGTTTTAAAATCATTTATTTAATATGTTACTATGGTTTTGAAATAGAGTTTCGTATGACATACTTACCTTAAAGTTTCTAAAATAAGAATTATGATTATAAAAGAATAACAAGATAATACTGCTTTAACGCCTCGTTGTTTTTAGGTAAAACCCCAGACCTGTGGGTTCAGTTAAAAAAAAAACTCGCTATGTGAGGCTTTGGTTAATTTTCTAAGGTAACCGACCTCTAATCATTGGGGGTTAAAGAGTATCGCCATCCAACATTCGGCTTTACGCGAGAATCAGCTTGATTTAAAAATGTCAAGACTTATTCCTTGCGCGGTGCGCCTATTCGAGATATTAAAGTTATTACGCTTTTTACTTCATTTATCTTAATTTTTTGTCAGTAAAAGTGCTTTTGCCGCATTATCGAACGAGTTTCTTTGATGCAGATTAAATTTCTTTATCATGATCATGATAAATTAACACCCGATTAACGACAAGTCGGGTTTAAAGCCCATATCACCACGCTAGCAAAGAGCGGATTGGTAGACTTCACATACCTTTGAGAACATACTATCATGCATGCACAACTCCTCACACTGTTTTCCTACATCGTAAAACCAAATGATATTAAATTGCTTAAAAACGCAAGTACTTTCGAAAAGTTAAAGATCTGCGTGCCGGGGGTCGAAATCACTCGCCCCCGAAATATAATATGAATTATGAATATTTATTAAATAAAGTATATAGGCTTCAATAATTAAAATGGATAAAATGGATTCTATTTCCATTTTATCCATTTTAATTATTGACGCTATACGTTATTCAAAAAAAGAGTTGGAAAGCATGCAGGTGGAGTAGTAACAATAGAGCTTTAAAAAAATGCTGGATAAAAAGTTAAGCCTAAATGACTTTCTGTTATAGGTTTTGTAAAAATTCCGAATAGTAGAAAATCCCTGCAACCGAAGCGCTCTCAAAGGCATTGTGGAGTTCTAGCTGAGTTCGCTACTTCATTAAAACTGTTCCTCTTATCGGTAACCGCCAATCAAATTTAAACCGAACTCACTTTAAACTTTACTATATTCCTTTAACCGTACAATGGTCGGAACAATCGAATTTGCGAACAATTTTGTAAAACACAATTTCATTTTACGAGTATGAATTCTTCTTCTTCGACATTCGGTTTTTCGATGTGGGGATTTAATACCCATATCCTTGAGATATTTAACTCTTTAGGGGAGTGATCTGGTCACAAAGTGCATTATGTTATGTTCAATTCAGTGGATACAATACTAGTTGACTGTGAGGGTTATTAATTATCTACGTTCTGATTTTTATAAGTGACGGGATATAAGTGTAGGAGAAGGCGCTGCGCTTACCTATTTTGACTTACGAGTAAATACCTAGTTATCGTGCTGTAACAAACAGTCTCAGGTTCAGCCAGTTTTTTTTACTGTTATCTGCAAGCATGAGCTGCTATGGTTAAAAACTTAAAATATTGTCATAATTTGGTTTCATATACGATGTAAGATTAGAAAAGAAGAATAAGAGATTCATACCAACATTTAACCCTTTAAATACCAGTAAAAGCTGGGTCACAGTATGAGAATGGTTGTTTGACGCCTTTGATCTCGATGTAAACGGTATACTACGAGAGTTGCGAGAGTCGATTGATATTTAGAAATTTTTTTTTAATCTTTCCCCTTACCCTATTTAAGGGGTTAGATTCGGGAAGTGGTAGGAATCTCTTCTTCATTTTTACTTACATCGTGAAACCAAATTAATCGCAATATTTTAAGTTTCTAACCTTAGCAGATCAGGCTGACTGTTGATAGATTAGTCAGTCTGGACAAGTGCTTTTATACACATCTTGCTCATTTTACATTGACATTCACTGACATATTAGTCATTTAGCGGCATGCAGGGAATGGAAATATACATAAAATTAACCCTGCAGCGTGCCTATCAAACCTGCAACTCCTTTGCGTGCAAAGCGAACAAACAGCGCTGCTGCCCGACGGATGTTTATTCTAGATTTACTTAATCAACGTTAGTAAGCATTTGCTTGATGAACTAATTCGTTCCATGCAAGCGTATTAAGATAAAAGGAATAACGTAGAAACTACATCAAGCATATTTACTTGTTGTGGTAACTTTGTACTTAGGGTCATTAATGTTCAGAAACTAGTGTAAGGTCGAAGTTTGCAACAATGCGAATACGTATGTAATAACTGTGATCCCTCGGGCGTGGTTTAATTTGACACTAATAGTGGTTTAGTTGTTCTGAACTTGTGTTTCAAACGTAGGAAATGTTAAATTAGATATATAATATATTATTTTCGTTAATATATATATTAAAATGTTTTAATCGAATATTTGATCGCAGAAAAAATCGAAGAACAATAAATAATATTTTCAAAATTTCTTATTAGTACTTTAGTCTTGACCGAAATATGTGAGATGTTGCTGAGAAAAATACAGCTGATATAATGCCGATCGAGTTTGCACCGCATACTTCTTATATGATATGAGAAGAATATGAGTCATATAAAACATATTAGGGAGCCTTAGTTCAGTCCTCATTCAGAGTTCTTGTTTGTATGATGTCAAATTTAATTACGCCCTTTATCTGTTAATTGTTAAAAATATTAATAAATAATTCATAAGTATTTGTAAGCAAGAGAACTTTTTAATAATGTCTTGAGTGTAAGTTTAAATAAATTAACGCAAAATTATTTTAATCTGAAAGGTTGGAGGTAGAAATTTAACCCAGTAATATTTTTAAATACCTATAACTGTTGATATTATACTAATATTAACCACCTTCTTATAGCTACATAGCCATTTATTTAAGCGCGCGAGCTGTAAGTAAATACCGCGATAAGGAAGTCAAGGTTGTAATGATCAATGCACACGTGTTTCAGACGACTTTTTTATAACACCTGCGAAGGAAAGAAAGAATAGGCTAAACTTTCAAAACTGTTCTCTGAAAATGACAATGATGAAATTATTGCGTAGCGTTCCGTAGTTTTGGTAGTTTTTAGTGGCATCGAGCTAAACACTCGCGATTTGTGCCTTGATTATTATTTAGTAATTATTAGTGATGAAAAATAATGTAAATTGCTTAACCAGATGACCCGCTGAACTTCGTGCCACCTCGACCGTACCGTAAGCTGAATAGTTTGTTGAAACTATTCTGCTTTTAATCTAATTCTTCTAATCGAACCTTATCTATGGAAAGCATTCCTTTTTGCATATTGATTTTTTAAACCAGTAAACTAGTTTAAAAAAAAAACAATATGCAAATAAAACCTGCAAAATTAAGCGAACAAAACAGTAAATCGTTGACCCGTTTTCGAGCTTTTGTGAGACTCGCGACATTATTTTTATTTATTGACATTATTGATGATATTTTTTGATTTTTATTTTTCTTGATCTATCTTATTATGTTATTGTTAAACTTATTTATTATCACGTCTTGCGTAACTTAAAACAGTTCAATAAGTTTTTTTTTATAAATAAGATATTTAACTCAAGGAGATAACATGAAATCATTGTGTAAGTTTCTGTGAATAGCCTGTTCAAATATATTGAAAAGTAAAGATAAAACGCATAATAGAAATCCTCTGTGATCGAACATTATCAGTTTTCCATGTCATTTAGTTTACTCAATAAGGGGAACCAATGAACCAGTAACACTGGGTGCAGGTATTCAACGATAAGTAAGCCAACCAGAAAAGATTAAAGGTAACAAAACTAATAGTTTGAATAATTTCAACCCTCTTGCGGTTTTTCGTGAAATTATGAAATTTTCAATGCGGCCTTAAAAAACCAGTTTCAACAGAGGAACTGCCAATGTGTTTACTTTTTAGAGAATGTTTCATCCACCCCTTTTGTAATTCCATCATCATCACTATCAGAAGTCTGTAAACCTCCCCTGCTTGACATACATTTAATAATAAATGATAAATAAATAAAATAGTTTATTTTTACAAGTTTTTACAGTTTTAACAAGATTGCAAGTTTGGAACCTCCTTTTAGATGTAGTAGTACTATACCTGTATCTGAAGACTCCGCTCTTCCATAACAATATCCGTTATATGCGTAAAAGAAGTAAGTTGCATTTTAAAATAAATTTAGGAACACTGAAATTTAGGTATATTAACATAATGTATATGCGTGCGCGTGTGCGTGTTTGTGAGTGTGTGAGCCTATTTTGTCGATACATATGGAACTTTAATTTATATCTTAGCTGTGGGCTTGCATACATTTTGTTCACCACTCTATTACGTTAAAAAAAAGAAAATGGATTTTTCAGTGATCTAGTGATAGTGATTACTTATAATCCGGACGTAATGATATATTTATTGTATGCAATGCATCTATTGCATAGCTAAAAGCAAATCGGAAATACATTGAAGTTAAGTTAAATCTGTTTATTGAAAATTTTCCGTTAAAGTAGGATATACACATTAAAAAGCGATTACAGACGCTCCGGCTTATCGGGCATACGTCTTGGATCAACAAATTTAAGATACAAAGACTACCAAGAGAGCGTAAAATATAAGAGTAAAAACTAGTTTAGTTACCGTGGAACGCCAGGTCACGTATGTTAAACAGACGGAAAGGGGGTTGCTTCAATGTAAATGTTTTTTTTTGTTTTGTCACTTCACAAAATCTATAGGTACCTACTGATAAAGCAATTTATGTTTGACCAAATTCTCGAATACTATTGAATAAAATGTTACATTAAATACCTTATTAATTCGGGTTTTGTATTCCATCCATTTGTCCTATTAATCTTATACTAGCTGTCCCGGCGAACTTCGTACCGCGGATTTTTTTTTTATGAATGTTATATTTTAATGCTTATTATCCTATTCCGGTCTAAGAGGAATCCAAAAAATCAAATATCAAAAAAATTGGTCCAGCCGTTCTTGAGTCATAAATGGTGTAACTAACACAACTTTATTTTATAAATATAGAAGATGATTGGTTTAACGCCATTTAAATTTAGTGACCAAACCACGAAGAAACACCTTATTTACCAAACACAATGTTACAAGTACATCCCTACTTATATTATAAAAGCCAATGTAAGTTTGTTTGTTACGCTTTCACGCAAAAACTACTAAACCGATCCTCATGAAACTTTGTACACATATTCTTGGTAGTGTTAAAAGTAATATAGGATACTTTTTATACCGACATTAAGCTCGGTTCCTTTGGAAGAGGGTCATCCCCTCTCCCAAAGGAACCGAGCTTAATGTCGGTGTGTGTGTGTGTGTTTGACGATTTTACACCATAAACTCCGACAAATTATAACCGATTTAAATAATTATTTTTGTACTATAGAGGTATATGTGTTTAATTTTTCCCAAACTGTGGTTAGGGATAGAGGACAGAACTCCTCAGCGGACAGCAGCAAACCCCTCATTTAAGGCTTAGCGTTACTGAATACTTTAATTTTGTTAAGATCTACAACTAAATTTAATGCCACATCAAAAAACAAAATCAAACGCAGACGAAGTCGCGGGCAACAGCTAGTACTTTATAAAATCTCAAGGAGTAAAAGATTGAATAAGTTACACAAAACAAACAAAAAATGTAAGACTTTAGTCTAAGTTGTGTAGAAAGAGGTCAAATGACCAACCGATTCATCGTTTCTGTATAGGAAGCAAGAACGATGAATCGGTCAACAGATCGAAACTAGGTCACATTCAGTCTAGCCTCGAGGTATCCTGTAAACGCTACGATAACGTATGACTACAATATATGAGGGGTCTTATTGCTGGGTCTACCTTGCGGCGAACTGTGATAAATGCGTACGCACTTACCTTTATTGTCTAGCTATTTTACAAGCATATCTATGACACATAGATAAGAACAAAGATAGTCAAGAACACATTTATATAACTACATAAAATATTAATTTAAAATTTTCAAAAAACCTCGGCACCATATAGTACCTTGTCATTATCTTAACTTATCAATTGATATCCATATAGGGAGGTTTGCGAAAAAAAATGTAATACACCATTTTGCGGTGGCTGCCATCTTGTATTTGAAATTTATCATAGTTAGTCCAGTGTTCTACTAATCAAGCCCTTTCATTTTATTGTGGCAGCGACCATCTTAAACTTATTTTCATTAAACATACATAAGAACAGAACGGACTAATTCAATTTTCGAACAAAAAAAACTAAATCAATTTGATTAAGTCGGTCGATATGTTCGGAACCTAGATGCCACAAGCAAACACACGCAGGTGTGCTTGACAAACTGACCTAACCTGAAAAACTTTTAAAGGTTCGATAATTAATATTTGTTTTCTGTTTTAAAGGTATTGCAAAAATAAGATAAGTATTTTGTATATTCTTATTATCTTGTTTTTAAGTAAGTATTTATTAATTATTTTTCTTATAGATCAGCAAGAAAATTTATCAAAAATACCTACGTATTTTTTTAAAATTTTTGGAAATAAAATAAACCGTGCTTTAATGTACATTATTCTTCTCTCTTATTCATATTTATTCTCTGTGTAACGCATGGTATTACAAACGCGAAAACCGTTGAAACTTTTATTAGCTACCGTCAGCAGACACGCTTACTTATTCCTCAGTTCTTTATATAAATTTTTCATAAACGACCTTTCTCACCCGCGAGCCCGCCATTCATCACCCTGATTTGTTGAGTGCAATATAAATCACGGATTAGGTATTTATGAAAAAAACAACAAACGCGATCTGAAGAACGTGTCCCAAATTTACAAAATGTTTTGTAATGATATTGCGACACTCACTGTTGCGTTTCCAAGTCATCTCTAACAACGAAACCGCATTAATTTCCCGATGGAATTAATTAAATACTTCAATTAAAAAAAAAAACTAACTGCGTGTTGAACTTGCCGAGGGTTTTATATGTTTGAACGGAGTATTTCATAATATGAAAGCTACATGACATATTATTTTCTTCAACAAATCTGTTTCGTAATGACTATATTCATTTGAAATATTAGTTGTAAAGACCTTAATTTTTTTTATATTCTTTTTCCGTAAATTTTAATGTTAGAGAATTCCTAAATATACGCAACTACTGTCTAACATACTATGGACTTGGGAAAAATCAATGTGACAACATGAAACTGCATTATATATATTTATGCCTAATTGCACTGATTTTTATTTCTTCCCTTAGTGAATCATTCAATCAATCAGTGTGTGGTGTGGAACCCTAATTTTTTGTGTAGTATCACTACATCTTTATCCAAAATACAATAAAAAATCTTTATAGAAATCATCTTATTTCCAATATATATAAGCGTAGCATAACGTTGGGATATTGGGATAATTTATCATGCAGTGTTTTTACATGCACTGCATGATAGATTATCCCACTATCCCAACGTTGTGATGAATTCTTCAATTAGAAAGGTGCTATCAGTTAAAATGAGTAAAACACGGCTTTACTATTGAGACGTTATGCCACTGTTATTAACAAGACCCTGTAAGGCTTTAAGTTTAATTAAATCAAAAATTTTTGGAGGACTTTTTGATTAACTTCGGACCTAAGTGAAAAGGACGAGACATATGAACAGAGAAACTGAACACTTATTATTAGAGTTCTGTTTTGACACGGGAAATAGTTTTGTAATGTTTGTGCAAGCATTTCACTTCCTTATGTCGTAATTGTTTGTTCATATGTTAAATGTATAAAAAATACATCAAATACTTAGTTTAGATAGTTACAATACATAGTTTTGCAACGTTTTATTATTTAAATTTTTTTTCCGGCCTTCTGTAGTGAGTCTCCCACATATGAGCAGGATTTAGGCCGTAGTCCATCGCGCTGGCCAGTGCGGATTAGTGGACTCCACACGCCTAGAACATTATAGAGAACATTATAGACAATTTTCAGGCAAGCAGGTTCCTTCACGATGTTTTCCTTCATCGTTGAAGCAAGTGATATTTAATTGCATAAAACGCATAAACTTAGAAAGTAAAATTAAATTGTAAAGTTAGTTGTGCGTCCTGGGATTCGAACTCGGCCTCCGGAAATTTAGTCTGAAGTCCTAACCCCTAGGCAATCGGCGTTTCGCTCTTTTTAATTTAAAAAAAAATCTAAACACATTATTTCACCTGACAGGCTTATGCCACCAAAATCAAACCCCCAGTCTCAAATGAAAAACGACCCAATAACTAGGTTTGCCATTTACAAAAAAGTCATTTCCGGGATTTCCTTTTTCGATATCCGGCGCTTGGCGTATTTCGTGGCTCACATTTTAATGCTACTAATATTAAATAAAAGATAAGAAAGTTCCCGCCATGAAATGGTAATATATGTTCAGATAAAGTTGGAACTTGGTATGAAACTTTATTTTTTGCCAAAATTAAATAATTTAAATTCTTCTATATTCTCTATAAGAAGTTCCAATGTATTATATTTCAAACATTATTAAGATTATGCAATTAACTAAGTTTACAAGAACTGTTATCATCTTCAGTCGGGGACTTTCAACGGGTCTCACATTGAGAATGGTTTAAGCCGTAGTAAACTACGCTCGTTAATTGCGGATAGATGTCTTTGCACGCTTTTGAGAACCTTATGGAGAGTTCGCAGGCATGCAGGTTTTCTCACAATGTTTTCCTTAACCGTTGAAGCAAATGATATTTAATTGCTTAAATCGCACATAACTTAAAAAGAGGTTAAGAGAGGTTCGTACCCGGGCTCCAACTCGGCCTCCTGAAAGTGAAACCGAAGTCCTAACCATTAGACATCCCCGTTCCGAACCGTTCTACAAACGATAAACTTACTATGGCAGTTCAGAGAAAAACTTCTCAATGAAGAGAGAGAAGAGATTCTCAATCTTTTTCTTTCAATTGAGAAAATGGAGATCTGTGTTTCTAGAAAAATTTGCGGGAATCTCAAGAGCTTTTGTGTTTGGGCCCTTCCCTGAAACCCCGGTCGGTTGGTATCCCTACCTTCCGCACATCATCGCGAATGTATTACCAAGATATGTATGCGCGTGCTTTTAATATATTTACTGGGTACATTACCTACATACCCTGCTACACCTCATTACACATTTTCTTTAGGCAAACATTTTCCGAGTAAGTCTATATAGATAACTCGCATTAGCATATTTCTATCTGCTGAGAAATTAACGGAGGTATCTAGATGTTCTGTGTTGTTTAGGTCTATAACTAGTGATAAAAGAAAAAGCATACACTTTACATACTAGTTATATAAGTTATACATAAGATTTTATACAGTCTATAAGAACAGATGTACTAAACATTTCAAAAGAGTTTATGAAGTTAAGGAAAGATCTACAAATTTTACCACTAGACTAAAAAAAAAGTTTTTCATGTCATGACGTTTACAAACATTCAGTGCAAGCGATATCTTGAGACTATTTTTTTTGTCCCATCAGTGTCATTCGTTAATTAAATAAGATTCTTTTTGACGTCTAACAGGTTTAAAATTGACCTCTAAAAATTACACAGTTAAAGTATTACTTTGCATTATGCTAGCATTACTTAAGTTGTGAACACGATCTCAGACATTATTATTTAGCTTATGCTTACTATAAGTAGGATTCTTATCAAAAATAAAATGAGGTTCTCTTTCCATTTATCTGTTGGGGCACGATTGCTATCATAATTATATTATTTCAAGTAGTCTTCAAGTACCGAGTAGTAGTATTTCAAGTACCTTTTAAGCACATTTGCTACCTGACCCTGTTTATTTGTAGTTTCACAGCCACAGTAACTCAATCATCGGTTGAAAAGATCTATAAGCGAGCAAGAGATAAAATTTAACATTTTTTTTATCTTGTGAGAGACGTAAGTGGACCCAGTGGACTCAAGAGCTACGAAACCTGGTAACCTCGATTTAGTAAAAATGTTTAACACATTGTTTAAACTTATGAATATCGCCCATATTACCAAAAGTATTCTTTACTTGTTTGGAATTTTTGAGACATACTAAACAAGTGTATTATAATACACCACCTAACTACGAGTACATTGCCCCGTTACCCACTAACCCCATTTTCTCAACATATTCCAAGCTATTAGGTTGTCTGGTAGATTGCTCTTGATATGAGTTTCTTGCCGGCTTCTTCTCGGTAGAATCTGCCTTCCGAATCGGCGGTAAAGTTACTACAAATAGACATACTTGACGTTTAAAAAGTGCTTATATAAGCCTACTTGAAATAAATGAATTTTTAATTTTGAATTTTATGCCTTTTATACCTAAGCAAATAAAAGATTTGTAATCTGTTTTTTAACAAGTTTTTGTGTGCAAAATTTTGTGCTTATATTCCTACATTATGGGTATGCAGTAGCAAGCTAAAGTAATGTTGAAACGATATTTGCAAACATGTTGAGTTGTTGACACGAAAATGGGTACATACATAAAAGTGCTTGTATGCGTTTCTTTCCGATTTTCTTTCACTAATGCCTCCTAGAAAAGAGCCATTCATACACAAGTACCTACTGCCTTTTCATGCCTTGCCAAGGAAATGCTATTTTCTGTAACTCTTTCAAACTTATACTGTGGTTTAGATTACCATTAGATATGCTTGTGTCTGAGACAGATTATATGAAACAAAAAAGGGGAAACGTAAAGCAACAGTTTTTACAAAAGGGACTATTAAATTTGGTTCGTCATATTAAAATAAAGTCTTGTGTGCATTTTTAATTAATGCAGATTTAGCACGAGACTTAATCTGACTTTTTTTCACATAGTTTACCCGAAATAAAAAATATCCTTTTTCAGTCTCCCTGCGGCAAAATAAAGTCTCAAGATCAGTTTAGCTATAAAGCCTTTGTCTATATAGGTAACGAAATGTTTATTTTCAGTCTGTCCGTCCTTCGATCCGTCTGTCTGTCTGTCGGTCTGACCGTTTAAGTATTCTAATCACGGCGAAACGGGAGTGGATTCCCGGGACGGTCATTTGTCTGATGTCCGATTTACAATTTTTACTTGATTAGAGGTTTCGAAAAGGATGATTCAATTCAATTTTTATAAGCGAGATCATTAATAGCCCACATCTCTGTCTTTTCCGTAAATATGTTAAAAGAAGCAAAATCGCTTTATTTTATACCTGTACTTATCTTATATCATAGCTTGGTATATTTGGCACTACCAGTACAATTGAGAAAATATTGATTTATTGAGTAAGTAGATTATGCAGAAGTAGAAGTAAACCGCGTTCAGTAGTAGTAAAAGTAATTCCATGGGTATTCATATTATTCCTGCAAAGGATATCATGTTTTATTGCATATCGGTGCGTGTGATTTTTTTTTTTTTTAATGAGGTAACTACTAACAGTCGCATTAATAAAAGCAGATTCCTATTAAGGTCAGTACTCGTACGTTAAGTTTTTAAATCAGGGTAGGCAAATGTAAAACAAAAAGCCGTTTATTTTCCGAGGCTTTTGTATGCCAGAGCCAGCAGCAGAGGTACCTAGACTTTAAACTTTCGTAATTCATTCTATATATTTGGGTCATACCGCAATCTATTCAATTTTTTTAAGGCTAGAGATTTTACTCAGATTTGCTACTATTGTATCCCCTGAAGCAGTGCCGCTATTCTTATAAAAGGTGAAAAAATTTTTTTTTCTGAAACTTGTCTGTTGTCTCTTTTAAGTAGGTACCTACTAGTAAAAACCCCGGCATATCTACTACAAAGCCACCCGGCCAATGTCACGCGATTTGTGTTTTACTCTTAAAGTTCAAAGTCTAATTGCAAAAAATTGCATTTTGACGACGTCCCTGGTGCAACGGGGAGCGCTTTGAATTTCAGTAGTA
The DNA here is from genome assembly GCF_905163445.1 of Pararge aegeria. NCBI lineage: Eukaryota > Metazoa > Arthropoda > Insecta > Lepidoptera > Nymphalidae > Pararge > Pararge aegeria. The sequence goes on from NC_053193.1 coordinate 8,991,943, forward strand.
GGCCATTTGGAAATTTATAATTTCTGAATTTACACTGGTCTGGTCTGTGGCAGGCTTTGGCCGAGGCTAGTTACCACCTTACTGGCAAAGCGATTTAGTGCTCCGATGCGATGCCATACTCCCTAATAGGTCCGCTACCATCTTAGACTGCATCATCACTCCACCCGTTGATATCGCAGCAGGCCAACTTGTACTGGACTTTAAAATAAAATAAGCTTATTATTATTATTGTTTTATTTGGTCATATAAATAGCAGTGACTATGGCGTAACTGACGTAAGTGACATTTTGACTCTCTTGATCAATAAGTCAAGGCTTAATACCGGCGTTAATGTTTCTACCAATGCGTGTCAAAGATGTTTTATATTAAAAAAAAACGTGATGCGTAAATTGCTTAAAGTAACTAGGCACCATCACAGCGTTCCGCTATTATGTTTGATTATTTTTCATTTGGTCAAATAGACCTGCGAGGAATATAACTTTCAGATATTTAATTTCAATTTTATTTAAATTGAATTAACGAGCTATCTAAAATGGTAAATTATATTATTTTATGAAACCAATGTCTTGCAAATGTACACGGGGTCAAAGAAATATAAATAGGAAGCGCGTCCCCACGTCTTAGTCTAATGTTTAATGCATTATGCGAGATCATACACGAACCGCCAATCAACCCACTAAACGCTCAAACAAGTAAACCACTCATTTAATTGTTAAAGTAAAGTCTGTTATATATACAATACACTATTATTAATTTTCCTCACCCAACACAAAGTATATAACGATGAATAAACTGGTTTTGAGCACTGTTCTAAGTTCATTTCTGCCCTACTTCTACAAGGGATACTTTGACATATACCAGATGGTATATTTCAGGTCAGAAATACTATAGTGGCAATTAATATACATAACAGAACGCCACAAAGTGGGTGATACGTTATCGTCGCGGTGCGCTTAAAAGCCCGCATTAATATTAGTTACACCCACTTTATCTACGTTTGAGTAAACTCTGCTTAATGTACCGTGAAGGCAACTTAAGAACTTAGACTTAAATTACTCTGCTGGGCGACGACATCGACTAGAATATCGTCATGTATTGAAATAGCATCGCATATTACGGTATTTGTTACAGATTCTGGAATGGTTTGAGTTTTTTAATCTTAGCTAAAAATAATTGTAAAACTTTAATATTTCAGTGGTAAATGTTAAAAATATTCCATAATTCCGCGGACGATAAACTTACAGAAACAGAAAAGGTACTTTTTTTAAATCTAAAATCTACCAATTATATGTAACTTTTCTTCTTAGTTCTTAGACGCACTTGTTCGTTGGTTATAGGCATAGTAAAATTATTTACATCTATATCTATCTATCTATATTTATCTATCTGTCTGTCTGCCTGGGCGCAACAACTTTAAAAGTAACTTAGGGATTTTCATACGGTTTTCACTAATGGACAGGGACTCATGCGGAAGGTATAGTTTTCTGGCTAAAATTTAACGATGTTTGTTGAAGATGCCATACCGACTTGGAGCTTTACTGGCGTACGATCAATATTGATGATACATAAAAATAAAATAAATGTACTTTGAAGTGATAATTTTTTAAAAAATATCCGCGAGGTCTATGTCTAACTGTTATTGGTTAAGTCACATTTGTCAATCAAAACACGGCTACTATCGAAAAGTGACACAATCATGATATTAGTTATTATCCAAATGTTTATAAGTTTTATAATTAAAATTTATTATGTACCTGTACATTGCTCATTAAATTATGCAAATTGGAACTTATGTTAGAAGCTAAGACGGTTATAAAAATATAAAGAGTAAGAAAAGTGCCGCGAACTTTTATTCTACAGCTAGTATAGCTGTTGTATATTATGATGACTTTACAATGAATAAATCAACATCTCCTGAAGATGCTCCGGTGTCGGAGCGAAACATGCGTAGACAGTACATTAGTGTGTAGTATAAAGTACCGTAGGTGTGGAGTATAAAGATTGAAACAATTATGAATAACACCATACAGATTCTCCTGGTTCTCGCGGAGTATTGCAAATTAAGCTAAATTTTCAGAAGATGTACCTATTAATAGGAAGAATTTTGTCGACCTCCCTGGCGTAACGTGGAGCGCTATGAATTTAAGTAGGAGGTCCCGGGTTGGATCTCCGGCAGGTGCAATTTAGGAATTTATAATTTCTGAATTGGTCTGGTCTGGTCTGGTGGGAGGCTTTAGCAACTACAACTAGTTACAACCCTAATTATTAAGACGTGCCGCTAAGCGACGTATGACATTAAAAGTTCAAGCCTTCGAAATAATATCGCACAATAATTGTACGTAGGTTTTCAACTCATATTATTCGAATCTTTTTTTTTATTAAACTTCTTTATTGCCTCCCCAAAGCTCATTTAATGTAAAACCTACACCTATTTCAAATCTCAGACACAATAAACGTTTTATATCCCAATTTTATTGTCCTGCCCTCTTCGTATTATCGTTGCATTTATTCGTAATAATAAAGCTTTTAACGACTCTAAGTTAAAATGTTTTATGTATTGCGGCAAGAAATCAGTATAATTTTTTTAGCGTTTTCAACATGTAGACCATATATATCTCGTCTGCAATGCCTCGTTTGACGAAAGTTTGCTCAAAATATTCACATGACTGCCCAAAGAAGAAGTATCACGTTTTAAGGGTTTATGTATTCTGTTAGATAATTATAAACATATTGTTTCCATTTTGGATGGGAATTTGTATAAGCACCAGTGCGTTGTGGTATAAAATCTCTTTTTTGAGTAGACTCGATACAACCAACAAATAGGTGCTAAGGTTAAGATTTTGATTACTACAGACTATAGCAATCGCGGCCAATCAAATAAATATCGCTTATAGAAATTGTTGGATGGATGTTGTAGAAATGTGGAATATTAGAAGATACAAGTATTTAGGGTTTTTGTATGCATGTATGTGAGCTTCTTCACCCTGCAACGACTTCTAAATACCTGTACAGATTTGGTTGTATGAAGAATCCTCACAATATCACGCATTACTCAATAAAAATGGCTGTCTGGTGCCGTTTTCAATGTGTTATGGCAATTGTGTTTTTCAATCAATTTTTTTAGTTTAAAGAATGTGTAAAAAGACATTTAATACATCGAAGTTACTATACTTTTGATGGATTTCTTAATGACAAGGTTACCTGGAAGCAAGCCGCTCCGCTTTTATCTTACACAAGATAGAACAATTGTAAAATGATGTTGGAAACGTTTCTTGCTGGCTTCTTTTCGGTAGAATCTGCCTTCCGAACCAGTGGTAGTGTCACTACAAACAGACATACTTGACGTTTCAAAAGTGCTTACATTTTGCCTTCTTGAAATAAATGAATTTTGAATTTGAATTCAATTTTGATTTAGAAAGGCGGATTCTACAAGATGCAAACTATGTAAATACATTATCTCAATATTAAGAAGTGTGATTTTTTTTTTGTTTCACAACCATAAACCAGCTTACAAACATTGTTATAAAGGTAGCCTTAATGCTTAAGCATTTTTTTACCAGCCATACTAGCGTTAAAAACGAGTGAGGATTTGGCCAAAAAATATATATCTTAATATATATAAATCTCCTGTCACGATGTTTGTCCGCGATGGGCTCCTAAACTAATTAACCGATTTTGAATTAAATGGGCACACCGTGAGCAGTCTGGTCCAACTTAAGAGATAGGATAGCTTAGATCTTTAATTATAGTCGCAATTTTATTTTATTGCAAATTATTTGTCTATAATAAACCCTCCTAGCTTTAGTTTTAAGTTTACGATTGTAGTTATCGCCATCACTACTCACTGCTATGTACACATTTTGTATATAATAACGCATCAAAAGTGCCATCTATGTGCCTATTTGAATAAAGAAATATTTGACTTTGACTTTGACTTTGACTTTAAATTGACAGTCACGTGTTATATATATACTTTAAAGACAAAATCAAACGCAGACGAAGTCGCGGGCAACAGCTAGTGTTATATATATATATATATATATATATATACTACTATAATCATTTAAGGCTTCGCGATACTGAATACTTTAAAAACAAAATCAAACGCAGACGAAGTCGCGGGCAACAGCTAGTAATTATATAAATGTAGATGTTGTTTTCTAAAAATAGATGATTTTAGAAACATACAGCTAAGAATATTGCAGAAGTTGCAGGCAATTTACACTCTAACTGAGTTTCATGTTTCGACATGGCATGGGATTTCTCAAGACTTAGTTAACTTGTTGTGATATCAACTTAGTAATACTACTTAACGGGTCAAGTAACTTTAGTACTTGACTATCATTGTTATGACGAACTATGTTATGACAGCTAATGAGATTGGAGATTGGAGGAGATTGCTCACCTGATGGTAAGTGGAAAACCATCGCCAACAGAGCAAACTTCATAGAGCATGCGAGGTGCTCGTCCTGCATCATGCCGCTCTGTGTCCATCAATTTGAGGCTTAAGTGTTAAGTCTCAACCACGCTCTTCAGACTGGAACACCGCATTGCAACAATGCTGATTAGCGGCAGAAATAAGCATGGTAATAGTACTACCGCGCTCGAGATCTTTCACAAAAGCTACTGCTAAACGTCATAATCATGTAAACCAACGGACGTCCACTAAGTATCTTCTTAGGGTGCCGTCTCCATACGAAGGTTGGCAATCATTATGGCTATCTTTACTTTGGACACCGCTGCTCTAAATAAAGATTTGGTGCTCTTTCCAAACCATTTTCGTAGGTTTTTGAGCCATGATATTCTTCTCCGGCCAGGCCTTCTTCTGCCTGCCACTTTACCTTGTACCATAAGCTGAAGAAGTTCATACTTTTTGGTGTTCCGCATCACATGACCAAAATATTCTAATTTTCTTTTTTTACCTCTGGAACAATTAAAAAAAGGTACTCTTAGTACCTCTGGGACCTTACCCATTCTCTACAATACAGTGCTATTCCGTACACAATCTGTCCAAGATATTCTTAACATACGCCTGTACACCAACATCTCGAACACTTCGAGTTTCCTGGACATGGTCTCTGTTAGAGTCCAAGTTTCTACGCCATATAGGAATACAGAGAACACATAACACCGCGCTATGCGTGTTCGACGAGCAATGCTTAGGTTTCGGTCACAGAGAACTTTTCAGATATTGTATATATTATATGTATTTATTTTCAGAGTATACTAAGTAGGGAGTTCCAAATACCACGGTCTTGTGCTGCTAGAGTCTAAGCTCCCCGCGACTCGCTTGATGACAACCGTCCAACTTGTGTATCAACGCTGCGTTTACCGGTGCGAGATCGCCATTCCAGCTATTGATATTTAATATTGAATAACAAAAAAGGGATCATGTTTTTATTTATACTAATAGCAGAAAAACGAGAAAGTGGCTCACTTGATGTTTAGTGATCGCCGCCGCCTATGAAAATCTGCAGCACTAGAGGAGCCACCGATGCCGGTTTTCAAGAGAGTTGTATAGAGTTCCCGTAACTCTATATGCACTTTTACATTTATAAAATTTATATTTCCTCCAAATGTAGTGATGACACTAATTAAAATTATAAAAATTTAAAGGCGTTTGTTTATCTGCCCTTGAATATCCCTAAAAAGTAGTGTATCGATACACATTCGATGGGAGATTGCTCCTTTAATAAAGTCATGTTTTATTTGTTTTCTATAGAAAACAGGACGGTGATAACAATGCAAACGACTCATCCGATCAATCCCCACTTTGAAAGCAATATTTCCGCTATGGATGGGAATTTTTATAAATACCAGTTCGCAGTGGTTCAGAGTATTCTTTATGAGGAAACTAAAAACCTCAAAACAACCATGAAATACTTAGAGTTAATTTTGTGATTTCAATTAGTGTAGAAATCGCGTCCACTGTAATAAATATTTCCTTTAGGGCATAGTAGAATTGTAGAATGATAGAATATGAAACAAAAACACTATTTATTTATTTAGAATACTTTATTGCTCAAACTCAGAAACAATACAAGAAACACACAAGAAAAGAAAATAAAATAAGTAAAATTAAAACCAATTAAAAAAAAAATAATAAAGTTAAATACTGTTGTGTGCAAAGGCGGTCTTATTGCAAAAGCAATCTCCTACAGTGAAAGCAATCTCCTTGGTGAAAGTAATAACAGAAAACAATGAAACATACACAGGCGAGAAAAAAAATATGTATACTATATACTATAACATACACATATAAAAATTAATAAAATAAATAAATATATATATAATAAAACTTATTACTAATTACTAATTGTTACAATAAATACTGATATCGAGTTTTAGTTTTAGGTAAAGTAGCTAAAATAATAATATCCAAAAAATTATATCGCTTCAGCGTAACTGTAAATAGGTAAACATTATTATATGAAATATGAAGCCATATTATTTTTTTATTTTACCAATAAAACTCGGAGTTCATATTATGTTTTGAAAAAAACTACCTATCTGTTACTGAGAGAACCTACTATTTTTTGAATCTTTTAAAAATAAAACCTATTTAAGTTTATTTTTTAGTGTGAAAAGCAGTGAGTTTGTTGCGATAGTAACATAATAAATCAATGATGAAAAGTAATACACTTTTTTATCTGTATATCAGCTAATTAGTAAAAATTTTACAAATGAAATAAAATCTTAATTAATGTGACTTTCACAAGGTATATATGTCTTATGTTTATTATATTGTGTTTTGTACATAAATCACCCTAAGCCTTGTCATGTCAAAAGAGGTAATGTTTCGTATTTCATACGTTGTCCCAATCCCAAAGCTTTGTATCAACGAACGTGACACATAGCGTGATTGAATATTCACCTGGTACAGGCACTGACACAAAACGAAAAAAGCCTCTCGCTAAATATTTTAGGAGCCGAGCCATGCATAATAATAAGGTTTTATTCTCATATAGTTGTATAGATATGTGTCGAAAATTATTCATAACATTGATTTAAACTGAAACAATAGACCTAAAAATACGCTGCTCTATAGAAATAAATCTCTTTAAATTTTAAAACAAACGAAAACTGTCACTAAACAGAAAAAAAAAAAATATTGAAAATGTTTTGGATGTTGGAGTATAGCAAATTAAGCTTAATTTTCATAATTTAAAAAAAATATTTGAGAAACCGAGGCGTGCATACTACTTATCTAAAATTTAATTAATAGGTTATATTCCTATTAATACAATTGTTTAAATAATAAGCAGTAAATCCAATGATTGCAGCCAAAAATAAAACCTTACGCCAATACAGGAGAAGGAGAGGTCGTTTAAACTTATATTCAAGCCACAGAGTAAGAATAATAGTATTCGTTGTTAAATTTGCACCCAAGAACCATGAATAGGAGCTTTTTCGTTGTTTTTTCTACAGAATCATTTATCTTGAAATAGGTACCGACAGTGATCGAAGAACTTACCCATTTAAAAATAGAACTCGAACTGTTGCTAGCTGAACTCAATCTGCGGAACGTAGTTTCAAATAGAAATATAATAAAAAAATATTTTATAATAAGTATATAAATATTTGCATAGGGACTGTTGCTGGTTAAGAAAACATTTAACGCAAAAACAGAGAAAAAACCGACAAAAACTATGCCGCTTTGCTTATTTCCAAATTCAAAATTTTACATTTCAACATACAAAAATAAAAGTGGAACTATTGACGTAATTTTTCGCATTAATAGCATCATTACTGTAACCTAATTATTGGCACTTGAAGTGTTGTAGGTTATAATGTGAGGCATTATTTATTATAAGTTTTGTCTCATCCTCATTCATCTATTCCACCGAAAGAAAGCGATAACTTGTGTAGTGTATAAAAGCTACCTCTAGGAAAAATACAGTTTACTAATCTTTAATATTTATCGTGGAAATTGAGCAGCGAACCATGTTAACTACGCTACATCCATATTTCCTTAATCTGCCACAATAACCAGCGAGGCGGATAAATTTATGTGCATCCAAGGACATTTTATCACGGCAAAAGCGACCCGTGTTTGTTCAAGGGAGGGAATAAGAATTAGTGCATTTCTTATTATTCGTAGTAACAAAAATGCCCGTTTAAAGTCTGAGTTGAATATGTTAGCATAGAATGAGATGATGCAGTTTAATGGAAATGCGTTAACGTAAAGTAGGATCGCATTTTTCGATTTCCTTTGCAAGTTAGCTCTTGACTGCCATCTCACCTGCCAGTGGGCTAACCTGCTATGGACTAACATGGCAGTCATATTAAAAACCTATACCCTCAATCGATTTCTGTGCAGTATTGTATTGAAAAGCTATATCAGTTGGCTTGCAAGTCTTTGTCGGTAGGGTATCTAGCCGCGGCCAGAGCCTCCCACAAAATTTAAAGCAATGTAACGTTTTACTGTTACGCGCCATCTTCTCCCACCAGACCACACCAGAGAACACGGGTAAATTTTCTGCACCAAAAATATGGACGAAGTCGCGAGTATTGATGATGTTTTGCTTGCGACTCTTGATATTTTTCTCTTCACCTATTAAGCGGTCTACACAGACTGCCTTTCCCGGTGTGGATCGTCACTCTAGCACCTTGGGTTACTTTGGAATAATATTTTATTTCTGTAGGAACATTTATGCAGAGCATTGATAAAAAATATAGAAAGTTTATATAATTTTATAGGAAAGAGAATAAAATTCATAGAGTGCTATTCTACCAATTTTTTCCAATATTTATATTTCATTTGCTACGCAACTGCTGTATTTCAATTTTATCAAAATATTTTTCTCTCCTGCCAACCGCGAATACATTATTTTCTGGCGAAAACTTATAGGTTAAAGTCATATTGCAAATATGTCTTCTGCAGCTGTTTCTCGTCAAAGTTTGTACGGAAATTTTCTTTGAAATAAGCGAAATACTTATAATACCTATGGCATATTGAAAATCATAAATTGATTTTATTTCTTGCTTTGTATTGGTTTCTTATTAAAAAATATGACGTTTCCTAAAACTACTCTTGTTACTGTTTCCAGTTTAGTCTCCCACAATGAGAAGGGTATAGGCCGTAGTCCACCACCATGGCCAAGTGCGGGTTATACAAAACTAAAAAACTCATCAAAAACTCTCAGGCCTGGAGGTTTCCTCACGATATTTTCCTACACCGTTGAAGCTATGGTGTGTGCTGAGATTGCAACTGGGGTCCGAAAATCGAAGCCGAAGTTCTAACCACTAGGTTTTCACCGCGAACCTAAATTGTCTATTGTAGTATTTTATACACAGTACCTACACCAAGTTTTATTTAAGAAGAACCGTGTATGCTTCAAAATAGTTCCCATGGGCTTTAACTCTGAGGAAACACAAAGTTCTAAGTTTCAAGTGTCTAAGTTACTTTATGATAATACTGTAAATATTCATCAAATAAAAAAAATAGTCATAAACTTGTCTCATGTTTGTATATCTAAATTTGGCTCTAGGAACAGCAAGTTTGAGTTATAAACAACTGCTAATGTCGAGTATTTAGGTGAAGTCTTATCGTTTAAAGCAATCAATTAGTTACGGCAATACTCAGAAGTGTTCGGATACATCAAAGACACTTATAGAGCTTTGTTTACATTATTTAAGTGAAACTTCTTTATCGACGTATGGGGGAAATTTCATAGCAATGTAACGATTTTGGGCCATTTTCATTTTTAAGTCACAGTGTTCCGTTACGCGCCATATTTATTTGTAATAAATTTAAACCGTGGGTGTAATTATGATTTTTTTAAGGTGTTACATTTGCAATCAAAAACTGAAGTTATCCTGAATCAGTGAAGGAAAATTTTATTAAAACTAGCAATTATTTATTAATATGACTGTTATTCTAGTAATCATCAATTAATTGTAATAATAAAATTGAAAAAAAATATGTCATAAAGAAGTTTAACTTCTTACGTGGTTACACACACACACATTTTTTTGTTAGATTGTGATGTTGCTAGCGAGTTCATTCGGTATACGAAACTAAAACTACTATGATATAGTCGTGCTTGTATAATGTTACAGTATTAGTTTCCAAATGTGTAAAGAGCGTCCAAATTCTTCATAAAACCTTCCTAATTTATCTTCCGAAAATTGTGAATTTGGACCTACAATACGGTGACCTTTCTAAAGAGGGTACTAGAGAGGGTGACGATGGAATCACTTGACCCAGCTGCATCTTAAGGACGGTTAAATCTTGAAGGGTATTTCTTAATTCTGGACAATTTCGCACCAAGGTTAACTCTCAATAATAAAAACTTAATAAAATATAAAATATACTTAAGTATACTACTTATGTTACTGTTAATCTAGTAATCATCAATTAATTGTAATAATAAAATTGAAAAAAAAAATGTCATAAAGAAGTTTAACTTCTTACGTGGTTACACACACACACATTTTTTTTGTTAGATTGTGATGTTGAAAATATACTTAAGTATATTTTTTATTTTTTTAACTTTATCGCAATACTTTCTTGATCTAGTGATGAGCTTATTTAAGGTATTGGGATTGTCGCAAAAAAAAAAAATCTTATCAACTAACCAATATTATGTCTATCTTGTTACAATAATTGCTAAAAGCGACAATTATTTTGTAATTCTGCCCATAAATATAATAAATTATATTCAATAAGCTCTAAATATGATACACAATTTTTATTTTCACGTTAATGAGAAATATACGTGGTTACGTCAAATACCGTTTGTATAAATGTTATATCAAAGAATCGCTTGAGGAAATCTTGAAACTCAAATTAAGTTTCATAAAGTTGTTATAAAACTCGCTTTTCTTTAATTAGTTTCTACGTGTTCTTCAAGATATTTTAGCTACATAATAATAAATATATTTTTTTATCATACAATACATATATCATACTCTTAAATTAATATATTACCCGGTCACTACAGGGCACGGATCTCCTCCTACAATAAGAAGGGTTTAGGTCGCAGTCCACCGCTCTGGCCCTATTCGGATAGGTGGAATTCCTTTAAAAAAATAATCCAAATTATCCGTTAGGTGAAACAAAACTTAGATTGTTTGTACTCAGGATACTATAATTACTAGGTATCTGCTTTGGCAAACGATTCAAATGGTATTTCGGTAATTTGCTTCGGTTAATACCTACAACCGCACCCCCATGGTCTGTAAGTTACTGACGACGAAACGAAATGGCTACCATTCATTGTTTGTCGCGTGATGAAAAGGCACGGGCAGCTTTCATTAATGAACCTTTTAGAATCCGTAATTAGAAACGGAATAGTGGTCTTTTGTTGCAGACCTTCTCGTAGGTACAAAGTTACGAAATCATTAAAGACACAAAAATACGACAGAACTCTAGGACCTATTTTCTGTTGCAGAGATCGTAAAGAACATGAACAAAATTTAATTTTAGCCTTCTAATGGAAAATAATGCTCTGATTATAAAATAAAAAAATACAGTACGCACACGGCTGTGTATTTAAATTAACAAAGTTTGAAAAGTAAATTGTGTCATTTAGTGCTTCTCATGATTTTTAAAAGAGACTCAAATTATTAAATAACGCAAATATTCTATATATAACGAAACAAAACAATCGCTGGACGTAGGTATTTGCATGATTCACAATTGTGAGGTATGACTTTAGACTAGACTAGACTTGAATATGCTATGCCTGTTTTAGACACTGTGTTTATTCTAAGCGTTTATGCGAGAATTGATGGGCGTGTGGCACAGGTAATAATAGCATTGTTTGATTCCGGACTAGGGGGACAGACATCATGAAACGAGTCGCAGAGAACCGCTGGGCACAAAGTCAAAGTCAAAGTCAAATATTTCTTTATTCAAATAGGCACATAGATGGCACTTTTGATGCGTACATTACATGTAAAATATGACATAGGAGTGTGTTGATGGCGATAAATAAATTCGTCAACTTAAAACTAAAGCTACGAGGGTACCAAACGCGCCCTGATCTAAGAAGAAGCCTACAACAATCTTAGCCGGTTGTTATTTTTTTTTGTTATCACCATCTCACATTGTCCTTTAAAAACTATTAAAGAATCAACCTGGTTAGAGCAATAATTTACATCCAAGCATTTTTATCGTTGACGTAGTCCTTAATACTATAATAGGACTTTTCTATAAGCTTACGTTTAATATAAACTTTGAACTTTTTCAGAGACATCTCCAATATATCAACTGGTAATTTATTGTAAAATTGTATACAATTTCCTTTAAATGGAATACACAAGTGGTACAAACCGGGGTTTTTACCACTTGTGTATTCCATTGTGGTACACACTAAAAAGCAGTTGATAATATAATACCTACCTATGTAGGCAACATATCTCATATCTCTTACAGAGATATGCTACAGCATATCTCTATATCTCTTAGATCATCCATCCTAAAGTCGTGTTTTCATACGTTTAACTTTAATTTTCCTCTACGTGAACTGGGAACGTAATCTGTGGAATAGGTAATATTTCATTTGCATGAAATTTTACGGCGGGCGGTGACGATTGCGTTTGTAGGAAAGCGCCAGTGGAAAGTGGGGTGTACACATAGTTGTGCACTGCCGCAAGAGTCGCAAAAGGCCTAAATGTAGAGTCCAAGTGATTATTATTTCAAGCGATGGTTGTTCACTACTGGACATCGGACATAGGCATTTCTTGAAATCCTTACAAATAATTCTATTTTTGAGAAGTCTGGACTTTTACGTCTCGAGATTCGAGTGTTCAGCGCTTCCATTTGGCTTACTTAATATCATCTGTGCACTTAGTGAGGATATCCATTGGTTTGCGGTGCGGGATCGTTACTCCACCAACCCTAACTATCTTTGGAATCTTAACGATTACACATTAAACCTCATCATCATGTCGACCCATTACCGGCCCACTACAGGGCACGAGTTTTGCGCCCACAGTGAGAAGGCGTTAAGGCTGTCCACAACGCTGGCTCAGTGCGGATCGTTGGACTCCACCGATCGTTGGACCTTTGTTTATGTAGAACATAAAGTTCTCACAAGTCTCTGACATGCAGGTTTCCTCAAGATGTTTTCCTTCTCCGTAGAAGCAAGTTATATTTTTAATTGCTTTAAACCTAGATAACTTAGAAAAGTTAGACGTGAGATGGCGCGGCGACTCAGTTAATGCGCTCAATGCGCTGTTCAAGCAAAATAATCATTTAAGAAATAAAAATTCAATAAGTAAAATTAAAAAATTTTTTGCAGATACGGTCAGTAAACAACATCATAAAATCATTGCAAGCGATGCGCGGCGCAGCAGCGGAAATCATTGTCCAGGACATATAAAAATGAAGCTAAATATTCGAAAAGGGAAGTAATAATATTTATCCGCTTTTTAAAAATTTCATAATATATAACAAACATGACTAATGCAGGAAACTATGAATGTTTCATTATTTTACGAATGTCTTTATCGATTCCTTCGTATCAGACCAACCAGAAGTAAAGAAGGTATCTTCCATTTTAAAAATAAACGAAGACAATTCATATTTTCTCATGAATTTTACAAACAATTGTATAAAAAATTGTACGTAGCACAAAACTAAATTTCACATAATTCAAGACGCTATATTAGGAGCATTAGTAGCTAGCCTTAAATTCACTTTCATTTTAAATTCATTGAATAATGAAGCGTAAGTACTAACATTCCCACTTAACTACTTTTAAATTTTAATTAAGAGTGCGAAAGTCAAGTGACAAAAGAGCTAGCTCGTATTTTAGCACAAAAAATCAATTAAACAATCCAGCGCGGAAATGCAGCAAGCGTTCTTGAAGTTCTTGGCACAATTCAGGCGAATATGATTTGTAGTTGTGTTCTATAATTAGCTTATATTCTAGCTTTTTATCAGAATCTTTACTCAATTTATAAAAAAATATTATGGTAAATTATAGTAGACTCGTAAGGTTACTATAGTGTATCTTTTTCCTTTGCGCGCATGTATCCTTCCTTCTCTACTATAATAACAATATTTAATTAATGTGAAACTCGCTGCGTGAAACTTTTAGAGCATGACATAAGCGGATTCTATTTCAGAACGTTGGAAATTAAAATTTGTTCAAAAATGCCATGTGGCCGTTTCATAAATTTTTTTCGAGTTTTAGTTGCCTAAATAAAGTTAAACACATCTTGGTTGATTTTTTTTATTCCAAATTTTTATAAATTATTTTAGACTGCGGAACCAATTTTACTCAATCACCATTTAGTATGATAATAAATGGACAATAATAGCTATCTTTTTTTCTTTTTTGTGTTGTATCTTAACTTCGCTGATATCAATATAAGTAGAACAATATATTGTTGAATCCTTGTTTTGGAAACGTCAGATGATGACTGATAAATATTTTTTTATGAATAATATACAAAAACACTTATAATATACAGATGAACATGAAGAGTGTCCCAGACACTGAAAAACTTTCATGTTCATCACACAAACATTTTCCAGTTGTGGGAATCGAACCCACGGCCTTGGACTCAGAAAGCAGGATCGCTACAAACTGCGCCAATCGGCCGTCAAATATTTTGTAAATAATACAAGTTATATTACATATAATATTTCACAAGCCCAGAAGATAGGATTGCCTATAAACATACCAACAGTTCGCAGGGCATGCAAGGACACGTCCTATGAAGTAGCGCCCTGTGTCCATCAACCTGGGGCCTAAGTTTTAAGCCTCATGCACCGGCAACTACGCCCTTCAGACCGGAACACAGCAATGCTGCTTAGTGGCAGAAATAATAATAATAACAATTGGACCTTGGTCACGAGATTATCGCCATGTGGAGTGTTGAGTCGCCCGTTATTGTTCCGATCGTCGTTTCAGTCAATGGTCTTCTCGCGAAAAGCTTCGACAAACATCTTAAGAAGCTTTCGCTTGGTTGTTGCATCAAGGGTCGGATACAGAAGGCAGTAGTCCTTGAAACGGCGCGTATTGTGAGGAGGTTCCTCACTCTGGAGCCCTGACCGCCGGTTGCTTGGGCGTTCAAAAGCCCCGCAAGCGGAGGGTGGATGTATTTTTTTTATAGTGTTTTTTATTTTATTTTTAAGCATTGTTAAGAATTTAAAAAAAAAAAAAATGATAGAAAATTGTAATAATAATAACGTTTAATTCAGATATAAATCCATAGCTACAAACATCTACATAATAAAAAATTAGGGATCTCCTAACTAAGGTAAATACCCTCTTGAGCACTTGGTGTGTGAGTGTGTACCAACCCAGTGCTCCATATAGGGATTTTCCCATTTATTGGTTAATATTTTCAGTAAGCATGGCACTAGTATGATAAGCTCTCTTAAAAAGGTCAACTAAGGTGGCTCAACATATTTAGGAATCTCACAGTAATTTCATAAGTATCGAAATTCTAAAAATAAACAACAGGCGCAAAAATAAAAATCTTTAACGAAATTACAGTGAGCGACTTTTAGGTTAGTAGAAACAAAATTGAATTCGTGCGAGAACGAAGAAATATAGAGCCCATTCGTAAGAAGGCCGTAAAAAAATCATAAACATAACATCCTGCGTAGCACCATTCGAGGCACGTTCCGGTTCTAGATCACATCCGCTATTTTTTAACACTCTTTTATTAGCTTTATTTTTCACAACGGAAAACATTTTCAAGAAAAGGTACATTATTTATTGATTTATTTACCAATAGTTATACAACCGTTAGTTAAATGTCACTGTAAATAATCAAACATGTTGCCGCATTTATTTTCCATGAGAACTATTTAGAAATGCCTAAAAAATATTTTGGTCTCAACGATTATACCTACAAACTTTCGTCCTACGACCAAAATCCTTGCATCATCCGTTAATTATTTGATATTATAATTTGTTCCCCTATTTAACCTCTTCGGGTTGATTTTTTTTAAAGTCTAAACCGTGGGTTTAACTTTTTTTTATTGTCAACCTAAATATAAATTTTCATCGAAAAATAATTTCATCTTCTTATAATATTTGTGTAAAACCGAGATGCAAAGCTAGTAATATTATAACGGTGCTTGTTAAGCATTTGATTATAAATAAATAAGTATACATTAATGTTTAAGAGTATTTGGAGATTTTTGTCTATGGGAAATCAGAAACAACACGCGGACAAAATCGTGAGTGAGAACTTGTAACATAATTATGCTTAGTTGTACATTTATTGAAATCAATGCCTTATCTTGACCTATTTCGACTGAATGAAGGTGCTTAAGTATCTATAAACGATGGGGAAGTTACTGTTTACAAAGGTCTCTACCGGACGGCAAGCAAATAGGACTATTTACTGTGGAATCGTGTTAGTTTGAAAGGTCTCGCTATCACTAAGTTAGAGGAGACCCTTGAAACCCTTAGGACAGGTAAGTATTTACATACAACACTGTATCGTGTTTATGATCTGAGAAAGTTATGAAACCTTTAAACTTGAATTGAATCTACGCGTTTTATGGATTATCACCAACGTAAGCCAAACCAAAAGGTACTATAAGAAATCTCTTCTAATCGGTTATTTTTGACACACTTTCATCACCGTCAATAAGATCGCCGCTCGAGAAAACTACGGTCCATGCAGAAAAAAAAACTCTTTAACTGCGAAACAACGAACCTTTATCCTAGGAACTTCGAACTTAAGGGATAAGATTTTGCTCTGTCAACTTTTTTGAATAATTACCATCAAAACATTTATATAAAAAAGGAATTAAACTTCTATGCTTAGTATCTCCTATCGACTCATTACTGTATATCTCACCTAGGAGAGTGGATTTTTTTCGAATTAATTTTCATGCCTAATGAAAAGTTACTAAATTCCAGTGAAACGACTTATGACGACACTAAGAGGTATGCGCCGTTTCAATCTCAATACAAGTCTAAAAAGTATCGCTAATGAGTTTGAACACAAAATGACAAAGAGAATAACTTTCTTTACGCTATGATCTTTCTTCATCACCATCATCCCAAGTAATGCAAGACTTACAGGATATATAGTCGTATATTTGTACCTAGATATTATGAAAGATATTATATGAGATAGGTACATACACCTACAGAGTTTCGGTCCCTCTTGCTGCTTCATTATAATTTGGCAGACCTAAATAAGGACATCCTGGAGGTAGATCTCCAGGACGCAAGTAATCTCTGTGCCAAATTCTCTTGAGATCAATTAAGTGGTTTAGACAAACCTATTCCTAAAACAAACAAACAAAGTGACATTTCAAGATATATAGTAATGGATGGGATCACCTGCATACAGTGTATTAAATAAGAATCCAGACAGTTATTGCAGATATTTATAAAACTAATTAAAGCACCTCGAAAGTGCGCTTCAAATAACATTTTTATAGCAATTAAAACATGTTTCACAACGTCATCGCGTCAACTTTTTAAACTGAAATATTACCTGAATGCAGCCGATAAAAGTAAATAGAAGCAATGGTAAGCCCATCCAATTAAAACTCTGACAATTGTGGCTGAGGCTCAGCCCCGGTGGAACTACGTACAAATAAATAAACGCTGTAACCGCAATACCGGATAAATTTGACTTTCGCTCTAAACATTTTACGTGTGGTTACACGTAAAAATTTCACAGCGGAATACAACAGAATTTTTAACAAATTTTGAAATGTTATTTGTTAAACATTTCATCATCTCGATCGAATATTAAATGATGCCCGCGTTTTTGTCCGCCTTTATTACGGTTTTTTTGCAAATCTCGTGGGAATCGTTTGTTTTCCTCACCGTCTTGTTACTCTCCGTCCTATCGACTAGCTCTTTGCCAAATATCAAGTGGATTGGTTGCTTAGTTAGGGCGTAAAGGAAGCCGAAACAAACATACAAACAAACTTTCCCATTTGTAATATTGGTATGGATTATTGTGGTTTTATAATCGACGCACTATTTTACTGGCACTTCATGAGATAAAAAAAAAATAAGCACTAGAATTAGCTAATGTATCATTGGGTGATGTTTTTCGTCTGCGTTCATGACGGTTTTTTACCGTGGACCATTAGTTTTCGAGGGATATAAAGTAGCCTATGTTTCACTGCGTCTTTCAACGAACTCTTCATTCTAAAAGTCAAATCGACTGATTGCTTAGTTAGTGCATAAATGAAGGATAAATAAATAAACAAACAACCTAACAAACAACACACCCTTTCGCATTTATGTATGTTAAGATTTTATAATTATTTACCATTTATTGACTTTACTAAAATAACTTTACTACGAGATTATCTTGTCGTTGACAGTGGCGTGCACTACATACATGCACAAAAGCACGGCATACCCTAAAATTGAAATATAGCCCGTGTAAGAGGAGGATTTTTTCCATTTTATGCAATTTTCCTGTTGTATGCATACCCTGGTAAGAAACCCAGTGCACGCTACTGGTTGTTGAGGTAGGTCGGCAGGCAGAAACCAGTTCTGTAGCTGGGTAGCAATTCGGCTAGTACCAGAACGACTGACTAGTTATCAAAAATAACAAGCTTTATGTGTAAGAGCTCGTAAGGGAAAGTACTAACGCCATGCTTGTTTCTGCCGCAAAGCAGTATCGATGTGCTGCAGTCTGAAGGGCGTTGTTTCCAACATAATTGGGGTTGCATGAGGCTATCTCCTACGATGTAGGATGCGTTTGCATGCCGAACGAAGTGTTTCTCTGTTGCTAGTGATGGTTTTCCATTAACCGATAAGATATAAAGGTACACACGAGTACCTGTACAGCTCCCAGCAAATCGCTGGATGTCATCTGTCCACCTCGTTAGGGTCGACCATCACCGCGCTTACCAGTGTGAGGTCTCCATTCCAGTACCTTGGAACTCCATTGTCCATCTGTTTTTTGCGCTATGTGCCCCGCCTATTACAACTATAGTCTGGCGACTGGTTGAGCTATGTCAGTAATTCTAGACCTACTATGGATCTCCTTTTATTTGATTTGATCACGTAGAGATATTGTTTAAATAAACTTTTTTATGTACATTTATACTAAAATATAAAAGTACAATTCCTTTTACAATTGAGTGTCGGCTATTATAAATTTATCGGTTCAGTTAGTTTGTTGATGGAGATTAATATTGGGGAATAAATTTATTAATAAGTAATCTGGATTAATGATGTAATGATAAAACGTTCACTCAACGTAATCCATGATCCTCCACTCGTATCTATCACAATGTGATAACCAGTGGATTCTATTTGCTAACTACAGCAGTTCACTTTACAAAGCGTGCAGTTTACAAATGTTTACTGATGATTTGCATTTACAAATAATATAGTGTTTACAGAATTTACTTACACCCATCATTTGCAGGAATTCATAGCTTTACATTAAAATTTATCAGTTTGAAGTATATTTGTTAATTACCAATTTTTTTTAAATATTTTATTTATTTTCTGATGTTCTCCGATTTAAATTCAAGGGAAAGTTTGCAAAGTAAAACAATATTTATAGTCGTGTTTCTTCTGCTGTATCTGGACCTGAGTCTAGATAAGAATAATAATATATTACAAAATGTTCTTAATCTAGAAATTAAAACTGGAATTTACAGTGCATACGCAAAAGAAACGTGTTTGAAAAAAAAAAAATACACCCATCAAGTCACAAAATTAAACTTAACGTTCACAGTAAGCATGGTGACGCATGACAGAATAACACCTAAAAGAGAGGGTACGATGAAAAACCAGATTAAGTGCGAGTTAAACTTGCAAACGTAGGGTTCCGTACCAAGTTGCAATATGAAAAACTACAAAAACATTGTTAAGATCGTGCAAAAGCACAGGTATCTGAGCAGCTGTTTTGAACCCCGAAATTTTTAAGTTTTGTTATAATTATATTAAGTTGTGAACACAGTGGATATAAGAATTGTACATTATGTGGATATTTACAATCTGAATCTATATATTTAAAACCTATTACGGTTTTTGAGATACAACCTGACAATCGGTCGGACAGACGATGGTATTATTTCCGAAGTAGTGAGAAGGGCTGTAACCTCGTCACCAGGGGAAGGGGATGGATGTGGCTTTTTGGGCTAGAGTGAAGTCTGAACACCTGACCGTGTCCGTAGTAAGTCCTCATGAAGTCAGAAATCGGACCCTAATCTTTGCTGATGAAGACTGTGCAACTGTGGTCACAGATGTACAATGAAAGCTTATTAAAAAGCATGCCGTTGGCATCTTTTGGGTACGGAACCCTAAAAAGAGTCGTCTCGATCAAGCTGTGTATATCGAGAATAGCACGGCTCATATATAAATAAACCAGTATGCATATATTGCTACGATTGATTTTACGCGATTGAAGCACGCCATAGACTGAGGCAAAATATTCTAAATTCAAGCACGTATTCAGAAAATTTCAGACTGCGCCGTATTACATGTTTCACGTGAAACAAGTTTCGAGTTAAAACTTCCATACATTTTTATGCTGCGAAATTGGAAAGAACCAAGTTGGAACGAATACACCTTAAAACTTAAAATAGAATTACGTTTTCCACGTTATGTCAGAAACTTTAAATGAATAAAACACGAAACCCTATTGAAGATAAAAGACCGACACGTGCATAGTCCCTACGCTACGCGACGCGTACCTAATAAAATGATAGCAGTAACTTGATTTTATTTTTTCATGTTATGTTAGGGCTGTATCTGATTTCTTTCGATAAAAACTATGGCAATGGGTTACTTGAAAACTATGAAAATTTCGGTTTCACAGATAAGTCTAAGAGACAGTAAAAAATGTACATCTAAAGCCTGTGAAGTATTATTTCGGTTTTTTTTTTTACACGCTGTATAGAAGCAGGCGTAAGTTCAGGACATAGTTCATTCTACTTATACAAATTTTAATATGAATCTCACAATACACATAAGCAAAAAAAATTGTGTGTCTGTAAAGTAACTTCTGAAAAGTTAACAGACATTATAAGAGGCTTTGAGACATAAAATATCTTACTACATTTGTTTGAGATAAAATAAAATTGGCGATACTTGTTTATCGGGAGTCCCAAAACCAGAACGTGCAAAATCACCTGCAGTTTAACGTTATTAAAACAAAATAAAGTCTGAACTGAACTGACCAAAAACCTGCACGGCAGCATGGTCAACGCTTCCTGTCCATTTTGCATATAGAAAGCTTCAACTCTGTAGTAATGATATTTTGCAAGCTCGCTCATTAAAGTGCAAATTACCAGAAAATGCTCACCGCACAAACGCTGCTGTATGCGCTTTTACTTAGCACTTTTTGCTTATTTTTATGAATTCAACATGAAACTTCAAAGTTTTTAAAAGGTTTATAATAAATGTTAGCTATTTCTCAAGATTTTTTATTAACTTATAAAACAAAGATGACTAAGACTGGTTCTAGCAGTCCATGCATAGTAATTAATCAGTTGATTAAAAAAAATCATTACGGCATTTCAAAGACTAAAAACTGTGGCACCATAAATTACCACCAATTTTCTTGAATTACATCATTTTTTAATTTTACTTTGTGTTTCTTAATGATTATATAAAAAAACCTACCTTCGCTCTGGTTCTTCGCATTTTTCTTTAATTTAAATAGATAATATGACAAATGGATAAATAATGCTTTTAGGTATAGTATTTATTCACGATGGTAATATATATTTATTAATTCAGTTTTAATATTACTAGAATGTTAAAAACGCTCGGACCCTCTATGGGACAAATGGACAAAATAAAATAGAATTCAATTCAAATATCAAAAAAATATGTTTCACAAAGGTGGAAAATGTAATTTTAGCAACAAAAATAATATTTAAATAATATTCCCGACGGGCCAGCTTTACCATCCAAGTGCGGTACAAATGATCTCATTTAGTACGGTGAAAATGAAAAATATAACCTAACGATAAAAAACCCGCGTAGGTTGTTTTAAAAATTTTGTTTATTTTTTTACCTGGAATATAATAAAAAGGTAGGTACATGATATTACTATTTTGTGATACTTATAGACATCATTTATTACAGAAGTCACTAATGGTCTGACAACCTTACTAGGTGTAGGAATAAAAGAATACAGGGTGTGGCTGATAAGAAATAGTCAGAATATTTATGCTAAATAATGATCTAGAGATTTGGGAATTGTTGTTTTTGTTTGTTTGAAGTCTTTATTACAACCACACATATTTTATACAAAATTTAAGTTTTAAACTACTTGTCTGTGTGTATTCAAAAGTTAAGATAAGTTATCTACTGGTGTAAGATTATCCATTTTTCAAAACACATCTCCATAAAAAGACATACTCCCTACCATATTGTATTAGGTATCACATTCACACACACGGTTACAACGAATTTTTCTAGGTATGTAGATCAGTTATTAATCTATCCATTTATATACCCAGTTCGTTATGGGAAATAACTATATACACTTATAGAAGCTTTAATGAATAATCCCTCCCAAATGGGAGCTAGTTTAGTAATTGGACGTGATCAATTATATTTCTATTTGGCACCGATACGGCTAAGTATTGCAATACTTTGTTGCTCGACTCATTACTATTTGTTTAGGAACACTAACCACATATTCATTTCTTTATTTATTTTTTTATAAATATGGGGCTGTATATACTTAATGTGTTATTATATTATATTGCTGGCACAATCAAAAAGCAGCGAACTGTAAAAGGGAGCTGGATATGTCACGTGTGTCATAAAAAGTATGGGCAGATGGAGAGCAGAGAGGTAACCGAACTCTAAAATGTAGCAGCATCGGCTATCCACAGCTTGATAAAAAATAATGGGCACCAAGAAGAAGCCGTGAACGAATGACTAATAAACCTTCACTATCCAACACAGAAAAAAAAAACAGAAAATAAGAATACGTAGACGTGGTTTAGACTATGATCTGGAACTTGCAATCTGGACCGAAATTGCATTTGGTTGACAATGGTGATAACAATTAGGGTTATTTTTACATTAAGAAGAAGAAGAAGAAGAAACACATTATTGCACGTATAACATACAGGAAAAGAAACAGTAAGGAGTATACAGTATGTAGACATGCAATGGCGGCCTTATTGCTGCAAGCAATCTCTTACAGGCAACCTTTGTAGATAGGACTTACAGCAAGAGAACGGGATAGTGCCAAGAGTGTTGATAGATATACATAAATACCAAAATTTAAAGATACATATACATATACATTTATAATTTAAATAAAAACATTAATATAACGTATGTAGATTTTTCCAGTGCTTTGTGGTGATAGCCTAGAGGTTAGGAATCCATCTTTGCAGGGCACTGAGTTCAATCTCCGGCATGCTCCTCTAACTTTAATATTGTGCGTCTTAGCAATTCAACTAGTGGACTACTGTGCCCTTCTTAATTTGAGAGACCTCTGATGAAAGCCGGTAATAGCTATTAATAATAACGATAATGTGCAGATAAATAGTTATAAGTCTAGCTTTTACTCACTCTTAAATCCTTTTTCTTTTTTTTTAAAAAGCAATGTTTATTTGTGTATTTAATACAAAAAGAACACATGGATTTTTGATATCGATTATTATCTAGACTGCGCAGTATGATTTACTAAAGTAAAAAAAAAAAAATTGTTTTGACTCAGTAATCCTGTTATTCGCATTTTACTTACTGTCTTGTACAAACGCGGTGCGCATTTGCCATGATAAATATCCATGGAATGCACATAAATTTACTCGCCTCGCTGGCTTTGTCGTAGGATTAGGAAAATATTTATGTCGCATAATTATTTTCTGCCACCATTATAGGCTCTATCCAATATGTTTTAATATTTATGTATTCGATCAATAAAATACCAGCTTAGTTATCTACAGAACCTAGTAGAGAATGCGCCCTGTTTTGGTTTTAAACTGGTGGTTATTTATTAAAGTTGATCTTTTAAAATATTGAATTTAATTTTCGAACACACATTTATTTAGTTTGCAAAGCTTTTTCGGACGCTTAGCCCAAACACGTTGGCTATTCAAATATTGCCAATTTACTAAAAACACTCCTCATTCTGTCAGTGTAACTTATTTGATACTTTTATCTGACTGACAGCACATCTAGTATATTACTGATCGAAGATTTACTGTTTCTAGGGAACAATAGATTATTTAACATAAGAAATTTAATCTTTTCAATTATCTTATTTAATAATTGACGGCCGAGTGGCGCAGTGAGCAGCGATCCTGATTTCTGAGTCCCGAGGTTCGATGGGGTTCGATTCCCACAACTGGAAAATGTTTGTGTGGTGGACTTGAATGTTTTTCAGTGTCTGGGTGTTTATCTGTATATTATAAGTATTTTTGTGTATTATATTTATAAAAAAAAAAAAAATATTCATCAGCTATCTCAGTACCCATAACACAAGCTACGCTCACTTTGGGGCTAGATGGCGATGTGTGTATTGTCGTAGTATATTTATTTATTTAATTAAACTTTAATCTTTTTAATTTAAGCAACTTTAATTTTATATATTTATAATTATAAATCAACAAAATAATATTTTTGGTAATATAGAGAGAAAGCGAGGGTTTAAAATATACACACACAACCCTGCTTCAACGCAGGTTGGCTGTTTTTAATTGTTATAATCACGCAAAAGGTTTAGTAAGTACTCTGAAGCACAAGTGCAGATTACTCCGATATAGGCTCCAGGCTGGTGCACAGAATTTTAAAAGGAAACTCCAATAACAACATTTTTGTACGATCCGGAAAGGGAACCTACGCATAAAGCTATGTAACCAGACAACGATGCAGTTTCATTAGTTTATAACATAATCCCAAAGTTTAATTCTGTGTGCATACAAGACTTAATAATTCCGGCTTCATTGTATATAGGAAATATGACACAATGAGCTGCAGCTTATACGTGAAACATAATAATTTATGCTAACAGTTCATTAAAGTTTCTGCTAATTCTACAAACTTCATTTTGTAGCTCCTTGTTTAAATGAAAAGTGGGAGTTACTTGCACAAAACGTTGCATTCGCTTGTTGTGCAAATTTACTTCCCTATAGCTTTTAGCGCAAAGCTAGCCGCACACTAGGCAGCCTGAATGTTGTCGGTAGGCACACAGTGGCAGATTAATTATTCATCACCTATTTGCTATCAGCCAGCCAATGACAAGAAATTTTGTTTTAGAATGTAAAATATGTCTTGTTATTTCGACTGTTTTGTGTTACAAAACAAAACTTTGTATCACTCAAGGTTCACGCACAAGTACGCAAGTTCTACAGAGTTGAATATTATATAAACCAAGAGTATGATTGACTTTGCTGTCTGTTATACGGCACGAAACATTAAATTTTCGGAACTATGTTTGTTTTTTTTCCTTTAGCAGCAAGTGATATTAAATTGCTTGATTAAACATATTTCGCCGTATTCGGTGAGTTTAATTTTGCATTGCGTAGATTCATTTAGGTAAAAAAAAAAAATTATACTAAAGAAGTGAGTAATTAAAGAAAATAATATAGATACTATAGAGCAGTTTGGGGTGATTAAAGATACAATTTCGTGGTACAATAATTTTTTAATCCATCTCGTAAGGTTTAGGCAGCGTTTGTAATGTAAAAGCACAAAAATGAGTTTCTTACGACACATTTTTCACATTACAAATATGTGATTTTCTTTGCTTTTCTTAACCATAATTTGTATACTACACATTACAAACAAAAATGTCATTAAGCGCGTCGCAGGTAGTCGCTGGACCCGAGCAGCATAAAAACGTGGAATTTGGAAATCTATGTCCAGCAGTGGATCGGTTCATATGATGATGACTACATTATAAACCTTGATCTTAAATCACTCAATCTATTGCTGAAACTACATTAAAATCCGTTGCGTAGTATTAAAGATCTATGTAAAGAATATGTATGTACCTATTACGAAAGTCAGTACTTATAACTAAAAAACAATTTTAAATTTAAAACCATCAATTTGGCAGAATTTCATGATATACAATAAAAAATACTAGAGTTTATTGTTCATTGAATTTTGTATTAATTGTTTTATATCCATATGTTTGTTCCGGCCAAAGGACCGTTTTTTACAAGCAGGTAGAGGATTAGAGCGGTAAAATGGGCTACTGGGTGGAATGGTGGGCCCATGATTTGACAATTATAGAAATTAATATTCTCAAGTTTCTTTTACAGTATTGATAAACGACTAAGACACCGGGAGGCATCTTTGCATCGTTCGAGTCCATGTAGGACTGAAGTGTATCGAAAATGCACCCGTATTTATGTCAAAATACCCACAAACTCAATGTCATGAACATTGGTTATTAATCAAATATAATTTTAATGGTGTCTTGAAAACTATCTATTAATTAATTAATAATTATTAGGGTATTTGTAAAATCCTAATAAATTTAATAAAATATCTGACAAATATGAATGTTAGAGTAACAGTATTGTTATTTAAATTACCCTTTAATTTAATTTGTGCAATGGAATCAAGAAAAAAATATATTTCTGCACAACAATGTATAAAATATTCTTAAGCAATTTTAAATATGTCGGCATTATTGAATGAAGATGATTCCATTTGCCAAATTACTTGTATTTTTGTAAGTTCCTGATTTATAGGGTCGACTTGAACAAATTTGAAAGGTAATGTCGGGTCAAGTGGAGCCGGTGTGACCTCATTTATCTCAGTCAGGCCCTTGCCCCAGGTAGGCTATTAATATAGCTTCAGACTTATCGCGATACATTTTTGTGCAAAATACATAAACTGGTATAAATATTATGTTAGGGTTCACAAATTGCAATAAAATATAGAATATACAAATAATGAATTCAGTTATATGTATTACAGTACCTGTGGTTGATAGGGTCACAGGCGTGCTTTGGATTGGGATGCGACTTGCTTTGAGACTTTAATTCGTTGATGATTGGGCACGAAACAATACATTATTTACTCCATTTGTTTATTTCGTATTCTTTATATTTTTGAGGTTTCTTTTATTTTTATTTTTTTTATTTATGTATTTATAGTAGAGTATTTGTATGTTTATATGTTTGTATATATGTATGGAATATATATTATATTTTTGTAAATATCTTTAATATGTTATGTTTAATATGTACTATGTTATATGTTTATTTTAGGTTAATTAAGTTTAAAATCCAAATTTTTCACTAATGTTTGTTGTACCACCTACTAATTTCGTATAGTATTTTCTTGTATGATTTTGGTTGCCTGGAAGAGATCGCTATTTAGCGATAAGGCCGCCACATTGTACGTTCTACCTTATTGTGCTGTTGTATTTGTGATATAAAGTGTATTCATTCATTCATGCATTATGTCGTGTCCCGAAAATTGCTCTGTACGTCTGTGACCCAGACTTATTTAGACCAACGGCTAATAGTGCTAAGGTTTTAGATAGCATCCTCCACGCTATTTGTACCATCTACTGGGAACGCCAATCCGTCTGCCCAGAGTGGTGATTAGGGGCTAATTTTCCATATGGAGAGGACATGTTCAGCAGTGGACTGTTATATGCTATTGATGAAATATTATTTACAGTAAGTAGGCACTATTTAGTAGAGTAAGCCATTTTTGTTTGAATATAATTAATGTTTCATTTCATATTACTTTGTAATAATACCTAGTTAATCAAATAATTCATACTTAATATAATATTATTATGTTATTAGATTTAAAGCTTATGAGGGCTTAGTCGTAAATATTCTTATGTTGATATAATATACACGTATGACTAATGAAAGATTTAACGAAATTGCTATCGCCAAAATTGTGGTATACGATAAGCATTAATAAAGTATTAATAAAAACCTCGATTATATTCCTACCAGGAAATTGTCCAAGATTATTTATTACGCTAGAAACCTTCCTTTAATAAATTTATTCCTTTCAAACCCTTAATTCGTTCCTAGCTGTTGATTTATGAGACAAATTAAATGGTAACTTCCCAGCTTCAATAATAAACGCAATTAGCAGACTAAGTTGATCTTTTGTCTGAATAAAAGCATTCATTTAATTTGTTAACCCTTTATGACTGCTTAAAATGTTCATTCGAGAATAGAAGTATACTTTACGTTTAAATAATTTAAATGTCAGATACAGTGTGCTACTGTAAAGGGAGCAGCTGGCTAATACCTGTATAACTTTACTAAATTTTGTTTTGGCTTGGTTGCAAAACTATATACAATAGGAGCTTTGTGATGTTTTGAATTATAAAACATATACCATAAAGTAAAAATACTAATTAAGATTTATAAATATTATAGGACTAGAATATTAATTGGTCGAGTACTCTAAGTTATCGAGCACTGTTTAATCTCAATACTAGACGTCGATTTTGAGATAATCAACTTATAAACAATTTGCCAAATCATTATGAGTTAGTGCGTAAAGACTTGTTAGTAAAATACGGTAATCCGCTTGCAGAAAAAAGTCAATCAATCTATTTAGTCGATTTTATTCTTACATTTTATGTTCTCCCTTTTGACTATAAATATATTCGTTGAGGAATATCGATAATATCTACAATCGACGAAGTCTCAAGGCGATGGCATATTTTTAATAAACAACTTAACGAAACTCAAGAAGTGGTCTCGGCAATCCAAGAAATACTTATCGTGTAATCTTTCAAGCAAAAATACTCGTATGTACGTTATATCTCGCTACATCCATAATCCGCTTTTGATCGGTGGAAAGAAATTAGATTTGAGAATTTACGTATTAGTGACATCATTTCGTTCTTTAAAAGCTTATATGCTTCGGAAAGGATTTTGCGGATTCTGGAAATTTGGAAAACACAGTGGAAAACAGTCTCAATAACTTAAAAGCTGTATTTGATAGAATCCTCAAATATAAACTTATCGATGATATTTTATACATTGTTTTGCCACCAAACGGAATTCCTGATGTCAGACGAAAAAAAAACTCCCAAGGCCACTGCTATTGGCGCTTTTGAAATACCTATTGATGAAGATTCTAGACATGAAAACACCATTTACAATGTGTTTTTATGTCTAGCATCTTTATCAATATTATGTATATTAGGTAATATATAATATTAGGTATTTATTTAAAAAAATACCAACATAGCTTCTAACATATAGATTTAATTATTATTTGCAATGTTTACTTTTGTCATTGTCTTTTATGATATTTTATATATTAAGTTTTAGTACATTTAGAACTAAATATATATAAAACTCGCTTTCTAAGTTAATATAAAACATTATAATAATATTACATCACAGTATTCCGAGATAAACTTCAGAGTCATTTCGGTAGGCAGGTACGTTTCAAAGCTTCAGGGCAGGATGTTTTTGAAGAGCTCTTGTAAAATAAGTTACTGTTATTTTATCCTTATGTCTGAAGTCTCTAAAATCAACAAACTTGCTATGATAAATGTCTGCATTCATTTAAACGCTTTTAAAAATCAATCTTTCGAATATTAACATATGATATCTTCATTATCTGTTTTTAGGCACAATTTAGCTAACCTACATAGTTATTTTTCGAATGATACTTAATTCAATGCGTTTCGATACAAATGTATATTTTTCAAATTTATTAAAAAAAGGAATAATACAATTTTTTGGTTTACGATATTTCCTCAATTTTTTAATATTTAAACAATATATTGTCTTTCTCTCAATTTAAAAACAATATTTGAAATTGTTTGTTTGTTTGGCCAAACATTCGCGATAAAGCAAATGAGTTTTTTGTAAATAGGTATATTATGATCTACTTTTTCATATTAGGCTTTAAAGAAAATTGTGTGGTTTTATTATTAGAGTTATGCTCCCCAATAGCAGTTATTACTTTTGTCGGTTGTTTGCTTGAAATAGCGTTGGTTTGCTTTGAATAACAATCAAATAAATATTTCTTAGTAATTACGTTGAAAGTAACTTTATAAATAAGTTATCAATTTTGTTTATTATCAATAATTTAACATCAAATATTACAATATTTCGATTATAGAAAATGTTTACTTTCCTAAAGAATATCATAACTTTACCAGGCGATATTAAATTCGCGGTTCATTTTACACAAGTCAGTATCGTTATTAGATCAATACGATCTTGGATACAATGTGATTAGATCGCCTCGGAAACGCCGTTTGGTGCCTTTCTTGCTATAGTAACCGCTCACGTACAGAAACGTGCCTAAACTATGTGGTAAATGAAATAATCTAAAGACATACAATGAATACTGAAGGGAAAAAAATGGCCGCAAGCCTTTACGGAAGGGTAAATGTGCCAATAGAAAGATGTCGAGTCAACTTTTGTACTGATATGGAAAAATCTGTTTTGATGAGTAATTTTGAAAGGCGCGGGTGGCATCAAGTTGGGCCCGACGATGAGTGGAACTTTTATTGGGCATCAACACAAACTTGCAGAAACTTGTTCAGCGTCGAGAGCGGCTATCGGATGAATGATAATCAAATAATCAATCATTTCCCTAACCATTACGAACTGTCGAGAAAAGACTTACTGGTGAAAAATATAAAAAGGTATCGAAAAGAATTGGAACGAGATGGAAGTCCTTTAGCCGAAAAAGCCGAGGTCGTGTTACATGGAGGGCAAGTTGTTACCCGTTATGTTCATCTAGATTTTATCCCAGTGACATTTGTTCTCCCAGCAGACTACAACATGTTTGTTGAGGAATACCGTAAATCACCCCAGAGTACGTGGATTATGAAACCCTGCGGAAAATCCCAGGGCACTGGTATATTTCTCATAAATAAACTGTCGAAACTGAAAAAATGGTCAAGGGAAGCGAAGGCCCCTTTTCACCCGCAGCTAAGTAAGGAAAGCTATGTTATATCTCGTTATATCGATAATCCTTTGCTTATCGGCAGCAAAAAGTTTGACCTGCGGCTATACGTATTAGTGACATCGTTCCGACCATTGAAAGCTTACCTTTTTCAACTGGGATTTTGTAGATTCTGTACAGTGAAATATGACACAAGTGTTACGGAGTTAGATAATATGTATGTGCATCTTACAAATGTCAGTGTACAGAAGCACGGGGGTGATTATAATAATATACACGGTGGAAAAATGAGTGTACAGAATTTGCGTTTGTTTTTGGAAGGTACCAGAGGTCGGGCTGTTACTGAAAAATTATTTGCCTCGATACAATGGCTTATTGTGCATTCTTTGAAAGCTGTATCATCTGTAATGGCAAATGACAGGCATTGTTTTGAGTGTTATGGATATGATATAATAATAGATAATCAGCTGAAACCCTGGTTGGTGGAAGTGAACGCTTCACCGTCTCTTACATCAACAACTGTAAATGATCGAATAATGAAGTATAAATTGATAGATAATATTTTGACAGCCGTACTGCCTCCTGATGGAATACCTGATGTGCGTTGGAACAAAGTGCCTAACCCAGAAGCTCTAGGGAACTTTGACTTGTTGATTGATGAAGACTTGATGGAAAAAGAAGAGTCAGCAAACTCAACTGGTCGAGGTGCAAAAAATAAAAAATAGTCTATTGTCATAATTTCATGATCTAAGCTTGTATTAAAAATATATAAATTTAAAATTAAAAAACCCCGGACTTTCATTTCATTATTCTACTAGTCAAGACCTTTCATTTGATATGTAGGAAGTTGTGAAAAAAATGTAATTGGACATTTTGACGTGGCGGCCATTTTGGATTTGAAATTTGTCTAAGTGTATTCTACTAGTCAAGCCATTTCATTTAGTGAACATTTTGTGAGAGTTGTGAAAAAAAATAAGTAATCCACCATTTTATTGGTGGCGGCAATCTTGGATCGTACTTCATCAAACATAGCTAACTACACTGCCTACAGCTTTCAAACAAAAACAAAATAAAATCGGTTCTTCCATTCGAGAAATACGGTGCCCACAGACACACTTACAAACACGTCAAAGTTGCTTCACTTTTAAATACAAACGTGTATTTAAAAATGATTTAAGATAATAAAGAATAATTGACGCAAGAATAATACTTTTTAGCAGTCTTATAATAACATTAGACCGTTAAAAAGTATCTATGAGTAGGTATGTATAGATTCGTTTTGTGGAAATATCATAACTTCGATGCGGTTCAATTTTATGACGATAAAACCGAAGAACGCTTTTAATGAAGTAGCAAACTCAGCGGAAACTCATAGCGCAATTGAATGGGGGATTATCTGATATTATCTGACATTTTTTAAAACTTTCATATCTTCTTTGGACTTAGCTCTGAAAATTTTCCCGATAGTACGTACTATAGGTGTTTTATTTTATATCAGCATCGACATCCTTAGGCTTCAGTATAGGGGTTCTTTTATATTTCTGGACGCAGGCTACCTCTTTCAGCGCTAACTTAAGACATTTAGAACTTTAACCTATCACGCTGCTCCACTACAGGCAAGCTGTAACTATTTTATTATTATCACATAGTTGTGATAATAACCAATAGGGACGGCTAAACCAGCTCTTCGAGGCCCTGGAAATCGACACCAGGGCCGTTCTTTGTTCGAAGAGCACGTTCTTCAGTGATCTGTAATATAACGTGCTTACAACTCAACCAACGAGGAATAAAGCATCAAATCCAAATTCAAACTCTAAATTCAATTATTTGAATTAGGCTTAATATAAGCACATTTGAAACGTCGAGTATGACTGTTAAAAGTGGTCCTACCACCGGTTCGGAAGGCAAATCCCACCGAGTAAGAGCCGGCCAAGAACTCAGCAGTTTGTCTTTTCCAACATCATTTTACAATTTTATAATCATTGTTCTATCTTGTGTGAGATGACAGCCGAGCGGCTTGCCTCCAAGCAACCTTATCAGTAGATATAAATTTTTTTTTTTTTAATTTATCGTGTTCAAAATAACATTAAAGTTTTTAAAACATAGACAACTTTAATAATGTTCACCGCATGGAATGAAAATAACTAAAAAGGTTTATTTAAATATTTTCTGTTCATCGCTTGAGACAAATTACCTAGGAGATAAATGAAGCCACATCGGATAAACGCTCATTAGTTTTTGCTTTTCTTTTCGTCTCTTAATAGCTCACTAGGGGGAGATTTTCTTTGAATAAAACGTAAATTAAAATTTTATCTTCTTTTTATTATTGAAAAAATTCAAAGATCTAAGCGTACAAACAGCAGAAGCTACTTTGTTAATATGTACAGATATTGTACCTACATGAAATCAAGCCATTGTAACCTGAAATTCTTTTCCAAGCAGGCAATTGAGCTTACAATAAGCTCACACTGAATGTACATATCAATACTCTATTCCTATGGTTTCCTATAAAAGGATTTTTGGCACACATGCGGAAAAAGACCCTTTTAACCCCGGATACCGAAATAGTGCTATACCGTCATAGTGAAAACACTGAAAGCATTTTGTGTCGCAGTTTAATAAACAGTTTGGTTTTTATTTTTTTTCCGAATAAAATATCTTGTTATATTTTCATTGCAGGTTTGCGCTGGGACACATTTTCAGTTGATAGTAAATTTTATTGTTTTCTTTTATATAATATACACTAGCGTAAGTCTGCAATCACACCAGATAGTGCAGCTTAAGGTATCTCGTCTAAAATCTTAAACTCTTCAAATTTCGATTATAAGGGACCCATATGTTGAGGGAAAGAAGGAAGTCGAAGGGGCGTGAGAGCTTGTTTAATACGCACCGCAAACTGTGTATATTAAAATGAGGAAAAAAAGCGCTTCCGACATGATGAAGGGATATCGAAATGTTGCAGACTCTTTCCATCCCAGGCAATTATAATATGATGGAAGAATGAAACTGGAAAGTCCAAATCAAAAATATCTTTATTCAAGTAGGCCCATAGATGGCACTTATGATGCGTATGTATTCAGCATACTCTGGAATGTATGAATGAATGAATGAATATACACTTTATTTACACACATCTACACTTTTATTGTACACCACAGAGAAAATTTACAGAGATACAAATACAACAGCACAATAAGGTAGAACGTACAATTTGGCGGCCTTATCGCTAAATAGCGATCTCTTCCAGGCAACCAAAGGCATACAAGAAAATGTTATAAGAAATAAGTAGGTGGTACAACAAACAAAATTAAATATTAGGACTTAAAACTAAATTAACATAAAAAAATAAATAATGTATCTTGTAGAATACCAATGAACTCCTAACTCCTCCCATAATGAAAGTGGTTAAGGCCGTAGTCCACCACGCTGGCCCAGTGCGAACTGGTGGACTCCGCACACCTTTGAGAACATTATGTGGAACTCTCAGGCGTGCAGGTTTCTTCACGATATTTTCCTTCTATATATATACTGTACTACTTTGCTCATTTAAAATGGCTACCAATGCGATCCTGTAGAACTTACAGGTTTTTTATCTTTTTATCTTGTAGGTACTTCATTATAAAAACGATTCACCTTTCTTTGTGGAACGTGCACTTTAATTTTGAGCTAACATTGATATCCTGTTGTGTATGACAATTCTTTCACAGTTAAATAAGTGTTTTACTTCAGAAATTACCTTCCGAGGGGCAAGTATCCTTAAAAGACAATTTCTGAACAAACACTCATAAACCTATGTATTTTTTTGTCCGTAGTCCATAGTCTAGTTAAAGTATAGAAACTTCTCAAATGCATTATTCTATTTCTCGTATTCTAATATCGTATCTAATAGGCTGCCACATTTCCTTTTTTTACTGTGTTAACTTTGATTGTCTTCACTTAGTGCAATATCTATCACTATATATTTATATTTATTTTACATTGTTTGTTTCATGAATTTAGAAAATCCGAATCAAATTGTATGAGATCAAATTAAAGAAAATACTAGGTAACAGTATCATCTAGGTATCAGTATACATCATACTTTAGAAAATATACCTAATCGGATAAGGGCTCAGGATTCAGGTATATTTCTTGCTGCTTTGGGTAAGCATCAGTTAGAGTGGACTGTTTTTGTGGGTCAGTGTCAATTCCGTTTATTACTACAATAATAAATTGTATGCGAATCATAGAAGTAGTATTTATATGTATACTGCAACTTAAACTAAACAGTTCCAAGACATATAATATAAAAAGTAGCCTTATATATTTGACGGCCGACTGGCGCAGTGGGCAGCGACCCTGCTTTCTGAGTCCTAGGCCGTGGGTTCGATTCCCACAACTGGAAAATGTTTGTGTGATGAACATGATTGTTTTTCAGTGTCTGGGTGTTTATCTGTATATTATAAGTATTTATATGTATTATATTTATAAAAATATTCAACAGCTATCTTAGTACCCATAACACAAGCTACGCTTACTTTGGGGCTAGATGGTGATGTGTGTAATGTCGTAACATATATATATATATTTAGAAGTTACCAGGTAGAACAGAAACTAAAACAAGAGATAGAATTCTGGCATTACATTTTATTTTGATTCAACATATTGTAAACCAATGATATTAACGAAAAAGCATCCGTGATCACATATCAAAATCTTGAAATCCAAGAGGATAGTGTTTCTTAGGAGCAACTCGCACTGGAGTCTGGCCACGTGGCATGATCGAAGCTCGTCGATTAGATGTAGGTTCAACAGGCTCCTCAGCACGTGTGCCAGGCATTACGGAGAATCGTCTAAAATATGAATTACTAGCTTCACCTGTGTTTGTATCGTTTATTAAAAAAAAAGCAAGAACCGCAATGAACTGCAAGAGATTTTTTAAGGGGGGCCACGGGGTAAGGACAAAATCTTATATCACAGTTTTATCCACACCGAGGTTAGTCGTGCGGATGGTAGTAATATGCATAATAGCTTTGGCAGGTGGAAAAGTAGTTTGGCAAGTGTTTTGTTAGTTAATATAATCGGTGGACAAGTAGTTTTGCAAGTGGTTTGGTAAAAATGCCTCTTTCTAGCTGTGCTGATACTTTTTCGTGAGTAAAATTATAGTTTTTATATTGTCGGGGAAGGGTTCTCCCGAATAAAAATATCATATCTACGAGTATATGAGGGCGCAACCAATCATTTGCATCTGTTTTGACTAGCCGTGCCCAAGCTATTCTTATCGTTATATAAAATGTTCATTTAGTATTAAACGAAAACGTTACTTGGGGTGCTTTTCTGCATCCTTTGTCCATTTCAATTTTCATTTAAACAAAGAAACAAGCACAAAAACGCCCACATTCATATTTATAACAACAGTATTGTTAGTGTGTTTTATTTTATTGTGGATAGTTTACGATATAAAATACAGTATTAACATCATACTGAGCCTCCAAAATTACTTCTAACCTGACTATAATATTGTACGAAAACATTTTATTTGACTTTAATTGAATTCATTAGAAGTCATGTTATTGATTACATTGATTACCTCGAAGCGGGTAAAACGGACATTCTTCGGAACAGATGCTCAGCAGCTTGGCGAAGGTCGTCGTCCTGCATAAGACTCACCATCGCTTTTTCTCGTTTCACCAGGATTGAATCATTCGATCCAACCTCACCCTCTAGTGATATATCGACGCACTAAAAATAATAATTCATTAGAGGACGTATAGATACAGTAGAAGCGAGTCGGAAGTTGTGCGCTCATTATATTATTCTTAGATCATCCAGTTTGCGTTTTCCCCGCATCCTATACAATATAGCTTTATAACATGAACAGAGAGCGACGTAGTGGGAATAACTCCATGAACTTTAATCTTCATCGTGTTTTGTACTTAATACCTGTAGGTAATAACATTATTAACCTAAAGTATAAATAGCGCAAGACGCAAAAATTGTAATTTTTTATCTTTTAGTTTAAATGAACGATTTCATCCACAAAGAATTTCTGATTTCGGGTTTCTCGCGAAGCTTACATACTTTCGTCATTAAAGCCCACCTGCTCAAAAAGTTTAGCTTTTTACGTAGTCAAAAGTACCCTAGACTCCTAGCAAAATTCTTTACCTACGTGTAAAAGTCCCGTATAAATTAGTACAGCTAAAAAACTTTTTTACGAATACCAGAGGCAACCGCACAAATATTCTTTTTTGGTTCATATAGGGTAGTTATAATTTCTTTTGTTTTGAAATTTACTTTCTTAAATTACTTTTATTAAAGTGAAAACATAAATAGAATAAGTATTTTTGTGAGGCGATGCACAGTCGTTCAGAGTAAGATTGATATTCCCTTTCATATTTCGTTTTTTTTTATTTTTTATTCTGTTTTTTTATTATTTTATAAATATTTGCTTCAATAAAATAAGTACCATTCTTTTACCCACATTATTAATCGATAATTGAAATATTTTTTGACGTGACAACGTCTTATAAATTGGTTTGCCGGGTGACACTTCAAGAAACTGCGTTACGCTCCGCTCACGTTATGCGCTCACAATGAGAGCGAGTGAGAGGCACGCGTCCCTTCCACTCGGGCATGGTTAGCCCGCCTAAGAGCGAGAGAGACAGACATAAAAAGTGAAAGGCACGCGTCCCTTTTTAGTAAACGCTGTTTCATTGTACGCAAATGTATTGCAAGTTATTGTATGTATATTTGTATATAAATACGTATGTATGTGTAAAAGTAAAAATAAAATTTTGTTAATATGAAATTCAGTGCGAGATTCTTTGTATAAATTAATGTTTTAAATATAATTCTTTGTATAAATAAATGTTTTAAATTGTTACTATTATTTCATCCTTCTTCCTACTATACGAATGAATATTCACATTAAAATTATTTTACCACTCAAAGTCGTTGTCACGTAAAACTTTCGCCCGTATACCGACTTTACAGGCAACCAATTTTTTTTTTAAATTCTAACGTTAGTTAATTATAAAATAATTAGCGGACCCCCGCGACTTCGTCCGCGTATGAGTCAATCGGGAAGCTAGAATTTATCTGATGCTAACATAATAATCATCGTGGGTAGCTATGTACCTACTATTTTACGTGATATTTCAGTTGATGCATACATACATACATACATACATACATACATACATACATACATACATACATACATACATACATACATACATACATACATACATACATACATACATACATACATACATACATACATACATCCTCAAAAACTCTCGCAATTTAAATATTAGTAGGATTACCATCCTTCGATCGTTGTCCCATATGCCTTGCGACTAACAGTTATTTGTGAAGAGTTATGTTCTTTATCTCCGACAATATTTATCAGATCCTTATTAAAATAAGTCCGTACATGCTTGATAGTATACACTTTCAAATAAAAAAAGAATTATTAAAATCGGTTCAAATTTAACGGAGCCATGAAGTAAAATTGATAAAAATTTTCATTCCATTTCCCCGAGGAAACGTATTGTATATCGGGATAAAAAGTAGCCTATATATTGACCCGAAATATTAACTACCACTATACCAAGTTTTATTTGAATCCGTTCAGTAGATTTCACGTGATGCCCGGACAGACAGACAGACAAAAATTAAATAAAAATCTGTTATGGACTCAGTATTGATAATAAAACATCCCCCGGTCACAGAAATCTTCCATTCCAGTTCCAGTTTTATTATAAGTATAGATTATGATACACAATAATTAATAAACGCAATATAAAATAATACAATTTATTATTAACACTCTATTGTAAATAGTAATATTAAATACACTCTACTAGTAGAGCCTGAAAACAATTTGAATCAGCTTTAAAAAAACAAAAATCTTCGTTTTTATTCACTTGGATGCCTAGCGAGGGCCTGCCTTTATTACTTCCTGTTGTACGTAGTCGTATTTTCAGCAATTCTAATAAAACATTCCCTTACTTTTATATTTTTTTTTAATTTTCGCAATAAACGATCACAATGGACAATTTTTTATCAAAGTTGCTGGTTTGGCTGTAGCCCTGTTATTAAGCCATAGTAAATGATATGTATAATTACAATGCAATGTAATTATGTACTTTAATATTTATTAATAAAAATTGATAACGATCAAGTATAAATATAAAATAATACGTTTTGTTTTGTTTAAGTATTTTCGCTAAAAGTTGAAAAATTTATTCCTTACATCACAAGGGGTGTCCTAGTTCGGGATTTCCACAAGTTTATTGAGCAAGTGGTTTAAAAATATCTATCGAAAGTTGATACGATATATCGATATACGGCGGACGCGTACGAAGCGCTTCGCATCTACGTTTCTGATCCGCACCGCTAGGATCTAGAACGCTCTTCCAGCTTCCATTTTCCCCAGTGCCTACAATATAAGTACCTTCAAATCAAGTGAATAGGCAAGCGCGCCCACCCTTAGGCTGCATCATTGCTTACCATCATGAGTGATTGCAGTCAAGCGCTCGTCTATAAACATTAAAAAAAAAAAAAGATCTGCACTGCAACTACTACCGTCAGCCGCGAAGACCAACACGTGTGCCCATCGTGGGGATTGCACCACGATGGGCAGACGTGTTGGTCATCGCGGCGTGTTATAAGCAAACCTTTCTATAGAGAAAGGGCTTTAGCTCATCAGTGGACTGCTATAGGCTATCGGTGATGCTGGTGAGGTATGTATTCGGCTTAAGCCAGTACCGTATCAAAAAATGCAGCCACATCCAGGTAGCCAAACAAGCGAGCCAGTGCCGCTCCTTCAATCAATTGTGCGCGACTTTCCGGACGGTTGTTCTGTAGCACATGACACCGTGCCAGAAGAAATGTTGCGTTGATACACCATGCGTGCAGCTTCGAGGATTTGGCCTCTGTAAATAGTAATTTTATTCGAAGTTATTATAGAAGGGTAAACCTACATATTTATTTACTTGAACATTGGCTTCCTCTTTCATAAAGGAGAAGAAGTTAGACCCCCAACGGCATAAATATAATTGTTAATAACTGGGTTCCCGCGTCGGGCAGGATTTTTTTTTTTTTTGTGTTCTGTCACGATAGTGAATGTTAAATTTTAAATTGCTTATGTTGACTGAGTTTCTTGCCACCTTTTTCTCAGACCAATGCGGTTCGGAAGGCAGATTCTACTGAGAAAAAGGCGGCGGAATAGTTACTGCCAAAAGTACATTATTAGAGAAAGCTTCTTTGAAATATTTAGTTATTAGTTTTGAATTTTAGTACTTAACAGTACTAACCCTGAGTTAAGTAATATGATTTATTTGCCCTGTGGCTCTGAAACTGTCAGTTTCTGGTATTATCATCAACATGAAGTGATGATCTTGAAATTTGCCAACTCGCATTAGGCAAACGTGATGGAAGTGAACTCTGAGAACGAGGCCTGTGCCAAGTCACTGACTTGTAGTCATTAATAGCAGTATGCTGAGGATGATGATGAACATGATGACGATGATCTACACCACTCAAAGTCAAAGTCAAAAATATCTTTATTCAAGTAGGCCCACAGGGGGCACTTTTGATGCGTACATAAGAACCACACGGTAGTGAGATGATGGCGATAACCACATTCGTTAACTGATTGAACACTGATTTGAACACCCAGTTATGATACTCGTCACGGGCGGTCGCGCGTTATACGCGAACTAGCTATATCTACTAGAAGTTAGTTTGAAAGGTTCAAAAGAATTACCAGATTGGCATTTTGCTGCATAAAACCGTGCTCTGTGCGCTTGCCTAGTATCAGCGTGCAGGCGCGCCAGCTCGTGTAGAACGTAGCAACGTTCGGGTGCACGTCCACTAAGAGTTAGGCTGCGTTCCAATGCACGGAGACGTCGTCTTGGAATGATAAGTTAGCTAAGCTCGTCAACCTGCTTAGCATCTTTATTTATTTATTTATACACTTTATTTGTACACCACAAATAGGAAAAAAAAACAATGGACACAACAAAAATAAACTTATGCCTGTATTAGAGGCCTGTGTCCAGCAATGAATGATTATATTGATGGTTATTACTTTATTTACCCTAATATCCATACTTTAGTTTTCATAATCTATCATTTTATTACTCCACTCGTACTGTTAGAATATTTTTGTTATATTAATATTACAAGGAGTTCGTCTATAAGTGACTCACTTGGCATCGCGAGGGGGTGCTGGGGGTCGCGTACGTAAAATTGAATCATGGCTGGGTTCACGCGATATTGGTATTCCCAACAGAATAAACGCTCTTTTCTCACGATCTGCCTCGCTCATTTCTGCTCGAACACGTTTCTGTGAATAAAATTCAGTTATAAAACGACAAAACTGCGGTAAGAGTTCGTCAGCAATATTTGAGAATAAGTTGGTTTCGGTGAAGATAACTTAAACTATCTCCTAATGATGTGCTACGGTGCTTATATTTGTTATTAATATCATGAACCTTTATTGATAACTAAGGAATTGTGGCTCCAATTCCTTAGCTATCAATAAAGGTTTCGAATTAAATGGAAATTAAAACAACATTTGATAATTAATTTAATATGAAATGTACAACTACCAAAATAACATCATCAATTAAGGTAAGTAATCCCTTAAGACATCTTGAAGTATTCATTACCTGATCTAAAAAAGCTTGAGCCACAATTTCATATAATTCTTGCAAAAACTTATCCTTGCCAGGCAGCATGTTGCCTTGTATTCTCGAGATCTGTTCCATACCAAACTCTGCTGCCTCTAAACACTTAATTGTATCATGTTTTTCATAAATTTCTTGTGCAGAGTTAACTAGACGGCGTGCGTCTGTTATGTGTTGTCGCTGGGCATTACCCACTCTTTGTTTACGAGCTCTTGACAGTCTTGCTCTTGCAGCAGCCTCAGATGCACGAGCCGCATAAAATGGGCGGCGTTCTCTGAGTACAGTCTGGTGAAAAATAATTCAA
The DNA here is from genome assembly GCF_905163445.1 of Pararge aegeria. Lineage (NCBI taxonomy): Eukaryota > Metazoa > Arthropoda > Insecta > Lepidoptera > Nymphalidae > Pararge > Pararge aegeria. The sequence continues at coordinate 9,033,681 of NC_053193.1, forward strand.
AATCATTAAGGGTGGCCGTATGTGGTTGTTTCGAGATTGCAAAAATTCCACTGGAATCATTCGTTTTCTCAGGCTCTAAAGTTATAATTATACGCAAGGTATCAAAATTATGTGGATAATATCATGAAGAATGGTTCTGCTGCTTAGCGTTTCTTTTACAATAATAAAACAAAGGTAAATCCGGTGCGAATAGTTCTCAGGCACTTAGCTGGAATCCTAGAGCGCATCGGGCCCAATGTTTTCACCAGTGCTAATTTTGGGCACCTAAGCGTGTAACATTTAATATTATACAATTAAAACATTAAATATTAGGTACACACCTAAAACTTTAGAAAGAGTCTAAAACTAGGTATTTGGAATCCAAATGTTTCGTAGTAAGTATATGTAACATTTTGATTTTTCAAGTGGCGATCAAATTTTAGAGGTATATAATATTATTATTAGCTGTTGCCCGCGTTGTTCAGACTTTTCAAAATCACAATCAAATAACGGTTTCTTACAATCCCCGTGGAAACCGTTTGCTTTCTGGAAAAAAAAGTAGCCTATGTCTCCGTCCTTTCAAATAACTCTTTGTCAAAATCAACTTCATTGCTTTCTTAATTAGGACGTAAAGTAATGACAAATAAATAAATAAAGAAACATATCCACTTTCGCATTTATAATATTATATTTCTTATCTTAATAGTCAAATTAATAAATTTTAATAAAGATTTTACAAGTCTCTTATCGATGTCAGCCAGTGCTTTATAGGATAGTTCTTGTAATTCGTGGGAACCCTGTTTATTGGCGGATTTAAGTCTTTCATCGTTACATAACGCTCGGAGAAAATATTTGTCATGGGCCATTTGCTCCAAATACTTCGAAGCCATTAGACGGGATGTATGTTCGGCCTTTTGCTTTTCCACCCGAGATATTTCTTGAGTCTGGAATAGTTTATATTATGCAGAAATTTCTTGTAAGCACAGTTAAGTTAAAATAACCCGAAATAATTAAAAGGAAACCCGAGGTATGACCGGACGAACTTCGTACGACCTAATATTATTTAAATTGTAACGATTCTTAAGCGATTATCAATTCAAACGCAATCTTATGAAATTAATCCTAATAGCAATTCCCACACTAAATAACCGGTTTAGTTTTTGCGACAGTTCCTTTGGCATTTAATTTTTTGCTATACCGTCGCGTCGTAATATTGAGATGATAAAACTAAACAAAATTGAAATCGTTCAAGCTATTCCAAGGTTTAGAGACTAACTTACTGTATTTAGTATTTTTACATAATTTTCAGAAAAGATAGGAAGGTAGATAGATATACATTACTTGGTGTGATGGTGTAGATTGAGCTTGCATCCGACTTCTTCGTTTTGGAGCTCTTGTGGCATCTACGGAATCTTCTCGCAAACCGATAAGTGGAAATATATTGATCATACGAGAGAGTACTTTGCCAGCACTATTTCCAGCGCATTCTCGAATCTAAACGAAAGGCGATTGGATCAGGACGATCCCTAAATTCTCAATGACACTGTATTCATAATACACTGTAATAATCGATACTGAAGTTTGTGATGTTACACGGATTAATTTTTTAAAGAGGTTTCAAAAGGCGAAATTCACATGAAATAACTTTTTTTAATTAACTTAACAACATTTATTAATGTATTTATGTTAAAATCATGCTCTTGTGTTACTTATTTAACAGCTAAGACACAGTACTCCAAAAAAAAAGCTAGAAACAGTAAAATTTCTAAATTTAAAATATAATGAAGAATTAATGAAACCACTAGCTGATACCCGCGACTTCATTCTTATTCTTTTCCATGTCAAAGGCTATGTATGCATGCCAAATTTAATTCAAATCCGTTCAGCCGTTTTTGCGTGATTGAGTAACAAACATCAACACTTTCACATTTATAATATTAATAAATATTAGTAGGATAGTAGGATCGGAAATTTTCAAATTATGCATACAAAAAGAGAACCATTAAACAATGTGGGTGGTAATTAGGCTAAGTATGGAACAGTTTAAATCAAAACTTGCACCGTTTCTTCGGCACATCTGGCACAGTCTGCGAAGTTCGGCGGCAGTCGTCTCTCGCGCTGGCCTCGATACGCCAGCACTAAAGCACGTTCAAAGGAGCATTTTTCATATTCCGTTTGTGCTCTTATTTGCATGGCCGTCAAGTTTTCTGGTTCCAGTTCTAAATGGAATTCGGGATGTTGAGGGTTAAACGTCATTTAAGTTTATAAAGAACTTTGTAAAAAAATCTTTCGGTGTAAATCCATTAAAGTTCAACGGACCCTCTTTATATATTCCTTCTCCTCCGATAGGATAAATATACCTTTGTATATTTATTCTGCTTCGTCAAATAAATAATATTCTAGTCTAAACTGTCGCTCCATACATCCCTATTTTATTTTTCTCGTAAACATTATTAGACTTGTGTAAAGATCAATTTCTGCAGTTGAAGATACAAGTATAATAGTGCGTAATTGGTTCTGCTTAAAAAATAACTAAAAAATCCCACTCAACGTATACAACTAGATGACGGTAATGCTACATAATCCTTTATGCAGGACTCAAGCGGCACAATACCGTGGTGCTTGGAACTCTTTACAAAAGAAGAAGTCCATTAGTTGACATGATGATGATGATGATAAATACTACATATGGCTCCCAGGCTCCCTTGGAACAGTTTCAGATTACTTATAAAAACTAAGGATAACCCGTGTAGTGAAGGTTCAAATTAGCTAGTAACTTCTAATGCAACAACATTGCAATTTATACCAGCAGCTTTTGCAGCATCTACCAATGCTTCGGTATAATAAGTAGACTTGGCTCGAGCTAAACTTCGTCCGAGTAGTGAACGGACGTCGGCATTCTGCGAACGAAGTTAACAATTATTTGAGGCTAATCCAGAATGGTGCCCGAACGGATTAACCGGGTACCGTACAAACATGTTAAAACTTAACCTAATGTTGCGACTTACTTTTTTATCTTTTTTCTTAACTTATCAATAACTAGCAATTACTAGCGACTATTTAACAATGCGAAACCGTTATTCCTGGAATGACAAAATTCCTATGTCCATATCCAGAGAGTAACTTCACCAAGATTAGTTTGCCGTGGAGCCGTGAATCGGTAATAACGGCTACCGTTTTAAATTCCGGGGCAACCACAACCCTGATGCTTTCCTGATGGTATATAAAAGTGCAAGTATCCTACATGCCTCATTTTTTTAACTCAGACGGGTGAGAAGCTTTGGATCTGGGTATATTGTATCAGGAGTCGTACACAGACGAAGACAAGGGTATATATAGACAAATATAATATTATGTTAATTTGCCATATCCGAGCACTTTAACGTACCTACTCTCATTTGACAGAGTATATAACTATATATAGTCCTCTAATACGTGCATTGTCACCTGATCATTATCAAAATAGAGTGGCTAATATCTCATTATGGACAGATCTACGTTATAGTATACGGTATACCTATTAGCATCCTTGGAAGATAATACGATAAGATAATGGTAATATTCTAAAATATGAAAGTTATGGGTTTATACTACACATCAGTAAACCTGCTTTAACATTATTGGGTGCTTGTGTACTATTTTTATGCAGCTATTCTTCCTTTACCATCACCGAAAATATCTAAATACTATAACATGCAACTGGCGATCAGTAAAGATCATTCATCATCGTAATAAATTAGACAAATTTATATTTTATCTATATAATAATACGTGAAGTAAAAACTTTATATTCGTATTTACGAAATCATTCCACGGACAGAGGAGTATGTATTTCCTACACTTATAGTTTACATAGAGAAGTTTGGCGAGTTATAAGTTATTTTAAACTATGCATAAAAATACATTAAATCAATAAAAAAAAAAAAAATATATATATATATAATTTTTTTTTATTATTACTACCATGTATTTGACACACACGTATAATGCATATATATACTCTTTTTCAGTAGTGAAAGGCAAATTATTATTGTATCGTTGGCTAAATCTGTGATTAAAGAAGTATATAGTTTGACAAAGGAAACCTAACAATGTTCTTATAATTTAAATTAATTAAGGTTGAATTTCAAGCACTAGGCGACCACTTATATCAATAATTCTAATTCACAACAAATAGGTAATGACATACATTCCAGCGAAGAGCTTCGTTGTAGGCTAAAATCGCTTTCTCAAATTGCTCCAAGCGTTGCAAGTAATTTCTGCGAAAATGGAAATTGTTATCTGCAATCTACTCGGCAATCCTGGGTCTTCACGATATATGTATAATATGATAAACTAGAACGAGTAAAAGCTGGCTTTGCGAAGGTTTTACTTCTTACCAATCTACATGATTACAAAATATTTTATCTTGAACCCTTTTATCTTTTAGTGGACCGATTAAAGTTGATATTTCTAGGTGTATGGATTCGATATGTGACTTTTATCATAATATGTTCGGTGATCTTTGAAGCTTAAAAATCTGTTAGTTCTGTTTTGTTCTTAAACTGTAAAAGCTCCACCTTTTCACACCAGTTGAAATTTTCAAAGAATTGTATTGATTTAAACGCCATTATAACATCAAATAATAAAAATAATTATTTTTTTGTGCATCACTAATAAGCCCAGTATAATAAGAGTAAAAACAATGCCAAAAGAAATGGATTCAAATTGGACTCCAAAATACTATTTTTGCAAGAATTTACATTTATTTTGAATCCATCCGTTCCATTAGTTCCAATTTACTGGTCACGAAGAGATTATTTTATTTATCTTAGGCCCTAAAAGAGGGTTTTTAAAAATAAATTTTATTTTTAGTTTAAAAGTATGTATCTATTCGGCAATCTACTATCCACCCTACTGGAAAATCCGCACCGCAAATGGAAAAAGCATTGAGCTGCTTGCAAGCCAAGGGAAATCTCTTTTAAATTAGGGCGTTCCATCTCAGGCTTCTTCTTTACTTACCATCTTGTAATCGTAGCCAAGCGTTAACTTCTTATCAATCGCTATCTTTATTTATGCCAGTTTTCAAATAAGTGCTGATATCCTAATGGTTAACACTTCACCCTCTCTTTCGGGAAGACCGTGTTCGATCTCCGTTCTTTAGAACTTTTTGGGATTATTTACGTTTTTAATTTCAGCAATTTAATATCACTTGCTTTAACGTTAAACTATCGTAAGAAAACAAGCATGCCGGGACTTCTCTGTAAGGTACACTGAAGGCATGTGAAGTCTAAGAATGCTAAACTGCGGCTTAAATAGTAAACCCTTCTTATTCTGAAGGAGATCCGTGTCCTAAACAGAGCCGGTAATATGTTGATAATGATGACGTCAAAAACTGGACTTAAAACGCCATGTCTACTTCGTACATTATGTTCTAAAGTTTTTCATTACAAAGTTATTGTTTGCTTTAGGGCTTTGGCCGAAGATGTAGGGAGCAACATTGAATAAAACGTTCTAAAACTAAGTATAAAGGGAAATATACTTTTTCTTTGTGTAGAGCTTAATAGACGAATAGTATTAGGTATTTTGCTCAATCAAAAATTTAAAGGGACTGGGGATTTTTTTTAAAATAACTAACTCAAAATTTAACTCACCCTCTTTCTCTATAAACTGCTACTACGTTGCATATTGGCTTTTCCGGAGGTAATAATTTCTTTCGCATATTTTAATATTTTTTTGACACGCAAATATTGTATTATTTATTTGTGGTTCAATAACAATGACCGATATAAATGATAAGAAATGTAATAAAACTAGTTGGCTTTTTCAAAAACATTTATTACACACTCACCATAGTTTATGTAATACCAAAGAAAAGTCTTGATAGTAAAGACTTTGTCTTGCCTTTGCCGAGTGCCTATTTTGAGACTTTCTCCCTATGTTTACTTATTCAATCGCGATAAAGTTAACTACAATTCGTATAGGATCAAATGAGCTTCATCTAGTTATAATACTAGTAAATGTATAAGAATCGTCACCTCTCCAATTTTTCATGACTTTGTTCACTATTTATGAGCCATATCAGTGAAAAAATTATATGCAGGGATTTAGGAATGCTAATTTAAATGTCCACGAATAGTGAGTGTAAACTTACAATTGTCACGCGTTTAAGTAGCGGTACAGCTTTTCGTGACAGCGATCGTGCGGAGAATTACTACAGCCATGCTTTTTTTTCCGCCAAGAAACATCTGTGTATTCCATGTTTAAGGGCACGGTTGATAGTTTAAGGCTTAAAACATGAGGCTTAATAGCTAGTTACGCCACACTGGATCCAGACCGAAACTTAATGGACCTGTAACTTGCATGTGCTTCATAGCGTTGCTCTGTTTATAACCAAATGGAAAAACTATCGCAAGTTTCCAATTTACTATCAGGTCGGTCATCTGCTCGGACTATCAATTATAAAAATAAAAATAAAAAATTTAGACGTAATAAACGCCCGGGACCGACGGATAATCTTGCTCTTCGAAGCTAGTCTATAAATTATAAAAATAAATAGACAACATTATTCAAATATTAAATATATTTTAAAGGCTTTTAAACATGAAAGCAACTCATATTTTGTGTTATTCCGCTATCATTTTCTTTACTCTTGCATGAACACAGCACACATTAATATGAATAATTTCTTTGGATGCATATAAATTTTCTTGCCTCAGTGAACTCGATGCTTGTGAGCGTTAAAAATATTATTGAATGAAAGCATTCAAGATAATTGAAAATCCTCCTTTGTTTAGATTCTGTTGTTGTTGTATGTTGTGTTTCATTTTACTAATAAAAAATACCTCATTCGATTGTATGGCCTCGTAAGTAGTAAGCATTATTACTAAGGAATAATAGTTTCTGGTTGGTTGATTCCCGGGCCGGGTCCAAAATTTAGAGCTTGATTTTTCTATAAATACTTTTTGCGTACGAGTCTAGAGTTAAATTCCTCTTAACCCCTGCCTTTAGTGGTCGTTATCACTAATATGTGATCATAATCTCTAAAACGAAACTGAACCAAGCATAGGAGACGAGGCCTGTGCACAACAGTAGGAAATTTCGGCTTTTAATCATCTTAACATCAATGAATGTCATTATCTCCATCTTAACAACCCATTAGCGGCCCACTACCGGGAACGGGTCTTCTCCCACAGTGAGAAGAGTATAACCTCTTCAGGCTTTAGGCAACCACGCTGGCCCAGTGCGGATTAATGGCACACACCTTTAGAACATTACGAAGTCCTCGGCATGCATGATTCCTCATAATGTTTTCTTTCACCGTTGAAGCAAGTGATGTAGCAAGTGGTGTGATGTACTTTAAACGAACATAACATGGAAAAGTTACTGTACGTGTGCGTATGGGTATCAGTGCGTGCTGGGATTCGAACTAGGAGCCCAAAAGTGAAGTCGTAGTCCTACCCACTGGGCAATCAATCAATCATCAATTTATGTATTCGCATATAAATAAAATGTAAAAGAAAAGAAAAATAATATTTTCCTGTTAAGACATTTAAATCTATTTATTGTTACATTGATTAAATTAATTTGTTATAAAAATTATATAAAAATAATCATGCAACGGCCTCTTTAAAATTTATTTTGTGACTCATCTTTGGCGTAGGCCTCCCCCAAGTATTTCAATGATACCGATCTCCGTACTTAGTTATCCAATCTGTGCCAATTTTCTGTGAAAATATCTCTCCACCTTTTCTTTAGTCGACCTTTTTTCCTTCTCCTGTCTCTAGGTATCTATTAAGTCGTTTAGAACATTTTGAGTTTTCTTTTGTACAAACATTACCATATCATATTCGTATATATGTAATAATGAAGATTATGAAATAATAAACATTTTACAACAAGTATGTACAATACTGTCAATGTATATACAATGTTCAACTAAGCTTTAAACTTACATGGGCTCTATTTATCGTTGATGGTGGAGCTAAGTGTTGTGAAATGCAATAAACTGTGGTCGGGAAACTGGAAGCAGTGTCAGTTTGGGTATATTAACAAGTTGGGAACGATGTGCCGTACTCTGTTGAAATAGGCCGAAGCATGGCACGAGTTTTAGTGAAATAGCAGCGTAATTACTCTCCACTGCATTATAAAGTTGCTTTGCTTTAATGTTCCCCACGGTTTCGCCTACATTATCAAATAATGTACGTAAAGTTATGGTTCATTGACCATAATTATACAATTTTATCATATATTTTTTAGTAAAAATAGGAACCTCAATTTTAATATGCCAATCAAAATATTTGCCAAAATAAAACGCATCTATAAAAAAAGACTAATAAGACACTTTCGCTTTCCCTCTAATTAAAACAGGTTTCATCATCAAATCAACCGATTGGCGTCCACTGCTGGACATTGGTCTTTTGTAGGGCGTTTCAAACTCCACGATTCTGGGCCGCTTGTATCCAGCGCCTCCCCGCGAATCTCTCGATGTCTGTCCATCTGGTTGGGGACCAACGCTGCTTATACCGGTGCGGGGTTGCCACTCCAACTCCTTGGAATCCCAACGTACATCGGTTCTCCGAGCTATGTGGCCCGCTAATTGCCACTTCAGCTTCGCGACTCGTTGAGCTATAAAGATTTTATCTCTCATTAAATCTTTATTACCTTCCTACCCGTTGAGGTTCGCAAATTTATGAAAAAAAAACATCGAACTCCGACTACCATAGCGCGCGCACGTACTATTCGTGAAAACAAAAACCATGGCCGTATAAGTTACAAAAATTGTATAAATTAATATCATTTCGCATAACGAAACTCATTGAATATTGTAGTGGTGAAGATATTGTTTCTAAGTGAAAATGAGTGACACGCTGGACCCGCGAAGGGGCACCGTGAGTTGATTTATTTTAATCCAGATTTGTCCTTCACGTGTTTTCCTAATCTTTATACATCTTTCTTTTTGAAAAATTTGATAGGCGTAGTATTGATAGGCGATCAATATATTATCTTCTAACTAAACTATGAGACTAAATAATATACTGTGAAGCCCAAAGTATATCGACATAAAATTGTCTTGATAATAGACTAAATAAAAAACAAATAAATAAGCTAAATAATTAAGCTAGATGGCGATGTTTTTATTGTCGTAGTATACGACAGTATAATATCACACATTAATATCTATAATAAACAGATATACATCCAGACACTAAAACTGATTGTTTTATCTGAAGAATAATATTTTTTTTCTAAAAATTAAAATTGGAAATCACATTTTAATTTTTTTTTTTTAAATAAATGCGTTATCGTGGCTTATTATTAGGAGACAGCTGGTATACGAACGAGAACGTTTTATGCTTCTGGCTTGGTTTAAAAATAGCGTTATTTGTCTATTCAGGGCAAAACAGAATTCGAATTGTGAGAAAATTATTAATATATAAACAAAAAATCAAATGAATCTTTCCTCTTTATACAACAACATTCTTTTATAAAAGAGGCACTGTATAATAATATCCTAGTGCTCTAGCTATTTATCCAAGAAAACTTTGCTTGGGCTATTATTATACCAAGTTACGAATAAATGGTTGAGAGGTACTCGAGTTCTGATCGGATCGGATGATTCTGGATCAAATATAACCGATTTACGGTAAAACAGATTCCAATTACCCCTTTTCTGTCACACGATATGTAGATACAGTACTCTTTACATTAACAAAAGTTTAAAAGAATATGTTTAAGACTACGTCGACAGGAAATTAAAGTTGGCGCCACAGACCGTATTCTTCGTAAAAACTTTGTATAAGCTTACGAGAGTTGAGTTCACGAGATTTTATACGGCATGTCAGGATATTGCAGGCTTGTTTAAACTTTTGCTTCTACCAATAAACACCGTGTTCTGTGTGTAGCATTGAGTGAAGGTACCTAAATATAAATATTAAGGTTATAAAAAGAAAAGGTCTCGGCTCGGTAGTCACGGATCATAAAATCCAAAATTAATCCTACTGGGTACCGAACCCAGGATTTTCTACTCTTACATGACCACAGCGCTTACCAATCCACTAGGTAGGTCTATGTATTAGCTATGGTTAAAAATTGGTTGTCTGTAAAGTCGGCTTACTGACCATAGTTGAACGTGACAACGTCGTAAGAAAATACTGATGGAATGCTTGCATTTTACAAAAGAAAATTTTAATTTTATTTGTTTGATAGATATTATGGTTGCTATAAACAATTGACACCACATTCACTTTTTACTGCACTTCATCCTTGCCGAAAACATGTAAATGTATTATTGTTTGAAGCTGTCCACGAGGACGCATCGCTCACTCAAGTAGGAGAGAGACAGATGTCGAACGCGAAGGCCGACTGTGCCTCTTTGTCGCTCGTTCCGCGCTCTCGCTTGCACTTCAAGCCTTGAATGGAACGCCTCAGAGCGAGGTAACGCCGCATACGTCAGTTTTTTCGTTCGTGCAGCCGAATCCATCGAATTATAAGACTTTGTCACGTCAAAATAGAGAATCGAACAGCCACACTTTCAAATTTATGATAATAATACTGATTCTATGGTTTTAATAACGTGACGATAATTTATATGCAATTGTGTTAGCAAACTTCTTGTGAAAAAAGGAAAAAATACATTTTAAAATATATTGCTATAAAGTTTAAAATATCAAAACTTAAAAGTTGATTTCAATTGTTTGTTAAACCTTGCTTTGTAAGTTATAGTTATGCTCAACCAGATTTTATATGATATGTTCATATTGATATTGAGGTACATGATATTTGTCTGGCGTGGCAGTGTTATGTCGAAAAAACTTTTAAACAATTCGAAAGAAATTCAATTTATCTTATCCATACTATTTGGCGAAAAAACCAATTCCTGTATTAGTCCGAATCAACTGTGTCCGAGATTGGAACGGAAGTAGAAATTCCCTGAGCAAATTTGTATTTAATTCGATCACGATCGAAAAAGCTTTTAGAGAAAATAAACACCTATTTTGTACTTGGCTGCAAAAACTTCGGAAAATTTTGTACTTTTTTAAACATTTCAATAAAAATGATAACATTCAATGCGAGCACGTTTTTAATTGTAACATTCCTTAGAATTTGTTTATGAGAAACACTCCCACGGCCAAAGATTCAATAGAAAATGTTATATAAAGTGTTTTACATACCCACGTAAGCCCTTCGAAACCGTAAAGGTGGTTACGTTTTTCATTTTCTCAGTAAATGAGGTCATTTGTACCGCACTTGAGGAAAAGCTGGCGCGTTTCAAAAAATATTTCAGTAAATATAAAATTCCGTACCGTTCGCGTACACCTACAACATGTTTTTCTTAATTAAAGCATTTTTGTTAAATTATATTACTGAACTTCTAGTTTCAACTAATTTTAATTTAATAATGGTTAAATTTTACCACTAGTGTCGTCGGATAATCAATAAAAGGTGTATCATAGTGTATTAACAAATCCCAGAACAGTTAAACGACTCAAAAAAGAAAGAAAAATAGAACTGAAAAACTCATTCGCAACCAGAACTCCAACTTTTCCAGAACCACCACAACTCCAAGTTAAGAGCACCGTTGCTAGGTTGCCTAACTATTGGTATCCTACAAAACATACACCATAGAGTTATACCCCAGAACTATTTGATTTAATACCACTCTATTTACTATCAAACTACGAGGCATCGTAGGGATCTGCACTGTTTTTTTTTTATTATTATAATTGACGGATCAAGCAGGTTGGCCAACTGAAAGTAAGTTGAAAACAATCTATCTATATGGACCGATTTCAATGAAACTTTCAGGGAATCTCCGGATTGACCTGGCGAGTAATCCTGTAAAGTTTGGTGATGATCGCAGCACTCCTATTTTTGAACTGTCAAACTGTCAAATACAGCTTTTATTAACTATGACGATATTCTATTGTTGGGTCCGCTCGAGAAGAGAATAGAAGAGAATGAATACGGAGAGAAATAAATAATTTAATATATTATGAGACTTAAATTAAAAATTGAATGACGTAAGTTTATTGTTTAAATAAAATAAAGCAAAATCTAGCCCGGCGAAGCGGGCTGGGTACGCTAGTAGCATATAAACAGAGCAGTACATCCAAGGAACACATCCTGCGAAGTGGCACTTTGTGCCCATCAACCTAAGGCATAGGTGTTAAGCCCTAAGTGCCTGCGATTAAATCAGCAACCATGCCATTCAGATCGGAACACAACAATGCTTGGTGGCATGCCTCGTCGTAAAAAGCTACTACTAACCCTTGGTGGTCCCCACCTCCAATATGACAAATACTTCTAGGCAAGCGCGCTCGACCTAAGGCTGCCATCCCGTGTGATACAGGCAAGGGATCCTATTATTATTTATTCATTTAATTCAATTAGTACGGTTGACACCAATTACACTAATTAAATACATAGCAGATTGAAACGAGAATTAAAAAAAAGGAAATACAAAAATAAAAACAGAAATAAATCATATTATCTATCTGGTATAAAAATACTTTTATTAAAATAAAACATTTAGTATACAATAACAATGCACTCAGAGATCAGTTTTATATTTAGAAATTTCCTAATATACTTTTTAAACTTCCAGGTCATCTTTTGATCTCATGAATTTGCCTGTCAGGAACGTTCTTACGCATAATGAAATAGTAATACCGTCATCACAAGAAGCTGACACTCTATAATGGAAGGATCAGGTATCTAAGGACCACTTAACGTGATTTTTTTTAATTATAATAAAGAAAGCAAGAAGCGTTTTTATTATTTAAAAATAAAACACAGATTTAAATGGTACGGTATGATATGCAGAGACGTTATAGCCTGGTGGGCCGCACTTTAGCTTCTCCTTTGGGAAACGAAATTCGATCTTTAATTTTCGTAGTACCGTGCGTTTTTAATTTAAATAATTAAAAGTTGCATGGCGAGGAAACCATACCGTTTTCCTGAGATTTCTCCATGATAACCTAATTGCATTACGTGCATTTACGTACATAAATATCCGTCCTATATGTTATTACCCTTTTAAGATAAATTTTAACCAGATGCATGTGAATGTATCACATATTATATTTGTGCAAGTTAAGCAATGGTCTAAAGTGTTTGTCACATAATTGCTAAATAATAGCAAAAATTACAATATAATCTTACTCGTATATTCTATTATCAAAACGGTACGCAAGCTTATCGCCCGCATTAAAACAGGTGAGGCGAAACGAAACACATTTCCAATGCATAAGAATGAATTATTTAAATGAAGGAGATTCAAGTGTTATAATTTCCACCCCAAATGAATATTTAAACAGAATGCTTTTGTTCAGACAAAAGATCAACTGGAACAATAGTCTTCTAATTGCGTTTGTTATTGAAGTTGGGAAGTTACTGTTAAATCCCTTTTCGCGAATCGACATTGAGGAACAGAATTTATCATTTCATTGAATGGAGCAAGCTACTCAAACGGGGTTATTTTACATTTCCATGTATTTTTATTTGCATTATTCTCAGTTGGTTTCCCACTCGGCATAGGAATTCTTTTTTACTGTACAGAGAGCTTGGACCTTCCACGATGCTTCAATGGCTGGTACAACGGTTATTACCCTTGTCATAGCGATAATAATTGGGACCAGTCGTCTAGCATGGGCAGGAGACAATTATCTCCCCGGGGAAAGAATAAAAATTTACCTTCTCACACAGCTTTATCAACTCTCAGAGCACTGGCGCATAAGTGGAAATAATATCCAAATATATGTAGGTATTAATAAAATGTGTATTAATAAACGGGGGTAAACTTCTCCTATTCCATGTTCCAGTGAATTAGCAGGTGCACACGTTAATTATATTCCTTGTCAGGGGATATAATCGGGGGATATAATTTTTATCTTCCACCCGTGCTAGCCTTGCAGACGGCTTCACGTGACTAAGGAAATTTCCTAACTCCTGGCTAGAAATGTTTTTCAGTTGACCCTAATGGCTACTTTTTTTATTCCACTACAGGTAAGACCTTGACTGCAATCTCACCAGGTGTTAATTGATGATGCTGTCTAAGATGGTAATGGGCTAATCGCTTAGCGGCACGTCTTTGTCGGTAGGGTGGTAACCTGCCACTGCAAAAGCCTCCCACAAGACCCGACCAGAGAAAATTCAAAAATAAGGAATTCCCAAATTGTCCCTGCCATGAATCGAACCCGGTACCTCGTACTTAAACTCACAGTGCTCACCGTTACGCCGGAGAGGTCGTCTAAAATTTGCTTAAAATTTTTAGCACGGCGGCACAACATTTATCATACATAATTATGAATTTCGAGAGTACAGACATTGCTATGTCAAAACGAGTGGGCAAATCAACTAGGGCTTAGAAATTAAATAACTTGCTTCCGATGTGTTTTATAAACCTCCTCTTAAAATCCTCAGCATCTTAAACTTGTTAATAGGCTACTTAAGTTTCTTACTATTGATATCGTTATTCGAATGCGTCCAATTGAAATATACGCTTAAGTAGTCCTGCAGGTTGTGGTTTGTAGCGGAATATTACATTAATTAGCTCGAGTGCCTCACAAAAGCGTTGAAATGGAAGAGCTCTAGCCATGTGATATTACCGCAAGACAGAGACCACACGTCGTGAATGCTGAAAATTAATAGTGCCATACTATTCTGCTGGTGCTAATTTAGAACTTGGATATAGATCCTTTTTTTGACCGAAGAACGATCACATTCCAAGAGCTTCTTGTATTTTGGTATGTCTGAGATATAAACATTGTATTAACAAATTGTAGCTAATATTATGTATAGATTCATAATAGTTTAAAAAACAATAGTATTCATTCGACATTTTTCGGTATTACGAGACTAATGAGAAAAAAATGTCGTGATTTTTCTTTTAAGTTTGAGTTAATATATTTATTTTTAAATCGTTTCATTTTATTTTAGATAGATTTAATATCTTTAATTGATATATTATGATAACAGTTAGTAAACGAAAAAGCAGTAAAAACAAAAAAATAGTTAAAAATCAATAAAACTCAATCAATCATAAAAAAGTCAAAAATCCAGTTAAAAAAACTATATGGATTAGACCACTAGTTTAAGGTTATTTGTTAATAATTTTGTCCAAATATTCAATAAACGCCGGGCGGCACTTAGCCCTGGGGCACCTTTTGTAAAGCTGAAGAGTTTGTTTACTTGAACGAGATGACCTCATGTCCTACTGGTCCAATTTGAAAAATTCATTAAGTTCTGGATAGCCCATTTATCGTGAAAGGCACTCATATCATGCACACATATCATTTTCATCGCGTAGCTTTTTTTTTATACGGGACGAAGTCGCGAGAGACCGCTAGTATAATATAATATTATACTATGACAATAAATACATTGCCATCTAGCCACAAAGTAAGCGTAGGCTGTGCTATGGGTATTAAGATGACTGATAATTATTTTTACGAATAATGTAATGATAAACATCCAGACACTGAAAAACATTCATGTTCATCACACAGATATTTTCCAGTTGTGCGAATCGAACCTACAGTTTTACCTCAGAAAGCAGGGCCGCTGGCCACTGCGCCAATCAGCCGTCAACTTTTTATGTTCCCTCAATTTTGTTTAGTTAAGGATTTATTAATTAGTAATAATTATATTAAACCTATGTATTATGACTTAGAAGTATTAATCTATTTAAATTACGATTACATTACACAAAATAACAAAAGTATTTCTGTTTATACAGTAATTACGTTCACATTAACAATCTAAGTATTCGAAATGTTTTCCAATACAATTCCGATAATAGATAATATTATTTATTTATAAGTGAAGCAGTATGGTTGGAAATTTGTCATTAGGTAGTAATTCAACGGAATATTGTCATAATGGTCGGGGAAATGAACGCATCCGGCACGTCCTGAATGGGATTATTTTATTATTGAGAATTACGAGTACTCCGTATCTATACATCTTCGTGCAGTAGGACTTCAAAGACCCTGATTTATGTGTGGTTTGTATGTAATATTATGATAGCCCAGTGGGTAGGAGCTTGACTTCAATTCCGGGGGGCCGAGTTCGATTCCCAGCACACACCTTTAACTTTTCTAAATTATGTGCGTTTTAAGTCATTAAAATATCACTTGCTTTAACGGTGAAGGAGGAAATTTGCATTCCTGAGAGTTCGACATAAATTTCTCAAATTTGTGTGTAGTTCACCAATACGCACTGGGCCAGCGTGGTGGACTACGGCCTTAAACCCATCTTATTGAGACCCGCAGTGTGATTACGTATCTCGCGACAGCAATGCGACAGGCGTAAATCTTGCAATCACGCCTGTCAAACGTCCCTTTTGTTTATTTATTGTATGGAAAAGTGTTTGACAGCAGTGATTGCAAGACTTACGCCTGTCGCATCGCTGTCGCGAGATATGTAATCACCCTGCCGTGCCCTGTAGTGAGTCGGTAATTGGTTGGCATGATAATGATTCTTTTCATTCTGAAAAGTTGCCCATGACCTGATAAGAGGTTGATAGTGATGATGCTTGTTTAAAAAGATTAAGGCTCGAGAGGCTTAACACTGCCGCCTAAAGTAATATTAAATAGCTAAGAGAGTTTACCTAATACAACAGCTATTTCCCGAGATTTCACCGCGTTAGCTGAACTTCGTAACTTTAAGCACTAGCTGTTGCCCGCGACTTCGTCCGCTTTTGTTTCTGTTTTTCGAAAGACATGTTCCTCATAAATGTGGCAGTACTTTATGTATTTAGGATTAGCTATCCTGGTGTAAATTCGTCAAACACTTTGTTCCCATCTCCCGAAAAAACTGAGCTTAATTTCGGGATAGAAAGCATCCTATATTACTTCTAATACCTTCAGGAGTATGTGTACAAAGTTTCGTGATGATCGGTTTAGTAGTTTTTGCGTGAAAGCGTAACAAACAAACTTACATTCACATTTATAATATTAGTAGGGATAGGGATAGGGATAATATTGGCCAAACTCATAGTAACGTAAGCTTCCCCAGCAGTATATATTTTTAATTTTTTTATTATTTTCCAAGTTAAGCGTCTAAATAGTATGCTATCAAGAGCTGTCTTGTTATAAAATGACTCTCATGGAAACGATTTTTTTCTTAAGATCTGCCTAGGTTCAGTATTTATGTACCAATTTTGTAGTAGATATTTATGTACCAATCCGCACATAGCCAGCACGGTAGACTACCTAAACCCTTCTCATTCTGATAAGAGACGCGTGCTCTGGAGTGGGCTGGTGAAACGGATGATGAATACTTCATCTGGCTTGCTCTACAAGAAACTTTATTGTAAGGCTTTAATATTACTAAAATTAAATATAATCTTTATTTTATTCAGTAGATTAAGAGTCTATCGATTACAAATATATCTTTCTACTGTATAATATTGGTATGAAAGTATTAGTAAAAAGATATTTTGACGCCCGTAAAATAACCATAATAATCTTTAAATAAGAACGTCACTAATTATTTATATTTATTTAAGCCCTCCGATTATGTTTACAAGTGTGTGTGTTTGTGTATGTAAGAAATTAATTGCAAACCACAAAATTGTAAAAGGTTCAATTAATAGAATAAATCATTAAAATTAAATAGTCTACAAAGAGGCGATATTGGTGCTATTGACATACTTACAACAATAATAGTGATAATATGTTTTTCTCAATCAATGTTAATCAATAGTTATTAAAAGATTTTTAACCACCCGAATGTAATGGAGCTTGGAAAACTTTTTTGCAACTTTTGTCTAAGCTACTCATGTCTCCTTTATGTAAAGGATGTTACAACAATTCGTAATACTGAACGAAGGTCGTGCAAAGATTGCGAATGTCATCTCTTGACGAGGGTTGGTAGATAAGGTTTATATACGCTGGTGTGTCGCAGTCACCTCCTGCGAAAGTTGGGATATTATCTCGTTTTGGTACTGTGAATTGTTTGATATTTTGTTAAAAAAAAAAAAACCCGTAAATACCTATAAAAGACTATTGAATATAGAATAATATTCAATATATATATACCTATATATACCTATAAAAGACTATTGAATATTATTCTATATTCAATAGTCTTTTATAGGTCACGTAAATATAATAATTAATTGCGTAATAATTATTACGTGCTAAACAGTTTCCTTACATCATAAACACTTTTTGCATACATACATTTTGGCCTTGGTATGCTTGTCAAAGGATACTTACCTTTATTTAGAAAAAACTACCGTTTATACCCTGAACGTATAAATTTGTATTTTTTTTCTCCTTAAAATTCTATCCCTATGGAGTTTAAACATAAATAATAATAAATAAATAAATATACTACGACAATATACACATCGCCATCTAGCCCCAAAGTAAGCGAAGCTTGTGTTATGGGTACTAAGATAGCTGATGAATATTTCTAAGAATACACATAAATACTTATTATGTACGGATAAACACCCAGACACTGAAAAACAATCATGTTTATCACACAAACATTTTCCAGTTGTGGGAATCGCACCCAAGGCCTAGGACTCAGAAAGCAGGGTCGCTGCCCACTGCGCCAGTCACCCGTCAAATATGGAATGAAAGTTTGTATGGAGACCTTCATTATTATTTATTATCTCAGGAGAAATAAGATTTTTTTCGCAGACGAAGTTGCTGGCATCAGCTAGTTTATTTTATAAAATATCATCATGTAAAATATTTATCGTTTGATTTCAAGTGCCGACCACTCAACAATTCTAACACTAATATTGTTAGATGCTAATTAAGCGCGATACAGGATTACCTAATGTGGGAATCAACGGATGTATCAATACAATTAGTTGTTTAATTTGTTTTTCAGAAAACATACATTAGCTGTAGCCAGTGTGTTTTCCGTCTTCGTTTATTACAGATTACTAAAATCCCAGTTTAAATAAAACTATTTTTTTTTCTGACGTAAAAGATAGCTGATTTTACTATCCTTCCTTTCAACTAACTCTATGCCAAAAATGAAGTTGATTGGTTGCTCAGTCAATGCGTGAAGGAAGGACAAACAAACAAAAACCCTTTCGCATTTATAATAGGAGCCTTAATTTTTCCAATATTTTCTTAACATACCCTACCACTTAGTCTAATGGTACAGTACATACCCCATCATATAAAATCAATACAGTTATATAACACGTACGTCTTCGAGAAGCTATTGTGATAGATATTGTTCACAAAGTAACAATGGGCCCTATTGAATGTATTGAGTATATTGTATGTACCGCTGTGACATCAAAGGGCTCCCACCGTTGCTTCCTACGGAAACCTTTGATGTGGATGCAACCTGCTATCTGTAGACCTATCCACCTTATTGAATGGATATATACCAATAGCGCTTCTTACAAGAACAACCTGGAATTCCCTTCCTGTTGACATACGTCAGGCTCAATCCTTAAATATATATATATATATATTTTTTTTTTTTTTAAATAAATAAATATACACAGTACACACATCGCCATCTAGCCCCAAAGTAAGCGAAGCTTGTGTTATGGGTACTAAGACAACTAATGAATATTTTTATGAATAACATACATAAATACTTAAAATATACATATAAACACCCAGACACTGAAAAATATACATGCTCATCACACAGACATTTTCCAGTAAATATATCTATTCAATGAGCGTTTGAAAAACCTTTCCTTATCTACGTAACAATATACGTATAGTTTTCACCCCTTCTCTTTCCGCGGGTGTCATACTAGGCGACTAAGAGAATTTAACAGAAAACGGGCAGCATCGTATTCTGTACTACTATTACCATCTAAGGCGACCTGGGCGGCTTGTTAAGCTTCTAGAAGCTTCTAGCTTGGCTGGCTGGAATGACCCATCGGGTAACCATACCAGCGGCTCTATGTACAATGGGTGGTTCCAGCCAGGTGGTATTGATGATACCAGGAGATTAACAAAGGATATCTTTTTTTGCCTGAAAAATAAATTGTTTTTAAACACATATATGGACAACAGGTAGTTAAGTAAATAACAGCCTAATTTTAAAATGGAAGCAATTTTTTTCTATTTTTTTTTTCTTTCTAGAATATTAATAAAGGAGTTCAATAAGGGCAGTGAGATTAAGAATACAATTATTATTGTGGGATAGATTTTCATTAAAATCCATAATCTCGAAAGTTTTAGCCTATTGCCGCCCAAATATACCTCCTAGTAATTCAAACTCCATTTCACAGCTACAGATAGTATTTGGAATTGCGGGAGCATCATTCGCTGTGAAATTTGGTGCAAATGAGGTTTTAGATAGGCTGCAAACTACAAGCGCTATCTCATCTGTGGCAATTTGAGTCACAGTTGAATATCTAGTTACATAATAATGGTAATGTTATTAATACAGACATGTATCAAATATTTGGGAAGCACAATTTTGGCCCTAAATGGCACAATATTCTTTATTGGGTCTTATTAATAGTTCAATGTCTTATGTCATTAAAAGTAGGTACTAAATTAGAGCTGGAGCTTTTTTTTTGGTAACCTCCATGCCACTGTGGTGAGCCTTACGTTATATAAGTGGAGTTCCAGGGATCCCAAGCAGGGGCAATTTATAAATAAAGATTTTCTCTGGTCTGGTGAGAATTTTGGTCGTAGCTATTTACCGAAAAATCAAATAAGAGAGGAAAAGAATATTATTTGACGTCGCATTCGATTATGGGTTTAATACAACTGTGTACTATCATACTCCTAATAGCTTAATCTGCTCTCACAATATAAGATTGCATTATCACCTGGAGAGATTGCAGTCAAGGGCTTATTTATTGTGGAATTATGGTTAATTATATCCAGTTGTATACTGAACTAGTAGTCTGGCCCGAGCGGCGTTGCTAAAATCAAAGAGCTGATCATCGCTATCATTTCTTGACTTAGGTTAAAAACGTTAGAAATGGTCTTAGTTCTTTTAAAGTGTGATAAAATAAAAATAAAACGTTTTTATAATGTTGATTGCTGATGAATGTAGACTCTCTCACGAATAGTGATGTTTTGAAAAAAGTCGATAAAAATCGGGCTGAAGAGTTCTTTAAAAGCTCTTAATATTTATTTATTTATTTTTATTTCATAACTTTATTGCATGAACCACCTTTGCGAGCGGAGCCAGTGAGACACTATACGCTATACACTAGATAGCAATTATACTATACTAAAAGTAATAAACATTTTTTCTATACTTTTGTTGAAATCAAACCATTCAAGCAGCGCATGCCATATTATATAATTCTTCTGATTCCGTTACTTTATTTCTGATTAATTATTGAAAATATATATTTACGAAAATTAAAAATATAGAACTCAAGGAAATTTCAAATCGAATCACTAGTACCGGAGAGGACCCCCTACATCCAAACTCACTAACTTTTGTTTTTATTATAATAGTAAAGATTACCTCCTTAACATTAGTTATTTTAGTAAAAGTAATTTCCTGTAAGTTTTTGTTCAAATCACAAAAATATATTCATAAGAACATCGGAGCAACTGTCAAAGCTTTGTAGAAAATAACAAAACAAAAAAATCTATAGAGCTTTCACAGAGTGTGAGCGACTTTATCGTAATGATGACATTTGCTGCTCCGCTCCAGCGAAATCCATCTTTTAATGCAATGTGAAAATACATATTTTAGTGTAATGAGTTTCTTTTGAATTCTACATGGTAAAACATTTCCAAGGACGTATTTTTCTGGTTGATTGTTTTGTGATATAGGTTTTTCTATCAATAAATTGACATTACCAGCTCGGAGTTGGGAAAGTTTGGAAAGCAAACTAAGCTGTCAACTCCGCGGCTTCGGCCGCTTGAATTGAAAAATCTCGCGAAAATTTGTATTTTGCTGTCTAACAAAGATTTCATCAAGATTAGCATACCTACCTATGTGGTTAACCATGCATCGATAAAAACGCTTAAGCTAACCTTTTTATAAGCCACAAGGAATGGTTTCAGGATTCTATCTGGGTTACAAACAAACAGACTTTCACATTTCTTACATTAGTATGGATTTAGCAAATAAGCGTAGCTACTTGAATAAAATAAAGTTTGACTTTGTCTGAATCTAGATGAGATATGCAAGTAACTTTCATTGTTTGAACTAAACTGAGTAAAGATGAGCGGAACAACTAAATTTTAGGTTGAACCGCAAACGAAGGTACCTCCCTGTTTTTCTGTTTGTTTAGGTACTTGGCAACGCTTGTTATAAGCAGTCTGAGATGGTAAACAAGAAAATTTTGTAGGTGTTCTATTCGTTGTAAAGCGTTGAATGGTAACAGCGGATTTATTTATAAGCAACATAGTAAGGTATTTGATCAACGAGTTTCCTTCGTTGTAGCGAAAACAATATTAAAGTGAACAAGGTCAGCGAAAGTAACTGCGTGAAAGAAAGTCATATCATTAAACTCTATTTCGTCATCCTCAGCCTATTAAAGTCCTATACAGGCTTTCTTATTGATAGAGCTAAGAGTTTTTAGAGCAGAGACCCACCACGCTATAGGTATTTAACGATAATATTTATCATGTTTTTTGTGTTAATAACCGGCCTGGTACGAAATCATGATGTGCTTTCCGAGACATGACAACGCCAATTCCCAAAATCCGAGCAGGTACTGATAACTTCAAAACAATGTCCTAATAATAACGTCTCTATTAGAATTAGCATCACAGATCCACCATGCCAATATAATGACGGTCGGCGGGCTTAAAAGTTTTTTTTCAAATATTATTAATAATAGTTATGTGCGTTTTGCTCTCTCCGAGGGCTGCTGTGCGTAAATTTTCTAACTCTAGGCTGACAGGCTGATACTAAGAATTCCTAACCATCGAAGTCGAATACCAAACAATTTTAAAGATTTTACAATCTAAAGTTTTCGGATTCGATTTATAATTAATTTTAGGTGTAAGTTTATTGATAAGCAGATTTTGATTCTCCGGTAATGACAGGAATATAGGTAGGTAAATAAAGGCAAAATTACACCTTTACCATCGGAATTAAATTAATAGCAGCAGTTAAGTAAATAAACTAGGTTAAACTACCTAGTACTTTAGTGAATATGAATTAATATAATTTATGATATAAATGACTCACTTTCCAAGCCATCACATCGTGAAATTAATTAGTAATGGGTTGTAATTAAGGGCAGGCGACGGGAGATATGTCACACAGACAGCAAATTAATGTCGGTGTATGTCACAGACTTCAGCCGTGGTCTCGATGCTTTTGTGCCTCACTTTTGCTGCTCAAGTATGTAGGTTGAGAAAACATATAGAATTCATGGCTCAAATTAGTCGCTATTATTTAGATAGATAGATAGATAAGCTCTTTATTGCAGAAATTAAAAGTGAAACAAGAAATAACAAAACAATAAAAATATATATATATTAGCGGCGGCAAAGGCGGTCTTATCGCTTTAAGCGATCTCCTCCAGACAGCCCTTTATGGTAGAGAATTAGGTTAGGGAAAACGGGATAGTGCAACCGGTGATACAATTAAATTAAATACATATAAATATATATAATATATATATATAAACATACAAAAGAACACTATTTATTACGAAACGTTGTCGTAAATTATTATGAGCTCCCTAAGATGCCACCATCAGCTAAGCAGCAGGCGATAGAGAGAGCTTTGCTCAGAGTATATCCACGTGATCGAGTCAGAAATGAGGAGGTCTGTAGAAGAACCAGAGTTACCGATACAATTCAACGAGATACAAACGATACCGATACAAATCTGTAGGGCCAGTGGAAGTGGCACATAGCTCAAAGATCCGATGGACGCTGGAAAATGCGACCTCGCACTTGTAATCACTCCGTTAGTAGACGCCCGACTAGTTGTACACACGTTATTAACCAGCTGCTGGGAGCCGCTGGACGCAAGAGGCTAAAGTCTGTGGGATTTGGAACTCCCTAAGAAAAACCTATGTCAAGCAGTACACGTCCATCGGTTGAGATGATTATGATGATGAATTATTACTTTAACTATCAGTAGTTTTGCTCGCGTCCAACTACTATTCACTTTTGCCATCCCTACTGCCACACTTCCCTACTAACTCAGGTATCACTCAGTGACCTGTTTGAAATGACTACGTAAACATTCACTTTTTATTGCGCTTATCTAAAATGACCTGTTATTAAGTCTATAAGAGTTTATTTTTATTTTTGCCTAGTGCATAGTTTAACTATAAATTTGACGGCCGATTAGCGCAGTGTGTAGCTACCCTGCTTTCTCAGTCCAAGGCCGTGTGTTCGATTCCCACAACTGGACAATATTTGTGTGATGAATATGAATGTTTTTCAGTGTATGGATGTTTATCTATATATTATAAGTATTTATGTATATTATTCATAAAAAAATATTCTTCAGTTATCTCAGTACCCATAACACAAGCTACGCTTACTTTGGGACTAGATGGCGATGTATGTATTTTCGAAGTATATTTATTTATTTATAAATTATTACTTAGTTTTAGATAAAACCGATTCCTAACAAATAATAATGTTATGTACCTAGTACTTTGAAATAAATTTGTTATTAAAAGTCACATGACCAAAAGTCTGCTCATACATTTCCATTATAAATAACTGCTACCTCTGGCTCTACTGCCATAAATAAGTTAACCCAAGGGATTACGTAAACGCAAATGAAAAGTGACCTGAATTTAATCTCTGAATAAATTAAGATTATGAGTACAATGTGAGTATAATTATTTATCTACCAATATATTACATATATGAGTTCAGTCAGGCATATTATCAAACAATTTTAAGAGTATTTATTTAAATTTATGCTGATATTATTCGTTTAAGTCGTAGTGTGCGTTGGAAAAAGGGGTGTGAAACTATAAGCTACAATTTTAAGAATGATAATATTATGCTCCAATCCAAGAGCATCCACAGAATATATTGAACCTTCATCGTACAATTGCTTAGCAATACACTTTCGAGGGGCCGAGTTCTAATCCCAGCACGCGCCTCTAACTTTTACGAATTAAGTGCGTTTTAAACAAAATATCACTTGCTGAATTAGTGAAGCAAAACATCGTGAGGAAACCTGTATGCCTGAGATTGTTCTGCATGATATTCACAAAATCGTGTGGAGTCCACCAATACGCAATTGGCCAGCGTGGTGGACTACGGCCTACACTGTCTGGGTACCTGGGTACCTGTTCTGTGGGAGGAGACCCGTGTCCTGTAGCGAGCCTTTGATGGGTTAATATGATGATGATCAGGTAGCCAATGCTTCTAGCCAATAGACTCATTGTTTTGCTGGTAAGTAAAATGTCTTACTTACTAAATTATTTATGTGTACTTTTAAAGCCGTGAATACCTTGGAGAGCGATCAGACTGCAATGCTTTTAGGTAGGAAAAGCTCGGGAAGTGTACTTTGCTTTTATATCATGTAGAGACAAATGTGAAATGAAAACAGTCATTTTCTAAATATAATTTAGTATTTCGAGCTTTGTTTCCCATTCATTGGTGACCTATTTCTGCAAGACTGGAAAGTGAATTCACATTTCAAACATCGAATCACAAAGGCATCTTTGTTCCGTTTAAAACTATTGGATAGAAGCGTGTATTTATTGTACTGGATATGATCACAAGTTTAAAGGATTTGTAAAACTAAAATTATCGATATAACACCTATGGAAGTAATAGTCCCACTTAAAGCGAGTTACACATATCGAAAGTTGTATTATATCCCCAGTTTATTAAAATATCGAAACTTAATAAAATTTCTATAAATCAAGTAACGAACTACGCAATAATTTTAGCGAATTTAATAAAACTAGCTTTTATTTAGATAATCACAGAGTATGGAATCGGTCGAAACATTGGAGCCGTTTGTAAAAATCCTCTTTCAGTAATCGAATAAGCGAATAGATATAGACACGCTCGAAAATTACGTGATTGGAATGTTGATAACAGATACCTTGTACCACGTATTGATATTATTCGAAAAACTGGTATAATATCACTGCGGTAAAAATAACTTAATATTATAGGTACCAGGTATCTACATTAGAATATTATATTTCCGTGAGTTTAAAAGAATATTTATTGCCTCATATTTCTTGTCTCGTGGTTAGCGTTTAGACTAGGTTTACCTAGGGTCTGAGCTAAATTCCCGAATGGGAATCAATTAGTAGGTATTGAGAATTGAGTTAGGAAATAGGCGGTGTTCACCTCCGTGCCTAAGAGAGTACGTTAAGCTGTTAGGCCCGGTTATTATGACCAGCTTGTGATAATGATGCTTAAAACCCAATTACATCGGAACAGGGTGGTGGGTCTATACTCCAATTTCGTATCTCAGAGATCTTAGCAATCAATCCCAGGATATTTATAAGAGAATATTGGAGTAATGGCCGCTCGGTACAGTAATGACGTCGATCGCATCTAAAATTTTACAACGGCCGTAAAAGGGGATTCATTGTGAAAATACAAGCTTGTTTAAACAAATATGGCGTACTCTAGTACATCCATCTGCGCCATGGTTGACACAAGATATCCGGGCACTGATGGCGAAGCGTAATGCTGCCAAAGCCAAGTACAAACGCAACCCAACTGACAGCTATCTCAATAAATATAAGCATCTGCGTAACCGTTGTAATAAAATCTGCAGGGACGCACAGCGGAGCTATATTTTCTCCTCCTTTGAAAACTGTGGCAGTACTGGGATTTGGAGATTCTTGGAGACACTCGGTTTTGGCCGGCAACGCTTGAGCGCCCCATGTGACCTGGATATTGATGCTCTTAATCGCCATTTCACTTCAATTTCGCCTATGGATCCACAGAATAAATGCAGCACCTTAAGTCATCTTAAGACTCTTTCTCCTTTAAACTGCGCTCCATTTCATTTCTGTCCTATAACTCCGGCTGAGGTAAAAAAACATGTCCTGGCAATTAAGTCCAATGCTACTGGGTGTGACGGAATTAACCGCAAAATGATTTTTCTTCTCCTAGATACTGTGGCGCCAGTACTTTCGCATATTTTTAATTTCTCTTTATCTTCTGGAGAGTTTCCTAAATCTTGGCGTAAAGCTCACATTATTCCTATACCTAAGGCTAAAAATCCAATTTCTTTCTCTCAGTATCGCCCTATCTCCATTCTTCCCTTTTTATCTAAAGTATTGGAGCGCATCGTGCATTTCCAGCTTAACTCTTTCCTGGTCAATAACAATATCCTCAGTCCGTATCAGTCCGGTTTTAGACGCGGCCATAGTACTGTAACTGCTCTTGTTAAAGTTTGTGACGATATTCGTGCTAATATGGACAATCAGCTTATTACAATCCTTGCTTTATTAGATTTCAGCAATGCCTTCAACACTGTGGATTTTGATATCCTCCTTGCTATTCTCAAATCCATTAACATCTCAGAGGCAGCTATTGATTGGTTCCATAGCTACTTAAATGGACGTCAGCAATGTGTTTATAGTCAAAATAAATTCTCCTCCTATTCTTCTCTGACTGCTGGTGTTCCTCAAGGTGGCGTCCTCTCCCCTCTTCTATTTGCTATTTTTATAAACACTGTTTCAAAACAACTTTCTTCCAGCTTTCATCTCTATGCCGATGACTTACAAGTTTATATTGGATCCCCCTCACACAGTATTTGTGAGGGCATTGCTGAGGTTAACAATGAACTACTCAGTATCTACACATGGAGTAATTCATATGGGCTATGTGTTAATCCCAATAAGTCACAAGTAATTATTATTGGCAGCCGTCAGCAATTAGCAAAAGTTAATTTCAGCACTCTTCCTTCTGTTCGCTTTAACTCTACTGATTTGCTTCTTAGCACTACAGTAAAGAATCTCGGCCTGCTTATGGTTACCCTATCCTGGTCCCCTCAAGTAGCTGAGGTGAGTCGTAAAGTTTTTGCTTCGATCGGTTATTTAAAACGTTGGAAAAATTTCCTTCCAGTTAAAACGAAAATTTCTCTTGCACAATCTCTTCTTCTTCCGTTACTTGACTACGCTGACTCATGCTATCCTGATCTCACCGAAGAACTGCTGAACAAACTCGAGCGCCTACAAAATTTATGTATCCGGTTTGTTTTTGGACTGCGTAAATTTGACCACATTTCGGAGTACCGGGTTAGACTTAAATGGCTGCCGATCAGATTGCGTCGTGAACTTCATCTCCTCTCATTCTTGTACTCTATCCTAAATAATCCAGTTACACCCTCGTACCTTAAATACCGTTTTCGCTATATTTCTGATTCTGCCTCACATACTGACCTCCGATCTCGGCACGATAACCGCCTGGTACTCCCATTTTGCAAAACCAAGTTCTTCGGTAACTCTTCCACTTTTAAGGCTGTTGTTCTTTGGAATAATTTGCCTGCTGACATCCGTAAAAGTCAATCCCTTCCCATATTTAAATGTCGTCTTAAAGACTACTATCTGTCTTTGAGTGAAGTAATTTGAACAAATATCGTAATTAATGTGTTTTTTTTTTGTATTTTTCTTTTTTCATTTTTTATTTATGTATGTATTTATATATATATTTATTATATATGTATTTATATATTTATTTATATTATATGTATGTCTATTTATTGCCGAATATATATGTATATTATATGTAGTATAATTGCACTATCCCGCTCTCTTGCAGCTTTTCCTTCTGTCAGAGGTTGCCTGTAAGAGATTGCTTGCAGCAATAAGGCCGCCTTTGCATGCCTACAATTCTTGTTGTTGTTTATTCTATATTTTATGTATATTCTGATGTTTGTGTGCAATAAAGTATTTCTTCTTCTTCTTCTTCTTCCTATTAAGTGAAGTAGATAGCAAGCTGCAGCTCATATTAACTGCCTGTGTGCGGCGGGCTCGCCATAAAATGTTGAGGTAAACATGAAAAGCTTCGAAGCAGATTTAATACAATACTATTTCTACTAACTTAATCGTATTATCATGTATATTGTGCAATAAATAGTTAAAGAAGTATTTTAGCAGCAGTAACTAGATACATTATTTTTTAAATTATTTATTGATTGCGAGCGAAGGTAAGCGCGATTTACATTGATCAAGTATTTAGAGATAAGTTTTAGTGACGAAGTACAGTTCAACAACCAACCATAAACTTAGCCGGGTATTTTTTTTCGTTATCACCATCTTACAGTTAATTAAGATTAAGCTATTTAGTTAGAGACATTCACTCTTATTTTTTCAAAAAAAAGTGGAGTCGACTTGGCACTTGACTAACCTGGCTTAGTAGAAACAATTATATTAAATAGTGTAACTCGTATATATAAATGACACTGGTAACAGGACAGTGTTGCAACATGGTAACCAAGCTGAAAACCATAGGTTTCAAAGAGGAAAGCTGGAAGTCAGAGGGCGATGGATATATGCTCGGAGTATCTCTACGCGATCAAATTACAAATGAAGAGATTTGAAGGAGGTCGAGAATTATAGACATAGCTTTAAGTTGTGAAGCTGAATTAGCAATGCACGGGACACATAGCTCGGAGGACTAATAGACTTTTGGGGTATCAAGGTTACCCCGAATGTTGTTAGGAATGGCGATACCACTTCAAAAAGCGCAAGGAAAATGGCGCATGGTGCAATGGCGAAAATCCCAGTGCTTCGGAGAGTCCATTAAGCTGTACCTGGTTATTACCACTTATATACTTTGATTACAATTAATTCAGTCCAACAATCCATATTCGAGCAGCACAATGGCTCTAAAACCCTCTCAGCTATGGGACAGAAGATCTGAGCCTAGCATTGGGATATTCCTAGGCTGAACGATGATGATGATGATTAAGGCTTTGGCTTACCTTCGGTGCGACCCAGTTCCCACCTACATCGTGAGGAAACCCATAATGTTCTCAAGAGCGTTTGAAGTCTACTTGCCAGCGTGGTGGACTATAAAGGACTAAACCCTTCTCATTCTGGGAGAAGATCCGTGTCCTTTAGTGGGCTGTTAAATAGGTCGATGGTGATCATGATTATGATGACTAAAATCATAATATCAAAATTAACTTCGCGATAAAGCTTCAAATGTAATGTGTATTTCCGGAATATGTAAACTAGGGCTAAAAGCTTTTGTTCTAACGTTTTAGCAGCGTTGGAAAACAAATAAACTCGCAACTAAAACCTTCAACGATTTGAAACTGAATGCATAATTAAGGTTAATCTGCCACCCGTGATCCTATCTCACAGAGGAAAATGAAAAAAAACGTGTATTTTTTTGGCGTCCGAACAAATTAACATCGTCAGCCTTTATTTCCTTTTATGTTTATGTACGCAATAGCACCATTTCATGTGTTAGCGAAATCAAAAGCTAGATTATTTTGTCACTTCTTTGTTCGCGTATATTACGGTTTTATACAAATCCCGTGGTAACGGGTTGTTTTCCTGGGATACAAAGTAGCATATGTTACTTTCCGCCCTCTCAACTAACTCTATGTCAATATCTAGTTTGACTTTTTTGTTAGAGCATGAAAGAAGGACAAACAAGCAAACACATTTCCACATTTATTTTTAATATTAGTTCGCATTAGGATGAAATTTTCCCCTTTTGGTATAAAACCGACGTGTCCTTCGCCAAACAGTAAACAAGTGCACAGGTTTCGATGCTCTTTCCAAAAGTAGGTGGTAGGATTCATGTTACGACGGTATACTTAGTTCGTATTTAGTTCAATTACTAGTTATAATTAACATCATCATCATATTAACCCATTTACGGCCCACTACGGGTCTCCTACCTCAATGAGAAGTGGTTAAGGCCCTAGCGCACCACGCTGGTCCAGTGCGGATTGGTGGACTTCACACACCTTTGAGAACATTATGGAAAACTCCCAGGTATGCAGGTTTCCTCACGATGAAGCAAGTGTTATTTTAATTCCTCAAAACGCGCATATGATTGCCTAAAAATAAAAAGAAGTAAAATATATTACGTAGGAAAGGCAGCCGCAGACGTTTGAATAGTGCACATATTAGTATTGTGCTAATTTGCATTTTGTACGCTTGTGAAAATATCACAATATGACTGCAGGTAGGTATTCTATATGCTAAATAGTACAACGAAGCGGTAGTAACAATGTAGAGGAAACGTTTTACAGCAATATTTTCACAAAAATAGGCTACTAGGTACCTGAACTTTAAGTCTGTTGTTTTCGGATGTACTCCAAGGTAATTATTATTAAACAAACTAGCAAGCAAAAAGTAACACCAATTTATATAAATATATATAGGTAAAATAATATTATACAATCCACCTTTGTTAACATCAAAGCTTTTGCTACATTAACGTTGTTAACATAATGAAATATCCCATTTAATGTCAAAATGAGTTAGTACTGCTGAATTATTGCCAATATATTAAATCGCGCGAGATTTATGGACAATGATAAAGCTGTATCTCGCGATAAAATGTACGAAGCTATTTATCAGTATGTTAATTGATATATTAGCCCATTTCAACCAGTAACAGAATTTGAATTTGCGAATTGTATGTAATATGTATTTGTACTTAATCTGCTCACGTGTAGGTACTGCATCCCTACTTTTCTTCTTATGTCATACTTGCAAATGTTACTGCTTGTAGGAAAAACCAACCAACCAAGACGTCATAACCAAGTCTTAATAAGAATGTATCAGTCATCTATTTATCCTATAGGAACTGTGCAAGTTATTGAGAAAATAACTTGCATTGTTCTCCCGCAATGCAAGTGATGGGCAAGAAAGCTATACTTGCAGAATTTCTCAGTGATAAGATCAGAAAGAGGACATTCGCAAAAGAACCAGATTACCAATATAGCTCAAAGAGTTGCAAAGCTAAAGTGGCAATAAGCGGGGCACGTTGCACAATGGACGCGTGAAATTCGGGTTCCAAGATTATGGACTTCAACTCCACATTCGAAAGACAGTGTGAATAGAACTCCTACTGAGTGGTCAGCGACATCAAGCGTGACTCAGAGAGTCGCTGGACATATGCGGCTCAAGATCGGAGTGTGGGAGTGATCGGCAGTGAATTTGGTTTGGTGATTGTGGTTTATCGGTTCATATGATAATGATTATGAAACTTTCGCATTTATAATACTACTAGCTGTTGCCCGCGACTTCGTCTGCGTTTAATTTTGTTTTTTGATGTGGCATACAATTTAGTTGTAGTTCAAAAAAAAATTAAAGTATTCAGTATCGCTAAGCCTTAAATGAGGGGTTTGCTGTCCGCTGAGGAGTTCTGTCCTCTATCTCCAAACACATTCAGATCTACAAAAATTTTGGGCAAAATTAAACACATATTATATAACCTCTACATTACAAAAATAATTATTTAAATCGGTTATAATTTGTAGGAGTTATGGTGTTAAATCGTCAAACACTTTCATCCCCTCTCCCAAAGGAACCGAGCTTAATGTCGAGATAAAAAGTATCCTATATTACTTCTAACACTTCCAAGAATATGTGTACAAAAATTCATGAGGATCGGTTTATTATTTATTGCGTGAAAGCGTGACAAACAAACTTACATTGACATTTATAATATTAGTAGGGATAGGGATAGGGATAGTGATTATTGTTTTAAGCTGCTCATTAACCATGGTGCATGCATCATGTTAGTGGACAAGCTTGGGCGACCGACTAATGGCTGTCATCATCATCATCATATCAACCCAACTGGCCCATTACAGGGCACGGGTCTCCTCCCACATTCAGAAGGGGTTAAGCCGTAATCCACCACGCTGGCCCAGTGCGGATTGGTGGACTCCACACACCTTTAAGAACATTATGGAGAACTCTCAGACATGTAGGTTTCCTCACGATGCTTTCCTTCACCGATGAAGCAAGTGATATTTTTAATTACCGAAAAAAAAAACCGTCCAATGGCTGTTTTCCTTACCAATTAACCTTATCGATGTAATAAAGTCAGTACCTACATCACCAACCCACATATCAGACGTGATAATTATTTGCATGTCCTTTTCAAGCATGGAACGTGGTCACGGTATATAGTCTTCAGCAGCCTGCTTTTTCAGATTCCAGCAGCAGTAGCTTTAGCAAAAGTATCTGGCGGTATCTACAATATCACCCCTGTTGGTAGAACCCGAGTGGACAAACAAGGAAGATATTGGCAACGTTACAGAATATCAGATCCAATAATGGGAAATGAAAACGCTAGAAAGAGTACCTCGATATGATCGATTTCGCATATCGGATATTGACGTTCGATACTTGAAGTCGCTCGAGGTTTAATTAATATGCCCACCTGCAAAAATGC
Organism: Pararge aegeria; assembly: GCF_905163445.1. NCBI lineage: Eukaryota > Metazoa > Arthropoda > Insecta > Lepidoptera > Nymphalidae > Pararge > Pararge aegeria. The sequence continues at coordinate 9,066,896 of NC_053193.1, forward strand.
ACTTTGCAGATACCAGCATTGATTTTATCGTTTCAAACCAATACGATGTTGCTGACAAATTGAATGCAACAGAATGACGTTTATCCCTTCAGATAGTTTATAGGTTGTACAAAGAATTAAAAGTGATTTAGACGATACAATTTTCTTAAAGTGCAATTATTGATTGCAATAAATTAAGTGCATTAATTGACCTTCAAGAATTGTACGCAACTGTTTACATGTGGATACAAGTAAAAAAATTGAACGCTATTATTGAATGCAAGTCTTGACAAAAAATTGTTGCAAATGTCTTCTGTTTAGACCAATACAATAATGTTTAGGAGAATATTGCTTTCAAGTTTTGACTTGTCTAAATATAGAGTTCTATGTGCGTGTACCATTCATTGGCAGGTTGCTTCAAGTATTGCACGTATTTGCGTTGTCAAATTTTTCATTCCAGTGTTGGAAGGTTTTGCAAAGAGTCTGTTTATTAAAAAATATGAGTCAAAAAGTGTTAAAATTTGGTTCTGCTGACTTAATAAAGTTTATTGAGATTTATCGCAGTCATGAGTGTTTGTGGGACACTGAAAATATGAATTGCAAGAATCGTGATGCACGTAATGCTGCACTTGTAGCATTTGCACAAGAATTTGGAGTTGACGGTTTGGAACCTTAGGAAATTACAAACAAAATAAAAAACTAAGAAACGCCTAAGAAATTTTTGTATGTGCTGTTTACACCAAGAAAATTTTGACAAGCAAAACTTGCGCAAAAGATCAAAGTGTTACGTACTGTTTAGACCATGCAGTTAATTTATTGCTTCAATTTTATTGTATGCAACAGTTAAGAAACTTGCATCATGTAAATGGCTCTTTCATTCATCCCAAAATAAATGCACAGTTTCTAATAGACAAATAAATTACCATTCTCTTATTGTCTCTTCGCGCTATATATGAAAGTGTTAGACGCAATGTCAGTGTGTCCAGTTAGGTACAGCTACAGATCGACCGTTGAAAGAAGAGAACTTCCGTTCAGCCATATAATGGGTTCTAGACTGGTGTGATTAGTCTGTTATATACATATTAACTCAATGGATCGAATTGACGATCTGACTTTTAATTTACGAATAGGCTTTGAATTATCGATAGTCACTTTTTAAATATTTCTTTATTTGCTTTACTAACGAATGATTGTTATAAAACTATATTATATTTTAGGTAAACTTACACACATAAATAAAAACGAAACAATATTTTTTTGATTCCTACCGCACTGTTTTTGGTTACCGCACTGGTTTTGCCAACTATTTATATAGCTTTAGATGATAAACGGACAGACTGTCAAGAAATCATTTTCAGTAGTCGGACTATAGTTCCTTAATGTTTTAGCAACGATCCAGAAGTATAATACAACTCATAGAATTCGGAATACTGAACTCTGCGATACAACTGTCCCTTTAAAAATACAGTTCGTTTGATCTTTTATTAGGAAACGGCTATATATTTTTCTAAATACCGGCTCGATGTATTGTCAAGTTGTCCGTGCTCAAATAAATAGCCTACCTGGCGGCTGACTGAGACGAATGGGGCTACACGCCCTGTTGACCCGATACCTTCACTGCGAAGCCTATTTGTATTATTCACATAACAAACGTACTGAATTAATGTAAACGTGTATGTAATGTACACAAAGCTTTTAGCTACATATTAAAATTAATTGTACTTTTCACTATACCTATACAATAACATTATTATTCTTCATCATTACTAATATAATAAATGCTAAAGTTTGGAGGGATGTTTGTTACTCAATCCCTCCAGAATGGTCGAACGTATCTTAATGAAATTGAGTACAGATATAGATTATAGTCTGGAAGAGCACGTACGCTATTTTTTATCCCGGAAAATGTACTGTTTTTCATGGGATAGTCTTGTATTTATTTTCACAAAGCAAGCGATAGACATAATCATGATCGATTTTTTAGCATAATGGTAGCCAAAGATTCGGAGAATGATATACTACACTAACATGTGACAATAATCGTTAAAGCCCACCGATCCACATTGGAGCAAAGTCTATAATCTAACACCATATCTCCTATAAGACTAGGAGCTTGCGTTGCGTTTATAACGTTGCTACACCTACTTGATTATATAATAAATGTGATAGATTTCGTTTGAAGTAACAAATGGACGTAATTTCCAGATAGCTAAATAGTATTTTTTTTTAAAGTGCCTACTCCTGGAATACAAATTCACGCGGTAAAACTCCCAGTCTTAAGCTATTCATAAAATATATTAAAAAAAACAACTCAACATAAAATAAACACATGAGTTGTTGTAGAACTTTTATGCAGCATTAGATGTTAAGCTTGGAAAATCTAGTTTTGCGGCAGTATTTCTAACCTCTCTGTTATTATAATAAACAAAGTTAAAGCAAGTGATATTTAATTGCTTCAATAAACACATGTCTTTGAATAGTAAGAGTTACGCCAGGGATATACTTCGGTCTGGTCGGGTTGGCCGAAGCTCTAGACACTGGGCAATTACCCGTTTCCCGGTTACGCCGTTCATACAAAAATTGAATTTAATTAAGTAGGTACTCGTATGTTTACATGTTCAATTATTTATTATTTTATATTCCAGGTGACTAAATGCTTAAGCAACAGAGTAAAGTTATAACATTGAAAGCTATGTTAATCTTAATCGCGATTCTTTACAAAAAATGTGAGGATTCAAGTATCATAATAGCGGTATTTGTAAAGCTTTTCATCAAAAATATTATTCAATGCCTTTAATACTTTACGAAAAAAGCGCCCACTATTGTTCCTCGGTATCAAAAAGATTTGAAATGATATTTTTTCATACCGGGTAAATATTCAATTACGCCAGGTGTCGCATTCTTTGATATAAAGCTTTGTTTTTAGCAAATGAAATATTAGTTCCTGTCTTTTTGATTGTAGCAAGGATTTGTGTCACGTGACTACAAATTAAAATTGTAGGTATATTTTTTTACTACAAGGTTCAAATGTATTAAATTACTAGCTGTCCTCCGCGACATCCTTTGCGTACAACATCTGATAAGTGAATTAGTTCTTATTTGTTAATTCTGCGGCCCACTACGTTGCCTTGCCTGATTTTTAACCTAATGTGTTAGGGCAAAAGTTACTTGGTTGTGTAAAATAATGATTATAAGCGTTCTTGAAGAATTTTGTTATTCAATGTTAAATGAAATGGTAACTCCACTAATAGTCTCAGAGAGATTATTTTTTAGACAAACTGCCACTGGCAGCATTCTTCGAGCTCCTGCCAGGTACCCTTAACCACCTAAAAACACGTGGACTTTATTACATTGCTATAAGGCTCATAATCCAAAATATTAAACACGCATGTTTTATTTAAAATAACCGTACTCGTGTTTTATTTCTGATGTCCCGATTAAGTTAATCTTGTACCTCACTGCAAGTTATATGTTTGAAGACAGAACATCTTTAATTTAACCGGGTAATCCGGATTCTCTTTTTCAACCAACGAAGTGTTCGCATTTTCTTAAATGAGTATATATATTATGGACCTTTTTTTAGGATTAATTAGCGTTTCATCATCATATCGACCCATTACCGGCCCACTACAGGGCATGGGTCTCCTCCCACAATGAGAAGGGTTTAGTCCACCACGTTGGCCCAGTAGGGATTGGTGGGCTTTTAACGTTAAAATTGATAAAATTATTTACCATACATAAAGTACAATAAATTTGATTAAATTATTTACTAATACATAATAAGTTATTTGAAAAAAAAACGTATGATGTATTGTATTTTAATATGTTTTTATTTAGGCTGTATATAGCGAACGATGCTGGCTGAATTTGTAATTATCTTGACGAGCGAAAAAAAGCGTCGTGCCATTTTCGTAATTAATATTTTGTTAAGTATTATTTTCGGTTTGTGGTTGGTTTATAAATATAAATTTAAACAGTCCAGTTTAACTTGGAAATCAGAGCAATATTGAATTTCACTCCGCCGGGTATAATAATTGAGGCACAAATTGAGAGTGAATAACCTGTTTCCACCAAAACCTAGAGAGTGGCCTACGAAACTTTCATACAGTAGAAAAACAGCAAACAAGGGTCAGCTATGTTCGGAGAAAGTATTAAAAAGTTAAGCCTGCTATTTTTCACGCAGGAGTGAATAAAATCGCTGTAAAAAAAGCGAATGGTACATTACTTACTCAATGAATAAAATGAAATGTAACTGTACTTGATGCATAATGTACTAGGTCAAATCAAGTCAAATATCTTTTTATTAAAATAGGCACATAGATGGCACTTTTGATGCGTTGATTATATACAAAATAAACAGTAGTAGTAAACTTAAAACTAAAGCTACGAGGATTCCAAACGCGCCCTAGTCTAAGAAGGAGCCCACAACAAACTTACTACTTCTACTACAATAGAAGGCCAAATTATTTGGAATAGATACAGACTATTTAATTATTATAAGATCTGCTTTACCTTTTGGATTTTCATCATCCATCTCATCCCGTTCTTTCATAAGTAAGCCTTATAGTGCTTCATATTTTATAGAAACGATAGAAGCACTTTTCGACGCTCTGAGTATTAAGGTGTATTTTATGCGTTCATTTTCTGAAGTTATTTTTGAAGTAAGATTTTATGATCCTGCTGCGAGACGGATATTAAAAGGAGTGTTGTGATCGAACTTTTATTAAACCGGTAAACTTCGCCAGCATCCGAGATGAAATAAAGTTCTTCGAAGATCTTTTTATTTATCGCCATCCGACGCTATATCAAAATAACTACTCTGTTAGTTTCTCTATGAATTTTTCTATTTATGTTGAAAAATATAATTTATTTTAAACTAGCTATGCCCTGCGTTCTCACCTGCGTAAACTACGGGGCGCAGCGTACAGCGTATACATACACATAGTAACGTAGGTAAACAAATTTAATATTCAGCCTTATGATATTAAGGACAGATAGCTAAGATTGTAGTGCTATCATTGTTCAGGTCTAAAAAATAGGCAACACATATAATTTCACTTAGGATAGCCTTCGCAGTTAGCAGCGAAATTTATTAAAGTTTTCCATAAAGGTACATCATCACATCATCATCAACGCATTACGGGTCCACTACAGAGCACGAGTTTCCTTTCAGAATGAGTACAGATTAGGCCGTAGTCCATCACACTTTTCAAGCGCTGATTGGTTGAGACTTGAGAACATTATGGAGAACTCAGGCATGCATTTTTTTTTACTTCACCGTTTACTTCACCGTTTACTTCACCGTTAAACCCAGTGATATTAAAATTACTTAAATTAAAAACGCACATAACCCCGAAAGGTTAGAGGTAAGTGTCACAAATATTCATCGTGATGATATTTTTAAGCACTTGAAAACTAATAGGATTAAAAGAAAAACCTTAAAGATTAGTTTAGTAACAGTTATTGTAATTTTTTTTGTAAAATTGAATTTTAAGTATTTTAAGACCTGAATTAGCCAAATCGGTCCAGCAGTTCTCGAGTTTTAGTGAGACTATCGAACAGCAATTCATTTTTAAATATATAGATAGATGTTTGCTCCGAAACAATATCCCGTGCTGTAAGGAAAATAATTTCGCAACGCTTTTTAGACATTCATGTATCGTAAGCTAGTATTAGTTTATATGTTTATATAATACTCAATTGATATATATATATATGACTATATATATATAAAAATACCTCTAATCCTAGATAGTACATTAGACGCCCAATGCGTCAATTATCATAATATTTGTAAATTTGAATTGAATTTGGAGTTATTACATCCTTAATCTGGATGACATGAGACGATGCCGGACAGACGGATGGACGGACAGATAATAAGAAAATATACATAGGAAAAAAGTACTATTTTCCCTAAGCAAACCTTATAAACTTGCTTTACTTGGTTTTTTATTAATATGATTTAGCCTAATAGCCTTATAAGATAACACTTCACACAAGAAACATTTTTGTAAAGTTATGTTGAAGAAACATTCTTGTAAAGTTATGTCTAAAGTTATACATACTTTTTGCCATAATACATGATTATATTACAGCTAATTCAAATCTAACGACGCAACAATAAAATAAAGCTATGAAACTTTATGGCCGCAGAAATTTGTAATATTAGAGGTTTGAAAATTTTATGGAGCTCAAATCCGCAATCAAGTTATTTTTGATTACATAGAATAATATATAACATAAAGCTTCCTATTTTATTGAAACATCTAGAATTTCATGGAGCTCAAATCCGCCATTAAGTTATTTTTGATTACATAGAATAATATATAACATAAAGCTTCCTATTTTATTGAAACATCTAGAATTTCATGGAGCTCAAATCCGCAATCAAGTTATTTTTGATTACATAGAATAATATATAACATAAAGCTTCCTATTTTATTGAAACATCTAGAAGTTGAAAGAAGCAAGTTAAGTTTGAATCGCAAAATCATTCATAATTAAACCATTCATATAAGTTTAACATCATACGTACATTTGCCCACAGCATGGTTCGCGTTTTTTTTGGGGTTTTTAGAACCTTTTAATCCTGGGATAAAATTTAGCATATGCTGGTCTCCAGGATGCTAGGAAGCTCCAGCGAAGTTATTTCAATGCAAAATTTAATTAAGATAGGTTAAGCAAAATTTAATCAAGTTAGGTTAAGCAAAATTTAATTAAGTGGGCGGGCATGCCATCCATAATTGTAACAAATCCTTTTTTAAGCAGGTAAACTTTTTACCAGCAGCTTTTGCGGGATAATATACTATATGCATCTCCAGGATACAAGCTACATGTGTGCCAAATATGTGTGTATAACGGCTGAGCTGAACATAGGTTACAAATATACCAACAGCCACACTTTCGAATTTCTAATATAAGTATGGATACGAGATACGTGGGTGTTTCGCGTTCAGATATAATATTTAATTGATTAGATAAAAAAAAATTATATTTCAGTGATTTTAGGTACTTAATAAAATAAATGTAGTCTATACTAATTTATGTTTTTATACACTCTACATAAAAAGTACTCAACAAAAATAAGCCAAGGTGACTTTAATATTAAATTATGAAATAGGAAGTATGAAATTATATTAAAAGCTATAAAAATGTACGTACACTGAAATATTTTCTCTTCGATGTATTCGCTGGCAAATTGAGGTTAATTTCTAAGGTCACGTAAGAGTTTTTATTATGAGACGTTTAATGATTCAAATACCGTTGGTGTTAAGGTATTTTTATGTTTAGTGCCGCTTATGGTTCCCTTTAATGTAATTTTATAGTAAAAAAATAGGTACAAAATCACTGACCTCTATTATACTTAAAAATTCTAATTTCTGTTCAAAAACTTTATCATAAGTTTGACGTTTCGTTTTCGTTAAAATATTTTTTTTTTTAATTTTGTGCTTTATAGCTATGCTAACAAAAATAGATTAGAAAATAGAATGTCACAAAGCAGACAAAAGTATTTTTTTATTAAAAAATTGTAACGAAACTTCTACGTCGCACTCACGAATTTTTCAATTTCGTATGATATTCGGATGCATTCGAAATATTTCACTCTCCTTTGATTTTCATGATGCGCTCATGTAGCTTATGATTTTCATGATGTAGGTATAATTTTTTAGAAAAAAAAATTTTTGGTGTTTTTACGCTTTTATATTTTGTGGCCCAATCAAACAAAGACAATGTTCAAGCCGATGAGATAGATTGCAATCAGGGGAAGAATTTTTTTAAAATATAATAAATAAATAAGCTGATTACATATTATGTCAATATGGAACAAAACTTCTAAGTATGTGCCTACTTTGTTCAGTAACAATGATAAAAGTTGTTTTCCTAGCAGTATCCGGCCAACTATAATATGTTTTCTATTCCTCTGCAAAGACAGGAAACACATTTATTATGATAAATTTCTCAGCGTGCACATAAATTCACTCGCTCCACTGAACTGTTCAGGACTGTACCTATTAGGTATTTGTCCCTGCAAATATAATATTTTCGATTTACTCTGATTTATAAACATTTTAAAGATATTTTCCAGTTTTACTTTTTAAGACGTTGTGAGTTATTTGGTGTGTCCGAATGTTTGCATTACCGTTGGGATCTATTTGGAAATTTAGATTTTATGGGAAGCACACCAATATTGTTTAGCAGTAAGGAAGTACCTACCAGTATTACATAGCCGCACATTCAGTTTCTAAAAGTTGGCGATTCTAGAAGTTGCAGATTTCATGCCGCCAACAAAGGTTTCCAACTTGTAATGAGATGACTAACCTGCGTTTCACAAACATGGCTAGGTTAGTGGGTCGGCAGCTTTTAAGACTCCTTAGGATAAAAGCATATAAATACACCATCTACCTATACATTATGTTATTTGTCTGCGATACCTTCTTCTTCTTCTTCTCTCTGGGCAGTTTCCGCACGTAAGCGCTTCGTTTGTTGTACGTAGAAATTTCCCGCTGTTGCCCGCTACTCCAGCCATCCAAGCTCGTTCCAGAATATCTGCGATGCCTATTTACTCGCCTGTATTTCGTAAATCGACGCCATAGATACTGTTTTCTACCAAAGCCATAACAGGAAACCACGGATACTGTGTAGAGAAACGGCAAACGGAAAGTCGAAGGTTCTGATACTGGTAAAAGTTGGGCACAACGATCAATGCTTGCTTATCGTCACTAACGTATACAATTGCATTAATTATTACATTTGCTCGTTTTTTAAACAATATATATTGGTTTCTACTTACACCGATTACTTTTTGACTTCCATGTTTATATTATATAATTGATTGTTAAAAACAAAATATTCAAAGATAGCCGCAATATAAAGAGCCACCCAGTAGCGCCGACCGTATCGAGTTGAAGAGTTACTTTATATTAATTTCCTTAACATATCCTTATTCTATACAGATGAAACTTGTCTTAGTTAAAGATTAATTTAGTTTCGAAAATTATAATACCCGTTGAAACGTGTAATTTGTCTAGAGACGCCAGCAGTTTGTCCTGAACTCGGCTGGAAGCGTGCCAGCAAACAATACATGTCCCATGTATTACACGTATAGAGAAATTCTGAGTTAGCGTATGTTGGACTCGAACGTAAACAAAGATTGCTGATATCGAAAAAATGGCCCATAATAAAAGTCGTAATTATTCAGTAGGGTCAGCGCATGGATCTGTTCCGTTCTTAATTATTATTCATATCAACTCATAGTCACCTCACACGTACTTACGAAGCGCTTTTTTTTCTTGAACGCATAGATGTTGACGTTTCTCAGCTTCTGTAATCCACTGGTCCTATGTGAACCTTTAAATCAAAAATATATATAACTCTATGAAATTCTACCCTAGTAAGTACCGTCCTATTTTGTGAATGCGTTAGGTCGAAACTTAAAATAAGGTTATTAACCTTTTATTAAGTAACAAATAATTAATTAAAAGAACACCCGGCTAAGTTTGTTGGGGGCTTATTTTTAGACCAGGGAGCGCCATCTATCGCCATCATCTGACTATTATGTAGTATGTACATATTTTTTGTAATATAACGTGCCATTCTTATAAAAAATAATAAATATACTATGACAATATGTAATCGCCATCTAGTCCCAAAGTAAGCATAGCTTGTGTTATGGGTACTGAGATGACTGTATTATTTGTATGAATCGAACTTTAATAAGTATATATTTTTACTTGTTGGAATCGAACCCACGGCCTTGGACTCAGAGAGCAGGGTAGCTGCCCACTGAGCCCATCGGCCGTCAAATATGTCTATTTGAAGAAACTGACTTAATTTTTTCCTTTGTATTAAAATTGGGTACTGTACTCTTGTTTCAAATTCATACATCTTAAATACCGGGATTCTGATAATTAAATTAAGCTTGCAAAGCAGATAAATATATAAAGGTTCTACTATTCTTTTGAAGCTCTTAGTTTATTGTAAGTTTGGTTATGCTTGACACGTAGGAGCACTAAAGAGAATAATGTTGGTCATAATAATATCTCTTTCATCAATTATGAAGCTTCTGAAAATATTATACCCTACCGAGCAGAGCTCAATTTTTCCACTTTTATTACTCTTGCCTTTTTGAATAAAATAAAAAGAACCTAAGATGACTAATGAATATTTGCAGCGAGAATAAATGCAACACCATTGAAAACCAGCTGTAAGCACGACTATTACATTTGGTTACTCCAAAATGCAGTGCAATGTCGAGCTGAGTGCTAAAAGTTATAAATCTAGCAGAAAACTTTGCGGCAGCTATTTTAAGGATAATATTACTTAAGAAGGTAAATTTATTTATGAAACAACATTTAAGTATTAATTGTAATAACAGTGAAAGGCTTTAAAAATGATGTTATTATTTTACTTACTACCTTCCTTACCTACGAGTATTTATCTACCCACTCCGTACCTACTATGCATCCTACCGAATTTATGAATTTTCGTTTATGTATCACTTTAAAAAATCTTAGTTTAGGAGAGAACGACGAGTTTTAATAATAAATATACTACGACAATACACACATCGCCATCTAGCCACAAAGTAAGCTTAGCTTGTGTTATGGGTAGGTACTAAGATGACTAATGAATATTTTTTTTATAAATAAAATACTTAGAATATACATATAAACACCCAGACACTGGGAAACATTCATGCTCATCACACAAACATTTTCCAGTAGTGGGAATCGAACCCACGGCCTTGGGCTCAGAAAGCAGGGTCGCTGCAAACTGCGCCAATCGGCCGTCAGTTTTATGTACGTTCACAACGGGAAAGTTCCAAAGAATTTATTTGAAGTTAAGGAAACTTTACCACTTTCCAAGTAACACGTCCTATCTTACCACTCTTTCTAACTATGAATGAATGTGGAATGTGTGAAATAAGGATAAACAATAGTACAGTAGTTTTTAGAAGTAGAGGTGTTGTGACAGAGCTCGTCCGGGAAGTACTACCACATTCTTATTTCTGCAGCAGCATTGTATGTGTTCCGGTCTGAAAGGTGTGGTTGCCGGTGTTATTCCGGCGCATAATGTTTAAAACCTACGTCTAAGGTTGATAGACACAGGGCGGCACATTGCAGAATGTGTACTCAGCATGCACTGCGAATGTTGCTCTGTTTATATGCGATGGCTTCATACTTACAAACAGATGTACTATCTGCTTGGTTCTTCAATTATTACGATAAAAAATTGGTTGTCTGTAAAGTAGGCTTACTGACGATAGTTGAACGTAACAACGTCGTAAGAAAATAGTGATGGAATGGTTGCATTTTTCAAAAGAAAATTTTAATATTATTTGTTTGATAGATATTATCGTTGTTATAAACAATTGACACCACATTCACTTTTCAATGCACTTCATCCTTGCCGAAAACATGTAAATGTATTATTGTATAGAAGGTGTCCACGCGGACGCATCGCTCACTCAAGTAGGAGAGAGACAGATGTCGAACGCAGAGGCCGACTATGCCTCTTTGTCGCTCGTTCCGCGCTCTCGCTTGCACTTCAAGCCTTGAATGGAACGCCTCAGAGCAAGGTAACGCCGCATACGTCATGTTTTTTCGTGCGTGCAGCCGGCTCCATCGAATTATAAGACGTTCAAAAAAACACATAAATTAATCAAATTCACTTGATCTATTTGTTTTAGGAACATACGCTATTTTTGTCATATTACCCAACGCCTGCCCGGTAACCTCGGATAACTAATAGTAGGGTAATGTGGAATACACTGGTTGGTTTGATAAGCCTAAACAAACAGGTCTCCCGATTACAGCTAATGTTGGAAAAGCAGAGAACAAAACAAGAGTCTAACAAGGCTGCATATCATTGAGTCCAGGCACGACATTCACGTATCCATACGTTTGTTGGTTTATTACCTACCTACATTTGTTTTCCTATATGTTCGACTCAATGGTTGAACGAATCTTAATGTAATTTAGAACAGAGATAAATTGCATCCATGAGACTGAAAACAAATACTCTTAAATCCGAGAAATTCGAAGTTCTTATAAAATTCATAACGTGCAGTTAAATATTATGATATAAGCAGGCGCGGATACGGGAGGAACACATAGTTAATACGGCAAAAAAGAAGAGAATGTAGAAATGAATAAAGTAGGTATATAAGTACTTAGCAGAAGAGATTTTATCATAAAATGTTCTAAAAGTTTTGAACTATTCGCAAGCGTCAAAGTAACACAAGAACTATATCACTCTTAAAAGTTTCGGAATGCTAAAAGCAAGCTTGTAGAACATCTCAGCTGCTTCGCCATGTGTATCCATTCGTTGAAAGTGCATTGCTGCGATTAATTTCCTCAGATACCTAATAGAAAATTGCTCGGAAATTCCTTAGGTTATATTAAATTCTTCAAACATGTATTTTCGTGCAATATTTGACGGTAACATTTTATATAGACAAAAGAATAACTTTGTCCATACATATATGATGTTATATTCTATCAGATCCCTCATTTAATTCAATAAAAATTCGAAATATTTTGCCGATGATTGCCGAAGGTTGCGCAAACCAAATTAGCAGTTTTTAAGTTTCATAACATTCGCCATTCCATATTCAAGACATCTCAAGATTATCACAAATTCAGTAACTAGTTTTCTATAATGAATATCATAACGAATAAGGCCCAAGGTCGGGTAGCGCGTTAAAGAAAGGACATCATTAATCTCACTCGGAGCTTATTTCTGACAAGAGAAATGCGACAGTTGCCTTATCTCAAGAATTGTTGTCAAGCGCTTGTAGGAAAATTAAATATCATTGACCGAAAAAGCGATAACATAATCCTTAGTCATTTGACGAGGTTAGGTATACATACAATATTTAGAAGCTGCATAAACTAACTATCAATGATAGTGGACTCGTTATGTAAGTTAATTAATAGGGTCTACAAACCAAAGCCACCGATCCACCGAATCAGCCGGAAATATTGTGGGCAACTTTATTTAAATTTCAATTCAAATTAAAGTTATGTTTATAGTTCAAACCCAGTTCGTAAATTCGATAGTTCGCGCATTATTTTTACGAATATTAATATTTTCGCGCATGTTTGAGAAAACTATATTTGCTCCACCAATCTGTATGGTGTTATTTTTTCAATATGGGTTGTTTGGTATTTTTTTACAAGTAACGCTTATACAAAGTTGCAAATTCGTAATTTTAAAGCCACTTTCTCCTGAGGATGCTACGGGATCGGGACGAAACGTGCGTAGAGAGCGTAAACGATCTATCTGGTGCTATTTTAATACAATAAAAATAACACACGATTTATCTGGCAATAACATTTACTATAGGTAGCTCCATATCTCATGATCTTTATTTAAAGTAAAGCTTTTTTCTGACAAATTTATTGTAATAATACAGCAGAATTTAAAACAAATTTTTAGGTTAACTTAACACAGAAGCAGTAAACAACAGAAGACGTATTGAAAAGCTACCTGTCTTTGCTTCACAGACTCGCAGAGTGTATGGTACATGCGTATGTGCCTGTTGTGTGTTTTTCTTTATAAAAACACTATCTCATTAAATTTGATCTCTCAAGATCGCGTAACGAAAACTGCGTCGTTTATCTCACTCAGGGCTTTACTTGTGACAAGCGAGATGTGAAGGTTGCCTTAACTCGCACTTTTTTCTGTTTAACAAAAAATAATGGTATTTCCATTTACGTTTATATGAACATTTACATCCGTTTCTTTACCGTTAACAGTTTACCTTTGAACTCGCAAAATATAAATAACTACTATTACTATCTATATACTATCTTATATTAATAATTAGATCCGATGCGATCCAACTAGATACCACCAGTTTACAAGTAAAGTGCGACCACTACTTTTGCGAAATCAGCGCAGTTGGATAATTATTATTTTTAGAAGTTTTTCAATTTCTAAGCTACATTCATAATCATCAACATCATCAATAGCCTATAACACCACGTCCGTCAACGTCTACTACTGGACTGTTATAGGCTATTGAAAAGAAGGGGAATTCAAATTCAAAATTCATTTATTTCAAGTAGGCTTCTTTATAATTTTTCTTTTTTTTTCTTTATTAAAAATATATATATTTTTAAAATCTGTCTTTTATATTTATTTTGTGTTAACCTCTCAATTTTTTTTTATTAGCACTTTTGAAACGCCAAGTATGTATGTTTGTAGTGACTCTACCACCAGATCGGAAAGCAGATTCTACCGAAAAGAGCCGGCAAGGAACTCAGTAGTTGCTCTTTTCCAACATCAATATATACAATCATTATCAACATTTACAATCATTATCAACATTTACAATTAGTAGTAGCGCAGAGGATCGATCTCCGTTAAATTCCCTTAGTCGCCTCGTACGACACCCCGGAGGAAAAGAAAGGAATGGTGACATTTGTATTTTTATCTGTACATTCATAATGCTGATCAATATTTTATTATTCACATATATAATAACTAAACTAAGTTGGCAGGTCTTTAAGAAATTATAAATTACACCACACAGATTTCCTGCTTTTCGTCGAGTATATAGCAAATAAATATATAAATGTTCCCATATATGGGGTAAAAGTTTATAGATCGATAAGCCGCAACGTAGCAAATAGTTTACACACTTCGAAATTGAGTTCTAAGTTGCCGCATTTAAGGAGCTATTTTCCTGTACCCTTCGTTGATATAAGTTTTCAAGATAGTTATAGTGAAGTCGTTTTCGAAAATCGAAACGCTATGACATCAAAAAAAGGACCTTATTAAACTTTATCTTGCCAGCTAAGCTCAGAGAGCTGCCTGAAGAAGTGTAGACGAGTTTAAGTTTCCCAAGGATTATTAATTCCAATTTGCTTTGACTTTACAGGGTTTCGATACTCGATAACGTTTCTACGATTACAAGTGTAGATATATATATATATATACTAAGCGCATTGAGATCAAGCGGTATATATATATATTTGGAGCAGCGCACCCCAATCATTAATCTAAGCTTAATGATTTATTTGAAACATTCATTAAAAAAAACTGCGAAAACGAACTCTATATTTAAATTGAAAAATATAAATCTGTGCGACTTATATGCGTTAAAAGTTTTGATGAGATAAAATTGGATATGCTTCCACGGCTTAAAATAATTTCAGAGGCGGCAAATCAGCAAATTTTGTTCCGCAAACTTTTTTCCGGTGGCAAGTTTGCCGCGCCATTCCACCTCGACCATGAATAAATTATAAAACTTTTTTAAGCTGATCAGCCATTTTATTTGGCTTTTTAATTTGTACTTCTTTTGCCTTTTTTATGTTCAACAAATAAAACAATTGTTTCCGTATACCTACTTGATACACGTAAGTATATTACAATTGCTTTAAATCAGGTACTCATGCATTTGAAAATTTTAAAATAAGTATTTTTTTTAATTTTGTAATAGTTTATAAACACATTTATTAAATCGTGGTCACTATACGATTGCTGAATTTCGTAACGACAAGGCTGCTTGGAAGCAGGCTCTGCTCTCACAAGATAGAAAACTCTAAAGATGGTAAATTGTAAAATTATTTTGAAGACGAGAAATATGCTGAGCTTCTTGCCGGCCCTTCTCGGCAGAATCTGCCTTCCGAACCAGTGGTAGAGTCCACTACAAACAGACTGACTTGATCTTTCAAAAGTGCTTACAGTGGCTTAAAGTGGGATACAAAGTATCCGAAATATCAGATACCACTATACCGATTTATATTTAAATCCGTTCAGTAGTTTTCACGTGATGCCCTGACAGACAGACAGACGGACAAAAGTTAGATAAAAATCTGTTTTGGACTCAGTACCGATTCATACCTCAGATACCGAAAGCATCCCCCGGTAAAAATTTTCAAAATATATTCTATGTACAGAAATCTTCCAGTTGCAGTTTTATTATAAGTATAGCTGATATTCGATGCAGATTCGAGTTTATTAAATGGTTCCTCGAAATCAACATTATGTAATTACCTCATTCTTACACAGTTTAGTTGATATAATTGTATTTTGTATAAGATGCTGGGAGAAGTTGCTTTGCTATCTTTTATATCTGTTATGTGTAAAATCGTTTAGTTAGGTAGTTGATTTATCGAAGAAAGTTTTCAAAGTTGCGTCCCGTAGTTAATGAGGTTAAAACCACAGGGCACAGCTAGTATTAAATAAATCCAGTAAAGTTTTAACAAGTTCGATTAATATTTTGATCGAGGGTTACTGATAAAAGCGAACATTGTACAATGGCGAACTCTGCTGGAACTACAAAGCCTTTGACGCCTGTAGATATTACATATTATTTTTAATTTAATAAGTATTCACTTATTTCTTATTATCCGACTTGTCTGAATGTATAAAAACCGCTTATAGTAAAACCCTCTTTTATTTAATTCAATTAAGACTATCCTAGAAGTTTTATAATAATGCTGTAAAGGTTCATTTTTAGTAATTTACTTTATATATAATGTAGTTCTGATATCACAAACAAAATATAGAAAATTATATTCTAGTTACGCCGGCCAACTCGCCGAATACTCTATGTTAGAAGAGTCAAGAACAAAAATATCTGGAAATAAAATGGGATGGAAGATCTATAGAATTTTTCGAGAAAACTCAGAACTTCGCTGTAGATAATGTACACAATTAGAAGTTTGAATTAAGATCAAGATAATTTGATTTGCTAAGAGTTTATCCTAGACCTTGGGACGACTCAGTCAGTTCAGTTTGAAAGCGAATACAGTAAAAATAAGTAATAGTGGAAGAGAAGATAGTACTTATGATCGTAAAGCTGAATCGTGTAGGGGATGTTCACGTGTCGCGGAGCTTCTGAACAAATAAAGGCGCCAGTCTAAGAATCCGTGTTTTCATTCCAATCTACGAACCCTAGCTCGTAAGTATATAGAGGTTACTCGACTGTAAAACCGACTTCAAAATATCTAGAATGTGTTGTGATTTTCCAGGTTGCTATTTACTGTATACTGTGAACTACTTAGTAACCTCTGTAAGCAATAAAAAAATGTGGTAGGTTCTTTGTACGAATAAAATCTAAATCAATGATAAACTCTTCAAAGAATCGATTCGTGATCGACTCTAGTTTTTTAAGATGCTATAGAAGAAAAACTTGCTTAAGTAAAAATACCAAATTTATTGATATAATTTTGATACAAAATTTGTTCCTTTTTAAGGATTGCATTAAAAAATCCTTTTTTGCTACCTCTAATATTCTCTAAAAACTCAAATATCTACGCTTATCCGTATGGGCTTTAGGATGACTGTCAGTTGGGCAGGACAAAGTTCTTAGGAACCAAGCTTTTTATACGTCGGTTATTATCAATTGTTTAACCGATCTAAAAAAGTTCTCAACTGAGGGTCCAACTAAGCTTTGTATTTTAGCCCAGATTTTTTTTATGTTAAAACCAACGCTTGACTGCAATCAGACTTCATGGTAAGTAAAAATGCGGTTTAAGATGGAGCGCGATTGCCTAGGAGATGCTTTTTCGCCTCTGACTTGAAGGTACCGAGGTTACTAATAATAAACAAATGGAGCCCGCTACTTCTTCGTGACTAAAAATACCAAGGAAACCGTAAGCTTTCCCGAAATAAAAAGCCCATCTTTGATCTGCAAGGGATTATATAAATCAATTTTCGTCAAGATCGTTATACCCTTTCAGCCAAACGTAGGTAATAAACAAACAAACACGCGAATTTTAGCATTTTTAAAACTAATTTGTTTTGTATGAATCCTTCAGTTCAGTAAGTAAGGTATCCATTTATTTGGTAGGTATGTGTAAAACAAGTTATATACCGATTCAAGTAACTATATTTAGGTAATATTCTGGGTAGGGTAGCTTTGTATTTAGAAGTTACACTTGACTAAGACACCATTAGTGACCTATATCAATTACATAACTCATGCGTATTTTATGCCTAATGGCCAAATAATGGCCACAAAGTGGTTAATATCAATTGTGCCTATCAGGCGACATTATGAAATATTTATTTTATGATATTATATTTTATTTCATACTACATTTATTTCTCGCTACGATTTCACCCTCTTATCCCTTTCCTCGTCTATATCATACTAGGGACTGAGGGAATGTAAAGGAGAAAGGACAACCTTCTGTGCTACTACTACCATTTATTACAAACTTGCTGGCCTAGCGTGATGATTATGGCCAAACCCTCTCATTAGGAGGCCTTTAGCGGTAAGACCGCCTTTGAGCATTTTTATTTTTCTAGTGTTAATGTTTTCAAAATATGTTATCTTTATCCCTTAATTGTGTGCAATAAAGAATTTATCTATCTATCTATCTTTAGTCCAGCAAGAAGTAGAGTTTTATAGACTTTTGATGAAACACTTTTTTTTATCGCCTTGATAGAGCCAGGTCTTACGTTTTTTTTATTATAAGAGTTACGTCCCATAGTGCTACTGGTTAATATGTTTGGTTGCTTTATTAGGACGTGAAGAAAACATGATATCTGGTGTACGAATGTTCCTGTACAGCGACCTTGGGAATGTCATGTTTTTCAAGGATCGAAATAACTAACTAACTAACTCTATGCAAAAAATCAAATCGATTGGTTGCTTTAAGTTGTTGCTTAAAGTTGGTTGGCGTGAAGTACAAACAAACAAACAACAATTATGGATTAATTAACATAATATACAATTTGAGAATTCGAAGTTGTCTAAGAGGTTTTAGGGCTCTGGAAGACGGATACTCCACAATATACGTCGACCATATTTCACTTTAAAAAGAAACAGACAGTGCTTTTATGCGATTGCTTCAAAGCACAGTGCTATGTGTTCCGTTAAGAAATACACATTCTATTATTTCAAATCAAAGAAAAACGATACAAAGTTTAAAATATGAATTGACTCTTCTCATGACTTTATTTGGAAGAGTGCATCATTAAGACAGCACTGCATACCAGCGTATTGGTAATGCCCGTTTTCACTAACGACGAACAAATCCCGCCTAATCAAAGTAGATTCCCAGACATACATTTACCTTACACGAATTAATTATCACTAGGCTAGGATAAACAATAGTACCTTACTTGTCTATGGTTCTTCTCACTAGGTGTTATATTCTGATCTATCATTTAACATATGGATTTAAAAAAAAAAGGAATTAATATTTTTCCTAAATTTTTTACATCTGCCAAATGTTAGTTTACGAGTTCCCTAAACATCGCGAAAAGCTGAATCGTGTCGTAACTTAAGATGGCGCCTAACGTCATTAGTCACCAAAGAGTTGGTGAAACATTTTTTTCCCTACGCATCTCCCAAATCATCAGGTATCCGATTTAAACGTTTCCTAGGTTTAGTAAATACGAGCATAAGTGTTTAGCAGTTTTTTTAAGACAAGTAACCAAATAAGCGATATGAATTTCCTTTTATACAAAAGTAAATAAAACAAGAGACGTTGAAATTGTTAAACTCGGGCTCGGAAACTGAAGAGGCACTTACGTAGGTCAGAATACGCCAGGTGTTTGGCGGAACTGAGTCTCGGTAAACTACTTTCCACCACTTTTAGACTGTTTAAACGCAATGATGCGAAATAAGACTGCTTCCTTTCACGACTGAAAATAACTGTTTTTTTTATTTGCAGTAGAGATTTTTGTGACAGAGTTCTGGGGAAATTCCCAACACCATGGTTATTTTTGCCATAGGTAGCATAGCTGTGAGTTCCAGTTGCCGACGTAATTAGATAAGGCTTATGACCTACTCCTCAAGTTGAAGAACTCGGGGCGGCGAACCTTTAAAGGTTGCTCTGTTTATAGGAGATGGTTTTCAACTTACCATCAGGTGGGTCATCAGCTTGGTCCGTCAATTATTACTACAAAAAAAAAGATATTTTTTTTTAAAAGCTTTTGTGACTGAGCTCTAGGGGAATTGTTACCTCCATGCTTATTTCTGCCGCAAAGCAGCATAGTAATTGCAATGCTGTGTTGCGGGCTAAAAGTTTGGTTGCCGCTATAATTACAGGCATAAGGCTCAGGTTCATGAACATTGGTCGGCACGTTGTAAGGTTTGTGCCCTGCGAAGCGTTGCTTTGTTTATAAGAGAAGATTTTTTACGTATTACAAATAATATGCGATAATGGTCGCGGGCAATGACTAGTTTCAAGAGATATCATATTCAAAAATAAAGAAGAAACGAATTTAAAATATAGAAAAAGGCATTGTTACCAAATATATATATATCTCTTTAATATTATGTTTGTGGTACTCATGCGCCACATAAATTAAATAAAATATATTTCGAATACTTTTTACAGAGGTACTCATAAATAAAATTAATTGTTTATTAGGATTTGTAACAGATATTTTGATATGGGGAAGGGTCTGGTAGCATGAAACACTTTAGGTAGGTATTAGTAATTGAAAATAATGAATTAATTAATTCATTAATTTATGCCATCGTCAGTTGTCTGACAGCAGGCCTGACATTAATTAAAAATAGAAAACTATTCAACTGTTTTGTTACGTTAGGATTTTTTGCAAATTGAGTTTGTATTCGAATAGATAAAGGTAAATGCGACTCAAAGTTTAACAGTTTGCTAGCAAATAAAAATAATAAAATAAAATTGTAAAACGTTGCATAAAATTAACACTAAAAAAAGTCAATTTAGTATGGCGTTGCGACATATTCGCAAAGCTAAAAAGCTAGACCGCGGTTTACGTTGTAACTAAAATTTAACGGATACAGTCAATGTCAAGTGAAAACATTTAAAAATTGTATACTATGGATCATAGCCAAGTCAATTAATTAAACAAGTCGATATTAATGAAGTTCTGAAGAATTAAGAGGAAACCACCGTTTGTCTTTGTAACCACAGTTTTATGTCTTTGAGTTGCGTATTAGTAATACTTTGACACCATTTAGGTACTATTTGAGCGAGTCTAAACGGGCCCGCATTCAAAGAGTCAATATTGAGTGAAGTGGCGTTGTGTTTGCATTGCAAGTCCATTATCTGAATATTTGCCTCTTATTCGTTTAAGTGTAATGGAATTCAATCAAGTTGCGAATAAAGCTGTTAAGCAGAGTGATGATAAATAATTGGATAATTTAATTTAGTAATATGCTCGAAAAAGGTTTTACTTGCAAAGAGGCATTTAAGTTGAACGATAAAAAAAAATTACCTTGTCTAGCTCACTGTCTGATAGTCTAAATTACTAAAGACAGATAAGATATATAAGGACATCGTATTCCCTTAAGAATTTAATGTTGCATTAAGAGATAAGAGAACACTATTAAGTCAAGGAATGAAACGGGTAATGAAAATGTCTATGGTGTTCTATTTGGAATGTTATGTTCATAATATTTTTTTTTAAATCATCAAGAGGTAAGTGGCTCACAGACTACCGTTACAGTTATATCAGATAATTATCTTAACCCCACAGTTAACTAGAAAATCTAGGTTAACGAAATTGCAGGCATCAGCTAGTTTTCAAATACAGGCCTCCTATCTTATAATATAGACATAGGGATAAAATTTAGCTATTACCGACAACACTGCTATAAAGCAGGAATTCGTTTACCTAAACTAATCTAACATTAATTGTATCGTGTATTGAAGCAAAAGTACGATAACCCATGAGCCATTAGTCCTACAAGCGACTGGTAGACCAAACACGGCGGTATATATCAATCAATTAGTATTTTTATGATTTCCCAATCTTATAATTACATTTAAGATAAGTTGGTAATTTATCAATACTCCAAGAACTATTGAGAAAAATTATTCCAGACTAGTAGGTAAAAATAGAAACAATTAACTATCACTGCAGCTACCTGTTTATAAAAACCGCCGTGCTTGTATCGATCCGAAACTACAAAACAAGCGATGACGATGCCAACGAGTAATGCCTGTAGGTAAAGTTTGCTCATTGAAAGCATGGGCCCATAGTCCATTTTAGACTAGTATCTGAGCTAGGCTTGTTGTTTAATTTACTTTTATTTATATTCTTTATTTTTACTCCACATCTCAGAAAATCAAAAAAAAAAAGAACAGCGCGTAGTAGGATACAAAATCGCGATTTAGGCTGTGCATTGCCGTGAATAATATCTGCACGGTGACCATTTAAAAAAGATGTATCTCATTAAAAATTTATTTTGCAATCCCCCATCGAAACTATGTTCATATTATCAAAATTAAGCTCAATTTTCTATGCTCCGCGAAAAGCGGGAAAACTGTGCGGTGTATTTTATAATTTCTTCAATCTTTATACTCCACACCAAACAGAAAGTTTCACGATTTAGTCTTACGTCCAAACCTTTGAACCTTAATGTACAATATATTGTATTCATGGACTTTCAAGTTAAGGTTGTACAAAGTTTAAGCTCCTATATCAGACGTAATCCTCTACACAGGTTTAATACCTTACCTTATTGTCCACAAATGAATATGGCTAGTGTTGCATTCAGGTTAAAGAATTTATATCACGGTAAGGTTTCATTTGCTAAAAAGCCTTGGATGGAATATAAATTGTGCAGTGGTATTTGCATAACAGCCATATCTACTGGAGAATCTGTGTCCTTGGACTGTGTCAGGTAAAATCGGTTACGTCTAGTACAGAGTATTTTATTAGTTTTGTTTTGTTATTTTGTTTTCTCTACAACGTGACTGAAATCTCATTCATGTTAAGTGGTAATCAAAAATGAACGAACAAACGAACTATAATATTTTAGAAAGCTACCAGAAAGCTGCCTATCAAAAAACAAAAATGATATTATTAATATTATAAGAGTTGTTTGATGGCGGTTATATAGTAGGACCCAGGTATAACAGTCCAAAATTTCCCCTAATTAGTGGACCTCAAATATCGGAAAACAGGTATTACACTGTTAACTCAAGTTAAAGTTGTTTGCTAAATATTAAAGCTATGAATTATTTTATGAATTTACCAGCAATAAACTTGTCGGATCCAACCTAATTGGACCACTTTGCAATATTAATTTATATAAAGTAGTAACTCACAATAATTTACTCTACGCTTTTAGGTGGAAGTTAAAGTGGAGAAAACTTAGTGGTTAACACTTCTGCCTCCCTTTCAGGGGGTGCCAAGTTCGATCCCCGGTACCTCCGAGTTTTTGAAGTTATGTGCGTTTTCAATTAAGGATATTACATTTACATGGTACTTACTTTAACCGTGAAAGAAAACCTCTTCAGAAAAAATTCATGCCTGAAAGTTCTCCACTTGCTTCATTTACTTTATTATCTTCAAAATTTATAAGCCAGTAAGATCGTTGCAATTGAATACGAAAAATGTTATAGCACGTACAGAACGGATTACTCGCAGTTCAAACACATCGCCATTTTAAATCAACATTGGCTCGCTAAATGTATTCTGGTGCAGCTACGGGCTCGCGCGGACAGTGGACATTGTGGCAGATGGCTTAGGCGATACACAATATACATTTTCCTCTGCATTCAATAGAATGCATCTAACCTGATAAAATACTACCGGATAGCCATTCAAGAGATCAAAGCGTGAGATATACGCAAATAGGTTATGTATTAGTAAAATGTACAAAGTTTACCTACAACTACTATATTGCGTGTTTGGATGGATGATATATGGATGGATTTAAAGTTAAAATAATGTGATGCATGACTTTCACTATCTTTCACCTTCAACCAAGGACAAACTTTATACAAGAAATGGATACAAAATTGCTAGTTGAAGGGCTAACTACTATATTAACAGTTATGCCGGGTATCTTGATTACAAGTGACAATACGATAGTAAAATATAGTACCCACTCCACGCCATTCCAAAACGTATAAATTTTCAGAATAAACTTATCGTAGGAAATGCACCACAAGGTAAATACTTATCACGGTAAAATATATCAACTTCTAAGCGATTACGATTTTAAAATACGTAAATACGATAAACCGAAAAAAATATAGTAGCAGTAGGTATATCTTTGAAATTAACATCTTCAATGTTTTTAACCCTTGGGTCGGATCAGTCTAGATCAAAATGATATGTAGAAATTATAAGGTTTATTACCTTATAATTGTGGCAATAAACTTTATATTTTCTACATATGAAATCCAACTTGGTTAAGTTATCGTCGCCAAAACCAAGCGTGTTTATTCAGTGCAAAAAAGAGCCCTTTCTTCGCTCTTTCTTTCCAGGGTGTATCCGTGCCTGTAAGCGAGCCCTTGGGTATCAACATCTCATCCAATCTCAACTATGGGAAAAGTATCGAGCATAAACTGCTGCTAAAAACCTGGTATCTTTAACATGGTTAACCGGTGTTTCACATCGGGACAACTTCTTAGACTTTACCAAGCCCAAATGCGAACCAGTATGGAATATTTTAGTCACCTGTGGGATGGCTCTGCAAAGTTCCAGACTGAAACCTTAGTCTCCTTGGATCGTCGCGACAGAAGAATCATCGGCAGCGAATCCCTTACTCAGGCAAAACTACAGCACTGACGTAAAAAACGCCTGGCGGTTTTTAACAGGATATACTTTGGCGAGTGTGCTCAAGAACTTCATAATTACAAGATTATGAAGTACACCACCTACACCTGCACCATTCTATCACAAAACAGATGGACGCCGTGAACGGCGGCATCCTTATGTGGTTGACATATACGTGCAACACGCACGAAGCGCTTTTCATCTACGTTTCTAATACGTACCGCTAAGGTTTGAAATCTTCCTATTCCTGTTGTTTGTGTTTCCTGATTCATACGACGATAATGCCTTCAAGATAAGAGTAGACATTTTCTAGGACCGTGTATTGTGGAACTACCTACAAAAGACCTATGTCCAGCAGTGGACGTCGATTGGTTGACATGATGATGATGATGATGATGATGATGACGCCGAGAAAATACTATAAATACCTATACATATCACAGATAATACTTATATGTTCCGAGCAGGTTATTTTGCTAATGTTCGAAATAAGTCAAACGATCTGTAGATTTCTGTGTATATATTTAGCCTACTGGGTTTTAGTAGAATTAGTAATAAATTTATTAATTTTAGCCAAACATTCTTATTTTATTTAACTTTCATCAATTAGATTTTCCTACAACTTTTATTTAAATTAAAATATAGATTTTCATCAAGGGAGCGCCTTCGCCAAGCAGTTTACAATAATTGAAAGATTTTAATTTTTGTAAGTGTTTTAGAAATGGCCATTTATCAAGCAAGTTTTCTGCATGATAAATGCTCATCAAATACTCTAGATGAAAAGATTTCCATGAATAATGAATCCTAGCTAGATCGATTTATCACCCCCGAAACCCCCTGTATACTAAATTTCATGAAAATCGTTGAAGCCGATTCCGAGATTCCAATTATATATATACAAGAATTGCTCGTTTAAAGCATTAATGTATTTCAGGAGTTATAAATAAATAAACAAACAACGAGTATCTTAAGCTTATCTTTATTTATTTCCAACGTTGGGTTTGAATATCAAGAAAATACTAAGTAGTGTATAATTTATATCATTAACTGAAAGAACTACCTTTACCTTCTAAATAACGGTGGGTGAATTTTTTTTGATGATGTTTAAATTGAATAAAGAATAGTATATACATTAGTTGTTGTAGTATTTAAACTGTTGACAAATTATTATGTTTTATACCAACCATATCTAAACTTCAAATAATTTATTGATTATTTCATTAAAATAAATCATCAACCTTATCTGATTGGTCCCCTCAATATTATGAAATACAGAACCCCCATTAATAAGCTTTAACATTTCACGAGTACTGACATAATTTTTCTATCTAACTGCTGTCACAGCTACCACAACATTTCTTTTGCTTTTCCCCCTATTTAATTTTACAATTCTATACCTAAAGTTATGTTTAAGGTGTTCGATACTACTCTTAGAGTGTATTGTTGGCTTCGCTTCGTTTTTCCTCTTTATTTTAGTCCTTACTTTTATCCATCGGTCGTTTTTCCAATCGTACTTTTTTCCCATTTCTGATAAAATATCTTCAAAACTAGGCCACTCATAACTTCTATCACTTGATTCAAAAGTGACGTTTTTTACTGAAGCCTGAATGTTCTTTAACACGTTTTTTGTATAACGTTGTGGAGAATTATTTTCGTCATCAAAATTAGAATTGTTTATTTCTTTACGTCTGCCTGTTCTCGTTTTTCTGTTCATATTTCTCTCAATTCTACTCTGCAAATAATCTATCTCTTCAAAAAAATAATCCGCAAATGGTTCATCTGAGTATTCCTCGTAATATGCTCCGAGTTCGTCTTTGATTTTTTCTATAAGAAAAACAAACATATTTATTTTTGTTGCGTTTTTTATAATATAACTTAGGGAAAATACTGCAAGTAAAGTTCGAGTGGTTGGAAAATAGGTTACGAAACTATTTCTTATTAAATTAATACTGAAGTAAAAACGACCAACATTTTTGGGAGTTTTTGTACCCCCATTTTTTTTATAATAATGTATATTCACTGAATACAGTACATACCAGTCATCTTTTTGAATAATTTTACATCGTGCTGAAGCATTTCTCTATTTGATTTTTTCCATCTACCATCGCCTTGACCTGGAAATAATAAACAACAATATTATGACTTCTAACTTCTGCTTTTTTTAATGGTTTAGTAAAGCTGGCATACGTACCTACTAATAAAGCAAGCAAAATTAACAAGAATGTATTCTGCACGGAGCAACAATCCATTCTAAATTCTGACAGCAACCTGGAACAAGGAGAGAATAAATTTTATGGATTGCCTTTTGCTGTACAAATTAACGCTCTGCTGAGTAAGCCTCTGTATATTCAATTGTATTTTGATGTTATTATATACTTTTATCTCATCATTACACTTTTTATTGAAATATTTAAATAAAAAAGCCCGCATGCATTTGGTTTTGTAGAAATGCAGGATCTACTACCATACACCTTTCTGCAGGATTGACGATGCACGCTATCTCGAAAATTAAATCCCACAGCAATGGTCCGCGGTTATTTTTTCGGAATAAAATCTTCCATGACCGTTTCCAGAACGCGAAGCTAATATATAAAATAGAGTTGAGTGATTACTAATACCACTACAGTCATAGACAATAGCTTCATCATCATCAATCCATTACCGGCCCACTATAGGGCATAGTCCTTCCTGTCAAAATGAGAGGGTCTAGGACGTCGTCTACCACGCTAGCCAAGTGCAGATTGGTAGACAGATTCTATTTATTCTCATATTTCTAGTTTTCACTAATGTTTTTTTTAACTAGATCAGTTGAGTTTCGTATTTTTTAAAGGACGCCATTAATTGGGCTTATTCCGCGGTGGCAATCCCCATACAAAAGATTCTTTCAATTTGGGTTTTCAATTTTTTTTAAATTAACCCAGTATCTATGAAAACAAAATAAAAAATGATGTTCATAGGGGTCCAGCCATTTTCGAGTATTTGGAAGAAACACGCACTAGAATTCGTTTATATGCACATAGATGATATAATTTGAAACTTATAGTGAACACTAAAGTCAATGGTGTCAACTTTGATGTAAATGTATATTGATTTAATAAGTAACTAGTTCACATAAATCTCAAAAGCTTAATTGATATATCGTGATATAGAGGTAACCCTTTCTACCACTGACCTCGTACATTGTAAAACACTCTTTTTAGATCTGTCTTGAATTAAACTAAATTAGTTTAATATAGACATTTGTGTTCAACAGAATCATAGTCTAGTCAACAAGTGCTTTTTGTATTGTATAGAAGCAGGCGTTACTTTGCGGAAATCCATGATATATTATCAAAATTAAGCTTAATTTGCTATACTCCGCGAAAAGCAGGAGAATCTGTGTGGTGTAATTTATAATTTCTTCAATCCTTATACTCCACACGGTTATACGGTGTATAGGAGAATCTGTGTGGTGTAATTTATAATTTCTTCAATCCTTATACTCCACACGGTTATACGGTGTGGAGTATAAGGATTGAAGAAATTATATATTACACCACACAGATTCTCCTGCTTTTCGCGGAGTATAGCAAATTAAGCTTAATTTTGATAATAAGTGCTTTTTGGACCAACTTTGTTCAGCAGCCTCCAAAAATTATGATCGAGGTGTCACTCGATTTGGAATGACATCTAGATGAAAAATGAAGATCCGCTTGCAGAAATTGTAAAAGTTATTAACAATTAACTAAAAAAAAGGTGGCTTTGGTTTTTTGCAAATATCCCAAAAACTAATCAACATTTTTCAAAACTGAAAAAAGATTCAAAAAGAGAATGAAATTTCCTAAAAAAAGTCTTAATTCTCGGAATTGTAGAATCAATATTTATAATTTTCCCAAAAGGATGAAAAAACGGCTTATAACGGGTACTCTGGCTTGGGCAAGCCGCGCTTAATTTAAGTATCTATTTAATTTTGCAAGATCGAAAATTATTAGTAAAAAAATGAAAAATGAAAATTTTTCAATTTTTCCAACGGCGATCGGCAACGTACAAGCAAACAGACAACAGTAAAGGTTAAATACAATATTATATAATATATAAATATACAAAATAGGGATTGGTTATATTTATTATAAGCATATTGTTTTTTGTCACTGAAATTCGTTTATTCCTGTCTCGTTATAGCCTCAAATATTTATTTAAATTATTGTTACGATTCTGCGTAGCTGAGCTTCATTATTAAAACATTAAATATTGTTCCGGTTCCAGATGTTGCCATTCCGTCGAAGAAAATGTTTTAATATTTTCTCATTAATTTTAAGCCCCAAAATTAAATTGACGAGAGGTAATAAAATTATACATTACAGGAAGTCAATTTATTTTCATGATACTCTATTCTCAATCAATTAATATTTTAATTTAATTTATTTTAACAAACTTCTAAAAACAGATTTTTTTTTACTTAGAAACAGGAAATCTGTGCGGGACTCATCCGCTGTTTTTACAGATTTCCAACATTTGTTTTGATTTGGGTGATCCTATTACATCTAGATGATCTTGAAATTGTCTAAATAATGTATCTGAAATCATGATTAGCGTTAATTACGGGATGAAACGTACTGCTACACAGACTACACCTGCCTTAATAAATCAAATACTAATCGTAAAGCTTTTTCAATCGCACTGTCTTAGTACAAGATATGTTAACTCACAATCGAGGACTCTCTCTTTCAAATATCGAACTCTATACCGTCAAAGTAAACTAGGCCTTATTCTCTTCGCTTAAGCGTCGCATACATTATGCATTTTTATTTTACAAGTGTTCTGCAAAAACTAGCCTAGCTGAAGAATAACAGGCAAATTTGAGCTTGATGTAAATAATGTGTGCTATAACAGCAGCACCACATGTTAGCCGATAACGCTAGGGTAAGCAACATTGCCCCAAGTCAGTAAATTAAATGGGTTTACTTTGTAAATTTGATAAGTAGTTTGATATTAATCAGTCTTAGCTCCTATCACTAACAAAGAATAGTAATCCTTAAACGAAGTATCGAAATCGCATTGTTAGTTGATTCGTATGCTAAAGTTAACCTTTAACAAGACAATTTCTAACATTTCGTATTAAGTCCTTAAAAATGATAACATTTTATGTATTCAATATCGTTAAGCATTTTGTGAGCGGTTTGTTGCTGAGTTATCGGCTGAGGAGTTCTTTCGTCTACCTCCAATCATATTCATCAGAGCTAGGCGAAATTAGGCCGAAATTAAACTGATATATATATATAACCTATCCAGTTCTAATGAATTATTTTATCGGTTAACATTTCTCAGGGTTATGCTGATAAATCATCAAATATATTCATATCAGAGGTAGAGGGGCTACCAAAAAAACTAAGCTGTATTTCGGGATTCCAATCTTGGATCTTATGTCCAACTCATAGTACGAAATTAAATCGTGAAAAATTTCATTTGAATTCATTCAGTAGTTTTAGTGTGATGCGCGGCCCAGATACAGACAAATAGACAGACTAACAGACTTTTCAATTCAGTTTAGATTATAGAATGCTCTCAAAAAAAATATTTTTTAATATCTTCAATATGCAGAATTTGACCCGTTACAGTTTTATTATATGTATAGATGTGAAAACGTTTGTTTCTGCATTATCTATGTTCGGCTCAACAACTGCACTCCTCTGCACAACTGCACACTCTTAAAACACTCCTATTGATTTATATCTTGTATCCGGGAGAATACATAGGATTTTCTTATTCCAGAGAACACCCGAGATTATTATTATAAACACGGCTTAAAAGTCATATATAGGATACATTTTAATACCGGGAAAACTGATGAGCTTTTGTGGAAAATATAAACACCTAAAGAAACGTGGACGTAGTTTCGGGAAACGGCTAGTGATATTTATAATTAAAAACGAGTTGTTATGATTTTGGTAACATTTTGTAAATACAATTTGTATAAAATATGCACGAAAGACTTCACGGAAAGTATGGTCGATACTATTGAAACAGCGTTTAAGCCACAATATACTAAGCCTTTCATTGATTTCATACATATTTTTCCTCTTACTTACGAAGAGAAAATATGTACAAAAGTTTTAAATTGGGTTCTTTTCAATTTTCAAACGCCAGACGAGCGTTGCTTAGAAAAAAATGGTATCCGTTTTCCTTTTTCGCCTATCCTTCGTTTATAGCTTACGTTTGCTGTACTCCTGCATGATACTGTGTCAATATCACGTTTTCTTTTTAAAAAACCTCTACACATTTTCGTGTACGAGGTATGAGGTATGAGGTTATGGGTAAGTTCCCATCAATCTCTGTTGGTACCTTTTTTGATTGAACACACCTGATAGTTTTATAAATTTAAAATGCAAATAAAAATGTTCGGAACCGACAGGATTTCAACCTGCGACTCTCTGGGAATCGCGGCCTGAGAATCAGCCATAGAGTCGCAGGTCGAAATACTGTCGGTTCCGAAAATGTTTATATACATAAGTGATATACATTTTAAATATATTTCCTCCAAGTACAGGAAAAAACACTATAAAAATTATAAAACTATACCTGATTGTTTTTTACCTGATTATAGGTCTAAACTAGAAGGGCGCTTACTTAGAAAGAGTGTCTAAAGAATTTAACACATAGGAAAATAATTTTCATTGCCTAAAAAGTACATAGAAAAATAAACGTTTTTTTTATAAACATGCCAACTTGTGATTATAAAAAAAAATTGCATTACAAAACTTAAAGACCAAGTTAATCTACCTTTCCTAAGATGGATTTGCAAATCATAACTTTCAATAAAAAAAATGCATTTTATTTTATTCTTTAAATATATTTACATTAATACGGATATGCTCAATCAAGATAATAGCAAATGCAATGTCTAGTTCTACATTTACATTTCCGCCCCAATCAACATCCTATCGCAAGCACAATCAGCACTTTCAATATTTGTACCAAATAACAGAATATTTTAACGATCCATAACTTTGTTAAGGAATTTAAATAGGCATGGGAATACAGAACATTGAAAATTGTATTAATATTTTTCCAGGCACATTTAACAGTTTGGCAATGGTTCAGATTTGGAAAAAACCGCAGTCGAACGAAAAAATACCCATCCATCAATCTTTTATTACTTGGTAGATAAGCTGATAAAAATTAAAATAAGATCTAGTTCCGATGTCTGTATAGAAATATAGTTCGGTTTTTAATCGTTTGTACGCCTCTTCCTCCCTTTTTCAATTAGATGCGTAATATGAAAAAAACATCCTCTCATATTTTACTTCAATTTATTTTTCGAGGATAATTGTCAATAAGTCGAAATGTATTAGCTGTTGGTTATCTTTATTAAATAATAAAATCTATAACTCCTAAATTAAATTTTTATATTGCGCTGTTAAAAGTAGGCACGTGCCAATAAATGACAAATTAAATAGACAATTTTTCAATTGAAAAGTTAATATATTATATTTATACAGGTACCAAAATTTCATTACGATAAAAAATAAATATTATTTAAATATTATTTATAAAACGTATCACAGTGCGAGCAAATTAATATTATTTATAGCAATATCAAACAAATGAACTAGGATTAACCATTAGCAACCGAAATAACGAAACCTTTTCAGACAACACATTCATTATTTACATGAATTATTATAAACTGAATTGCACTTTTGCTATACATCCATTTTTTACTCCATCTTTTATCTAATAGAGAATATCACTATGGATAGTACATCAATTATTTTTTAAACATTAAAAATGAAGGCAAAGATCGGTCGACCTCCATAACGCCTTTTTTTCAAAAATTGCTAGCAATGGATAACGTATATCCATAAATACTTCCAACATGTTGATGAAACAAACTGTGCGGTTTAATTAATTAATGAATGTGAATGTACGAAAACCTATGTTTGTTGATAAAATTACCAATTATCTACTGAATTGAAATTCATGGCCAGCACAAAGGCTTTCAATCGAAATTACACAGTAATGTTACCGTAGGTAGGTAGTAGTCTTTGTAAACAAAAAAAAATTGTTAATAAGCTAACTATTTACAAAAAATAATTATGAAATATTTGTGATGTTTATATGATTCCGAAGATATTTTGTATTTACCAAATGGATTAATCTTTACTTAACAAATTCATTAAGTCAAGAATA
Source organism: Pararge aegeria (assembly GCF_905163445.1). Taxonomy (NCBI): domain Eukaryota; kingdom Metazoa; phylum Arthropoda; class Insecta; order Lepidoptera; family Nymphalidae; genus Pararge; species Pararge aegeria. The sequence goes on from NC_053193.1 coordinate 9,099,518, forward strand.
CTTTATACTAAGTTGACGATTTTCTTAACGACATAGTTACTTGGAAGCAATCGGTGTCGCTTTCATTTACACACAGTATGGAACCTAGTAATGTAATGTATTATAAAATTTTAAGGTTGGAACAAAGCAAACGCTGCGCTTCTTGCTTGCTTATTCGCAGCAGGCCGTCTAGTAAAGAGTTTAGAAATTAACTACGTAACTGTGTGAAATCAATTCTTATCAACGGATGCCATGATTGCAGATATCTTAATGTCTAGCTGTAGGTTTTGATTACAAATGTTTCAATCGTATTCACGTGTATTGCTATGAAGTCTTATAGTCTTTACGCCTAGTTTAAGTTCAGTGTACGGTTATAGCGTTGGTATAATGGTTTATGTATACCAATAAATAATAGTTACTGGCACTTTGTGCTTCTATATGAGTAACTGCTTTGCTCGTCTGGTAGTTAGCTAGTCGACTAAGGATGTTCCGGATTTGATTCACGCGTTGGACTAAAAATTATTGGATTCAACCATTTGTTTTTCCGGCCTAAAATGAAACCCACGTTCACCAATAAGGTGCAAGCTATCTCTATGCAAAATTTTGTCAATGTAGGTAAGTTTTTAAAGCCTACGGGAACGGTTCACAGGCTTTTTCCAGAATTGTATGTTATCCTAGTTATTGTTAGTCCTATCCTAGTCCTTATTACAGCTGTCGTAACACTAAATTAAATCAAACATGATGAGGCAAACTAACATGGTCGGTTCAAGAATGGCTTAAATTAACAGTAAAAGAAAGAAATGTGCTGTCACGTCTCCGGAATTTTTTAAAAAACAACTTCTTATTTAAAGAGAAAAAATAAACTATTCTTAACGTAATACAAAAATATTATGAATCATTTTGGGCTTAATACAACCCAAATTGAATAAGCAAGGCATGAGCGCCAAATGAGACGGTGAAACTCTATGTACCCATCAGTACTGAACCAATTTTAATTTCGATGATTCTATGCAGTCTTGTTAGACAAAATTATTAGTAAAATTCTTCAGAGGATCTTCGGAAATGGAGGATAAAACTCACTAACTGGTGTCGACCCATTTTTCAACTTCGCTGGAAAAGTATTGCAGTCACACAGACGATATATTTTATCTAATAAGTGGTATTTAAATTGTGGATGTCAGTTTCCAAACTGTTCTCAAAGGCCATTATTATTAAATCTAACAGTCTATATAATCACATGAAATGTTTTAAAAAAACTCTCAGATGAAGGAGCTTCAATTTATCTGGGAATAAACTGTCTGTCTTTGTGCCATTGTAAAATATCTCACTAAAAACTCTCATGCTGTCGAGAGCAACATCCGCAACCTCTGCAGAATGATAAGCAAGTATGTAGATCATTGATTTTAAAACTATAAACAATTCCTTCAAAATTGCTCTAAATAAAGTAATACGAACGAGTATTTAAAAAAAACTAACTTTAAATAAAGAATCAAATATTTACCTGTAACCGTAAATTCACGCACAGACGCTTCACAGCAGCGAAAACATATGTGTTAGGAAGTGGTAATAAATAAAAATAAACTTCAATATAATTCACGAAACTTTCTGCTACTGTTACGTAGTTTTCGTGTTTGCACAACTCCCGTGTATACGTCCTCCTTGTTTGCGACCCGATATTACACTGAAAGCTTTTCCGTTGGACAACTCGATATTGCCAGTCTCAGAACGCCACACCTCTAACATGAAAGCTTTAGTAAAATTTTCGCAATTCAATGCATCCATTGCTGGTTTTTAAGAAATATAAAACGAAAGCTCGTTTTATGACAAGCATTGGATACTTAATTTTTAGGTATCGAGACGTGTTCCAAAATGATTTTATACATGGCTAACGCTTTCATCCACTTTCATTCCACCCTCGATAACCCCCTGTTGCCACCATGGCTTAACTTGTATTGCTAAGCTTACCTGCAGATGTCTGCAGGTAAGCTGGGTCTTTGAAACAGAAATTCTATAGGGCGACACCTTCAACATTATTTAATATCCATGTCCAGTCAAGAGTTAATTAATACGTTCTGAGTATTAAATTATATATTATGAAAATTGGCAGATTCATGAAATCAATTCGTACGTTTTTTTTTAGCATGACTTAGTACACACACAACATTACACGAGTACAATAAATGATAAAGGTTTTATTGGGGTAAGGTAAAACAAATGAATAGGTTTCATTTAAGTAGGGTATTTATTGAAAACTAACATCTGCCCGCCACTTCGTCTGCGTGGACTTCAGAATTAGGTCTAAAGCTTCGCTCGACAACAATTTTTAATCCTACTATGGGAACTTTTTGAGCGATTGGTATAGAAAGTACATGTCCTTTTCCATAGCATAGGCGATATGCATACTAAATTTCAAAGCTGTCTGCCCGCGGCTTAGCTTGTAATCAATTTGCCTCGGGAACTACTGAAATCGGGATAAAATGTCTATGACTATGTTATTATGCCTGTGTTTTTACATGTAAAGAACATAGGCTACCTTTTATCCCTTTTATAATTGTAGGCTACATGCATGCAAAATTTCATCCAAATCCGTTCAGCCGTTTTTGCGTGATTGAGTAACAAACATCCACACTTACACATTTAGTAGGGAATAGATAACTATGGAAAATGTAGAAAAAAATTATAAGACACATTTATAAGATAATATATTGTATTTATTCAAATAACCTACTCGTATAAATTGAAAAAAATGTTTCAAGGAACATAGGGTTTCTAAAGAATTACCAGCTTAAATAAATATAAACAACTTTGTGTTACATTGCCAGCTTTAGCATTGATGTAATTGCACGCACCAGTTGCACTTACGTCTCAAATTGATGGACACAGGGGAACCCTTTACAGGGCTTTTCCATTGCATGCCCTGTGCAATGTTGCTCTATTTGTAGGCGATGGTTTTAAATTTACCATCAATTATGACTATCATACAATAATATCTATGGGCCTCATAAGAAGGCTCAGAGTCACTCAGCGGGCGATGGAGAGAATATCTCGCGTGATCAAATCAGAAATGAGAAGATCCATCGTAGGATAACCAGAGTTACCGACATAGCTCAACGAATCGCAAAGCTGAATGGGCGGGTCACATAGCTCAGATAACGGATGGACGTTGGGGTTCCAAGGTGCTGGAATGGCGGCCCCGAACTGGTAAGCGCAGCGTTGGTCGACCGCCAACGAGGTGGACAGACGACATCAAGCACGAGCCGCTGGACATAAGCGGCACAAAACAGTGGAATTTGGAACACCCTTCGAAGACCTATGTCCAGCAGTGGATGTCTATCGGTTGATATGATGAGGATGACAGTAATATCTAATAATAATTAGCTTTACTTTTAATTGTACAGCTATTCAGACGCAAAATTTTTAGTTGGTTACAGATAATCGTATGTATAGATAATATTATCTGTCTACGAGTGAGTGAAGACCATTCACTCATCAACGCTACGTTTGCCAAACATGCCATTCCTGCCTAAAACCTGGCACGTACGTAGAGATACGACCATACAGTTACATTATTATATATATATTATCTGATATCAAAATAGAAGAAAATAAAGGACAAAACAATTTTTTTTTATCAAACACTTTTCATGACGCACCGTTTTTATTTATTCAAGTATCCCATTATATAAAGCTTTAAAAGAAAAAAAGTGATGGTAATTAATGGTTTGAGATTTCTTTGGCCTTTTGTACGCTTTGCTATTAACACAGAGTTGTATTATGTTTATTTAAGCTGGTAATGCTTTAGAAACCCTATGTTTCTTTAAACCTTTTTTTTTCAATTTACCTGTGGTCTTTAATGTTATGGTTTGCCAAAGGGAGAGATTATTATGAAAGAGTTGGTACTGGTTTATGCAGAAAATAAAACAATAATTGTGGTCGATTTGAACCACCACTTTACAAAGAAATTATTACTTTAGGTACCTCACTATCACCGAAGATTTTCATGAGTCTACCAAAGTTCAATTTGGTCAACTTAATGTAATATTTCGGAAGGCAGTTAGTAACTAAAGTTTGGTGTTCAGAATATTGTGCTCAAACTCTTGGGAAGAACTAGATACAATGAAAATTACAGGTAATAAAGTCCTTAAAAAGATGTATGTAAGATGTTCTCAAAGTATATATTATTATTTGATGACAATTAAATGTTAGAGAAAACAAAAAACTTTGTATCAATGTGTATACTTTAATCTGTTGGATGTATATAAATTTCTATTAAAACATCATTATTGTAAGAAGATTTCAGAAACATAAATTTATGTAGAAAATTATGAGAACAGCTTTATCAAATCAAGTTGCAAATTGCTTTTTTGCGAGCCATTGCGTTCCAATGTATAGGCGATATCGAAAAGGTATATTACAATTTCATTATTTCAATCCTCATTTTGATATTGGAAACCAAGCAGTTCGGAGGGATAAGTACAGTTATATGTCACAAGAATCTCAGGAAAAAATCGGAAAATCATTTCACGAAAACTATCTTCAACTGTGCCAAATTTGATCTCTATCCCCACTGTGATAAAAATAAGCGGGCGATGAAATTAAACAACTAAATGTTTTTTTTTGCAAAGTAACCGTCTTCATAGTCATAGTTACTAAAATTTTAAAAAGAGTAATGACCTTTTGAGCTTGATCGCTTATGGAGTTTTATCTCCAGCACGCACGTCTAAATTTTGAGAGTTATGTTTGAGTCAACAGATAGCGTACCTAGTAATGAACTGGATATAAGAAGATCAATATTCTTAAAGCCGGTGATGTTTTTTATGGACGTAAGTGTATATGAGTACGAGTTCAGTATAATAATGGTTTCAAAATGCTGTTGGGCTTACCACGTTATTTTAATGCATCCGAAATGTTCGCGAGGGCTCATACTGATGACTTTTTGCCATCGGAAGAAAACGCATAGCATTCTTGATGAAAAGGACGTGGGTAAGCAGTGACGGCATTCTGAAAGCATAAATAAATAGATAAGACTCTCCAATTTAGCTTTATATTAAACTCCATGTAGGGCTGCCTAGAGGCAGGCATTCTAATTTATAATAAACTATTAATAAACAGTTTGTATATTTAACATTAATGTCTCATGTATTTTGTTTTTTAGTTTGTGATTATTACTTTTTAATTATTATGCTATATAATAGTGCAGATGGGTCATAGTTACCAGATAAAGAATTATTATTATTAAAAAAGTACCAAAAGACGTTCTTACCGCTAAAGAGCGATCTCTTCCAGACAACCTTTAGGATAGATAGGTTTTTTTAAATTATTTCTTAACTTTGTCAATTAAATGTAACTCATACAATGCAATAGATATTAAACGTGCTTATTGCTAACGTAAACTTATATGTTTGTTGTTCAGGCTAACACATCTTTGTAAATTCATACCATGAGTAAATAAAAAACACTAACTAAAACTTAACCTTATCACCTACTATAACAGCTGTGTTATTTCCCAATACTACTATAGCTATATGTTATTTTCCTATTTTAAATGGTTTACACTGTTAGGATCGAGGTAACAATCGAATTAGCATTTCCATCCAGTATTGGTGTAGATATTCAGAGTTAGGAAGCGGGCGATAGAGAGGAAGAATTAGCAGTAGGAGCTTGACTTACCTTGGAGGGGGGCCGAGTTTGAATCCCAGCACGCACCTCTAACTTTTCTAAGTTATGTGTTTAAGTGATATTTAATCACTTGCTTCAACCGTAAAGTAAAACATAGCAGGAAACTTGCGTGCCTAAGAGTTATCCACAATGTTCTCAAAGGTGTTTGAAATCCACCAATACACACTGGGCCAACTTGGTGGACCACAACCTTCACCTCTCACTGTGGAAGGAGACCCGTGCCCCGAAGGAGCTCGTAGGTAGGTAAATTTCAGGAAAGATAAAATATGCACACTAGAAAAAGTGGCGTTGCTGTATCCGCCACTATTATTATAAAACTTAAAACGTTACAAGATGCTGAAGTGTGAAAATCTCTACAAGAAACTTATGTCCAGTGAGCATTCACGCTTGAATAACATCGAAATAATTGGGATATTTTAAATCACCGCAAGCCAATAGAATATAGATAGTCAGTTTTTATACGCTAAAAAGTTTTCCTGCAGCATACTGGGCATCATCTGGCGCTTCTAATATAACTTGTGACTTTCTTGTCGGCGTCGCATTAAGTAGACAGAGTCACATCGAAAACTATTCTGGTACCATCTGTTCCGCTGTCAAACGTTTCCCTATCCTTCAAACCACAATTTCAGTTTGATTGCATTATAGATGTCGTAATATTTTCGAAATCTAACCAGATTATATTTCAAATTATAAGTATCAAGTAAAACTTTAGTTATAACTAGCGGACCCTCGCGACTTTGTCCGCGTTTGAGTCAGTCGAGAAGCTAGAATAGATGTGATGCTAAAATCATAATCATCGTGCCTAGCTATTTGCCTGATATTATTTTACGTGGTATACAGAGTTAGTAAGTTGTAAATATTTTACTTGACACATATATACTTACATACATCCATACTTTCACAAACTAATAGTAAAACTAATAAAATTTTTCATCCCGTTTCCCTTAGGATACTTGTTGTTTATCGGGATCAAAAGGTATCCTATATGTTGACCCGGAATATCAGCTACCACTATACCAAATTTTATTTAAATCCGTTCAGTAGTTTTCGCGTTATGCCCGGACAGACAGACAGATAGACAGACAGACAGACAGACAGTCGGACAGACAGACAGAGAGACGGACGGACGGACGGACGAACAGACAGACAGACAGACAGACAGACAGACAGACAGAAAATATGTTAAATGTACAGAAAACTTCCAGTTACAGTTTTATTATAAGTATAGATGTAGTAAGAACGTACGGGCAGACTATATTATTATTAATATTTAAGGTTATACAGTTAATGCATATTTCATATATAGTAACAATTGACGGACCAAAAAGATGAAACCAGAGCAACACTTCAGCGGGCATGAACGTATCCTGTTGAGTGCCGCCCTGTGTCCATAAACCAGAGGCGTAGGTGTTAAGCCCCATATGCCTTTTATTACACCGGCTAGCACCCTTTAGACCGCAACAGAGCAATGCTGCTTTGCGGCAGAAATTACCACTGCTACAGCATAACGCTGAGGCGATACTCTGTTTGGAAGAAACAACACCACAGATATGTCACTACCAACATGGAATTATGTTTGTTTGTTTATAGCTTATTTAAGTTTATTTTGTTACCTAATTTTAAGATCCTTTTTTTTTTATTATTAATAAAATCCTCATGGCGAAAGTACGTCCCTGGACGAGTTCATTCGCAAGGAGCTACGGCTGAAATATTATTATACTAGCTGTTGCCCGCGACTTCGTCTGCGTTTGATTTTGTTTTTTGATGTGGTATTAAAATTAGTCGTAGATCTAAAAAAAATTAAAGAATTCAGTATCGCTAAGCCTTAAATGAGGGGTTTGCTGCTGTCCGCTGAGGAGTTCTGTCCTCTATCTCCAACCACAGTTTGGGCAAAATTAAACTTATTATAACCTCTATAGTACAAATATTTAAATCGGTTATAATTTGTCGGAGTTATGGTGTAAAATCGTCAAACACTCATCCCCTCTCCCAAAGGAACCGAGCTTAGTGCCGGGATAAAAAGTATCCTATATTACTTATAACATATCCAAGAATATGTGTACATAGATAGTTTCATGAGGATCAGTTAAGTAGTTTTTGCGTGAAAGAGTAACAAACAAACTTACATTGAGATTTATAATATTAGTAGGGACAGGTATTTGGTAATGAAAATAATAAATTTAGAGCTTATTTGTCTATCGCCCGATAATCGCTTCGTTATAAATGTGACGTTGACAGTTTTATGTACTGTATAATATCTAATTATTTGATTTCTCAGATGAGTTATTTAATGATTAACTGATCAGACCTAATATTAATCAAAATTTATTCAGCTTAATGTTTATAACTGACTACGTAGCTAAAATGGTCCAGTAACATGGTTGTAACAAGGGGAAAGATGAAGCGCTAAGTAAATATTTTTCAAGCGCATAAATGTAAAGATGCTGGAACCACAACTGGTCCCTAGACTTTTCGCCTTTTAACCAAATTAGTTTATGCAAATCTTATGTCGTCTGTTACTCTAAGTGTAATCTAATTTATTTCTGTTTCTGTTTTTAGCTTCAAGACTACAATATGAGAGTTTCGTGGCAGACGTGTTCCGACATTGTAAATATATTAATTCCCTTATACCCGCCTGCAGGTGTTTTACCAAAGATTTATGCAGAAAGGAGACACGTTATGAAAATCAGAACCTGAGTCATGCCTCCTTTTTGCACTTCTATTAGATATTAGAAGATTCTAATTAATATTTTTTTATTAAATTTGATAGCGCATTTGTGACAAATTCACCGTTGGCGTTAATATAACAAACACTCTCTCTCAATTTTTCACGTCAGCAACTCGATTAATTGAAACCGGAATTCGTTTTTCCGAGTAATTTTATTGTCCTCTTTTTTATGTTAATACTGATAGAATGGTAGACAACATTTAACAGACGCGAAGATTTTTATAGAACATAATATGTTTTTAATCAAGTGAACTGTATATATAATTAACACGTGGGCGTCAATTATTTACGTCAATGATTCCATTAGGATTGAAATTTTAGTGCGATCTAAAATAGTTGGAAAATCCAAAAATGCACGCCTCATAATCTCATTCATTACAATAAAATTGAGATTATTTGTAAATAATAATTCTCTTCTATTCCTTCTTCTATTCCTCAAAATACTGAAGCCTATAAAAAAACAACTCGATAAGTGAAGTATTTCGCTCGTTATCGTGACTACAAGATACGGGATCCGCACATTCAGACACACGGACGTGGAAGTCCGTGTGTCTGAATGTGCGGATAGACTTAAAAATATCATGAGTGTTAAAAATAGTGTTTTTTCTCAACATTTGTCTATTTATATTCACTTATAATAGCAATAAAGAATAAAAAAATGTGACATTTTAAGTTGCAGAATCATTCGGTGTGCGTAAACTGACAGTAATACCCACCTCAACGCTTTGCTTATGAGGCATGCAATAATTCCCATGTATTATTTTTACAAATGAAAGAAAAGTTTCCCTAAACTTATTGAAATAAAACATGCATTCAAAAAAACAAATAAACAAACAAAATCCTTTTATTTATTTGGCCTATTAAGAAAGTTATAAAGTGGAACATTGTTAACGGAATTAAACGTTGTTGCCGAAAGTTTAACTTTTAGGGTCTTTCCTTTTGAAATACCTTCACTTGTCATTACGTATCTCCTAGCAAATTGTTTAAACATTTTAGAAAGTCAAAGTTTTTTATGTTTCTTTTGTCATTTAACGTGTGCAGTATTGTTCGTCTACAAGTTGAAATTTAACTTGCAGATGTTTGAAAAGTGAACAAAATTTTCAGGTGGTTTAATCAAATATATCACAACTTTTAGGCGTATCCTTTAACTGTTCTCCGGAAGGTCGTTTAAATTCGGCAGACCTCGTATCTCCGACACATGTATGCTAATCCTAACCATTTGCACGCGACGTCTCAAGTCCCTAATGGTTAACTTTACTTTTATGATTTTTAAAATATATACTATGAAAAATATACTGTCAAACCACATAATTTTTGAGTTATGCTTTACTTAACAAGGCTCTTTTTATTTAAGGAACAATAGATTCAAAAAACTAAATATAGACCTTATTTGATACATGTATGATTTATGTATTAGGTATATGACTACACACTATAACCGACAGCCACCTTGCTACAACGCGTTCACGGTTTCAAATTTGAATCAATATTTATATAAAAACATTCCCGATAGCAATAGGGAAAATCGACATTGAGTGCCTGCTACTAAAATAAATATTATAAAATCTACTTTACACAAATCTGAAATCTTAATAGATTTCAGGTATGGTATGGTTTTATTAATATAGCTGGCATATTCCCTAACATGTTAGCCCGTTACTATCTTTGACTGCATCGCCAGTTACCATAAGTTGAGATTGCCATCAAGGGCTAACTTGCAGTGCGAAAAAAAAATTAACAATCTTGTAATAGGTTTCTCCTTTGACTTACGAAACCCAGCCATGAATCTTGTCTGTCTTGTTGTTTAAGGGTCGTTCTTACGGCCCTTAATTATTACTCTATATTATAACACCTAAAGCTCTTACATCGCATAGAAACGGAACCTCAGGTAAATTGGTAGAACGACTTTGCCCGTACGAGTGTTTACTAGCAGGGGCTGAAAAGCGTTTGTATAGCAAACAAAAGCCTCCTTCAACATTTTTTCCAAATCAACGGTTTCCCTAATTGGGCAGAGTTTATCGTTCTCATTAATTTTAACCCACTTTAAGATGTGGAGGAGTCTTTGTTCATAATGATAACCATTGTGACATAAAAAAGTCAAAATAATAGCCATTGTCTTTGAATTAAATCAACGCAATGTGAAGCAACTTCTACTTTCGTAACCATACCAATATTATGAATTCGAAAGTTACGCTGTTTATCTGTTGGTTTTTCCAAACGATGAAACGATTTCGTTTAAAGCTTGCTTGGAGATTGATCAAATTTCAGGTTACAAAATAAAACGTTAAATTTTTACAGGATGAGACTTCCTTTTACGTAATATGATATCAATCGTTTCAAATATTGACTAACAAGTCTTCAGTCAGGATGGCCGAGCGGTCTAAGGCGCTGCGTTCAGGTCACAGTCCACTTCTGTGGGCGTGGGTTCGAATCCCACTTCTGACAAAAATATTTTTTTTATTTTTTTACGTTTACTTGATTTGTTTTGCAATAGCCTCACTGAAAAGATTCTCAAAAATATCACGAGTCAAAGTGAACCCAAAATATATTACTTTTATCGCAAATTAAAATATAGAGTTGCTTGTTTGGAACTGTTATTGGATTCAAAACAAAGGAGAAGTTTCTTTATTGGATTTGTATTACTTGGAAAGTTTGCAGTCTAAACTTGCGTCTTCGTAAGGAACTCATGTGCTTAAAAATCTAGAAACGTTAGAAAATATATACAAAATTTTATGACATCGATTGAACCAATGTTTTTTTTTAAACTTAACGATAGTATGGATTCATGCATACCTACCTGTCGATACCGATCTAAAGTCAGTCAGTTCCCATACAATGGATATTTAAGATATTTCGGCTAATCATATCAATTTTTTTTCTGTATCTCTGTGAATTTACTCTTTGGTGTACAATAAAAGTGTATTCATTAATTAACTCATTCATTATATTTATCTACATAGATAAACAGTAGTGTAGTAGTGTGTGTAGTGAGTGATACGTCAAACAACTTTGAACAACTATAATAGTTATCGAAGATACGAGTAAAAGGGAATCAAAAAAGCAAAGCTACCTACCATTTATTATTGGAATGTATCCGTACTAACAAGGCAGAGATATGAAAAATCTTAGTCCGGTTTCATATACTGCCTTGGCCCGGAGTCTATCACACTGGCCGTCTAACTCTGTTGCGGTAATACAAAAAACTCGGTTAACATTTTGCTGGCACATTTTTCCGTTGCTTTCCTTCCGTATCTAGAAAAATAATATCTATTATCGGACCTGATTATTTTTTTAATTTGTATTTGTATTACTTTCTTGCAAAGAAAGCAGATGCAGGGTTTCGCCGATACATTTTTTACGCTGCTAAAGTTTTTAATTTATTATCTACAGCCTGAACCTTAAAGCACAATTGATCAGCACTTTTTAACAGCCGACACAAGAATAACGCTATTATAAGTTTGGCGAGTGTGTGTGTCTATCTGTGGCATCGTATTTCCCGAACGGATGAACCGATTTTGATTGTGTTTTTTTTTGTTTGAAAGGTGAATGAGTTGAGAGTATACGTAGCTATGTTTAATAAAAATGGGCCTAAGATGCCCGCCGCCACAAAATGGCGGATTACATATTTTTTACAACTCCTTGAAAATGGTGTTAGCAATTTCAAATATAATTAGTGTCTGTCAATGTACCTCATGAAATAATAAGTGTAACCATGTCAATATACCCTTGTTGCATACGTTTCATGACTTACATTGACAGGTAGTGATACCGATTTGTGTATAGGTACATACTGATGAGACTTGTTGGCATTGAATGATTTAGGCGGACGGCAGTCTATTCTCGGCTGTGGTCACGTTCGGACGTGGACATAAAATATATTACTGTGAATAATTAATGTGTGATAAATAGGAGATAAATAATAAAATGATTTAATGAAATTTTATCAGAGTATTATTGCGAATTACCCTTCTGAGCTTTCAATGGGTATCAAATGAAAGAGCTTGACTAGCAGGACACCACATTATGGCAAATTACATTTTTTTTGACAGCTCCCTAAACATGGGTTGTGGTGAAATGAAAGTGGCTTGTTTATTAGAATAATGCACACTATACTGAAAGTCAGGGTTTTTAATTTTTATTTTGTGCATTGTTGTATGTTAATGTAGACGTTTCCAAAATGGAAATTTGCAAACTAACAGCACCACTGTTTTGTCAGACGGACTTAATACAAAGACCACGCGTAACGTAAGCTAGCGCGATTAAAAAAATATAACCTAAAATGTGGATTTAATAAATTCACCCAGAAAAGCGCCTACGGACAACTGCAGCGCAGACCCAAACAAGTGTCCCTGAAGAAGCAGCGTTCCGGATAGACCACATTGTAATTCCCTGTTCAGTTCATACAACTAATACAGTATTTGCTATTAATTATTAACACTTAGTACTACTTACGATAACTTTTTTGTGCTAAAATTCTAAAATATTATATTCATCATAAAATTTATCAAGTCTTTCAAACTACGTAAGTATATTAATTAATCAGTTTCTTTATCACAAAATCAGCTCTGAGCTGAATACTTGGAAAGCTGAAGTTTTCAAAGTATTTCAAACCACAATCATTTGGGTTACTTGGCCAAAGTAGTTTAATTAAATTTCTACGTTAATGGAATGCACCACCAGAGTATGGATTATAGGAAAATCCATGTAGGATAGATAGATTTATTGGTATTTAAAGTAACATATTATATTTATCAATATTTTATGATTCATATACTTAAGAAGTATATGTATTTACTGCTTAGTAACATTTTTTTAAATTATTTTATAGTAATAATTGACGGACTAAGCTGATGGCACAGCTAATAAGTGGAAAACAGTGCAACGCCTCACAGGGCATGCAAGGAGCACGTCCTGCAACATGCTACCCTGTGTCCATCAATTTGATGCGTGGGTGTTAAGCCTCATGTACCTGCAATCACGCCCTACAGAAACAAAGCATGGCGATAGTACTTCCCCGGACGGGCTCTGTCACAAAAAGCTGTACTATTACTCAAACCTTTAAGATATCCTCAGATTGATAGTTTATATCCTGTCGGCGTTTGACACCCTCAGCTACCGCTTCAACATACCAATGTGCCACTGCTAAGTAGGTACAGTTTTACTTTAAAACCGGAACGGTGATAAAGCCTTTATCTTCTAGATGTGAGGGCAGACAACGCCAGTTTAGTAATTCTGGACTGGTATTGTTACATATGATAATGATTATGGGTTATCATAATCATTATCATCACTTCCAACCAATTGACGGTTACTGCTGGACACAGGTCTTTTGTAGGGCGTTCCAAGCCACGATCCTATTCCTGGGCCCCCTGCAACTCATTAAATGTAATTTGTCCACCTCGTTGGAGACAACCAACGCTGCGTTTACCAGTGCGCTATTCCAAAACCTTGGACCCCAACATCCATCGTATCTCCGAGCCACACCAGTTCCCATTTAAGCTTCGCGGCTCGTTGAGCTATGTCGGTAACTCTAGTTCTTCGACGCGACTCCTCATTTCTGATTTGCGTACGAAGAGATACTCCAATCGTAGCTCGTTCCATCGCCCGTTGAATGGCCTTCGTGTGAGGTTTCGTGGATAGCTAGAGACCACGTTTCGGATCCGTAAGTCACCACTGACAACACGCACTGTGCGAAGACTTTGGTCTTCAGGCAATAAGGAATTTCGACGAAAATATGTCACAAAGTTTCCCAAATGCGGTTCACCTCTTTCTCAAAATTGGACCTACCTAACTGGATCGTATGTCCCAGGTTTATGAGCGAAAAACCCCAATATCTACTATTGTTCACCACATCATCGGAGACATCGAATTGATTTCAGTTTCCAGAGTTAGAAGTTCGGTATATAGAAGCTATTCTCAAAGAAATACGTTTATAGTTAACTAGCTGACCCGCGCAACTTCGTCTGCATCAAATCGTTGATTATCTGTTTTATTATCTTAAAAAAACTAAAAACCTTATTGCAGCGCCACCTACTGGGTCCAGTTTTATTTCCAAACTAAATAAAACGCGGCCGGGCGTCCCTCTGTATTTTTTCTTGCTTTTGGCATTTTTATACCCGTCGTAACTACTAAACATAAGTCAAATTTTAGTAATTTAATATCCCATATGCCTTGCGACTTGCTGTTATCAGTGAAGAGTTATGCTCTTTATCTCCCAGAATATTTATTAGATCTTTCTTAAAATTAGACAAAAAATGCTTGATAATGTATACTTTTAAATAAAAATAGAATTATTAAAATTGGAAGTAAAATTGGTAAAAACTTTCATCCCATTTTCCGGTGGAAACTTTTTGTTTAACGGGATAAAAAGTAGCCTATATGTTGACCCGGAATATTAGCTACCACTATACCAAATTTCATTTAAATCCGTTTAGTACGACGAAAATTAAATAAAAATCTGTTTTGGACTCAGTATCGATTATAAAGCATCCCCCGGTCAAAATTTTCAAAATATATTAAATGTACAGAAATCTTCCAGTTACAGTTTTATTAAGTATAAGTATAGATAAGATTTTACTAATATTTTACTCAAGATGATTTCACATGCACTGTTAAATTTCTTCGACAAATAATGAAAGCAAAACTCTTTATTTGTTTTCAAACAAGAATAAATGTTATAATATTATCCATATATACATATCAATGCGAAACTAAGAAGGTGGGAACTAAGAATGTTAAAGAGATATATTAAGTATCGTAGTGTTTCATATTAAACTTAGCTCTAAAAAAAACTTAATCTTAACAAAATCAAATATATAAGTATCGTAGAGTTTCCTATTAAACTTAGCTCTAAAAGTGCTAGTGCATGGGATGAGATTTAAATAAATATGAGCCGTAATGTAAACCGCAACTCTGTTAGAAACACCTGCTTTACTTGGAAAGTGTCCAACCGTAGCGCGTCGTCGTTTAGAGAAAAATCTCCATCCTACCACACAAGGAATCAAATTGTGATCAACGTTGTTTTATAATTGACGTTGTTTAGTTAAGTTGCCAATTATGGACCTGATAAGCAATCTTAGTGTCACTGAACGGATGACGGCTTTCGGGTAACTCTCCATGATCATTTCAGAAACGAGGCGATCCGTAGAAGAATTCGAGTAACGGGCATAGTCAAGCGAGTTGCATCGGTGAATTGCCAACCAACAAGCTAAAGGAAAGGGTGTGTTAGTAAACCCTCACTGGGAGTATAGACGATTCCGTAGGAGTAAATGGTCATGAATAGCTTTAGACTGGAATTCCATAAATTGGCAATCCCTACATACCTTGTCCAGCATAAATGTGAACCAAATAAATTTGTTTGATAATATAATCATTTTATCTCTACGGTTTATTGCAACATTTTAAACATGTATACATACCAACTGATTCCATAAACACTATGTGGCAATAACTTTGTATCCACTGCACCGTACTAGATATATAGTATAGTAACTAACGACCAAATTCCATTAGCTTATTAGGACGCGCTCTTTTCCTTCTATTTCATGAATGTGTAATAACAAACCAGAGTTGCATGAACACTGCATTACGCTCCTAGGAATAATACCATTTTTTGTCCTCTTCAAAAATGGTAATTTTTATTTAAAAAATCCTTATTAATATTTGCAAGGTTTTAAAATCTACGATCCAGCGGGTGACTGACTTTAGTATGTACGAGTATAAACTTTACGTTAGACACAAAGTTGAAATGCCAAAATATCAAATCCAACAATGGTACCTGACAAGTTTTGTTAATTTTTTGGTTACAACGAAAGGCATTTGTGACATTAATTCGTTACCTAAAAGAACTTTACTTTTTTTTGTACTTTTTTCGCGTTTAATTCGGGTACAAAGCAACAATTTTATTTTTATCACATCATTTTGATTTAATTTATAGTTAAATATTCCTTATCCTTTGGGCCACGAGAATGGATCTCCTCAAAAAGTAAATGGCTGTCGCTAATCCAGTTTTTTTCTTATACATACAATCCTAAAACCTAATCATAAAAATGAAATATGGAAACCTTTCATAAAACCATACCGCGTGTTTTACAACATTAATCTGATCGGTATCATTAACGTATTACAAAATACGCTTTCCATCACTGTTAACAATAACAAATTGCGAGAACAATACAACTCTGACAAAGCTATATAAATACTTAATAACAGCCCATAAAAAGCCTGTAAAAAGGGATGAAACACCCGGTCAGTCATTGAATTATGCCTGTATAAATAATACAGTATGCTACAAAGCGAAATATTGCTTTGTTTAAGACTTGACATGCGCGCTGGTACAGACTGGTGGAGGTAAGTTGATATTTTAAAGTATGTGCAGAGTGTGTGTGTGTGAATGTGTATGATAGAACACCAGGGAAATTCCTGTTACATCTCTATACCTACTGGTAGCAATATTTCTTGAAATATTGGATAGAAGCATGCGTTACTTTGCGGAATTCCATGATATATTATGAAAATTAAGCTTAATTTACTCCGCGCAAAGAAGGAGAATCTGTATGATGTAATTTATAATTTCTTCAATCCTTATACTCAACACAAAACATACTCGTATCTTGGCAATGTACCCTCTACGCACATTTTGCTCCAAAACCAGAGCATTCTCAGGAGATGTTGACCTTACAATGATTAATTGTTAAGTCAAATTCCATTAAAAAAAATTGTTAAATATTTTTGTTAAGGGTGTTCCTCCCTGTATAATCTTTACTACCTTTACCCAGTCACCCTTCGATGTGACTAAGTCTGTTACGGTTCAACAGTTACAGCTGAGCGACAAACAAATGGACATACGGACAAACGGACAGCGGAGTTCTTAGTGTTGAGATCCTAGGCTACGGAATCCTAAAAATCACAGCGTAGACTGGTGGTTATTACGAGGCATAAAATTTTTCGCTAGAATATTTATTATGTTCGTTTTGTTTACTAAAAAAAAAAATTCACAGATCGGTACAACATTGGTAGCTCCATAAATAACCAACAACGGCCCATAAAAAATACCAGTTAAGAGCGCTGAAAGACCGGTCATGCAGTTTATTATGCTATCCATTTCGGGCGCTCCGACGAGCGATATACCCGTACAAGTAAAAATCATTACTGTGTTCATTAACATGAAAACTGAAACTGACATGTCAATTTTCGATATTTCCACTCCCAAAGGACAACGGATTACACTATTTTAATTGGTCGGTTGGAATAGACAAGTCCATATTAATTTGTTCGCACATTGCCGCGTTGATCTGAACGTACATTGATCTGACCAACGAGTTGCAGACGGATTGACGACTGACCAACTCCCTGGCGCAGTGAGTGCTGTGGTTTTAAATGAGAGGTCTCAAGGACCTCTCATCGATCATCGGCAGGGGCGATTTGGGATTTTTTTTTCTCTCTGGTCTGGTCAACCCTACCGACAAAGACGTGCCGCCAAACGATTAAATGTCCGGTACGATGTCGTGTACATACCGATTAGACTGCGTCGTCACTTACCAGCAGGTGAGATTGTGGTCAAGGGCTAACTTGTAGTAAGTAACCTTTGATAAAAAAAAGATCGGCCATGACGAGGTCGTTTCTAGAGCTGCTCGCGTCTTACAAATAGCACGAATTCTTGGAACACCTTGCTGTGATTGGTAGCACGCAGGCCTCAAACTTGAACGCCGCCAAGGACACGTGTTGGTTGAACGCCAAGTTTGAAAACGTGAAGGTCATTTTCATTTCATTTGATTTTCTCACAGCCACAAGATATTTTCCAGACTTAAGAATCTCAACTTGATTCCTGTTCTGAGAAAATGAGACAAGGAAACAAAGGGATTAATTCCTAGTAATCTAGAAGTGGAGATAGATTAGGACTTCGACTTAAATTTCAGGAGGCAGAGTTCGAATCCCAGCTTCTAACGTTTCTATGTTTTAAGCAATTAAAAAATTACTTGCCTCATCGGTAAAGGAAAACATCGTGAGGAAACCTGCATACGGGAAAGTTCTCCATAATGTTCTAAAAGGAGTTTGAAGTCCACCAAACCGCACTGGGCCAGCGTGGTGAACTAGCCTTTACCCCTTCTAATTATGGGAGGAGATCACAAGAGTGTAATGGGTTGATATGATGATGATGATGAATCTAGAACCTAACTTCAAGAACCTTATAATATCAAGAAATACGGTAAAAATAACGGACTAGAAAACTTCTGGAGCTATAATTTTAACAATATGAGAGACGTTTGCGTACTGCACGAGCCAGTTTTCATATCTTGCCACATGTGAAGTTTTAATTTCTTGTCTAGCGACAAGCTTTATGAAAATCAAAGTAGGTATAACAACCTGACAGCTGGACCCAAATTAAAAGGGGGCGAAACTCAGGGCAATCAAAGTAAAACTACGATTAACACGATTACAGAAAATTCGGGCGAGAAAATTGCGTTTAGTTCAATTTCAGCCAATTACAGGAAAAAATATTATCTCACGTCCTCTTGAAAAGTTACTTCTGGTGAATCGTTAATCAGTCGCTGAGGCGGAAAACTGATAAGGCCTTTCCCCAATTAACGTAATGGGAATTCTTTTAGTGGCCTTGACACAGATAGAAGAGTTGGGCATGTGCAAGTCATACTTGCGCAACCAAAGTCCCGTACATTTTCTCCGTATTTAAACAGGCAGAATAGTATTCAATCATTATAATAAGTTTCTAAACTAGCCTGAAATGAAATTATTCGATTTCAGAACGCTGTAAACTAAAATGCGACTTATAATGGTACGTGGTTGTGATCGTGAACTTATATTTGAGAACCCATAATATTATATATATATAATGAAAATTAAACTTAATTTGCTATACTTCGCGAAAAGCAGGAGAATCTGTGTGATGTAACTTTGCAATGAATAATTGTAATTAACAACTATTCACTTTACAATGAATAATTGGACTCAACAGTTACTCATTGTATTGTCAACATCTCCTGAAGATGTTCCGGTGTCCGAATTCCATGATATGATATGACATGAAATGCAAATCAATCTCTTAACCCATATGAGTCTATAGGTACTCAAACCTCTATGTTTTAAAAGTAAACTAGTACTGAAACCTAAAGCAAAGAGAAAAGTGGGCTATAATATACTCCCACCTATTGTGATAACGTTTAATCGAAGAAGGTCTGTCAAGTTGGCCATAACCCAAAGTCATAGACTAAGTTAATTACTTGGTACATTTATTGTCTAGTGTTTAAGCACAACTGATTTCTATGTAACAATGGACTTGGCTCAGAGCATGAGTTTCTTTATTTGCTTTTCATTGTTACATGTATTGTTCCTAATATTTAAGGAGCGTACGAAATTTAGGTCACTCGATTTACTGAACTATAATAACTCATAAATTGAAAATAAAATCATGAAAATACTACTGAGTAATTTTATTCAAGACTCTCTTGAGATTAAATATTAACTTAACTCAGAAATTCGTTTATAGAAAAACATATTGTTGTTAAACACTGTTATAACCTATAAATGTATGTGTAAAATAGATGAAAGTATTCACATTATATTTGCCGTTAAGGTATATATTTTATATTTAAACATGGTTTAGAACACTATACAGAAAACTTTCCATCCCAAAAATCGTGGGTTCTAATTGATAATTTTGTCAAAAAAAACCGACTTTGTTACACAACTCAAAAGCAAGAAATAAATATTTTCTACAACATTTTTAAGTCGGTGCCAAGAAAGATGTAGAAAATTACCAGGTATAGACAATATTTTATTTTATTTGTACTTTAATTGGAAAACCAACAAATGTATTTACGAAATAGTTCATAAATTGGTTGACTTAAATTTACTTCATTAATATGTTTTCACAGATAAGTACTAGATAAACAAGGGTACCTCGTAGAACCAAGCAAAAATGCAGCAAACTATATATAAAAGTTAAATTTACCTAACATGCAACAGTTTATCCAATACGTTGCGACGTACACTAATTATATTACAATAAAATAAGTCAATGTCAGGGTCATTATAAACAGATTTTACCAACCCCGAAACAAAGATAATAAAATAATTAGAATATTTTTATGTCTGGTAATACTATGAAGTGTACTCGAGATTACCATGAAGTGTACTTAGTAAGTAATATACTTCGCATTCCCTTTCAATTTTCCCGTTAATAGTTGAGGAGTTTTCCCGGCAGTTCACCATCAGCTCCTTTATTGTGACGAGCTTAATTTGCTTACCATCCATATACCAATACCATGATACCATATGTCATAAATTCGGTTTCATTTTTCTAGTAAGAATGTAAGCGCGGCCCCTACAAAAACGGATCACGTACTCGCCAGAAGGTCACGCCTTCCATCAACCTAATTTTGTTACCAAACTTTAGGCTGGGGTCGAAAAATATGCAAACAGCGTTACCTATCTTATTTCCTCAAGTACACGAGCCTTTGTTGAAGTCGACATTAAGACGTCAAGGAAAAGCTTTAACGATAATTCCTACTGATAATATAAATTCGGAAGTGTATCTTTTTGTTTGTTTAGTAGTTTGTTTGATAACTGTGTTCGGCTTAACCGCTGCACCGATCCTGACTTCGACGAAATTCGGCACAGAGATAGCTTGAGTCCTGGAACCAACTTCAGGACTCAAACTAACTTTTATTACGCATTTACATAATGTCATATTAGTGGCTGAATCACGCATGGTCGACTAAAAATACAATAACTTATGAAATTTTATTCGGTAGAAGTCCGACTCGACCTCTTCTGTTGGTATGAGCTATCCAATAGATATTCCCATAAAAGACAGAGGTTATAAGCAATAACTAGATAGTCATGTGTACTCGTAAATGAGTGAAAGCTTACTGCCTTGAATGAATCGTTACGGTGGCTTTATTTGAAAGTTAAGTAAATTAAAGTATTCTGGAAAAGGTACATTTTTGGTATAAAATTGAAGAGTTTATACTTTTAGACAATAGCCATTATAATTGCTAACAATACGTTAGCGATTTACGTAGTGTATTATATATAAAATCAAAGAAACTGTTAACAATTCTTACTGTAAAAGTGCAAAGGTTCTGGAGCTTTTCATAGGAATATTTCTTATGAAACCTATCTCCCCGAGGACTTGAAAGGATTGTAAAAAACCTGGAAACATCTTCAAGACGTAAATCAGTTTTAACGAGCGTAAAGGCGTAGCAATGAATTTTTTACGCTACCAAATAAATCTGCTTAGAACAGGTTGAATTAAAACCAGATTTTTGTTATCTTTAGCAGTACATATTCTGAGACTGAAAGGATATCATCTTCTTTATCTATAAAAGGCTTTGTTCTGACTGACTGACTGACAACCTACAACGTTAACGGTTGAAGATGAAATAGCCTAAACGGTTGAAGGTAGAACTTAGAATTTTTTAAGAATGAAATATTAAAAATTATGGGGTAAGATAGAGGAAGAAAGTTTGTGTAAAAATCTGAAATTGTATGTCCATGAAACTTAATATTTTAGTTAAAAATAAAGAAGTACCTATTTGTTATACAATCCATTCCCAAAGAGTTAAAAAGGGCATAGAAGTTTGTTGAATTTTAAGGTTCAAGTTAAGTATATCGATCAATTTCTTATTTTGACTTTCATTTGCTTTTAGCTTTTCCTGTAGCTACGACGGGCATAAGCACCGCGCGAAGTAACTTATTCTCACGGGATATGACAAATTCCATGCAGAAATGTTTGGCATTCAAAAGTTTCTTATAAAACTAAAGTAGAATCGCACGTGCTTTAGCGTTGCTTGTTTATTGATGTATTTACTACTGTGACTTTATTGTTAGTAATGACAATAAAAATGTATTTATTACATTCCAAACATAATGTTGATTAAAATGTTATAATTACAATGCGAAGCGGTGATGAAGCCTGGAGGGTAAGAGATCGACATCACTTTCGCGGGGCCGAGTTTGAAACCCAGCACGCACCTCCAACTTTTCTAAGTTAAAACGCACATACAAGTAATTAAAATATCAATTGCTTCAACTGTGAAGAAAAACATCATGAGGATACTTGCATGCCTGAGAGTTCTATATGATGTGCTTAAAGGTGTGTGGAGTCCACCAATACGCACTGGGTCAGCGTGGTGGACTATAGCCTTAAACCCTTCTCACTATGGTAGGAGACACGTGCCCTGTAGTGGGCATGGTAAACTGGCAATAATGTTCTGTAGTTAACGTACCTAGACTTAATTCTCTGTAAGCATATATTACAAACCTGGGTGGTTTTCTGATGCTAGAATTAAAATAAATAATTAAAATTCTATATTTTTCTATTTTTCTTTTTTTCTTTCTTTTTTGTTTTCTATTCTATTTTCTTTTTTTAATAGCTATAAGTATTTTTTTGTGGATTGATATGATGATGATCATGATGAATTACAATGTTAATTCCCGTAAAATGTATAAAACAATGAAAAATGTTGTGATTCACTGCTGGACACAGGCATATCATATCATATGGTTTAAGTTTTAGAGCAGAGACTACTACGCAACTCATTATAAAAAATAGCAAAAACTACTGAGTGCAGACTAGTAAACTCGTAAAAAAACTTTGATATGAAATAAATTATAGATACTAAATTCTTGTTGCACAATTTCACAAAAAGCTATAAAAGGATAGATTAATTTGATCCTACTATGATAGCTGTTGAACTTGTTCTAATTTTAAATTGTTAAAAAGTCAATTTATCCATGAGTTAAAGTTTAATGCAAAATTAATCAAAGTCTTATAAGGACTCTACTGAAAGAACTTGAAATAATGTTTTCACCTATCTTGGAAATAAATCATAGTGAGCTCATAATATTTTTGTTTGTGATAATAATATAAGACACCATACTCCACAGGGCACCACTATGCCTATTAGATTAAAAACAAAACACCTGCGCTATCCAATCTGAGGCAAAACAACATAGTTGGATGGTCCAATGACGGTACTTTGTAGGATGCTCTATTTTTAGGTGATTGTTTTCCAATTACCAAATCATAAATTTCTAAACATTCCCTGTCGAGAATTGAACCTAGAACCAGGGGAACCACCCTTGCGCCAGGGAGTTTATCAATCAATATTTGGTTTGATCTTAACAGACGCTTAAGACAGATCACAAGTAAATTTCAGTATCCGTATGTCATTTGTGTAGTCAAAACTCAAAGCTAAGTTTAATGCTAGAATTTATACTCTACACTGTTGCAAATAGGTAATATTATAATAACGGAACTTCCCTAAGAGCATTAGTTTCGACGCTAATTTACTTTAGCAATCAGTTAGTGCAGCGTTTCTCAAATGATGGATGTACACCCAGTTTTGGGTAGCAATCAAACTGGATGAATACATCGCAGTTTCAATCCTTTTAGGGTTTGACTTCATATTTGACAACACTTGATACAAAAACCGACAATTTGCAATAAGCAGTGTACCGAACATATTTTATTGGCACGGAGACTTAGGTATTAAAGTAAATAAGTGTAAGTCTGAAACGAACACTTGTGAACTGTGATCAGTTCTGGATCATCTCTGGAATCTAATAAATACATCATGTAACTGTTAACGTAAAAATGGTTTTAGAGTTTGCTTACAGAAAATTTTCATACAATAAACAATAAATTAAAAATGTAACTCGCTCTTGTAGTGTCCAACTAAAAAAGAAAGAGAGGTTTAGACTTTAACTATCTGCGTTGCTTGACAGTGAGTTGGCGGGCTCATATCAGAGGTCTCCTCAGACCGACTCAACTTACTCTCCGAGTCATTGAAGTGGACTATAGAACCAAATATCTTGATTAAATTGGCAAGTCCAAAAGTAGTCCTGCACGTTCACTTTGTATCTACTAGAAATGAATTATACTCGAGATGTCAGTTTAGATTTTCGGGCGTCAGAATTGACACCAATTTCACTTTCTCCTACATAGATCTTTTAAGAATATATTTTTTTTTTAACTCTGTTTTTGTACACTACTACACAGTTAGGAAAATAAAGGAAGAATAGAGAGAAACAAAAAGATTGGAGCAGAATACAAAAGGCGGCCTTATCGCTTAGAAGCGATCTCTGCCAGGTAACCTTAGGATTAGGGCAGCAAGAGGGGAGAGATCGTTTGTAGGGGGTTCCAAAATACAAGGTCCTGGGCCGCTTGTTATCAGCGGCTCCCATCATTTGAGGTCGCTCGCATCGTTATCTCTTTGGGGGTTGCGACGCTGCTTTTACTTTGGGATTCCAACTTCATCAATCGAGCTAAACCCATGCTTGTACAGCGAATTCCTTGACAGAAAATATAACTAGAAGACGAAAAGTTTGGGAAACACTGGGTTTGTGATACAGTAGGTTCTTAAGCAGGAACCCGAACGTTAGTATCTGCAATGCTAATAGATGCGCTAGTTATTGTTGTGACAGAATAATTACCTTTAATCGAAACACGCTGGAACTTCTGTGATCGATTTCTATTGAATATTCATTGCCTTACAAGCTGTGATGGCGTTAGTAGGTTGAGAAAACGGCGGTCTTTCCCTACTGAGGATTTTTACTTTAGTAGGTAGGTATAGAGATTGAAGAATCTATGACTTTTATTATTATAAGCTTTTGTACCTTTATAATTGTAAGATAGGCATACTTAAATATGTTTCTGCGTAATTAGGTATATATATCGATGTAGATACGTACGAGTATGTGATATTTTGATTGTGTCTTAATAACATTGATTTACTATTTTACTATCAGCTTACTAACGTGTTGGATGTATATACTCCAGCACGTAGTAAGCAGTGTGCTTAAGAAAGTGTGTGAGAATTATATTGCTTCAATATTACACATATACATTTACATACATTACATTATATTATTATTTATATACATTATACATTTAGGATCAATCATTCTGAGACCTACTTTCTAACTGAGTTCATTTCAACGCGGTTGGCAGATACAATTACGTAAGTTATAATCATGGTTTGGGTGTTATTTCATGGCTACTTACAAGAGTGGCTAGCTAAATTTGATGTTAACTGAGATACAGAATACTCCTGCAGGTGAGATTGAGAGTGAAGAGCTAGAACTTGTAGTCGTTTAAAAAATAATTACATTACTTAGTGACGATCTCATTGATTGAAACAATGAAAGGCTATGGATAGTTTAGGAATCACTAGTTGTATAATGTTATCTTATTCAATTAAAACTAGCTTAATTGTTCACGTCAACGCTAGGTGGAATTAAGCGTCGGGTCTCTGATGGAGCCTTTTGTGTTGTTGATGGATTCGCCGTTGAAACTCAATAGCTCTCCGCTAATGGTCAATATTGTCGAGTTTATAGGACACCTGAGCTTTCCATCATGTCGCCATTCCTTTGGAATAGGATAAATCTCTCTTTTTTGTTTTTACGTGACTAGCTTTTAAAACTTAGAGATCTGTTAGTAGAGATTCGGTATAAATAACTCCGCGGATTCGCTAACCCGTATTGGAGACGTTTGGAGGACCCAAGATCTAATCCGCATCTCTTCGAGCGTAAGGCTGTCGTAGTCTGGGAATGATGATTATGATGATTAAGTATACGGTTTTTAACTTGATTCGCTACGTAATTTTGGACCTAAATAAGTTAAGGGCTAAACAATTTGTCAATTTATAACAGCGAGGTTACTATACAATTGATGAATTTCTTAATGACTAGAATGCTTGGAAGCACACAGCTCAGCTTCCATATCTCATAAGGTAGAATATTTATTTAAAAATTACCATCTTAGACTGCATCATCACTTAACAGTTAATGAGATTATAGTCAAGGGCTAACTTGTACTAGAATTTAAAAAAAAAACACCTCGGTAGGATCTGCCTTCCGAATCGGTGGTAGTTACTACGAACCACAACGTGACGTTTGCAAAGTAACGTTGAAAAGTGCATTAGGCTTACTTAAAATAAATGAATTTTGAATTTGAATTTGTAAGTTCCTTCATTTCACTAAGACCGATATTATTCGGAAATCACCTACATAAATAGGTAAATATTTATATTTTGGCATCAGCGAACGAAGCAATTCGTGCAATGCATTATTCGTTCGCTGATTGGTATATTGTACACAAATTAACTTCTTACATTTTTTTCAAGTTATATATTTATGTTAACTTTCCGACGTAAAACGAATGTGTTTTAGCGTGTATTGTAAAAACAAATGCTAAAAAAGTTTATATAGTTGAATAGAATTGCAGCATTGCCACATTTTCACCCGTAAAATTACCTTAGAGAATTGCAACAAACATTCCGCAAAGTAGCTTTGAGAAGTAAATCAGTTTTAACGAGTGAAAAAAAAATCACTACGGCTTTTTCACAAAAATAGATCTGTTTTCAGGACTCAAAGTAGTAAAATATCCATGCTCTTTGTGTGTGTTCCTTTGTCTTGAAAATTAGAAAGAAATTATTTTAGCAGTTATCTTCCTTTAGCAAACAGCGGGCATGACAGGACAGAGCATTTTATCAGTACCCATAGTAACTTCACACGTAGCGAGTGGTAATAAGATACAGAATCCAATGTTTATAGGTAAATCCCGGGGTATTAATAGAGATTTTCAAGGATTCTAAATTTTTCTTCTCTTGTGTACCTTAGTACCACGTATTAATTAACGTTAGATGGAGATGAAATACTTTGTTCTGCCGTGCCCTCTGCTTGATAATCATGGCCATTCTCTGCTAGACATACATCTTGCCGATCCTAGCCGTGTAGTATCAACTGGCAGCAAAGGCAGGAGAAAAAAAATACATCCCCCGATTATATCCCCTGACAAGAGATAAAATCTACGTGTGCACCTGCCAGAGCATGGCAAAGGGAATAGAACAAGTTTACTCCCATTTATTATTACACGTATATCTTAATATATATATTTCTTGTGTGCGTGTGTATGTCACTGAACTCCTCCTAAACGGCTGGACCGATTTAAATTATTTTTTTGGTATGCGTTTGGGTGGCACCGTGGATGGTTTACATTCACAAAACAGCCCGACAGATGGCGATTGTACTTGACTAGTATATATAAAACAAAGTCGTGTTAGTGTAGTCGTTTATAACTTGAGAACGGATGGACCGATTTGCATTATTTTTGATTCGTTGGATTTCTGTTATTCCGGAATGGGATGACAAGTATAGAATAATAATATTTATCGATAAAACAATATTTTTAAAATCAAAAGACTAATCTAGCCAACAGTTTGTCTATAAACGTAGAACAGTGGATATGGCCTAAAGAGAGCTATATTAATCCGGAGTAAGATGAGCAGTACGTACTGTACTTTACAAAGACATTGTGATGTACAATATATTAAGGCGTAATGAAATTCGCGCTGTCAGCTAGTTATTTAGATATAATTTTCACTTGTGCCATTGGCTCGGAGGGTCGATAAAGCTGTTAAGGAGATAAAACTGTTTCCTTTCTTGAGGAAAAAAATGTCTCCTGTCCATTGCCGTGCAATAGCCGTGCTGGACTATAGATAATCGTCAAAAAACAGCCTAAGAGTAGTTCATTCATCTACCAACGTTAAGGTATCCAGTGTCAAGCCGTCATCATGTTACTTTGGACAACTTACTTAAAGTTCACAGATGATTCGAACTAAATGATGTATCCATTGGCTTTTCAGCTGCGGAAGTTGTTAAATCAGAAGGTTTTTTGAAGTAAAACTTATTTAGGTGCGACTAGGGATTAACTCTGATTTTTTTTCTGACGCAAGTAACGCTTACGTCAGACGTCTGTGTAGTTTTCGCTATTTTAAAATAATAATTTGGATTATCGTAAGTATATGTCATTTACTCCACGCTTCTTGACTTATACGCCAGCTAGTGACAAATATAATAATCAATTAGGGTTATGTATTTCCAATATTTTCAAACGGATCAATTGTGAAGCGCAAAGTGAATAAAAATTCAACAGTTTAAAAAAATATTTTAAATTGCAAAGTTTTTTGTAAACTTAAAATACTTGTTTTTTTTATTACTGTTGTAATAAATAAATTAAAAATACATTTTCTAACGATTGCGACATTCTATAATATTCAATGAAAAGGTTTTATGGACATGTGCTGATCTAACCTTCAATTTTCTATTTCCAATTACTCTTTCATCAATAAATAATAATAAAAGTTTTCTTCAATCGCGCGTAAAGGTTACACACACACTTTTTTTTTTATATATTCACTTCTGATTAGTTCATGTACAGCATATTAGCTATATAGTAAGTAAAAAAATAATGATTTAAATCGGTTAACATTTGACGGAGTTATGTTGTATAATCGTCAAACACTTTCATCGTCCCTGAACTGAACTGAATTTCGTTTCAGCGTTATGCGTAGCCAAGACAGACAAACATAAAAAAATACAGTTTTGGCTTCAGTATCTTTCCAAAACAATTTGCAAAAACCTACAGAATTCCATCTATTACAGTTTTATTATGATTATAGTATAGTAAATAGGTTATTTCGAGGTACTGTTATTTTGGGTAAATAAATAAATAAATATACTACGACAATACACACATCGCCATCTAGTCCCATAGTAAGCGTAGCTTGTGTTATGGGTACTAAGATAGCTGATGAATAATTTTATGAATAATATACATAAATACTTATAATATAGATATAAACACCCAGACACTGAAACACATTCATGTACATCGCACAAACATTTTCCAGTTGTGGGAATCGAACCCACGGTCTTGGACGCAGAAAGCATCGGCCGTCAAAATGATGAGGGTGGTTAATTTCAAGAATATAGGCGAGATCCTTCGAGCTTTATCCTGATTTAAGCCGCTCCGGACTGTATTTACTTAATTACATTACACCGTTAGGCTTTTAAAATCTCCATTTCACCTTGCAGGCTCGAACTTAATTTGTTTTGAGAGCAGTGAAAATAAGCCAATGTGAATGTTTGGTAAATTATCTATTCATTTACGGAAATATATTTTTACGTAATATTGGCATTGCCAGAGATTTATATAGATTTTTGATTTTAACTAGAGTATTATTGAGCTAGTCTTTTTTTAAAACTGTAGTAAAGTATAATGCAAGAAATTATTACTGGCACATACTTAAGACTTAGCAATTGTTTTTTCTAAAGTCAACATCGCCTGACGATTCTCCGGTGTCGGAGCAAAACGTGCGTAGATATTACATTTTGGATGATTTGTTTGGTATGGTGTATTAATATTGGAGTCATTATTAATCACTCCGTACAGATTTGCCTTGTTTTCACAGATTATAGCAAATGAAGCCTTATTTATATATTGCATGAATATGTTTAAAGTTTTGATTTTATAATAGTAATAATTGACGGGCAAAGCATATGGTGGGCCAAATGCTTGGCCTGTCAGGCCAAACGTCAGGTTACCATCAGGTGGGCCTGATGGTAAGTGGAAAATCATCGCCTATAAGAAGAGCAACAGTTTCCAGGACATGCAAGTAGCACGTCCTGCAAACATTCTGCCCTGTGTCCATAAATTTGAGGCGTAGGTATACCTTCATGCAGTGGCGTGCATAGAGGGTATGCACAGGGTATGCAGATGACATAAAATTTAGAAAATCTCGATTACGAGTTATTAAATACTCAAGAGTAGGCTTTTTATGACTCTTACAATGCCTATCCTTAAGTTTTTTATAATTCCTATCAGAGATTTTCTTCATTTTATATAATCTGCATACCCTGTGCATACCCTCTATGCACGCCACTGCCTTCATGCGCCTGTAACTACACCGGCACCCACGCCCTTCAGACCGGAACACAGCATTGCAACAATGCCCTTGCGCCAGACATAAACATGGCGATAGTACTTCGCCAGCAAACTCTGTCACAAAACGCTCTACCACTACTAAAACTTATGGCCAGCAGTAGACGTCCACATGCTTTATGTTTAGACTATGCAGCTACACAAGCTAGAGCAGTTACACTGAAGTAGCTTCCTCTGTAGCCATTTGTGTAGACCCCAGCACCCGTACCTGTGTCCATTTTGGATCCATCTGTGTACCAGATAAGAGTGTTTGCCTCAGGTGGGTGGAGTCCCTTTTTCCATTCCTCCCTTGTAGGGATTTGAACAGTGTATTCCTTCTTAAATATCTGCACAGGTGCGATCTTATCACACCCCATACTAAGTATCCTATAAAGATCAGCATCTCCGTCCAGACACAAGTGTTTAGTCTTGGGCCGCGCAGATCCTTGCGTGCCTGCCATTGTAAGTCTATATATAGCTTTCCGGGCACTGATTTCAATATCAACATGTAGCGCATTGAGTGGGACATATTCGTGCTTATTTCTACCAAAAACTGATCTGTTTCACCAGTAGCATGTAGATGCTTCGTCCATTCTTCTTTGTACTGAATGTTGGTGGTGGTGATACGAGAAAATTGTAACTTCACTAAGTTGACAAGTCAAAAACTATTGCCACTATTTTCACAACGCGGGCAACATTGAGGAAATGTGTGGAAACAGAAACAGTGAATAGGAACCCTCGTAGCTTCAGTTTTAAGTTAACGAATTTAGTTATCGCAATCAACTCACTTCTATGTTATATTTTACATGTAATGTACTCATCTAAAGTGCCTATTTGAATTAATAAATATTTGACTTCGACTTTGAATTTTAATAACACGATTTTTTTAGCAAATTCAATTCATATTAACATCTAGAATGTCATCAAAACAACTTTGAAAAAATGACAAAAATAAACAAATGAAAAAACTTTCAAGCAAACCCATAAGCCGATTAGTAAAATAATATAAACTTCTCAAAACCAAGATGGCCAAAGCCAACCAAGCCAACATTAACGAAGGAAGATATAAGTGGGTGTTTATTTATTTAATATGCACGCAAAGTTCTTTTGTTAAGTTCAAAAGCTTTTGCTTTGTTCGATATAAAAATATAGAAACGTAAGATGAAAAACATCTTACCTTACCTTGAGACGTTGTTAGAGTCCATTTACAACTTTTCCAAGCACAGATAAGTATCTATGCAGAAAGTAGTAAAGCACTAAAAAAATATTTTAAGATTATTTCGGAGTAGCTATGATTGTATTCTAAACCGCTTGGCAGTTCGCCTCTCGCACGCGATCTCTCATCCAAGCTCTACTGCAGCTGATCCCTCCGATGTTTTCCTTTTGCGTTCTGAAAGATACCTTATTACCTTAACTGTGCCCATAGCTAATAGTCGGTAATAAGGCTTCGTATGTACTCAGAAGACATATAAACCCACTGTCCTCACACCGTACCGTCCGGTGGCGGCAGATTAGAATACAGGTGTCACCACCCCAACTCTTCCCGCGGGTCGATGCCAAAACAACGAGCAGCAGCATCTTCTGTGCTAGGACTTCCATCTACTGCGATCACCAAACCGGCTGCCCAGCGTGGTAACTATCGGCAAAACCTCCTTTTTGGAGAGGCCTTTAGTCCAGCAGTAGACTTATGTAGGCTGGTGATGATGATGATGATGATCTCACACTAGACCTACTTTCGCTAGACAAATAACAGCTTAAATTTAATCCCTATATGAAGTGTAAAAACGAGTTTCTCTCGAACTAAATAATATAGTGCTTTAGGTTATTTTAACTTGGACACTCGCATTATAATGCAGACTCGTACATATACAGTACAGACGACCGATAGGCGCAGTTTGCAGCGATCCTGCTTTCTGAGTCCAAGGCCGTGGGTTCGATTCCCACAACTGGAAAATGTTCGTGTGATGAGCATGAATGTTTTTCAGTGTCTGGGTGTTTATATGTATATTCTAAGTAATTATGTATATTATTTATAAAAATATTCAACAGTCATCTTAGTACCCATAACACAAGCTACGCTTACTTTGGGGCTAGCTGATGGCGATGTGTGTATTGTCGCAATATATTTATTTATTTATTTTATATACAGTGCCAAAATGATGTCAGTCAAGCAACTACTTAGCAAGAAATAAGTATAAATTGTTTACACTGTGAGTGAGCTTTCTCCTTTTATTAAGTCAGTTAAAAAAAGCTTACCTACCAAACGAAAGCCAATTCGCTTTTTCTATCCATACATCAATTTCTGACTGTCCACTGTCCATTGACAAAAAACCTTTGTGTCGTTGATGGATTCGGCAGCTAAAAATCAATAAAGCTCGTTATTGCGTCACGGGAGTTTGGTTAACTTTAAACTTTGCTCTATCGATAGATATAAGTATATAAATATTAGTAAGATAATTGATAATAATATAATATCATTATGAATTCGTGAAATCTTATTCGGTACGTAACTGCAGTTATGAGCAACAATATTTTTGGGAAATCGAAAAAAAAGCCAAAGTCAAAGTCAAGTCGAATATTTCTTTATTAAAAAAGCACATAGGTGGTATTTTTGATACGTCGATTACATACAAAATGTGTACATAATAGTGAGTAATGGCGATAACTACATTCGTTAACTTAAAAATAATGCTTCGAGGGTTCCAAACGCGCCCTGGTCTAAGAAGCCTACAACAAACTTAGTCATTATTTTGTCAAATTGTGATTTTTTTGTAAAAAATATTATGTGCGTATACCATATGACTTTATGCTGTATTACCTTGCCCTGCAGTTCATAATTTACCTTTGAAAGCAAAGCAATTATATCAATCTGATACTTAGCGGAAGCGGAAGGTCGGGTTCGATCCCTTTTTGTAGATTTTGGAAAATATTGGAAATTATAATTCCTGAACTTTCTCTGGCCTGCCGTGGCTATGCTACCATACTTCCAATTAAGACGTGCTGCTAAGCGAATCTTTCCGGTACGTAGAAACCGTAGTGGTGTGGGCTTAATATGACTGCCATACCCTAATAGGTTAGCCCGTTATCACCAAAGACTGCATCGTCACTTACCACCGGATAAGATTGCTGTGAGGGGATACTTGTTGTGGAATAAAAAAAAGGTGCGTAGAAATTATATTTTTATTATTTCATTACACTGGTTGGAATCAAAATAAAGCAGATTCTTTTTCTCTATACAAAAATATAAACTAGGCAATTTATTTCCACTTGAACTTAGGCAAACAATAAATCTTCAGATAAAAGGTATACAAACCGTGGGCGTATAGTAAAAAGACGGTAAGTGCGAGTAGG
The DNA here is from genome assembly GCF_905163445.1 of Pararge aegeria. Taxonomy (NCBI): domain Eukaryota; kingdom Metazoa; phylum Arthropoda; class Insecta; order Lepidoptera; family Nymphalidae; genus Pararge; species Pararge aegeria. The sequence goes on from NC_053193.1 coordinate 9,133,039, forward strand.
ATTCGCGTCTTACAGCATATTTACCTAACGGGAATCGAAAATAACTTTCTTTAGTTTACGTGTATAAGCATCAAAACGTGTATTTATTTGCCTTTAATTTCATACTGACTGTATTCAAATAATCTTGGATTGTAACTTCACTTATCTACCATCAAGTGAGATTGTAGTCAAAAGCTACTAACTCCAAGAGGAATAAAAAAAAAGTATATTTGACTATGGCTTTAATAACGCTCTTCGCTTTGGCCCAAATAAAATTAACGTAGATGTAATTACAATTCTTCTTTGAATTCCCATTTGTGGAACCATAAAACGCAATAATGCTATAAAAAAGCAATCTGAAAGAGATCTTTGTGTCTCACGTGTACTATAAATCAGTTTTAATGGACGAAACGGTTCGCAATAGTTTAGATAGAGTGGAAGCGTTTGTGGTAAAGTATACATGCAGATAAAAAATAGCCTACAATTTAATCTTCAATATATTTGCCAAAGCTAATTCGGTAGTTACTATGCATTAAATATTACCTGCTACTTTACCTGCTGACTTTGGTAATATTTTTTCTTGCAGCCTTCAAGTCCTGGTTTAATTTGATGAATAGTTTGACGAACTTGGTTAGTTTCGGTTGGTTTCGAATCGAAGTTTTTTCGGTAGATCTAGAAAAGAACTTTCAAAACATTAGTAACATATTAACGTTTCAGAAATACGAGAGCGATGAATAGGTCAGAATTAATGGCAAAGGAGTTAGACCGAGATATATAGACATCTTGTACTTTCTTCCTTCAGATATCTAACAATACCTCAATATTTGACTCACAATTGTTTTTGACAACTTATTACTTATTTCAACACACATTAAACTTAGCGACTAAGATCGATCTTAGTTATTTTTTTTTTTTAAATCTTTATTTATTTGGGACTTTTATCCAACACGGATATGCCAGCCCCATCATCCCTTAAGTAACTAGGAAACAAAAAACCTAATAATTATATTAATATAAGGGAAATGTAACAGATACAATCTGTTATTGCTGCCTATGCACAAATATCTCAACAACAGACCTGAAACCTTCTGTGGTCGGTTGAGAGAGAAGGTTCGTTAGAGCACCCACGTCAAATCTGTTGATTTTGTACCGCCGCATAACATCTAGTCGCTCCAAATTGTATCTGCTACATTCCACCAGTACATGCTGGACATCATCCATCGTACCGCAAATATCGTAGTTGGCAGAACTAGCTTTCTTCATTATGATTATATTTTGCGCATATGTTTTAATTACTAGGTATTTAAAATGATGATGAATAGGGACTTGCCATTCAATGCTTTGCATTTTGATTTTTTTTATTTTTTATTACACTACTAGTGACTGCTATATCATCAGGCCGCTAGTAAGTGATGAAGTCTAAGATGGATTAGCCGCTAACCTGTTACGACCAGGGCGTCACACCACACTAGGCAAGAGAAAATTCAGAAAACACATAATTTCCAAAATTTCCCGCCAGGGAACGAATCGTTCTTGCTCGACCGAACGTACTCACTTCTGCGCCAAAAATTTGGGATTATCAAGACTGTCTTGCTACCTAAAACCGGTCTGTACCATTTGTCTATTTGAAGAGGATATTCCACTTTTTGGTTAGCAGGTCAGGTCTCTTATCAAAATGAAATCCCGTAGTCCACCACCTCAAAACGTTTTCCTTCGGCTTTAAATCAAAATTTCCCTAAATAAAAAAAAACATCCATACCAACCATTCATCCTGTTAATAAATGCTTTCCATCAAAGTTAGCAACAAAAATTAATAAATGACAAGTAAAAAAACCCTATACCGGATACTAGCTAGGTTGACGGTAATTACTAAAGTTTTAATTAATAGTATCGCGAAAACGACATTAAAAGTACAGCAAGAGTGCGCTTACTCTCATCGACTTCCGCATTGTTGTTAGGAATTGTTTCCTGATACAGGATTAGTTTCCAAAGGAAGAGGGTAAGTAGGTGCAACAAGTATATTGCAGTGAAATTATTATAAAATCAGGGATTTCGTCCAAAACCCGGACTTATTATTACCATCCTCGTTCTTCTTCAATAGTCAAGAATGTATATAATAGTTTTGAAAATCTGACATCAAATTTATAGAAATAAAAATGATTCGCAGATACGAGTATGTATGTAAAACAAACAGATTAGCAAAAACAATCGGTCTTTCAAATTATGAAATAAGGACTAACCACAATCCTGTAGAGAAGTCAGCTCAACGAAATATTATTAACAAAACCGTTTTGACGTTGATAAGAAGAAATGGTTTGCGAGAGTCAAAAGTCGTGCCTTCCGTCATTTTCATTTTGTTATCGAAGTTTAGGTTAAAGACAAAGAAAATGCAAACAATGTTATCTTGTTTGCCCAGTTCTCGGAACCTTTGTGTAGGAAGATGTCATTAATCCATCAAAGGAGAAAGTTAACGGAACGAAGTTTAAGTTCAGGCCTATTAAGCTTCTTTTTTTATTATTTGGATCGCAATTTTATTAATAGCACCTACGAAACCTATTACCTTAACCTTATTCTCTATACGAGCTCTGTCACAAATCTTCATCCGCACAATTTCTGATTAGGCAATAGGTAAGTCCCATTCAAAATTTTACCCTGCGACCGATCGCTGCTTATCACCCGCCCTTTATTGGAAAAGGACCTCCAGCACTCCAGCAGTATACGTGGAGGTTACCCGATCTGGAAACCCATATAACCTTCCTCAAGAATTGGTCTTTAAAATGCAAAAACTAATTTCAATTCTCTTAGTTCGAGATTTGTACTATCAATTAAAAACTTGTTTTTATACTATATCGTTATGTAAGAACTTATAATTATGAAATAATACTTGAAAGGTCATTTTAAAAAGCTATTTAATGAACTCATTATATCTATAACAATTTTAAGTGTTTAGTAAGAGTTTAGTATTTTATACAATCTATTGTCCGTGTCCATTTTAAAGCTCACTCAGCTTGAATTAACTTAAGTTAATATCATGTTGTATTTAAAGATTTTTTAAGTGTCGGTTTGGAGATTATAAAGCCCATTCTACAAAGTTATGGTATTAAAGGAACAAATTATGCACAATATTGCACGTTCTATTTAGGAATAATGTTTGCTTAAAAGTAGATAAAAGGCCGTACCATTATATATAAAGTATTACAGTTATAATCAAATTGATGGCAGGAAATGAGCTCGTTATCTATCCGAAGCTAAAGAATAGCAATTAAGTTAACAGAGAAAAGGCCTTATCAGTTTTCCTGTTCATTGATTGAATAATTAATCACGTAAATAGTTCATGTGATGTGAATCAATATTTTGTGCTATTCATTCAGTGGCAGACAGTATTTACGTTAATTTACGCGTAATTGCTTTACAGGGCGGACCAAAATAAATAGCATAATATGTAGACTGAACGACCGGTCCTTTCAACGCTCACTGCCAGTCGCTTTATGTGCTATTTTTATGTACTTATTGCGCTGTCAATGATATAAATGGCCCCATTTCTTTATAGCGAGAATAATTTAACTTTAAAGTCAATGCCACATTTACAGCTGGTTTTTTTTTTGCTATAACTGTAAAACTAGTAATTTTTTTAGTATCCATTTTTTTTAACTGTGGATATCCTAGTGGTTAGAGCTTCGGCATTCCTTTCGGGGGGAACAAGTTTTATCCCCGCATGCACCTCTAACTCTCCAGAGCAAGTGCTTTTTTTATTTAAGCTATATATAACCAAAGGTGTGTGTAGTCTGCGATACCGCATTTGTTCAGCTTGGTGGACTACGCCTTAAGCAATTTATATTTATAGTATATATGTGGGTAGTTTTATAATAAATGTTAAACCTAAAACTGATGATAAACGATTGATCAGGCTACGTGTTGCTATTTCCTTAGTACAATAATGAATCACTCATATGTATTCATTAAAATTGAAATCTATTATACCTTCCTTAATGAAAGATACATTTCCTAGCGAATTCCAAACTGAAATGGTGAATCAACGATTTGGAATGCCAATCATTGTCACCTCTGAGAATTCTATACTCGAGAACCAGTGATCTAGAATGCAGGTCTCGTAAGCATAATTGACGCTCTAAGGCTGGCCGTATATTGGCTTATTTTCAGTAGTTTTTTTTTAATTAAAGGTTTTATTTTACACTTTTAGTGAAGTCGTTTTTGTGAATAATTATTGTGAACAAATTAGAGTTTAAAGTGATAACCATAGAGCTTCATGATAGGCATTGGTATGGCCAGATGTGACAAAAACTTTTTCTACCGAAAATAAGTCGGATTACAGATGCCACCGAATTAAAGACAGATATCCTTTAAACTATTATTTTAAATTTTTTAATAGGTTTTTAAATCGGTATTTTGATTAAATTAAATTTCAGATGTAATGGCGTAGTAAAAGTAGATGTAGCATATAGAAATAAATCAATGTGCGGTCCACCAAAGGCTTCATTTTGTCCACTATAAATTATACTTACTTCTAAAGCAGTTTTAGCAATCTATTTATATAGTATCACTAGCTGTTGCCCGCGACTTCGTCTGCGTTTGATTTTGTTTTTAAAGTATTCAGTATCGCTAAGCCTTAAATGAGTATAGTAGTATATATATATAACATGTGAGTTGTGACTGTCAATTAATCAAATAAAATTGCGACTATAATTAAAGACCTAAGCTATCCTATCTTTTAAGTTGGACCAGACTGCTCACGGTGTGCCAATTTAATTTAAAATCGGTTAAGTAGTTTAGGAGTCCATCGCGGACAAATATCGTGACAGGAGATTTATATATATTAAGATAAGATATGACGAACATATAGTTTTGGATACGTTCTGGGTCATGGCTTATAAAACATAACTAGAGTCTATACGGCACCCTCATAATCTTCATTAAAATTTTGCCGACCTCCCTGGCACAACGGTGAGCACTATGAACTTAAGTAGGACCCGGGTTCGACTCCGGCAGGGGCAATTTGGGAATTTATAATTTCTGAATTTTCTCTGGTCCGGTATTTGATCTAGAGGCTTTGTCCGTATTTAGTTAACACCCTACGGACAAAGACGTGCCGCAAAGCGATTTTGTGTTCCGGTGCGATGTTGCGTAGAAAAAAAAATTAGGGGTATGATTGCCATACTCCCTAACAGGTTAGACCGCTACTATCTTAGACTGCATAATCACTTACCACCAGGTGACATTGCACTCAAAGGCTAACTTGTAGTGGAATAAAAAAAAGAAAAAATGTGTGCTTCAGTAAATACTAAATGCGAATGATTAAATAAATCAACAAATACACTTTTATTTCACACAAAAAGTATAGAAACAAGAAAAAAACACAACCCAGGCTATATAATTAGGCGGTCTTATCGCTTCTTAGCAACTTCCAGGCAACCAATGCAAAAAAACATAGAAAAGAAGTAAGAATGTGATGCATATATGCACATTAAAATATAAATATATTAATAAAAGAATATACATACATTTGTATATAAAAAATATATATATAAATTATGTTTTTCGGTTTTGTTTGGGTAAGGAACTTCCGCGCAAAATGCTGCTTATTTTATATAAAGGGTCCAATAAGTTCTTCGTAATTACATCAATAGAATTTCGCATTAGATCTATTCCTCAGGAACCATCGTGCACTATTCCGTGATAAAAAGTAGTATCACATTAATTTGTCTCTCTTTTGCTTCATGATTGATAGACAAACCAACAAACCCAACATCTTTGCATCTATAATATAAGAAAGAATGTAAAAAATACTGGCCGACAAATGTTGTCGTACAAAGTTTATTTACTGTTAAAGCATCTGATCGATGAGGCAGCTATTCAAAACAAATTGTAAAGGCCATAACCAATTTTCTTCATTCAATTAACTCAACAATAATCCGTACTCGGCTCGTTCAAGGTGATTAATCTATTCAAACGGAAAATATTTTCATATTTTGGACAGAAATTACGCTGAATTATAGGTCGAAAGCGTAAAATATCTAGTCTTTTGTTTAACTTCCATTATATTAATGCTGTGATATTTTCATTGTTAAAAGGATATTTTTGTGGTCCAATAATTTTACTGGGCTGAAATCTTGATGCTACCGAATTTCGTAGTTTTCATTATTCAGAAATTAAGGTCGAGTGTTAAGTGGACTAGTTTGAGTTTGGATACAGTTTTGGAAGCTTAAGAGTTGGCAGGCTTTTGATAACTTTGGCGACGAACTGCATCGCAGCACGATTTTAATTAATTGTATAAGCACAGTCAGGAAAGCAAGGCGCCTATCACTACTTAATATTACTTAATATTATATATGCGAAAGTGTGTTTGTATGTTTGTCCTTCCTTCACGCTCCAACTAAGCAATCAATAAACTTGTGTAAATAACTTGTTCAGTCAGAGTTAGTTGAAAGGACGGAGTAACATAGGCTACTTTTTATCTCACGAGATTCTCACACGCTTTTTTAAAAAGCAAGTTTTAAACGCGGACCAAGAACGCGGGCAATAAGTAAAAACAGGTAAATAGGTAGTCAATAATTGATTATAATGTTCTGCGTTTGATAGATCTTTGTTGGTTTTACCGTTTAGTTTAGTTTTTGTTTTAGTTATTTCCTATTTGAATTTGTCCAGCTAATCGAAAAGTGTTTATGAAATGAGTAAAAGTTTCTTTGAAATAAGTAAACGTTTCTTTCAAATTCAAAATTCATTTATTTCAAGTAGGCCTAGTTTATAATCATATGGAAACGTCAAGTCAGTCTGTTTGTAAAGACTATACCACCGGTTCGGAAAGCAGATTCCACTGAGTAGAGCCGGCAAGATACTCAGCAGATTGCTCTGTTCCAACATCATTTTATAGTTTTACAATCTTTAGAATTTTACTGTTTTGCGAGAGATGAGGGCAGAGTGGCCTGCTTCCAAGCAGCCTTGTCGTTAAAGAATTCATTAATCGTGTAGTAATCTTTGAAATAAAACCTCTAATTTGCCTATTTGTTTATGAATATCTAAATACGGAGCTCATTAGCAGAACTGTTCTCGGGCAGAAATAGTGCATCAGATGTTCGAAGCGCTGCACTAATGTTAATTAAGTTAAATTCATCTTTTGAGAACTGAAAGTCTCCGTTATTTCTCAACTGTGTGATAAAAGTGCTAATCAGGCAATTTCGAGTAGTTTAAAGGGAGCTGTTTTTAAGGACTGAAGGAAGGAAGAATGTTTTCAAATCAGAAAATTATAAGATAAAATATATTTAAATTTGCAATGTAGAATATTCTTGCTCTAGGCATTAACCAATTAGTAACAACAAACTGTCTTGCCTCTGAACTAAGACTTTCTACCCGACTGCGAAAGATGGAGGGTTATGTTTTTCGAGTGCATAAATGTATCTATTTACTTATATATGTTTAATTCTTTGGAACAACCTAGAGCCTACACTTAGTCGTGAAAGTGACACTGGGTAGGTACAACAAAATTAAAAAAAAATATACTAAGAAAAACAAAAAACCGGATTGCGTCAATATGAAATGATAGAAACAATTTTAATTTGTTTAATTTTAATTTTAATATTATGTTTTGATACCAAAATCATCATCTTCAATCATCAATTCTTCAATTCATCATCTTAGTTGACAGTGTTAACAGAAGAAGTCGGAGGGAACTGTTCACTCTGAGATTTTGTGGCTCAACTTATATCACCCACCAAATTATGAGAAGTATTTGTTAACACTGTGAGAAGATTATTTACTAAGATTATTTAAAACCAAAACAAAATATTGAAATTAAGCTTATTAGCTTATTTTTTGCCTAACAAATCCTTGAAAATTTAGTAAGAATCTACAAATTATCCATAATAATATGTAGGTTATAATTTTTTATAAGTGTTTTTACCTACACTTGTTGGAATTATCAATTTTATATATTTAAGTCGCTATAAGACTGATGGGAAAGGCATATACTAATTTCGGCATCGACGCTAGGAGAGCCGCAGCTTAATTGGAGAAAGCGCTCAGGCCGCGATTGCCAGAGAGTCGCTTCAGGTTCAAATCCTGTCGGTTCCGAAAATTTTTATATGCTCTTAAAATTAATTAAAAATATGTAGGCTCTTCCTGACACTGTAAGAAATCATTAAATAGAGTAGAAATCGTATGAAATACCTTACATAGTTAATAGAAGACACGATGAAACGGTTTTTGTGACATTAATCTCATTCTCAACCAAGCCAGAAACGTGACATTATTAACTTGATATGACTTTTTTCATTTGTGTAAGTCCGCCTTTCAGCATTTTAGCCTGAAATATGATTTACAACATTTTATCCCCATCTAGTTTATTTTCGTTCACAAATGTGTATTACGTCTTTATCTTATCTATACAAACTAAATCTAATTATTCCGCACAGAACAGGTGTTTTATTCAGTCCATCCCTACTACTATTATAAATGTGAATGTAAGTTTGTTTGTTACGCTTTCACGCAAAAACTACTTAACCGATCCTCACGAAACTTTGTACACATATTCTTGGAAGTGTTAGAAGTAATATAGAATACTTTTAATCCCGACATTAAGCTCGGTTCCTTTGGGAGAGGGGATGAGTGTTTAACGTTATAATTATTTTTGTACTATAGAGGTTATAATATGTGTTTAATTTTGCCCAAACTGTGGTTGGAGATAGAGGACAGAACTCCTCAGCGGACAGCAGCAAACCTCTCATTTAAGGTTTAGCGATACTGAATACTTTATTTTATTTAGATCTCCAACTAAATTTAATGCCACATCAAAAAACAAAATCAAACGCAGAGGAAGTCGCGAGCAACAGCTAGTAATATATAAATAAAATTAAGCTCGATTCAGTATTATTTGCGACAACCAGATACCGTACCGTGTATAGACCAGTACGGTGCAGTTTCGAATTGTGCTGTTTAATGTCAGATTAGAACGTCGCAAGGCGTGCGAAGAGAGTGTTTTGGAGGATCACAGATTCTGGTGTGCCGTATAGCAAATAAAAATAGGAAAACATTCATCATCATCATTATCATAACACCAACCCATTTACCACTGCAGTGCACGGTTCTCCCCCCCACATGAGAAGGGGTTAAGGCTTAGTCCACCACGCTGGCGGATTGGTGAACTCCAAACACCTTTAAGAACATTCTGGAGAACTCTCAGGCATGCAGTTTCCTCACGATGTTTTCCTTCACCGTTGAAGCAAGTGATATTTTAATTGTTGAAAACGCACAACTTAAAAAGTTAGTAGTCCGCGTTAGAATTCGAACTCCTCCCCTCGAAAGTGAAGTCGACGTACTATGCACTGGGCTATCACCGCTTTGAGAACATTCAAACCGCTTTGAAAACATTCACCTATACAATACAGAAGAAATATAGATTTCTATGGCCCTGGTGGATTAAGCCTGGTGCCTCGTTGGGTTAGTGGTTAGCATGTCATACAACATATACCAAGTATATATATATTATTTTTCAGTATAATATTTTTTTTTATTATGTATTTATAGTAGCGTATTTGTATGTTTATATGTTTATATATATGTATGGAATATATTTTATATTTTTGTACATATCTTTAATATGTTATGTTTAATATGTACTATATTTTATGTTAATTTAGTTTTAAATCCTAATATTTTACTAATGTTTGTTGTACCACCTACTAATTTCGTATAGCATTTTCTTGTATACCTTTGGTTGCCTGGAAGAGATCGCTATTTAGCGATAAGGCCGCCAAATTGTACGTTCTACCTTATTGTGCTGTTGTATTTGTATCTCTGTAAATTTTCTCTGTGGTGTACAATAAAAGTGTATTCATTCATTCATTCATTCATACCAAGGTTCTGGAGGATCCTGGGTTTGATTCCCGGCTTAGGCAAATATTTGTAAGTGTTGAATATTACGTTCAAGAAATTCACCTCCAGCCCGGATATTAGAAATTGGCGTGTTTTTGAGCTTTCAATCTCGGACATCATCACTAATGTGTGATAATGTAATCATTAAAAGTCCACCAATCCGCACTGGAGCTACATTGTGGGTCTATGCTCTAAAACCCTCTCAGTCACGACATAAGTATAATAAAACAACCTAATGCATTGACGAGTGACACTGACTACATCTTATTTTTAAAACAAAAAAACATGTCATGCACTAGTAACATATTGTGTAGATATAAGACCTTTAACACCCCTACTATATCTAACAATATGGAGGTATAAACAAAATATAATCTTTGAATACCTAATACATCCAAAAACTTATAATGTTTCACAGTACATAAAGCCTTCGTGAATACATCAGCTGGCATATCAGCTGTAGGCAAATACTTCACATTTACAATTTTATTTACTACACATTCTCTACAAAAGTGAAACATAATGTCTATGTGTTTTGTACGCTTGTGAACATTGGATTATCGTTAAACAAATCTATGGTATAACAATTTTGTGTAATTTCATAAAGTCAGTTTCTCAAATAAACTGCTTCTTTACATGCTCCTGTAATAGCCATATATTCGGCCTTACTACTAGACAAGGCTACAGTAATTTGTTTTTTAGTTTACCAAGAAATTACACAACCAGATAAAGTGAAACAATAACCTGTATAAGACTTCCTATCTTTAACATTTGCACCCCAATCTGCATCTACATATCCTTCTAATATTGAATTTCCATCAGCAGTGTACTTCAAACCGTAATTTTTTGTATCTCAATAGACGCTTTACATATGCACAATGTTCAGTAGAGGCGGTGCCCAGTTGTGAGCCGTCAATAAGCTGATGACCATGATGATGAAGTTTAATATTTACTGTACTCTTTGTTTTATTAAATACTAGCGAACCCTCGCGACTTCGTCCGCGTCTGAGTCAATCGAGAAGCTAGAATAGATCTGACGCTTACATCATTATCATCGTTTTTTAAGTGGTATACTAAGTTAGTAAGTAGTTATTATTTTAGTTGATACATACTATATACATCCATCCTCACAAACTTTCGCATTTATAATATTAGTAGGATGTTACTTATGCATTCGATCGTTGTCCAATATGCTAGTAGCAGTACTTGCTGTTATTTGTGAAGAATTATTAATTAATTAAATTAATTAAATATACTACGACAATACACACATCGACATCTAGCCCCAAAGTAAGCGTAGCTTGTGTTATGGGTACTGAGATAGCTGATGAATATTTTTTTATGAATATAATACACATAAATACTTATAATATACAGATAAACACCCAGACACTGAAAAACATTCATGTTCATCACACAAACACTCTCCAGTTGTGGGAATCGAACCCACGGCCTTGGACTCAGAAAGCAGGGTCGCTGCCCACTGCGCCACTCGGCCGTCGCATTATGTCCTTTATCTCGGACAATATTTATCAGATCTTCATTAAAATTAGACAATACATATTTAACAGTATAAACTTTTAAATAAAAAAGAATTATTAAATTTGGTTATCATATAACGGAGCTATGTCTCCCGGAATAATCCCCTCTATCTAAATCCGTTCAGTAGTTTTCACCTAATGCCCGGACAGAAAGACAGACAGACATACAAATGTTAAATAAAAATCTGTTTTCAGTATCGATTATAAAGCATTCCCCTGTCAAAATTTTCATAATATATTAAACTTACAGAAATCGTCCAGTTACAGTTTTATTTTAAGTATAGATTTACTATATATAGTCGACTGTACATCCAGGGTTTCGAAAAGGGTTCTTTGGGTACCTACTAATCAAAGTGTCAATAATTCTACCCTCGTCATACTTCGTAAGCCCTTGGAAAAAAGTTTCTGCGATGGCTCCACGATTTCAGCAGTATCTCAGGGAGCTTTATAAATAAAAAAAAAGTCTAGCGTGAAGTTTTTCGGGACAGAAATTTACAGGTGTAAGATTTTATATCTGCATACCTTTCATTTGCTACGTTCCATGCCAAACTCTCGTTATATGCACCTGACAAAAGTTTATCATTATTTTAACTTTTACCAACTTAGTTCGACTCCGAAGTGTAGATAACTTCAAACATTTAGCTATTAAATGCAAGCTAACATTTTCCAAATCCAACAGGCAGTTCCTGGAAAAAGTTGGGTTAGGAAAATAGATAGACTACAACTTTAGGGGTCGAACAATTAGCGGGCGATGCGACGCGGTGGGTGAGAGTTTGTATGGAACTTTACAAAATCAAGGGACCGCTAGTATTACATAACATCAAAGTTTAGGAACTGCGGTGTTCACTGGTAACTATTCCTTTCTTTCGTACAAAAAAATATTTTTCCTAATTGTTCCTGATTTTCATCTGCGGAGTAGACCCAACCTTCGTAAGATAAAAGGCGATCAGTTTCCCCGAGAGTATTAGCTTAAGTGCGCAAAAATAAAAGGGTTATTTTGGTAAACGGCATCATTGCTTCTGAAACATGAAATTATCCGTCTCAGGATGCGAAAAACATTTTTGTTTTGCAATAATAAAAATAATTTTGGTACGTCTCAACGTTTTAAAATAAGAAGGTTTCCTAAATGCTCTGTTTTTTAGATTATGCAACTCCTTGATTTCTGTAATATTTTTTTTACAAAGCTGATCGCCCACCTGATGATAAGCAAGAATAGAGCAACAATTTACAGCGCAGGCTAGGAACACGGTCTGCACCGTGCTGCCCTGTGTCCAAAAACCTGAGGGATAGATCTTAAGCCTCATGAGCCAGTAATGACACCGGCGCCCTTCAGACCGGAACTCAGCATTGCAACAATGCTACTTAGCAGAAACAAGCATGGTGGTTTGCCGGGCAAGCTGTCATAAAAAGCCCCTACAACATTTATTTTTAATTCAAAAGGGGTTTCAATCATGACTCAAACGCACACGTCCGATTGGGCGGACAAATTTATAAAAAGAGGCACCAATGACGCGCGCCGTTCGCATCCTCAATGTCATATCAGAGCAATGTGATTTGAATTGTTGCGCTCTGAGTGAATTCACAAGGATCGCAATGTGGGTTATTTGTTACAGGAATAGATAATTAAATATTATGATGTTAAGATTATTAAAAAAAAAAAGAGCTACACTATCGCGTTAGGTTTAAGAATTCTGTAATGATAGTGTTAGAATAAAAATATAAATAAATGAAATAAATAAATGTAGTAGATCCTATTTTAAAATTCAAATAGGACTTAGTAGTGACTGCGAGTGTTGTGTTTTTTGAACCCTTATTACAGTCTGACGTGAGAATCAAACCGTGGGCCTCATGGTCAAACATACTAACCACCGGACCAACCAGGCAGTTAGTTGGACTACGGTTGGTACGTACCAATTTTTGGTACAATCCTTCAATGACGTGAGGTGTACCAAATGGTAATGGAGGAACGTTCATGAATAAACAACAGCGTATTGTGTTGCGAAGATAAATTAGCAATGGGCAGGGCTCCTATTTTGTTTTTTATTCCACTAATATTAATTTTGTTATTCCTTGACTGCATTCTACCTGATGGTATATAATGATGCCGTCTTAGATGGTGGCGGGCTGACCTTTTAGCGCTATAAATGTTTTTTCAAACCCAAAACCTAAGTCGTTACCATTCGTGTGTACTAGCCATGCGGTTTTTTTTTTTTTATATTAATAGCGGGCAAACGAGCAAGTGGGTCACCTGATGGTAAGCGATCACCGCCGCCCATAAACATCTGCAGCACCGAAGGAGCCACCGATGCGTTGCCGGCTTTTTTTGTGTAGAATAGCGATAGAAAGTTTTTATGACAAACATAGCAGAAGTTCTGCGCGGGCGAATTAGCGGAAAAATAGCGCAGTGGGCAGCGACCCTGCTTTCTGAGTCCAAGGCCGTGGGTTCGATTCCCACAACTGGAAAGTGTTAGTGTGATGAGCATGTGTGCTTATCAGTGTCTGGGTGTTTTTCTGTATATTACAAGTATTTATGTAAAATGTTTATTATTAATAAAAATATTCATCAGTCATCTTAGTACCCATACCACAAGCTACGCTTACTTTGGGGCTATATGGCGATGTGTGTATTGTTGTAGTATATTTATATTTATTTATACTTATATTATGATAAAAAACAGACAAGACCTAGTCAGCAGCATTAAACTACGATGGCGAATCCGCACAAACAAAGTATAAATCACAAAACATCATAACTGAACTTAACAAGTGGAAAAGGCAAGAGCGCGGCCGCAGAGTTATTACAAACATTTATTTTCCCGAAAACGGAGACGTATAAATTTCTCCTCTGTCTCCAGTGGCAAAAAGATAATTAATGTTACGTTGTTTGTAATAAGAGATCTAAGTGGAAGGCAAGAACGCCAGCTGCTCGGTTCATCTATAGTAATATTAATTTATGGTCTATGGTGGGAGGCTTTGGCCTTGGCTAGTTACCACCCTAACGACAAAGACATGCCGCTAAGCGATTTAGTGTTCAGATGCGATGTCGCATAGAAAACGATTATGGTATGACTACCATACTCCCGCCCGCTACCATCTTAGACTGCATCATCATTTACTACCAGGTGAGATTGCAGTATAGGGCTAACTTATAATGGAAATAAAAAAAATAGATGCAAAAGTGTATCTCTATCTTATTTATTTTTTTATACCTATGCATGGCTTAGCAGCTAAACAAAACCAATCTTGATAAAACTTTCCATAGAGATAGATGGCTTCCTAGAGACGAGCATAGGATACTTTTTATCCCGGAAAAACTATAAGGGTTTCTTAACGTCAAAGGTTGTCTGGAAGAGAACACAATAGTGATAAGAATTAAGACTGCCTTTGCACGATCTATTTTCTAAACTAAGTTTCTTCTGTATATGTGTTTACTTTGTTTAAATGTGTGTGTGCAATAAAGCTTTCAGACAAACAAACAACATGGTTTTCGCAATATTTCAAAAAAGTCAGAAAAATGGCGGAAACTTTTTGTACACAACAAGAGAAACTTCTTAGGTATGTGTTATTATGTTAGCACTTTCACGAAATAGAGAATAGATTATAAGTTCGACGCGGTAAATGCCGACATCTTGCATCGTTTAGACAGCGTCGCAACAGTGTAAAAGACTCTTACTAATTAGACAAATAAGGCACCTACACTCCTCCCAAACTTACAGAACCATTTCTCTATTTAGACAGCTCTGTCGGAACTCTGTAAGTACGACAACCCTTACTCTATTTTAATAAATAAATAAATAAATATACTACGACAATACACACATCGCCACCTAGCCCCAAAGTAAGCGTAGCTTGTGTTATGGGTACTAAGATGACTGATGATTATTTTTATGAATTATATATACATAAATACTTAAAAAATACATATAAACACCCAGACTCTGAAAAACACTTATGCTCATCACACAAATATTTTCCAGTTGTGGGAATCGAACCCACGGCCTTGGACTCAGAAAGCAGGGTCGCTGCCCACTGCGCCAGTCGGCCGTCAAATATAATATAATAATAATAATAATATAATATAATATAATAATAATATCTGTGTATTATAAGTATTTATGTGTATTATATTCATAAAAAAATATTCATCAGCTAACTTAGTACCCATAACACAAGCTACGCTTACTTTGGGGCTAGATGGCGATGTGTGTATTGTCGTAGTATATTTATTTATTATTTATTTATTTATGTATTAATGTACTGGAAAGAACAGTGTTTGTAACAGTCAACCAAGACAACAAATTAATGGAATAAGTAGCACAAGATCTTGGATAGCGAAGCGTAAGCATCGTTTAAGATGACAGCCAAAAATAATATGCAGATGATAGTAATATTAAACTCGGAGCTATGGGCTAATGTAAATGAGTGTAATCACACAAAGAAGGTCATGCCATACTTCAGCTTACGACTGAAAATGAAACTACTGCTTCTAAACTGGGAAAAACTAAGGATAGTAGTAGGCATGATAACTAAGCATTACCCACTAAACAAACATCTTCTCATTTAAGGTTTAACCGAGATTAATCTGTGTATCAAGTTATGTGTATAGCATGCATTCAGGCGGACGAAACACCGACATGCGTAATGTTTCGATAAAATGGAGTAGGAGAACAACGAGCAGCTGACCTCGGCTCATCAGCATCATGAATCACACGGAGATCTGGGCGGCCTGTAAAGTTTTTGGAGTAAGATCAGCTAGCTTAAGTGACCAAGCAGGGAGCCGTACCAATGCCACTACGTACAACGGAAGTTTCTGGCCAACTAAGTACGGAGACAAGCCAAGGTGAAGAAGAAGAAGTTAAGCTACTTGGCAAAGGGCCACCATAATGTCAACACCATCGTCCATTGTGAAAAGTCTAAAAAATAAGAAGGTTCTGCAATAAATTGAACCATGGAAAGCATATTACTTTCGACTCAAGTAGAAGGAGCGCGAACCGTCTTACTGCTATTCATTTTATAAATTTGTAAACAATGACTATTGTAAAATAGTCAATCGTAAACGAGAATTTAAAGAGAAAAGCGCTTGGATGTTACAATATATACCTACACACAGTACTCCGTCGGTTTATTACGTCGTTAGTGTTATGTTGAATACCCAACGCCATTTTTATATATTGTGAAATGAATACAACTATTTTCTGCGTCACACCAGTAAAGTGTGATAGTATTTTTCTACATTAGCTTGTCCACACGATCCCGCAATCTCCATTACGGAAACCATTCATTCATTTACTTAATTACTATGTGTGCACACTGTTACTCTAGGCTCGGGCCAGTTTTTATGTCAAGGTCAAAGTCAGGAATATCCTCTATATTTAGCAAATTAAAGAATATTTTAACAAACATCCGTTTATATTTATTTATTCATAAGACACGCCAGCAATTAATTGTAACTACATTCATAAAAAAAAAATATGTGTTAGAATTACAAATTTGTCTAGTGGCATAACAATAAGCATCTTGGATGCCTCTTGGATGCATCTTGGATGGGCTGAGGATAGTTTTTATTCCAAAAAAACAGCTGAACAGTCTTCCCGAGATATAGAAATATCCTTTGTTATCCACTCAAACCTGGTACAGCTTAATTTGAACCTTTAGTTAAGTAGAAATGTACATTCTCAAATTCGTTCCATCCTCTCTAATATTGCATCGCATCGCATTTAATATAATACCATCCATTTTTTATAGTAACTACTAAATGACTGACCACCTTTAAAATCTTTGCATAAGTTAAATCTTCTGTTAAAATAAAGAAATTCATTATTTAAAATATAGAACACAAAGTTACTCTTACTTAATTTAAATATTACCGAATAACTGTGATTATAACATTACTTAAACTATATTATATTCATCCTTGTATACTTTATCCTGGGGAAAGGGCCTGGTGGCTTGAGATACCGGTTCTACCTAGTTCAAGCATCAGTCCCCACATTATAAATGTGTAACAAAATAGCCCGTAAGCAACATTATATTGTACTCGTACTTATAAGTAATGTGGAGAAATAAATAAATCATTCAAATCATTCACCTATAAACATCATTGCATCACAAAGGATGCAAGGAAAACTGAGGTTAAGGTATGAATCGTCATGTGCACCGGCAATAAGGCCCTTTAGACCGGAATAGAGCAATACTTCCTGACGGCAGAAAAACACACTTCGTACGTACAAACACAAACGTACTTCCCAGGTCGAATTTTGACAAAATGATTTCTAATACTATAATTTATGAACAGTTCATCTTGATACACTACTCTACCTTAATGTCGAAATAAAGGTTGCTTGGAAGCATCCGGTTCCGCTTTCAGCTCTCACAAGATAGAAAAATGGGTGTTAAAATGTAAAATGTAAATTGTTGATGTTGGAAAGGAGCAACTTTTGAGTTTCTTGCCGGCTTCTTCTCGGTAGAATCTGCCTTCCGAACCGGTGGTAGAGTCAATACAAACAGACAGACTTGACGTTTCAAAAGTGCTTATATTAGGCCTACTTGAAATAAATGAATTTTGAATTTTGAATAAAATTTGGAATTTAATTAATAAAAGAATAAATAAATATACTACGACAATACACACATTGCCATCTAACCCCAAAGTAAGCGTAGCTTGTTTTATGGGTACTAAGATGCCTGTTAAAAAAATTTAAATTAATGAGTAATTTAATTTTTTTTTTTTTTAAATTTAGGACCGTGGATTTTGGTACTCGCTACAAAAGACCTTTATCATCAGTAATGGATGTCGATAGTTTAAATCGATGATAATGTTAAATCATAAATAATTGATTTACCATACCTAAATGCGTTTCTTACACTGGTACACTGCTCATCTATTTACTATCGTAACAAATTAATTCCATGGAATCTATAATGAAGATGGCGTGACAACTATAATAGTAAGTAATCGAAAAGGTCATAGATAGATTCAATTATGAAATAACTATGAAAACATTACATACATTCATTTATTATGTACTATATGTTATGTTTTTATGTAAACTGATTTATTTATTTTCTGTTGACACAAAATGCACCTCTGTTTGATCAATCTCGTTTTTTTTGCACTGCATTATTTGGCATATCTACCTCCATTTACCTCACTGCTGCCTCTGTTACGAAATATCAGCGGAGAAAGCGGTTAAGAAAATATTCAATAAAATAAACAACTTCATATAACATGTTTTAGTCAAGATGTGTTAAATTAGTCCACCGCAAGTATATACCGTACGTGTTGAATACAGATAGGTCCATTAGCATTGCAGATACGGAACCCCGCTATCTACGCTCACACACACGACATTGGATTTAGCTCCAGCAGATTATTGAAGTAAATTAGTTTGGAATGCTTAATATGCTTTGTGGAAGATGTGGCGGGGTATATTAATGAGTTATTTTCAAAATGGAATTTACTCTAAAACTTTGGTCGCTCTGTATCGGTTAACCAGTAGATGTTAAGACTCATATGCCTGAAATCACACCAGCAACCACGCCCTTCAGACCAAAACAAAGCAGTAGCTTGGCGGTAGAAATAAGCATGAGATAGTTAGGATTCCAAGAACGGTGTTTATATCTTAAGCTTTAAAGGAGCTTTGTTGCTGTTGGGCACATGCCTCAACATGGCTCAACATCAACGTGTTTGTCGTCTGTCAAGCGCATGCCTCCTTTTTCACAAGACCCCAACCAGATTCTCCAATGCGATCTTTAATGGCAATTTATTATAACATGTCAGTGACAATAACCGGGTACGATAGCTTTACCTGCTCGTTGCACTAGGGTGGACAACGTCCATTTTCCAACTGCCAAGTTATATCGAAAATATCTGGTATGAAAAGCTAACACCGTAGAATCATTAAAATTCTCCATCTAACTTGGAAGTCGACCTGGTCCGGGCTTCTTGAGTTGTTTCTATCACCAAGACGACGTTGGCAGTTTATTTGAGTTACAGTTTTTTGTTTATTAAATTATCAAAAACTAGTGTGCACTGTTACTACTGTAGACTCAAAATCTACAGGGATTACTGGACAAATTGAGACACAGCATCTTCATTTATAAGTCTTTCGAATTGAACACCACGTGCAAGGAATATTACATTTCCAAATGCTGCACCACATGCTCAAATGCGCAGTAGCTGGACGTAATAGGTACTGAATAGTTGTAATTTACAATGAAAAAAAAAACCGGCAAGTGCGATTTGGACTGTTTCGACCAAGGGTTCTGTATACCTTTAATTTTCGGATGAATAATTATTATTTGATCTAAGTTTATTTTAATAAATGTGTGGCTAATTTCTGAATAACTGTGCTAACGAAAGACATGGTATTATTTTTCCTGTATAACGTACAGAAGCTAATGCTAACACAATGGTTTATGTTATCGATTATTTTGTTCATAAATCTCTGATCTAAACTAAATAAGCGGGTCTATGAGTGTTGCTGTTTTTTTATACTGTATCATTTTCAAGAAGATATATAAGCTATACTAAGTTTTGATAAGAGATTTAAAATTTGCAAAATTTGCTTCAATATTCACCAATTGATCGTAATTTTTTTTCTTGCAAACATCGAATAAATAGGTTTGGAATAGTTGTTTTTATTACATTTTAGAATGAATCAACAACTGTGCAGTTTTAAAAAAACCCGTTTCGCAATTGTAAAATGAAGTCTTTTAATAATTCCAATGACATCTCCCTTGATGGTGCACTTGATGATATGATACTTATTGTGATGATAGTTAGGTATTATCTCCGTGACAGGCGGCACGTAGCATAAATTTTACGGAGTAAACTTCGTTTAAAGAATTTCAAGCAATTAAATGTCACTTGCTTGAACTATGAAGGAAAATATCGGGAGGGAACCCGCAATCCTAAGAATTCTCCATAATGTTCTTAAAGGCCTAACAATCCGCACTTGGCCAGCGTCGTGGACTACGGCCTGAGATAACCCTTCCTATTTTCTGAGAGGAGACCAATGCCCTGATATAGCGGGTCAGTATTGGGTTGATAATGTAGATGACGACAGATGACAGTTATAGAACATTTTATAACTGTTACGTGATCATTATATATACAAGTTCAAGTTTCAAATCGACAGATGAACAAAGCCGCACCATGAGATTTCGTTTATTCCATTTCAGCAACGGAACCCTTAAAAGGAACGCTGTAGCCTCTCCAGTGCCCAGCATACCATAATGGAAGCAATATATGAAGCGTAATATAGCAACGAGAGCCAAAGAACCGAGTATCGTTAGCTTGTATTGTATTTCATGAAAACAGATAACCGAGGATATATTCATAGCAGCGTTTCCACAAAACATTGGCTTCATATCGGGATCTAGATGGAAAATAAAGAGTAAAAATCAACAATTTTTCTTTCCTTGCTGTTTGTTATTGACAAGAACGTTTAACCATGGATGTGGATTCATTTCCAGTAATTGGTTTTTCCGCATGACTTACGAAATGCATTCTTCTGAAAATTATAAATGAATTCTTTCGAATCCACATACATGGTATCGTAGCCTGGAAGATATTGCTTTTTGCATGTAATAATATTATTTAGATTTGTACTTTTTTCTTCAATTTCAGTTCATCAAAATTATATATACATATATACTACATATATACATATATACTAGCGGACCCCAGCGCCATCTGTCGGGCTAATTTGTGCATCTAAACCATCCAGGGTGCCACCCAAACGTATACCAAGAAAATCATTCAAATCGGTTCAGCCGTCTACGAGGAGTTCAGTGACATACACACGCACAAAAAAAATATATAAATATAAGATATATAAAAATACATAAATATAAGATACAAGAACATGGAACATGGAAGAACTAACGTTTTAATATATGATTAAAACAAACATTTCACGCAATGTTCCCTTTTTCCCGGAAAGAAAAAATATATCTTATCTTTCCTAAAACTTATAACGGACGGAAGTAAACCAAAATATAAACCTAGAAATACAATAATTTAATACCAAAATATAAACCTAGAAATACAATAATAATTGTTCAATAATAAATAAGTATCTAATGTTTCTACGCTATTTATCATCACCATCATGATTAACTTGCTAAAGGTTCTCTGCTGAGCACGTGCCTTGTCTCACATTAGGTTGAGGGTTTACAGTATCAAGGGTTTAACGATATTTCCTATTCCGCAAGTCTTGAACTGACAAATTCTGGCCCAATCCGGTAATCCGGTAACCCAGGACTTTGTTATCCGTAGTTAGTAACATGCAATCCACTAAACCAACCAGTTTGTACCTGCATAATCAACCCTTTACCGATCCACTACGAGACTCTGGGTCTCTTCTCAGAATCAGAAGGGTTTACGCCGTAGTCCACCACACTGGCCAAATGTAGATTCGTATAGGCTTTTAACACGTCATGGAGTACTCTCAGGCAAGCAGGTATCCCCACTATGTTTTCCTTCACCGTTGAAGCAAGTTATGTTTTAATGACTTAAAACGCACATAACTTAAAAAGTTAGAGGTGCGTGCTGAATTCGTACAAGTACGTACATTTTACATTTTACAAATTAGTGTCTTTGTAGACAATTTTAATTCAGTATGACTCAAACGCTAGCTTTATAGAGAACGAATTTAAAATCTTAAATTCAAATTCACAACTTACTTCGTTCTTTTCGTTTGATTCGTGCGACCGGCGGTTTTTAATTAAAACGAGTCTCAATAAAAAACTCCCAGAGAGTTCTTGCAAAGGCGTCATTAGAACCCCTCGTTCCGATCTGAATCCGATATCAGTTCCAGATACAGGGAACTTTAAACAAGTCCAATTCATTAAGTCGCGACAAAGGTATCGGTTATTCGAGCGTTAAGCAATGACTTATGTTAAACTTCTATAAAACTTTGTTTCTACGGGTCTAACATTTCATAAGGATGCCATTGTTACACGTAATATTTCGATGCGTTATTCATATATATTTTAACTTAAAATAAGTTACGCTTAGCGATAACAACGATCATTGGTACTCGTATGTATATTTAATCTTACTTGCTCAGGGAATTATGGTAAAACTAACTACTGAAAGCGACATCATCCACCTTTCTCACCTTTTTAGTTTCCCCGTGATATAAAGTATTTTAAGTCCGTCTCCAGGATGCTATCGACTGCGACTATTTGCCAACATCGTTGATTAATACAACAACAATAATACACACAGTTCTTTAGAGTATGGTTTGTGGTATATCTAATGTTAGATGCACACTCTTTTATTGTAAGCGACGTTGGATATAATATATTTCAATTTTGTATACCCGTGCGACAACATGTTACTTGAGGTAGGAGCTCTAGATTGGCGTGATGCCAATGGTCAAAACACGACGCGTGTAGTAGGAAGGTTAGCAAGTGTATTTTTGAAAAGCATCCTACAATTGGGAGATAAAATTACACAATAGATGTAGTCGAAGACCCACAATGATTTGTTCTGGAATACACATACTTGCATCTCAAGAGGCGATGTAATATTCTATAGGGCTATTGCATATTTCTATTGTAAGTCACTTTTCTGCACTCATGCAAGAGCGTGAAATCTATCTAGGGAAAGCATAGTATAGATCCTTTTAAGTAGGCTATCATAACAAATTAAAATGTACTTAGTATTAAAGAATAATAGCTTCCGAGCAGATACTATGTTCTTTAACCTAATATTATTGTTCCTGACCGCACAGCATTATACAACAAGTTCATAAAAACAAAATGGAATTCTGCGCCCTGTTGCTGCAAAAAGTACTAGGTCTGTATATAGCTTCTATTTAGTTTGTATTTTTGTTTGTTTGTATTATTTAATGTTTTGGTTAGAAATAGTATTAATTATTTGTATATGTTATTTTTTCGGAGTGACATAATATTTATCAAGATCCTGCTCCTTTTAGCTCATTAAATGAAGATTATTAGAAAATATCAACAAAACTTCCACATATTGACTGCAACGCAACCAGATGACGATAAATTCTCCTGCCAACTCTTAGCCAAGAAATTGCTACAGATATGTCTACTGTGCTACCATTGATGAATGATTTTCACAAATTGCTAGTGGAGTATACGTGTGGATTGGATAGTATGCATAGTACACGATCACGTGGTTTGTGATCTCGCGCTTGACGACACGTCGTGTCGGATGGGGTGTTGAGTATATGTTATGAATAAATCTTAGAAAGCAGAATATCTCCCTGACCCGTATAACCTACTTTACTGTGACTACTTCATCAAACGGTAGTGTTTCACAAGGTTGACCAAAATACTTTTTGCATAAAATATCTCTAAAGTACTGCAATTTAAGTCTTTCATTTCTCCTTTTAAAATTTCTATTCAAGCTATAAGCTTTACATTTTTATGAGAATAATCAAGTAGCTTATGAGCTATTCTCCAGCATCTAGAGTACTCCACTATTTATTATGTCTTGTTCTTCTGCGTAACCTAAAGAGGTAAAGAAGAAGCATGACAAAATTAAATAGTGATGTAATAAACAGCGAGTATATTTTACCCACAAAATCTATCACGATCTCCGCCTTAATTGTGATCCATGATAAACCAAATGCCTTCATTTCCGCTCCGAGAGACCGCTTTCATGATGCTCTTGGCTTTAATGTGTTTTTACATTTTTTACTGTGGATATTAAGTACTTGTAGCGACATCTAGTTATGTAATGTGGAGACCGCTACAGTAGTAAGTCAGCATTAGCAATTGGGGTATTTTCAGCTTACCTCCCAACCTAAAAAGGTAACAATTAGAATAAAACTACATTAAAGTCGGTTCTGCATAAGAGCGCTGTAATTGAAATAAATTATTATAGAGCTGCATACAGAAGCACGAATTTAACTTCTTATTTTTAAGATGTGTATAAGTTGGAAGATCCTGTTACCAGTCATACCATGGCTTATAAATTTCACAATTGCAATAATTATCCTCTAAATTTTTAAGGACAAAGATGACTAAGACGCAGTAAACATTTACTGTGACCAAGGTAGTGGAAACATCATAGTAAATTACTACCTTGCACTAATGATTAAGAGAAGTATCTATCAAGGAAAACTTATGCAAGTCCTGCATAGATTATTTAATAACTAAATTTAGCTTATTTCTCAACATTCAAACGCGTTGAGCCTTGTCAATGTAAAATATTCCAAAAAGCGATGACATGAAGGCAGATGGTGCCAAAGTTTTCGGTTCCTACTTGCTAGTCCTTCTCGGTGTAACAAGAAGCTGCAAGCGAAAGTTATATTGGACATGCCAGATGCTGTCCTGCTTACTTTGATGGAACTACTGAATATCTAAAAAAAGTTTTAAGTACATAAATATAGAGTTACACTTTGTGATATTTTTTCCATAATAGTATGGAATTTTCCGTATTGTAAATTCGATTTTAAGCTTGGCTACAGTCTTGATTAGAGAAGATGCCGTCTAGATATTTACCTTAAAAGGTTCAGGATTATAGATCGTCTAAATACGGCTTAGATATTAGAATATCGACTTTAAAATATTACATTTAGTTTATAGCATTTTAATGCTTGCACTAAGGTATAACAGTCCCAAATAATTTGACGAAACTATTAAGGTTGAATAATTAGTTGATTGTGGTTGATTATCGCCCAAATAAACATCAATGCTGTCTAATATCTCAATAAATATCTCGATTTTAGCTTGAATTAAGTATTATTCCTAGCTTTCTTTGTAGAAAAGGATAGCATTCCTAATTTCAATCTGTAATCGGAAGATTTAGGATTAAATTGACCAGGAACTTCGGTCGTAAATGGATACAATATAAAGGAAGCTAAAACTGGTAGCCTATAGAGATTAAATCACCACCTTTTCTAAAGGACATAACGTGCCCTCGACCTTTGTTCATACCCACGTTGTTATATTAATTAACAACATCACCTCATTTTCGTTTTTTGTAATACACGTTTTTCTTAAAGACATTTTTATCTCTTTAATTTACACTCGTATACGGTACAACGGACTCAACAAGGTAAATGTGTCAAGATATTATGATTTATGAACGCCCATGGGAAAACACCGCGTGATATTAGACCGGAACAGTGAGGGTTTAATAAAACATCTAGGGAATTACCCGGATATACCTAACATCCCCAAGCTAAAATAAAAATGATAATCCAGTTATCTTTCTTCGAACTTCTACAAAAAACTTAGCATCCCTTCGCTATTAAAATGAATCGGTTGTAGGATGGAATAAAATTTAATTGAAGATACATTATATGTTCTTCCATCAACATGATTACTTGCCTGAAATAGAACAGGTACACATTTGAATGTCAATAGGTCAACCTGAAACGTGCCGTGACGACGACAGATCAAAAACAATAATTAAAAATAAACTACTGAATGTACAAGTTATATAAATTTTTCCTTTTCATACAAATAGAAGCAACTGGATTTGTAAATAAGTTTTTCAATTGTCATTTTTGTTTATTAGTTGTTTTGCTTTTTGAATTTTCGTCCACAATTACTTCTATTCCTATTACTGTTAATTATGTTCTAATTGTGTTCCATTTTGTTTGTTATTATTTTGAATTTTATTTAATTTTTATTAGAATTTCTAACTTTTTAATTAAAATGTTAAGGCAACGTGCGACGCGGTTGTTTGGTACGTTGGATACTTGAGCAAATTGGAAATCAGCACAGAGCATTGTTGTATTAGGCTGTGTTAGCGGCCATTTGCCATATTGGTAAATAATAAAGTGGTAAGAAACTTTTATTAACACGAGAGTATGGCAATAAATGATTATTATTAATTAACCATTTATAAAAAGCTTCTGGGCAAACCCTTCCGTTGGAATAGGCCTTTGTCCAGCTGTGGACTGTTATAAGCTATTATGATTGATGAATTTCACCTGCATCAGAGCAGTAGAGTTGCCCTCCAGTGTTTCTTGACTCTCATTTCATTCTTCCCGCCTGTGAGAGAAGATGTCTGTGCCCAGCAGTGGGACATAATCATCAACCCAGTACTGGTCCACTACAGGGCACTGGTCTTCTCTCAGAATGAGAAGGGTGTCGGCTGTAGTTTACCACGCTAGCCAAGTGTGGATCGGTAGACTTCACACGCCGTTGAGAGCATTATGGAGAACTCTTCGGCATACAGGTTTCCTCATGATGTTTCCCTTCACCGTTTAAAGCAAGTGATATTTAAATTTCCAAAAACACACTAAAACTCGGTCTCCACGAAAAAAAACTGGGGCCTTTCCCACTAGGTTATCATCACTTCAAATTAAAAGACTGAAAGTAACGCCATTATTAAATATTTTGAAGGAAAATATGCGAAAATATTCGAAATATTCTCTTTTTACTTTTTACATAAAGAATACGGTTCTGTGACTTATGGCAGCACTTATCCCTCTAAACTGCAGCAATTTGTAGGACCCAATCTGAGGATTGAATAAAGGATGAGCTCATTCCTACTAGTTTGGTCACCAATTTGAAGAAAAGCCCTTTTATTTACTTACATTTAATGGCCATCGTATATTTCCTAGATGGAGTCTTTACAATTGGTATTTATTTGATGGAAAATTATGGGGCAGGTTTAAGAATGACTTATGGTTGAGACTGGTGGGAACGAGATATGGACGAGACATACGTTACGCCTGCTTCTATCCAATAAAGGCGGCCTTATCACTTATAGTGATTTCTTCCAGGCAACCAATATGAGGAACAAACTGTACAATGATTTGTTGACGGGATCAGCTCTCTTAAAATATAACGTACCTAATAATTAGATATTAATATAATTTCGACTTATAAGTGTATATAAGTAGGTAGGGAGTACATAAAAACAAGTGATGGTTATATCAGTATTTTCATGAAGGATTTGTATACGGTTACTTTATAGTATATATAGCACAGTTGTTGCACAGATCCTATACATCAAGAACATTCTATACAATAAAACTTAGGGCTTAATACAAAATGTATGTTAAGGTTTGCATCTGTGTCTCATCCGTATCTCGCATTAGACACGGCTCGTTCCCGCCAAGGTCAAAATGTGGAAGTACAGACAGTTAAAAATCTGAATTAAAGTACACTCCAAAAAAAGAAAGCCAACTAAGAGAGATTTTCTCTTAGTTGACGTTATATAAATTATAACAATTATGATAATAAACATAACAACAAAAGCTGATTAGTTATAGCAGCAAGTTCATTATAGATTGAGCTAACAATGTAGGTATGTTCATTGATTCTAACAAATAAATACGTTGTTTCTATTATTATTTACTTCTTTGTATGATTAGATCATTTTTAATTATTTAGCTTAAACAAGTACGTAAATTGAATCAGTTAAGAATATGCCTTAGTTAAGTAACAATAATAGGAGCAATACAGTTGCCCAGTCCATTGAATTATGATAAACAATCATTATCATCTTATTTGATGTATCTATGTTCTTGTTAGGCTCGTATGGCATCAAGATGCTTGATCACAACAATCACTATCTTGTTAGGAATAACCAATTTTTTTTAGAGTGTACTCGATAGCATTAAAGCTTCTCGGGTAGAGTACATCACTGTAACACCAGCGTTTCGAGTATAAGTAAAAGGGTCGGTGTTGCTTTGGTTTTTCTGAACCTACTTACCTCCACAGGGGTTTTAACTGCATCTTTGGGAGGCAGGGATAGCGCGATAGTGATAAGCTAAGCCAGGAGTTGAGCCCCAGGGATCAAAACCGATGCTTAACAATATGAATTTTCTTATCAATCTAAGCGATTGCCAGTCATAGTGAAGACTCAATGTGTTCTTGGACAAACTGTTATAATTACATTTTGTGAGTGAGGACACTTAAATTATTATCAGAATAAAAAATAATAACTTAACTTGATCACTATTGACCAACTTTATCAAAATCAAAGAAGCACGTTCCTATTGAGTTTTATTTTTGTGAATTGTGAATTCATCTGAATAGGTAAGTAAAGATCTCCCTATTTTATGGGCCATAACGCCATAAATTTCCTGATAACCCTTTTATTTTATATCACTAAAGCCTAGGCCCTTAAGAAAATTGATGCCTTTTTAACCCCCTAAGCAACGAATTCACTTTGAAGATAGAATTAAGCGACAATTAACATTATAATAAATTCTGCCAACGCCGTGATGACGTCATCAACCCGTATTTTGTGTACTGAGAGACTGCGCTGTGCATCTGAGGCCTACTTGCTATAAACGAAACAAACCGGCAAAGTATAAAACTAAGCAATCTGGAGTTTATCATGAATTCTTCAGAAACTGTATACGTCTCTACGGAATTCTTACAAACGATGAGGAAATGATGCTTCCTGAATAATAACGAGAATCCTCAAGACGCCATTGAAGCAAAAAACGCTTGACAATTTGAACGCCTTGTTGTGTTATTTGGCGAGAATCGTAAAACTGTTGATAAGAAGAAAAGGAAAATAATATATCCGTGAACACATTGGCGCTTGTACTTGTACACATAATGTAAAGTATCTACGTCAAGATTGCCCAAGTAATTTGGACAATAAGCCTGTAGATTCTTCTATTTCTTATCACTGTGAAGCGTAAATCGGTATATTTTTAGTAATCCTAACACCAGTTTGAATCTATGAAGAAGCCTATTATAAAGTTATAATATATATAAACTACCTATAATAAATTCTGCAGTTATTCTTTTCCAACTAAAGATTTTACAATTTTACAAAAATTATTCTACCTTTTTGTGATAAAAACGGAGCCGACTGCTCCTATATTGGACAAACATATTATGTCCAAGGAACAAACAGGTTAAACAAAATTTAAAAATAATCTGGCGTTCTTTAATTAAGAAAATGTTGTATTTAAAAATAACCCTTCTGTGAAAGAATTAAGTACGCATCGTACCGATAAATTTTTAATTAATAAAGAATATCAGTTTCATCAAAATTATAAATAGAACTATTTTTTGTTAATCTCCGGGGAAATCGGTTACAGTTATTAATTACTACGGGAACTCTTGAAATATCCGGAATAAAAAAAAATGTTTTTTATATTAATTCAGAGTACAAGCTGAAACCATTCCAAATTTCAGTCATTGTGGCGTGAGGGATTAAACTCATCGGAAAATACAAGCTTTCGCATTTTTAATATCAGTAGGATATATATTTCGCCATCACTGTGCCACACTTGCTTACCTTATTTTCTATATAATTGATGGACATAAACAGAGTAACACTGCACAGGGCTTGCCTGAAATGTACCGCCCTGTGACCCTCAACCTAAGGCGTAGGTGTTAAGCCTCATGTACATGTAATTACACCAGTAATTACAAGTATATGCAAGCAGCATGACTGCAATATGTAGAAAACAGTATTGCAATCATGCTGCTTGCATTCTTAATGACAAGGTTGCTTGGAAGCATCCGGCTCCGCTTTCATCTCTCACAAGATAGAAAAATGAATGTTAAAATATAAAATGTAAATTTTTGATGTTGGAAAAGAGCAACTGCTGAGTTTCTTGCCGGCTTCTTCTCGGTAGAATATGCCTTCCGAACCGGTGGTAGAGTCACTACACACGGACAGACTTGACGTTTCAAAAGTGCTTGTATTAGGCCTACTTGAAATAAATGAATTTTGAATTTTGAATTTTGAATTTTTTGCATGGCGGTAGAACTTCCCCGGATGAGCTCTGTGACAAAAAGCTCACTACAACATACTTCTTATGTTATAAATGCAAAAATTTGCTGCAGGATTGTTCACCCAATTAAGTCTTAAGAGTAAATAAAAGAATTATGCTTTTTATCTGTCACATAGTCACCCTCCGGTAAAAGTAACATATACTCTCTTGGATTTATAGAATCTTATATCTTTAAACGAGCAATCCTTGTGTATATATATAATTGGAATCTCTGAATCGGCTCCAACGATTTGCATGACATTTAGTATACAGGGGGTTCCGGGGCGATAAATTGATCTAGGAATCAGCTCCAACGACTTTCATGAAACGATTTACATTGGGTTTCGGGGCCATAAATCGATCTAGCTAGGATTCATTTTTAGAAAATGTCATTTTATTTGTGTTTTCCGGTAATAACCGATTTGGTGCAGACGAAGTTACACGGGTCAGCTAGTTAGCATTATACAACGTGTGAAATATGAAAACCGAAATAATACTACATAGGCATTAGAGGTATATTATGTACAGTCTCTGCGACTTATTTGTGAAACCGACAACCTAATAGTTTTGGAGTAAACC
The DNA here is from genome assembly GCF_905163445.1 of Pararge aegeria. Taxonomy (NCBI): domain Eukaryota; kingdom Metazoa; phylum Arthropoda; class Insecta; order Lepidoptera; family Nymphalidae; genus Pararge; species Pararge aegeria. Next base: position 9,163,712 of record NC_053193.1, read on the forward strand.
ACTGCCATAGTTTTTACTAAAAGAAATCAGATACATCACATGCAAAATTGAAATCATGTGACACCTGTTAATTTATCAGGTACGCGTCGCGTAGCAAAGGTACTTTGCGCGTATCCAGCGAATAATGAAGGAAGCAGTGCTTTTGTGCATGTATGAAGTGCACGCCACTGCACGTGTCGATCCTTAATCATCAATAGGGTTGTCATAAGTAAACACTTAGAATATTTTGAATACGTTTGTATGAAAAAATTAATATTCTTGGGGGGTGTTTTTGTCATAAGTTAGAGATCCCGTTTTCGTGGACCTATTTAGAAATGTACAATTTTATCATCTTTCTAGGTGTACCGGGAGGCTAAAGGCGTGGCTTTAATTATTCTCAATATATATATATATATAGCTATTACCAACCGCGGACGCAAAAACAACGGGGTGTTATTAGTTTAACATGTCTATGGGAGTGTGGGTTTGTCTGTCTGTTGCATCGTAGTTCCCGAACGTATGAACCGATTTTGATTTAGTTTCTTTTTTTTGCTTGAAAGGTTCATTAGTCGGAACTGTTCTTAACTATGACTGATGAAAATCAGTTCAATGTGACTGCAACATAATGGCGGATTACAATTTTTTTCACAACTCAATATGGGTATCAAATGAAAGAGGTTGACTAGTAGAATTTTAGATACGATTTTAATTGTTTTTGCCGGAGGTTTTTTAAGCTTTTAATTTATAAATTCAAAGTCAGTCAAAGTCAAAAATATCTTTATTCAAGTAGGCCCATAGGTGGCACTTTTGATGCGTACATAAGAATTATACGGTAGTGAGATGATGGCGATAACCACATTCGTAAACTTAAAACTAAAGCTACGAGGGTTCCAAACGCTATATAATTATATCAATCGATCATTCAAAAATAAGTCATTGCACACAAGAAAAAATAAATAAAAGAGAACAAAGGTACAAGTCAATTACCACACAATCAAAGGTACAAAAGCGGCCTTATCACTTATAGTGATTTCTTCCAGGCAACCATTATGAGGAATTGGCTCACATATAGCGGTGCGGAAAAATCTAAGAATATACATACATATTAATAATTACAAAAACAGTACATATATAAAATGTAATAAAATACTATATGATAAAATAAATAATACTAAAACTATATATAATAATGTTAACGATGCAGAAAGTAAATGTGGAATATAATAATCATACTTACAGTGTTAAATAATAATTCTTTAGACGAGTCTTAAAAATACTGTGTGATTTAGCGTAACGAATGTCACGTGGAAGATCATTCCACAATTTAACTGCCTTTATAGTAAATGACTCGTTGTAACAGTGCGTACGGCTGATTGGCTCTTCCAGCTTATTGTCACTCTGAGAACGAAGAGTAAGTGGAAGAATTGAAATAGCACCAAGAAATGTAAAGCGATCTTTAAGATTAGTCTGAGTATGAGGATGAAACAGAATAGTGTAAAGAAAACTTAAAATATGATAGTTTAGTCGGTGTCTAATAGTGAGCAATTGGAGTTTATACATACATTATATAACACATTTGGTGTTGAGTTATATGGTCAAACTTCCTAAGCCCAAACACAAATCTTATTAGGTTTTGAATTCGTTCAAGCTTGTTAAGTAACTGTTGTGACAAATCGGAGAAACAAGAATCGGCATAGTCAAGGATTGGTAGGTGAGCAAGAGATATTTTAGTTTTAAGTGGTAGTAGATTTTTCCATCTCCTCAATTTACCTAAAACACCAAAAATCTTGCTACCAACTTACTGACAAAAACATGCCGCCAAGCGACAGGTCTGGTTTGATGCCGCTTGGTAACCGATTAGGGGTATGGGTTTTAACACAGCTGCCATTCTTCTACCATATCCCGCTACCATCTTAAACCGCAACATAACATAAGAAGGTTCACAGTCAAGAGTTAACTTGAAAAGGAATAACAAAAAAATAATGTAATATGGAGAAAATGCTGACTGTTTTCCTTCACCACAATATTTTCTTTTAATTCACTCCATTATTTTCGTGCAGATAAAAAGCCAGACAGCATTGTGTGAGATAAACGACACATTCGATCCCGTTCTCAGTTAATTGGCCCGACCAGCCACGATATCTGAAACTTTCGCTAATTGAAATGCCAATCATTGTCTATTTAGAAGGGCGTGTTTTTGATAATATTAAACGGAGTGAATGACGTCACTTCAAAGATTATTTTTAAACAGCTACTGGCAAAAATGTAATTAAAGATAAATTCGATAGAGCATTTTAAACTTGTTCTTTCTTAGCTTATTAACGCAGGGCGCAGGCATCCTATCTCATAGAAGGATTTAGAGCTTTGATCATCTATGTTCTACGAGTATTACTAGAGATTCATTTATTTACTATGTGTCATCATCAACATCCGCAGCCTTATAACTCACTATTAGCCCATTTGCTGGGCACAGGCCTCCTCTTTTACAGGAGAGACGGTTTTAGAGCATAGAAACACATTGCTCCAATGCTGGTTGGCAGGCCTAACGACTATTTTCACAAGTTAGTAATTATGATCGGGATGAGAGTTCCGGGCTAGTACTGACAATTTATTAATCAATAAAAACACGACCCGGGATTTTTTCTCAGGACCTCTTAATCCGTTGTTAAACATGCTAACCACTAGACCAACGAGGCAGTATTTTACTAAATTGAATAATAAGAGTAACTGAATAACATTCCAGTTCACTATTTCTAAGTAAAAGACAAAGTAGTAATTACAAGTACGCATTAGAAGACGCTGAATAAAATGTGGCTACGTTTTCGTAAAAACAAATGCCTGTAATAACTCTACGGTGTTTCTACCTTTCTGCTTGTTGCGTTCACTTATCTCCAGTTATGATTCATTCCTTTGGTCGGGAAAAACAAACTTACTTATGCCATATTTTGCCCTTCTTACACAAAATGAGGCCTAATGGACGGTGGCAGATATAATATATTTTATCTACTTACAGCATAATGTAACTTTTGTAATGAAATTGTTTTTTTCTGCCACTGTTCACTTCTGTAATTCCTTTAAATATTTATTAGCGTATTGGGATGCTATGTCTACGTCCCATTGAGATCATTTTACATTAAGTGTATCTAATAGAAACTAGTTGCTTCCGTTGTGTTTGGTTCGGTTTCTTTGGAAAATATTTGTTTTCCTCGAGCTCAAAAGTTTCCTTTGTCCAGAATACAATCGTAAGCTGCAATTCGTAAAGATTGGTATACCAAGTTTTTTTCGTCGTTAGGTCCGATTTTCGTTGGCTTTTTAAGTATAAAAAGTACCTCTAGTCTAGACTACGGAGTGTAAGCTAGGTATATACATGCCCAATTTTGCCAAGATCAGTTTACTCTTTGAGACGGACCTACATAATTAAAAAATAAACAAGACACTCGCGGATTGTTAGAACTTTTTTCCATAAAACGTTATTTGTGTGGTGTCACAGTTAATAAGTAAAATATATAGTGACGTTCTTAATATTATTTGCATTATTAAATGTAAATTAAATGTTGATATTATACACCATTCAAAACTACCCGTCCGGAATGAAATTTACGTATCAAATAATATATATTTAAACGGCACTAATACGATTAATTTGTATTTCCATCCAATAGATGATATGGGGTCCCTTTTGTTTTTCCCCAACGAAATGTATATTTGTAATTAACAACAACACGCAACGTTTGAAGGATTTGTGCAAAGCATTTAACCGTTCAGTCTATTAATAATATTTTATAGTTTACTAGCTGTAGACTGTGGCTTCGTCCGCCTTTTAATTCGTAAATCCCGCGAGAGCTTTACACTTTTCTGGGATATAAAGTAGCCCATGTTTAATTGAAGATTGATTATGTAGTTTTAACGTGAAACAGCTGTATGTCTTTCCTGCAGGCCACCAATCAAGTTGATTTCTCGCATAGAGACTCTTTTCTGCATTACGTTTTTCTGCATTTGCAAAAAAACCGATTGCATTATATAGTAATTAATAGCTTTTGTAATATGTAGGTTTATCCTGCACAATTATTTCACGATTAAAATTGAATTTTATGACCATTATAATAACAAACCTTTATAATAGCGACATTCATCTTTCCAATATAAACCACGCATTTTTTCTTGATGCCATATATTCGGGATTTTAAATATACGTCATTTATTGCTGGGCTTAGTTATCTATACCTTTCTCTCTCTTTTCTATAAGTAAGCAAGTATAACCTAGCAATGGAAATTTCATTACCGAGCCGAAATTGAATATGAAGTCAGTATAAATAGATATAATTCCCACATAACGTAGGTATGGCCGGTACTTCCCTACCGGCCATACCTACGTTATCGTTACGTAGTTCCCTACCCAGTACCTATGTATTAACTTTTATTAATTTTCAACGTTTCTTTCATCTTTGACGGGCAGTTTAGCCATTAAACATCAACATTGAAAATTAAATACCCATTTGTACTGAAATCACTACTTTTGTTTAATTGTTGCCCGGAACATCTGTGTTAAGTCGTTACGGTTCTTCGAACTTTGTTGTTCAGAAACAACGAAGACAGCAGGTAGGTATTTCTAAACTGGAGAACTTTCAGAGTAATTTCGTAAATCACTCCAATGATTCCACCACTCGAAACTTCGCTTCAGTTTGTACTAATGGCATCTTAATATCTTGTTGATATTCATAGGAAATGTTCGGAGCCTAACTCTCTTGGTAAAGTAACTGAACTGAAATCGAAACTTTGTTTGTATTAGTATGACGAAAAGTAGTGACAATTTTTATTTGCATTTATTAAATAATCAACGAAATCATATAATCATTGAATAACGATATAATTTTGAGCGAGCTTTCGTTTCAGTTAAGAATACAGTCTTAATGACTTACAAGGCTTTAAAAGTCTATAAACCTAAAGATGCCTTAAAATGCCGAAAGGCAACCCGTACCGTACTTCTTCTTTGTCGTAACACTCTTGACTCTGATGACCACGACCACTCTGGTGGTCGTGGTCATCACGGTGGGACATTGTTTGTGACAGTTGTTACTCGCCTCACGATCATTCGCCACTTCTCCCTGCAGATAGTCTGGTACACTCATGCAAGGGACCTCCCACTGAAGATTTGATTTGATCGGTCCATCGCATGGGTGACCTACCGCGTGCTCTAGTGCCTTCTACCTTGCCCTATATAGCTATACCTATGTGCCGGTAGTAGGTCTATAATGATGATGATGACTATATCTCTCGCAACTCGGAAATGGCTCAGACGGTGAAAATGATAATTTATCATCATCATCATCATCACATCAACCGATAGACGTCCACTGCTGGACATAGGTCTTTTGTAGGGAGTTCCAAGTTCCACTATTCTGAGCCGCTTGGATCCAACGGCTACCTGCGACGCGCTTAATGTCGTCTGTCCACCTCGTTGGGGGTCGACCAATGCTGCGCTTACCAGTACGGGGCTGCCATTCCAGCACCTTGGGACCCCAACGTCCATCCTTTCTCCGAACTATGTGCCCGGCCCATTGCCACTTAAGCTTCGCGACTCGTTGAGCTATGTCGGTAACTTTGGTTCTTCTACGAATCTCCACATTTCTGATTCGATCGCGTAGAGATACTCCTAGCATAGCTCTCTCCATCGCCCGCTGAGTGACTCTAAGCCTTATATTTCTTTAATATTTACTTTTCAAGTTTATCTAAATTAAAATGCATCTAAAGAATAAAATTTCGCAACAAAACACTCGTACAGGTATTAACAGTTATTTAAACACTAAAAGTGATGGAAACAGTGGGTGGAAAGATGGTTTTATAGCTATTTTAAATATAATAATACTTCAAGAGAGGATAAAAATACTGTTTTAAAATATTACTAAACTGTTGACATTGGGATTAGGTACAGATTGGTGGTTGTAGGCGACAGCTGTTAGGTGAAGGAAATGTACCCTAAGAAGACTTAGAAGAGTTTAGTTTCAACACGAAGGCCCAGTGGGATTGGACTTCACGCGCCTTTTGAGAATTTTACGAAGAACTCTAAAGCATGCAGGTTTCTTTCACCGTCAAATGCCTGCAATATATGTTTCTCTATAATTAATAATCTCCAGTAAATAGAGATACTTAATTACATACATTGTAAGAATTCGGACTAAGTTCGAACCTTAGCAAGCACCTCTTACTTTTAGGAGGTATGTGCGTTTTAATCTATTGAATATCACTTGCTTTAAATTGAAAAAAACATATGAACGCACTTAATTTTTTATGGCTATATTTTGCGCTATTAGTTGCCCGGAAAACACTACTTAGCGATAAAACCGCTATATTGTATTTGCTTTGTTGTTTCGTGATGTACAATAAAATAAAAGTGTACCTTTCAGTTCTTTTCGAAAATCATACCTATTATTGTCTTTTTCGATTCAACTTTAAAGGCATACTTCAGAAGCAAAGCCGTATCTAAATAAAAAACTTTATCATAATCGTTAAAGCCGGTTCCGAGTTTAGTTCAAGAATATAAATAAAGGTGTAGCTGGTTTTGATATATTATTACAAAAGTATTGTCAAATGATAAACAACGCATACGAAAATAATGTGTTAAACACCTACTATTCAGGATGATAGTAAACGGGCGGCACTTATTAGAGTTTGTTTTTTGCATACGATGCTCTATTAAATGGCGATGGAATACCTATCCACTTACCACCATAGCCCACCATAGAAGAAAAAGACAAGTATGTTTACAAAAGTCCATGCATGTCCTACAGTTCCAGTTGGCAAATCAGCAAAGTTTTCAACATGTCACATTTACAGCGAATATAAAACTTTAATCATTTGTTACTAGGTCGACTAGGTACATGCAATTTAAATAACTACTAGGAAGTACCTAACCACGGAGTCCATGTCTTAGATTTATTTATATCCTTAGTATGCTTACAACTAGCCAAAACGTTAACTAAGTCAGTTGCAGATTTACATTACAAAAAATATTATCTGAATTTAATTTATGTACTTAGCTAAACTTACATTAAATATGTCAATTTTATTGGTGCTGAGCAATCAGATTATTAGATTAATAAATATAAGATATTCTGTGGCTTTTAAATTTAACAACTCAGTACATTTTAAAGGACAGTCTAAAAGCGTAACAGTGTAGCAAAATCCCGTAAATGTTTATGGACCGAGGCTTCTGATACCGGATAAGTCTCCAGGGATTTTTGCTCAAAGTATCGAATTTGCCTATGCTAATTTAACGTTACCCAGGAGACAGATGGCTTGACTCATCTATTTTCCTAACTTTAATGTAACTGTTGATCAACATTCTAAATAGGGTGGATCCACTTACTATGAAACCTACAATTAAGTTAATACATTTGAGACCTTTATGCAACCAAGTATTACTAATAGGTATCTATGCAAGTCGATGCAAATCTGTGACCAATCCGTGTAGCATTACCGCTGAAAGTAATGTATTTGTTTCGTAATGCGTTTTTTTTCTGATATTTTAAGAAGGTCAGCTCTACATTAGGCAACTGAATTTCATAAACTTTAATTTAGTTTCAACACAACAAGATATGGTCGACACACTGATTGATCACACAGATAACGATCAAACAAACGGACTTTCAGCAGTAAAAGCTTTTTACTGAATATTTGGTACACATGAAGTCCTTTACCTATAGGGGAAAAAAAACATATTCCGTAGTCAGTCGAAGCTGTTAGATTGAAAAGCAAAGTTACCCAACTTAAATGTACCTGCCATACCAATTTCCCGAAATTGCTGAATAGCGTGAAATTCCTCTTTTTTACGAGCTAGCTCACACTCGTTAAACTCTTTTGAGTATTCGGATAATTTAAAATTGAATAAATGGAATATTCTGCCTTTGTTCACGTCTATTGTATGGAATATTTAAATTGCGAACAAAGAATTTTATAGCTGTTCATTTAATTTTTTTTTCATTCAAGATGAAAACATATTGGGCAACAAAAAGTAATAACGTCAAAATTTCTGGCCATCCTTTGAATTTTTCGCTTTGCCTATAAAGCTACTGCTTAGTTATTTAATGTAGGTACCAAAACGTATAAAAGAGATACTTAAATTTGGTATTATCCCAACATCAAATATCGCTTGTGGACCAGGGGTTCCGACTCCAACTCATAAGTCGAGTGTCGATTTATATTAATTCCTTGTATTTTTATGATAATATATTCGAATAGATACTTAATTTAAACAGCTGCTTCCTTTCTAAATGCAGAAGTTTATGTTTTAATTCTTTAGTAAACATTGAGGAGTTAAGAGATACTGTAGATTTAAGGTTCTGTCATTGTTTCAAAAAATCACTGGGTATAATATGAATAAAATAATACTATCGAAATAATTATTGGGGCTACTTACCATATTCTATGTGTGAACACATGGCATAAAAGTAAAGTTTCTTGCCGGCTTCTTCTCGGTAGAATCTGCCTTCCGAACCGGTGGTAGAATCACTACAAACAGACAGACTTGACGTTTCAAAAGTGCTTATATTAGGCCTACTTGAAATAAATGAATTTTGAATTTGAATTTAAACAGGTACAACTTGAGTATTGCGTTATCTAGAATTACATAGAGCCCAATTTTAAAGTCAGGATTAACAATATCTTGTAATCAAAAAAAGTTTTCGCAGATTTAAGAAGAATCGAAACCAACCCGAATGAAGTTGTCGGCAAAAGCCAATAAGTCTGATTCATTTTAAATCATATGGTTGTGTATTTTCGGACCCAAATTATGAATAATGCATACTTACTTAGACTTCCAATTTATGTTTGAGTAATTGAAAAGCCTGGACATTTATACTATTATAAAACTTATATGGCTTCTATTAAAAATTTTAAAATACTATAAAAAACAAAAATAAATAAATAAATATACTACGACTATACACACATAGCCATCTAACCCCAAAGTAAGCGTAGCTTGTTTATGGGTAATAAGATGAATCATGAATATTTTTATGAATAATATACATAAATACTTATAATATACAAATAAACATCCAGACACTGAAAAACATTCATGCTCATCACACAGTATTTTCCAGTTGTGGGAGTCCAACCCACAGCCTTGACTCAGAAAGCAGGGTCGCTTCCCAATGTGCCAATCAACAATGCCAATAAATAAAAAAAACGAATATATACAATAAATAACATATCTTTAAATAAGGAGGTAAAATCAAAACAATGGAGACACTTTATCCGATCAACGTTAAACTATCCTTATTAATATAATGGTTTACTAGTTTGCTTCAGTTAAATCAATATTCTTACACATTTAACGATTGCTTAGTATCAAACAATGTTCCAAATAGATACAGTTCGTGTCTTTTGTAACACTGAAATGCGCTCTATCGGCTTATTAATAAGAAGTTAATTGAAAACGTATTTGTGTAACTCTACATCACACTATTTACCATCAGAGATTCGACCGCAAAGCTAATATGAACTCCGAATAGATTGAGCCAAAGCATATTTATTTTGTTAATTTATGTGGACAACTGAATGCCTACTTGAATAATATATTTCAAGTATATTTTAAACATGCACATTATACTTGTTTAACTTGATATAATAATATAATTTCGCAATGTATTAGAGAGTTTATTTTTACATTCCATTCTTAGCCATTCCATCCCTAAAATATTCTATGAAAAAGAGAAGTTTTTATTAGATAGTAGCTTTGATTCGCAGGAATTTGAGTTCATGAAGGTTTTTATTTAAGCAGTTGGTTTAGCATAGTTTCAAATATCAAAATATACTATAAAGCGCGGAATAATACTAAATATTCATAACACAAAGTTTTAAAAGAACAACAGCTATTTAACGTTGAAATATATATCCAATACTAGCTATTGTCCGCGACTTCGTCTGCGTTTGATTTTGTCTTTTGCTGTGGCATTCAAGTTAGTTGTAGTTCTAAAAAAGTTTAAAGTATACTGAATACTTTAAACTTTTTTAGAACTACAACTAAACTATCGCTAAGCCTTAAATGAGGGGTTTGCTGCTGTCCACTACCTCCAAACACATTCATCAGATCTACACAAAGTTTGGGCAAAATTAAAAACATATTATAACCTCTATAGTATAAAAATAATTATTTAAAACGGTTATAATTTGTCGGAGTTATGGTGTAAAATCGTCAAACACTCATCCCCTCTCCCAAGGAACCGAGCTTAATGTCGAGATAAAAAATATCCTATATTACTTCTAACACTTCCAAGAATATGTTTACAAAGTTTCATGAGGATCGGTTAAGTAGTTTTTGCGTGAAAGCGTAACAAACAAACTTACATTGACATTTATAATATTAGTAGGGATAGGGATAGGGAGAGGGATTATAAAGTAACCTCAGTCTTAGTTATCCAAAATATGAGTCTCAAATCGATCTATTTATCCATTTTTAATAAAAGACGTAGGTGCGTCAGACTGATCCAAAACAGTACGCCACTACCAAGCAATCTTGATCTTGAATTACAACCTAATTACAGCTAACCTAAATTAATTACTATATTGCCTCTAACGACAGAGTATAATATCAATTACAAGAGGCTTAGAGAGCTTAGATTCATGATTCTCTAGGTATGGTTAATCCCCAAAATATCCTGAGGGCCGCAACTGGTTATGTATAACAATCGTATAGATAGATAGTTACATACCGCAGACCATTAACATAGATTTCTAAGGGATTTAAAATTAAACCTTAGCGATAGGTGTGTTTCATACCATCTTGTCTTCCCCAACTTCTGGGGGAGCCAAAATGATATATGATTTTTATAGAAGTAGTTATTTATAAGTTGTACAAGAATAGAATAAGTTACGAAAGGGCTGACATATTTTTGTAAAATAAAAGCCCTTTAATCAATAAGAATAAAAAAAAAAAAAACATAGATTTCTTCCGAGGATAGGATACTACCGACATGCTTATTTACGCTGCCAAGCAGTATTGCTGTGTCCTGTCTGAAGGGCATGATTGCCGGTTTAATTACAGGCACATGTGACTTAACACTTACGATTGAGGTTTATGGACACAGATGGCTTTGTGGGTGTGAAGTGTGAATACCCTGTGAAGTGTTGTTCTGTTTAAAGGCGTTGGTTTTCACTAACACAGGTGGGCCTATCTCCTTGAGCCGTCAATTGTTAATACAAAAAAAATGGCAGGTGTCAAGAACATACTTGTGAAATTATTATTATTTTTTTTTTTTTTTTCACGCTTCTTAGTGGCTAGATTTGCTGTTATCTTTGTTCAAATAGCCAAATGTCAATTGCTCATAACCTTTTACAATATATTTATTTTACCGAACATGGGGTGTTAATGGTTGAGGAATTCTCCCGGGACTTCTTCATTAGCAGCACCATTATGCTTATTATTGTGTAGTTCCTGTGGCCATCCACGGTCTTCATCACGAGTTTCACTTGACTAAGTGGTGCTTTTCGAAATAAAGATATTCAAATACAACCCTATCATATATGTAAAGTTCCCTCGATTTCTCCAGGATCCCTTTAACAGATATTATTGACCTTAGAAAAATGGGGCAGCAAGGGAAGTCAACCGTATCAACCAAGTAAATGTTTTTTTTAAATCGGTATAGAAATGACGGAGTTCTTAGGTAACAAACATAAAAACAAAATACATCCGACGGCCGACTGGCGCAGTGGGCAGCGACCCCGCTTTCTGAGTTCTAGGCCGTGGCTTCGATTCCGACAACTGAAAAAAGGTTGTGTGATAAACAGTGTCTGGCAACAGCTATCTTAGTACCCATAACACAAGCTAAGCTTACTTTGGGGCTAGATGGCGATGTGTGCATCGTCGTAGTATATTTATTTATTGTATATTAATCCGAATTAATAACCTCTCATTTTTGTAAATCGGTTAAAAAGAGTATTCTTATGTAATTTTAAACTGGTCAAGTTACGAGCAGAGCTAACTTCACAAGAAGATTAATCAATGTTAAAGTCTCTATGTACCTAATATATATTTAATATATAGTTATACATTTAAGTATACGTCTTAATATCGAATCGAAAAGACTGGCAGACAAAAACCAAAAAAAAAAAAAAAAAGAGCCTAAACGAATAAACTTAGTAGGTAATTAGAATTGGCAGGAATTTCAAAATTACAGCAACTTCAGTTTTATTTGCGTGTAGTCTATATTTGTATTGTTGAAAATGTTTACAATTTTGCTAATGCTGTTTTCCATCTCGTATTTAGCCCCCGGCTTATTGCTAACGAAGTTGAATGACTTAAGGATAAATTAAGGAAGATAGGAACTGGTAACATTATTTACTTACTCAGTTTTAAGAAATATCGAAAAAGGTTTGTTGCTATGTAAACAAAATTACATCTCTTTTGTAAAGATTTTTTATTTTCATTATTCACGAAATCTGTTGTAAGAAATATTGCAAAAGATTTGCGGCGTGAAATGTGAGGCTCGAAGTTTGATAATTCCACTTTTAAGGCACTCACTGTTTTCTCCTAAAGTTTTATTATCATAGTTAAGTCGCAATGGCAGCTTCTGTGTTCCTAAATCCTTATTAGATCACCGGTAGAAACAGAAGTGGCATATAATATTTACAGTAGCGGTACCTACATTTAAAGTACTTATATTACTTTACTATATGGTTTAATTTCTATTGCAGTATTAATTCTTATTCAAATAAATAGTTTTATTATAAACGGTATTTATATATGGCAGTAAAATACATTTTAATTCATTCAGCTGTATTAGTATCTATTGGTTTGTCGAGGAGCGATGGCAAGAGACCTGATGGTACGACGCTCATTCCTTTGAGGCTGGGAAGGTTCCTTGTGTGGGATATAATTTGTGTCGAAACCCTAGCTGCATCACACATTCAAGCCAAAACGTCAATGGTGGGTGCGGCTGCTACCAGTGCCGAGCAGGCCAAGTGGCGTAAGTACGAAAACCTGGATAGCAGTTTCATTTTTGTGTCTTTTAGAGTAGAGACTTTGGGACTGTGGAGTCCGTAGGCACGAGCTCTTTTTAAAGAATGATCAAAAAGGCTTATCGGGTCTACCGGTGATCTTAGAACGGGCCGTTACCTTAGCCAAAGAATTAGTTTGGCCATCCTAACGTGCAATTCTGCCAGCATCTTAGGAACTGTGCCTGCGGTGGTTTCGAAGACATTTTAGATTTTATTTAGTTTTACATAGTTTATTTTAGGTTATATTTATATAACAAATTTACGCCCCAAATAAATAAAATTTTTTTTTAATTAATTCTAATTGGACATTTAATTTAGAAGTTATCCCGAGTTTCAATATTTAAATACTACACGTAAACAAAACAGTTGTTTTAAGAGCTACATTAACGGAAAAAGTTCTTTTAAAACACGTTACTTTGTACAGGAATATAAATTTATAGTATATAATAGTATATATAATAGTATAAGGCTTTAAAAGTCAATAAACCTAAAGATGCCTTGAAATGCCGAAAGGCAACCCGACCCTTTTATGTGCCGGTCTTCTTCTTCTTTGTCGTAACACTCTTGCCAGAGTGGTCGTGGTCATCACGGTGGGACATTGTTTGTGTTTGTGACAGTTGTTACTCGCCTCACGATCATTCGCCACTTCTCCCTGCAGATAGTCTGGTACACTCATGCAAGGGACCTCCCACTGAAGATTTGATTTGATCGGTCCATCGCATGGGTGACCTACCGCGTGCTCTAGTGCCTTCTACCTTGCCCTATATAGCTATACCTATGTGCCGGTAGTAGGTCTATAATGATGATGATGACTATATCTCTCGCAACTCGGAAATGGGTCAGACGGTGAAAATGAAAATTTATATTTCTTTAATATTTACTTTTCAAGTTTATCTAAATTAAAATGCATCTAAAGAATACAATTTCGCAACAAAACACTCGTACAGGTTATAACAGTTATTTAAAAACTAAATATGATAGAAACAGTGGGTGGAAAGATGGCTTTGATAGCTATTTTAAATAATACTTCAAGAGAGGAGTTTTAAAATATTACTAAACTGTTGACATTGGGATTAGGTACAGATTGGCGGTTGTAGGCGACAGCTGTTAGGTGAAGGAAATGTACCCTAAAAAGACTTAGAAGAGTTTAGTTTAAACACGAAGGCCCAGTGGGATTGGACTTCACGCGCCTTTTGAGAATTTTACGAAGAACTCTCAAGCATGCAGGTTTCTTTCACCGTCAAATGCATGCAATATATGTTTCTCTATAATTAATAATCTCCAGTAAATAGAGATACTTAATTACATACATTGTAAGAATTCGGACTAAGTTCGAACCTTAGCAAGTTTCTCTTACTTTTAGGAGGTATGTGCGTTTTAATCTATTGAATATCACTTGCTTTAAATTAAAAAAAACATACGAACGCACTTAATTTTTTATGGCTATCTTTTGCGCTATTAGTTGCCCGGAAAACACTACTTAGCGATAAAACCGCCATATTGTATTCGCTTTGTTGTTTCGTGATGTACAATAAAATAAAAGTGTACCTATCAGTTCTTTTCGAAAATCATACCTATTATTGTCTTTTTCGATTCAACTTTAAAGGCATACTTCAGAAGCAAGACCGTATCTAAATAAAAAACTTTATCATAATCGTTAAAGCCGGTTCTGAGTTTAGTTCAAGAATATAAAGGTTTAATAAGAAGGTTTTGATATATTAGTAACATACATTAGATTAAAATAGTAGGCTTTTCATCAATGGTAAAAAAGAGGTGGTTGATTAACAAAATATATATTTACAAAAGTATTGTCAAATGATAAACAACGCATACGAAAATAATGTGTTAAACACCTACTATTCAGGATGATAGTAAACGGGCGGCACTTATTAGAGTGTGTTTTTTGCATACGATGCTCTATTAAATGGCGATGGAATACCTATCCACTTACCACCATAGCCCACCATAGAAGAAAAAGACAAGTATGTTTACAAAAGTCCATGCATGTCCTACAGTTCCAGTTGGCAAATCAGCAAAGTTTTCAACATGTCACATTTACAGCGAATATAAAACTTTAATCATTTGTTACTAGGTCGACTAGGTACCCGCAATTTAAATAACGACTAGGAAGTACCTAACCACGGAGTCCATGTCTTAGATTTATTTATATCCTTAGTATGCTTACAACTAGCCAAAACGTTAACTAAGTCAGTTGCAGATTTACATTACAAAAAATATTATCTGAATTTAATTTATGTACTTAGCTAAACTTACATTAAATATGTCAATTTTATTGGTGCTGAGCAATCAGATTATTAGATTAATAAATATAAGATATTCTGTGGCTTTTAAATTTAACAACTCAGTACATTTTAAAGGACAGTCTAAAAGCGTAACAGTGTAGCAAAATCCCGTAAATGTTTATGGACCGAGGCTTCTGATACCGGATAAGTCTCCAGGGATTTTTGCTCAAAGTATCGAATTTGCCTATGCTAATTTAACGTTACCCAGGAGACAGATGGCTTGACTCATCTATTTTCCTAACTTTAATGTAACTGTTGATCAACATTCTAAATAGGGTGGATCCACTTACTATGAAACCTACAATTAAGTTAATACATTTGAGACCTTTATGCAACCAAGTATTACTAATAGGTATCTATGCAAGTCGATGCAAATCTGTGACCAATCCGTGTAGCATTACCGCTGAAAGTAATGTATTTGTTTCGTAATGCGTTTTTTTTCTGATATTTTAAGAAGGTCAGCTCTACATTAGGCAACTGAATTTCATAAACTTTAATTTAGTTTCAACACAACAAGATAAGGTCGACACACTGATTGATCACACAGATAACAGTTTCAGCAGTAAAAGCTTTTTACTGAATATTTGGTACACATGAAGTCCTTTACCTATAGGGGAAAAAAAACATATTCCGTAGTCAGTCGAAGCTGTTAGATTGAAAAGCAAAGTTACCCAACTTAAATGTACCTGCCATACCAATTTCCCGAAATCGCTGAATAGCGTGAAATTCCTCTTTTTTACGAGCTAGCTCACACTCGTTAAACTCTTTTGAGTATTCGGATAATTTAAAATTGAATAAATGGAATATTCTGCCTTTGTTCACGTCTATTGTATGGAATATTTAAATTGCGAACAAAGAATTTTATAGCTGTTCATTTAATTTTTTTTTCATTCAAGATGAAAACATATTGGGCAACAAAAAGTAATTACGTCAAAATGTCTGGCCATCCTTTGAATTTTTCGCTTTGCCTATAAAGCTACTGCTTAGTTATTTAATGTAGGTACCAAAACGTATAAAAGAGATACTTAAATTTGGTATTATCCCAACATCAAATATCGCTTTTGGACCAGGGGTTCCGACTCCAACTCATAAGTCGCGTGTCGATTTATATTAATTCCTTGTATTTTTATGATAATATATTCGAAAACAGCTGCTTCCTTTCTAAATGCAGAAGTTTATGTTTTAATTCTTTAGTAAACATTGAGGAGTTAAGAGATACTGTAGATTTAAGGTTCTGTCATTGTTTCAAAAAATCACTGGGTATAATATGAATAAAATAATACTATCGAAATAATTATTGGGGCCATTACTTACCATATTCTATGTGTGAACACATGGCATAAAAGTAAAACAGGTACAACTTGAGTATTGCGTTATCTAGAATTTCATAGAGCCCAATTTTAAAGTCAGGATTAACAATATCTTGTAATCAAAAAAAGTTTTCGCAGATTTAAGAAGAATCGAAACCAACCCGAATGAAGTTGTCGGCAAAAGCCAATAAGTCTGATTCATTTTAAATCATATGGTTGTGTATTTTCGGACCCAAATTATGAATAATGCATACTTACTTAGACTTCCAATTTATGTTTGAGTAATTGAAAAGCCTGGACATTTATACTATTATAAAACTTATATGGCTTCTATTATAATTTTTAAAATACTATAAAAAACAAAAATAAATAAATAAATATACTAAGACTATACACACATAGCCATCTAACCCCAAAGTAAGCGTAGCTTGTTTATGGGTTATAAGATGAATCATGAATATTTTTATGAATAATATACATAAATACTTATAATATACAAATAAACATCCAGACACTGAAAAACATTCATGCTCATCACACAGTATTTTCCAGTTGTGGGAGTCCAACCCACAGCCTTGACTCAGAAAGCAGGGTCGCTGCCCACTGTGCCAATCAACAATGCCAATAAATAAAAAAAAATATATACAATAAATAACATATCTTTAAATAAGGAGGTAAAATCAAAACAATGGAGACACTTTATCCGATCAACGTTAAACTATCCTTATTAATATAATGGTTTACTAGTTTGCTTCAGTTAAATCAATATTCTTACACATTTTACGATTGCTTAGTATCAAACAATGTTCCAAATAGATACAGTTAGTGTCTTTTGTAACACTGAAATGCGCTCTATCGGTTTATTAATAACAAGTTAATTGAAAACGTATTTGTGTAACTGTACATCACACTATTTACCATCAGAGATTCGACCGCAAAGCTAATATGAACTCCGAATAGATTGAGCCAAAGCATATTTATTTTGTTAATTTATGTGGACAACTGAATGTTGCCTACTTGAATAATATATTTTAAGTATATTTTAAACATGCACATTATACTTGTTTAACTTGATATAATAATATAATTTCGCAATGTATTAGAAAGTTTATTTTCACATTCCATTCTTAGCCATTCCATCCCTAAAATATTCTATGAAAAAGAGAAGTTTTTATTAGGTACAGCTTTGATTCGCT
Organism: Pararge aegeria; assembly: GCF_905163445.1. Taxonomy (NCBI): domain Eukaryota; kingdom Metazoa; phylum Arthropoda; class Insecta; order Lepidoptera; family Nymphalidae; genus Pararge; species Pararge aegeria. Next base: position 9,181,496 of record NC_053193.1, read on the forward strand.
GGAATTTGAGTTCATGAAGGTTTTTATTTAAGCAGTTGGTTTAGCATAGTTTCAAATATCAAAATATACTATATAGAGCGGAATAATACTAAATATTCATAACACAAAGTTTTAAAAGAACAACAGCCATTTAACGTTGAAATATATATCCAATACTAGCTATTGCCCGCGACTTCGTCTGCGTTTGATTTTGTCTTTTGCTGTGGCATTCAATTTAGTTGTAGTTCTAAAAAAGTTTAAAGTATACTGAATACTTTAAACTTTTTTAGAACTACAACTAAACTATCGCTAAGCCTTAAATGAGGGGTTTGCTGCTGTCCACTACCTCCAAACACATTCATCAGATCTACACAAAGTTTGGGCAAAATTAAACACATATTATAACCTCTATAGTATAAAAATAATTATTTAAAACGGTTATAATTTGTCGGAGTTATGGTGTAAAATCGTCAAACACTCATCCCCTCTCCCAAGGAACCGAGCTTAATGTCGAGATAAAAAATATCCTATATTACTTCTAACACTTCCAAGAATATGTTTACAAAGTTTCATGAGGATCGGTTAAGTAGTTTTTGCGTGAAAGCGTAACAAACAAACTTACATTGACATTTATAATATTAGTAGGGATAGGGATAGGGAGAGGGATTATAAAGTAACCTCAGTCTTAGTTATCCAAAATATGAGTCTCAAATCGATCTATTTATCCATTTTTAATAAAAGACGTAGGTGCGTCAGACTGATCCAAAACAGTACGCCACTACCAAGCAATCTTGATCTTGAATTACAACCTAATTACAGCTAACCTAAATTAATTACTATATTGCCTCTAACGACAGAGTATAATATCAATTACAAGAGGCTTAGAGAGCTTAGATTCATGATTCTCTATGATTAATCCCCAAAATATCCTGAGGGCCGCAACTGGTTATGTATAACAATCGTATAGATAGATAGTTACATACCGCAGACCATTAACATAGATTTCTAAGGGATTTAAAATTAAACCTTAGTGATATAGGTGTGTTTATGGTGTGGTGGCACCATCTTGTCTTCCCCAACTTCTGGGGGAGCCAAAATGATATATGATTTTTAAAGAAGTAGTTATTTATAAGTTGTACAAGAATAGAATAAGTTACGATAGGGCTGACATATTTTTGTAATATAAAAGCCCTTTAATCAATAAGAATAAAAAAAAAAAAAAAACATAGATTTCGTCCGAGGATAGGATACTACCGACATGCTTATTTACGCTGCTAAGCAGTATTGCTGTGTCCTGTCTGAAGGGCATGATTGCCGGTTTAATTACAGGCACATGTGACTTAACACTTACGATTGAGGTTTATGGACACGGATGGCTTTCTGGGTGTGAAGTGTGACTACCCTGTGAAGTGTTGTTCTGTTTAAAGGCGTTGGTTTTCACTAACACAGGTGGGCCTATCTCCTTGAGCCGTCAATTGTTAATACAAAAAAATGGCAGGTGTCAAGAACATACTTGTGAAATTATTATTATTATTTTTTTTTTTCACGCTTCTTAGTGGCTAGATTTGCTGTTATCTTTGTTCAAATAGCCAAATGTCAATTGCTCATAACCTTTTACAATATATTTATTTTACCGAACATGGGGTGTTAATGGTTGAGGAATTCTCCCGGGACTTCTTCATTAGCAGCAAACCATATACCATTATGCTTATTATTGTGTAGTTCCTGTGGCCATCCACGGTCTTCATCACGAGTTTCACTTGACTAAGTGGTGCTTTTCGAAATAAAGATATTCAAATACAACCCTATCATATATGTAAAGTTCCCTCGATTTCTCCAGGATCCCTTTAACAGATATTATTGACCTTAGAAAAATGGGGCAGCAAGGGAAGTCAACCGTATCAACCAAGTAAATGTTTTTTTTTTAATCGGTATAGAAATGACGGAGTTCTTAGGTAACAAACATAAAAACAAAATACATCCGACGGCCGACTGGCGCAGTGGGCAGCGACCCCGTTTTCTGAGTTCTAGGCCGTGGCTTCGATTCCGACAACTGAAAAAAGGTTGTGTGATAAACAGTGTCTGGCAACAGCTATCTTAGTACCCATAACACAAGCTAAGCTTACTTTGGGGCTAGATGGCGATGTGTGCATCGTCGTAGTATATTTATTTATTGTATATTAATCCGAATTAATAACCTCTCATTTTTGTAAATCGGTTAAAAAGAGTATTCTTATGTAATTTTAAACTGGTCAAGTTACGAGCAGAGCTAACTTCACAAGAAGATTAATCAATGTTAAAGTCTCTATGTACCTAATATATATTTAATATATAGTTATACATTTAAGTATACGTCTTAATATCGAATCGAAAAGACTGGCAGACAAAAACCAAAAAAAAAAAAAAAAGAGCCTAAACGAATAAACTTAGTAGGTAATTAGAATTGGCAGGAATTTCAAAATTACAGCAACTTCAGTTTTATTTGCGTGTAGTCTATATTTGTATTGTTGAAAATGTTTACAATTTTGCTAATGCTGTTTTCCATCTCGTATTTAGCCCCCGGCTTATTGCTAACGAAGTCGAATGACTTAAGGATAAATTAAGGAAGATAGGAACTGGTAACATTATTTACTTACTCAGTTTTAAGAAATATCGAAAAAGGTTTGTTGCTATGTAAACAAAATTACATCTCTTTTGTAAAGATTTTTTATTTTCATTATTCACGAAATCTGTTGTAAGAAATATTGCAAAAGATTTGCGGCGTGAAATGTGAGGCTCGAAGTTTGATAATTCCACTTTTAAGGCACTCACTGTTTTCTCCTAAAGTTTTATTATCATAGTTAAGTCGCAATGGCAGCTTCTGTGTTCCTAAATCCTTATTAGATCGCCGGTAGAAACAGAAGTGGCATATAATATTTACAGTAGCGGTACCTACATTTAAAGTACTTATATTACTTTACTATATGGTTTAATTTCTATTGCAGTATTAATTCTTATTCAAATAAATAGTTTTATTATAAACGGTATTTATATATGGCAGTAAAATACATTTTAATTCATTCAGCTGTATTAGTATCTATTGGTTTGTCGAGGAGCGATGGCAAGAGACCTGATGGTACGACGCTCATTCCTTTGAGGCTGGGAAGGTTCCTTGTGTGGGATATAATTTGTGTCGAAACCCTAGCTGCATCACACATTCAAGCCAAAACGTCAATGGTGGGTGCGGCTGCTACCAGTGCCGAGCAGGCCAAGTGGCATAAGTACGAAAACCTGGATAGCAGTTTCATTTTTGTGTCTTTTAGAGTAGAGACTTTGGGACTGTGGAGTCCGTAGGCACGAGCTCTTTTTAAAGAATGATCAAAAAGGCTTATCGGGTCTACCGGTGATCTTAGAACGGGCCGTTACCTTAGCCAAAGAATTAGTTTGGCCATCCAAACGTGCAATTCTGCCAGCATCTTAGGAACTGTGCCTGCGGTGGTTTCGAAGACATTTTAGATTTTATTTAGTTTTACATAGTTTATTTTAGGTTATATTTATATAACAAATTTACGCCCCAAATAAATAAAATTTTTTTTTAATTAATTCTAATTGGACATTTAATTTAGAAGTTATCCCGAGTTTCAATATTTAAATACTACACGTAAACAAAACAGTTGTTTTTAGAGCTACATTAACTGAAAAAGTTCTTTTAAAACACGTTACTTTGTACAGGAATATAAATTTATAGTATATAATAGTATATATAATAGTATAAGGCTTTAAAAGTCAATAAACCTAAAGATGCCTTGAAATGCCGAAAGGCAACCCGACCCTTTTATGTGCCGGTCTTCTTCTTCTTTGTCGTAACACTCTTGCCAGAGTGGTCGTGGTCATCACGGTGGGACATTGTTTGTGTTTGTGACAGTTGTTACTCGCCTCACGATCATTCGCCACTTCTCCCTGCAGATAGTCTGGTACACTCATGCAAGGGACCTCCCACTGAAGATTTGATTTGATCGGTCCATCGCATGGGTGACCTACCGCGTGCTCTAGTGCCTTCTACCTTGCCCTATATAGCTATACCTATGTGCCGGTAGTAGGTCTATAATGATGATGATGACTATATCTCTCGCAACTCGGAAATGGGTCAGACGGTGAAAATGAAAATTTATATTTCTTTAATATTTACTTTTCAAGTTTATCTAAATTAAAATGCATCTAAAGAATACAATTTCGCAACAAAACACTCGTACAGGTTATAACAGTTATTTAAAAACTAAATATGATAGAAACAGTGGGTGGAAAGATGGCTTTGATAGCTATTTTAAATAATACTTCAAGAGAGGAGTTTTAAAATATTACTAAACTGTTGACATTGGGATTAGGTACAGATTGGCGGTTGTAGGCGACAGCTGTTAGGTGAAGGAAATGTACCCTAAAAAGACTTAGAAGAGTTTAGTTTAAACACGAAGGCCCAGTGGGATTGGACTTCACGCGCCTTTTGAGAATTTTACGAAGAACTCTCAAGCATGCAGGTTTCTTTCACCGTCAAATGCATGCAATATATGTTTCTCTATAATTAATAATCTCCAGTAAATAGAGATACTTAATTACATACATTGTAAGAATTCGGACTAAGTTCGAACCTTAGCAAGTTTCTCTTACTTTTAGGAGGTATGTGCGTTTTAATCTATTGAATATCACTTGCTTTAAATTAAAAAAAACATACGAACGCACTTAATTTTTTATGGCTATCTTTTGCGCTATTAGTTGCCCGGAAAACACTACTTAGCGATAAAACCGCCATATTGTATTCGCTTTGTTGTTTCGTGATGTACAATAAAATAAAAGTGTACCTATCAGTTCTTTTCGAAAATCATACCTATTATTGTCTTTTTCGATTCAACTTTAAAGGCATACTTCAGAAGCAAGACCGTATCTAAATAAAAAACTTTATCATAATCGTTAAAGCCGGTTCTGAGTTTAGTTCAAGAATATAAAGGTTTAATAAGAAGGTTTTGATATATTAGTAACATACATTAGATTAAAATAGTAGGCTTTTCATCAATGGTAAAAAAGAGGTGGTTGATTAACAAAATATATATTTACAAAAGTATTGTCAAATGATAAACAACGCATACGAAAATAATGTGTTAAACACCTACTATTCAGGATGATAGTAAACGGGCGGCACTTATTAGAGTGTGTTTTTTGCATACGATGCTCTATTAAATGGCGATGGAATACCTATCCACTTACCACCATAGCCCACCATAGAAGAAAAAGACAAGTATGTTTACAAAAGTCCATGCATGTCCTACAGTTCCAGTTGGCAAATCAGCAAAGTTTTCAACATGTCACATTTACAGCGAATATAAAACTTTAATCATTTGTTACTAGGTCGACTAGGTACCCGCAATTTAAATAACGACTAGGAAGTACCTAACCACGGAGTCCATGTCTTAGATTTATTTATATCCTTAGTATGCTTACAACTAGCCAAAACGTTAACTAAGTCAGTTGCAGATTTACATTACAAAAAATATTATCTGAATTTAATTTATGTACCTACATTAAATATGTCAATTTGTTGGTGCTGAGCAATCAGATTATTAGATTAATAAATATAAGATATTCTGTGGCTTTTAAATTTAACAACTCAGTACATTTTAAAGGACAGTCTAAAAGCGTAACAGTGTAGCAAAATCCCGTAAATGTTTATGGACCGAGGCTTCTGATACCGGATAAGTCTCCAGGGATTTTTGCTCAAAGTATCGAATTTGCCTATGCTAATTTAACGTTACCCAGGAGACAGATGGCTTGACTCATCTATTTTCCTAACTTTAATGTAACTGTTGATCAACATTCTAAATAGGGTGGATCCACTTACTATGAAACCTACAATTAAGTTAATACATTTGAGACCTTTATGCAACCAAGTATTACTAATAGGTATCTAAGCAAGTCGATGCAAATCTGTGACCAATCCGTGTAGCATTACCGCTGAAAGTAATGTATTTGTTTCGTAATGCGTTTTTTTTCTGATATTTTAAGAAGGTCAGCTCTACATTAGGCAACTGAATTTCATAAACTTTAATTTAGTTTCAACACAACAAGATAAGGTCGACACACTGATTGATCACACAGATAACAGTTTCAGCAGTAAAAGCTTTTTACTGAATATTTGGTACACATGAAGTCCTTTACCTATAGGGGAAAAAAAACATATTCCGTAGTCAGTCGAAGCTGTTAGATTGAAAAGCAAAGTTTCCCAACTTAAATGTACCTGCCATACCAATTTCCCGAAATCGCTGAATAGCGTGAAATTCCTCTTTTTTACGAGCTAGCTCACACTCGTTAAACTCTTTTGAGTATTCGGATAATTTAAAATTGAATAAATGGAATATTCTGCCTTTGTTCACGTCTATTGTATGGAATATTTAAATTGCGAACAAAGAATTTTATAGCTGTTCATTTAATTTTTTTTTTCATTCAAGATGAAAACATATTGGGCAACAAAAAGTAATTACGTCAAAATGTCTGGCCATCCTTTGAATTTTTCGCTTTGCCTATAAAGCTACTGCTTAGTTATTTAATGTAGGTACCAAAACGTATAAAAGAGATACTTAAATTTGGTATTATCCCAACATCAAATATCGCTTTTGAACCAGGGGTTCCGACTCCAACTCATAAGTCGCGTGTCGATTTATATTCATTCCTTGTATTTTTAAGATAATATATTCGAAAACAGCTGCTTCCTTTCTAAATGCAGAAGTTTATGTTTTAATTCTTTAGTAAACATTGAGGAGTTAAGAGATACTGTAGATTTAAGGTTCTGTCATTGTTTCAAAAAATCACTGGGTATAATATGAATAAAATAATACTATCGAAATAATTATTGGGGCCATTACTTACCATATTCTATGTGTGAACACATGGCATAAAAGTAAAACAGGTACAACTTGAGTATTGCGTTATCTAGAATTTCATAGAGCCCAATTTTAAAGTCAGGATTAACAATATCTTGTAATCAAAAAAAGTTTTCGCAGATTTAAGAAGAATCGAAACCAACCCGAATGAAGTTGTCGGCAAAAGCCAATAAGTCTGATTCATTTTAAATCATATGGTTGTGTATTTTCGGACCCAAATTATGAATAATGCATACTTACTTAGACTTCCAATTTATGTTTGAGTAATTGAAAAGCCTGGACATTTATACTATTATAAAACTTATATGGCTTCTATTAAAATTTTTAAAATACTATAAAAAACAAAAATAAATAAATAAATATACTACGACTATACACACATAGCCATCTAACCCCAAAGTAAGCGTAGCTTGTTTATGGGTTATAAGATGAATCATGAATATTTTTATGAATAATATACATAAATACTTATAATATACAAATAAACATCCAGACACTGAAAAACATTCATGCTCATCACACAGTATTTTCCAGTTGTGGGAGTCCAACCCACAGCCTTGACTCAGAAAGCAGGGTCGCTGCCCACTGTGCCAATCAACAATGCCAATAAATAAAAAAAAATATATACAATAAATAACATATCTTTAAATAAGGAGGTAAAATCAAAACAATGGAGACACTTTATCCGATCAACGTTAAACTATCCTTATTAATATAATGGTTTACTAGTTTGCTTCAGTTAAATCAATATTCTTACACATTTTACGATTGCTTAGTATCAAACAATGTTCCAAATAGATACAGTTAGTGTCTTTTGTAACACTGAAATGCGCTCTATCGGTTTATTAATAACAAGTTAATTGAAAACGTATTTGTGTAACTGTACATCACACTATTTACCATCAGAGATTCGACCGCAAAGCTAATATGAACTCCGAATAGATTGAGCCAAAGCATATTTATTTTGTTAATTTATGTGGACAACTGAATGTTGCCTACTTGAATAATATATTTTAAGTATATTTTAAACATGCACATTATACTTGTTTAACTTGATATAATAATATAATTTCGCAATGTATTAGAAAGTTTATTTTTACATTCCATTCTTAGCCATTCCATCCCTAAAATATTCTATGAAAAAGAGAAGTTTTTATTAGATAGTAGCTTTAATTCGCAGGAATTTGAGTTCATGAAGGTTTTTATTTAAGCAGTTGGTTTAGCATAGTTTCAAATATCAAAATATACTATATAGAGCGGAATAATACTAAATATTCATAACACAAAGTTTTAAAAGAACAACAGCTATTTAACGTTGAAATATATATCCAATACTAGCTATTGTCCGCGACTTCGTCTGCGTTTGATTTTGTCTTTTGCTGTGGCATTCAAATTCAAATTCAAATTCAAATTCATTTATTTCAAGTAGGCCTACTTTATAAGCACTTTTGAAACGTCAAGTATGCATGTTTGTGTGACTCTACCACCGGTTCGGAAAGCAGATTCTACCGAGAAGAGCCGGCAAGAAACTCAGTAGTTGCTCTTTTCCAACATCAACATTTACAATCATTTTGCTATCTTGCGGGAGATGAGAGCGAGGCTGGCTGCTTCCATTCTACCTTGTCATTGAGGAATTCATCAAATGTATAGTAACTTCGCTGTACTAGATGCGTTTTTACACATTTTTTAAATGTATGCATTGGTAGGTCAAGAATTTCCTTAGGAATCATGTTGTAAAAGCGTATACTCAACCCCACAAAGGAGTTCGGCACCTTTCGCAGACGATATGCAGATATCACTAATTTATGACCGTTTCTGGTAAGTCGATTGTTAATTTCAGCTTTTGATTTATAAAGATTAATATTTTGCCTCACAAAGACGATATTACTATAAATGTATTGCGAAGCTACTGTAAGAATACCTATTTGTTTAAATTTTTCACGAAGCGATTCGCGTGATCCAAGTTTATATATTGATCGTACGGCTCTTTTCTGTAGTATAAATATACTTTCAATATCTGCAGCTTTTCCCCACAGCAAGATCCCATAGGACATAATACTGTGAAAGTATGCGAAATAAACAAGCCTAGCTGTTTCAACATCGGTAAGCTGTCTAATTTTCCTGATTGCATATGCAGCTGAGCTGAGTTTACTCGCTAGGCTTTCTATATGGGTACCCCACTGTAGCTTACAATCTAGGGTCACTCCTAGAAAAACAGTGGAGTTTTCTATTTCAAGTGTTTCTCCATTTATTATGATGTTTTTATCAATTTTTTTTACGTTAGGCAAAACAAACTCCAAACACTTAGTTTTTTTTGCATTTAAAAGTAAGTTATTAACAGTAAACCAGTCTGACACATGTGACAAAGCACGGTTTACGTCGTCAAAATTATCTTTGTTTCTATCAGTCTTAAAAATGAGAGATGTATCATCTGCGAACAGTACAATCTCACAAGTGCCCCTGACATGGTGTGGCAGATCATTTATATACACCAGAAACAATAAGGGACCCAAAATTGAGCCTTGTGGGACACCCATTAAGGCAGATGATCCCTTAGACTTTATGTCTTTTACGCATACCCTTTGAACTCTATCACTTAGATAAGAGGCAATTAAATTGAGTGCAACGTTTTTGATGCCATAGTGGCTTAGTTTTAATAACAACGTTTTGTGTTCAACGCAATCGAATGCTTTGGACAGATCACAGAAAACACCAATGGCATTCTGCGAACGTTCCCAGGCATCGTAAATATGCTTTATGAGTCTTGCGCCTGCATCCGTTGTACTACGACCTTTAGTGAAGCCGTACTGCTCCGGATGAAGTAAGTTATTTACATTAAAATGATTTAAAAGTTGATAAAGTATAATTTTTTCAAAGACCTTACTAAGAGTTGGCAAGATTGAAATAGGCCTGTAATTGTTAGTTGTAGTTCAAGTTAGTTGTAGTTCTAAAAAAGTTTAAAGTATACTGAATACTTTAAACTTTTTTAGAACTACAACTAAACTATCGCTAAGCCTTAAATGAGGGGTTTGCTGCTGTCCACTACCTCCAAACACATTCATCAGATCTACACAAAGTTTGGGCAAAATTAAACACATATTATAACCTCTATAGTATAAAAATAATTATTTAAAACGGTTATAATTTGTCGGAGTTATGGTGTAAAATCGTCAAACACTCATCCCCTCTCCCAAGGAACCGAGCTTAATGTCGAGATAAAAAATATCCTATATTACTTCTAACACTTCCAAGAATATGTTTACAAAGTTTCATGAGGATCGGTTAAGTAGTTTTTGCGTGAAAGCGTAACAAACAAACTTACATTGACATTTATAATATTAGTAGGGATAGGGATAGGGAGAGGGATTATAAAGTAACCTCAGTCTTAGTTATCCAAAATATGAGTCTCAAATCGATCTATTTATCCATTTTTAATAAAAGACGTAGGTGCGTCAGACTGATCCAAAACAGTACGCCACTACCAAGCAATCTTGATCTTGAATTACAACCTAATTACAGCTAACCTAAATTAATTACTATATTGCCTCTAACGACAGAGTATAATATCAATTACAAGAGGCTTAGAGAGCTTAGATTCATGATTCTCTATGATTAATCCCCAAAATATCCTGAGGGCCGCAACTGGTTATGTATAACAATCGTATAGATAGATAGTTACATACCGCAGACCATTAACATAGATTTCTAAGGGATTTAAAATTAAACCTTAGTGATATAGGTGTGTTTATGGTGTGGTGGCACCATCTTGTCTTCCCCAACTTCTGGGGGAGCCAAAATGATATATGATTTTTATAGAAGTAGTTATTTATAAGTTGTACAAGAATAGAATAAGTTACGATAGGGCTGACATATTTTTGTAAAATAAAAGCCCTTTAATCAATAAGAATAAAAAAAAAAAAAATTTCGTCCGAGGATAGGATACTACCGACATGCTTATTTACGCTGCCAAGCAGTATTGTTGTGTCCTGTCTGAAGGGCATGATTGCCGGTTTAATTACAGGCACATGTGACTTAACACTTACGATTGAGGTTTATGGACACGGATGGCTTTGTGGGTGTGAAGTGTGACTACCCTGTGAAGTGTTGTTCTGTTTAAAGGCGTTGGTTTTCACTAACACAGGTGGGCCTATCTCCTTGAGCCGTCAATTGTTAATACAAAAAAAAAATGGCAGGTGTCAAGAACATACTTGTGAATTTTTTTTTTTTTTTTTTTTTTTTTCACGCTTCTTAGTGGCTAGATTTGCCAAATGACAATCTCTCATAACCTTTTACAATATATTTATTTTACCGAACATGGGGTGTTAATGGTTGAGGAATTCTCCCGGGACTTCTTCATTAGCAGCAAACCATATACCATTATGCTTATTATTGTGTAGTGGCAGTGGGCAGTGACCCCCCTTTCTGAGTTCTAGGCCGTGGCTTCGATTCCGACAACTGAAAAAAGGTTGTGTGATAAACAGTGTCTGGCAACAGCTATCTTAGTACCCATAACACAAGCTAAGCTTACTTTGGGGCTAGATGGCGATGTGTGCATTGTCGTAGTATATTTATTTATTGTATATTAATCCGAATTAAAAACCTCTCCTTTTTGTAAATCGGTTAAAAAGAGTATTCTTATGTAATTTTAAACTGGTCATGTTACGAACAGAGGTAACTTCACAAGAAGATCAATCAATGTTAAAGTCTCTATGTACCTAATATATATTTATAGAGTTATATATTTAAGTATACGTCTTAATATCGAATCGAAAAGCCTGGCAGACAAAAACCAAAAAAAAAAAAAAGAGTCTAAACGAATAAACTTAGTAAGTAATTAGAATTGGCAGGAATTTCAAAATTACAGCAACTTCAGTCTTATTTGCGTGTAGTCTATATTTGTATTGTTGAAAATGTTTACAATTTTGCTAATGCTGTTTTCCATCTCGTATTTAGCCCCCGGCTTATTGCTAACGAAGTTGAATGACTTAAGGATAAATTAAGGAAGATAGGAACTGGTAACATTATTTACTTACTCAGTTTTAAGAAATATCGAAAAAGGTTTGATGCTATGTAAACAAAATTATGTCTCTTTTGTAAAGATTTTTTATTATGGATGGCTTATGGATAAATTAAGAAAGATGGGCACTGCTAGCATTATTCACGAAATCTGTTGTAAGAAATATTGCAAAAGATTTTAGGCGTGAAATGTGAGGCTCGAAGTTTGATAATTCCACTTTTAAGGCACTCACTGCTTTCTCCTAAAGTTTTATTATCGTAGTTAAGTCACAATGGCAGCTTCTGTGTTCCTAAATCCTTATTAGATCGCCGGTAGAAACAGAAGTGGCATATAATATTTACAGTAGCGGTACCTACATTTAAAGTATATTACTTTACTATATGGTTTAATTTCTATCGCAGTATTAATTCTTATTCAAATAAATAGTTTTATTATAAACGGCATTTATATATGGCAGTAAAATACATTTTAATTCATTCAGCTGTATTAGTATCTATTGGTTTGTCGCGGAGCGATGGCAAGAGACCTGATGGTACGACGCTCATTCCTTTGAGGCTGGGAAGGTTCCTTGTGTGGGATACAATTTGTGTCGAAACCCTAGCTGCATCACACATTCAAGCCAAAACGTCAATGGTGGGTGCGGCTGCTGCCAGTGCCGAGCAGGCCAAGTGGCGTAAGTACGAAAACCTGGATAGCAGTTTCATTTTTGTGTCTTTTAGAGTAGAGACTTTGGGACCGTGGAGTCCGGAGGCACGAGCTCTTTTTAAAGAATGATCAAAAAGGCTTATCGGGTCTACCGGTGATCTTAGAACGGGCCGTTACCTTAGCCAAAGAATTAGTTTGGCCATCCAAACGGGCAATGCTGCCAGCATCTTACGAACTGTGCCTGGCTGCGGTGGTTTCGAAGACATTTTAGATTTTATTTAGTTTTACATTTTTTAAATTAATTTTAATTGGACATTTAATTTAGAATTTATCCCGGGTTTCAATATTTAAAGACTACACGTAAACAAAACAGTTGTTTTTAAAGCTACATTAACTGAAAAAGTTCTTTTAAAACACGTTACTTTGTACAGGAATATACAACATAAAAAAATCTGTAGATCTAAATTGATAACACCTTAATTGAATGCTTTTATCAGAATATTTTAGTATCTTCTCTCTTAATTTATCGGTTACTATCGTTACTATATATTGTTTGTTATTAAAGCTGGAACCGACGTGCTCCTTCAAAACTCTTATCCATTCACTGACTCCATTTAACATTGCTTACACAACAATTAAACATTTTTTTTTACTGCTACGCATCTTTCAAGTTAACTGTTCCTTCGGGATGCTTTAAAAAAACCAACAAACGCGGACGATAGTATTATATATAGTTAAAATGTTTTGGTCGAACGAAGTAAGTTCGATTCTTGGTATTTTTCCTTTGTTAGAAATTCAAAATAAATGAATATAATTAGAACAATTAACAATATATTACCTAAATTATCATATTAGAAATGCGTGGACCAAAGCCGAAAATTGTAGATAAGCTAAGTGTAGCATTCAGCATTTTTCCCTGTCCTATCTCTCAACTCTGTATACCGAGGTACCACTTAGTATATCGGTAGGTATTTGAAAAAAATTGTAAATATAATATCAACATAGCATAGGTATTACCTTTTTTTCGGCCGGATGAATACACGTTACCTACATTGCGCATATCTCCACTTTTACTCAGCCTAAAAATATGTACCTACCGAATACCAACGTGAATTCAAATTCTCCAATCTTACATACATTGTCAAAGGGAAATTCTGATCTCTCTTGCGGTTATGTAACGTCATACCGTATGCCAGAGCTTGCCAATCATTTCCATAGAAATACCTATATATTGCACCTTAAGTGTAGATTTATATAAAGTATGTGTGTGTGTTACCCATACCCGGGCCATTGCGGGGCACGGGTCTCTTTTCAGAATAAGAAGAGACCCGTTTTTGGCCGAATTTAGGCCGTAATTTACCATGCTGAAAGTGCAGATTGATAGACTTGACACGCCTTTTGAAAAAGTTATAGAGAACTCATAGGCGTGCCGGTTTTCTAACGATGTAAAGGTAAGCAAGTGCGAAGAGTTTAATTAAAAACGCACATAACCCGAAAAGTAAGGTTTAATTAGGTGGAGGTGCGTGCCGCGGCCCGGGGATCAAACTCGGTCCCCTCAAAACGCAGGCCGATGTCCTTGTAGGGTGGGCTAGTAGTATGTACAAGTGAGCAAAATTTCAATATAAAACGTGTAAATGAATACTGAAATTAAGCGTTTAAAGTATTATACTTTATAATTTTAGTCTCTGAGACTTATCTGTGAAACCGAAAACCTAATAGTTTTTGAGTTAACCACTGCCATTGTTTTTACTGAAAGAAATCAGATTCATACCTAACATTACACGCTAAAATTAAAATCATGTGACTCCTGTCACTGTATTAGGTAGGCGTCGCGCAGAGTAGGTACTATGCGCGTGTCGGTCTTTTATCTTCAATGGGATTGACATAAATAAACACTTAGAATGTTTTAAATTTGTTTGTATGGAAAAATAAGTATGCTTGTTTTGATTTAATATTTTTACCAAGGTGATTCCTTATGAAACATACTTATACTATCCCATCCAATATCATTTCGAATTCTGTTACACATTGTATAACATAGTGTGTTAAAAAAGCGCATACCAATTTTATTAATGTACCTCTGTCAGTTGGTTTTCTTTTCTTTTGTCCTATTGTCGGGACCACTGTGGCTTTTAATTAAACTGAGTCGTAATGAAAAACTTCAAGGGACTTCAAATAAAGGGCTTCATTAGAGGCCTTAGAGTTAAATAATAATGCCGTTACTTTACATTGCCTTGTTAGTAGGCTTATGCAAGAATAGTTTAACTAAAGACATTACGGGATTTAATATGCTCTTATAATTAATAATAACAATAATAAATTTATTTATTCATAGTGGTGAAAACATTACAAATACCAATTTTACATAATTTATCTAATATACAGTTTTCTTTTTCAAATGATGCAAAATATAATAAATTAATTTAAAATGGTTGAACCAAAAACTAAGCTAAAATCTTGCGATTTTGGGGTATAGCTTTTGGATCTCTTCCTGATAGATGGTATCCGTTATTGCACATAATAATTTATAACTATTAAGTGTTACAATTTCAAATAATATAATTTTATGGAAAATTACAAACTATTATATTTATTTAATCAATTTTTTTTTTTTTATTTGAGTGAAGATAATTGAGATATAATTTAATAAGTGTGGCGAACTGTGTGTGTGTAGGTGTGTCTGTGTATGTTGCGGGTGTTTGTGAGTGTGTGTGTTGTGTCTGTGCATGTGTGTGTTTTGCGTTCGTGTGTAAGGATAGGTTTAAATATTGATACGTTAAATTTTATCTGGTAATTCTTAATAGTTTTACCGTTTTATCGTAATCTAGTGTCTGAAGCCAGGCCTTAACCTTTATTTTACAATTATGCTTTGACAAGGAATTAATTTTTATTTCCTTGCTGGCTGCATCATATAAGAATCTGCCAAGAAAAGTTTGGTGTTTCTGAGCAAATCTGGTTCGGCACGGTGTGACACCACAAATTTTGTCTTGTCTACGCCTTTAGGTAAAATTTTCTTTAAATTGGTTTTTTGCATGTTGCCGCATTATGCTGTTGTAAATGAACAACTGTCGGACGGCCAGGACTTGACACTGTTGATAGAGGTCAATCATGACCGGTTCTTTAATAATAATATAATAAGAAATTGAAACGACATTCGTAGATCAAAAATAACGTTAGGAAATATGTAGATTGTTCCTTTCAGTCATATCAGTCTGTTTTCTTACATTTTTAATGATTTTTCCTATCATTTTCAGTCCTGTGCGTTAATAATTTTTCTTTGTGGAGCTATTGAGATTTGACACGTTGGCCTTCTTAGTTTTGATTTAAGGAACTATTACAACGTAATTATTTTTAAACCCACGTTTTAGTGAATGTAATAAAACCGGTGCCTGAATTTGTCAATATTTAAAAATCAGTTACATTGATCGGGGTTAAACTATTTCTTTAAGGTAACAAATATTTCGCGATTAGATTTTTTGAAACACTGCAATGACATTTCACTTTTTTATTTGGCTATCGATCACGTTTACCTTATTTCGATATTTATTCTATCACTGAATGCTATAAAGTAACATAGAACCGTCAGAGCGACCAAAATTTTTTATTTCGCAATTTAATTTGTTTTCGAAATAACCTCTATACATAGTTCTTCTAGTAGGAATTTTAGGGTGATAGTATTAAGCGTAATATTTGCTCGTAATAATATATTTTCTATAGAATATAGACACCTTTAACATCAGAGTAAAATAGACGGCCGACTGGCGCAGTGGGCAGCGACCCTGTTTTCTGAGTCCAAGGCCGTGGGTTCGATTCCCACAACTGGAAAATGTTTGTGTGATGAGCAATAAGTGTTTTTCAGTGTCTGGGTGTTTATATGTATTTTCTAAGTATTTATGTATATATAATTCATAAAAATATTCATCAGTCATCTTAGTACCCATAACACAAGCTATGCTTACTTTGGGGCTAGGTGGCGATGTGTGTATTGTCGTAGTATATTTATTTATTTATTTATTTATTTAGATATAATTACCTTTTATTAAAGCTTAAATTCATCCATACTTTAAGTTTACACATTTAATGGGTATATCTGACTCCGCGAACTGTCCTGTTTGTGTAGTTATTGACGACATCCAAAATGTTTTGACGGAGTGTGAACGGAACGCCGTTGAAAGACAACAAATTTTTACTCAATCTTTGCAGGTAGGTTTGTACAATAGCATCTAGGCCTTCCCCTTATCAAAGCCTCCCCTTATTAAGTGTACATTATTGTGATTAAATTAGAATAATATCATAGATAGGTTTAAAATTAATTATGGGAGCGACATAATCACAAAGTGATAAAGCCCCCTTCAAAATAATAAATATATAAAAAAAAAAATAACAAAGCTATCTAGTCAGAAATAATATTTGTAAAATATCAATCAATTACTAATATGAATGGAATGAATGGATAATAAGTATAAGTAGAGTGTATATTAAGAACTAGCTAAACCTTGGCCAGATAACTTCGTAAACTTGGCATGTTTGGTGTAACTATTTTCATTGATTTGCTTTAGTCGCTAGATGTTTCGCCGTGCGCGCAGTGCGAATGTCCTATGGGCTGTTGCCACGACATAAGTCTGATATGAATTACTTACAATTCCTGTGCGATCATATGTTAAAGAAAGTAGAAATAGATTGTATGTAATAACACTAATATGTACTCTAAGGTGACGACAGATCAGAATGCAGTTAGGTAGTTGTCACTAACGCGACGGAAGCGTACCTATCGGGCGAGGCGACTAGTGGAATATAACGGAGAAAGGGCAGTTTTCAAATTGACACATGAAGGTTGAATTAATAAAGATAATCAGATTAGTATATCTTTCTTAAAATGAAAAGAGAGATAGATAGATAAATAGACAAATAGATACATCCTGCAATCGCTGGCTTACGACGCTCGTTGTTTCTCACCGCTTTTCCTCACGTGTGAACGTAATCGAATTAATGTTTTCCGTGTACTAACGAGTTCAGAAAAGATAATACCGTTCGAAATATCTTCTATTCTACAGCAAATGAAAAATTGCACGGTCTGCCCCGATGAAATTCAATTACTAAAAGCTGCGATTTCTGCAACTTTTCGCTGTTTATTTGCGCAGTTGTTCGGTTTCCGGTCTTAGTGCAATTACAAACGAAATGGTCATCAATATAGCTTGGGTAAATATAATTTTTATATTTTACTACATACATTGCTCTGAAACTAGTCCGCGTTTTTACGGTTTTGAAAAACCTAACGGGAGCCGTTAGCTTCACCGGAACTAAAATTAAACTCTGTATTGTGAATTCGCCATGGCTATGAATATCTTTGAAGCCAAACACATACCTAGGTAACAAAACAAAGACTATTTTTTTTAATACCTTGGGAAAGTTGAACGGGTGATTTTGCCGGATAAAAAGTATTTTTAATCCATTTCCAGGATCTCATACCAAATTTCATGAAGATAAAACAAATTACACGTTTCTTTAAGAAGTTTTGGATTTTCTGTCAAGAAGTTCTCAGTAAGGTCCAATCCGTCCGTGTCACAGAGCACGTTTAGCTATAAGACGGTTGATATCAGTAGCAGTAGTAAGTGTAATAATAATAGTGAAATCTCATCAACTCGCTTTAAAAACCTCTCTTAATTCCTCATTAAGTATTCCTCAAAAGTAATTGTAAAGTACTTAAGTATATTCCTCACTAATATAGTTAAGTACTTTACAATTACTTTTTGTTTTTAATATTATAAAAGGCTTAAATTTAAAACGGCCGGTCATGTAATATACTGTAACTAGAGCTCCGCAGAATAAACGAATGCACTAACTACCATTTTCAGTTATTTTAGTAAAAAGCCGTAATTGGAACATTTTATAAAATAAACAAAATAGAGCGACCTAACCTAATATAACATGGCCTATAACATGACCTATATGTTCAGCAAATATTATACTAACCTAAAAATACAGATTGGTAGGTAGTTGGTTGATTGGCAGATGGTTTAAAAATTTTCCTTACACTTCTGAAAGCCAGGCACTACTTCTTCTTTGAACAAATTGGCTGAACAGGGCGCTGCCTCAGCTTGATGCTGGGTCATATACGCATTGTGTTTGTGCTTATATGTGTGAATGTCTGATTGATTATTACGTAAAAAACAAACGACAAAGAGTTATATTTATTTATTTAACAAAGAGTTAATAGCCTAGAGGTTAAGATTTCAGGCTTCGATTATAAAAAAGAAAATAAAAATATCACTTTTACTCAGTTCCACGAAGCAAAAAAAGTAAATGATTTTTTGTATTAAATATAGAAAATAATTTAATTAAGAGCAAAGCAAATGGGTAGACAAGAGCAATTCAATAATAAACATCTGGTGCCCTTCTCTAAAACCGCCCAACATTAATTATCTTTTTGCTGTGGAAAATCCGAGAGCAAATAATCCACCCCTGCTTTCGGAGAAATAAATGTTTATAATAAATGATAGACACTTAAACATTTTTTGTTTTGATGATACCTATTTTTTTAAAATAGGGGGTTTTTATTTATTTTATGTAAATCTTTAGCCATTAGTAAATTTATAACCTTGGCCGGTGTCCAGTAGTAGTTATTAATAAGGTTACTGGCTTATTCTTTCAATCACCAGGAGCGTTGGGTGGCCATCATCATTTATGTAATGGCCTCTACGGCAAACGAAATGGCGCCACAGAATAATTGTGATCAGAGGGACAACGGTCTTAAGACTACATCGCGCTATCGAAGTTTATGCAATGCTCAATAGGTCCCGCAAATGTTAACTAATGGACGTCCAGTACTCTTTTATAGGGAGCTCCTAATTCCAAGATCTTATGCCGATATATTACAGAGAATGGGCAGCAGCGGCCTTCGTGCTAGTTGCTACCAGTACTATCTACTACGATCACCAACTGATCTGCCCAGCGTGGTGGTGATTATGGCCAAACCACCCCCTTGAAATAGGCCTTTTGTCCAGCAGTGGACTGTTATAGGCCTAAGATGATGTTTCAGATATTATGATTGATCGTGGAATGTAAAGCTAAGATGGTAGTGGATTAACGTGTTTGGGGTATATATTAAACACACACACAACAGTGGCATTATACCGAAACACTTAAATCGTTTGGAAGCTTCTTCCAGAGAAAATTCAGTAATTATAAATTTGAGACCTCCCAATTATAACCCCATCACTCATCCCTTCAGGCTTCACCAGTGAGGTCGACAAACTGGTTGGAACGTTAAATGTATCCTTATTATACAACTTATCACAGTATTACAACTAAAATCACTATTTAAACTAAATTAGGTTATTTATGATACGGCACCCAGATAGAGAAATATATACTAGGGCAATACCTACATCGCCATCTAGCCCCAAAGTAAACGTAGCTTGTGTTATGGGTATTAAGATGTCTGATGAATATTTTATTGAATAACTAGCTGACCCGTGTAACTTCGTCTGCACCAAATCGGTTATTACCGGAAAACACAAATAAAATGACATTTTCTAAAAATGAATCCTAGCTAGATCGATTTATGGCCCCGAAACCCAATGTAAATCGTTTCATGAAAGTCGTTGGAGCCGATTCCGAGATTCCAATTATATATATACAAGACTTGTTCGTTTAAAGATAAGCATAGATACACAATAATCGAACGAATTTAATAGTACTTTGAAGTTGATTGACGCTAATTAGTTGGCTTTCAAAAATTAGCTCATATTACGATTTTATGCTCGTTATCTTGCAAATACTTCGTACTTTGTTAATTGTTAAATTTAATAAGCTCACGGAATACGCTCGTAGCAAAGCGGTCGTCACTTCGAGTTTCATGGTTGGCACTTTCGAGTTAGCGTTCCGCTTACATTTAGGTAATGCATTAAGGAAGGACAAATTGAGCCCCTAGGCTTTTCAAACAAACTTACGTGACTTACTACTATCTGCGATCTAGTATATCGTAGTAATAGTCCAGATTGCCTAGTAGTCTAAAATAGTATCCAATCCAGAGTAGGCGTTAGACAAGTAGTAGTCTAGAATAGTAGTAGTGGAGCTATATGTGATAGAGCTCGTCCAGAGCTGCTGTGTTACAGCAGTGCCATGTTCCAATCTGAACAGCGTGGTTGTGGATTAAATTACAGGTATATAGACTCAAAACATAGGTACACGTAATTTATTTATTTCAATTATTTATTTGATTTATTTATACTCTTCATTTGCACACAAACAAAAATACAGAAGACGAATAAAAAAAAAACACATACAGAAGAAGTATACAAAAGGCGGCCTTATCGCTTTGTAGCGATCTCTTCCAGGCAACCTTAGGATAAGGAAAACAAAAGGATAACATACTGCAGGTTGTGCATATTAAAAAAAAAAATACATACTAATAATTATTCTTGTTATAAAGATGTATTATCTTATTTAATTTCTTCTAATACCAAAAGAACATCGCCTAATCTTATCATGTAGCTTCAAAAGAAATTTCAATTGTGTAAGATGTGCAGTGTTAAATGTAAGTAGTGAATAATATGTAATTTTGGAGTGTCAAAGTTCCCTGTAAATATAACTCTCCGAAACAAGAACGAAAATAGGTAAGGCTATGATGGGGCAATTTAAACTTGAAACAGAGTTGCAGAAAATACAATAACATTGTAAATAAAAATGTATAATATTTGATAACGGTATTATATTTTTCAATATTTCTATCTTTCACATCACATATCGTGGTTACATTTTACATGTCATTGCCTACATTATAACAAAAAGGTTTTTACAGTTAACTTCAAAATAATAATACTTTATTCTTATTCGATATAAATATATAGAAATATGTTATGGTAATAAAGCATCATTTATTTTTAATCTTATTTGATCTAATTCTCCGCTCACCTTATGAATATTGAACCGCGAGGCATCGTATGGAGCACCTTTACGATATGGATAAATACGAAACGCGTGGCTTCGTCGTTTCTATAACACGCCAGCAAAGATCTGGAATGCTCTTTTTCCCCAAAAACTGTTATATGAGAACCTGGCATTTTCTAGACAAGTACACTTAACATAAAGTGTAATCGTAACCAAGCGCTAGTCTTTACCTATATAATATACTAGCTATTGCCCGCGACTTCGTCTGCGTTTGATTTTGTTTGTTGATGTGGCATTCAATTTAGTTGTAGTACTAAAAAAATTAAAGTATTCGTATCGCTAAGCCTTAATTGAGGGGTTTGCTGCTGTCCGCTGAGGAGTTCTGTCCTCTATCTGCAACCACAGTTTGGGCAAAATTAAACACATATTATAAGTTATAACCTCTATAGTACAAAAATAATTATTTAAATCGGTAAAAATTTGTCGGAGTTATGGTGTGAAATCTTCAAACACTTTCATCCCCTCTCCCAAAGGAACCGAGCTTAATGTCGGGATAAAAAGTATCCTATATTACTATTAACACTTCCAAGAATATGTGTACAAAGTTTCTTAAGGATCGGTTTAGTAATTTTTGCGTGAAAGGGAAACAAATAAACTTACATTGACATTTATAATTATAATATTAGTAGGGATAGGGATAGGGATATTTGTTTTACCCTGGGACTAAGATTGTGAATTTATACCTTTTGTATTTCCCATAATTTATGAGAGAGGTCTCCGATGATAAGAGTCCAGGATACTTGAAATTTATATTCCGTTGCTACTTGAGTCTTACATATGAAAGAGGAGTTGCATAACTTTACTTATCCATACCTAAATATTTCTGAAGCACTTTATACGAATGTTGCGAATGTACGTTTGGTAACTGATAAAAAAACGAATTTTTTATATTGGTAGTTCAATTTTCGAGTTATGTAATCGGCCTATTTGAGCCGGTCAGTTGTGAGAGCTGAAAAAATTGAAAAAAACAATCATAATTCAAAATTTATTTATTTCAAGTAGGTCTAATATAAAAATATAATATAATATCTTTTTTTGTCTCGTTTTTCTAAGTGGTGTACAAATAAAGAGAATAAATAAATAAATAAACAAAAATATAAGCACTTTTGAAACATCAAGTATGTCTGTTTGTAGTGACTCTACCACCGGTTCGGATGGCAGATTCTACCGAGAAGAAGCCGGCAAGAAACTCAGCAGTTGCCCTTTTCCAACATCGTTTTACAATTTAACAATCTTTGTTCTATATTGTGTGAGATGAAAGAAGAGCGGCTTGCTTGAAATCGGTCAACTACGCTGTATAAAAAAGTCGGTTACCTACTGAATGGGTAAGTTTATTAATTGTGTTTTATCCCTTTATCTCCGTGCCTTAGACAGCACGATAAGGCATCATCATCATATCAACCCATTAGCGATCCAGGGTTTCGTCCCACAGTGAGAAGGAGTTTAGTTAATCACGCTGGCCCAGTGCGGATTGATTTACTCCACACGCATTTAAATAAAAAAATATATACTACGCCAATACACACATCGCCATCTAGCCCCAAACTAAGCGTAGCTTGTGTTATGGGTACTAAGATGACTGATGAATATTTTTATGAATAATATACATAAATACTTAGAATATACATATAAACAGCCAGACACTGAAAAACATTCATGCTCATCACACAAACATTGTCCAGTAGTGGGAATCGAACCCACGACCTTGGACTCAGAAAGCAGGGTCGCTGCAAACTGCGCCAATCGGCCGTCGTTTACTAAATATTTAAGAATTTGAGAACATTTCACATTTCAAACACAGGTTTCCTCACGATGTTTTCCTTCACCGTTGAAGCAAGTGAAAAAGTTAGAGGAGCTGGGATCCGAACTCGGCCCCCTGATATTAAAGTCGACTTCCTAACCACTAGGCTATTACCGCATCCACAGTTATTTGCACTAAGCTGATAATAATCTTTACATTAATGACAGACATTAAATATTTTGATAATGATATTTAACAAATCGAAAAGGTTTCGTATAAATAAAGACGCGACGTAAGCTAACGCGTTTACCTTTTAAAGCAACAATATTGTTGTTTTTCGCCATTAAAACTGATTTATGTGTCGTACCTTGCAATTTTTTAGCATCCGTTGTAATTTCCGCGGTATTAGCGGTATTAGGTATTTTGTAATAAAAACTTTAATAAATACTTACCGTGGATATCTTTGTTACAGTAGAATGATTTTAATCGTGTTTAAGCCTAAGGTTCATAGGTATAGTTTGCAATTTACTTTTTTACCGGTCCTAGGTGTTTGAATAGACAGCTGTTAACGCAATACGAATTCTTCTTTCATCAATATAATCATTATCAACATTACGGACCCACTATAGGGCACGGGTCTCCACTCAGAATGTGAAAGGCTTAGGCCATAGTCTAGTAGCTGGTCAAGTGTGGATCGGTAGATGGCCAAGTACGTAGACAATTTGTGTTCAACCATCTATAAACCAGTTAACTAAAAAATTGCTTATTTACTTGCACTTTAGATATTCAAAACCCTTTGTCTGGTGTGAGGGTTTCGACCGCCGCTGGTTACCAACCTACCGACAAAGCTAGCGTTCCGATATTAACTCGTCGAAACGGCTATCTTAGACGGCATCATCGCTTATCACTAGGTGAAATTGCAGTCGAAAGCTAATTCGTAGATAAAAGCGCTAGAATAATCTCCCGCGTCTATTAAACATGTCTAAAAACTTCATATCGCTACCACGCTACCACGGGATGGGATATTCAAAACTTTTGGCAGAGTTTTAGCGAGATTACTAAGCGATTAGGTAGCAAAGTAAACTCTATTTGTACCTACGTAAAATTACTAGTGCGCATCGAAATCTTTGCAATCCGCATTCAAAGAGCGTTTGAAATTTGGATTTGTGTTAATTTCACACTTCCCTTTGTAAATCTGTCTTGAAAGCTACTAATTTTTGAATTTTACAGGTCAATTGAGAAATGCCCAATACTCAAACACTAAATCGAACGTGAATTAGGATTTACCTTAGATTTTATCATTCTCATCATCATGTAAAATGTCAATAGACTAGAATAGAATAGAAAAACTTTATTGCAACACAACACAATAGTAAAAATACAAGGAAAACAGTAATAGTAGGTACTTAGTGCTGGGGTGCAAAGGCGGCCTTATCACTAAAAGTGATCTTTTAAAGGCAACCTGAGCGTACGAAGCCGATAAAAAAAGTGGAAAGTGGATGGTGCATAAAGTATGTTACAAAAAAAAAAAAAATTTACATAATCATGCCATTTACATATTAACTACACAAATACCGATATAAATTTATATATACTATAATAGATATATATGATATATATTTATGCTATTATAAACTTACATAATACTCAATTACATAGATAAGTAATATTTTTTTTTAAGCAATGTCATCATGTCAAATGTAAATATAGGGGATATAAATACCACAGTCTTGTGCCGCTTGGGTCCCTGCGACTCGCTTGATGTCATCCGTCCACCCCGTGGGGGGTCTACATGCTTAGCAGTCGAAATAAGCATGGTGGCAGTATTTCCCCGGACAATCTCCGACACAAAAAGCTCTCCCATTACTACCATCAATTATCTCATCAGGTGAAATTGCAGTCAAAGAGTAACTTGACGTGGAAAAAGTTAACTGCTTTAAACTGCGTTAACCGTAAACAGTACCTACCTATTTCCCTTTCCTATGAATCCAAAACCTTAAAAGTTATGACTTATGATAATAAGATAGTAACATATAAAAGTAATGATAAAATATATTACAGAGTAGATGCCGTAAACAGTACCTACCTATTTCCCTTTCCTATGAATCCAAAACCTTATAAAAGTTATGACTTGTGATAGTAACATATAAAAGTAATGATGAAATATATTACAGAGTAGATACAATGCTTGTCTCGTTAATAATTTACTAATTTAGTCTGCAGCTACCATTCAGTTAAGCAACTACAAGGTGTAGAAGTAAATGCTGAGCGCAGTAAAATGTTGAAGTGCGCTCTTCAAATTAGTCCGCGAAATTTTCCTGTCTCTACTTTACCGTTTAATTACTTTTACAACGTTAACTTTGTATTCTCTCCATATTATTTAAATTAAGTTAGGTATTCAAATTTTAGTACTTATCTACCTAAGTATTCTACGTATCGTATAATGAATATTTATAAGTGCGTGGTAATTTTAATTATATTAAAACACTAGCTGTTGACTTCGTCCGCGCTTGATTTTGTTTTTTTTTGATTTCATGCATTCATTTTAGTTGTCTAAAGAAATTAAAAGTATTCAGTATCGCTAAGCCTTAAATGAAGGGTTTGCTGCTTTCCGCTGAGGGTTTCTGCCCTCTATCTCCAACCACATTCAGATCTACACAAAGTTTGGGCAAAATTAAACACATATTATAACCTCTATAGTACAAAAATAATTATTTAAATCGGTTATAATTTGTCGGAGTTATGGTGTATAACCGTTAAACATTTTCATCCCCTCTCCCAAAGGTTTTAAGTATTCTATATTACTTCTAACACTTCCAAGAATATGTGTACAAAATTTCATGAGGATCGGTTAAGTAGTTTTTGCGTGAAAGCGTAAAAAAAGAACTTACATTGACATTTATAATATTAGTAGGGATTCTAAATTTTTAGATTCTGGAATATGTGTGTATAACTAAAATAAAATAGTACCTATAAGTAACGAAAGATACTGATATTACTCAGAATTTAGAACATACAGAATCCTCAGTAAGCCATTATTGCATGCAGTGCATTGTGTCCAAAAACAGGGAAGACTGCCTGAGCACGTCTCACTTCACATTTGCGAAATGTTGCTAGCTCACAACCTTTCAAATTTTCTCTCATTTAGAACATAAGAGGTAAAATAATTACTGTCAACCGCTGAATGAATCACGTCCCTACCGGCTGTTCGAGAAACAATAAGGAGTGGAGTGGTTTTTTAATGCTTCAATATTAGTCGCGTTCACGGAATCTGTATGTTCTTAGTTCTGCGCTAAATAATATATTAGCATACATAACATAAAATACCAACACAACATCATTATTATTATAAACCCATTAGGGGCCCACAACAGAGCATAAAGTTCCGTTTGACAGCAGTGATCGAGATTTACGTCTGTCGCAAACCTGTCGTGTGATACGTAATCACCGGTCACGAGATCATAAGATACGGTCTTCTCACAGCAAGAGAAGGGTTCAGGCCACCACGCTGGCGGAGGTAGACTTCACACGCTCTTGAGAATATTATAGAAAACTCTTAGGCGTGCGATGTTTTATTTCACCGTCGAAGCGAGTGATAATAAATTACTTAAAACGCACATTACTCCGAACAGTTAAAGGTTTGTGCCGGGGATCGAACTCGGTCCCCCGAAAAGAGAAGCCGAAGCCTTATCCACTGGGCTACCTTCATCCTAATCTACACATTAGATTATATTCAATTTTGTAATCCCATACTCACACGCGTACCTACAAGTTTATAGTAGGATACTTTATTTCTGTTTTAATTAAATTTTAGCAAAATAGGTATAAATAGTTAACTACTTACTTCTTACTTAAGTAGGTACTATCTTAGCCGTACTATGAAGCAAAAACAATAAAGTCCGACGTCTCTTAAACAGTTGACATTATGCAGTTCAAGACAAGAATCCAATTTAACATAGCCCGGGAACTCAGCTGTATTAATTTAACAAGAAAATTTCTCATTACAGAATATCGCACAAAGTTTTATGGCACATAATTAAGATACCTTTCAACAGGGTTTTAGGGTCAACAATTTGACAATTAGAAAGTAAGTAAGTAAGACCTAGGCACTGGGTACCAACGTTGTAAGCAAAATCTTCTAAGCTTTGGGCCCAACGTTGGACCCACGTTGGTTGGTAATAACTTTTGGGAAACAAATGTAGATGATGTTTGTTTAGCATAGACAGAGCAAAGTCCTGTACCGAATTAACTATCCATGCATATCATCAATAAATACATATTAACCTACGGAAACCAAGTTCGCTTCCCGGCACGCACGTCTGATTATTTGGAGTTAAGCAAGTAACATTTGCTTTTACAGTGATGGAAAATAAAGTAAGGAATCTTGCATGCTCGAGGGTTCTCCATAAATGCGTGTGAAGTCTAACAATCTGCACGTGGTAGACTAAAACTTAGTAATTCTGAGACCAGTGCCTTATAATAGGCCCGTAATGGGTGGATAACGATTATTGTATCCCCTCACAGTACATGCTGACGGTGACAAGTTTTACCTACAGCCAATATTGGTACGAATGTTGGAGCTAGTGGCATCTTCTCGATTCACATGTTTTGAGAACAGTATTGGGGCCAACATTGTGAAGCCAGCCTAATCCTTATCACCGTATGTTGAATTCAGATGAGTCCATTTGCATTGCAGATATGTAACAATACTATCTAGATTCACGCCTTACGACATTTATAGGATTTAGGGCCAGCAGATTAACGAAGTAAATTAGCATAGCGTAGTTTATTTGGTAAAATAACGATCATTGTATGTATATACTAAGCCTAGGAATTTAGATGTGGGCTGCTAACTAGCTAGAGGTTTGATCATACTAAGACAAAGATCATACAAATAATATCAATGCTTTTTAAAATAAACTTAAATAAAATTAAAGGCGCGATCATATTAAAACCTAACAGATATTTTTGACTTCGAAAAAAAAAAAAATTTATATGTTTGCTGTCTCAGAACATCTCGATGGCCTAGATTTGCATGTTATATTATGGAGAACTCTTAGGCGTGCGATGTACTATTTTACCGTCGAAACGTGTGGTATTAAAGAAATTACTTAAAACAAGGTTTGATCATACTAAGACAAAGATCATACAGATAATATCAATGCTTTTTAAAATAAAAGTAAAGGCGCTATCATATTAAAACCTAACAGATATTTTTAACTTCGAAAAAAAAAAGGATGTTATAAGTTTGATCGAATTGCTGTCTCAGAATGCCTTGATGGTCTAGTTGTTTATATACGGATCACGAGGTGCTAGGATCGATTTCCAATAATAATTAGATAGTACCAGCCCATAGGTACGAAATTGGCCGTAATCACCAAAGGTTAATACTAAAAATCTCGAACATGTTTTGAACAATGTTTCGATAAATTATTCATATAACATAGATATAGGTACCGATTGACCGAGGTAGTAATTGACAGGACAGCCAGATGGGCCCCCCGACTAAAGAACTCGACTACGAACAGAGCAACTCCTCACGGGGCATGTAAGGAACACCTAAGTGTTAAACCTCAATTGCCTGTCATTACAACGGTACGGCGCGGCGACACAAATAGGCATGACAACTTGTTCCTCACCAAAGGTTGTCCGGGAGATTTCGCTTAAGCGATAAGACCGCCTTTACACATCCAAACTAGCTTTTAAGTTATTTATTTTGTTTTTGTGTGTGCCATAAAGAATTAAAAAAAAAAAAACAATTCATTGTTGTTGGTTTGCTTATCTTCCCAGCCAAGCTTTCAACATTCAATTTAATTGTAATTTCACTTTATAGACAATTTTAAAACGTCAAGTCTGTCTAAACTCAGGATCTCAAAAAAGAGATTATTCTTTAGAAATTAAAGGAAAATTCACATTTGGACGATCAAACATCACCATCATTATTATAAATCCGTTAGCGGCGCCTTACAGTAGTCAGATGACATCTCAGATTGAGAAGGATTTAGGCCAGCATGGTGTACTTTCGGGTATGCAGATTTCCTCACGGTGTTCTCTTACCCCAGTAAAACATGTGATATTTAATTGATTAGACGCATATGTCTCTTAAAACCCGCGATCGGGCTATGCAAGGCATCATATTGTGAATATGAGTTGCCACACTGTTAACATATAACCTTACCTAAGTATGGTGAAAATCTGTTGTTGAGAGTTTTATTTGTTTTCGTATATCGTTGTTGCTTTAATTTTGCACGAGTGAACTTACCCTTGTTACTTTTCCGCAAAGCTGATTACGGAAGCTTTATAGTTTCAACGGAATACCTTATAGTTCGGAGAATAGACAGGAAAACCTTTTCATAGAATAAGTACTTAAGTATGCTGCTACTATAGATTTTTTTCGAAATCCAAGATAACCTTGGACTGGGAAAATCACCTGCTGGTTAGTTATCATGTAGTCTAAGTTGGGAGTGGGTAAGCTATTAAGGATATGGCACTTTTATTGACCCATGCCTAATTCACGAACCAGTGGGTCCTGTCTAGTAACTACAAACAGACGACTTGACGTGACTTTTCAAATGTAGTATATTATTACGCCTACTTAAAATACATTTTAAATTTTGGATTTTGAATATTGAATCAGTTGTTGGATGTATAATACACCCGTTATTTATATATCCAAATAATACCCCACAGGCGAAGGGATCAAAAATGTAACTGACGATCCGTTTAAAATGTCAAAAAAATTGTTAACAAACAACGTGGCCTTTCAAAGAAAGAACTTAGATAAACTAGGTACTAATCAAGATGGTATTTTACACGTTCCTATTATTAACTGAAGCAAATAATTTATTTTTGAAAACTCTATTTTTTCTCCTTTTATTTTGTACATCACATCACATTAAGGACATAAACCTGGTAATAACGGAAATAAAACGAAAGAAACAAAAGACGACCTTATCGCGTAATAGCGATCTCTGCTAGGCAACCTTAATATTGGCAAAATAAGAAGACGGTATGTAAGAAATAAAACACAAACTAAATATTAAAAAACAGAATAGTATCATTAATATTAAACGTCTTATCAGCATTTCATAATCAGCTGATCTTGCTAATTTTTAACCCTCGACGTAAAAATGACTGGTGAGATAGTGTGTGTGTGTGTGTGTGTATGTAGTACGTCGCTCCCGAACGGATGGACCGATGTTGATTTTGTTTTTTTTATTTGTTTGAACGGTTGATGAAAATCAACCCAAGATGGCCGCTGCTGATTATATATTTTTTCACCACTCCCTCAGTATGGGAACCAAATGAAACAGCTTGACTAGTAGAATATACACTATAAAATATTTGAAATTCAAGAACCCACCATAAAATAACGAATTACTGGTATCAAACGAAAATTTTTGACTAGTAGAACAATGTACAGTATATTGAAAGTTGGGGTTTTTGTATTTCTTAATTTATATTTTATTACACGCGACTTTCTCTGATTGCAATTCGTTTACCTACGTAAAATTTTCCCACACAAACATTTCTTTCCTATTTTACACCCTCGAGGGTTGTTTAAAAACGAAACACTTTTAGAAGTATTTTATTTAAAACTATGCAGAATGAATACCCTAATTTCAAAAATATGATATTTTAAACACCTCTTTAAGGGTAGATACATTTTCGAGAATATTTTTCTTAGCTGGTATATCTTGAATCTATCTTCTAAATGTAATATATCGAAAATTTAACTCACTTTGGAAAACATGGGACTCCTTTTCACAGCCTTTTCACCCACTTAGGAATAAACTTCCACAGTAAAAAGTAGCCTACTTCTAAGGCCTAACCATGCTACTGCCCCAGCCAATGCTCTATCTGACTCTGAATATTCCGTCAAAATCTGTCCAGCAACTTCAGGCACAAATTCAAAAATAGTTTTGTATATTAGTATTGTATATTTTTCCAGTATTTTTGTAAAAAGCTGTTAAAACATTTTGACATTACAAACAAAATTTTGAATTTGAAATTTTGCACCGTTAACTTCCTGACTTTCGTGGATTAAAGAAAATTAAGCTTTATTTATAAATACTTATATATTAATATAAATAGATATTAAGAGTTCCTTAAATCCTTTTAGTTTTTTTAAATAATGAACTTGTGACAACTATTACTTGAGACAATTTGGACACCTCACCTAATGTTCACTGTACACAGACATTTTGACTATAGTTGCTCTTTGTAAAGATTTAGATCAGAAATACAATAAAAATCTCACAATAAACATTTTTTTACCTCTTTTTGTTCTATAACTCTATCGTAATTCTATATGTATGATTGTATCATATATTATGTCATGCACATGGGTCTCAATACGTAGATTTCTGAATGTCAATAAGTTTCCCCGGGGAGATGTTATTCAAGAAAATATGTTCAGCCAACTCTCTTTGTTATATAACTTGGGGAAAACCTATAAAATTATAGCAGCAATGTTTTTCTAATTTCGCTCGTGAGAAAGAACATAAATTTGTGTAACTAATATGATGTAGCATTAACTTGATTCACAAAGTTCTGGATTATTCTGCAGTCAAGTAATTCTCAGTACCAGTATGACCCTGGCGAAGTAGTGGGAATTACAATTTTTGAACCTCTCAACGACCTTTCAACGAAGTCTATCCTAAAAGTAGATTTGTTGATTATTTAGGGCGTAAAGGAAAGACGGACAAATAAACAAACATGATTGTTTGTTTATTTGTCCGTCTTTAGTGTCACATTCATAATATTAGTAAGGATTGATTTAGTGAGGAGAAATCCGACATGTCGGAAGGATGCAGTGGCTATTCTATTTTAATGAGAATAAAAGTCATTAGTTTTTTCAGTAGTAACTAACAACTTGTATTCTCATTACATATCTTATTTATAGGAAATAATTGTTATAATATCTTTAGCATAGCGTTGAAAAATCAAATCTCTATTTGATAACAAATAAAGCAAAATCGTGTATGCTATAATCTTGCTGATTAATATGAAATAACGATTAAATCAGTAAAAATGTATACCCAATATTATGATCGAATTCGATGCGTAGAATGTTTTATATGTAATTTTAGTTTAAGTTCAATTATTTATTAGTTGCTAGTAGGGGGTAGTATAAAGCGGTGATAGCCCAGTGGGTAGGACTTCGACTTCACTTTAGAGGGGCCGAGTTCGAATCCCAGCACGCATCTCTAGCTTTTGTAAGTTACTTGCATTTTAAGCAATTAAAATATCACTTGCTTCAACGGTGAAGGAAAAAATCGTGATGAAACCTGCATGCCTGAGAGTCCTCCATAATGTTCTGAAAGGTGTGTGGAGTCCACCAATCCGCACTGGGCCAGCGTGGTGATCTATCCACTTACTATTAGGTGGCCCATCTGCTTGGTCCATTAATTAGTATTACTATAAATAAAATCTAAAACTTAATAATTGTAACGTTTTACAGCCGTTCCAATGGAACGGTTTATTATGGTACGGCCAGTTTTACAACCAAGTTGTTAAAAGCACAGATGTTCCACAAATTGCGGAAACTCATAAATTGGTCAGGAAAATATAATGGTATTTCAGTTCCCAAGTTGGTATTAGACTAATAAGACTCATTTCAAACTAGCTTTTGTGCGTAACATATAACCCACGATAAAAAGTATACTTTTTCACTCTAGGGCTTTTAAATTTTTTAGGTTAATTTTTTTGCATTGAGAATTTTGCGTAAAATCATGAATGGAACGAAGCAAAGATGTGAAAAAAGACAACAATGAGATTGAAGAGTGATACAGTTATAAATGCAGCGGTGATAGGCTAGTAGTTAGGGGTTCAGTCTCCCTTTCGGAGGGACCGAATTCGATCCCCGGCATACACCTGTAACTTATCTGAGCTATGAGCATTTTTAATTTAAAAGCAATTAAAGTTTTATTAACCGATAAAAAAAAAATCTTGAGGAAACCTGCATGCTTGTGAGTTGTCCATGACGTTCTAAAAGGAATTCTACGAATCCTCACAATGCCACCGTGGTCGACTTCGGCCGAAAGCCCGCCTTATTCTGAGAGGTGTTAGAGATATATACGAATAGACTAATCAGTATGATAGATAGAAGACTTACGAGTACCTTCTCCCCACTCCTCTCTGCTCAGATAAGCTCTCTTAAGCATTAAAATGCCCAAAAAATCTCATGTTTGTACGTGAATTCTCGATGGAAATATACAAACGCTTGTAAAACTGAGATAACAACGTGCGAAAAGTCATAATGGTATCAAAAACTTTGTTATCCTTCATAACAAAGGGGAGCAGGTCTATCTTTACGAATTCACAACTTCGGTAATTTCGAAAATCGCCCCAACAAATACGCACGACTTGAAACTCCAGTAAAATTTATACTAATGGCCTCTTAAGGCTACCACAAACTTATGTGGTCCCCATATCACTTTGTAATTTCCTTTCATATACTTACAACCTATACTTATAATAAAACTGTAACTGGACGATTTCTGTACATTTAATATACTTTGAAAATTTTGATCGGGGGATGCTTTTTAATCGATACTAAGTCCAAAACAGATTTTTATTTAATTTTTGTCTGTCTGCCTGTCTGTCTAACTGTTATGGTTAAGTCACAATAACTGCTTTTTTATAATTTTTCTTTCAAAACACGGGTATAATCGTAAGACGTTGACATTCCTATCATGATATTAATCCTTATCCAAAAAAAATAGTTTTATAAATATTTATTTTGATTATATACCTGCCAATTCCTTTTTAAATTATTCAAATTGAATATCGCTTAGAAGTTGCGGCGGGTATAGATACGCTAAAAGCAAGAAAAATGCAGCGGGCCGCGAATAACATAAATTGGAAATAAAACTGGACCTGGTAGGTAGCGCTGCAATTCGTTTCTTGGTTTTTTAAGATATTAAAACCTCTAATAGCCGATTCGGTGCAGACGAAGTTGCGCGGGTCAGCTAGTAAAATAATAAAATATATCTTCGACTTTTAACATAACTTTCATTTGTCCCAAATGCGCGACCTGGCGCGATGTTATTCTATTTTTAAACGTTTGTCCCCTTTTAAAAAACGTTAGAACAGTTATGCAGTGTTTTGTCACTTTTTTTTTGTTTTTTCCCTTAGTTTCACAACCAAAAGAAGGCTCACAAATGGCGGACTCGTTCCTAAAGCATTATCTACCAGCCAAGCTTTAGACGTCCGAGAAAACCGAGTAAAAAAACAAATTATGATTACAAAAAGTAATAATACATTTAATAAGCGGGCTCCAAATTTAAAAGACCATTCAAATGTCAGAAGGATTCAAAAAACCTACGTAGCTATTCTTACATTATACCACATTTATAAGGGGTTAAAGTATAACTAAAACAAGAACAACCTATGTGTTTGTGTGTAGCTAAAAACCTTCGCTAGCATATGAAATTGTAGCTATTAAGCTGTGTTAATTCGTAGCTCAACAGCTAAACCGGACTAAGTTTTGAATAGAGATAGCTTGCAACTTTGTAATTGACTTAAAATATTGGTCAGCGTGGGATAGCAAACGGTTTATGCGGGATTAAAAAAAAGCGAAACATAAAAAAACGTTCGTCCGTCTGTCTGCGCGAACCTTTAGCTATAGCCACCTCGCTCACACTTAAAGATATTGATAGGAAACGCTTGCCGAAAAGACGGGGAGATGTAATGGTCGTAATTTGGGAAGGTTCCATTTGCAAATTGATCTCCTTAAGGTTGTACAAAGTTTTGTTGTTCAAACTTAGTTGTGTTTAACGTTTTACTCCAATAACGGCATAATCAGAAGTACTTAAGTGATTACTGAAATACGTTTATTGAAATGCCGTCATTTCCTTTCGTAATCAGAACCAAAGTTTTGTTTTGTTTATTCCTGTAGGCCTATCACAGGCACTTATGAAGCGTTCATACATATATGTTTACGTAATTGTAAGGGGATCGTGATAACTACGTTCGTCAACTTAAACCTAAAGCTACGAGGGTTCCAAACGCGAGAAACCAACACTTCGCACGGTATGCTAGCGACACGTCCTGCATTGCAGCGCCTTGTATCCATCAGTCTGAGGCATCGGTGTTACGTCTATATGTCAGTAATTAAACCTGCACCATTCTCTTTAATAATAATAATAATAATAAATTTTATTTCATTACCAATTACATTTTTAATTAATACCTTTAAACCGGAGCACAGCGATGCTGCTTGGCGGAAGAAATAAGCATCGTGATGGTACTTCACCTCGTCACCAAAAGTTTTACTTTTACTAAAATAAGAGTAGAATAGGAGTAGCATTTTTGCTACTCTTATTTTACCGCAATAGGGTGTCCACTCTATAATTTGGGAAAAAGTTTTTAATTACCTATCACGAAAAGGGTGCAATTAATATTGCAGCATTTTAACAAAGCAGTATTTTGTATTTACAAATTTAAATACTTACCTAATAATCCGTAAATGAGATATTTTATGGCGAACGCAATGAATATTGTCAAGAATCAAAAAATGCTTTAAAATAACATTGTATCTCTTAATATTCAATTTGCGTTATAAACTGTGTTGTGGTGTACATTCCAGCAAACGAAAAAACATCTAGCTAATCCACTCTTTAATACGTTAACTATTGCGGAAATCACTAAAAATCCTGCGGAAAAAGTATCCTATTTATGGGGACATAGGAAACTTTTAAGCTCGGGAAAAGGGTATTTTGGAAAAATGGCAGTCAAGTAGTAAGTATAAGCATTCATTTCATATAGTTTTGATTATAGAATTTACTCTAGGCCACCACGCGCCTTAGTACCATTGCTTGAATCAGAGTTATTAAAAAATTACAGTTTTACCTGAAATTATCATCAAGATCATCATCTCTTACCAACCCATGACTTGCCCACTACAGGGCACGGGTCTCCTCCCACAATGGGTTTAGGCCACCACACTGGCCCAATGCGGATTGGTGGACTCCACAAGCCTTTGAGAACATTATAGAGAACTCTCAAGCATGTCCATCATGCTTGAGAGTTCTATTCAAGTATATTTGAATTGCTTAAAAAGCATTTAATATAGAGATGCGGTCCGGGATTCGAACTCGGCCCCCGGAAAGTGAAGACCAAGTCCTAGCCATTAAGCTATGACCACCTTGGAAACATGACACTTATCAATCATTTTGTTTTGCACAGATTTAGTATGCGAGAAAAGTTATAGCCATCTACTAGTAAGCAATAATATGAATATTAAACCCAAATGGAAATCCTGATAATAACATTTAA
Source organism: Pararge aegeria (assembly GCF_905163445.1). NCBI lineage: Eukaryota > Metazoa > Arthropoda > Insecta > Lepidoptera > Nymphalidae > Pararge > Pararge aegeria. Next base: position 9,218,019 of record NC_053193.1, read on the forward strand.
CGATGCTTGGTTTATTGCCAACCACAAACTGAAGTTAAACCGATATTTAAACGGATATTCTCTATGGTCCGGAATATAATTTTTCATTACAGATCAACGCTCTTATTCGAATTATATATTTATTTTTTATTGCATTCTCATTTTTAATAATCAAAGACCTCGTGGGCTAAAAAGACGAATAACTTAACACTTGTTTAAAACTTTGGTTTGCACATGACTAGTATAGGACTCAACCGGAATCCAGATATTTGAAGTCTTGGCCAACCTACACAGAAGTAAGACACATAAATTTAAAATTTAAAATCCCAGACTTTCAATATAGTGTTGACTATTCAATATAGTGTTCAGTATTCTACTATAATTTCTTACCCTTGTTCTTACTATTCATGAAACATAGCAAAGAACACTCCAGAGTCACACCCTTTAAAAAAAACCAAATCCAAATCCGACCATCCGTTCAGGAAATACGATGCCACAGACACACTCACATATACACACACACACACGCCACACACGCCACACACGCACACACACACACACACATAGGCACATCAAACTTATACCACCCGGGGGCTACAAACTAGAATGGATAAGCGATAAAAAAAATATACAAAATAATGGTGGTTTTTGCGTCTTGTTTTTTATGCTTCTAATTTCCATTTCTAAGTTCTTACGTATTTTTTGGTGTACAAATAAAGAGTAGGTATCTAGAATTAAATATATAATCGCTTTAGGAGATACGGATACCATATTTATTATGCATAAGTACTTCAGCATTCGTCGACTTTAACGCAATTATCTTCCGTCTATCGCACTAAGTAGCTGACGCTTCTTAACAGGATTAGTGAACTTCCTGTTAGCTTGCAACTTGTAATACGGGTAGTTCGAAAATCTTGTTCTTAATTTCAGGTTATTTTCTTTTTACAAAGTGTTTCATGTTTTCTGTAGAAATTGATTCTTAATTGGATCACTGAACTTAGTTATCTCGACTTGTAATAAGTACTAGCTGCTCAAAATCTTTTTTTTTATTTTACTATGATTAAATAATTTGATCACTTTGTATAATCATTATTAAATTTTGCTTCTCTGTAGAGAAGATAGAAGATAGAGAACAAGATAACACAAAATAAGATATGCACGCGACCATGAAACATAATAACATAACCTTGAGGGAAAATATATGGATTCTGAAGTGAATTAAATTTGCTGGTTTCAAAAGCAGAGCTGTCGTTTTCACACTGAAGTCTGTGTTGTTCCTGCAAAAGTATAGCATTATTTTAAGACATATCAACTTAGTTTAGAGATTTGCGTAGAAATATATAAGCGCCATTATCTGTAAACTCTTCGTTGCTCATTAGCATTTTCTTACGGTCTTTGCGTCCCTTACAACTAATTTTGCACTACTTCTATACTTTGTCTCTAATAGACCATCATATACGAGCCAATCAGTAAGTATGCGTCTTTTAATAAGAAGCAAAGGCTCTTTCAGTGGTTAATATTAAGGATTTAAATTATTTAACAACCACGACAAATTCGTAATTAATGTTTTTGATGGTAGTGTGACTAACACACCTTCCACCTTTTTTTTTAAATATATAGAACGACAATACACACATCGCTGTGTAGCCTCAAAGTAAACGTAGGTTATGTTATGGGTACTAAGATGGCTACAGAATATTTTTTATGAATAATACACACGAATCCCTACTAATATTATAAATGTCAATGTAAGTTTGCTTGTTACGCTTTCACGCAAACACTACTTAACGGATCCTCATGAAACTTTGTACACATATTTTTGGAAGTGTTAGAAGTAATATAGGATACTTTTTATCCCGACATTAAGCTCGGTTCCTTTGGGAGAGAGGATGAAAGTGTTCGACGATTTTACACCATAACTCCGACAAATTGTAACCGATTTAAATAATTATTTTTGTACTATAGAGGTTATAATATGTGTTTAATTTTGCCCAAACTGTGGTTGAAGATAGAGAACACAACTCCTCAGTAGACAGCAGCAAACCCCTCATTTAAGGCTTAGCGGTACTGAATACATTATTTTTTTAGATCTACAACCAAATTTAATGCCACATCAAAAAACAAAATCGAACGCAGACGAAGTCGCGGGCAAGAGCTAGTACCTACTTATATAAAATAAACATACAAATAAACACCCAGACACTCAGAAACATTCAAATACTTTTATTTGCTTAAAACATGACAAAGTATTATACTTGTTTAGTCGCAGTCTACGACATGCAAATCTTAAAGTATCTAAGTAGGTATATTATTTTATTATACATCACAACTCAATTGCAAATATATTAAAAATAATAATAATAATTCATGTACATCACAGAAAAATGTTCCAGTTGTGGGAATCGAACCCACATTCTTGACTCAGAAAGCAGGGTCACTGCGCCAATCGGCCGCAATGTTCATTGAAAAAACGGCTCCATAAGTTAATTCGTCATCTAAACAACCCCAAGCGGTCCACTGTTGGACGTAGTCCTTTCGTAAATAAATAAGCTAACTCCGCAATGCCTACTGAGTGAATCTGAGTCTACTTTACAATTAAAAAAAATAATGAAACGAAATAGAAAATAATGAAGGGATGGCAACAATAAGTAAAGTAAACCTTAGTTCAGTCAGGAACCCTGCATGCTGTGAGAGCTTAAAATTAACTAAGACGTAAAGCCTTTTATGAGCTGCCGTGTATTTCTTAAAACAATTAACTCCGACGTAGTAAGATAATAGACGAGCAAGATTTCCGTAGCTCTTAGGCGCCCTTTAATAGGATTAGTGAACTTCTCATTAGCGTTATTCTTGTCATATTTGTTTGGAGGAATTTTCGTTCATAGCCTATATTAAATTATTATTCCACAAGATTAAATAAAAAAAAAACGTGTGTGTACTTATGTACACGCGTTAGAAGTTATACTTCTTTGGCGGAACACAATCAAAATCTTTACAAAAATTTTACCTTTCGCCTTATTAATTAATTACAGTTGTAAAAAAAAACGACACTAACATTAGAAAAAAATTGATATATTGAAAGTTTTATTATAAAAGCGTTATCTAATTAAAAAAAGTTTATCTAAATATCACATAAAAATATTTCTACATAATTAAAGAAGTGGACATAATAAAATTGGAACACTAATATCTAATTATCGGACGACCAAGTTTCAGTCGATAACAAAATTAAAGATTTTCGTGAAATTGAATCAATTAAATCACGGGAATAAGCCCGCAGATATTGACAATTGAAAGTGTACACTGTCAAACCTTATAGCTAACTTCAGGGTGTCGGTTTTTTGTGACGGTGTGCGCTCGCATCGTAAAAATTTACTCTCATCATTTTTCTATAACGCGCCAAAAGAAGTATAACTTCAAAAAAGATGTCCGTTTCAAAGCTAATAATGGCTCTGGTCAATATGACCCAGCATTGTCTTCAAAAAATGATAATGGACAACATTTTTAACCACCGACGCAAAGAAGAAGGTATTTAAAAGTTAGACGTGTCTGTCTCTGAATATGACGAAAAAAGCCCAGTGGGTAGGACTTCGATTTCACTTTCGGGGGGGCGAGTTCGATTCCCAGCACGCACCTCTAACTTTTCTAAGTTATGTGCGTTTTAAGCAATTAAAATATCCAGTTGGTTCAACGGTGAAAGGAAACATCGTGAGGAAACCTGCATACCTGAGAGTTCTCCATAATGTTCTTAAAGGTGTTTGAAGTCCACCAATCCACACTGGCCCAGCTTGGTGGACTACGCCCTTCTCATTGTGGGAGGAGACCCGTGTTCTGTAGTGGGCCGGTATTGGGTTGATATGATGAACATTATATGGATATTTAATGTATCTTATGCCTAATGTAACGCTTAATTAATTTACAATACCTTTCTGACAAAGGCTTTTCCAACTAGGCTTGTTTTTAAACAAATTCACACAATCGCCATACAGATGAATTTTGTACAAAATCCGCAAACCTTTTCCTTGGCTTTCCCAAGAGATTGTGCGTGAGAAACATAAATTCGCTACTCATTGGGCGATAAATAATATCTGCATTATTATTCAAAAGACCCGTCTGTTTGAAATATGGTGCAAGTTTATTGTATACCGTTTATAGTTTGAAATGAAAATTTTAAACGCTCCTTATGAATGCATTATTAAAACTTGTCATTAACACAAGTAATTGTAACTCGGTCGGCTTAATATAAGTAATCATCACCATTATCAAGAGTTACGTTGTAGCCCAACACGCTGGCCAAATGTGGAGAAGTGGATATCACATGCATTTGAGAACATTATGATTTCCTTAGAGACAGCAAGTGATGATAAATTGATTAAAACACACATAATTATGTTTTCCTAACTCGAAACTTTTGAAGTGCGTGCCGGCGAAAGGGAGAAATCATATTATGATAACATATACACTGTATCCGCGTAGTTTAATTAATAAACTTGGTAACTATAATTACTATTAAAACTTCAGTTATAGTGTACATTATTTTCCTAGCTGCATTTTATCTGCACACTACTAGAACTGTTTGCAGACTACACGCTGACTGCAAACAGATAGCGTAATCGGTTGTCATTTACACCACAGATTTATCAATTTTCAGTTGACTTCCAATGCAGTCGATCTAAATTTCCTCAAAAACTAAAGGCGGTTGAAACTTTGTTTAATCGCGACATAACAAAGATGGGTCTAAAAATTGTCTCAAACTGTTTTCGTCGTACACTTTTTCCTTGTCATCATTAAAATTCAATGCTTCACATATCCTGCATAAGTGGTAAGACTTCGAGCCAAAGTAACCATGTTCATTAGCGATTGCAAAGTCATTCCTCCATCGATGATATTTGAGAAGAAGTGTCTCGTCTTGACTTATTTTGATCATGTCGTATGCTAATTTTTGTGCATTTTCATAACTGTCTACGTGTAAAAACGAGTCCGGTGGCAAAAGCTTTTCACAGACGTCTATTGAGGGGCCCATTATCACAGGTATCGCGCCTTTGCTATAGGCATGGTAAAACGATTTCTCTGTCAAATATTCATCGCATTGCGAATTCTCGAATACTAAATAGAATAAATATTCCGACATCAACTTGCAATCTGCTCTGAAATGTCCAGGACAGCTGAAACAAATAATGTTACGAGTACAATCCTATCTTGGAAATCGGAATATTGCTTCGGGTTTTTGTGTGCAAAAGGAAAACGTTTTGTAAGTTTTTGACAAAGTAGGAAGTTGTAGATATGCGTTATAACACCGGTCTAGATACTAGTGTTTCCTACCTAATCGCACTCTGCCCCTTAAGAAAATGGTTTGCCGATCTATCCATACAATTAATGTTGTGAATCTAATTGGAACTAGAGTGCAATTGCGTAAGATTGTTTTTGTTTTTATACACTAAATATGTTGTGTTTTTGATTATACAAGGCTATTTTTAAAAAAAGGTAGGAATCCTACAATATTATCACTAACATACACACGATTCAGAGAAGTTATTAAAATCTTCAGTTTACTTTTTTATGAAAAATTACGATACTTTTTTCTTTTAATAATATACTTATTATTATAAATTTATGTTACTGTAATAATCCTTGACCGCTTTTTGACCTTAAATGCAATCACAGCTGGTTTTATGGTTGTCACTGCGTAAATTTGTATGACAACTTTGTAGAATTATATCGATACAAGTATTAATCTTTTGATAACGCTTAGATTTTTTTTTTTTGATATTAATATAAATGTAATGCCTTTTTGAGGTCGTCACTATCGACCCATTACCGGCCCTCTACTCGGCGTGGCGTGGGACTCCTATCAGAATGAGAGGGGTTAAAACATTAGTCCACAACGGCCACTGGTCAAGTGCGGATTGGTAGACTTCACACGCCTTTGACAACATTATGTATGGACAACTCTCAGGCATTTAGTTTTCTTCACAAGGTTTCCTTCGCCGTTAAAGCAAGTACATAATATTCGAAACATTTTGTGCCGGGGATCAAATTCGGAAATCCCGAAATCTCAGGCTATTTTACCACTCTGTTCATTTCTTACGATAGCTCTACCTTAATAATAAGTAAAAAATAAATAAATAATAATAATCTTTTTTTTTATAAATTTTTAATAGTGTATTTTAATTTATTCTTAAGCATTGTTAATAATTTAAAAAAAAAGGAAAATAATAAATGATAGAAGTAAATAACTATAAAAAGATGTATCAAATACCTGTTTTTATGATTCAACGAACATTTTCCATACACATCAACTGTCAAATACTCCTCCAAGCGCTTCAAGTAATCCATTCTTCTAGATACACCACAATTTGATATAAGAATTGTAACCAATATATCCGTACGTTTGTTATCCCAATACGGAACCAATGTAGACAAAGAATCCGCTGTTATTCCACTCAATATCGGCTTTTGTAAGGGTATCGTTCGGCCGTATGGTACAGGCACGTCGGAATCGCTTCTGAAAAATATTTCCTAATAAATCATCGCAAAAATAAGTAGGGTTTAGTGGTCGAGGAAATCGGGAATTTATTACAATTTGTTGTGTGTCGAAAAATACGGATTGTATTGTTTCAAGAGAGGTATTATTTGTAAATGGTTTGATGCTCAATAACTCAAAAGTATAAAACAAAATGGATTTACGAATAATTATGCTAACCTGAAAAAAAGTTTTTTTTTATTTAAATGTTATTATGACGAACACTGAAAATAAAATCACATTCACATAATATAATAAACAATTACAGTTAAAATAAAACTAACTATTGTATACATGGTATAGGTACAAACCTGACTTATTTGAAAGAGTAAATAAAATGTCCAGCTTTAGCTTATAAAATGCTCCAATATTTTCCATTTAAAGTAAAACTGTTCTTTGTCAAATAGCGAAACAACGATAAACCACATAAATCTAAGACTACTTTTGCTTCTTCTTTATAATAAACAAGAGCAAATACACAGATTTTATCAAAGGCAATCTTTGTAAACAACCCAGTACCAATTGCAAGATGCGACAAACGCGATACGCCACACGGCGCCGAGAGTCTGTACAAGGTAATTTAAAGACTGTCTTATCTCTTAAGACCTCTTCATTGGAATTTTAAGAGCTCTTTGCACAGCTTATCTTACTATACCTATAGAATATCGTGTGTGCGAGAAAGTCGAACTTAACCGAAAACATAGGAGTTCCAATTAGGTACATCTCTAGATACGTAGACGGCAGCGAAATGTATATAAACTAGATATGAACACATTGCTCAAAGTCATTGTTACGGCAGTTATGTTATGAGATAAGAAAGTTGACCCCCACGGTTTACGAACAACAACAAGGTATAAGGCGATATATATTCTTGTTGATGAAAATAACTTCCAGGAAATGCTTATAGGAAAGCTTTTTTTTATCACCCTACAAGTTAGACCTTGACTACAATCTCACCTGGTGGTGATGAGATGATGAGATTTTGAGTGATGATGCAGTCTAAGATGGTAGCGAGCTAACCTGTTAAGGAGTATGGCAGTTATATTAAACCCATACTTCTAATGGGTTTCTACGCGACATCGTACCGAAACGCTAAATCGCTTAGCAGCACGTTTTTGTCGGTAGGGGTAACTAGCCACGGCCAGACCAGACCAAAGAAAGTTCTGGAAACAATAAATTCCCAAGTCTTCCCTGCCGGGAATCGAACCCTGGACCACCAACTTAAAACACTGCTGCCCCAGGGAGGTCAACAAAATGTTTCCATATATGTTTCTTTTCAAAAAAAGAAATTCACAAAGGAGGAGGAGCTAATGACCTTATTTCCAACACGGTACTCAATGGTTGGTGGGCTTTAACGATTCCTATCACATTGTCTGAAGCGGTGAAGCGGTGATAGCCTAGAAGTTAGGACTTCCCAGCACGCACCTCTGACTTTTCGAAGCTAGGTACGTTTTAATTAAAACATCACTTACATCAACGGTGACGGAAAACATCGCGAGGGAACCTGCATGCCTGAGAGTTCTCTATAATGTTCTCAAAGGTGTGTGAAATCCACCAATCTACACTGGGCCAGCATGGTGGACTACGGCTAAACCTTTGTTATTGTGGAAGGAGACCCGTGCCCTGCAGTGGGCCGGTAAAGGGTTTTATATGATGATCACATTGTCATAACGTGCTCTCCGATTCATGGAGTTGTACAATGTCAAATTCCTAACTCCAGGCTGGTAAGTACCTATTGGTAATTTCTGTGCAGAAAACTACGTAACAGATTTTGGGTCCGACCCGGAAAACTAACATAAGACATCGGGACTGGTAGCGCAACATGTGACCTTTTACACAGGTATTTAAATTTATTAAATATTTGTGTATTTATTGCATAAGTTAAGTACGCATACTTTTGTAGTTTTGTTTAATAATTACTTTGTGTACAACCCATCCTGAGGTCGCTTTCAAAGATCACTTTAAGTTATAAGGCCGAGTTTGCACCCTATATAAGAAAGACGTGTTAGTTACAACATTTATAACTCAAGAACGGCTGGACCAATTTTTATGATATTTGATTTTTTTGGATTTCTCTGAGACCGGTATAGGATGATAAGTATTAAAATATAACATTCATAAAAAAATTAATGTATAAAATATATATATATAAATATATATATCTACAATAAGGAATAAGCCAACCCACCTGTATGTCATGGACCAGTTAAAAACATCAGCCAGCCGTGCCAGCTCGGGTATATTTTTCGCCATTGAAAACGAGTGCACCGGAGACTCGTCGCTCAAAAATATCCATCTTTGCTTTGAGTTCCTTTTAGTTTCATTCGGAAATAGCCCGCGTTGTATGTGGATAACCACAGCATCGGCTGTGAGCAACTCTCCGTCATTCCCTGTGAATTTACAGTTCTTAACACTGCAATCAGTGAGAGGCTCGCTTAATCTGTAATGTCATAAATCACAATAATAAGAGCTACTAAGGTTGAAAGTCAAATGACACCTTATTTAAAAAAGCCTACGAAAGGCAGTACTGATGCACACCAATCATCTTTCACAAGATAGTGAGATGATGGTAGAATTCTCTTAATTCTAAATTTAAAACTAAAGCCAGAAGCCCGTCTCATCACCATCAGTCACTGTTAAAATAATAAATAAAAATAAACTGCGTGCATTACACATCACCATCTAGCCCCAAAGTAAGCGTAGCTTGTGGTATATGTACTAAGATGACTGATGAATATTTTTATAAATAATATACACAAATACTTATATTATACTGATAAACACCCAGACACTGAAAAAAATTCATGTTTATAACACAAACATTTTCCAGTTGTGGGTCACATCCACGGTCCTGGACTCGGAAAGCAGGGTCGCTGCCCACTGCGCCAATCGGCCTTCAAATTATTCATGCTTCAATATTATATGTTTAATACATCAAGTATAAAAAAAAAAATTGTTCTCTATTGTTCTCTATTGTTATTTTTATTAAATGACAAAGCAGGTGGCCCACCTGGTGGCAAAAGGAAAATCATCGCCTGTAAACAGAGAAATACTTCTCAGAGCATGCCATTAACAATGTTCTGCTCCGTGTCTATTAACCTGAGGCGTAGGTGTTGGAAGCCTCGTGTGCCTCTAATTACACGGGAACGTAAAAGATACTTTTAAATTAATTTTGACGACCACAATGGCGCAACGGTGAGCGGTATGAATTTAACTAGGAGGTCCTGGGTTCCCTTCAGGGGCAATTTGGAAATTTATAATTTCTGAATTTTCTCTGGTCTAGTGGGAGGCGTTGGCCGCGGCTAGTTACCACCCTACTACAAAGACGTGTCGCTAACCGATTATGTATTCCAGTGTGATGTTGCGTCAAAACCGATTAGGGATATAGCTACCATACTCCCTAATCCGCTCACATCTTAGACTGCAACATCAGTTACCACCAGCAGGGCTAGCACGGGCGGGATATAAAAATTATATCCCCCGATTATATCCCCTGACAAGGGATATAATTAACGTGCCCACCTGCTAAATCACTTGAACATGGAATAGGAGATGTTTACCCCCGTTTTTAATACACATAAATTATATGGATATTATTCCACTTGTGTGCCAGTGCTCTGAGAGTTGATAAAGCTGTGGGAGAAGATTAATTTATATCCTTTCCCGGGGATATAACTGTCTCCTGCCCATGCTAGCCATGCAGGTGAGATGCAGTCAAGGGTTAACTTGTAATATGGAATAAAAAAATTATTAAAGAAATCCTATAATGGGATTTTTTACAAGCTTACGTTTTATATAAAGTAAACATATTACTAATGTTTATAGAGAAATCCCCCATAACTTCGTATGTCCATTTAGATTAATTTGAGCTTCACTAATCTTGCCAGAAGGGCTTTGATGTTCTAAATTGTGGTAATAGTTACGTTATCCGATGAATTCATGTTAATTTTTAATGTTATAGATCGATTATCGTATCGCTATCTAGGTATAACCACTAAAAATAATTATGAAGTTAGGTATAATCGATTTTGATCTCTATAACACGCAAAGTACGGACACTAGAACTTATAATTGACACTCCCTTCCTCGGTCGATGCCTACAAATTATGACTTCATTCTTAATCTTATGACGTTAAACTTCGTGCAAACACGCACGAATTATTAATGTCTACCTATATTAAATACCATGATTAACTATATACTTACTTAAATGCTTAGATTAATGCGTGATCTAAAAAAGGTTAATTCACGGCTAATCTATGAGTCATAAGATTTGCCGTCAATTAAGTTTTGACATCACAATGTTAAGTAACTAAGTACTAAAATTTGACGCTAAAAACAAATAAATGACGCATGATCCACAAAGATATTTTTTTCTATGTTCTGTAGCCTAATACACTACTTAATATGTAATTCCTGACTTATCCGCTTATTCAAGAATCAGTACTCCGAAACAGTGAATTCCGTCTGGAACGTACCGACAACTATCTTTGAGGAATCTCACGGATAACATTTTCAATGTTTTAAATAGATAACTATGGATAGATAAAGTCTATAGAACATAAGAAGGATTAAAAAATACATGCGCTAAAATATTCGCAAATATCGCTTGAAGCGATCTCCCCCACCTCCATAACGTTTGGTTGGAGAAACTATTTTAGTTTTGCTTCAGATTGGATAGAATCAGGGGTTACTTTGCTAAATTCCATGAAATATTGTGAATAAAGCTTAATTTTCTGAACTTTGTTTCAGACTTTTTAATTTTAACCTTAATAACTTTTTGTCATCCAAGATGTGTGATAGCACAGAAGGAGTTTAGATACATTTATAATTATTGTATTGTTTTATATGAGTCCAAGCTCCAAGTTTAGCTGTTTCACAAAATCGACGTCTTATGAAAAATTAAGGATTATAACATAACAGCAATAATTATCTTTATTATTCTGAACCTTGGTTTTTAAGCACATCACAAACTATAAGCACAAGTAAAAATATAAGCACCTTAAAATGTAAGTGAAAATTTTACACTACACGTACCCTATCCTTAAGTACCTTAATTTTTAAAAACGCCTAAAACATTGAACTCAGCTTCAAATTAAAGCGCATTTCTAAATTTATTCATTTCTCGATCACCATCGCCATATTAATCGCTTACCGCCCCTCTACAGGACACGGGTACTATGACATTACACAACTTTGAGAACATTATGGAGAACTATCAGGTAGGCTGGTGCGCGTTGTTTTACTTCACCGTTGAAACGAGTTATATTTTAAGTGCTTGGAACGCACATGACTTAGACAAGATAGAGGTGCAAATTGGCATCCGAACTCGGGCCCCCGAAAGTAAAGTCGAAGGCCTTTACCGACTGTGCTACCACCGCTAAGTAATTATAATTCATCATAATTCATATAATTCATCAGTCTTATTAGCTTTATAAGCGTTGTAAGTCTATAAACACCAAGTCAAAGATTAGGAGCATAAGCTTATCAGTGGCGTGCGTAAAGTACATGGTAGGCAGATGATATAAAATGAAGAAAATCTCCATTACGAGTTTTAAAAAACCTAAGGAAAAAAAACTTAACCTAAACTTGTAAGAGTTATGAAAAGCCTACCCTTACGCATTTATAACTCGTACTGGACATTTTCTTCATTTTATATCATCGGCATACTCTGTGCATACCCTCTATGCACGTCACTGAAGCTTAGCACAGTTCAACGTAAGCAAAGTTTCAGTTCGCTTTAAAGATCTGAACATCATAGTTTAGATACTCTTTGTTCTTTTAATTGGAATCGATATATAATATGATTCTGTTAATGTCCAAAAACACATTCTTTATTCTTATACTGACCGTTTGCTACTGAAACTGTTGACGTGGCGGTTCACCAGCCATTTCCAATACTTCCATATTAAAACTACAAATGTTCGGTTCTGTCTTTCTTGTGCATATTTAATGGCACCACGTGAGTTATTTTGAAACAAAATTGATCCTAAATTTGATGTTCTCCAATTCTGAAACAATTATTTAATTTGTTATTTTCTTTTCATTGCTTTTCAATTTTTTTTTGCCATGCATATACAGAGGAAAGATTTAAAAATTTCGAGATTCGTAAGAAAATTAGTTATTTATATGAACTGAATAGCATAAATAAATAGCATGACTAATGAATTAGGCGATATACCTATGTATATTGAAAAAAAAAACGTTTCACCAACTCTTAAATCTTACTACTGGTGAGCTGTTGATGAATGCCTAGGTATCTCCTTACATGAGCTTTACTTATTTAGGCATTAAATGAATAAATAAATAATTAATATACTACGACAGTTACTCACATCGCTATCTAGTCCCAAAGTAAGCGTCGCTTGTGTTATGGATGAGAGTACTGATGAATATTTTACTACTTAAAGATAAACACCCAGACACTAAAAACATTCGTGTTCATCACACAAAAACATTCCAGTTGTGGGAATCGAACCCACGGCCTTGGACTCAGAAAGCAGGGTCGCTGCCCACTGCGCCAATCAGCCTAAAAATTTGCCTTGTTCGTCGTTAGTAAAAATGGGCATATAAAGTTTTTCTAAAGGGTAAAAGTAGGTTTTAAATATGTTCGACGACCTCCCTGGAGCAGCAGTCAAGTGTGGTGCCCAAGTCTTGGTGACTTGGGCACCACAGCGCCATCTCCGCACTTCTATCCCCGGCTGGACAATTTGGTATTTATAGTTTTTATTTTTTTAATCTGGAGGCTTAGGCCTTGGCTACCTCGCTACCGATAAATACTTGCCGCCAACGTAACTTATATTTTAATATAACTGCTATAGGTACCTACCCCTAACAAGGTAGCCCGATACGATCTTACGGCCGTTTACTGTATTCAATCTATCTATTATCTGTCGGTAAGTTGCTTAGCAAAGTTGTCATATTTTAAAAGTTGTAAGGATATTTTTTGAAAATTCAAAAAGTTACAATGTAATTAATCTATAGATTACGTATAGATTTAATATTGAAAATGGACGTTAGACTGCAGCATCGCTTACCACCAGGTTAGATTGCAGTCAAGGGCTGCTACAAGTTGTAATGGAATACAATAGGTAAAGGTAACTTTTGTCACAAAATAAAACCTAAGTGCCCTAACATAACTATAATTTTTTAAGCAGAGCAGTGTGTGTGGGTCGAAGCTTAAAATCCCTCCTACATGATATAAAAGAGGGCAGGGTATGTACCCGTACCTACTTGTGTCCATGGAAAAATGAACACACATTGGGCTAGGCTTATAATAATGCTTAGTTTATTTGATAAAATAAATTTTAAAGTTCACCTACCTGTCGCTTTTCATAATATAAATCGACAATTTGTTCATGATTATAAGAATTACTGAGTCTGTAAGTATTTTCATATCGCACATCCATCCACCGATTCATATCACTTTTGTAAATAGATTCAAATTTAATTTCGGGTTTATAAACTAATAGTAAAAGTAGGCATATTAACAAAATTATGAACAATGTATTAAAAGAAAAAAACCTTTTGAGCACAGTACTTAAATAACGCATTTTAGATAACCATCAACAGTTCAATACTTAATTCTTACAATAACACAAATTTAAATCCAATTCGTTTGTACACTTGTGTTTTTATGTTATTATCTATGCCACATTATCACAGTTCCGAATTCCGTGATCGAATAAGATATCGCGGGCTGCCCGTTGTAATCAAATAAGTATATCATAATCAAGGTGATAAGAGTTAAACTGAACAACGAATTTCAGCGTTTTTTCTTCACGAACTGAAATTACTATAATTGCAATTCCGTACCTACCTAACAAACGCGCACATTGGTGTCACTATGGAAAATGGAAATCAGATCATACATTGTTTTCGAAATGTAAACTTTGTGTCTTTTTATCGGAGAACAATAGCTGTTAAATCATATTTTTGTTCCGATACAAGGCCGTCGCCATTGGCTCTGAAATTGATGTAATTTATACCAACTGCCGCAATGGTTAGCATTTCCGTCTGCGATTTACGAGTTCCTGGGTTTGATTCCCAGATCGGGCAATAGTTAGGCAATGAGTTGAGAAATTCTCGGTACCACCCGATACTGTCGGAGAGCACTCCAAAACGTCGGAGGGTCCCGATTATGATCATAAGTGTAATACGGCACGGCACGTCTTTGTCGGCAGGATGGTAACCACCAGACCAGACCAGAGAAAACATATACTAAGTTATAATTACATTCTTAATTGCCTCTCCTGGGAATCGAATCCAGGACCTCGCATTTGTAAGACCACAGGGTTCACCACTGCGCCAGGGAGGTCGACGTAGGTATGATATGTTAAATATCAAAGTCAAAGTCGAATATTTCTTACAAGAATTACAAAATTCGCTAAGTAGAGAAAAACACAAAACCAAGCACATTACACGTTGTAAGCGCACACTATAGATATAAATCTGTAAACTATACAGTTTATCTAGGTACCAGGCATAACTTAATGCAGCTAAAAAGAAAAATGTTCGTTTAAGCGGGTAGTAACTTTGATGGGTAATCTCATAGGGATCGATTTATATAATAAATAAATAATAAAAATAAACAAATATACTACCAAATTACACACATCGACACCTAGCGCCAAAGTAAGTGTAGCTTGAGTTGTGGGTACTAAGATAGCTGATGAATATTTCTATGAATATAATAAACAGAAATACTTATAAATATACAGATAAACACCAAGTCACTGAAAATCATTCATATTCATCACACAAACATATTTTAGTTGTAGGAATCGAACCTACGGCCACGACCCAGAAAGCAGGCTCGCTGTCCACTGTGCCAGTTGGCCGTCAGTGCATGTATAATAAAAAGCGAGGTCACGTTATGGTTCTCATAAAAAGACTCAGGGTCACTACTCAGCGGACGATGGAAAGAATTATGTTTCGAGTATCCCTACGTGATCGAATCAGGAAAGAGGGGATCCTTAGAAGAATTAGTACCAACAACTCTAGGAGTCGCAAAGTTAAGGTGTCAGTGGGTGGGGCACATAGCTCGGAGAACCAATTGACATTGGGGTCCCAGGGTGCTGGAATGGAACCTCACACCGATAAACGCAGCGTTGGTGCCGATAACCCCCCACTAAATGGACAGATGACATCAAGCGAGTCGCAGGGAGCCGCTGGTGGCACAAGACATGTATTTTGAACTCCCTAAAAATACCTATCTCCAGCAGTGGACTTGATTAGTACACTATAATATTAGGACTAAGAACCGCTAGACAGAACTGGTACAAAACACAGGATTCCAATAATTAATAGGTTCAAATCGATGCGAATTCGCTCGCACAGATAACTAACTTAATAATAATTATAAGTTGTAACAGCATCACCCAAGGAAGGAAGCGAGCGCAAAAGCTCGCTATGAAAAGAGCCCCATAGCTTGAATACATAGGCAGCAGGGTGATTACGTATCTCGCGACAGGCTTGCGACAGGCGTAAATCTTGTAATCACTGCTATCAAACGTCACTTTTCCATACAATAAATACCTAAACAAGAGTGACGTTTGACGACTATTGATATTGTGTTGGATTGTGTCAACTAATTCATAATTCATATAGACATATTTGAACTGGCGCGAATAGTCACTCAATTGACGCGAAACTAAAGCAGCGCGCATCCGCCGACCGCCGCAGAATTTTATTTAAATCTGTCTGTATTCATCTGAATCGGTAAGAACAACCAACAACCACCAAAACAACTCGTAATAAACAAACGTATTGGTACTCTGTAAATTGTGTCATAATATGATTCTTGTGTTGCGATTGACTAATGTTTGCAACTATTTTTTTAAATTATCGATTATTAAGTTACTATTTTTGAGAAGGTACCAGAAATTGTTGAGTTCAGACAGTTTTGTTAACATCCCTAATTGGGAATTCCCCGTAATTCGTAATCGCATTGCATCATCCTGAGAGCATTATTGTGAGTATGGAGGGTAGAGGTAAGGAGGATCATCTGTGTATATGAAAAAGTGTCGTCAAAATGTATTAAATTAGGATGGCGCCACATTTGCATCAAGGTAACTCTTAAAAGAAGCGCCAAATATAAATATTGTTAGAATAGGCTTGAAAAATAAACAAGGAAGTAAGGTTATATTTACCACAATATTTTGTACAACGTAAGTTGTTGAAATTCTCAATAATTAACTACTTTAGTCGATAATGACATTAAATTTTTTAACTCGGCATACTTCAATTCATCTACGATTGCTACACTCATACCATACCCTGTGCATCCACCAGCGCCATTGTGGAGGATTTTTGAACTGTTATTTAGCGCATACAACTGGACACTTTTTCAACTTTTCTCCCATATAAGATGACTCTCCTTACCTCTACCCTCCATAATTGTGAGGCATCATCACTACGAACGTCAAAGTCAAACATTGATTATAATGACTTCACTTTGCTGTCACGGATCACTTTGTTTACTCACGTTTTTTTCGGCGGGAAACTTCGTACATGGCGGACGCGGTTTTCTCAAATTTTTCTTTGATTTTACTGTAAACTCGTCTTGAAAAGGATTTGGTGTTGTTTATATTGAACTGTAACTTGGCCTGTCAATTTGTGCACACGTGTTAGTGAGATTCCGGTGTAATTTCGGTGTTTTATGTGAATTTACACAGCAGCAGAAATAGTTGTTATTGGTGATATTCGTATAAATCTAACCGTATTTGGTGTTGGTTAAATATTTATTATGTGTCTGTAGTTATAGTGTTTCCAGTAAAATGGATCTAGATACACCTCCTGAGCCGCCCGACCCGGGGGCATCAGCCTCGTCTCGCAAACGACAAGGAGAGGATACCAACGTATATGCGGCCAAAAAAACTATAACTGATCCTACTCTGGTAAACCCATCCGTTCAAAGCCTTTACATACATCCTTCCTTCACCGAAGGCGCCAAGTCATACTCTGACGATGATAATGGGCCTTTTATCGTCCAAGTCTCACGGGAAGTGGAGGACCCATCCTCTGGAGCGTCATTACGGGCTATAAATTTCGGTCAATTCTTGCACAAACACAAAATTGGTTCAATTATCCACGACGGCGTCAAAAATATAGGCCGCAACAAAATTACTGTAGAGTTTACTTCTGCCCAAGCTGCCAACAACTTTCTGGTTAGTCCAGTTTTGAAGTTATGCAAATATAGAGCTATAATTCCCACATACAACATAACCAGAATGGGGCTGGTGAAAGGAGTTCCCGTGGACTGGTCGATGGACGAGCTTGTTGATTCGCTAGAGCTCCCGCCTGGCTGTGGTGAGGTTCTGAAATCAAGGCGACTGAACAGAAAATCTGTCACAGAGGGTGTCATCACTTGGGTGCCTACCCAATCTGTTGTCCTAACCTTCAGGGGGCAAATGCTTCCTGCTAAGGTATATTCATACCACACCTCACTGCCAGTTGAAACATATAAACTTCCAACAATACAGTGCCAGAACTGCTGCCGTTTTGGCCACATTAAAACAATCTGCAGATCTAAGCCCAGATGCTACAGATGTGCTCAGCCCCATACAGGTGACTCATGTTTGGTCATCAAGGAATTATCTACATGTTTACACTGCTCTGGTAGTCATTTTGCTACTGATAAAGACTGCCCAGAATTCTCCAGGCAGCAATCTATTAAAATGGTCATGTCTCAGAATAATAAATCTTACATTGAAGCATCATCTCAGTTTCCTCCTGTCCGCAGGTCCTATGCTGAGATAACAAAAGAAATGTTTACTCCTACTAATGTAACTTCCTCCAAAACCTCCTACCGGCAAACAGTTTTCCGCTCTCCTCGTCCCCGAGCTCCTCTAGCAAAGGGCTACGATAAAAAAGCTGTTCAGACTATTGTCGGTGATTACTCCTCATCCCTTCCTAATGGATGCGCTCTCAACAACAATGTTGAGAACCCTCCCTCCCAAGGTAAAATGCTTGAGTTTATCTCTGAATTTCTACTTAGTATTGTCGCTCCATGTAGTGAAATTCCCTTACCGCCCAACGTTGCCAAAAACTTAAGCCAACTTTTTAAACTACTCCAAAATGGGCCCAATAACCCTGCTACAGTGGAACTGTAAAAGTTTACGTCCCAAGAAACATGAGTTAACCTTCATAATCCCACCATTCTTCCTCCCAAAGTCCCCCGTCCTTTGAGTGTTAAATGTTTTTTAATGTTTGTTTTCAGTCCTTATTGTAGATTTTTATGTAAATATATAGTAAGTAATAAAATTAAAGTATAATGTACAAAAAATATCCGTGTAAGATATATATGCATATGTTGTCTGTGTCCTTAGGTTAAAGAGCTAACTAGCTAATAACAACTATTTCTTGGTACAAATTCAAAATTAACTTTTCATTAGTTTCACCGATCAATCTCCTTCGTGCCTTCTTCATCTACAAGACATTGGCGAAATACCTTGTGCCCAGTTGGCGCAGACAAAAGCCATAAACAAGAATTGAATTGAATTGTTTACTCACCAAATGTCATCAAAAATGAAAATATTCCATTGGGAAATCTGAAAGAACGGCACTGTTATACTTGAAAAGTGCGCAAAATATTTGTAATGAAAATTAAACATCTGTAATACCTACATAAATTGTTTTTGATTTTATTACATCGGAGGTTATATTTGTGTAAAAGAAAGATGACCGAAATTGAAAACAATCACCTGGCTCTGGAACGATCGCAATTAGAGTTGGAACAAATCATGCAAGATGGGAACCATGGAACTGATGCACCAATTTTATCACCGGTACAAATTCAACAGGAATATTTTGAAAATCTCCCTGAATATGATTGGGTCAAGTAAGTTTATTAAACTATTTTGTAGGTATGTTCATTTTGTATGTTCAATTGTACACAGAGGGTTATTTGTACGCTACTAGTTAAAAAAACAGAACAAGAATAAAGAAAACATAGATAGAAACAGTAGCACGCAGCACGTAGCAGTAACACAGATGGCATAGTTTTACAAATAAATGTGGCATAATGAAGAAACCCCTTTTCATTGTGGGAGGAGATCCGTGCCCTGTAGTAGGCTGGTAATGGTTTGATATGATGAATGAAAAAATTGAGAGGAGTAATGCAATGGACTGATCACAGGCTCTCAAGCAGAACACTGCACAGCTAATCCGATGATATACCATGTTTTTTTGTAAGACCCTAAATCCATACTAATGTTATAAATGCAGTAGATAATAATTGATTGATACTTTACAAATTATATTTGGATTTTATCCTGAAAAATCGTCTGGGTTTTTTTTATTGCTAATACAGGGTTTATAATAATAAACTTTGTTGCTAAAGCAACACAGCCAAACTGATTGTTACAAAATTTTATATTAGCTCACACCCTGGACACAGAAAATATATTAAAGCTGGGGGAAACAAACTATACACACCATTGATATAAGAATCTGATAAACCTTGACTTGCAAAAGAGTGAATGAAACAATACAGACAGTAGCAGAACTGTGCAAAACTGAGGCTAACAAATCTTATATGAAATTCCGTCTCCATATGGTCTGTCCCCACCACACTTTACTGTTGAAGAACTACCTTACCACAAATATTGTCATGCATTATCCACAGTTCTGTCCAGTACAGTCTAAAGGTTGATCCTTTATGACTATACTGATAAATCTTATCTTTAGTTATTAATTACATAATATTTTTAGGTATGAACTCAGCAATCGTAAATACCTGTTACAAAATATAGCGTTTGCCTTGTTTGGCAGTCCAAGCTTAGAAGGAGATATGTTTGATCCTTCTTTAGAAAATTCTCATCTTGAAGGCTACACCTCTCGGCAAAAAGAACGGGTCATGAATGTTTATGAAAAATTATGTGAACAAAGTAAGAATACACTTTAGCTTAATATAAATAAAAACATCTTTTGGCATTGACAAACACAGTTGTCCATTAGGAGAGAGGGAATTAGAGCATTGACCTGTCACTCTGCTCCAGCGCAGATTGATGGACTTTTAAGACTATTACCTTGTCATGTTGGTGACTAATAAATGATCCAATGTCCTCTCTGAATGAGTGGAGCTCCTCAAACTTAGTATGTGGCAAATATTGGCCCAACTTAATGATCAAATCTGGAATCCATGGTCAACTTAATCAACTACTAGACTTACAAGGTAGTTAGAAATAAACCAACATATAGAATGCAAGCAGGTGTTTAGATGTATGGAATTTCATGGTATACAATGTACATAAATCTAAATTTACTATATAATCTGCGAAAAGCAGGAAGTACTGTATAATGCAATTTATAATTTCTTCAATCCACACTAAACAGATCTTCCAAAATGTACTGGTTTTACTTGAAAACTAGATAAAATGGCAAATTTTTCACTTAGCAATCATTAATTGTAAAGTCAACTTATTACCTTATACCATGCAGTTTTTCCTACTTTTTGTCCATATTATATAGCTATTCAAACCTGTTTTTTTTCTATATATATATTTTCTTACCAACTCTCCAAAGATTTTCATTAACATATCACATTAAAATGTAAATATATATTATGTTATAGGTAAATACTCGCAAAACAGTGAAGACATTTTCATGTCTGTGTTATTAATTGTTTGCGCAAAACCTAAGCCTGTGAAATTCTATAAGATAGAACCATCCAACCATTGGTTGGACTTACACCAACGGACTGATACTGATATTTGGTGTACTGCTGTGTTTCGCGTGAGAAAATGTATCCCTACATTAGTTGGAGGTGAGTTTAAAAGGGACTATTAGTTCACAATAGTAACTTTAAAAATAAAGTGTACATAAAGCATTAAAATGTGAACTTGTTATGTGTTATTCATGTGTATGTATGCAGACATTTTTACCCTATTAAAGAAAAATAAATATCTATGAAGATTGGGCTTATTTTGTTAAAAAAACATGTTCCTTGCTCAGCTTACACACACCTTGTGTTCGCTATAATATTCAAATAGCGAACGAAACGTAAAAAGCAATAGTATTATAAATAGTACCTAAATGATTCAAATAAATTGCCAAATATTTAAAAAAAATCTATGTCTGTTCTTGCAGGGCTACCTTTTATTTTTAGAAAGAGCTCGTTGTTTCTTGCCTTAATACTATTTTTTATATTTTTTTATTTTCCAGCTAAAACATGTAAAGTTTATGTTGATGAAAATGCAAGAGTTTACCAGGACTGGGATTCTTACTTGACCAACAACACTTTACCTAAGTGTGTTATCATTGCTCCACAAGATGGAGAATATCAGGGTGTAATACAAGAGGTATGTTTAAAAAGTTATACTGTTGGTCAGAATCTCACTATGTACAATAATAACAATGGTATATAGTCTATCACTATGTTAGTAATAAATCAAATCTGTCTAGCCATTTCAGTGGTATACAAAATGTAACCGAATTGCGAAATACTTTTGAAGGGTGTACATGTATGATAAAAGAACTTGGGTATGAATCGCTCTTACTTCATAGCTCAACATTAAGTAGACTGAGATGGTGATAACATAAAAAAAAACTGGCTATGTTTGTTGTGGGCTCTTAGACTAGACCAGGGCGCGCTTGGAATCCTCTTAGCATTAGTTTAAGTTAACAAATGCAGTTATCACCATCACTAACATTAGTGTAACATGTTGTTGTGTGTTGGCATAAGTGTCTGTAATAAGGTCTACAGGAAAAAAACATTTTGGAATTTGAATTTGGTGCATACGTATATTTGAACAGGAGTCACCCTGTAAAAATATATCAAATTAAAGAAACATATTTATTTTTCCATACAAACTAATCAAAAACATTTTCGTGTTTTCTTATGACAACCCTATTGAAGCAAAAGATCGACACTTGATTTTAATTTTGCTTGTGATGTTATGACTGTATCTGATATTTTTCATTAAAAACTATAGCAGTTGTTTACTCAAAAATTATTATCGTTTTTGATTCACTAATAAGTCTCTGGGATGGTGAATAATGTAAACAAACTAAAGCCTGTAAAGGAATATTTCGGTTTTCATTTACACATTGTATAATAACACACATGTTTTGTACAAAGTTTCACATGCTTAAAATTAGTGAAATAATGTGTTGTGATTATAGATTTTTAATTACAGGGAGAAGAAACATTTGCTGTCAAGTTAACCGTCACACCATCTGCATCATTAGGACTGACTGCAAGAGTGCTAAGTTCCGTTGACACAGCAAGCACAGTGGCTTCGATAGGAGCAGTGGGGGTTCTCGGTGTTGCTGCCTTCACACCTATTGGCCCTGCTGTGCTTATTGGAGCAACTGTGGCCACGGTCGCTACAGGCATATACGGCCTTGTAAGGTCTTCATTGCATTTACACGATAGACGAGTGCATGAGCAGGTACTCTTTAATGTTCTCTATTTCTGGTTTAAGGCAGGTGTGATTAAATCTAGACTGACCTAAAAATCAAAAACTATTAAGGCATTTGGCATTTAAGGTCTGGTTTAGTGCAAGAACTTTGGCTGTAGCTGCTAGTGAAAAATGCAGCTCTGGCACTTATTGTGGATACTGTAAATATTATACCACTTGTTGACTCTACAAAATTATATTCTACTGATAAAGTTACCAAAGGGGTGTCCCGATTATGTGAGAGAAATATAATTGGCACTGGCAGCTTATTTGTTTTTGGAATTTTAGGTTTATAGTTGTTTTATAGAACAGGTTACTAAAGTTTCTTATAGTTATTTGTAATAATTAAATAATTTTATGGTAGCTATATTATTATACTTTTCAAAGCATTAAGTAATTTTAGGTGTTACAATGAAGAGTTAAATGTAATATGAACTTGCCTGTAACGAACCATGAAAAATATTATAGTAAACTAGCGGACCCCAGCGCCATCTGTCGGGCCGATTTGTGAATCTAAACCATCCAGGGTGCCACCCAAACGCATACCAAAGAATTCATTCAAATCGGTCCAGTCGCTTAGGAGGAGTTCAGTGACATACACACGCACACAAGAAATATAAAGATAAACGAATTGTATACGATGGTCCTAAGTCTATAATTTGTTTTTCAGACCATAAGTCCAACAGATGCAGAAGCGCGAGGTAGTTGGCTGAATATAGCCGCTTCAAGCGTTGGCCTAGCCGCCGGCGCTGCCAGTGGCTTGCTTTCCAAATCAGCAGCGGCTGGCACTAATTTGTCCAAAGTAAGTATATAGGTAAGGGTAATAAAAACGGAATAATAATGTTCCACATTTTCATGAGATCAATACTATGTGATAAGTTATTATGAAAAATACGCAGTGACAAACATAACATCAGCTTTGTTTACATTCAAGGCCAAATTTGGTCATGGATACTTTGCAACGTATCTATGGTTTATGCTCAGAAGTGTAAATGCAATTTCAAGGCATTCAAATTAATAAAAAAAAATTGATAATATTTGATTTTATTTAATTATATATACCCTGTTAATCGAAATTGTAATCATATTCAATTGAGTATGGGTGATACTTTGAGCACAAAAGATCCTGGAGGGTCGAAGTGCATCCGCTGAAGCGGGCCTCATTACAAGATAGATGGATGATACTTTTATGGATTGTGTCCACATTCATTAACTGTTAGGTCAAGACTTTTGAATTAATTTCGAATTTAATTTATTTTTTTGTAGACTGGTCAAGTTTTGGCAGTATCGGTAGAAGTACTCCGACACGCGAACTTAGTCACCGGCGGTGCAGGCGTCCTCAACAGTTTGATACATATAATACTTAAGGTAAGCTTAACGGAACGGGCTTTGTTTTTTCTGTTTGGATTCGTTAACTCTGAAACGACTGAATAGATTTTATTTATGACAGTAAAAAAGAATCGCTAAATACTGTATTTATCTAATGACTGGCGGTCCCTCGCGACTTTGTCCGCGTACAAGTCAACCTTAAAAGGTAGACATACGCTGTCGCGGACTTTTAAAGGGGAACAACTTTGGCATACAAGATTTTATCGCACGTAGCGGAAGCTCTTTAAAACTCTAATTTTGATACATTCTTCATTGGAGTTATGCTCCTGTTGGTCTTAGCGTGATGATATATAGCCTATTAAAAGTGCCAGTAGTTCCTGAGATCATCGTGTTAAAGTAATCAAACAAACAAACTCTTCAGCTTTATATTTGGATATATGATTTATATATTATTTTTTTCTCTTTATTTAAAGAGCTTAGTCACATAATGTGACTATGTATGTCGCTCTGTTCTGTTAGTTATGTACAGATATTTATTCTCTTAATCTAAAATATGTTCTTACTAATTTATATATCAGTGTTGATTCTGATCTAAGAGGAAACGCTAAAAAGCTAATTACATCTACTATACTTAGATAACTATCTAGTAAACTTATTCTAAGTTATTCATTACGAACACATTCCAACACAACGTGATAAATATCCTCAATTACCCCACATGTGGAGCAATTAGGGCTTTAATTTTTTCCAATGAGGTAGGCAAACTTATTTGTTGGAATATGTCCGGAATGAAGTCTTAACGCTGTAATTGTATCAGAGCGATTGAGATATACATGGCTGGGGCTGCATCGTCTTGTACCAAATACCTTTCTCTCTGGATAGCTCATCGAAATATTCAGTCCAGTGAGAAAGGCACTTCGTTTCATTACCCGCAATGCCTACATGGGAAGACTGAGAGGGTCGCTAATGGGTTGATGATGATGATTTTATTTATTGATTTATTCTCTTTATTTGCACACAAAAACCTACCTACCTACGAACATACGCCAGGCAAAATCGCTTGATATGTTTAAAAATGCAGTTAAAGCTTATTATCTTGCGCAATAGCGCATAATAAGCTTTGCAGACGACTGGTTATTTTTATTTTTTTATTTCATCTATTCATTAATATAGCTTTTCATAATATATATTAGTTTATTATTTTTATATTTATTTTATATATATATATATATATATATAAATAAATAAATAAATATACTACGACAATACACACATCGCCATCTAGCCCCAAAGTAAGCGTAGCTTGTGTTATGGGTACTGAGATAGCTGATGAATATTTTTTTATGAATATAATACACATAAATACTTCTTATTACAGATAAACACCCAGACACTGAAAAACATTCATGTTCATCACACAAACATTCTCCAGTTGTGGGAATCGAACCCACGGCCTTGGACTCAGAAAGCAGGGTCGCTGCCCACTGCGCCACTGGGCCGTCATATATATATATTATATGAATATTTTATTTTATGTTTTTATTTGTGTATATTTTGTTTATGTATTTGAATGTAGGTTTATAATAATTTTACACCACCTTTTTGTTCTCGCTCTTGTTGTCTCCTAATCCTAAGGTTGCCTGGCAGAGATCGCTACTCCAGTTTTTTTGTGTTTCTCTCTATTCGTCCTTTATTTTCCTAACTATGTAGTGGTGTACAAATAAAGAGTTTAAATAAACAAAAAAAAAACATAATAATCAGTAAACAAAAGGCGGCATCATCGCTTAGTAGATCTCTGCCAGGCAACCTTAGGATAAGGAAACGAGAGGATATGTTGTATTGTATTGTACACGAAAATGAATGGAATCATTGAAATACACATTCCTTTTCAATGTTATGTATTTGTTTCCAGTACCGCAAGCACGGTGAAGCGCCAACAACGCTAGAACTGTTCCAATTCTCGGCGGCGACACTCTTCTTCTGCCACGCCGTGGTTTCCAACCGCACGGCGCAGAATATCATCGAAGACGCACAAGCTACCACCATCAACGAATACCGCACCTCCCTCAGAAGTAACAGACATAGGTAAGCGTTTAATTAATTATTGAAAAACTCCTTTATTTGTACACCACTAAGAAGATGGGAGATAAAAGCAGAATAGCAATACAAAGATATACGAAGGCTTTATCGCTTAGTAGCAATAAGGTTCTCACCATATATATATTGCCAACAATTTTCAAAATCCTCGGTCTACCGCACCACCTTCACGAGTAACAGACTGGTAATCGTGGTATTAGTCTTCATCATTTATTTATTTAGAAACTCTTTATTTGTACACCATTTCTGAGATGAGAAATAAAAGAAGAATAGCAATAAAAAGGTCGAAGTAGAATAAAAAGCCGGCCTTATCGCTTAGTAGTATTCCATCAACAGAGACAGAGCTCATCCTTGGAAGTACTACCGCCATGCTTCTGCCGCTAAGCAGCATTTTTGCGGTGCTGTGTTCCGGTCTGAAGAACGTGGGTGCTGGTGTAATTATAGGCCCACGAGGCTTAGCACCTACGTCTCTGGTTCATGAACACAGGGGATGCCCCTTGCATGCCCTTCGAAGTAGTTCTCTTTTTATTGGCGATGGATTTCCTCTTACCATCAAGACAACTAATCCTAACATGGAACCGTTATTTTACACAGGAAAATGTTCGACAAAATCAGCGCGGAATCCCGTAGAGTTCAAGGTGCCGTACAAGGTAACACCGAAGTTATAAAAGGTATCAAGAACATCTTGAACAAAGACCAGTATTTCGCGGACGTGCTAAAAATAAATAAAGATGTCAACCAGCACAAACTCAGGATATCAATGACCTCTGATGGCCAAGTGAATTTGAACTCCATGCACAAATTCAATCCTTCGGAATTGTATAACTTAGGTAAAGAGGGTAGGGCGCAATTATTCTCTTCTCTAGGTACGGCGTCTGTTAATACCAGTAATGTACCCACTCGTATCACACCATCGACTACAGCAGTTACTGGTTATCTGGACGGGGAAGAAGAACCTAGAGGTATGTTGGTGGGAATACATCCTGGGGAAATCATACGGATTGGGACATTACTAGTAAGAGTTAGCGCTTCTGGTGCTGAAAATGTTGCCTTACTGCTAGAGAACCTGAGCCAAGATGTCTATGCGAATTTAATGACAGTAGCTTTCAATGTTCTATCTAACCTGGTGCCGGAAGAGATCGCAAGGTTAAGACTCTTGAGCCCAGATGAAGATCTGATAGTGCAAACTGTGAAATTTGTGTTTAACTACCTGAGACACCAAAGGCCTTTCGGCGATCCGAGCCGCGAAACGGACAACGGTATAATGGTTGTTCTAGCGGAGTTCTTTCAAAATGGAATGATACGCCAAGATACCATATTGCACTTGAAGGATCAACTTTTGAATTGGGTGGACAGTGAAATACACCAAAGAAGACAGCAGTATCCAAACAAAAAAAGCATTGTATGCGCCAAATGTAATGGAATTTTATTTGTTTAATCTAAACCCAGGTTTATTTATGCTGATATTTTCTAACAAGCCATTTTTGAAGCGCACTAATATTGGCTGTGGTGTATTTTGAGAACTACCCGCACATATGTCCATGCAAACGTGATTGGATGGTAATTCTACTATTTATTGTTCTATATCCTTAACTTAGCCACATATAGATTTCTCTCATGATTATTTATCCTAGAATGAGGAAACTTTTGAGCGTGAATAAACTACGAAAATTTTGGTTTATGGTAAAATAACTAATTTATGAAAAATCTTCATGCCAGGCTTTAAATCCTAGCTTTAGGTTGATGAAAACAGGGCGGTACTTTGTAAGAAGTTTTCTTTGAATGACCTGCGAAGTGAGAGTGTTCCTCTGTATAAAGACAATGTTTTTCAGTTACCATCACGTGACCATTTTCTTGGTCCGTCAACTATGACCAAAAAAAATATTATCACAAATTACGTTATCGTTCTAGATCTAACTACTACGTGAATTAAGTCCGTCAGTTAACCTGAAATGAAAGAGCATTATTTTAGCTGCGCTTATGCAATGGTTACTGGCTTATTCATGAAGATAGGATAAAAATATTATATTGATCCAAAAAAAAAAAAAATTATAATATATTAAATGTACATTTTAATCCAAATTATAAGAAACATATCACAATTGTTAATTAAACTTCGGATGGCACTTATGATTAGCGGTAACGAATATTGTAATAACTTGACCACTATTTATCAGTAGGAACTAGTATTATTTACATTTTATATACTTGCATATTATTGCATATGCAAGCTAACGAAAAGTGTACGTTTTCCTATATTATGATATTATAATGCACTATAAGAATGTAATTATTATTTAATATACATAAAACTACACAAAAACTACTTTTTGATATAAAACACGCTAATGAGTAAGCGTTATGAATAATAAGAGATATATATATTTGAATGAATGAATGAATACACTTTTATTGTACACCAAAGAAAAAAAAGTAGTTACAGAGATATAAATACATAGCAAGAGAGTACAATTTGGTGTATATATTTGTGAGTAATATTTTTTAGTTCTTTAGATACAAAAATGTATTAAAAAGTATGAAAAGACTGAAAAATTCAAAAATTTAATTAAATCAATGTTAATTATTGTATTTTTGCGTGAAATTGAATATTATTCATCAAAAAATTGTATATTTAATTTTAAGATAATCCTATTAGATATATTTACATATTATATACATTTATAGTTTGTCGCAATGAATATTAACTTCAGCGGCACTGTGATATGAATGATTTACAAAAATCCATGTAATTTTGAAGATTATATTATATTGTATAGAGAATCTTATGAGATACGCTAAAATGATGAAGATAGTGCCTTGCACCTTATATTTGGTTTTTTTTATGTTTTTGGCTACAAAAATGTAATATAAATATACGTAATGCATTATAATATTGTGCGTTGTGTTTTAAATCTTCTTCTTACGTGCTGGCCTCAAGAAAAAACGCGTCGCGTGAATATTCGCGCAATGTAAATAAATGGCGTTTCCTGTGGCATGCTTTGTCTCGTAACTAATATCTGCAGAACGAATTATAAATACTCTCTCTTACAATGCCTATCCTTAATTTTTTTATATTTCATATTGGAGATTTTCTTCATTTTATATCATCTGCATACCCTGTGCATACCCTCTATGCACGCCATTGGTTAAAACGCTATTCGTAAAATACCGTAATAAGCGCGGATGAAAAACACAGGCAACAGTGGAGGCGTCAAAATTGCATATATCTAACTTATTTCAATAAATTAAAATAAATGAAAATACCTGCAAAATACCTTTTTTTTTTGCTCTACAAGTTACCTATTCACTGTAATCGCAGCTGGTGGTAAGTGATGCTGCTCTAAGATAGCTGTCCACTGCTGGACTAAAGGCCTCTTCCAACGGGATAGTCTGCCCATAATCACCGTGCTTGGCAGCCGGGTTGGCGACAGCAGTAGATGGTCGTACTAGCACAGATGTCGCTGCTGCCCGCACCCTGTTATACTCCCTTAGTCGCCCCGTACGACGCCCGAGGGGTGGTGACAATTGTATGGCACATTCATAACCCTAGTCGATTTTGATAGCTTCGCGGAATGTATTTGTCTATGTCGAAATCAAATTAAAATTCCCAAATTGACTGCTGCCTAACATTAATAAATACGGTACATTAGTGCGGTAGGATTACACTCTAGGCGTGTTTTCAGCACTGGTTAAGCGTATTCGAAACAGGCGCTACGAGCATGCGGCCCCACACGCCTGGCGTGTAAAACTTATCGCGACAGCTATGCGGCCTTTACGCAACAGGTGTGTTATTACATCCTTGCAACTTCTCATTTATTTATTGACTAACATGAAACCCAACACTTGTCGTATTTGAATAGCAATTTGTTTTTTTTTTGT
The DNA here is from genome assembly GCF_905163445.1 of Pararge aegeria. Lineage (NCBI taxonomy): Eukaryota > Metazoa > Arthropoda > Insecta > Lepidoptera > Nymphalidae > Pararge > Pararge aegeria. The sequence continues at coordinate 9,248,226 of NC_053193.1, forward strand.
TTGATAAAATAGAATAAAACTTTAATGAAGTCAGCACAGGTTTTTTTCTTTTTTTCATAAATAATTATTTTCTAAAGAGCTTTAAGACAACGAGCGCTCCACAGAAGAACGGGACACTCCAATACTCAATAGGTAGATAGCAGTAAGTGCTTGCGCCCGCATCTCTTTGGCATCCCATCTAGGGCACGTGGCTTTTAATAATACCAAAAACGAAGACAAATTAATAATATAATACAACATAATTTAAGATAGGTAAAAAGTTGTAGCGGTACGTAGGTATCTTAACTTTTCCGAGCATGCCGCAGTTTGTGACACTCCTTTCATATTATTATAATTCCTTGTTCTGTGTATACATGGCATTTGATGCGCCATTACGTCATTCAGGCCAGTTATCATATATTTTTTTACTTCCACCTTACCTGTAACCAATGCTGCATCACCTCAAATTCGACTTTAGCTATAGCCCTGGGTAAGGGAAGTAGGATGAGACGATAAAATCCAACTCTGCTGAGCGCTAACTCCAGGGCTTCGAGCGCTTCTAAGCAGATACATGCGCCTGCGCAACGTTGGCCTTCGCGAATTACCTACGTCTCTGTTTGAGCTGTTCAGGAACGTTGAGCTCTGAAGGTTCGTGCACGATATGTCCCTATAACCAATTACCCCGCTAAAGGTACGTTCCAACTATTGAATATAGTAAAAAGCACAAACCTACCATTAAAATTCAATAATAGTTTTGTTATTCGTTTATTATTTTATGAACATAAAATACATCAAATAAAATAAATCCATTGGATTTCAAAGAGGTGTGGACATAAGCGGAGTTTCCATGAAAATATCCTTCTTTAAATCGGTAGACAGGGGCGGCGGGTTGTATTCGAACAATTTAGCTATGAAATACCTGTGAAATAATATTGTTTAGTAATTTTAAACATTCTTCAATCGAATTAAAAAAACTTCTTAATATTATTTAAAATTTGATATCCGACTCGAAGGACTAATTTAATTTAATTTACGGAACAACATAATCTTTGCAAACTTGATTGTCAAAGTGAAGATGTGCCTAGCCAAAGATCAAAGGATAATGGAGTTTTACCGTAAATTGTAAACAAAACTTTGTACCTAAAGGGAGGTTAAAAAAATCTCAAAGAAGTTACCTAGTTTATAAAATATAGATACATGGGTAAATATATTTTATAAACAATAGATTTCTACGGTTACATTGTACCGCTCAAAAAAAAAAGCTCAACGAAAATCAAATACTTTAAAAGAAATACCGATTACCTACTGCCTACCTTTTTTTTTTTCTCTATTGTTATCCTGCAATCAGTCCTTGACTATGAGCAGATGTGTTCATAGATATTTTTAATTATTTTATGATAATTTCCCATTGGAAATTGTCATATTGAGGAAAGACTGGTTTAGCATTTATTTAGGTCTAGAATTTTTTTTCTTTTTAGCCGGCTGAGACAATCTGGTACGGTGAGTTGAACTGCCAGCTGGTTGGGTAGTTATTACTACACTGTTGCAGTTCTTCTTTTACGTTCCTGATCCTCAGATGCTTATGGATCTCATTGTTCTTGATAAACCAAGGGGAGTTCGTTATTTGTTTGAGAATAGAGTCTTCAGCTCTTTGGATTATTTTGATGTTGGAATCGCAGGCGGAGCCCCAGAGCTGTAATCCGTATGCCCATATGGGTTTGAGTACTGTTTTGTATATCAGGAGTTTGTTGTCTGTAGACAGCTTAGAGTTTCTAGCAAGCAGCCAATAGAGTCCTCTATATTTAAGGTTTAGTTCGTCGCGCTTAGTTTGGATATGTTTTTTCCACGTGAGTTTACGATCCAAGTGCATACCCAGGTATCTTACACACCTAATATTTTTTTTTTTTTGCGAAGATCTTGTAGAGCGTTTGTATTTTAAGATAAAGGAAACGTAAAGCAAACCTACTTGAGTAAGATGATAAGATGAAGTCATGGCCGGTAGTTTTGAAATTAGAATAGGGGGTGGGGCAGGAGGCATTTTTCAGTTCGTGGAATTTGATGTAACCTATTATCAATCTCAGTTCAATTTGAACGCTACAAGAAATCTTTAGCAGTCTAGAGAGACGGCTAAAGAATTCTTGTATACCTAAGTACGTAAATTCCTACACGAGTAGGTACGTATTTTTTTTTTAAAAGAGAATCACTAATTATGTAAACCTACCATACAAGAATTTCAACGGTGATGAGGAAGCAAGCGGAAATAGTTTGAGCTGCTAAGAGTGCCGGGGCAGCCGAGCCACGTAACACAGCTGCCAGCAAGGCGTCACTCGCATCCGACGCCGTTTCTAATGCGGCCACAAGCAAGGCTGGTGCTGCGAGCCATCGGGCGCCGCGTTTCCACCAAGATTGCTATTACATAATGGAGATTAGTAGGTATTTAAATATTATAATTTTTATTAGTGTTTTTACCTACACTTGGAGGAATTATCAATTTTATAAATTTAAAAAGCATATAAAAATTTTCGGAACCGACAGGGTTTGAACCTGCGACTCTCTGGCAATCGCGGCCTGGCAAAAGCGCATTTAATTTCGGCATCGATTGTAGGAGAGCCGTAGCTCTCCTACCATCGATGCCGAAATTAGTATACCTATGCTTTTTTACATCAGTCTTATAGCGACTGTAGCGTCATCTAGTAGGAAACGTTGTAGTTTCGATCTACGTTTTCAAAGGTCCATATTACAATGAGGCACGTTTGAAACAAGAGATGACACATTGCGTTTTTATGATTTTATAATTTTAGGTTCAAATCCTGTCGGTTCCAAATTTTTTTATATGTTTTTTACATTTATAAAATTTAAATATTATGCTTAAACGGTGAAGGGAATCATCGCAAGAAAACCTGCTTAAGTCAATAATGCTGCTAGAGGCGTATGAACTATAAAGTCTACTAATCTGCGCTTAACCAGCGTGGTGGAATACCATTTTAATCATCAATTTCGTTCAAACTCTTCTGAGGCTCGCCAACCAATAAATAAATATACTACGACAATACACACATCGCCATCCAGCCCCAAAGTAAGCGTAGCTTGTGTTATGGGTACTAAGATGAGCAATGAATATTTTTATGAATAATATACATAAATACTTATAATATACAGATATACACCCAAGCCACTGAAAAACATTTGTTCATTACACAAACATTTTCCAGTTGTGGGAATCGAACCCACGGCCTTGGTCTCGGGAAGCAGGGTTGCTGCCCACTGCGCCAGTCGGCCGTCAAAAGCCCGCCAACAAGCCCGCGTTATGATGTTAAACCCATTAGGCTAATCAGCTACACACAATTCGAAAAAAAAAACATCAATTATGTATTAGTAATTTGGGAACTATGCCGTAAGTAAGCGGTGACAGCCCTAGTTAGTGGTTAGTGTCTAAAGTTCGCTTTCCGCGGGTCGAGCTCGAATCCTAGCACGCACCTCTAACTTTTCGAAGTTATGTGCGTTCTAAGCAATTAAAATATAATTTACATTAACGACAAAGTAAAACAGCGCGTGGTAACCTACAGCCTGTGAAATCTTCATAATGTTCTCAGAGGCGTGTGGACGTCCACCATTCTACACTAAGCCAGCGTGGTAGACTACGGCCTAAACCCTTCTCATTCTGAGAGGAGACCCGTGGTGGGCCGGTAAATGATGATAATGATGAATTATGAAACTGTTTTATTGTGTGATGCTATTTATTAATCCCCGAACTTATATAAGTGTCTAAGAAACCTTTAAGGCAATGTGATTAGCTTATCACACACACACACATCCACACCCACACGCATACTCACAAACACGCACGCGAACTACTTTGTACTAATATATTATGTCATTTTTCTTTTCTGCGTCTGCTATATAACGTGTCTATTATTTCTAATATCAACACAAATATTTTTGTTTGTATACCTACCCTCGTTTCTATGTTTATTTCTTGTTATGGAAGAGCGGTATCTTCTGACACAGGGGTAGTAATACTACCCTTAAAAGAAGGCTCCAGCCATTAGTGTTTACAGTAATTTTATTTACCCAAATAATCTTTATATTTTATTTTATTATTAGCTAACGATAGATACATGCCTACTAAGTTAGGTAATTACAAAAACTTAGATGGGGAACTATCAAAGAACAACAAAAAAGCCTGACTCTTTTTCAGCATTAACCATAAAGGATTGTACAGTTTGGGTGGGTGCAATGAAGCCTAGAAATTCCTGACCCTGATATCGATCGACCGTAATGATGCCTACGCAACACAACGCGTAGGTACCTACACAATCATTCGTAATCCAAACCAGCCTGGGCTCCAAACTGTCGTAAAGGCTTATTTTCATAAATACAGCGACAGGGTATAAGTAGGTTAAATATAACGGCCATACTCCCTAATATGCTAGCCCGCTACCATCTTAGACTGCATCATAACTTAACACTAAGTGAAATTGCAGACAAGGGCTAACATATTATATGTAATAGTAAAAAAAAAGTCGCTAGGAAAGGATATAATCTCTATCTTACCTTGGACATAACAGCTAATAGTAAAAGGAGAGAAGTAGAACAAGTCACAAATGCACTGAGTTTGCTGTATCCCATCACAAGGCGAATGGTAGGTTTCGTTAACCTGAAAATTTAAATAAAAAATAAATAAAATAGAAAATTTAAATATGCCATAGTAATAATCGTATTTTTAGTTAATCATTTAGGCCAGGGCTTCCCATCCTGGACGCCGTGACGCCGCGACGCCCTGGGGCGCCGTATAAAGTACAGAGGTGAGCCGCGAGGCGTTCCTTCTAAAAAATAACTACAAAGTACTTAAAAAAATAAAAAAATAAAATTTTTGATAGTCTGTGCAGCGGTATCACGACCCTTTGAAAAATTGTGTGGAGACCACCAAGCTCAGCCATCGTATTGTTGGGCTAGAATTATCTTTATTAATTCTTTGTTAAAATTTATTATTTATTATGGTTTTATTAGTTTCATAGCGAGAATGTTTTATTTTTGCGACTATCTGGCTTGCTTACAAGTATCAACTATTTTAACTAGCTAGGCAAGGGCGCGGGCATGTCGAATTGCTGCGCTGTCTTCATAAGGTAGGGAACCCCTGATTTTGGCATTAAAAAGTGACCAGAAGTTCCTAATAAATCCTTAGTATCTAAAAGGCGGGGTCACGAACTCATAATAAGTAATTACTTACCATGTAAATTGTTTTTTGTAGGTATCTACCAAGTTAATAAATCTCGCAGCACTTAGATTTTGATATTTTCGACTAAGTTAGATTTAAAGCATTGTCTGTTGAGAAGGTAATAACAAAAAAAAAAACAAAAGGCTAAGTTTAGTTTAAGCTTAGACTAGGGCACGTTTGGAACCATCCTAGCTTTAGTTTTAAGTTAACGAATGCTGTTATCACCATCACTAACATTAGTATACCATGTTAATTGTATGAACGCTTCATAAGTATAAAAAAATAAAATATTTTTGAATTTGAATTTGAATTTTTTAGCATGAGATTACCAAACTTCTTATGACACTTAAAATGAAATTCAAACGCGGTTTAAGCACCCCTATGACCTATAATTGTAAAATATAGATAGTTTATTAGACCGATGGTACTTTCAAGTAGGCCTACGTGCTAAATTCCAAAAACTGCAAATACCAATTACGACTCACCATTGTGTGCTGTGAGTTTTATACCTTCTTAAAATTGCAATCTATAATGTTCAGTTGGTAGCAGTACCACTTATGAATCCTAAATTCAAATAAATCTTAAACTACCTACAACAATTTGGAAGAATCACCAACAAATCTATTAAGTTTCATTGCCGGAATGGTCAACGGTTCGCTATTAATAGAGTTAAAAATGCCAATATTCATAAAATTAATATTAAAACAAAAACCTTACCGTCTAGCAAAGCTAACATTGTTCAGCTTCTGCGTGACGTCGTCATCGTCAAGTTCTAATTCTACGGGTTGCGAGGCGAAAGCGCAAGCCGACATTGAAACCCCTAAAAGGCCTACCAAAAGTGCACGCAGTTTTACGCGTATACCGTCACTGTTCTCATTCGTTACCGAATTTATCTGAAAACAAATTTCAAATTTTAAAAAATTACATTACCTTTCCAATCTGCTCTGGGCTGAACCCATATTCCAACCACTACATGCAAGTTCAACGAAACGAAGCACAAAATGTTAACCAATGTAAATCCAATCAATATATTAACGTTCCTGATATCTAAGTATTGCTATCTACATATCCATCGGTATGAATATTATGGACGTCTGTAATACCAACTCGTAAACTAGGTTACTACGGATCACATGTCGTATTTTTGTCATGAAGTAAATAAGGCATAACTTTCTATAAATTTAAATTTCAAATTCAAAATTCATTTATTTCAAGTAGGCCTAATACCAAGCACTTCACGTCCGTCTGTTTGTAGTGAATCTACCACCGGTTCGGAAAGCAGATTCTACTGAGAAGAAGCCGGCAAGAAACTCAGCAGTTGCTCTTTTCCAACATCAACAATTTACATTTTACATATAGAACGAATGTACCGTACCTTATGATTTCGCCCAGATGACCTGATTTTGCTCAGCAGAGTATTTTTTGGTAATATTGAAAATTATGGTATTCGAAAATGGAAATTCTGTTTCGCACTAATGAGTCCTCACTAATGAGTCCAGTATTTTGTTACTTCAATGATCAGTCCACATGCAATAATAAAATTAGTAGCTGTGGGTAGGTTACTTACCGTATTCTCATGTTTCAGTCGGATGCTATCCAAAAACTTATTGCTTTCGGCGTCCATAATAAATTCGACACAAATGTATAGTAACGATGTATCGGAATACCTTAAGATAAAATAAAAATTTAGGGCGCCTTGAGAGTCATACCAATTATTGTAGGTTTGTGTACCTAACGGTGAATATTAAAAATCCAAAATCTTACATGTTAACGTATTTTATTTTTGTGATGTAAGATGACATTATATTTTGACAGTCAACTAAATGGTTTTAGAAAATCCGGTACATAACAAAAAGTATTTTATACAATAAGGCCATCCACATCATCACCATCAGCAATATCGAAACATTGATGGGCGTGGTTTATCTCTCAGAAAGAAAGAAGAACGTTTGTTATCTTGATAAGTATTACTGTGTAATTGTTCGTAAGTGTGTATATAATAATAATACACCCCACCAATCGGTTTCCTTTGGTTTTCCTAATCCAAAGCTTTCCTGGAAGAGATCGTTACTAAGCGATAAGGCCGCCCTCTGTATCCTAATTTTTAAGTTTATTTTTGTTGTGTCCATTGTTTTTTTTTCTATTTGTGATGTACAATTAAACTGTATAAATAAAAGTTGTTTTTAACTTTATACCTATTAACATTATACCCCTTGGGAACCCAATAAGTATGTACCTACGCCTGTATTTATTTATATATAAATAATACCTACCTGGGTAATATTATGCAGCAGTGGGCAGCGACCCTGCTTTCTGAGTCCAAGGCCGTGGGTTCGATTCCCACAACTGGACAATATTTGTGTGATGAACATGAATGTTTTTCAGTGTCTGGGTGTTTATCTTTATATTATAAGCATTGATGTACGAGTATATTATTCATAAATTTAGGGGGGCAATGCGTTGTGAGTTATGATCTTCCGATGATGTTTAGGTTGATTTAAATGTTAAACAGACTTGTAGTTAAGAATCACTTTACTTACGTAACTAAAAAACGTGGTTAATTATTATTATAATATAAGTATTTTGTTTATATATTGTTATCAGACCCTACAATAAAAATTATTCATCAGCTATCTAAGTACCCATAACACAAGCTGCGCTTACTTTGGGACTAGATGGCGATGTGTGTATTGTCGTAGTATATTTATTTATTTATTTAAAGGTGTGTGGAGTCCACCATTCCGCACTGGGCCAAGCAAACCTTTTCATTATGATAGGAGACCCGTCTGTTGATATAATGTTGATGATCAATATAAATATCAATTTAAAAAACTCTGTATACATTTTATTAAGTCTCATTTATTCCATGATTTAAAGATCACAAACACACAGGTACTGCCTAAATACACAAAACTCTTGGAGCCAATTGAACGTCATGAGCGCAATGGCAGCCAATTTATGCTGCAGTTCGCTTAATGTCTTCACATTCACTAGGAAGAGAATGGTATTAAATAGTCTTACGCAAATTACGACCAACTGTCCCGATAGATGCGGCAAGAAAAGCGATGGATTTTCCTGAAAATTTTATTTTGGATACATTTAAAGTAGGTACCTTGAGTAAAGAGGCATGCAAAAAGAAGGGATATCTCGGCATGTGCGCCGCAATCATGACCATATCATGAATTTACATCAAGCAATGATAGACATCCAGAGCCAGACACCAACAAGAATTACTTGTAAAATCGTTTTTCATAATTACTATTTTCTAGGATATAAAAAAATAATTCAAAAATTCTGTTATTTCAAGTAGGCATAGCTTATAAGCATTTTTGAATCGTCAAGTCAGTTTCTTTGTAGTGACTCTACCACCGGTTCGGAGGGCAGATTCCACCGAGCAGAGCCGGCAAGAAACAGCAGATTTCTCTTTTCCAACATCATTTTATAGTTTAACATTCTTTAAATTTTTTTCTGTTTTGTGAGAGATGAGAGCAGAGTGGCCTGCTTCCAAGCAGCTTTGTCGTTAAGGAATTCATCAATCGTGTAATACGTTACGGTAACAAAGAGTTGCTAAAAATTTATTATTTATCCAATGATATATGTCTCATGTATTATGAAAAACGTATTTTTATTTATATCCGAATTGAGATTGGTATTTATTTTGAATAAATAAAATTTGCAAGATCATAGGACAGTTTTTAAATTCCCGCTAAAAAACGATCTCCGCCCGGCACCAAATTGAGGATGTTCATAATAATTAAAATTTAATGACAAGGTTGCTTAAAAGCATCCGGCTCCGCTTTCAGCTCTCACAAGATAGAAAAATGAATGTTAAAATGCAAAATGTAAATTGTTGATGTTGGAAAAGAGCAACTGCTGAGTTTCTTGCCGGCTTCTTCTCGGTAGAATCTGCCTTGCGAACCGGTGGTAGAATCACTACAAACAGACAGACTTGACGTTTCAAAAGTGCTTATATTAGGCCTACTTGAAATAAATGAATTTTGAATTTTGAATTGAATTAACCGTAATTAATTATTATGAACATCAAGAGACCCATAAACTTGTGTTCAAAAACTCTGTCATTTTTTGAAACGCATTTTTTATTTTTTACATTTTTATGAACGGAATCAGAATCAGAGGTACACATTTTAAGGAACTTCCCCATGAAATGTAATGCTACCACACTTGTTTTGACGGAAAGCAGAGTCTAATAAGTAGGTATTATATTTTCTTTATGAGTAAGTTACTAAAATATAACCAACTGAAGTTTTTACATCGTAGGTACTTTTTATGGTATGTACCTATATATATATATATATATATATATATAGTAATAATACACCTCAGTATGATTTTATTAAAAAAAATAGGCATTCTATTAGCGTAACACTACATAATAAGAACACGGTATGAAAACTTAGCAGTAGAATTTCTGTGGGCTATTCCGTACCAATAAAGTCCAAGCGATACATACAATTAAAATAAATAATGGTATCCTGCTTGAAAGTCCAATATCGATACTATATAGTATACACTATATAAACAGTGTTGTGTTAAATTCTTACTGTAAGGCATCCGACCAAAAGGCAAGTATATTGAACCAAACCCATAGAAGTTGCAATTATTTTCAGATCATGGACTAGCATTTTGTTTCGATTCACATGATTCACTTCGTTGCCGGAGATTTCAGGAATTTCCCCCAAATGTTTCTTTATATGATGTATGTTGATGAACTAAAAAACAAACGATTTTCTTATAATTAGTTCTTTCAAAGTCAAAGTCAAAAATATCTTTATTCAAGTAGGCCCACAGGTGGCACTTTTGATGCGTACATAAGAATTACACGGTAGTGAGATGATGGCGATAACCACATTCGTAAACTTAAAACTAAAGCTACGAGGGTTCCAAACGCGTCCCGGTCTAAGAAGAAGCCCACAACAAACTTAGCCGGGTGTTTTTTTTTTTTTTTTTTGTTATCGCCATCTCACAATGTAATTTTAAATTATTAGAAGAGCAACCTGGTTAGAGCAATAATTTACACCCAAGCTTTTTTATCGTTTACGTAGTCCTTTATACTATAATAGGACTTTTCTATAAGCTTACGTTTAATACAAACTTTGAACTTTTTAAGAGACATCTCCAAGATGTCAATTGGTAGTTTATTGTAGAATTGTATGCAATTTCCTTTAAACGAATTATGAATTTTATGTAACCTAGTATATTGCACTGTAAGTTTATTCTTACTTCTAATGTTTAAATTATTGCAGTCACATTTTTTCTTAAATTTAGAAATGTTTTTATGGACGTACATTAAATTTTCAAATATGTACTGACTATACACTGTCATTATTTTAAAATCTTTAAATTTATCTCTCAATGACTCTCTCGGACCCATTTTGTAGATAGAACGAACAGCCCTCTTCTGCAGCACGAAAATAGTGCTAATATCAGCAGCATTACCCCAAAGTAAAATTCCATATGACATAATGCTGTGAAAGTAACTAAAATATACCAGTCTAGCAGTTTCTACGTCGGTCATATGGCGTATCTTCTTTACCACATAGGCAGCAGAACTAAGCCTGTTCGATAAATTATTTACATGAGGGCCCCATTGAAGTTTAGAATCTAACGTTATTCCTAGAAAAACTGTCGTATCCTCCAGTTTCAGTTCCTCATTATTAAGTAGTACAGTGGTTTTCACGTGTTTAATATTAGGTAAAGTGAATTTTATACACTTGGTTTTTTTTCCGTTAAGAACCAAATTATTAGCTTCAAACCACTGTACCACTTTAGCGAGAGAGTTGTTTACGTCGTCAAAAGCTAGTTCACGTCGATTTATTTTAAAAGTCAGTGATGTATCATCGGCAAACAGAACTATCCCGTGTTTATCCTTGGCAAGGTAAGGAAGGTCATTAATGTAAATAAGGAACAGAAATGGTCCTAATATAGACCCCTGTGGGACACCTATTTTCATAACTGATCCATTAGACCGTTTTCCATTCACGTCGACTTTCTGAATTCTATCGCGTAGATAGTTGCTCATTAAGTCTAGAGCTACACCCTGAATTCCATAGTGGTGTAGTTTCCTAACTAACGTTTCGTGTTGAACACAATCAAACGCCTTAGATAAGTCACAGAACACACCAAGTGCATCACGTGACTCCTCCCAGGCTTCAAATATGTTTTGTATTAGCTCAACACCTGCGTCGATTGTTGAGCGACCCCGTGTGAAACCAAATTGCTTAATATGAAGTAAATTATACTTATGAAAATGGTAAAGTAATTGATTTAAAATGAGTTTTTCAAAGATTTTACTGAAAGTGGGTAGTACGGATACTGGTCTAAAGTTAGTGGGGTCAGAAGTACTACCCGATTTAAACAATGGAACTATTTTACTAAGTTTCATTAAGTCAGGAAACACACCACAATCTATACAATTATTGAATATTAAGGCTAAATCGGGTGCAACAATATCAATTAATGATTTGACAACGTTTACGGAAATGCCCCACAGATCATTTGTTTTTTTATTAATTAATAATTTAAAGGCTTTAATAACGTCAGAGCCACTAACATGCGTGAATTTAAAAGAATGGTTACACTCAGGCACATTTTCCTTTAATAGAGAGAGAGCCATATCTGGTGAAGAGTTTAATGATTCTGTTGTGGAGACGGGAATGTTGGTAAAGAAGGTTTCAAAAGCAGTAGCCACCTCGAAATCTGTTGTTAAGGCTTTATTATCTACATTAAGTTTAAAATTAATATTTCGTGGTGTTACTCTTCCCGTCTCCTCATTAATTATGTTCCAAGTAGTTTTGATTGCATTGCTGCTATTTTTAATTTTATTTTTGATGTATCGCGTCTTTTCTAAGTGGCAAGCGCGTTTAAAATTCTTGGAAAACAATTTAACATAATCCCCAAACTTATCACCAGTGTTAAATTGACGTTCAGCATACAATTCGTACAGCTTTTGCCTATTTTTATGAAGTTCAACTGTCGCCCACTCACTAAAATTTAATGTATCAGTAATCACAACCGACTTACTAGTAAATATAGAATGAAATAGTCTATTAAAGGTATTGAAAAAGGAGCTGTACATTGCATTTGGAGTCGCCCCTGAGGGTAGGAATGGGAGGTCATTTACTAGGCTATATCTCATTTTCTCTATGCGGTTGGATGTTACAGGAACAAATGTTATTTTACGTTTAGAAACATTTTTCTTCACATTTTCAAATTGAATAATTTGACCACAATGATCAGAGTCTAATTTACTAATAATATTTTTGCTTATAGGAATTATATTTGTAAAGATGTTATCCAAACAGGTGGCGCTAGTAGCAGTTATTCTTGTGGGCTCCATGAACATATTTGATAGATTGTAAGTTTTAAATAAATTCAATAACTTGATACTTAAAGAGTTATTTTCTAAAATGTTTACATTAAAATCTCCGCATATTATTAACTTTTTATTACACTTTGATATTTTAAATAACACTTCATCCATTACCTTTTCAAAAAGTTCAAAGTTTGACAAGGGTGGCCTATAAACAGTAACAATTATAAATTGCTCTAGTTCAACCGAGGCTAGCTCTATTGTCCGTTCAACAGAAAGGCTAACAATATCGTTTCTGTTTTTAAATTTTAAATTTTTATTTAATAAAATTAAAGAGCCTCCATGAATCGCTGTAACCCTGGTGAACGAACTACCAACCTGGTGGTTACCAAAATTAAACAAATATTCATGGGTTTTCAACCAGTGCTCAGTTATACATAAAATGCTAATGTTAAAATCATTTAAAAATAATTCAATCTCTAAGTCTTTTCCTCTAATACATTGAATATTTTGGTGAACCAAGTTGATATAATTAGAATTAGATTTTTGATTATATTTTTGGTTTAATAGTACATTGTGCGACCCCTTACTATAATTTTTTTCATATATGCCTGAGGGAGACTCAGTTGTCTGCTTTTCTAAGCAAGAGAAAGCCTCTGTTGTCTCCTTAACTAGTTTAAACTAAAATGACTTGGAATAATTTCCAAGGTTTTCATGTCAAAACTATTACACTGCTCAATAAAAGCAGCTGGTTTAGCCAAGTTCTTGGCTGTTATGGTAAAAAAATAAGATAGCGAAACAGCTATCTGTTGTTTAAAATAGTGTGATAGGTAATATCTATCTCGGTACAAATTATAAGTAGGATTAGCACATTTGCTAAAGTCTATAACATGAAATTTCTTATTATATGTACATAAATTGTACAAAGTCATATTTAAATTATACCTAATAGTATTTTCTTGGTGTGGCAAGTTATGAAAATAAGGAAATGTGTATAATACAATACTATTTACATTTAATGTATTTAAAGAATCAATAAGTTTAATCAGCTCAGGTTTGTTAACATTCCCTCTATTTCCCATTATGATAATTAAATTAGTTTTACAGTCAAACATATTCCTATTTCTACAAATTGCAGCTACAATAGCTTTTAAATTTGAGTTGGGTAAACAGTAGTTCAAAACTGTGTGTCCATTCAACTGAGAGTTAAGATATAAGCCCATGTTACATCCAATTTCATCGCTGTACATAATTGTTTTTATTGAACTGCTACTATGAGCATTTGCTTCAATAAAGGAATTATTATTAATATTTATGTTTTGTGATTTTGAGTTACTTAACCTGACACACACCTTTCTCACATTAGAGGGTGATGACACTGATGACACAAACTGGGGATGACTGCCTATACTATCAAAACTATGGGTAGATAGTGAAGTTAATTTACCACTGGGTTGTTCTGTCTTATGCCATTCATCTGAAGTCTGTGTGTACTCAGATATCATTTGCCTTTGATACATATCAAACTTTACTGCCAGTGTACGTAAAGAAGTCTGCAATCTGGCTATTTGTGCTTCTAGGATTTGTGTGTCAGATTCATAACTTAATCTATTACTTTCTAACTGTGAACTATACATTTTAATCATGTAGTACCTACATCATTTATCTATCACTAATAGTTTCTCATAATGTTTCGTTAATTCATAAGGAGTTATTTCTACTACCTCTATATTGACCAGATCTTCACTAAATTTTGGCAAAATTAAACTAATAACAAAGCATTTTAGGTGAAAGAAGAATTGTGATAATTGGTATGGCGGAGTATAATCTTTAAAAACTTTTATCGCATATCCCGAACGAACCCTGTTGATTTTCGAGATCAAAAGTATTTTTTATTTTAATACCAAGTATATAAATGTACCTATTAAATTGCATTCAAATCTGTTTGGTAGTTTTGCGTGATGCGGTGCGAACAAACCAACAGACATACAGACAAATACTCCACGTCTTCCTAACGTCTCCCAGCTGTGGCTAGTCCACGGTTTTATTATATGTAAATATAGATAGATATATATAGAAGATAGGTAGAAATCTATATTATTATGGATATCGATCCCGTAAAACTGCGTTGCCAGTTAGCAAAAAATTCGAGAAAGGAGTGGGTACTGTGATCCACAGGTACCGGATCCCATTTCTCGGTTTGATTGTAAATTTTAAACCTATTTCTGATTTCTTGAACACAGTGCTAGTTAAAGATATATTATATTTCACAGTAATATTTACATATACATCAACTCTAATATTATTCATTGAACTTTTGTAGATCCTTTGGGATTTTTTAACTGTTACAGCATAGAGAGATTACCTGACCTTAGGAAGTTGCTATAAACAGGCTATGACATATCTATGGAAAGGTAATAAATTGGTCCTACAAAGTTTCTTTTTTTATAGAAAGATTCAGAACAAAACAATACTTACCAAGCCAAGTGTGCTGAAAACATATGTGTATGGAACACTAGCAGAAAAAGTCAGATTTTTGCAAAACAACTTGGTTTTTGTAAAGTGTAGTTTAAGAACCGGACCCAAAATTATACTAAAAGGTAGTTTCATTTTAAATTTTGTAGAAATCACAATAACATCTTGTAAGGTGAAAGCTCATCCGAAATAGACCATTAACAATAGTAAGTTAAGAATTTATTGGTACATCTCTACACGGATGAAACATTGATTTATTGTGACTTAATAGATACTATAATTGTGTCAAAATAGTAAAAATACCTACCGAGAGGTAATAATATAAAGGCAGATTAATCTAACAAAAATAAGGTGACAAATCTAACTTAATGTTTATAAAAGTAGTTTGTATCCTCTATGATACGACACAAACGTACAGAAATCTCTCAACGTAAGTCATAAGTAATCTTTTTCACGCTTTTCACTATGTTTTTTTTTTCGGAAAGAACAGCATAGCCTATATTATAGCAGGTCTAAAAATATATACTATATTATTATAGATTTTTAGACTTGCTAAATTAATAGGTAACAGAGTTGTGAATAACAGAGTATGTACAATTAAACGTATTAGGTAAGTAAAGATTTTGCAATATTATAATGATGATAATTTTCGCTTGATTTCACAATCCTTTTAAAATTAGTATTGAATGGTAATAGTCAGATTGTGAAGAGGTTTTTACACCATTTAATTACAATATCTATTTTCTATTTGTGAGACTTGTTTTTGGGCTATTCCACTTGTGCCTACCAAAATATCCACCTCCCAGTAGTTAAACTCATTAGTAAGAGAAAGGAGGTATATAACAAAAATCAAAAGGTATAATGTACTAGTTAAAAAGTAATTTATTTCTAAAAATCCTTAAATTTTCAATAGACTATACAATTTCGAAACTAAAACTAGAAAAATAATAAAAATACGAAATTAAAAAAAATTACATCCGCTAGAAACCGACATTCTACTCAACATTGTAAATAAGACGTATATTTTCACAATAAATATCATCTCTAACACCGGAACACTGGTTCAACAGAGTATTTTTAATTGCAAATTGAGGGCTAACCCTCTGACATCCAGAAGAGAACAATTGAGCTAAAAATGGGTGATGACGTGAAGAAGCTGCAACGAAATGCCCTTCAGGGGTTAAAGATAGGTAGTTTGAATTCCTCTGCATTGGTTGAGTTGCAGATTTAACGAGAGGTTTTTTTATGGAAACAGGATCAGCTGGAGCATAATATTTAGGGAAGGAGTAGGATGGACCAATGTCATCTGAAAATCCATAAATATCGTAAAAAAGTAAAACATGTGGCATATTGTCTGCGTTAAAATTGTCAACATTTGGTATCTTTAATAGATCGTGCTGCAAAACTTCATGCGGATTTATTACTTCATCATTAACTTTTCCATTGCTCGTGTTATTATTATCTTTCGAAATATTAATTTTGTTAGAAAGGCTTGTTAGATTAACTGAAATTTTACTAGTCTCATTTACGTTATCATTAGTTGAGTGATTTCCCAATTTAACTTTAACGTTAACAGTAGCAGTATGATTATTTAGAATTTCACGTTTACTTCTTTGTGTTCTTAAGACTGGTGTATTGTTAATCACTTTTATATCAGGGCTATCTGCACCAAAAAAAGAGCTGGTTTCGTTTAATATTTGATTAATCATATTGAAAAACATTGAAAACAATTCATTTTGATCTTGATTATCCAAATAATTAAATGTGTCAGCATATTTTTCCGACTTAATACCATTATTGTGTTGTTTTAAGATTGCATCAAGCCGGTGATCAATAGCTTGATTGTGATTAAATTGATTATTGAAGGTAGTAAGATCGAACCCGATTCCACCGTTTTGCCAAACTGCATAAATCCTAGCAAAGAATGATAAGTGGTTTGAAGAAAAAGTTTTCCACTTGTATCTAAGAGGCGTCGTTGCCATATACTTTGTGAGATACATCACATTTATATTCACATTTTCATATCTTCTCTGGAAATCCTTTAATTCTCTTTTATAATTTTGACCAAAAATTCTATTGAACGGTCCTGTTATTTGTGGCATTAACCTTTCAAAAAATATTGTGTGGCCAGAATCTTGAATAGTGTTCTGCCCAGAATCGTCAATTAGAAAATAAACATTGAAACGCAAAAATGGGTAATGAGTAGCCATGTATGAAAGATATTCAGAAAAGAGAGAATAGGGTACATAAGCATCTCTAGGTATAATATGGTGATAGAAAACATCGCTAGCAGGCTTTGAATCATTACACCTTACTATCACAACTGCATTTCTTCTATAAGTACTCATTCCTAAAGCATAAAAAACGAGAAAGGAAATTGCTAGTAAAATAGTAGTCATCCAGCAAGCATAGACAAATTCTGAAAAAAAATATTTCCTTTTAATAACATAGGTTAATATATAAAATCGAATGAACAAAAGCCTAAATAGATAGATAATCTTGGCAAAGTTTGACGCTATATGCGTAAAAAGAAACGGTATTATATTAATTGTATGTTAGGTAAAAAATAGTATATTAAGTATATCAGTCTTTTTTGTCGCACGCAAGTAACGCCGAAGTTTGTTGACATAATTATTTATCATCTTTGACCTTTTTTAGTCCAAGCTAGGTCCTTTTCTCAACTTACCAGGCCAGCGGCTACACCAGAACTGCTTGGATGTACAAGTGACATGCCATCCCGATGCTGGTATTGTTGAAGGAACTTGAGCCTTCATAACATTATCTCCACTACCTGACTCTACTTTCAGCAACGGATATTCTTCATCACGTTTTATTTGTGCTGCATGCTCCATCATTTTCGTAGCTGTAAGAAGTCATCACTGAGTAAGATTGCTAATTAACCTTGCAACCGTACGTTTTGTGACAGTTTAGGGCTACACTAAACTCTACATTCTGTATTTGACGCCGATATCTGACGTCATCCTACAAGGAGTCTTATCCACAGGGATGTCCTAGTCCAAAACCCCACACGTAGTTCAAACGTCAATCTAAGAGGAGTTCCGGGCGCAAAAGGGACGGCTCAACTCAGGGCGAGCTTCGGACTCGCTCCCATTACGACGGTGATGACTGATGCTGATACAACTTTGAGGTGGTAATCAGTTACAATTCTTCCAGAATAATAAATAATATAATAATAATAATAAATATACTACGACAATACACACATCGCCATCTAGCCCCAAAGTAAGCGTAGCTTGTGTTATGGGTACTAAGATGCCTGATGAATATTTTTATGAATTATATATATATAAATACTTAGAATAATACATATTAACACCCAGACACTGAAAAACATTCATGCTCATCACACAAACATTTTCCAGTAGTGGGAATCGAACCCACGGCCTTGGACTCAGAAAGCAGGGTCGCTGCAAACTGCGCCAATCGGCCGTCAATAAAACGTTATGTATTGAAATCTCGACCGTAGTACGTTTACAGTTTAACTAAGAAATTTTGTAAGCATCTCCACATGCCACGGGCTAATGCTTAGGTCTTAAAACTATTATATAAATCTGTGTTCGTCACATGCTAATGAAGGTGTAGTTGTGATTAAAAATACACAGATTTATCAGAATAAGTTAATAAAATTTATCCTTACCGTTATTTATATTGTTTTCATCTAAATACTTTTGATAATGAGAATAATAATTAGTGCTTTTGGTTTTGGACAGTGACAATAAATTTAGAAATTCTGTTTTCAAATTATGTGACATTTAAACTCAACTATTTATCTTCATTAGTATCTTTTTTATAAATTGGGAATAAATATGTCAATAAGGAAGCAATGTCGGCAATGATATTGACACATTCAATCAATGCTTTGGCACTACGCAAATAGGTTGGCCTCCCATATATTTTATATGGAGCTGTAAAAAAAGCGTAGCTACCGATTACTGTATTCAATTTGTGGTTGGCTCGTGGCCTTTTGCTTGCCTTTCGTATGATTCAGTCAGCTTCCAATTCGGAGAGATGCTACGTGTAGCGTTTGATCAAGTTGAACGCAACTATTCGCCTATGGTTGGCAACCAATTTGCAAGTCTTAGTCAGCTAGCCGTAAGTTAGCCGCCAACTATTTGCCTAAAGGCTTCAAAACTTGTCGCTCTTCCCGTCTATAGTTTATGACTGTAGGTCGGCTACTTGACTCTCAGCTGCAAATAAGATGCACAGAATGATCGCTGACTAGATCAATCACACTGGTCCTTTCGCTGCATTTGAATGACGGCCGCGGACTAAATGACATCTGTCAAAGGAAGTTCCGCAAATAACGAAAATCGTTGTATGAACACTTTGTTTACAACATATGGGAGGAAACCAGCCAGCCGCAAACTTTTGGCATATGGGTGCATAGCCTAAACTATTACCTAAAGCTCCATTCTGATAAATCAAGTATATAAGGTAGGTAATCTAACTATATTAATAGAAGCAGCCCTAATTTATTTCAGTATAAACGTTTATACGTCCATGCGCACCTACTCTTACATAGGTCACGTAACAATTCGATATCAAGTCATTACAATAGTAAGGGCTTCAAATTTTTTACTTTTCTAGGTAATCTAAATATATCGAAGTTAGGTATTTAGGCCATCATTTATATAACCCGCTTTCTATCAGATTCTTTTTATAGGACAGGTAAACGTGAAAATGCGATTTAAGTCATTACATTTTTTAGGGTTGTAAATTTTTACTTTCATATGAAAACTGTAAAATTCGTTGTTTACTAAAAAATATTCATAATCAAGTATTACTGATACTTTGTATGGGTGCAGGGTGGTGCCTTTGGTACCTTCTTTCCAACTAGCATTCTATATTGTTCAGAGAATCGCTTGATAACTGGTAGATCAAGCGAAGCAAAATTCAGATTTTCATAAATGTTTAATACGAAAGAGTATGTGCAAAACTGAAGAATTTATCATAATAACGTATAAAGAGAGTCAGTACGTGAGACGAACGCATGTTGAATCAACAAAATTAAAGCGGAACTTATAAACGTGTCAACCTCACGAATTAAAGATAAACATGATTTAAGCATAGCAATTAGAATACATTGGCAAAGTGTGTAAGATTTTTAAATCCTTGTGTGTTCTCAGGGCAATATTATACAGTTACATTCCATTACCTATTTATTAAATTGGACTTTCATATTGCCAAACGAAGTGATAGCTTAGGTGTGGTTGTGACTAAAAGTGAATTATTTTATTGATTTGATAGCTTTGCATATAGTTGTACTTCTATTAATTGATCGAAGGGTTTGTACATTCATTATTGATATCTAAATTTATTTGGAACATACCTACTCATTTGTCGCAGATTTTAATTATTTTTTACTTTTTATGTGTCATGTCATGTCCTGTCTTAATTTGACATGAATTTAACTTAACTGTAACCTGAATATATTTAAATATCCTACACCGAAGTTTTAAAATTTTACGACACAGAGATTTATAAGAACATATATTTAGCTGGGTAAGGTATTTATCTTACACACAAAATATAAACTTCAATCGGTAAACGTAGGTACTTATATATATTTTAACATTGAATGAATGAATTACTTTCCCAATAATATAAAAAAATTACATCTTTAGTTTAAGAGATTAACTTCAATGAACATCTACATTTATAATTACAAAGGCTTAAAATCCTATTTAAATATATCTTTAGGATTAAACATAAATAATTAAAAATATGGGGATCGACATTTAGTTACTAGTTACCATACAATCGAGGGGTACGGCGGCTCCCCGATTAAATGGAGGTATTGTATGATATATGTTACAAAATCGAGCAGAAAAGCGGCTAGGCCGGGCCGTACTTCTCGAAGCAGTTCAGACCACTTTCGATCCCCTGAAACTTCTTTGTGGATAAAACTGAAAAACTGTTTCTTCAGTAACCAGGCAGGCGTAATCATTGTATAAACACGGTATTTATCGAATTTCATTCAAAATTTCCTAATTTTGACCAATTATAATATCCTTATGCACTTGTAGCAGACATAGAAGTTTCAAGTCCATACTTATAATAAAACTGTAACTGGAAGATTTCTGTACATTTAATATATTTTGAAAATTTTGATCGGGGAATGCTTTATAATCGATACTGAGTCCAAAACAGATTTTTATTTAGTTTTAGTTATGTTGGAAAAGGTTCGATCTAGTATTGTCAAATACCTAGTATATGGATCTGTTCTAGTATAAACGCTACATCACTAGTAAGACGGCCCACCGGCCCTCCGACAGTGTCCACTGTCCATGTTTCTTTACACACTACATTATCTTTATCCACGTTTAAGAGAACATTCTTTACCCCATTCACAGCTCTTCGGTTAAACTGATGGCCAGTAATGACTGAGTCGCATAAAGAACAGCATCCGCTGTTATGCGATGAATACTCTGATGAAGAATTTCATATACAAGACACCGGGCCAAAGTTTCAAAGGCGATTTTGCCGTTCGGCTTCCACAGGACGAGCCCGAACGCATGCAATAGGAGCTGCTGCTATAATTACTAGCTGGCCAGGTAAAAGATATTAAATTATTAAGTTGCACTTATGTCTGGTGGCTTCGGCCAAGGCTATTTACCAACCTACCGACAAAGAAGTGCCGCTAAGCGATTTAGCGTTCCGGTACGATGTCGCGTGGAAACTGATTAGTGGTAAGAGTTTGATATAAAACTGCCATGCCTCTAGCAGGTAACAGGTTAGGCCGTTCAAGTGAAATTGCAGTGAAGGGCCAACTGGTAGTGAAATATAAGTACAGACCTATATACGAACCTCTTGTATTCTACTTCTTTCTTCATGTTTCTTTTTTTATTCTATTTTTGTAATATGTTAATGATGTGGTATCCAAATAAAGAGTAATCATAATAATAATATATTTAACGGGGTGCGTTTTAAGTAATTAAAATATCACTTGCTTCATCGGTGAAGGAAATCATCGTGAGGAAACCTGCATGCCTGGGAGTTCTACATAATGTTGTCAAATGTGTGTGGAGTCCACCAATCCGCACTGGGCCAGCGTGGTGGACTACTGCCTTAGTAGTGGGCCGGTAATGGGTAGATATGATAATGATAACGGGGAGGCTGAGAAATCATCCTTATAAGTCATATTTTATTGTTATCATGGACTTCATTACGGGTTGGTTAAATTTATTTATTTATTTATTTATTTATTTATTTAAGTACATATACATTAGTTATACATTTAACCCACTTACAGTCAAGGTTATCCAAATTAATTTATGTACACGTAACATTTTTACTTAAAAAGAATAATTGGCCATATGTTAGGGTGAATATTTGACTCCTAACAACTAGATATCTGTGTCTAGGATATCATAATAAATCAACCACGAACTTTCGGCTTATAAGTACTTATTATGTGTATTTTTTGTTGTAGCTAACCTGAACATTTAGTTATGTATAAGCAAATGCAAGCACTAATTACCTATGTTGTACATAACATGATAGACTTACATGCTATTAAAACACTAACAAGACATTAAAATGTGCAAATACACAGAACTTACACTCAATCACAGAAATTATCACTTAGAACGCACGACAGTTCTACGCGTGATCACGCAGGCCGCCACCTTATCTTTCTATATTCCCCGTCGCCAACGTAGTACTGCGCCATAACCCACAGGTTCCATCTAGTCGTGTGTATAGGTGATTTAACCAGGGTGGGTATAAAGCAGAATTTTATACAAGTTGTATAAAATTTTTAGGGTAAGCAGTGAATTTGTGCATCTATGAAGTGTACGCCACTGGCTCCATCCAGCGCCGCCCGGTGGCGCTGGCGTCAATTTAATGTTTCTTAATATAACTTACTTCCTTGCTCAACTCCGACATAATAATATGTGACCCTAAAAAATTCTATCGCTAGCTCATAGTATAAGCTACAAATATATTAATTGTATGATGTTATTAAAATAAACCTTTTTTTTAATTTCAGATCATATATCGTCGCTACTAGCATATTGGTGGATCGGTCTCGGCATGATTGCTGTAATGGTATTTTTAATTTATAACAGCTTTCTTGCTATAGCCGTGCTTCCAAGGTCTCAATATAATCCTTTGAAAACTATAAGTACAAAAAAACCTACAGAAAATAAATCTTACGAAAATCTCAATACACTAAATATACACATGCATGTTTTCGTTGCAAGCTATGATGAATTCAACAGCTATGATTATATGCCATATGTTAAGGCATTAGCAAAAAAATATCCTAATTTCAAATACAATTTCGTTGTTGTTTTAAATGACGTAATTCAAGATACAGTTAGTGATTTCAGTGACGAGCAGAAAAATGATATGGCTTTAAATTTACTGCTGGCGAACGGTAACATAATGGATAAAAATAAACCATATGAGAATCCTACACTGAAATTTATTTCGCTTACTAAATACATGGATAATTCGCCCGTAAAAAAAAATTGGCGCCTTCTACCTTATCATTTTCTTAGTTTCTTAGTTCGATGTATAGCTATATGGGATAAGGGAGGTGTATCATTTAATCCTTTAATATTAACCCCAAATTCACTAAGTTCAGTTTATTTTGAAAAATTATATAGTGTTCTTGGTAATATACAGTCCAAAAATAAATTAATGCCCACTAAAAAAAGGAAGTTAACAAGAAAGACTAAGAAAACGTTTAATAATATTCGTGATATAATAAACGACTTGGAAAATGGGGAAACGAATGCCAATGTTATTACAGATAGTCTCACTGAAGCAGAAAACATTGAGTCGGTCACAATAACACCTTTGGAAGAAACTAAAAATGTGGACTTAATTTTAATTGATCATCCTATTCTCCCTGAACAAAAAGATGAATTTTTGCATAAAAATCATTCTAACAAGAGGCCTAATACCAAACTATCTCGTAATATACTTGAAACCGTTAATGTAATGAATAGTACTACGGCAAGGGGCATTGCGGCAAACATCCTTCCGAAATTTTTAGAATCACTTTTTCACTCGAATTCAAAAAACTTAACGTCAAATATGCACTTGCATGAAAAAAACGACACAACATCTAAAGTACATCCAATAGTTAATGATCTAATAGGCAAAATTGCACCTGAACTCTCCAATAAAACTTCCAGTGGAAATGAAAATACTAAAGTGATTATTGATTTAAAAGGCAACTTAATTGCTACAGAAATAGGTTGTCATGCTTTTATAGGAACAGTATTTAACAACGTTCAACACTATACTTATGAAAAATCTGTATCTGATTTTATTATTAGTGAATTGTCTCTCTTTTGTAGAGGAAATTTATCAATTTGTAATAACGTTGAAGTTCTTTTATTGTAAGTTTTGTTACATATTTTAATAAATAGTGATAATGATACACAAACTATGTACCAATGTTTTAATAAAATCACAAAAATATTCATAATAAATTATTTATTTTGGGCCTTATTCTAATCAGTCGTGACCAAAATAATGTCACAGTACAGAATTTTGTTCACAAATGACAAAGTAGTATTATTCGTGTCTTAGCATTATGGCAGCACTTTTACATAGTATTAAATCAATCGTTTTTTTTATAATAGTAAGCGGACTAGAATTAATAAATCAACGCTGAGTTTTTTTTATGGTGATACGCAATCTAGCTTGCTACTTTATCTTAAGCAAAACTACTATTTACAAGTTATTATAACTCAAAACTGCATCATGAATCTCGCAAGAATCAGGGAAGTTTCGGTAATGGCTTAAATTGTGGGGACGGATCGGGACGGCTGCATTTGATATAGTCCTGGCTGGCATGCCGTGGTGATGGGTTTTCTGTGCAACGTTTTTCATACAATATCGATCTTTTATAGGCCACTATCCGCTAGTTTTTGCGTTTTTCATGATTTTTGTTCATTGTACATAAATGTACAAACTGTTCATTAAATAATAACGTTAGGATGCAATATTAAACTTTTCCAATGGTATGTCATATCTTCTCTTCCATGGATAAGATGAACGTTTACAATCTCTTACTTTATTTATGGGTTCACATCTTCTACTAATATTCCAATAAACAAAACCTTCCGGACATCTATAAACAAAACCTCGCAACTTTCCTGATTTGGTTAATTCACATTTTAGTAAAGATGAGGAACACTCTGTATGTTTTTCAAAAGGGAAATGTCCAGAATTGCGACATGCCATACTTTCCTTTGTGGCTATAAACTGAAAAAAAAAAGAGATTATTATATTGTAACAAAAATTACCATATTATCTGAAAAAAATGAATAATAATTTACCTGGTCATAATGAGCAGCGCCTAATCGTTTAACTCTATATTTTTGTGATATTTGTCCATTACATTTTTTACTGCTCTTTTCTTTTTCCACGCACTGAATTTTACTTTCATCGTATATAGTATTATTTGGGCAGTTGAATACTGCTATTTTTAATTCGTGGCTGTCGTTATCTTCAGTGCATTGATAGAATAAATTACAATATTTAGGATGTCTTTTAAATGAAGTGGGACAAACGTATAAAGACTGATCATCAGCGGTGTCGGGGCATTCATGGTTATTTGATTGTTCTGTACTTGATTCCTGATTACTTTCTGTTGTTGATGCAGATGAAGTTTCAACTGTTGACGTAGATTGCTCAGTAGTAGTAGAAGTTTGATCTGTTGTAGAAGTCGTCATTTGTGTTGTAGTTGTACTCGGTTCTGTTGTTGATGCTGATGAAGTTTCAACTGTTGACGTAGATTGCTCAGTAGTAGTAGAAGTTTGATCTGTTGTAGATGTCGTCATTTGTGTTGTAGTTGTACTTGGTTCTAGAGTTGTGGTATCTTCATTAGTGGATTGAAAAGTACTCGATTTTGTTGTCTGGTCTTGATCTGTTTCCGTAGTTGTTGAAACCGGTTGTGTAGATTGTTCATTTGTGGTTGATGTTCCTACTGTAGTTTGTTGAGTTGTTGTCACTTCTGTTGTTGACTGTGTTGTTGATTCTTCAGTTGAAGTTGAATGAGTTGTTGATTCTTCGGTTGTCGAAGATTGTTTTGTTGACTCCTCAGTTGTGGATGACTGTGTTGTTGACTGCTTAGTTGTTGATGACTGTGTTGGGGGCTTTTTAGTCGTTGATGTTTGTGTTGTAGGTGCCTTAGTTGTTGTACGTTCAGTAGTAGTTGTTGATTGCGTTGTAGTTTTAGTAGGTTTGGAGGATGTGGTAGTTGATTCAGATTGATAAGATGTTGTTGTTGTTTGTTCAGTAGTTAAAGATGTTCCTGTGGTATTTTCATTTTGTTGTTTTGTACCATTACAATTTCGTGGAGGATATACGGAATCTTCGTGATTGCAAGTTTCTAGAGCTGGGTCCCATATGGTCCCATCAGCACAATCAAAGTGATAAATTGAAAACTTTTGACCATTATTTTCCCAATCAACACATCTATAAAACTTTTTGCAATTATTTGGGTCAGAATAAAATCCAGCTTTAGTACAAGTGAAGTTTTTGCTATCATTCTTGTTATTTTCAATTGTACTATTATTGCAGTTTGGTTTCGTTTCGTTGTTATTAGAAACTGCTTCACTTGATGCGCTCGCAGGTTTTTCTGTTTCAGTACTAGGTAAAGGAGCTTCATTATTACTAGCTGTTGTTGTCGAAATGACAGCTGGTGATGTCGAAATGGTACTTGTAGGTAAAGTGCTCTCAGTGTTAGCCCTGCAAGAGGGGGATTTGACATCATATGGATGATTGCAGGCAATTATGTCTTGATCCCAAATTGTACCATCTCCACAAGTAAAATCATACTTTGTGTACCCGTCTTGGTCATGAACACATCTATAAAAGTTTTTGCAATTATTTTTATCTCCAAAGTATCCCTCTTCTTTGCAAATATTTTGTTTTAGGTCATCAGTTGTACTCGTTGTCGCTAAAGTTGTAGTTTTTGTAATATCTGACTCTTTATCTGATTGTTCATCATAAATTGGGTTTATTTCTGGTATGTTAGGTGATTTTTTACAGGCCTCAACTGTATTCAAATGATTGCAAGACTGAGTATTTGCATCCCAAGCGGTACCGTCTGCGCAAGAAAACTCATATTTCGTATATCCATCTTTGCCATCATTAACACAACGATACAATTTCTTGCAATCATTAGGATTAGAGAAAATTCCTTCTGAATTACATACTCCATCTTCACGGGAAGGATAGTGAGTTACTGATGTTGTAGATATAGTCGAAGATGAAAAAGCAACAGAAACCGTTGTACCATCTGATTCTGCTATAGGGCTCTTCGATGATAATGATTGAGTTGTAGTTTTTACAAATTCACTGTGTAAATTACTTCCGCAATTTGCAACAGCCCATTTATGGTTACACGCTTCAATTTCACTATCCCAAACGGTTTCTGTACCACACATAAACTCGTGTTTAACGAAGCCTCCGTTACCATTGTCCACACACCTATAAAATTTCTGGCAATCATTGACATCGTTCATAAATCCACTTGATTCACACTCTTTACTCGGATTTGTTACAGATATCGAGGAAGCTGAGGAACTGGGTGGAATTGTAGTTTCCATATAATTGTTAGAATGTGGATGAGTTGGTGTGGTTTGGTCAATGATTACACCGCTACTAGGATTTGAAGTAGGTTTCGCAGATATGTCAGAAACATTAGAATTTTTACACCCTTTTACGGCCCAGGCATGATTACATGCATTCATTTGAGGATCCCACAGGGTTCCTTCACCACAAGTAAAATCATATCTAGTATATTTGCCATTACCACTATCAATACATCTATAAAACTTTTTACAGTCGCTTTTGTCACTCATAAAACCATTTGTTGTACATTCTTTATTTTCATTTATATTAGATATTGCTGTCGTTTGGAAATGACTGTATGGTGTGGTACTTTCACTATCCATATTATTTTGTGTTACGTACTCATTATTTGATTCAACGATATTCAAATTAGTAGTAGAGCTAGTTAAAATATTTTCTTTAGCAGGCATACTACCTCCACAATTTTTCACTGCCCAGGCATGGTTGCAAGCTTCTATTTCGGGATCCCAAAGGGTACCTTCTCCACATGAAAACTCATGACGAATAAAACCACCGTTTCCATTATCTACACATCTGAAGAACTTATTACAGTTGTCAACATCACCAATAAATCCTGACAACTCACATTTATTTGACTGACTATGAATTTGCTTCAATGTAGTTGTGTCCGAATCAATATCTGGTCGTTTTGTAGATACACTTTGTTGTTGACCGTAGCCCGAATCATACTCACTAATTTCCTCAGATACGGTCGTTGTAGTTTTTATAGATGAAATAGCTGTAGTTGTTCCCTCAGCAGGAGTATTTGTCGGGGTATGTATATTAGGCACAGAGCTAGACGGAACTTCGTTTTTCAATGGAATACTTGTCCCACAGTGCTTTACTGCCCAGGCATGGTTACACGC
The DNA here is from genome assembly GCF_905163445.1 of Pararge aegeria. Taxonomy (NCBI): domain Eukaryota; kingdom Metazoa; phylum Arthropoda; class Insecta; order Lepidoptera; family Nymphalidae; genus Pararge; species Pararge aegeria. Next base: position 9,276,715 of record NC_053193.1, read on the forward strand.
TTGAATTTCAGGATCCCAGACTGTACCTTCGCCACAAAAGAATTCATATTTGATAAAGCCTCTTTGCCCATTATTAACGCATCTGTAGAACTTTTTACAGTCGTTGGTATCGCCTATAAATCCGGTTGATTCGCAATTTGTTTTCTGACTTATCATCGGTGCTAACGTCGAATGTAAGTTTATTCCAGGATCTAATGGTGTTACATCTTGCGGCCCATAAGCTTCGTTATAATCTTGTGATTTATCTGGGGTTGTAGGCTGAATCAAGCGTTCTGTAGTAGAGGTTTGTTGAGCAGCAGACACACTCGTTGTACGAATTGTGCTACTCGATAAAACAATTTTACAAGAGTTAACGGCCCAAGCATGATTACATGCTTCAATACTTTGATCCCATAAAGTTCCATCACCACATTTATATTCGTATTTGGTAAATGTACCTCTTCCGTTATCTACACATCTATAAAACTTCTTACAATCATTCATATCTCCTATAAAACCCGTTGTTGTACAATCTGTTCCTATATCTTTTGAAGCCTCAGTTGTTGAAATTAACGATACAGGTGTATTAACTGTAATAGTTGTTGGCGGTTCATGTTCCTGTTTCACCTGATTTGTATATCCATTATCTCCAGTTTCGCTTAAAGCATAATCACTTGTACTAGTTGATGTTGTACTTAGAGCTGCTGTCAAACTATCAACTGTTGATGTACCACCACATTCTTTAACAGCCCAAGCATAATTACATGCTTCTAGCTTCTTATCCCATACTGTACCTTCACTGCATGTAAATTCATACTTCTTAAAACTACCTTTACCATTCTCCACACATCTGTAAAACTTTTGACAATCATTATAATCTCCAAAAAAACCACTGTGTGTACAAATAAAATGTCTTTCCATTCCAGTATATTGTGGGGCACTATTTTCTGCAAACTTATTTGTAAAATCGGTCGCTTGTAACTTTTGACCAAAGTTATAGTTATTATTTATGTCATCTATATTAATAATTTCATTTGTTTCTCCATTTTTATCTACCACTTTTGTTGGCTGGTTGAATTGGGATTCAGAATTTATTTGATTTTTTTCTATACTGTTCCCATCAAAATTACTTAATTGATCTCCGTAATTTGCCGAAGATTCATTTTTCTTTCTTTTTTCACTACTATTTCGATTTGAGATTTCAGGATGCGTAGCACCGGAATTCACATCCGTCAGATCTAGTGGTGCATCGTTTAGAATATTTGAGGCTTCTTCATGGTTTTCGTTATTTATGTCACCACGTCCACATCGTCCATTTCGAACTGCCCAAGGATGGTTACAGCTTTGCATGTAGTCGTCCCAGACTGTAGGATCACTACATTGAAATTCATAACGTATAAATCCTCCACGTAAGTTACTGACACATCGATAAAACGTTTTACAGTTCTCACTATCCCCCATAAATCCTTCAGAAGTACAGGCCTGTCTGTTTTCTAAAATTTGGAACATAGTAGTTGATGAAGTTTTTTGTTGCGTCGTATTTTTATTATCTGTCCGAGGATAAGTTACTAAAATTTTATTGATATCTTCAACTTCTTTATTATTTGTTCCTACTTGGTAAGGTGTTGATGAAGTCGTGAGTAAATTTATGAATGCATTTTCTGCAGACGTTATAAATATGCTTGAACTACTCAGATTTGGATTAATTGGAGCTTCATAAGTATTTTTATTTGAATCACTTGTATATACCGGTGAATTTGTACTTATAGGTGAAGGCAATTCATGCTGTTCTATTTCATTTTCGTTTTCATTGTCTCGTTCAACATGCGATTTTATGCCACCACACTCAGATCGCTTTGCACTACTAGGATGATTACAAACTTCAGTTTCGGGATCATAAACAGTACCTGGTCCGCATTGAAACTGAAATTATAAAATTTACACAATTAAGACGTTTATAAAAAAATCGCTAAATAAATAGGCATTAATATCTAATAATCAACAGTAAGCTTACTTTGAAGACTGTAAATTTCCCACTAGATGATTTCAAGCATCGATAGAATACAGAACATTGAACAGGATCAGCTTTGAAACCGTCTTCAGTGCACAAAACAGGATCTGGTTTATATCCAGAATATAGTTTAACTATTCGTCCATTTACTCGACCTTTTCGTACCTCTTCGGAAGAATTTGCTGTAAGTAAATGATAATAATTAAAAACACAATAACCATCACAAATCTAAATGGATGAATGAAAATTACTTAAGTGTGTTAAGTCCGCCAAAATCACAAAGGCGTAGAATGGAACGGTAGAATATCTTTCTTATGAGAGGTTGTGATAAGCTGTGCATATTAATAGGCTGAGGATTACGATGATGATAACCAAAATCATCTATACTTTAATATAACAGTTTCAAAAAGATGATGGAGTAAACATAAATAATAAGAATTAATCTGAGCTACGTACCATTTTCGTTTGCTCTTATTACTTCTACTAACGCAGACAAGACTATCAGGGATAAGCAAGACTTTCTTACAGGGATCTTCATTTTGGATGTAGTTCCAGTGTCCCATCTACTGTGCCATCTTTAGCTGGGGTTATAGCTGGAAATGGATAAAGTGGTTATGGTTGTTTAAACTTATATTAATGCGAAAATATTATGACCACAACGTTGTTCTAGTGGTAAATCACCAAGCTAAAGTCAAGAACTATTAGTGATTTAAATTTCATATTAAAAATTTTCAGTAGCCCCGAGGTTAGGATATCGGCCCTGTTCACACTTGTTCCTCAGTGAGCACGTTAAACTGTCGGTCCCGTTTTATATAACTAACATGGGGTCATGATCGTTAAAGCCCACCAATTCGCATTGGAGCAACGTGGTGGGTCTATGCTCTTAAATCCTCTCTCCTATGAAAGAGAATGAATTTTTTTTGGTGATGCATATATTATAACTGATTCCGAAGGCAAAAAAAATGGAAAAGATCACAAAAGATAAAGTGAGTAAGAGTATATAAAGCGGATGACAGCAACATTCATGAGATTTTGCTGTCCTGACCTCTATCATATTATAGTAAAATATGAAATTACCGAAAATACGGTCTGATACCGATATCGTATCGTAGCATATAAAAAAGTTGTTGTGTGGAAGCGAAAGTTCAAGAGCGTTTATAAGAATATTGTCAACAACCTCTGTTCACCTTTTAGGTATTACCGAATAATTTGCCATGCATTCAGAATAAGTGAATTTGCAATCTCTATATTTTTTATTCACTCAATAAAAATCCAAACACCCTTTTAAAAGCATTATTGACTGTACTTATTCCGCAAAACCTTTCAGGCAATTAAAGTATTTTACAAAGGGGGACAGAATATGAATTATTGGTTAGTCATATGGTTAAACGGAAACACGCGCAACAGCTAGTACTGTAATAAGATAAAGCTATAATTCTTAACTTACAAGTGTAATGTTTAATCAAATTTAAACAAATTCTTACTAAGTTATGCATAGCGTGAAATAATTTACACTTGTGAGTTATGTTTTGCGTAAATGGTAAAACGCACAACTGAATGATTCATTGTAGGTTAGGTATATGTAGGTATGCTGGCGAGCAATAAATAATTTTAGAGATAAATTGGATTTACTAAAAGTGGTACTTAAATCATTAAATAGAAAATCAACTACTTAAAAATTTTTGAATTTGAATTTAATAAAAAGGTTTAATAAGCAGTAAACTTTGGTTATTAATTTTACAGCATTCGAGGGCTGTGTTCGTTTTTTCCAACTAATATTACGTATTCGAAAATTGCTGCGTGAAAGAACGGACCAATATACTTACCTTCACCGAGCATTTATAATATTAGTAGATTTTTTGGTATAAAAACAATATCCTGTGTGTGATATCATTGAGTACTTCGATAACCTTTTTTTTCAGCTTTTAAAAGTTAATAACAGAATGTTGGAATTAGATCTAATCTTAAAAAAACACACATTTTTGACGAGGTTAAAGTAGTATTATAGTATGGCCGGATATTATTAACATACGTTTTGCAAAAAATACGTCGAATGGTTAATGCGCTGTCGCTGCGTGAAAAAGTACTAACCCAAAAGACAAACATCGCTTTTACAATTTTAGTAAGGCTGTGAAGATTGATCGTATATTTTTCGCGACTTCGCGATTCGTTGCCTAGCTCTTGAATGGTTGATACATTGAAGCATTAAAAATAATTGAAAATTACTTAATAACTTTAACGCTTACGAAATGACAGTTTGATTAACATAATGGCTCTAAAAAGAAGACAACTCTAAAGAAAAATGGCTTCGAGGATCGAAAACGCACATTAAGGGCCCATCTCCACCAAGTCATCGCGTTCTCGGTAATACCTCAGGCATTTTTCTAAAGGTCACAAGTGAATAACCAGTCAGTCTTCATAAGAACAAATCGACGACGCACCTAGTTCATTGCCACGAATAATTACAGGTAGATGTAGCGAAAAAAACAAAATGTATACTCGCTTGGATAATTATAATTTGTCCAGACGGTGATACAATAGGTTCTACCTATTCTCCAATGTTAAACTTCAGAATGAATTTACATATCCATCAATAGTTACTTACTTTTTGTACTTATAATTAAGAACTTCGCGTTGTTATTTTATAGGTTTGATAAGGTTTTAACTGTAGTTATCAGAGACGAAACGTGTACCTACATGTATTAAAACCAACAGTTAAGGATTACTCATCTAATTAAATATGGACTGTACGTTAATTTTCGCCAAATAATATCGCTACGCGGCACAAAACCATGTAAATAGCCGTTATGATATAACGCAAAATCCTAGTATGTCCTGAATATATTCACTGAAATTGTAACATGGAATGAAGTTACTAACCGACTGTTCGAGAAACGGTACTAGAGTGGAGTGGTTTTTGATGCTCCGAAATTAATGGTGTACACGGTTTCTTACTTACTTGTTTCTTACTTGTCTCAGGGTGTAGAGTCACACAAACATGCATACTTGACGTTTCAAAAGTGCTTATAAAGTAGGCCTACTTGAAATAATTGAATTTGAATTTGAATTTTTGTATGTTCTTGATACTGCGGTTTAAGGCTTCATACGGAATTTGAAAAAATAATTATTTTATATAATTTTCTTGACCCAGTTATGTTATATTTGTCTGTAGTGTAGTGTAAAAAGCTCCAAATTATATAATAAAATGATAGGTAATTTTTTTTATATGCATTTTATTTTAAATATTATTTTATATTTATTGAATTTATTTATTTAATTTACAGATAAAGTTAAAAGATTGAGCCTAAAATATTGTAAAAAAAAATAATTTCCAAGATAGCCTTCGACTACAATATACCCTAGTAGAAAGAGATCATGCAGTCTAAGATGGTAGCTTACTATCCTGTTAAAGGTTAGGTATTTAATCCAAAAACTAATAAAAGTTATATCATTAAAAAAAGCATTTTATCATCTCTCGTATCAAACGTATCTTATTGTAATATGGACCTTTAAAAAAGTAGTTCGAAACGGCAATGTTTCCTACTAGATGGCGCAACAGTCGCTATAAGACTGATGTAAAAGGCTTATACGAATTTCGACATCGACGGGAAGGAGAGCCGCAGCTTATTTGGTTAAAGCGCTCAGGCCGCGATTGACAGAGTCGCAGGTTCAATTCCTGCCGGTTCCGGTTTTTTTATATGCATTTTAAAATAATAAAATAAAAAGCTAGCTCCATTTACCAAGATGATTTGTCTTTCCACTTCTGGATGAAGTTTCCGTAGATATTTGACACTGTTGTTGCATACCTACTTAAATTAATAAACGAATGATTCATAATACAAATAAGTTATCATAAGCAGCGATACCTTTAAATAATCGGTCTTAAAGTGGAATAGTGTACGGATAATTTGCAGAGTGCGTAAAATATGAGTGGAAGTTACTTTCAATTTGTCACCTTTAACCGAGATTGAGTGCGAACATGCGATTAACGGAATTAGGGTTCGGATTACCCACCATTCTTCTCGTTCTGTATGTAAATGAGCAAAACGACTAACGGTTACAAATTATAATTAATGTGGTGTCAACACCGCGTTTTCAAACCATACAGCACAATCAAAATAGTAATACGAGCCGGTGCCGTTGCCCCGACTATGTATGAGGTTATATTTCATCTAGAACAAGAAGATTGCGATCTCCTAATAAATCAAATGACAGTTTCAAAATATTTTCATACATTTGTCTAAAATTTAGATTTCCCCAGGTTCGCTGTAACTAATAGGTGAACCCAGATTCATGTAGAATCTATTCTACTGTCATCGTTATCCATTATTATTTTGATCGTTTTTTTTTAATAACTAATTTCCTTGTAATTTTATCGTTGTACCTACTTATCTGATTTAATGTCCTTCTGGTTTTCTCAGCGTTTGTTTTAACGAGGGTTTCCCATATGTCATAAGGGTAATTTTAATTATAATTCTCCTAAACAAATTGAAATTATTTAAGTAAGGTTCAACAACCTAATACGCTTGTGGCATAATTCATAATATTTTTTTATGTTGCTTTCTTATTTATAAAAACAAATACGCTCCTCGATCTCGTATTTCATGCGTCAGCTCTTTAAAATGTAAATAAAGTTGCGTTCGATACTTATTTATGGCATTCAGTGACGTGTGGGCTCGTTAATAAGCCCCAAGGGCTAGCGAGAGTAAAATTGCATAAGTCGAGACCGAGAGGATATTTTATTGCGACTTGTTGAAGGGTGCAGGTGAAACAGGTTCAAGATTCCCTCCAGCTGTGGTGAGAACTGCATTCTTGCGGTCGGTGTTTGATTGAAACAAGCTAGACGCAAAAAAAAAAATATCAAACGGCATGTCTGTCGGCATATAAATGAATACATTGGTCTATTCTTAACTCTGTTTTCACTAACAACGTACAAGGTAATGCCTAAGTAAGTAGCGCCTAATCAAAGAAGATTTCTAGGCATTTACCTTTCACCAATCTCTTTTGACTAGGCAACTCATTTAACCTAACTTGTCTATGGTTCTTGCCTTTGTGGTATTATGTGTTTGTATTACCATTTTTTTTCATTCTTCGTATGGATTTAAGGTTATTTAAAAAAACCGAATTTTTATTTTTTTCATCTGTCAAGTGTCCCCCAAACTTTAGATTCGATACGCCGAACCGATGGCGAACTTTAGATGGCGCTTACGTCGTTAGACATCACATAAGAGTTCGTGAAGCTTTTTTTTCTCTACGAATCACCTAAATAACTAGGCACCTGCTTAAGGTGATTCTTAGGTTTAGTGAAAACGGGCATTAATCTTCTTTGCGTAATATAAAGCAATAATAACTTCGTTTTATAAAAATGCCTAGAAGCATCCTAGACAAGGGCAGTGTCGCTTTAAGCCGTCCATTTATAATGAGATAGGTTCCAATTGATTTATAGATGCACACTATCTAGTATCACATCAGATGGACCTAGTATCACAATGGCGCTTCAATTTTTTTTTTATAGTAATAAATGATGGAAATGAAATAATTCATTCGTTCATTTTAAATTTATAAAATTGATTATTCCTCCAAGACCCAAGTGTAGGTAAAAACGCTAGCTAAAAACGCTAAGATAAAAATTAGTACAATGCTTCTTAGCGGCAGAAATAAGCATGGCGATAGTACTTACCCGGACGAGCTTTGTCACAAAAGCTATTACTACTAATTTATATCATGTCTACTAATACTGGTTCATCACTGGGTAATTTGGTGGCGGCGGATAAGAATACAGTTGTCACCATCCCTCGCCTACCTCGGTCTCTTTTGAGGCGTAACGATGAACGGGCTACAGCGTAGGTAGATACTTTGTGCTGCTATTACAATATATTGCGATCCCCAATCCTTCTGCGATGTGAAACGTGGTGATCATGGGAAACCCCCCCCATCTTGGGAAAAGCCTTAGTCTAGTCGTGGACTGATATAGGCTATTGATGAGACACTTGTGAAGGAAACTAATAGATAACAAGTTTTTTTTTAAAGTCGGTGGAGTAACACACTACGAACGCGAGAGAAGCGACGCAATGCTGCGACTGTATCTATAAATGTTTACGCTATTCTAGCTAGGCTATTATAATTTTATTATAAATCTTTTTGTTGCAAGATAATCAAAGGTTGTCTGGAAGAGATTGCTTTAGTGATAAGACCGCCTTTCCACGCTTTATTTTCTTTCTAAGTTTCCTCTGTATATGTGTTTACTTTGTATAAAATGTGTGTGTGCAATAAAGATTTCAAACTAACAACAAATTTATTTAACGAATTTTGCTCGTCTCAAGTTTAAATAAATATATAAATTTGTTTATTTACCTTGCACCAAAACAGAATTAGGTATTATAAAATTATAAATTCTTCATTTTTGCAAAAAAAATATCGAATTAAGTATAATATCTTATTGCTAGCTAAATCAACAAATTTATTTTACATATTTTGCTCGTCTTAAGTTTCAAAAAATATACTTATAAATTTTAAAGTTAAAAACGCATTATTACCTACTATTTGTAACGCCTCTGAAAAGAGGGGACAAGGCATATTTTTTCATTGTATAAAAATAAATTGTGATTGCTCGAAAGCCTAAAGTAATTTGCCTGTAAAAATAATAAGAGTTATTAGATACTTACTCAGTTAGCGGAGGTGTAACAGAGCGCAGGGTTCCAGAATAAAACTATCGCATCGCTAAACAAAGTGCTAAGTGAAGATTACAGTGTAGCTGTAGATTACAGAGTAGTAACAACTCGCAATTGATTCACAAGGTAATAGGATATTCCTGTTAAACCCGTTTATGTTTTGTTAGCCGTTTACCGCCCTAGTGGTCTACTGAAGAATGTTCGCTCATTATATAGGATTGAATATCTACTTAATTTTATTTTTAAGCCCCGACGCAAAAATTACGGTGTTTTATCAGTTTAAAGTGTCTGTGTGTGTGCGTGCGTGTATGTCTGTCTGCGGCATCGTCGCTCCCGAAAGCATTAACCGATTTTGATTTTGTTTTTTTTCTCTTGAAAGGTGAAATCGTCGGATCAGTTCTTAGCTATGTTTGATGAAAATCGACACAAGATGGCTGCCGCCATAAAATAGCGAATTACAATTTTTTTTCACAATTCCCACATTGTGGGTATGAAATGAAAGGGCTTGGCTATTAGAATAATGTACACTATATTGAAAGTCGGGGGTTTTAAGTTTTTTATTTTTATATCAATGATAGTAATTATTGACGGGACAAGCATATGGGTCACCTGATGGTTAGTGAAAACAATCCACTATAAATAGTCCTGCATAGCCGAAATAGTTTAAGGTCCCACGTTCGATCACCAGTAGAGGCAATTTGAGAATTAATAATTATAGAATTTCCTTTGGTCTGGTCTAGTTTGAGGCTTTGGCCGTGCTTAGTTACCACCTAACCGACAAACAGGTGCCGCTAAAGCGATATAGTATTACGGTGTCGCTTAGAAACCGAGTAAGGATAGGGTTTCAATAATCCTGCCAGGTTGCCTGCCACACCCTGACAGGTTAGCCCGTCACCATTTAAAACTGCATCATCACTTACCACCTGGTGAGATTGCAGTCAACAGCTCACTTGTAAGGTAATTAGAAAAGCTATATTTTAAGGTTGGCTCATACGTGGACTAAGTTGCGTGGGACCGCTAGTTTTGAATAATTTTAGTAATACGGCCGATTGGTTCAATGTCAGTGATCCTGCTTTCTGAGTCAAAGGCTGTGGGTTCGATTCCCACAACTGGCTAATGGTTTTTGGATGACCATGAATGTATTTCAGTGTCTGGGTGTTGATCTGTACATTACGAGTATTTGTTTACCTGTTCATGAATTATTTATCAGTTATCTTAGTACCCATCAAAACTACGCTTACATTGTGGCTAGATGGCGATGTGTGTATTGTCTTAATATATTTATATAATTTTATTTAATACGGGTATTTTGTTTATCCGATTTACCATTTATTTATTTCTCAAGTTTTATAATCGCGGGTGAAGTCGCGGACGTAGCTCGTGCTTAAAACATTGAATACCGTTCGAAATATGCATTGCTCAATACATACTGGCACGTTCACGGTCAAGGCTACTCCATACGGCATACCTAAAGTAATTGCCCAATTATACACATCTACGAGTAGTGATATAATCTAATCTTCTAAGTATACGTACATATAAATAAAATTGGTGTCTGTCCGTGATTTTGTATTTTTTTTTGAAATAGTTATAATAGAACCAAGCAGTCATGGTCTACGTAACGTAATAAATAAACCTAATAATATCAAGTTAAGTTGGGTTAGGTGACCTTTTTTTCAGTCAACTGCAATCTCACCTACTCCAAGTGATGAAGCAGTCTAAGGTGGTGACGGGCTTAACTGTTAGGGGTATGGTAGTTATATTAAAAACATACCCCTAAGCTGTGTCGCTAAATCGCTTAGCGGCACGTCTTTGTCGGAAGAGTAGTAAGTAGCCACGACCAAAGCCTCCCACAAGACTAAACCCGAGAAAATTTCCAAATCCCCTTCCGGGAACTAACCCGGTAGCTCCCACTTAATAACACGACTACGCTGGAGGTCGTCAAAGCCTTAACATTGTATTGGGCTTGTCTGTCAAGTAATTTATATCTCAATACAGGAATTAAACCCTCTTCATCCATTTTCAGAACATAGTATCTTATTGACAAACTTGGCGTTGCCAAAGAACCTAGATACCCTAGATTTTCTATCTGTGAAAACTTGATTACTTTACTTTAATTTTTTTTTTCTGTTATTAGCTGTAAGTTTTCCTGTACAATAAAATAAATAAATAAAGGGTGTATTAGCCCAAGCACGACTAACACCCTTGATCAATGCAGTGCAATAAACTAGACTAGAAAATAAGTAATTCATTTAAAGGAAATTGTATACAATAAATTACCAGTTGATATCTTGGAGATGTCGCTGAAAAAGTTCAAAGTTTGTATTAAACGTAAGCTTATAGAAAAGTCCTATTATAGTCCTATTAAGGACTACGTCAACGATAAAAATGCTTGGGTGTAAATTATTGCTCTAACCAGGTTGCTTCTTTACTAGATTTTAAATAACAATGTGAGATGGTGGTAACAAAAAGAAATAACAACTGGCTAAGTTTGTTGTGGGCTTTTGGAACACTCGTAGCTTTAGTTTTAAGTTGACGAATTTATTTATCGCCATCATAATGCACTCATCAAAAGTGCCATCTATGTGCCTATTTGAATAAAGAAATATTTGACTTTGACTTTGACAATTGCCTCGTTGTTCAAGTGGTTAGTATGCTCAACTGCGGATAACTACATCCTGGGTTTGATGCTAGGGTTGGACTTCAAGGAATTTATATTTGGGTTTTCTGTATCAAAATCTTAGTACCAGTCTCAGTGTTTACGAAGGAAATTTACGAGCCTTTGAGAACACGCTCCTTAACATAATATTGCTTACCACTAACATAATATTGTGATAATCTATACTTCTACAGATTTTATTGTCTGTTTTTTTTGTACCAAATAGGCTCCGAAATACTGAGCTGATTTTAACCATTTCTACATCAAAAGAAAGCTAAACTATCACGGATTAACATAGGCTATAATGTATTTAAAAAAATATAGGAGATTCTTAAAAAAATTGCAATAATGTACCACATGATTAAAGTACTCTTTATTACCTAAAAAAAAGAATATAATAATATGAATAAAGTTAATACGAATTAGGCGCTTTTGTGTTCTAAAATTTAACTAACAGCTACAGGTACATATCCATATCGCAATAGATAGGTATTTATTCTTATTCAAATAAATGGTTTTATCATCAAGGGTATTTATATACCTAACAGTAAAATAAGAAGTTATCGCCAGTTAAAAAAATTTAAGGTGTACACCGAAACAGTAATTTTTAGAAATTTAATTCTTTTTACTAAGTGAATTGAAAAAGTTGTTTTAAAAACTACTTACGCTCGTTTTTTTTACAAGAATACAAAACTGTACAATGCAGAGAAAAGTAATCAAAAAACATTTTTTTGATTACTTTTCTCTGTATTTGCTATCTTATATATTTTAATAAACCTTATTCATTAAACCAAACAAATTAAAGGTTATTTCTATTCTCACATACACGTATCTGTGTATTTATAAATCTCTACTTACTAATTCTTTTAAAATACGGAAACCGTGTACACGATTAATATTGAAGCATCAAAAACCACTCCACTGCAGTGAGATAGCAACATTCCGCGGGTGCGAAGTGCGTTTTCAGTTTTCACTGGTTTTGGACACAATGCACTGCATGCAATAATGGCTGAATGAGGGTTCTGTATATTCTTTATTCAGTGTTTTTTTATTTATCTATTCTTAACACTGTTAATATAAAAATTAAATAGAATTTTAGCTGAAACGGCATTCGGTTCAGCCAAAATACTATTAATGCAGCGAATGTCGTGCATTTGTACATAGTAACTTTTTCTGTAACTAACTTAGTATACGTTTTGGCTAGCTGTAAGGATATAAATAAATAAATGAAGCATAATCCTTTATATTAATATTTTGTTATCTATACTCTAAAACCCTCTGCCCTACGGATGCTGTGCCAAGCAGCGCGTTTTATAGGCATATAATAGATAGAGATGATAACAAGACCTAGGTAAAAAAATGTTATTAATAGAGATAACATCCTATCATAAACTTTACCGTTTTTTTTTATTACTTATAATTACATAAATCGCATCCAAGTCTAATATAATTGAGAGCTCTAATTGTAGCAAATTATAAAAAAGCGGTAGGAATGCATAATAAATACAAAATATGATGGAACTATTGCTGTACACCGGATGTCCATTATTTTTTGCATTTTGTAATTAGATAAAAATTGCTGTAGATGGAATTATGACTAGTATCTATGTCATTTCTAGTAATATATTTGTCTTCCACGGCCATAGGTTCATATTGATAACATCATTCCACCCCAAGCGTCTCATTTGCACGTGTGGCGTGCTGAGACAAATCAATTCGAGGTATTTTTTATGTTAAGTCGAATGCATATCGTTACAAATAAATAGCAACAGTTGATCATTTATAATCTATACTTAGTGTTCGGGGCTTTTGAAAAAAAAATTTTTAGAGATAAGCTGGCTTGGCTGACCTTTTATAAGTATTCTTATTTTTTTTCTGTAGGTACTTAATGAGTAAGAAAATAAAATAATATTGTTGTGTGATTTTTTGCTCTTCCTTCACGCCCTAATTAAGCAACCAATCGTCTTGATTCTTGGCAGACAGTTAGTTGAAAGGACGGAGAGTGCTAAAGGCTAATTTTGGTTTAAAAAAACATCAAATTCCCAAGGCTAGTTACAGAAACATTTAAAAATAATAAAAATCATAATTTTTACACCAAATTTCATCCAACCTTAACGTCAAAGTGACTAAACGACTTGAACGATTAAAACCTCATCTAAATAATACAGGTGAGTACTAGTTTAGGATACTTATTGAATAGCCCTCTGGAAAAGCGATGGGTTTTATCTCAATTACTCTAAAAATACGCATGATATTTTATTTATTTATTTAAACTCTTTATTTGTACACCACTACATTTAGCAAAATAAAGGAGGAATAGAGAGAAACACAAAGACTGGAGCAAAATACAAAAGGCGGCCTTATCGCTTAGAAGCGAATTCTAACTAGCGTAGCGATTTTGCACTAAAGCTAACCTGATCTTGAGGATTCTTTCATATGGAATTGCAGGATTAAATAAACCCGAAACAAACAGCTATAAATCAAGAATATATTCGAAAAGGCTATTAGGAAATCACGATTTATCTTATTCAATCATCATGCAGTGCAAAATGCGTAAACATTTTCCTTGCATTTCATACGTCGTACCTTGACACCTTGTATAGTCATAGGATACCGTAATTTTCCCGACTGATCACGATTTCCATGCGGCCATGTCAGTTATTATGGCCGATGACTTCATAAGGTAGGTATACCTACTACTTATATTCAAATTCAAATTCAAAAATGTTTTATTCATGTAGACCTTATAACAGGCACTTATGAAGCGTTCAAACATTTAACATGTTAACACTTCCCTGCTTTCTGAGTCAAGGCCGTGGGTTCGATTCCCACGACTGGACAATGTTTGTGTGATGAACATGAATGTTTTTCAGTGTCTGGGTGTTTATATGTGTATTATAACTATTTATATATATTATTTATAAAAATATTCATCAGTTATCTTAGTACCCATAACACAAGCTACGCTTACTTTGGGACTAGATGGCGGTGTGTGTATTGTCTTAGTATATTTATTTATTTTATTTATTTATTTACTTATGTTAGGTGATGATCATAAATGTATTCGTTAACTTAAAACTAAAGCTACGAGGGTTCCAAACGCGCCCTGGTCTAAGAAGAGCCCACAACAAACTTAGCCAGGTATTTTATTTTGTTAGCCATACACACGTCGAGTTAATATTTAGCTACGAAGTTAGAGCAATTCATACCCAAGCTTTTTTATCACACACGTAATCCTTAATATCATAATATGATTTTTCTATAAGCTTACGTTTTATATAAAATACTAGCTGTTGCCCGCGACTTCGTCTGCGTTAGATTTTGTTTTTAAAGTATTCAGTATCGCTAAGCCTTAAATGAGTATAGTAGTATATATATATAAATATATAACATGTGACTGTCAATTAATTATAGACAAATAATTTGCAATAAAATAAAATTGCGACTATAATTAAAGATCTAAGCTATCCTATCTCTTAAGTTGGACCAGACTGCTCACGGTGTGCCAATTTAATTTAAAATCGGTTCAGTAGTTTAGGAGTCCATCGCGGACAAACATCGTGACAGGAGATTTATATATATTAAGATTGAGTTAATTTATTTTGTTATAAAGTAGCTTTTTTACTTCGACGTCTCAGATAAAGCGTGTGCTTAACGTACTTTATAAAATTGTTAAGCATAATTTGTCTTTTTACTTATTTCTGTAACTAGGAGATAACTAAGGGTCCTATTAAAGCCCACAAATCGTCGGACGATGAAGGTAGCAATCCTCTGAGGATCACTTATAAATCAGAAATTATCGAGGTCTTCATAAGAACCAGAAGCCCCAATGTAGCTCAGTGAGCGATGCTAAAGATGTAAAGCTCCCGCTTTTGATAGAAATTGCACCACTCCCATAATCTATATATTGGTCGGGATTTAATAAATTACCTTTCTAGGTGGAACGATCCCAGCGAGCCCGAAAAATCCGCTTAAGAGTAAAAAACTCTTTTGTAGGAAAAAAATAACCTACGTGTTAAACCACAAAACCATGATTTTACTGTAAGAATGCATAAAGTTGTACTAACACCTATTTACTCCATTACAAATTCAGTTGAACAATAACAATATTAAGCAAACAATATCACAAATATAAAGATGGTGATTTAAATAATCGCGTAAGAAGTTAATATTAAATAAAACATTCATCAAAACGAAAAGTTAAACTTTAAAAAAGACAATAATATTACAGGCACTGGCGTCTACAGCAAAACAAAAAGTGTGCCATGCTAAATCCGCTTCTGCAACATGCGTGGCCCTTAACGGCAGTAACATGGCTTAAAAAAATAAACTCGTAGTTATTTTACCATTTACGTTCCATAAATAAAGAAGTTATTGCCACATTCACAAAGAGGTAAAAAAATGTAGTGATGGTGTTCCCAGATGCAACGTACTTTTTATTACATTCCCCTTAACCGCCTACACGCTCTTTATAACGTCTAACTATTTTCACAATAATATTACGAGCGGGGATGATAGCCCATTGGGTAGGAATTCAACTTCACTTTTGGGGGCCCATTCGAATCCCAGCTCGTACCTCTAACTTTTCTACGTTATGTACGTTTTAAGCAATTACAATATAACTAGCTTCAACGGTGGAGGAAAACATCGTGAGCAAATCTGCAATTCATAAAGTTCTCAAATGTGTCCACTAATTTGCACTGGGCCAGCTTGGTGGCCAACTCTTGATACTTATATGTCTGTTTAGTGATCACTTATAAATTCAATATAGGCTGAATAATATCTTATTATAGGTTCAGTCGTTCCGAAGATTATTCTGGATAGGTCTACCGGATAGATCTCTTGGTTTTTCAATCATAGTAGAAACTTTTAATCATGTGTTGATTATCTACGTAAGTTATTAGATATCGATATCAGCACGCCAAATAACAGGAATTGTGCCCTCAAATTCAGGGCGATCGTACATTTGATTTTTTTTAATAAAGTTAAAAATGCGTTCAAACAGTATTTGTTTGCATTAAACCTAGTAGTTGAGGATTCTTGTGAAATTGGTAACATGTCAAAAAATATACTAAAACGATGTTTGTACAGTTTATTAAATTTGACCCTTTTACAGTTGAAACCAATCTGTTATAAAATAGGCTCTATCTTAGCTGCTCTACCTTCAAAATCAGCTTAAATTCCATACAAAACGATATAATCAAAAGTGTAGGTATGAATAACGGTGTGTTTGTTAGACTCATGATTTGAAGGAGCGTGCTAATAAGATAATTGCTGCTAATCAAAGAAACCCGTTGAACTAAAAGGTTATAAATGACTATCGAGAAACAGTATAGTAAAACTGTTTTTATGGTCCATATTGATGGCTAGGTCTGGCGGCAAATCGTTTTGTAATCAGTTATTGAAAAGAAATAAAGAAATATAATTTATTTTTATCGTATGACATGGAATGGAGAGCTAAAACAAACATAGCTACTGGTTAGCTATAACAAAAATAGTTGCCAGCTTGCAAGTAGCTCTACATCAAAAACTGGCAAATGGTAAATAATAATTAAATTTTTGCTCAACATAAACAAATTATTCTGCCATAATTATTTCGACGGCCGATTGGCGCCGTTTGCAGCGACCCTGCTTTCTGAGACCAAGCACCAAGGCTGTGAGTTCGATTCCCACAACTGGAAAATGTTTGTGTGATGAGCATTACTGTTTTTCAGTGTCTGGGTGTTCATATGTATATTCCAAGTATTTATGTATGTTCAAAATTTCTTTATTCATGTAGGCCTATCACAGGCACTTATGAAGCGTTCATACATAATTGTTTACATAATTGTAACGGGATGGTGATAACTTCGTTCGCCAACTTAAATCTAAAGCTACGAGGGTTCCAAACGCGCCCTGGTCTAAGAAGAGCCCACAACAAACTTAGCCGGGTAAATTTATTTTTTTGTTATCACCATCTTCCAGTAAATTTAAATTGAGCTATGAAGCTAGAGCAATTCACACCCAAGCTTTTTTATGTTATTCATAAACATATTCATCAGTCATCTTAGTACCCATAACACAAGCTACGCTTACTTTGGGGCTAGATGTCGATGTGTGTATTGTCGTAGTATATTTATATTTATTTAAAATCTCCACATGACAATCGATAACTTTGTCGATGATGGCACAAGCATATCTGACGATGGGTATTATGATTTAGTAGCAGTGTGGACTTGAGAAAGGATTTCATATGATATAGCTGCATCCATCTCTAAGCATACATTTAAGTAGTCAATAGAAAACTACAGTACTTTGCTCTTCTGTGCTTAGTAGCAGTAGAGCTTTTTGCAGGGCTCGTCAGGGGAAGAACTAGTACTACTATACTTATTTCTGCCGCTAAGCCGCATTTTTGCTATGCTCGTTTCCTTATGTAACTGTTTACTATGCCGGAATAAAAAGACTGAGTAAATTCTTCATCTCAATCTCTAGGCTGCAAGCAAAATTTTGTCGAGATCGGTTTAGTTGTGAATAGCTAAGAAAGGCTATTTAATTATTTTGCCAGTAAAATTACCGCGTGCTTTCCGGGATAAAGTGTTCTATATCCGTCTCCCTGGGCGATAATATCTAAGAACCATCGCGATTTAATTTCGAATAAGAAAACCGTATAAAAATCTTCTATCCGTTTGTTTCACAACGCTACGATAAAATCCCTATCTTTGCTAATAAAGAAACAAATAAAAATCTTCAAATTAGGAGTGAATAAATCCGACAATGATCATAGTTTAACGTTACGGTTGGTATCTTTGATGTTATCGGTTATCCGGCGATTCTGAACTGGTCGTGTTGCAACCGATATAGTAAAACTTTCTTATTGTTTAGTTTTAATTGCGAAGATGCGATAAATTGTTAATTCAGTTCAATGTCGTTTATAAGAAGGCCACGAATGGCTACTGGGAACACCCTGATTCGAACAGCATGGTACGAGTAGGTAACTATAATGACATAAAGCAGACATACAACGCATAGTATGTATTTATACTACAAAAACGTTGAATAGCTGATGATTATTAGGTATAGTGCAATGTTTTCTCCCTATCAGTCCTCGGGAATTTGACATTTAAATCAAGAAAATAATGTGTAATTATGCAACTGCTTTGGTAGGTAACAGTGAGTTAACCGCCCAGTGGGTAGAACTTCAACTTCACTTTGGGGGGCGAGTTCGAACCCCAGTACGCACCTCTAACTTTTCTAAGTTATGTGCGTTTTTAGCAATTAAAGTATCACTTGCTTCAACGGTGAAGGAAAACATCCAGGAAACCTGCATTCCTGAGAGTTCTCCATAATGTTCTCAAAGGTGTGTGGAGTCCACCATTCCGAACTGGGCCAGCGTGGCGGACTATGGCCCTAACCCCTTCATATTGTTGGAGGAGACCCGGGCCCTGTAGTGGGCCGGTAATGTGTTGCTATGATGATGATGATGATGATGATGATGAGGTAACCTTATTTCCTTTCCTTTCCTTTCTTTTATATTAGCGTAGGAATATGTATATGTGGGCCCTCAACCCAAGTGAGCTATTGCAATTGTGTCTCCGTGGCCCATTAATGACATCATCGTTCAGATTTTCACAAATTATTAGAAGAAGCTATATCAAAACTATACAAATAAATTCTATAAAGCGTTAATTCCATATGTAGGAACATCGAATTTCTTGGCAAAGTAGCATCAATAAATAACTTAAAAATGTTGAACAAGGGGTGAATATCTTCATAAAAATTATTAAAAAAAATCATATTTTGTTTTTCTTTTAAATCGGTACTCAAACGTTATTATGTTATAAAGTTTATTGTGTGATTGGTTAAGCTTTATGATGTTACCGTGTGTGTATTTTATAGGTACATCATTAAAAAAAAAGACAAATCATGATATTTATATTGAATGTTAAATGTTTTACAGAGTTATTAATTATTATTGTTTAACAATACGAAATAATTCTAACAACGATGAGTAATACAAGGGATTAAAAGGGTTGCCAATTGATTTTATTGATTAGGACATTCCCATTTCTAAAATATATATATAAATAATATTATAAGGGGTGTCTATTTGTTTCTTTGTGGTCTGTGTTTGCATTAACTGCTGAAGCGGTCAAAATTAAAAAAGGCAAAAACAAAGTTTGCATCCTAATTACAGAAATGGGATACTTTGTTTACTAATTGATACTGAAAACAACCTATGTCGTGAGCAACGGTTAGTTTTCTTATAAAAGCCTTAATAAAGACATAAAAATTCCCATCTAAATAGACAATTCATAGTTATAACTATCAGAAATTTTTCTAACGGATTTTAATCGGCGTTGATGGGTGAATCCTACCAATATAGTAATTATCTTATGATTAATTTTATGCTAAGTATTGTTAACTTCAATTAGTAGAATTTTAGTTATTTGAGATATTATTTCACCAATAAATACTATCTTATATAATATTCCGCAATTATATACATACAGGAATAAAGTTTGCACTTTTTATATTTTTTTATGATCTTATAAATGTGACCATATAAATATCTGATCTCATTCATTGTTGGTATAAACTAGCTTTTGCCCATGACTATATCCAAGTTTGTTTCGGCTTTTTTGAACTTTCGGTTACTTCGGTTTCCCGAGCTAAAAGTATCTATGCCCGTATCCAGGATGTAAACTGTCCCTGTGCAGCATGTTGTCAAAATCAGTTAAGCTATTAAACCATGCGTAGATTGAAAGAACCGTATTTATATAATAGAACTAGTATGAATTCCACAGGGACGATTGTTAGCTCCCTAGCCAAGTCATCACATTCATACAAAGTGTTATCTATAAATACTGTGTCCACATTACAAGCCCTTCTGATATAACAGACTCACATATCATAACTTACTAACTATATTAAAACTTTGAGAATTGTTTCTTTAAGCATACCAGGAAACCAGAAGTTGTAAAGTAAAATTTATAAAGTCATCTTATTCTGGTACTTTATTGTGGTTAACTACGCCGCTATTCACGAGCTTGTATAACAATATTTTTATGATTAAACCCTTGTAATTTTCAGTTTAAGGATCCATAAAATTAAACGGTCAGTTGCCTCCTATAAATAATAACTTTATTATTTGCCAAACCACGCAGTGTCGATTTAAATCGTCGTACTTTAAATGTCATACTTTAAAATTTAGTGATGTACTCATGGTTGAGTACATCACTAAATTTTGAGTTGAGGTAAATCGTTATACCTACTTGTACCAGATTAATTACTTTTATGTCGTCTAGATTATTTTTATGTATCTACTGAATCGTATATTTTTTGTAAAATTAGATATTATTTTTATATTATTATTAGGTAGCCACATCACTAAATCCATTATACAAAAAAAAAATACTTTTATATATTATCTAATACTATGTTTAGTGGTTACGAGTTTTTTGATTTGTTCTATAATCACGCAACAAGTGTGCAATGGAATGACGTGATTTTTTGCATACAGATAGTATATGTGTTTGAGTGTGAGATAGAACTTTTTATCGCAGATCTTATATGGCACAGAGCTAAAGCATATTATATTCAGCTTTTTAGACATATATTTTTTTGATACTTTATACTAAAAAATGAAATGCAAAACTGTGTTTGTTGGAATTGTCCCTATTAAACACAACAGTGAAACAACAGATCGATGACATTTTAAATAAACTTAAAGCGTTTGAAAGTAACAGTTACGCTACTTTTCTTTTGTTAAAAATGTTGAGAAAGACTTGGTTAAAGATAGTAATGTATTTGGACTCACTTTTTGTTATTCTCTAAATGTATACAATGTGTGTAGCACAAAACGGAGATTACTGAAGGAATTGCCTCATGGCATTAAGTTTTTGTACATTTTATCAGTACTATAAATAATAAATATTAAGTAAAACCAACAAACCAATGCAAATGCCATGTTATCAGCGCGAAATGTCATGCGGTTATTATCACTAGCACATGATAATAGTCTGCGTTCGTTTCTAAGCCTGCCATCTCACATTGTTACAACTTGGTGGGTTTATGTAACGACAGATGAGGCTGCCACCAAGGTGTAGGATATTTACAAGCCTGATAATGATAATGAAATCAACGCGACAAATGGCTCATTAGAAATATATGAACATTTGGAACGACTTTGGCTAAGCCAATATTTCCACTCAATCTACCTGACGTTCGTCGGAATCGCTCGTAGATATTTTTAGCTTCTCATGAGGTGACTATGATTTTATATAATGCTATTAAAAAAATTACGCTTTAATGTTTAATAATGCAGTAATAATAAATAAAGCCGGGCGGTTTGTATTGTTATATAGATACCTGCACAAGTAACCCAAATAGGCATTATTTAAATAGGATTAAGCGCGAAATTTTAATAACCAGTAAATGAAACCTAATCTGCTATTATAATCATAATTTTATTGTTTAATTACAACGCAATCTACTTTATAGAGTAGCTACAATATAATCATGTAATAAAGTATATATACATAAAAGTACAATTCTCACGATCGTTATACTTCACGTTGTTTTTTTGATATTTTTTTATTCGCTTATCCAAGCTATTTTTGTTTAAACTAAACAAAGTAATGTGCATTTTGTACTAACATAAATCAAGAAATGAATTGTAATCAAATTTCAAACAAGTTGAGCCAAATACTTATAATTGCTAGCATATTTTTTGTAGCGTATCTACCTAAAACAACTTAATCGCGGGAAGTGTTAAGACTTCCAAGTGATACAGAAAAAAAAGGGAATTTATGAGATATAAAATCCTATTTGAATATAGAACAAAGAGGCGGCGTTGATTGTTATTTAACTGCCTAATTAAGCAGAGAAAAAAACCCTTGCGTCGTACACTGAACATCCTTGCAGTACGTATTCGATGATAACGATCATAATTATGATTTCTGGATTAAAACCGAGGTCATTGAACGGTCGGATGGGCGCGCCAAATGCCTATTTACGGGGACGCGACGGGGTTCGTGATTTGTATGTACAGGCAAATATGCTCTGATTACATATCGATTGCAATGATTCATTGTCTTCAAAGTGGAGAGTCATTGAGTGTAAACCGAACTCTTTGTGGACATGCAAATTTTCATTTTAAGGTACACGATTTACAGTAAGTATAGTTGTATCGATAGTTCTTTATTCTTAAATCATTTCCAGGCTAGCGCAAGCGAATTTAGTGCCATCAAATTGAAAAATACGTTTATCTCTTGTCATCTATATTAATTGTATCAACGTTAATTTGTAAGTTCATTAAAATTTAAACTATTTGTTATATTTTATTTGAGAACAATGCATTTCAATTGAAAACAATGCATATAACATGAAATGGTACACGTTCACAAAAGTTAAGACTTTTATTTTCCTGAAAATAGATAGAACAGCGTGGCGACCCTATTAAAAAGGAGTTCACTTTCAACTTGCTTTTTGAGGAACCGTTTATGCAATACAAACCCCATCAAAAATTTCTTTATTCATGTAGGCCTATCACAGGCACTTATGAAGCGTTCATACATATTTGTTAACATAATTTTAACGGGATGGTGATAACTTCGTTCGCCAACTTAAATCTAAAGCTACGAGGGTTCCAAACGCGCCCTGGTCTAAGAAGAGCCCACAACAAACTTAGCCGGGTAAATTTATTTTTTTGTTATCACCATCTTCCAGTAAATTTAAATTAAGCTATGAAGCTAGAGCAATTCACACCCAAGCTTTTTTATCGTTTAAATAATCCTTAATGTTATTATAGGAAAATCGTGCAAAGTAACAACAAGATTTTTATCCCGGGTCAATGGTCCTCATTATCATAAGACAATATCCTACATGCCTACGGTACATGCTAATCTCGCATAGAGCTAAAATCCACCACGCCACTCTGATGAGAGTCACCGAGCGAGAGAAATCCAGAAAATTTTATATAAAATTACCATTAGGTAAGTAAGAATTATTAAAGGTTCGCCCATTCTTAACTCATAAGGAATGTTCCAATTGTGAAACTACATTGTGTTATACTCATCAGTGAGATTCAGGAACTTTATGCAAATGCCCCAAATGGCTTAGCCGCCGGCGTACAAGTTTGCATCCAACAAAATTCTAATTCTAATGCAAAATTCATTTATTTCAAGTAGGCCTAATATATGCACTTTTGAAACGTCAAGTCTGTCTGCTTGTAGTGACACTACCACCGGTTTTGAAGGCAGATGCGATTTATATCTGATCTAGTGGAAGGCTTCTGCCGTAGCTAGTTACCACCATACCCACAAAGACTCTCCGCTAAGCGATTAAAGTTCTGGCACGATGTCAGGTGGAAACCAAAGGCTGTAGTGGAATTTAAGAAAAAGATTAACCGAAAGAAGCTCGCGTTAGAGTAGTTTTTAGTTAATTTAGTCTTGTTATTGGTCGCTAATGTAAACTTGAACTCCGCTAAGGACATAGACAGGATGCGGTGATGTGACCCTCGCAATAATTGTAGTGCCTACTCTTCGTAACTCTTCGACGAGTAGGCATTAGGCACATATCTAAAGTTTCATATAGGTAACATCTAAGCAGATGGTTTGTAATCAGTTTCCACACATTTGTTACACGAGGAGAATAATAACTTTATTGATGTCATTTGGGAAGACATAGCGGATTCTTGGCATTGAACTTGGTGTGGACCTACTTGGCCAAGTTGCCAAATATGCCGAAGTAAATGTATGGATATAACTTTAATTTATACGCCGTAAGTAGGTGCTGATCTTATTATAACGGGTCGACCTGCCGTTAGAGTCAAAGTCTATGCAATACATTTCAATGTTTTACCTACTAGATGCATTCTTCAATGACATAGTTAAATATTTTCCTTTGACTATGTCCTTGAAGGCCCACCGGTGTTCTTATTGTTATCACCACCTCACATTGTCTCTTAGACTATTTAAAAAGCAACCCGGTTGGAGCCATAATACATACCCATATTATTCTATCGTCCTTTACTACCTACTATGAAAACATCAAATAACGTATGACCTTCACCATCAACACATCACCGGTCCACTACATGGCACAGATCTCCTCCCACGATAATAGCCTATAGGGCCGTAGTGCACCACGATGGCCCAATGCGGACTCCACACACATTTGAGAATATTAAGGCATGCAGGTTTCCTCGCGGTGTTTTCCTTCACCGTTAAAAGAAGTGATTTTTAATTGACATAACTTAGAAATGGTAGAAATGCATGCTAGGATTCGAACAAAACTGCGTATGAAGCCGCGGGCAACAGATGGTATCGTATAAAGTTCTACCGAGAGTGGACTTGGTTAAGTATCCATTAGTCTGTGTGGGTCCAATGTTAGTGTAGCTCAATTATAACAGCCGATAGCGCTTGTTGTATGGTGCGTGGTTACATGGAACTTTGAATTTGCACATGGAATGGTAAAGATCGATGTTATTGTAAACTTTCAGCACCTCATCAACTTTCCGACCGGCTCTCAGGCCAGTTACTTCTCTCTTATTTATGACCCATGTTTCCAGTTCGGGGTAAGGTTGAACACAACGCCGCTCCATTGCAATTTGTCACCAGTCGTGTGAGATAATACAATAATACAGAGTCAACATACGCCACCAGTCGTGTAAAATACATCTTCAACTTGCCCAAACGAAGTTCTCTGAATATCCGCTATGATTACATACCATGTGGGTTGGTGATCGAACCAGTATTATACTGGTGTCAATGCCAGGTTTAGCGAATTCTATTCGTCTTGCAGAGTTGTATTTGGTTGTTATATATTTATATAGGTATTTATATATATATATATATATATAGGTATTTATATATATATATATATATATATATATATATATATATATATATATATTGTAGTAATATTTATATATATCTATTTTATTTATATATTTGTATAATTTTTCAATCTTATTTATTGCACCACCTACCTCTTTTCTATGTTTTTTCCCTTTACGCCATTGGTTGCCTGGAAGAAATCGCTATGTAGCGAAAAGGCCACCAAATTGTACTCTCTTGATATGTATTTATATCTCTGTAACTACTTTTTTTCTTTTGTGTACAATTAAAGTGTATTCATTCATTCATTGATGACTAACTAACAGAGATTTTGATTTTGATTGCAATCAGCGGCTTTCTTATAGTCGAATTTAAAAAAGTAAACATTTAGAAGGCCTACTTGATTTACCCGACTATGGGAGCCTTTGTGATTATTTTTGTCTTAATATGTAGTTTTATTTGTTTTGGATCATCATCATCATCATCACATAAACCCATTATCAGCCCACTACAGAGCACAGGTCTCCTCCCACAATGAGAAGGGGTTAAGGCCGTAGTCCACCACGCTAGCCCAGTGCTCATTGGTGGACTCCACACACCTTTGAAAACATTATGTAGATCTCTCAAGCATGCAGGTTTTCTCTCGATATTTTCCTTCACCGTTGAAGCAAGAGATATTATATTTACTTAAAACGCACATAACTTAGAATAGTGTTAGGTGCGTGCTGGGATTCGAACGCGGCCCCCCGAAAGTGAAGTCGAGCTCGTACCCAATGCGCTAATTGGTTTGTATAATATAATTTAATTTAAATGTCTGAGGCACAACAAGGTAACTACATTCGTATTACTTACCTTTTTAATTTTGGCAATGGCATTGAAAAAAGTAACGACTTATATTTCGAAGGCTAAGGTTACAAAGGATGGTAAAAGCGGGCATTAAATAACCCAACGAAAGTACTTATTCATTTCCCAAAAAAAGATGCAAAGTGAATTAGGATTGCACGCGAACCCCAGCTGTTTGAGATTTGAATTTGTGAGGTCGGTTTGCAATATATTGCTAATACCTTTCTTTGTAATATAATTATTGTTATAATGAACCCGAATTTCTAAAAAAAACATAAATTTTATTTATTAGCATAATCTCCACATTCAGTTACAATTTGTTTACCATAAATCTTGCTCAAATAAAAACCTTTATCAGCAAACCGAAGTAACTGGCAAGAAAGTTATAAAAGGAAACCAGAATAACTATTAGCTTCTTGCGACTTTGCTCCTGATTTTCTTCATTTCCAACGCAAATCTGGTTTTGCCTGAGATTTTCATTGAGTTTTTATTACTTATTCGGTCGCAACTTTGGCTTCGAATTAAGTGAAAAATAAAACAAAATAACTTAGAGTATGACCCTTCACATAAAACAAACAACAATTATAAACTTGATGTTATGTAATTACTTGATGTATTAATTTCGGTGGGAACCCGCGAAAGTAAAGTATCCGATGTAAGTCCCGTTAAAAACTATCTCTATGGCAGATATCGTCAAGATCGGTTTTCTGGATAAATCAGCGTGCTGATAAAGGAATAGGTATTTTAAAAATCTCGTAAGAACATAGTTCGTGATGAGCATTTAAATTTTAAACGATTAATCCGAACATAGGTGACAAATAAATGATAAATACCTATACCTACTACGGCAATACACATCTCCATGTAGCCCTAATGTTAGGGTAGTTGTGTTATGGGTACTAAGTAATGAATAATTTTATGAATCATAAAAAAAAATACTTATAATATACAGATAAACACCCAAACCAAACCAAACATTTTCCAGTAGAGGGAATCGAACCCAGTCTGGACCCACAATGGACTCAGAAAGCAGGGTTAGTGCCCCCTGCGCCTATCGGCCGTCAAAACTAAATATATTCAGCTTTTATGACATTCGTATTAAAGTATAAGATAAGAATACATACAATATGCCCATAGAATATGACGTGTTGATCACATTGATGAATGAACTATCACCACTATGGCACTATATATCTATTGTTCACGTTGGCACCGTTTACATTTAGGTTCAAACAGGGTCACCAAGCAGGACAAATCAACTGTTAAACTATTGGGAATTTCACAAGTTTAGAATGTTAAATTTTATACAAAATACTAGCCAACGTCGGCGCCATCTGTCGGGCTGATTTGTGAATCTGAACCATCCAGGGTGCCACCCAAACGCATACCAAAAAATTCATTCAAATCGGTCCAGCCGTTTAGGAGGAGTTCAGTGACCTACACACGCACACAAGAAATATATGTATAAAGATTATAATTATTATTGTTCAAGAACAATTTATTTAATTTCAGGGAGTTCAACAAACAAATTTGCTAGAAATTAGGAGTATATATTTTCCTCGATTATCGATTTCCTCTGACTTCCATGAACTACCCATTTCAGTTTCTGATTTAGTTAGAATGGGACTACCTTGAAAGCATATCCACTAAATAATAAATTAATTTAGAATATCGGTCAAATATTGACGGAGATGTCGGTGAACAAAAGTAAAGAATACCTAATTTTTTTATTCGAATGGCATCAAAAATAGCGCCTACACGGATTTGATATATAAAGTTTATAATTTCTATAGAACTATCTACAAAACAAAAGTGGATCTAAATTCGTATGGCTAAAGCCATAACATAAAATATACTTTGTTCAAAGCTTAGGTACATAAAAGACAAACTTTTTATTAATTCCAGCGTAATTTTAAAATGTAAACCTACAAATATGTTCAACAAAGAAACTATTCATTGTATATGATACGTGTATGATAACTTTCGCAACTTCTTTAATTACATAATAGTGATCATGTTCTCACACGTAAATAACTAAAGATATAGCAAAAAACTTAACACAGACATGACATAAAAGTAAGTTAAATAACCAGTACTATTCTTATCTTGCTCTGAATACTCATTCCATTAAAATCCCTTTAGTTTATTATGGCAACCCTAAGTTCAACGCATCTTGATAACTGGCAATCCAACTGGTTTGCCGGTATTCAATGTTGACGGCGCACTATAATATCTGTCTTATATTCTTATACCTTTTATTACAGGTACCTAGGTGCAATCTATAGTGGGTAATGTAAAAATAGCTGGGAATAAAAAGCTCCTTTGATGAGCTTATACCAGTAGGCACGCTGCGAAAAAGCGGTTTGCATATTGTATCCATAATATCTGATCTACTGCAGGTGGCTTCCAATTCATTATCCTTGGTTTTGCTTTTGCAGCTAAATTCAAATAAATAAAATTTTCAATCGTTTCACATAAATACGCACTAAATACATTAGGTAGGTTCTTAGGTGAACTACTTATTTTTGATTTACAGTCATTTGCATATCATTATCACTATCATCAACTTATTACAGACCCACTATAGGGCACGGGTATCCTCTTAGAATGGGAAGGGTTTACGCCGTAGCCCAGCACGCTAGCCAATTGCGGATTGATAGAGTTTACACGCCTTTGAGGTTTAGGAAAAAATCATCAAGATTTTCTCACGATGTTTTCCATCACTGTTATATTTAATACACAATTAAAACGCGTAAAGCTTAGAAAAGTTAGAATAGCCTGCTGGGGATTGAACTCGATCCCCGCGAATCGGAGGCCAATGCCCACTGAGCTAATCACTGCTTCAATTTATATATGTGTTATGACTAGTGGTTAGGAGTTTGCCCTCGCTTGCAATTTATTGAAGTACGTATATATATATATATATAAATGAATATATATGTATAACTATAATCACCATCTACAGGGTTTAAAGCATAGCTGGCCCAGGGCGGATTTATTAAATAAGATGTACCCCAAAGTATATAACCCTGCAGCAGAAAATTCAAAAAAATCTTTTGCACAGGAATTGTCAAAAATATATTTAACATTACATTATTTATGTATTTTGTTATGAGTCTTTTTTATTTAATATAACTTTTAAAAATAACTTATATTTCTAATCGTAGTATTAGTTTTAACAATTGGATAATTCTTTCTTTTTTCTTTGTTAACTCTATTTGATTAAGGACTAGCTGTTTCCCGCGGTTTTATCCGCGTGAACTAAGGTCAAAACGTAATGTTAAACTGGCCACCTCTAAAAGCTGCTATTGTGGCTTCATATGATATGTACTAAGATATCGCAATCAATCGCTCCAAAATACCTTTTAATAAGTATATAAATCATGTCGTACATAGTTTTTATGTAACATCAATATATGTTTTACTGAAATGATGGCCTTAAGTAAAGAAATGGTTAAAATTTGTCAAGTACTTAGTTTCAGAGTCTATTTGGTACAAGCAAACAAACAAATCGTTCTACTTTATTATATTATCATTGATAGTAAAGCATTGTTAAATAAATACTAAATAGAATATTCTTCGCCTTAGCCATAAACATAGGAAATGTTGGCTTTAAATTTCAAAGCACGTGAAGTTAACATAGGAGAGTAAGGAAACGTAAAAGGTCCTCATGTTGAATTGTTGAACGCAACAATGTTATCTTACCAAGGTAAATCGCGAACTTGCAAATTTTGTTTGATCTGTCAATCTTACTCGTATCGTCTTACTAAAATGGAATGGTATGCAAAGGGACACTTTGTATTCATTAAAAAGGCTTTGTTGTGTTCTAACTTGTATTGAACAATTTTATTTACAATTTGTCTGTGTGACTTTTCACCAGCTTTTATTTAAATATCCGTATCCTCATGTTAATCGTGTTCAAAAAACGATCGATAAAGCTAAAATTGAGAAAGAAATAGCCTAGATAGATTTGGAATTTATTTTAAGAAATTAAATACCTAATACTTGCTTTAATGGTAAAGATTCTTAAATAAACTTTCAAAAGGCTATATTATTATATTGCGGGATAGTTATGTGAGGAATATCGCTTTTGGCAGTATTATTGGACCAGCTCAATGGTAATATCAAATTGCATTGATACTCAAGTCACATATTATATCTTATGCCCCAATTTCATCATCATCGTCATTATTACCACGTCACCCACTAAAGGGCACTGGTCTCCTCTAAGAATAAAAAGGGTTTATTCATCGATATAATAATTGAAGTCGCTACAGTACACCACGCTGGCCCGATGCGGATTCTATAACTAAACACTCCCTTGAGAACATTATGGAGAATTTTTTGACGGCCGATTGGCGCAGTGGGCAGCGACCCTGCTTTCTGAGCCAAGGCCGTGGGTTCGATTCCCACAACTGGACAATGTTTGTGTGATGAACATGAACCTTTTTCAGTGTCTGGGTGTTTATCTATATATTATAAGTATTTATGTATATTATTCATTTAATTATTCATCAGTCATCTTAGTACCCATAACACAACTATGCTTACTTTGGGGCTAGATGGCGATGGGTGTATTGTCTTAGTATATTTATTTATTTATTCTCAGACGAGCACGTTTGCTCGCGTTGTTATCCTGCATCCTCAAAGCGAACTTTAAAACATTGGAGGTGCATGCCGGAGCTCAAACTCGGTTTCCCCGAAAGTGAGGCTGGATTCGTAACAACTTGGCTATCGCCGCTTGTAAATCATTAATGGAAAATAAGCAACTTGCATTTCCGCACAGAATCGCTAAGCTGGTTGTGTAGAAATAAAAAACGGGTCCAGTTACCTATGTCAAATGCTTGGATTGTAGAGATTAGTTTTAAATCCAAGTGACATTTTGTTTAAAGTGTACGACAGCTAGGTAGGTAAAACGAATTGACTTCCTTTGTTTGACGGACATAATCCTTAAAATTAATTTATTGATATCTCGACCACCTTTGGCAGCTTGATTTATTGTGTTGAAGGGCATCAATTCAATAGATTAAATAATAACTTATGTTTTATAAGTATAATAAAAGATAGTAAATATGTGATAAAATGTAAAAAAGATAAATGATAAATTCCTAAAGACTACATTTCTATAAAACAAAATATTTTTCGTGGCTTATGATAAAACGCCTTTATGCCGATATTATGAAGTAAGAATTGGCACTTATATAATATATTGCACACATAGAATTAGTAATGCACATGTGTGTATTATTTTAAACGAAACTACCCAATGATATTTTTCATCGGTATATCTCTTAAGTTAAGCTTTTATATCTGTTGTAAGCTTGCAGAAAAATACTATTAAAAGTAACAGTTAATAAGTTATTATAAAGAAGCTTGAATTATAGCATTTTCTAACTACGTTGTTAACCCACTTAGTTTTAAGGGACACTGTTCTGATAATAACAATAAGAGTCCCTAGCCTAATTTACTAAGTACGAAGAACTCAATACTGAAAACAAATATGAACAGACTCTTTTAAATGCCTATGACAAACCAATCTGAATAAAGATATTTTGATTTTGATTTTGATAAACCAGATTGATTTTACAAATTAGCTTGTTTTATTATATAGTCGGTCTTGTTGAAAAGAGCTTTTGATATGGATTTCACTTAATTTTTTACAGCTACTGACACATCCATTGCATCGATGTTTGATAAGATCGTCGATTTCGATTACTGCCTAATCTTGCATCTCTCAGTAGGTAATTACCTGCCAATGAATAAGTTATTGAT
Organism: Pararge aegeria; assembly: GCF_905163445.1. Taxonomy (NCBI): domain Eukaryota; kingdom Metazoa; phylum Arthropoda; class Insecta; order Lepidoptera; family Nymphalidae; genus Pararge; species Pararge aegeria. Next base: position 9,308,467 of record NC_053193.1, read on the forward strand.
ACCTACACGTTTGCAGGACATAGGTATATAGGTAATTACAAACAATCGTAACTATAATATGTAACCAAGCCTCATATTAAATGGCGAGCAAAAACAAAACACACCAATTAACTGGCTTATTCAGAACAAAATCTTTGAAAACAATAATAAGAACTTGCTTTTCGCAAGTCAATGTCCAAATAATAGACAACTGTGATGGAATAGTAACCGCAAATACAAAATCGTGGCGAGACATAATGATAGGTATATACCTATAACTACTTCCGAAGTGAGTAAAAACGTGGAGATTTTTAATACAATACGTTTGACTAAAACTTAGGTATCAAGTATATCTATGTACGGTAACAATTTATTTCACAATCTGCCGATTAATTCAGTATCTTAAGATGATATTATACCTAAGTATACTTACTTCATCTGAGAATTGTTTGGATATCTGATCGTTACGCTTAGAAGGTTTTATAACAAAGAAAATAATAAATATTGTATTCAAATTCACAAAAAAAAATGTCCTATTGTGTTGAGAAACTATCTATCAAATCATCATTACGGTTAACCCAACTGGTTTATGTTAATATAATTATAAAATTATTTTTTTACTTTATGAGAAAAGAGATCAAGAAAAACTTCAATAGACATATTTAGAGATAATTTTTAGAAAATTGTATTTAGTTTCTAGTAAGTTGATCTATATAGTATTCGTATCCCGCGTAAGTTCTAAGGAAATTATAGGTATTAGATTTTTTTAAACAGTTTCCAGCCTTAGGATTTTTTTTAAACTACTGTTACTGTACTGTGCAGTTAATGATGGTAGCGGGCTCATTTTATAGGAGTTTTGTACTTATATTCATCCCTACCCCCAATCGGTGTCTTCACAGTGTCGTACCGGTACGTATAATCGCTTGTTAGCACGTCTTTGTCTGAAGGGTGTTGTTCCACCTTTCCGGTTATTGTTACTACCGCCAATCCGAGTTGGTGCAGCGAGGCGGGTCTGTGCTCCAAAACCCTCTCGCCTATGAGGCTTTTGCCAAGAAGTGGAACGTTAAAAGGATAATAATGACTGGTAAGAGAAGATTGCATGCAAAGAATGACGATTTATCTCTGTAACGAGCTCGGGAGCAATGGCAATAATTGAGTTAACATGAGCCGCTTACATTGCTATCCGTGTAACTATCACCATCGACAATGCAGTGGGAAAACTCCATTATTTTGCTACAACAAAGTGAATTTATGTGGAATAAGATATGGAGGTAAAGTCGCAGATTGGAATACGGGTTTCTATGTTATATTATTGTTAGTATTGTGAGTATAACTTATTTACTTGACTACCTATTTATAGGTAAGTAAGCCAAACGTCAATCCAGCACGCAACTCTACCCTTTTTTTGTTCAATTAAAATATTACTTGCTTCAACGGTGAAGGAAAACATAATGTTCTCACAGCCGTGTAGAGTCCACATATCCACACCGGGTTAGCGTGGTGGATTACGGCCTAATTAATTTGATATAATGATGATGTATTCCTTATTATTAAAAGCATTTAAAAGTAATGAATATTCACAGGACTAAAAAAAAGCCTACCTATCGTAAACCCTTCGGATATCGAAAACAATAATCGGATTCGATGAAGATACACAGTTAAAATATAAAATTCACGTCGAATTGAAAATTGCCCTCAGCCACTGTCTTGAAAATCTCTAGAGTATGATAGTTTTAGATTAAAAATATATTCTAAATTAGCCTAACCGTAAATCGAGCATAGAGTGTACAGCCAACACTACCACACTGCGTAAAGGGGGTTTAAGTGAGTGAAAAGAATTAGAAAAAAATCAACATGAGTCTACAGTCAGAAAACATATTCCGTGTTTTTTGTTTTTGTTTCAAAGGAAATACCATCAACGGAGCCCATAGTTGCAAACTAAACTTAATAACAATAAAATTGTTAAATCTAAATTTATAATAAAAAATGTGGTCGTCGCAGGTCGCTGGTTAATATGATATACTTATAGTTGTGAAATGTAGAGTTTATAATTAATAAAACTTTTAAATTTCATTAATATCTTAAGATAAATAAGGATATACAGGAATAAGGATTACAGATGGTAAAGTGCTAACCTATTAGGGGTGCAGCAAAAATTATTTTAATTTTGACCTTATGACATTAGATATATATTTAGATATCTGAATATATATTTTATATATACATATTTGGATATATTGGAAATTTAGTATTCTTAAATAGAACAAAGGCATAAGCCTCATGCCATTTGCCATATCACATTAAAAAAAATGTTCTAAGTATATATTAGTGCTCATACTTTAAATTCTTGGAAAACGTCTTCGTTGTGAATGAAATTGACTTGACAGGGGCTATTATTACATCTTTACGCCCTGCCATAATTATTGTGATACGTGATGACAGGTGTAGGAGGTATTGATCACTTATTTTCAAGTCAGTAGCCTGCCCAAGCGATAACTGTTCAGATGCTATTAACATCATTAATGCTTTTTTTCCCCCTTGTTTACGTTCATGATACCTAGTCTTTATGTTAGGTTTACATTTTTATAGATACTAAGTCTTGCATTTCCAGAATTGGTCAAGTTTTTTCTGAGATGTCTACGGACGTTTTTGCAATTATGTAATTAACTGATCTACTTCATTAAAATAACAATTGTTTTACAATTATTAATTTCTTAGAAACATATGTAGACCTGTTATTAAATATTATAGGTAGAACTAGTAGAGTTTTATTTACTGAAATAATATTTTCGTTGTGTTAAATTAGTGTTAATCTTTGTTAACTAGAAAAAGACTTCAACGGGATCACCCTGGACTTCATAAATTTTAAATTTCATTATATAAAAACATAAATATAAATAAAATAAAAATAAACATAAATAGCTCACCTTAATTTTTCACGACACAACGACCTTGTCACTCACAACAAAAAAATAAAAAACGATTTTAGAAATCTCTTTTCAAAAATCGCAATAATTTTTAAATGAAGAACCGCTACGAAACTTTCCCGCGTGCGCGCTGGCTTGAAAATGGCTAGGGGCTGTGTCCTTGCTCCAAGAAGGCTTTTAACTATGTATGAACGCGCGACCAAGATCCTACGCTTCTTATACTCATCGTACCTTATACCGCGACTTTGTGGCAAATATTAATAGTTCGTAGCAGGATGACCAATTAGGGTGCATTTTTATACCTGTTGGGACAAGATCGCCATTTTGTACATTCTTTTAAGTCTACGACTGCTCTACAAATAGGTGTTATGTGTTTCGAATTACTTAAGAATAATAACGCCATCCTAGATTAAAATAGCTTCACTTATTTTACAAAACCTACTTAATAAAGAAATATAATAAGTAAAGTTCTTACATAAAAATAAACATAGGTGAAACTTAATGCCTAAAAGCATTTCTTACCAGTCAACCTATAACTATTGGTAACGACGACAGAGTTTCAATTGTGCCGTAGAAGTTAGATATGACGTAAAAAATGTCAAAATTATGTGTTTATAAATTTTTATAGTTAATAAAAAAATATTACGTAAGTATTAACAATTTTGGGTAAACCCAAAGACCAAGTGGAAAGTGGATAAACTACGAAAAGCATTTGTATCTGTTTATTATATGTTAGCTCTATGTAAATATAATAACCTATACATCTACACCAAACTATTGTTTTTTTTTTTATTGATTAAAAGACATTGGTCAATTAACTCAAAGCTGTTGTGTGACGTTAAATTGTCAACGTGTGTAAACCTAGATAAGTACCACTGCCTTCGAATAAATATCTCTGAGTAACACTGCACATTTCCACGCAAACAATAATATAATTACCAACAGGTAGCCGATAAGTTCGACTACCAACTTTAAGCACACAAAAAATATCTTATTTCGGTCGGAAATGTAAAAGACCGTAACTTACTTAATCACTGTTATCTAAATAAACATCTTCGCAATCAATTTTTTCCCATAATGCGCCGTTATCTCAATATATCCTGATGACGTTTATGTAGACATCATTAAAAATTTTACTCACTCGCCAGGGGATTTTATTTACTTACCATAATTTTCAGTTTTTTTTTTATCAACTTATCGAATACCTACCCAACTATATTTAGTTATTTTACTTTCATATTTTGTTATTCATAACGGTATTTTACAAATATTTATTGTATGTGAAGTAATACAAATTGACATCTTATTTATTTATTGTAGATTAGCATTTACCAGAAGAAAACTGCATATAATACATAGAAAATATTTACTTTAACACTTCATAAACCAAATCGCCCTCCAGAGATGTTCTGTCTAACGCTCTCTGTCTTTTGCACCCGAAAGAAGTTTGCTCCTGTAACGTTTGTTAATACGCACCTTTTTACAAATAAATAAAAATGTAATGATAAATTATAATCTGTAAAGCGGGACACTTATGATTGGTAGAAATTGAGGTACTTGCAATGCAGTAAGAACTCTTGTAGCTACCGCAAATTGGCTAGTCCCAAGGTTTTTTGATGCACGATGCGTATAATTGCGATCAAAACTACACACACAGCTAAATACGTATGACGGCTGACGGATGTAAATGCTCCCTAAGCCAATTGATTTTATTTCAAACAGCGAAATTAACTAAGCCAATCTTGTCAGTCGAGTCACCTTAGGAGATTTAAATGCCCAGCGCGGCGTCAGGTTACAAAATGTATTTAAGTACACAAATTAAATTTGTTAAAGTTATAAATTTTTAGTCGCAAATTAACTTTGAAATACATTGCACAAAATATAATTAGGTACCTACTTCAAGTGATAAATTTCAAAAGATACATACTAATTTTATTAAATAAGTAACTAACTTTTTTCTACTACATATTCATTTCCTGATATTTTTTCATATATCTTAATATTAAACTCATCTTGATCTCATTTTCTTATACGAATGCAGCGCAATTACTACGTTTATACATTCATTTACAGATTTAGCAGACTAACCTAAAATAAAACTGGGTAGTTTTATTTTAGGTTAGTCTGCTATTTACAAAGTAACCATATTTTTATACAGCTTATAATCAATTCAATAAAACAATGAATGAATCGGAGATAAATCTTTGTTTTAATCTCTATGAAATTCTTATCATATTTCATTATGACGTAATCTTTAACACAAGGCACAAGCTACAGCAGTATAGTCTACCGTTATAAGGTTTTTTAACATACTGTTAAATGAAGTGCCACGTAAAAAGAACATCAGAATTGAGTAGTTTACTCAGTTACACGCGTATGAGATATTGCAGAAAAATACTTGTAAGATTAAGAAGCGATAGAGGCTTAGTGCTCTGTAAAGTTTCGAAAAGTTGGTGGATAAACGTAATTAAAATAAACAGCTTTCAAAACATGTTTTCATAATAAAAATCCTACAACAGCAAAATCTCATAAAGTATTTTTTATAAGTGAAAGTTATTAACAGCAATGCTTAGAAAAGCGAAAGAGAAAAATCCCAAAATATATTAAATTATTGCCTAAAATGGGCGTAATTTTTTAAGTGAGGTGTGATATAACTATCCATTTTTAAATTATAAATTAGGTTTTTTTTTTCCTTTAAGCCTCTGAATTTTGATATCTAACTTGGCCGGGGTTGAGGCTAGTTTTGTGTATTAGTCATAATTTATTGTCCAATAAATCGCACGCATGTTGTTATCGTTCACTAGTAAACCAGCAGCGCTCTTTTAGTGTGATACGACCTATACCTACCGATCTTTAAAAAAAAGTTGAACCTACTTACTACTTAGGTACTCTGTGACACGATAAACATGGATATCATCTTACGGATAAAAGCTTAACTAGCTCGGTGGTAAAACGACCCGATAGATATAAAAATATCCAGTATTTGTGTAGTAGTAATTATAAAAGTCCGATATAAATATGTATTATAAACCGGTCAATTGCGCGTTGGCCACGCGCAGTGTAGGGTTTTGGGTTTTATTCAGTTTTGAATATAAATTCGGTTTTGAAGGGAAACTGTATTATCAACGCGTTACCATCCCTTCTACAGAATCCTTTGAGAATATTGTGGAGATTTCTGAAGCAAGTTGCTTGAAACGTGCATAGCTTCGGGGCTCGAACTCGGTCCCACGAAAAGGAAACCGAAATCCTATCCACAAAGCTTTCACCGGCTTCAAATCTGATCTCGAAAAGCGACATTACTTACCGGGGTCAATTATAGCTAAGAACCGTCTTATACTTAGTTTTGTGCTGAACTTCCAACATAATTTTTATAACATGTTCGGCGCAGAAGATTTATGAACACATGTATACCAAAAAATTATATACCTATAAAGATTAGACAAACGAAAACATGACTGTAGGTACCTAAGCTACGTTAAGTGCATAAAAAGTAAGTGCCGATCCGATTAAGTAACTTTCGAATTTATTGACGGCGCGGCGTTTAAATGCGTATTTATTGTTTGAAAAAACTATGTTAGTAGAATCTTTTAGAGATTCGCAATGTTTGTTTTTTTTGTGGCGGAACAAAATCGTCAATACGTTAGGTTTTCGGGTCACGAATGCGCCTCACATAATAATCTACGGAATAAGCAACCTTGACTCGGCAATAACCTCATCGACATCGAGGTGACCGATTGCTTTCTGTAACAGTATAAGTCTTTTAAAAAATCGAACACCTAATGAAGGCGTATTTTGACAAACTAAATATTAATTCAATACTTATTAAGTACCTCTTTAGTTCTTACCGTTTTAATAAATATTTATCATACATATAAATAACTTAGTGTTCCCTGCGTTTACAATAAGGAATTAGTGTAAGTTCTAATGTATGTACCTGTAATTTTGTAGTTAGTACGTAAATATAGTACCTATGTAATTTTTTCATTTACTCTCTTATTTACGCTCGGGTTGCCTTTAAAGGTCACTATAAGTGATAACTGTTCTATGTTCTATATGTATGAGTTTTTTTTCCGTTCCGTTCCGTCCGTCCGTATAAGGATTGAAGAAATTATAAATTACACCACACAGATTCTCCTGCTTTTCGCGGAGTATAGCTAATTTTGATAATTGATAACCTATAAGAACTTTCAAACATAATAAACAACATATTAAGCGTATACAAACATGCAAACTCTTACGCTATATACTTAAAGTATAAGCTAAGTAAATATAAATATTATAATAGAGAGATGCTAATTTGTTTAAAATTGCATGATTTGATAAAAATATAACACTAAAATATTAGGATATCGCATTTGTTTTAAAACCGGAGCTTAATAAGACTTTTTTTACCACTTTCATAAACTTAGTGGGACTGAAAAACAGATCAAAACGAACTATACCCTAAGGAGCCTACAAAATAAATCGGTGCTGTTAAATTTTGCATTTCGAGCTTATCTTACGTTTTGCATTAGCACGTAACTTTAAGTTGTCACAAAAAATTACTTCCGCCCAATGGCTACAAGGGACTTAAAATCCGCAAGGATTCGTATTGATGTGTTATTTTTAAACAAAAATACTACAACTCCTTTTAAAACTAAGTTTTTGGTTCTGTTTTTTTCGTACGTAAGTACTTACCTATTTTAGGACTTAATAGCCAACTTGCAAAAACGGAAGCTATAGGACTCTTGTAGAAAGAAAATGGCCTCAACCTTCTGTACCTTCTAATAAAAAATAATGCCTAAACGACGTTTACATAAACGGTAAACCTACATTAGTCATGCTTAGGGACATACATCACACCCGATAAGGCTTTTGTCGTGAGTTACCAAATGTCATTAACCCCGCACAGTATCCAAAGACGAGCAACGACGTTGCGAATTCGCGATGTGTATCAATCATTAGTGCTCCGACGTCATTGATAAGAGCACTCGCATTTTCCTCACGACATAAAGGGCTCAACGAATAAAGGTCTAAATATTTCATCAAAGCTTTATGTAACCAAGCCAACCAAGCATTATCATAATGCTAAGAACATAAGCGTTGAAAATAATTTTATATGGAATTTTAAAATTTTTGACAGTCAATCGCAAGCGGATTGCACGTGTATGTCCAAATACCTCGCAGGCGATTTCGGAGATCGCATGCAATCTGGAGCGTTTTTTAAAAGTACACCCGCGTAAGATTGGCTTGAGTTTTGTCTGTTACTGGATGCAAGCTAGTTGCACAAGTTACTGGTGCAAGTGAAATGTATATAGCACATACCTTCTAAGTATTTAAACAAATTCATACATTACACTTGCACGAGATTTCTGCTTTGGCACGTTTCGATGTAAACGAGTCATAGTCATGCAAATCGCTGCGACGCGATGCGACGGATTGACTGTGAATACGGGCCCATGTAAGTGATTACCAGGGACGCGGTATCGCTCGCACTTTGGTTTAGAGAAACCATACGTCTTGCTATTTATATAGCAATTTTGCTGCTTTGCTACTTATATTATAAACTCGAAAGTGCGCTGTACTGCTTGCTACTTATGTTCGACTCAAACACTGCACCGATCTCGATGAAATTTGACAATATAATATTTATTTTTTTACGAAAACTACAAGCTAATACATTATTTCTTGTCCAAGTTTCTACGATGTGAGCCAAGTGAATGTTCAGATTATTACAGATTCTCACAACGTTGGCAAATATTCAAAATTAATGGTCATAATTAATACATTTAGGTAGGATTAAATCAATACCTAATTGTTTGAGTCTATTTACCAACATATATTGAAAGAACTGCATTAAATAAGGTTATAATGTTAAAAAATAAAATTGAAATGAAATTAGAGATGGTGATAAAAAAAGGCCTGGCTAACTTTGTTGTGGGCTCTTCTTAGACCAAGGCGCGTTTGGAATCCTCCTAGATTTAGTTTTAAGCTAACTAATGCAGTTATAACCATCATCTAACATTAGTGTTAACATGTTACTTAATGTATGAACGCTTCATAAGTGCCTGTGATTAGGTCTACATGAATAAAACATTTCTTTCAAAGGGTGTATTATTATTATATACATACTTACGAACAATTACACACTAATACTTATCAAGTATTACTTACTTTAGAAGATTTAGAAGTATTAGAAGAGCTTTTAGTGACTGAACTCACAGGGAGAGCCGCTTTGCAGCAGATAAAAAGCTTTATTCGTGCATGCGTGTATCTACTGCCCACCATTAAGCACTCAGCCAGCGTGGTGGACTACGGCCTTAACCCCTTCTCATTGTGAGACAGGACCCGTGCCCTGTAAAGGCCTGGCAAAAAAAAAAAAAATTACTCGCTCGATGGATATTGAGAATTTAGTTCAAAAGGCCTCGGACGTGCGTTAAGATAATCTTCTTCGCTTCAATAATAAATCGCATCATGCCTACACTGCAACGCGAGTAATTAGGTAATTACTGTTATTCCGACATAGCATATACTAATCGTGATTAATAAATAAACAAGGTATATCAGCAACAGCAAGTTTTATGCGTACCTTGCTATCCACGAGCATTTTTATTTCCGTTCACTTCATGCTATCACTTATTAATTGGGTACACAAAATCATTAATTCTGCGCAATTCATGGTTTTGTGATACTGTATAGAGTTTACTTGATGTAAAAGTAATAATTTAACACCCAACTGTTGTGTCGTCAGTTCCTCTTTCTGAATATGACTTAGACGCGCGGTTTTCTTGATAATTAAAATACAAATCCATTTAATTAGGAGCATACAGAATCCTCATTCAGCCATTATTAAATGCAGTCCAAAAACAGTGAAAACGCCCCGCGCACGTCTCTCTTTTCAACCGCTGAATGTTGCTAGCTTACAAACTTTTTCCCATTTTATGTTTAACGTTTAGAACATTAGAGTTAAAATAATTACTGTCAACTGCTAAGTGGTATGAAGTGACAAACCGTTTGGTCGAGAAGCCATTCTAAAGTGGAGTGGTTTTTGATGCTTCAATATTAGTCGTGTACACGGTTTCAGAATGTATCTACTTAACTTTCAGTGCAGAAATCAACTTATAATATTTTAAGCATTTGAAAGAAATCGACACAATATATTGGATAGAACCAAGCACGAGAGAGTTCGAGATACTCGTAAGTTACCACTCTAACGACAAAGACGTGCCACCAAGTAATTAATGTTCCGAAACAATGCTGCGTAGAAACCGATTAGAGGTTTAATATTGTTTGTACCCCTAACAGGTAAGATCGCAACCACGTTTGTCTGCACCACCACCTGCAGCTGAAATTGCAGTCAAGGGCAAACTTGTAGTGGAGTAAAACGGCAGAACCGAAAAATCGGTATAGTGCAAGATTTTTTTTATAGTTATCTATTATTTTATTTCAAAATACGCTCTCTGTGTTTGTATTTTGCTGTGCGAAGTTGTTTACTATAAATAAAATTTTAAATTTAAAAACTCCCGACTTGAAATATAAGTACTATAAATTATTCGATCCAATTTGATAACTATATTGATGAGGGAGTTGTAGAAAAACATGTAATCCGCAATTTTGTGGCAACGGCTATCTTGGACTAATACATCTTTCAAAAAAAAACAAAGTCGCACAAGCACACACACTAACGGGGTGTTATAAGCCCGATATATAACGACACCCCGTCGTTTTTGCGTCGGGGGGTGGTCGGGGATCAAAAATATTAGGTACATTATTGAAGAGGCCTGCAAAGTATGCCATTGTTAGAATAGAGTTAGAGAGTGTAACTGTCGAATATAGTAGGTACCTACTTTTATTATAAGATAAAAAGTATGTAATTTGCCTAAATAAGTTGAATGGAAAATTTTATAGCCAATTTCACGGCTGACTGGCGCAGTGGGCAGCGACCCTGCTTTCTGAGTCCATGGCCGTGGGTTCGATTCCCACAATTGGAACATGTTTATGTGATGAACATGAATGTTTTTCAGTATCTGGGTGTTTATTTGTATATTATAAGTATTTATGAATATCATTCATAAAAATATTTAGTCATCTTAGTACCCATAACACAAGCTACGCTTACTTTGGGGCTAGGTGGCGATGTGTGTATTGCCGTAGTATAGTTATTTATTAAAAAAAAAAAAAAAATTGGGTTCTGCCTTTAAACTTCGCCTTCGTTCAGGGAAAAAGTAAACAAAACGTAGAAAAATAACGTAGAAAACAAAAATGAAATCCCACCAAAAACATTTTCATATAAAATATTGCCAAGACACAATATGACTCACACTATAAAAAAAGTATCAGATCTCATGTAGAGCCAAACTTCTAAATCAACACACCCTAATTCTACAAGCCTAACGCCTTGTAGTGTCACAAACTTAACACCTTGGTCATTCCGCTTGGTTGTTTTCAAAATTTCAATCCGTAATGTTTAAGCTATGTTTGAATTTGACACAAGTTTGTAAAGAGGTTCGTCTCGATCTCATAACTTGCAAGTCAAATACTAAGGGACAAGTTTTACCTGCATTACGTAACGCCATCTATCCTGTCATGTAAGTATTCGGCATTCGCAAGATATGAACTTTAGACGTTAATAAAAGTATTATTTTTGTCAAGATTGTAATTAAGTCGCCAGTAAGAGGCTAAAAAAGCAAATTTGTTCTGAAATTTTCAAAATTTATTTTTAAAAACTTATTGTGATGGCGGGAAATACTCACAGGAACCAGCATAGACAAATTACCTATAAACTGTATATAAAATTATAAGCAAAGAGATAATAAAACATTTTATTTGCTATATATTTTGTTATTATTTATTTTGTATTAATGTGTATATACACGAGTGTAAAACAAATGAATCCAGAGCTATAGATTCTATAACAAAATAATCCAGAGCCATAGTGACTTTTACAAATACCTTTAACTTCAATCTATGCTAGGGATGCACAAGTAATGGTTTTGAATCGATTTTTGAAGATAACTCGTGGTGATTTGAAGGAGAGTAAACTAATTATAAGGATGCATCAAGGGCACATTCTGATACTTTGGAGAAAAAAAGATTAGACGAAGATTATCATTGCATCAATGTAAATATTCCAGCATTACTATTACTGATAATTTTAAACTTCTAACTATATTTACGTAAAGATGAATTACCTATTTTAATAGTATAAGGTGGGAATTTTGACTCATACATGGTTATATATGGTTTACCATAATTTCGTTTTAATTCACAAGCAGATACCGTAATAAAATATTCACTAGATAGCATTCATATTATTCGATAAAAAAAAAAATCGCTTAGCCTATACAATATTACAAGCAATATATAAACATATAAAATCGACTCAAATGTGTATCTCTAAATCTTAGTCTATGGTCTTGATGGTCTTTACTCTTTAATCTGTGACATTGACAAACTAAAAAAATCGTGTCGTTGTCCGCAAACGTCAAAGCTAAATTCGTCGATTATTATTCGGAAGAAATATCCACTGAACTTTCCGTTCCATAGTTGAATTGTGTTAATTTTGTGTAACCTTAGGAATTGTATAAAAGACTTCTACGATGCCACGTGGTAAGTCCTTGGTTTTGTACTTATTCTTAAATGCCAATGTCGTACAATGTTATTGAGAATGTGCTTGTCTTTTAACCTGTTTTTTTAAATCATATTTCGTATTACAGGAAAGTATACCAACCACAAAGGACGCAACCGAAAATTCACTAGCCCTGAGGAGTTGGAAGAACAGAGGAAGCAAGAGGAATTGAAAAAAAAGTGAGTGATTGTATAAAAAAAATAAGTGTAACCTATCTCCGCTTGCTAACAATTTATGTGATTGAAGATCCATTGATGACGAATAATATTTTTAAACAATATATAAATATGGGTAAAACTTTACTTTATATGGGTAAAACTTGACTTTAGTAGACTTGAAATAGGTTGTTATTTATAATAGTTTCACATAACCTCTGTTGATTTTTACTAAGGACAAAGCTAAAGTCAATGACTCATGAAGGTTCTGCATGCGAAAAAAATTGTACTACTTTTAGAGATTCTAGCTTTCTGATACTATTAAAGCATATAGTTTTAGTGCCACCTAAGTTTTCTACATAATGGATTTTTCACTACTATAAATCGGGCAGCTTCTGTGCTCACCTACAACGCTGCTCACTAAATAAGTTCATCAAAACTTATTAGCTGGAAAATTACAGCTCATGTTAGAAAATTATTATTTCTTAGTGATAATAGCTATAAATCTTTTTAACGTACCTTTAAGTAATGAAATGAAATATTTATTTTGCTAAATATTGGTGTTTAGGATATAAAGTTCCAACATATTCTGCTCATACAGCAACATGCAAAATTGAAACATTAAGTTATATTAATAATAATCTTATAGTGTTATTAAATCATTGTATTAATTATAATATCACAATTCTAAGTTTTAATGTCAAATAAATAAAATTAAAAAGAATACTATAAAGTTTTATTAACATTTAATTTTTATAATCAGCATTAAGAAATTGTTTTTCCACAATTACCATGTTAGTTGTAACTATTAAATATTAAAAATCACTAATTTGTGTTAAAATTACTCTGTTATAAAACTATCAGCAGGCTAAAAGTAAGTTCTGATGACCTGGTGGTATGGTACTAAAATTAGCTGAGATTGATGATGATATTTATGTTTAACACTGATGTTATCAATAAACCTCTCATATGAAATATGTACATTTTCTCATAGAATATATTAACTGCTTTTAATGCATTGTAAATATTTTTACCACCTTGACTGATCATGTTCTAAATGTGCACTGATTACAGTAAAATTTCCTGTGAAGCAACAGATTGAATTAATATTCCAAAGATATAAATCAAATATAATTTGAAAACTGCTTGTAATTTTACTTGTTAAATCCTTATATATGTGTTAGGGATATGTTAAATGGAATATTGTTTTATCTAAAAGCTTGCATTTGAGTAGTATTACCTAATTTTAAATTAAATGGGATTCATTTTTCACTCCAGATGGAGAAAGGAACATGGAGATGAGAGCACAAGTGAGGAAGAATCTGAAGGAAATAAATCTGGCTCTGACGACAGTGATGATAGTGAATCAGATGAAGATGTAAGTTCTGAACATACTATTTTTCTTACTTTTCCATTCATCAATAGCCTATAACAGTCCACTGCTGGACTAAAGGTCTCTTTCCAACGGGAGGTTTTGCCTAAAATCACCATGCTGGGCCAGCGGGACAAGTGGATGGTATCAGAGGATGCTGCTCCTGCTACTTCTGGATTTCTATTGTATTGCCGCAGGAACAAGTGTTGGTGATGTCTTTATTCTAATCTGAATAAGGCATATTGTTCCATAGCTAATAACTAGTTTATGCAGTTCATGCTTATTTTATGATTTTAAATATCAAATACTAGCTTTACAAACTATGATCTACGATAGTAAATTAAAAAAAAGATTTGCTTATATTCTTACAATGACTGAATAATCTTATTCAAGCTCTAGCTTTTTCCTTTTCTGTAAAAGAATTACATATTTTTTATATTTCCAAAAAGATCTATTTACAATAGTTGAACACCCATAGATTGGAGTCAAATGTAATTCCAGCTATGAAGTTGTATGCCTGAGTTGGAGTTTGAAAGGAATAAGTGTGTTCACAACACTGATACAAGAGATGAATTTCTCTCTTCTTATCATATTATTAATGGTTATGTACTTTTATTATTTCCAGCATCCTACTAAAGCAAAGGGTGTGTCAGGCCTAATTGAAGTAGAAAATCCCAACCGAGTAGTAAAGAAAAATAAAAAATTAACAACATTGAATACATCAATTGGAGAAGGGGAAAAACCTCAGCTTTCAAGGTAAACATTAATACCCACTAGTAAACTAAACTGCCAAATTCAAAGGAAATAGTATTAAAATTATGATTATGTATTTTTATTTATGAACAAAGTACAAATAGTTTATAGAGATAGATATATATAGATTATAAAGCTTAAACTTAGATTTAATAGAGAGCCTTAAGGTTGTCTTTCAGACCTTGAAATGGTGTGTATAAATGTATGTTTATATATTGTTTACATGCCAGCAACATGGACAAGTAGTTCTTTGATGATTTTAATAAGACATAGTTAAAGAGCAAAGATCCAACCTACATTGAGGTAGTTAAGAGATATTAAGAGGTTTACAAATAAAACTGGCATAACTATTGTAATAAATACTGTATTTTGTCATACTTTAACTATCAACAGCATATCAGTTTTGGGTCATTTAGGGCATTTATAAGGCCCTAAATGACCCAAAACTACCTCAATATGATAAAAATGTGGTGTGGAACAACATATGGTTCCCTTTTGTTTAACTACATCGAATTATAAAATAGAAGATGGTGCTTCAAGGACAGAAAACATTGCATTTTATCCAAGATGGTTGATAGTTAAGTAGAGGATAAAATGGGCTTTATTACCGAGTTACAATAGGTTGATGCTGAGGTCTTAGAGTTGATTCCCGGTTTTCCGATTAAAATTAAAGTTACTCGCAAAGTACTAATAAATAGACCATAAAAAAATATTTAAAATTACTAACGCACGCCTATAATAATGCATACAAAATAACAATGGAATTTTAAAAAAAGGCAAATAAAAAATAACTACATATTAGTTTGATGATTTTCCGCCAATTGCTCTTTTGATATGACTGAAGGCCACGCGTCAAGTTACGACGAACGGTCTATATCTACGTTTTTATTTTGTTGTTCTTTCTGTGATTAGATTCAGATATGTGGATATTTGAAATATGAAAGAATAAATTAGTATTTATAAGAACTAGGCAATTACTTATAAATACTAATTACAAGAAACATTTTAATAAACTAGAAAAATAAATTAAAAAGTAACAAACAATGTAATGTTTATATAACTACTCTTTTACTCATGAGCAAAAAGACTAAAAAGAACCGGAAGGTCATTTGTAACTATAAAAACTTTTCTTTATTAAATCCAGTTTTAGTCCGCTCACAACATGCCTAAAATACGACTTGAAGAGCAAGAAAAGTGAAAATGTAATTTTATACTGCCTCCATCGAAAACTAGTAAAAAAACCTATTTAAGCTAATTCGAAGAACATATCATCTCAGTATTTCACTGTTTTGATGTGGATTCATACAAAGTCCTTTTTTAAATTTTAAACTATGATACTTACTTACCTTTTGTAATTTACTAATAAACTTAGAAACACACAAGAAAAGAAATTAAAATCAATTTAAAAAAAAAAAGTAAAAATTAGTAAAGTATTTCTCCATAATGTTCTCAGAGGTGTGTGGAGTCCACCAATCCACACTGGGCCAGCGTAGTTGACTACGGGCTTATCCCCTTTTCATTGTGGGAGGAGACCCGTGCCCTGTAGTAGGCCAGTAATATGATTTGATGATGATGATGTAAAAACACATTAAAGTCGGTTTTGTTTGCTAGGCGTGAACGAGAAGAAATAGAAAGGCAACGGGCAGCGGCAGCTTACCAGAAGGCACACGCGGAGGGTAAGACTGATCAGGCTCGAGCGGATCTCGCGCGACTCGCCATCATCCGCCAGCAGAGAGAAGAGGCGGCCAAGCGACGTGAGGCTGAGAAGAAGGCTAAGGATGATACGCCGAAGAAGAGGTAACTAGTCCAACATGCTAGAGTTACGTTTCAAAAGTCCTTATCAGAAAACTTTTCAAAAACTACCATTTTAACCAATTCTACGTGACGCAGCAGGGGACACTGTTGACCGTCACGTTATTCTAAGTGAACTCTAAACATAAGTTTGTTTTTCAGACGTGTCTTGTAATTCCGTAGAATTGGTCACGTAGAATTGGTTACACCATGCTTATATATATTCTCAGCTGCACTCTACTATTAACGACCTAGCAACTCTCGCAGTTCTCAGTACCTACCAGCCCGCATTAAAAAAATAACGTCATATATTTTTTATTTAAGTAGGCACATAGATGGCACTTTTTATGCGTTCATTACAAACAAAATATGTACATAGTAGTGAGTAGTGATGGCGATATCAACATTAAAACTAAAGCTACTTGATATCCAAATTCGCCGTGGTCTAAGAAAAAGCCCAGAACAGACAGCCGGGTGTTATTTTTGCTATCACCATCTCACATTGTCATTTGAAAATATTTTTAAAAGCAACCTGGTTAGAACAATCAAACACACCCAAGCTTTTTTATCGTTAACGTCACCCTTTTTACTATAATAGGACTTTTCTATAAGCTTTCGTTTAATGCAAACTTTGAACTTTTTTAGAGACATCTCCAAGATATCAACCGGTAATTTATTGTTAAATTATATACAACTTCTTTTAAATCAATTACTTATTTTATGTATTCTAGTATATTGCACTGCAAGTTTATTTTTGGTTCTAACGTTCAAATTATTGCAGTCACATTTTCTCTTAAATTTAGATATATCTTTGTAAATATACATTTAAATTTCAAATACGTATTGGCTATAGACTGTCATTATTTTAAAATCGTTAAATTTAACTCTCAGTGACTCTCTCGGACCCATTTTATAGAGCGCAAGAACATCCCTGTTCTTGAGCACGAAAATAGTGCTAATTTCAGCAGCATTACCTCGAAGATTAATTGGTTTATATCCAATGGTAAATAGTTAAAGAACTTATTGTGACAGAGCTTGTTCATGGGAGAACTACCGTCATGCTCATGTTGCTGCCGTTGTGTTGTGTTGTGTTGTGTTGTGTTCTGGTCTGAAGGGTGTGTTCCCGGTTCAATAACTGGCAAATGGGGCTTGAAACCTACGTCTCAGCTTAATGCACTTTCTAGGACATCATCTTGATTTCCTTGCGAAGTGTTGCTTTGTATTTAGGCGAAGGTTTTCCTCTTAGGGACTATTTAATTATTACGTAAGCAGATTTATTACAATTATTTAATTTCTTTCCCCCCTCTCCCTTGACTGCAAAAGTAAACAAAGCTCTGACCACTGTCCCCATATTTACATAAATATTAGTATATGCATATTCCTTTTAATGTGTGGGTTGCTATAATACAATGAAAAAAAAAAAATAACTACTGCTGACGTAATCACCATGTAGACCATCATGTCATCAAAAATAAGCAAAACAAAGAACCCCCGTTCCATAAAGTGTTTAATTATTACTTGAATGACCTGTTAGCATCACGCAGGCCAGTCTTGGTTCATCAATTATTACAAAAAAAAACGGAATACCAAATATTAACCATTTTTTAACTATTGTTCACAGGTAGATAAATACTCAACATTAGTCTATGACTGGTTTGCCATCATTTTGTTCATTCGGCGGCTTTGGAATTCACAGATCCTATCACCAAATAGTCCTTTCTTTTTAAATTACCATTTTTGAATCCATAATAATTTAAATCATTGTAAACGAAACCAATTTTCAATTTAGTAAAAAAGTTCACTCTGTCGTCCACTGAAATGACTGCCACTTCCTACCATGTTGGTAGGAAACTGATATTATAATATTAAAATAATACTATTTCTTAACAGATAAAATATTGACTAGGGGCGCCGAAGATGTCAATTTGGTAGATTTTCTACTGCACAATAATTAATGTTGTTATTGATGTTGAGAAACCATTTGTGTTTCAACGAGTATGCATAAAAAAATCGAGTGGAGAGATTGACACAGTTAAGATGTTGTTTCTAGTAATATAAGTTTGTTGTTTTTTATTTATCTAAAATGCAACAAACTGGAAGGAAGTGTGCAATTTTATACTCAATTTCTTATTACCTGTTATAAAATGCAAATAATCTTTTGAAATAGGAAGTTTTTAATTCAAAGCATTATGTTTTATTATAAATATCTAATGAAAACTTTGGTTCCATTTTAATACAGTTAATAAGAAATTGACTAAACGTTCAATATGGTTTTTTAAATAATATGTAGCTAATTTACAATAATAAATATTATATATACATTCTTATCATTTTTCAATAAAATAATTGTGAACAAAGGATCTTTTAACTATTCTGTGTTTTATAACTTCATATTGCATGCATCGAGTATGTATAAATTTTTATCAGTGTACTTATCATAATTTTTTTTTTTTTTTTAATACCAATGCAAAGCTGGCACATCTCTAGTGTACTTTTTCATCAATAACTGACCTTAACACAGCAGGGGCCTTACTACTATCGCTCAAACCATAATTATCACAATATTGTTGACGTTTTGTTACAGAATTGTAATCCTTATTTTTAGGATGTCAAGTAATGTCAAATAAACTACCATTTTAAGATATTGGAGGTAGTAACCTTAACAAATAAAGCAGTGACTAAAATCCTAATGCTAGGTATTTCATTTGAACGTTGAATTACAATATGATACCACACTAATTAAAACTTTATGTTTATTTCAAGAGAAACGCCAGATTAGTCATGTTTGAAGGAAACATGCTTACCTAATATTGATTTTTCAAAATATTGGCGGTTATTTTTAGTTGAGATATGTTTTTGCCTTGCTATTGATTTATGAACGAATAATGAAAATCCTGTGTTAATAAACTATTGTGGTTAACCGATTAATTAAAATTTCAAATAAATACTATAATTTAATAAAATAAAAGATTTTATGTATAGTATGTTATAATATTGTTATGTGTTGCATTTTCATTTCCATCTGAACTATGTATGAATTTGCTTAGATCTAAATGTTAGATAGTCTCACTAGACAATTTTTATATGCGAATGTGTATCTGTATAATAAAAACTTAAAACGGAATTGTATATTTTAATTTTGTTATTAAAATAGTACCTTAAAATATTTTCCTAGCAGCCGCTGCGGTTCGGTATTAATAATAAACAGTGGTCAGTGACAAAGAATTATTAAAATTAAGCTTAATTCGCTATACTCCGCGAAAAGCAAGAGAATCTGTACGGTGTAATTTATAATTTCTTCAATCCTTATACTCCACACCAAACAGATCTTCGGCATTGTACGCACGTTTCGCTCCGAAACCGGAGCATCCTCAGGAGATTTTGACTTTACAATTAATAATTGTTTAATTATAGCAAATGAAGCTTAATTTTCATAATATATCATAAATTTCCGCAAAGTAACGTCTGCTTCTATCCAATAGTGACAAAGATTTTTTTAAAGTCGTACTTCTATTATATCTATCTGATAAAAGGTTATACTCTGAGCAATATATAATATAATTGAAGTTAATAAATAAAACATTCATTTCTGCTAATAGAAAACAACAAATATTCTCAACTGCGGATCAATTTAAGTAAGTAGGTAGTTAACCTAAGCAAGGAATGACCGTAGTTAATTTCTTTTTTGATTAATTTAGCTTCTTGAGCACTAAACTATCAGTATGATTTTATTTATACGCAATATAATTTGAATTTAGGTTTAGGTAGCTAACTCAGGCCATCAAAGAATTTATTTATGAAAGGCTGCCAATATCGCGCTGTCTTATTCGCACAATATTTGAATAGAATCTGAGATAAAATGACATCAGCTGCCGCTATGAATCTATTTTTTAATGGCGTGGGTTATAACCACATACCTACCGGAGTAGGTACTTAGTTGGTAATTTAAACAAATCGAATTTAAATAATTCTAAACCCTCAACACCAATAATAAAAAGAAAGTTAACCACTGTAAGAACCTACTTCAGAAATGAAACTGATACGTCAGTTCGCATCGACAAGCTGAAATGTAAGCCCGTTTGATTCATTGCTAAGCTGGAATCCCAAAGTTTCGCCATAAATCTCAAGTGAACGTCACATCTATCTCGTCGATAAAATAAGTATTTGACAAATGCTCATCAAGTTGAAGCTATTTAAGTGAAACTTCCATCTAAAATTATTATGTCCACGCTCATTACCTAAAACTATTTTTATAGTAGTAAAATTACAGATAGAATAAAATTAAGATATGTCACGTATTCTAGTATTTTTCTGATTTCTTGTAAGTCATTTATTTTTCATTCAAAATTATAGCTATAGCTATGGGTCTAATTATTTATATAGCATAATATAGTTATAGCTTCTTCGACTAAAAGTTATCCCACTATGGTGGGGACCGCTTTGTGGCATATTCTAGCCTACTGCCCGGTCTTGAGCATCCGATTTTTTGACTCAATTGGCTCCCAGATCTGCGTTCACCATGTCTAGCCAGGGCTTTCTTGGGCGGCTGCGACTTTTAGCTCCAGAGACTGCAATGCTAAAGCATCGGTGACCAACTAGCTTTGCGGTCCCCATGCAATAGGTATGTCCGTACCATCTGAGTCAGGCTTCGTGCAACTTATCTCCAATGTCACGGACACAGCCTACTGCAGATTTGATAATTGCGTAGGCGGTCATGTCGTGTGACGTTACACATCCGCCGTAGCATTTTCATCGCCGTGACTCTTGAGTTCTTGCACACGCCTCGTCAAGGTCGGCCAAGTCTATCTTTCGCAGTTCCGTACAGAAGTACCGGACGTAAGATGAGCCGCTTGAGCCTTAACGGCGTTCTAGTCGACGTGAATTTTTTTTTTTCACAAATCATTCGAGAATCATGGATTTTTCCGGGTTAAAAATAAGTCTACACTCTACATATATATTAAATGAGGGAACCTACCTAGGTATAATCAACAGACAACTTGGTTTAGTGCTTGCGGCGTGGAAGAGTAACAAACATACACGTTTAGAGGTATACATGGTAATAATATGTTAACATGATTTTATAGCGCACAATATCGTACATCCCTAGACTACCTACCCTTTTTACGCAACTTGTACCTATTTCCCTAAACGTAAAAGTTAAGTAAAAGCGCATTGCAGTAAGTAGCTAGATGGGTACCTAGGTGCTTTCCGAGGCCGCGTTAACTCATTTTGCATCCATTTTGGGGAAATGGCATAGTTCCCAGAGGAAAACTAAGCGGCCACAAATTACGGTCCGCACAGAAATGTTATAAAAACCGGCTAAGTGCGTTGGACTTGTAGTCCTTACGAAGGGTTCCGCACCAATGTGCAACGCTACAATCCTAAGCATAGATAGTATTACCATTTCTTATGATCGAGTATAAAATATCAATAAAAACACGTTTGTTGTAATAACCCATTCATTTTCAAATTTTTATATTTTTATTATTATAATTCATATGTAACAAGCGTACCCAGCCCGCTTCGCCGGGCTAGATTTTGCTTTATTATATTCAAACAATAAAATTACATCATTAAATTTTTAATTTAAGTTTCATAATATATTAAATCATTTATTTCTCTCCGTATTCATTATCTTCTATTCTCTTCTCGAGCGGGTGAAGATCATTATCTACACCCATGGACACCCAACAATATAATATCAACATAGTAAATAAAAGCTGTATTTGACTGTTCAAAAATAGGAGTGCTCCGACCGTCACCAAACTTTACAGGATTACTCGCCAGGTCAATCCGGAGATTCCCTGAAAGTTTCATTGAAATCGGTCCAGCCGTTTCGGAGCCTATACGGAACATACCCACACACTTTCTCTTTTATATATATAGATAAGATATAACAATAGATTTGCAACAGAATTACACATATCAATAGCCTATTACAGTCCACTGCATGGCTAAAGCCCTCTCCGAACGGGAGTCTTTGTCACCAGACGGTTTGGTGATCGCAATAGGTGGTAGTAGTAGCACGCTGCTGCCCGTTCTCCGTGAGTCACCTCGTACTTCACCCGCGGGAAGAGGTGAATTAGTAATAACTGATATTCTGACCTGCAGTTACGGCAGTCTGCAATCTATATACTTATAATAAAACTGTAACTGGAAGATTTCTGTACATTTAATATATTTTGAAAATTTTGACAGGGGACCCTTTATAATCGATACTGAGTCCAAAACAGACTTTTATTTAATTTTTGTCCGTCTGTCTGTCTGTTTGTCTGTCTGTCTGTCTGTCCGGGCATCACGTGAAAACTACTGAACGGATTTAAATAAAATTTTGTATAGTGGTAGCTGATATCCCGGGTCAACATATAGGAGACTTTTTATCCCGATAAACAATAAGTTTCCTCCGGGATATGCTATGAAAATTTTTATAAATTTTACTTGATATCTCCGTTAAATTTGCACCGATTTTAATCATTCTTTTTTTATTTGATAGTGTGTACCTACTACCAAGCATGTATTGTTTAATTTTAATGAAGATCTGATGAATATTGTTGGAGATTAAGGACATCATTCTTCACAGATAACAGCAAGTTAAGGCATATGGGACAACGATCGAATGCATTCGTACCATCCTCCTTATATTATAAAAGCGAAAGTTTGTTAGCATAGATGTATGGATGGATGGATGTATGTATGGATGGATGTTTGTTACGCTTTAACGCCACAACGTATGAACCGACTTGGCTAAAATTTGGCAGAGATACCTACAATATAGTCTGGCATAGCTCATAGGCTTCTTTTTAAAAAAGCAGACAGCTTCTACAGGATAGCATCGCTATTTTTCCCCATTTGTCTTTCAAAATCCGCACAACGGAATTTTAGATTGACGGAGTTTTTTGGATAGGCATAATTGACGTGGTTTTTTTAAGTCGACTCTTTCGCGGACGAAGACGCGTGCGTCCGCTAGTATGTATGTATATTTTGTCAAAATTTAAACTCTCTTATTACTAAAGTGTGGTTCATGAGACAGGTACGGCCCACCGACGGACATACTTGAAAGATGGACAGAAGGAAATACCAATAGCGGAGGCGTAGTACTAGACTCCCGTTAGTATGCTTCGGGTGCGGAACTCTAAACGGCTGCTGTGGTTGGTGGGATACCGCAAGATAATAATTTAACTTACAATTTATGTTATACCGGCTGCATAAATAGAATGTTTTGAAAAGATTTCACTCCGTTTTATTTATATCTACTTACTTAAGTAATGGTAATACTTAAAAGAATTGTTTTGCTTAGAACTAGGATCTGTCAGTTAAAATACGAGTTAGTACGTATCCATCCAAAATCCAAGTCTTGGGCTGCTTGTTTGCAGCGGCTTCCAGCGAGGTCGTGTCGTTTGATGGCGTATGTCCAGTGGATACCTCGTTTGGGCAGACTAACACTGCGTTTACCGGTGCGGGGTCGCCAGGTGTGGCGGAGTTGCTGGAAGCACCTTTGGGCCCCAACGTCCATCGGTTCACCAAGCTATGTGCCCTTCCACTTCAGCTTAAAGATTCGCTGAGCTAGTCGTTACCTCTAGTTCTTCTTCGGATGTCCTCATTTCTGATTTGATCACGTAGATACTCCTATCATAGCTCTCAATAATTGAGCGTTTCTTGAAAAAATCAACTGTTTCTTGAAAAAAAGGCGTTATGTTTAGCGTTTCTCAAATTTATTATTTATTCCTGTATCCGAATGAATTGTGTTACTATCAAGTCGGTTTTAAATTTTTTTTAAACTCTACTATGGTATTGTATGAATGAAATAACAAGTTTAATAATAAATGTATTATTTTCATATGTTAGCCTACTGAAGAAATATGTTAAATTAGCATAGTTTGACGGTGGCCACGAGCAGCGTGCTCGAGTATAATGAGAATTTACACCCTTTACAGACGCCGCGTTGCCAAAGTCGAGCTTTCAGGCACGTAGAAGGTAACTGTATAATTTACGGAGAATTTCTCGTCTAGTGTTTCGCATGTTTGACTACGAATTACGAGATCCTGGGTTTGAATCCTGGATAGAGCCGATTAAAGTGTTGTTTTGAAAATTTTTAGTAGTAACCACCCGGAATGGCTTGCATGGGCAGGTGACAATTATATCCCCGGGAAATGGTACCTTCTCCCACAGCTTTATTAACTCTCAGAGCACTGGCGCACAAGTGGAAATAATATCCAAATAATATATGTGTGTGTATTAATAAACGTCTCCTATTCCATGTTCAAGTGATTTAGCAGGTGGACACGTAAATTATATCCCTTGTCATGGGATATAATCGGGGGATATAATTTTTATACCCCGCCCTTGCTAGCTGGAGTTTTGAATTCGGGCTTCTAACCCTGTGCTTCAAAGATAATGATATCACACGGCATAACAATCTTAATAATCCACCAACCTGTATTGGAGCAGCGTGGTGGAATAAAACTTTTTTTATCCCACTGCAAGTTAGCCCTTGTCTGCAATCTAATCTGGTGGAATAAATGAGATGCAATTTCTATAATATAGTTATAATTAACATACCAAGAACAAGAAGAAACCCCTCTGATGGTTAGCAATTCGCAAGGTATGCCAGGTACAGTCTTGCAAAGTGCCGCCATGTGTTCAGTAATATGTTAAGCCGCATGTGTCTGTAATTACACGCCCTTTAGACCTGAACACAGCAATGCCAACGGAAACTAATGACAACTGTCATACAAAGGAAGGTTGCGTTTTTCGATCACCTACAGACAGGATACCTGTTCGAGTTTCCAAGGTTAAAGGAAAATTACCGGGAAAAGAGCACCTGGGAGACCGAGGTATAAATAAATAAATAAATATACTTTGAAAATACACACATCGCCATCTAGCCCCAAAGTAAGCGTAGCTTGTGTTATGAGTACTAAGATGACTAATGAATAATTATATGAATAATATACTTAAATACTTATAATATATAGATGAACACCCAGACACTGAAAAACATTCATGTTCATAACACAAACATTGTCCAGTTGTGGGAATCGAACCCACGGTCTTGGCTCAGAAAGCAGGGTCGCTGCCCGCTGCGCCAATCGGCCGTCAAATATATAAATATAAGAGAGTGGACCGGACATACCTATTCGGTATTGAAGAACACATCATCGTTCGATTTTCCACCGACTGACCTCCGAACTTCAATATGAAGATGGCACCTAATGATGATGACTGCAATGCTGCTTGGCGGCAGGATAAGCATGGCGGTAGTAGAGCCTTACCTTGACCAGCTCTGTCACCATTCAAACTGTCGGTTTCGAACACGGACCCTCCCACTTATGATACCACAGCTCCCACCACTGCACTAAAAAATCTAATTCTCTTTTGTATAGAAGCAGGCGTTACTTTCCGGAATTCCATGATATTTTATGAAAATTAACCTTAAATTTGCTACACTCCAACTAAAGGCAAAAATTATTGACGTTACAATGAATAATTGATAAGGAGGACTTGACTTCGGGACCGTGGGGTCCGGAGGCAAGAGCCAACGAATTAGTTTGGCTATCCAAAGGGGCAATGCTGCCAGCATCTTAGGAACTCTGCCTCGCTGCAGTGGTTACGAGGACGTTTTAGATTTTATTTAGTTTTAAATAGTTTATTTTAGGTTATATTTATAAAACAATTATTTTAAAGAATTAATTACATAATATATTGATAAGTTTCTTAACAATTATTCATTGTAAAGTCAATATCTCCTGGGAATGCTCGGAGCGAAACGTGCGTAGAGGGTACGTTAAGATTGAAGAAGTTATAAAGTCCACCATACAGATTCTCCTGCTTTTCGCGGAGTATAGCAAATTAAGCTTAATTTTCATAATAATTCTCTTTTTCCTATGAGAGGGGAGGCCAATGTCCAGCAGTTGGACATTTTTGTAGGATGAATATATTGGAGGAATATAAGGACTATCCTGCTAGGGGAAGTTACATCAGTTATGTTAAACCTAAACCTCTGATTGATTGCTACGCGCGCTATTTCGCTTAGCGCAAATGTCTTTGTAGGGTGGTAACTAGGCACGGCCGAAGCCGACAGACCAGACCAGAGGAAATTCGAAAATTGAAAATTCCCAAATTGCCCCTGCTAGAGATCGATGCCGGGATATTCCCGGAATATCCCGGCCGGGAGGTCGACAAAACTTAAAATCGAAAACATAAAGTCGATTTTTTTTTTATTAACGATAGGCCAGCGCTTTGACGACAATCATGCCCGTTAGAAAGCAATGATGAGGTCTAGGTTGGAGCACGCTTACCTAGAAAAAGCCTATTCACTTGGCCTTGAAGGTATTGAACCACTTGAGGTTGTATTTGATCTGTAAAGTTTGCGCTCAGAATACGTTACTCAGATAAGACTTCTGAGATGAGACCCGAATGCATATAGGTCACTTACTGTTTCGATATTCTGTCGAGCTTCCGGGCGCTTTGGATCTTATAGCTGGTCCCAGATTTGATTCCCGACAGAGGTAATTTGGGAATTTTTAATTTCAAAATAATGTCTGATCTGATGGACGAACAAAGAATAAAACAATGGTAGGTACAACTAAAAAAAAACAATAAAAATCCTGGTCGTGCTTTTCTTCATTCGTTTTCGCATCTTTAGTTTTCATTTCATACTTTCTAGTAAGGCAGTCGCTTACCTATTTTGTGCAATAAAAATAAAATTTGATTGTATTCTAAAAGTTTCGTTTTTATATTGCACGAACATAATATTATTCTGTGACGGGTATTTCAAAGCCTCTTAGTAGGATGTACAGGTTTCGGCTTTAGTCGGGTTTTTAAAAGGTTGTCCCGGGTTGGAATTTTCCCTCGCATCATCCTGGGATTGACTATTGAGAACATTTTGTATTAAATATTTTCCCATTTTCTGGCCCTATTTCTATAAGTAAATAAATACACAGTTGTGTATTTATTTACTTACAGGTTACACAAGGTTTACAATGGTGTGGTGAAAAAAGCAGTGATTTTAAAAGGACTCTACTAGTTCCCTTTTACAAATCGCTGCTATTCTTGGATGGTGTCAAAATAAAAAAATAAGTTAGTTGTTATAAGTAGATATTTCGTAGTAAAAAAAAGTTCGAAGGCAGTCTAGTTTTACTATAGAAAACGGCACATCAAAAATGTGCCATTTGCTTCGTCCGACAGTTACAACTATAAAAAAATAGGTGTGTGGAAAAAATATTTATGAAAGGGCCTTTTAAAATACAATAACCAAATACAAAAGGCGCTAGGGATATAAAGCACTATCCTATATTATATAGATACATGAGAACACCAAGATTGCAGTACGGAATAGGGTTTGTATTGGATTTGCATAGATTGCGCTCGACTTCTCCTCAGGTACGCCCCCGGGATGTAAATAGCGAAGCGGATGGTAACAAACATAATATTATTATTTACATTAGGTTCTAATTATTATTCTCATAGTGCTTGGAAGCTTGTTTGTGAAGTCAATAACTGCTTTGGTATTTACCTTTTAATGCAGAAAGCTGTTATCGTTGGTAAAAAAATAGATGAACTATTTTAAATTTCTAATTTTATAAGGAACGTAGTTATTTCTTTGTTTAAACTGTTGCTTTTCTTGTTATATTCCTAGGGCTTAAAATCTTGTAGATGCCTTAATACGTCGTTCTAGATAACCTGGGCCTCAAGTATGCTTTTACATATTAGGTTTCAGTGGTCGGTCAATGACAAAAAGTACCTACATACCAATTAGAACAAATACTTAAAAGAAAAAACCGTTTGTACTTCCACCTTGACTGCAAGCGTTCTTTGGTGCCTATTCAAGTGTTTTCCTTTTACTCTGATGGTGTGGTAGCGCAATTATTTTTAAGAATTAAATATTTGAGAACGCATGCACTTTCGTTAACAAACTAACTTCTTCTACTATTTGCTGCACATAAAGAAACCGTGTACACGACGTTAGTAGTTTTTCTCGAACAGGCGGTTAGTCGTTTCATCCAATTTAACAGTTGTCAGTAAATTATTTTACCAACTTTTGTCAGTAATTAGTTCTAAACGTTAACCATAAAATGGGGAAAATAGGAAAAAAAAATGAGCTAGCATCATTCTGCGCGTGTAAAGTAAGACGTCCGTTTTTACTTCTTTCACTCTCTTTGAGGGTTCTGTAGGTTCTTAATTCTGGGGCTGCACATAATTATATATTAATACTAAGAAACTTTTTAAACATGCGTAAAGAATGTGAATACCACATGGATCATCGTCAGACCTTTCATGTGTCTGAGCTGGTCTTAGGCCCACTGTCACATGAGTTAAAGGAGAGTAGGTTGTAGAGGAAAAGACACGCTGCTCTAATGCGAGTAGAGGCTTCTTTTTACTCTTAGGCCAGGGTGCGTTTGAGTGCGGTGAATACGCAAGTGAAACCCGCACTACCCGTACCCGTACCTATAAGTGAGACTTATAGGACTGTCGAGGGACACAGAGTTTTTAGTGGGTGCAAGTCCCACATCATCACTCGGTTTCCCCTATCGGAGTGGTATACTACTGGTATTTTCTCTGTTAAAAAAAAAAGGTTAGGGCGCGTTTTGTACCTTCGTAGCTTTTCTTTTAACTTATCGAATGTAATTATATTCCACTGCAATAAATAAATTTGTATGTCAGTATAATACTTAAGCGCTTTTTATAACACTGAGTTTATTTTTACTTCTTGGTGCCTTGTTACCACGCCCATCTGCTTTGAAGCGGAGTGGTGGGTCGATTATCTATTCTCTCTCTATAAAAGAGGAGGCCAGCCGTGGGACGTTAAATGGCTGTTGATAATGATGATTAAAAAGTTTTGAGTTGATCTTTTTGCAAGAACTCAGAAATAGTCACGCCCACCTCAGTCTGACGAATGTTGTTTTAACGCTGGTTTTTAAATAGTATAAACAAAAAGTCGATATAAACAGTCGACTTACTAGAAACGGACATAAATTAGTGATATCTGCATATCGTCTGAGAAAAGTACAGAAATCCTTTGTGGGGATGGGTGTATGCTTTTATAACATGATACCGAAGTTAATACTAGATCTACCTTTACCTAAGTTTTAACAATATATTAAAACACATTTAACAAATCGTGGTTATTACACGATTGATGAATTCCTAAACGACAAGGCTGCTTGTACGCATCAAAAGTGCCACCTGTGGGCCTACTTGAATAAAGATATTTTTGACTTTGACTTTGACTTTGACTTGAACGCAGGCCACTCCGCTCTCATCTCTCACAAAACAGAAAAATTCTAAAGATTGTTAAACTTTAAAATGATGTTGGAAAAGGGCAATCTGCTGATTTTCTTGCCGGCTCTTCTCAGTGGAATCTGCCTTCCGAACCGGTGGTAGGGTCACTACAAACAGACTGACTTGTCGTTTCAAAAGTGCTTATTAATTAGGCCTACTTGAATTTTTAATTTTGAAATTTGCTATTTAAAAATTCAATTGAAACAAGGGACAAAAGTTTAATTTAAATTGGAGTCGCCATTCGTCATCAGCCGCTGTTTATTTACTAAGTGCCTAAGAAGATGCTTGACTGTGACGTTCCCGACCACTAGACCTATTAAGTCGAGGGAGGGCATCATCATCATCATCATCATCATCATCATCAGATGATTAATAGGTCCAGTGGCCGGGAATGTCACAGTAGGCACTTAATAAATAAAAAGCGGCTGATGACGAATAGCGACTCTGATTTTAATTACAATTTGCGTAAGGTACAGATGTCATTTGTGGGATTGAGTATACGCTTTTATAATATGATTCCTAAGGTGATTTTGGACCTGCCAATGCACAAGTTTAAAGAATTTGTTAAAACACATTTATTACAGCGAGGTTACTATACAATTGATGAATTTTTAAATGACAAGGTTGCTTGGAAGCATCCTGCTCCGCTTTCAGCTCTCACAAGATAGATCGTGGTGGTGGTAGAATCACTACAAATAGACAGACTTGACGTTTCAAAAGTGCTTATATTAGACCTTCTTGAAATAAATGAATTTTGAATTTGAATTTTGAATTTGAATTTTAAATAACAAATTTATTATTTAAAAGCCAGCGTTAAAACAAATTTCGTCAGACTCAGGTGGGCGTGACTATTTCTAAATGCTTGCTCAACTCGGAACTTTTTTTTATCATCATTATCAACAGCCTTTTAACATTCCACAACTGGGCATAGGCATCCTCTTTCATAGAGAGAATAGAGAATCGACCCACCACTTTAATGCAGATGGGCGTGCTAACAAGGCACCAAGAAGTACAAATAAACTCAGTGTTATAAAAAGCACTTAAGTATTATACTGACATACAAATTGATTTATTGCAGTGGAATATAATTACATTCGATAAATTAAAAGAAAAGCTACAAAGGTACCAAAAGCGCCCTAACCTTTTATTTTTTTAACAAAGAAAGTGCAAGAAGTATACCACTCCGATAGCGGAAACCGAACCGATGACTTACAAAAAGATCAACTCAAACCTTTTTTCAGTCATATCAACCCATTACTGGCCTACTAAAAAGCACGGGTCCCAGTGCGGATTCTCCACACTTTGATAATATTATGGAGAACTCTCAGGCATGCAGATGTTTTCCTTCACCGTGCGTGGTGGGATTTGAACTCGGTACCCAATAATGAAACCGAACTTCTACCACTAGGCTACTAAAGCTACCATAAATCAGCTGACTTTAATTTTTCTACGAAGTGCCTACATGAAATGTTTAATTTTATTTTATTCAACTAATATCCGCTTAGTACCTACTCATGTATTTTTTCCTCCTTGGTTAATGATCCTCACTTATATGTGTGTCTAACTGTTTATTTGTTTTGATTGTGTGTGTTTGTGTTGATAAAATTATGCAGAGAGAAGAAGAAGAAGCAGAGAGATACTTTGCATACTGGAGATATGATACTTCTCATCCCGGAAAAACCCCAGTGTATTTTAAAAAAATAGCTTTTTTACCAATGCCCAGCTTTACATCGAAATTTTGCCCTCTAAAACTAACGGTCCACACGGGAGTTTAATATAACAGCAGCATCCCTAACAGGTTAGCCCGTTACCATCGTAGACTGCATCATCATTTATTGTTCGATTGCAATCAAGAGCTAACTTGTAGTGGAAATAAAAAAAAAAATGTCCTGTAAAGCACGGTGAAGAGGGCTAACCTGTATTGCAATAAAAATTCATTGGATAGGCGTAGTTGGACAAAGCTATAAACCGCAATTACCTAATAAGAGCGGAGGCCTTTGCAAAGACGAGGTAAAGCTGAAAAATTAAATGTAGGATGTCCAACACCCACATCTAGGTATACCATACAAAATACAAATTTACCAAACACTTGCATTTCATTTTCATAACATAAATAGTTTCTCAAAATAATATAAATACGAGTCCGAATATTGACTTAAGCCCCACCATATTCTACCTACTTGTTAAATGTTAAAATTAGTTTCCATTTACGAGGTATTTCGGACTCTGAGGCTCTTATTAAGTAAAATGAATGCAGCTCCAGGCAGTAACTTTTCATATGCGGAATTGCAACTAAAATATTTAATATCGCATAATTCTATTACGTAGGTACATTTATGCAAAATGATTTTGCTTTCGTGAATGAAATTTTAGTTTTACTATCCTGAAATGCCAAGTTGGGCTAGTGGTTAGTAGTTACGGATCACGAGGTCGTGGGTTCTCATCGTGGTCAAAAATGGTTTGGTGCCTATTACATTTGTTCTGTCAAAGAATTTGCAGTAGGTAGGTACCAGTTCGAAGTTAGAAGATGGGCGGTGTTAACCCCTATGCGTCGAAGAGCACGTTAAGCCTTCGGTCCGAGTTATAACCACGAACTTGAGTTAATTGTCATCAAAGTCCGTCAATCCGCATTGGAGCAGCGTGGTGGGTCTATGCCCATAAACTGTGCCCACCAGAGCTACGCAGGCTACTGCTGATCCTGAGTTATCTATCCGAAGAAACTTTATCGTCATTAACATTTTATCGATACCGATAATAATAAAAACTGTGGATATGTTTAATTTACAGATCTGAGCAGAACCGGTTTTAATTAACCGAAAAATTAAAACGGTTACCGTTTCTTTGTTTCACCGGTTAATTGACTGACCGGTTTTTAAGGGACTAAAACGTTCAATTAATATTATTAAACCGGTTTACGCCGTGTGATAAAAAAATTGATCCCATAATTCGTTAAACTTGTCATAACCTGGTTATTGAGCGAAGGGAAATCGAATTAGAAAGGTTTTCTGTATTCAGAATTTTAGCTAGTTTGAGAAATACGTTAATGGATCAGACAGTCAGTCGGTCACCTTTTACTTTTATATACATTCAGATTATAATTCGAAAGACACATTAGCTTGCTGAACAGCAAAAATATTATTACGATATCTCTTTACTCCAATAATTGGAGTTCATTTTCAGATGCAGGTACCGTTCATGCGGTTAAAACGTTATTTCCGTTAAATCGTGTTCTAGAAGATACGTACACCTGCATAAATAAAACAAGCATTTAACATAATATGTACAGTATGAAAAGTGGGAACGATAAGCATTAACTTATCTTAGGCAATATAAGTATTTTCGGAAATAAAATTATGTACTTACATTGTGCCCAGCGTATTACGATGTGGATAATGGATCCATAATAAAATGGTCTCGTCCAGAATTCCTGAGTGACGGACTACCAAACGTGGAGATCCTGGCGCAGATCAAATTTAATGTTCGATTTTCCTATTTATTTTACCACAGATTAATGTTGCGGGGGTACAAAAGCTTAGGTAAGCTTAAGGCTTGCATTCGCTGTAAGTAAACTATAATTTTAATTATTCTTTGTAAACTAATGTTTCAGTAACTTTGTAAAGTTAGTTAATAATAAATAATGAAACTTTATCCTGACAATTTTATCTTGATATGTGCCAGATATTTTATTAAATTGATAAGGATTTTTACAAATGTTCTCTTTATGTCAATTAAATTTATAAATTATTTTCAAGAAATAATTAAAATTATATTTGATTCACAACAATACGTCAATGACATTGTCTGGTGGGAATTTTGATATACCTAATGGTGATTGGTTGCATTAGCGATATATTGCAGTTTTTTAGTAAGACATAGATGTTGCAAACGTTAATAGATATGTTACGTCGTTAATAGATATAGCTGTGCAATAAATTGCTATAATATTTGTAAAATTTCTAATAGATTTAATAAAATATCTATTATGTACCTGACTATGTAAAAATATAACTTTTCATAACTATATTTAGTTATGAAAAGTTATATTTTTACCCGTTTCACGAAAATTATTGTAATGAACGGTGAAGTTTTTGGAGTTTAAATTGGTAAAATTATTACCTGCGGACATTCGTTCCCACCCTTTATAGACGGAGTACACAATCTGTGAAACTGGAGGATATGAGAAGTAATTAAACAAATAGAGCTCGTATGCTTTACCACAATTCATATTTTCCCATTTAACAAATGCGCTGCATTTTTATTTATTTACGAGTATGGCAACTATTGTTTTAAACTGCTTAGCTTTCCCTCAGTTCGATCCCCGGCTTCTAAGTTTTAGCAGTTACGTGTGTGTGTGTGTGTTGTTTTTTGTTAATTAAAGTGTCACTTGCTTTAACGGTGAAGGAAAACATCATGATGAAACCTACATGAATGAGAGTTTTCAAAATATTCTACAAGGCGTGTGAAGTGTACCAAACAGCATTTGGTCAGCGTGGTGTGGCCCAAACGCTACTCATTCTGGGAGACGACTCGTGTCCTTTACTGGGTCGGTAATAGGTGACTATCATGATTCTTGCAAACGGCCCATAACCCACCCCTCTTCAGCCATCCTGTCTTTGAGACAAAGGGATAAAGATCTCAACTCTAGAACAATTCTGCCTTTGCACCATAGAATTAAAAACATACAGAACCCTTATGGTGCCATTATTGCATGATGAGCATTGTGGTCAAAAACGAAGTGAAAACTCCCCGCGCACGTCTGACTTCACACTTTTCTCAGTTACACATTTTAAAGTGAACGTTTAGAATATTCGAGGTAAAGTTATTACAACTGCTAAATGGAATGAAGTGACTAACCACCGGTTCGAGAAACACTACTAAATTGGAGTGGTTTTTAATGCTTCAATATTAGTCGTGTATACGGCTTCTGTGTGTTCTTAATTCTGTGCTTTGCATTTATTCTATAATATCGCATTTATTAATATGCAATAGTGCCTCAGGGTGCACTTAAACCGTCGGTTATTACCACTCCGAAATAAACGTTTAAAACTGCCAAAATATTAAGAGTAGCTACCTATTCTCTTTTATCCTTTCACTATGAGAGAAGTCAGAGTGCTTAGTCTTTACCAACATTTGCGATTTAAACAAGTTTTTAATTCCACTACATGTAAGACTGCAAAACAGGCATTAAGATTGCAGTCAAGAGCCAAGTTGTAGTGAATAAAAAAAATCTAATGCAAAACCTGGACGTTCGGGCATTCACCACTGCACCAGTGAGATCTTCGGAAGCTGAGAGCTCAATCATTAATCATTTCCGGTATGTGATTCTCAGATTTTATTGAATGGCGATTATTTGCGAGCCGCTTACTTGCTACTTTTCTCTTTGGCATCAAATGCCTTTATGGGAAACAAAGTTGCTTGTAATGATCGATGTTTATGTGACTCCATTGGATTTCGATTTGATGGCTTTTCGATAAAAGACTAGGTAGGTAGGTAAGTAAAAGTTAGTAAGTTTTTTTTTAATTCCACTACAAATAAGCCCATGAACTTTAACTAGACTGCAATTTCAGCTGATGGTAAGTTATGCAGTCTAAAGTAGTAGCGGTCTAACCTGTAGGGGCATAGCAATTAGGTTCATCGCTTAATCGCTTAGCGGTATGTCTTTGTCGGCAGGGTGGTAACTAGCCACAGCCGAAGCCTTACTGTAGTTAAATGTAACTTCGTAACAGTGACCTACAAATAGGTAGGTACTTAGGTCCTTTGTGAGAATAGAATGCATATAGGTATCACGATTCACGAGCATTGCTGACGTTATTTTTCTCAAATTGTTTCGGGCTGTAGTCGCTATGCTCTGAGTAACATTTGTGCACAGTTCATTCGTTTTTATTTCATTAATTTCGTAGACCAACACCAGTAGTCGGCGTCGTCAAGCGTCGAATAGAATCGCCATTGGTACCGGGTGCAATTACATTTGACGACGTTCTATAGCGAGTCTTCAAATAATAGGTAGATAGCTGACGACAAAACTCTTATTGATGCAGTTAAACGTAGCGAAGCTTTATTTATAAAACTACGGTTTTACCTATGGCATATCAATATATCGCTTTACGGTAAAATAAAATGGCCTTTACTAAAACAATAAAGAAAATATGAATTAAAATAAGTTTCGTTGCTAAATGAAAATCTTATTATATTTTTCATATCACTTTAATCAAGTATAACATTAATAACAGGTTTTTATTATTATTAAATGCTTTATTGCATACACAAAAACAAAATACAAAGAGAAACACAATAGATACAAATAAAAAATCATAAAAAACTAGTTTAGGTTTAGTTTTTTTTGTATATAAATAAAAAATGATGAATCTGTTTTAAGCTGCAGCTATGGAATAATATTAAACGGAAATATTCTCTGTAATTTCTGTAATAATACTATTCTGTGGTATACGCGCACACCAGCACTGCTAGCATGAGCAGGAGAAAATTATCTCCCCGGAGGAAGGATACAAAAATTTCTTCTCCCACAAATGGAAATAATATATGTGTACTAATAAACGGGGGTAAACGTCTCCTATTCCTTGTTGCCGTGATTTAGCAGCTGGACACGTAAATTAT
This sequence comes from Pararge aegeria, assembly GCF_905163445.1. Lineage (NCBI taxonomy): Eukaryota > Metazoa > Arthropoda > Insecta > Lepidoptera > Nymphalidae > Pararge > Pararge aegeria. The sequence continues at coordinate 9,344,947 of NC_053193.1, forward strand.
ATAATTTTTGTTTGGATGTAATTTTTGTCTCCTCCTTAAATAAAAAACGTTCTCACGGAAGAGAAAAACTGTTATTTGTTTATTACAGACTGACTAATTACTTCCGATGGTTTTCTACTTTGACCCGTCTGCTTGGGTCATTATTTATGCTGTTGATTAAAAAACTGTAAAGGGTCTTACAAGAGGTCCCAGGTACGATCACCAGTGTGTTTTTATTACTGACCTAATATTTTTGTATATATTGTTGGTTCGGGGTTTAATATCTGTTTTTTTCTGGTCTCGTATTTGGGAGGCTTCGGCCGTGGCTAGTTACCACCCTGCTGACGAGGAGCGTTTTTTAGCGTTCCAGTATTATGATAACAAAAAAAACCTTAGCAAGGTTTTTTTTGGTGCTAGCCCTGGAGGGAGATGAGACTTGAGAGCGCGAGCGGTGGCATTGTAATCATAAAATTTTGTGGTATTGGACATATTATGAGTACACACACAAGGGAGTTGAGAACGGTCAGTTTAGCATAGGAGAACGTCATGAGCTCTCCAAATGATAATTTACCATACAAGTGTCAGACTGTGTATAAAATCGACTAGATATATAAGTAGAAACGCTCACATTGGGCAAGTAAAAAGAACTATAGTGCCAAAGCATATTAATTTGGTGAGAAAGAACGAGCCACCAAAGCCGTGCAGAGTATCTACAACGAGAAGCTCAACACTGGATCGTAGATAAGTATACATAACCCTACAGTGTCTTAGTTCTTGCCACGGACCCTTAGAGCTTTGATGCACCGAGAATAGTTTGCAAGGCGCCTATCAAGATTAAAAAGTTATGCTGTCAGTAAAGCAGTTCTTGAAATTGTATTGCAACTTCAAAACGAACTAAAAGGCAGGAATATAGATTGTGCCTCTGACATACACCTCCCCTGCACCTCTACAGAAAAGTGGTTATGTTGGTGTAATTTTTTTAATGAAATGAATTTGATCTGAACCCGCACCTCTCTGGCAACTATGTCGTGACCAATTAGTCGGTTGACTTACCAGTGAGTTCCCGATTTTCGACGTTCTATTCTACTTTTGTTAATTGCACTTTAAGTAATATAGCGATCACCAACCTACCATCTACTGCGATCACGAGCCCGTGTGCCAATCGTTATCAGTAGCGTGCACTTCATACATGCACAAAAGCACTGCATACCCTAAAAATTTTGTATTACTCATAAAGGGGAAGGATTTTTCCATTTTATGCCAGTTTCCTTCTTTAAGCATACCCTGGTCAAAAACCCTGTGCACGCCACTGATCGTTATTATGGCCAAACCTGTATAGCTACTTTATTAAGCCCGAGCAATTTTCATTTCACTGTATCGCGAGTATCTACTGTAGGGCAAATTGTTTTACAATATAATTACAGAGCCATTGTTCCCGACTCGCCAAGCTTCGATTTTCATTTAGAAATGTGAATTGTCCAATTTGTATCCACCGGCTGTCTCTACACTCTAGTTCATTTCGTTTTTATTTCATTCGTTTCAAATTGGTATGCTTTGATCAACAATGTAGGTATAGCTTATTTGTATCTATTATTCTGGTTTTGAAGTGAGCTCTAATTGGCAATACATTATATACCTAGCATATACAAACATAGATTGTGTAGATTAAAAAAGTGGATTAAGTGTTAACTAAAATCTAACCTACTACTTCAGTTATTACCCGTAAATCCCCCATGCCAACGTTCAATTGTTTTGGTTAGTCGTAAAATGGCGGCTAATGGCGGAAATTTTAAATTATGTTTACTGTTGTTTGTGTATCATTACTGAGCCGGCAAAAATAATGAAACTTTATCTAGTTAGGCGATTTAGACATAAGCACAAACTTACATGAATAATAATAGACTGTTGCATCTTTATACCGTTTTCAATGCTGTCGTATTCAGGAAGAAGGCGTACGTCACTTACGTAGTCATATAGTATCTAGTTTAACTACAAGTTAGCCCTTGACTGCAATCTCACCAAGTGGGTATCTCGCCCAGTGCTATTTAAGATGGTAGCGGGCTAACTTCTTATGGGTATAACAGGTATAAAAAACACAAACCCTCTGATAACTTTCCACATGGCATCCTCCCCGACCGCCAAATCTCATTGCGTTACGTCTTTGATAGTATGTAACTCGCCGCAGCTCAAGCCAGACCAGACCAGAGCAAATTCAGATATGATAAATTTCGTAATTGCCCCTACACCCCCTGCCGGGGATCGAAACCAGGACTACAGCGTTTGCCACTGTGACAGAGAGCTCGTCAGACGATCAAAAGCAAGTACTCACACATACTTGAGTAGAATTTCAGCAATAACTTTCAGTAACAAAAATCGTAAATAAACACATTTTATTTCACTAAAGATCTTTATTTATTCTTATATTACAAATAACATTATGTACAGCATATTAATTACAATATTTATTGATACAATTTTTCAAAAGTAACATCAGGTAAGATACTTACAACTTAGACTTACATCTGCACTGAAGTTATTCGTAACCTCATATTCAATTTACATAAGAAAGCGGCTTGTGTCACGTATCCATATTGTAATGAAGGCAAAATATGTTTTCCTGTTGCTAAACTAAATTTTGTTTCTTTTACTTATAGTAGAAACTACCTCAACAATTTGTACCTACTCGTTGTAAAAAAAAAGATTTATATTCACGCCTCTAATGTTATAAGTCAAAATTAAGATAATATCATCCTTAGCCAATGGACCAGTGCGGGACACTGGCCTTCCTTTCCATAGGGGACGCAAGAATTAGAGCTTAAACAAAGCTCAGTTTACGATGCTCAAACGTAGGATGGCAGGCCTTAACGATTATTGTCATGTTAGTGATAATACCGGGACCGATGGCTTAAACGTGCTCTATAAGACACGGGGTTGGATGCACATTTCCTTCCTTCCTGAAAAACCCAACCCAAGTAAGAAGTGAAACTATTTCTCTGAATAATAATAATTGATAATTTTCTGTGTTATTAAAAGAAAACAGTCTCGCTTCTATCTCTAATAAACTTTTTTGAATTCTTAACATGTTTTCTTGTTGGGTAAAGCCAATGGGGTGTAAATATGTATGCAGTAATACGAATGATAAAAATGTTTTTCTATTCTGATTGCCGAATAAAAAGGAGAGGTTCAAGCATCTATCAGGTATATTTACAAAATAATGTTATCATTAATTTTCATTTATTTAAAAGATAAAACCTATATCTAATAATACTATACGTGACAGCCGTTCCACATAAATATAAATTGATTATATCGGTAATATTTACTGGTTTTCGTGCCTTCGTCGGTAATTCACATAATATCCGTTATTTACAATACTTTATCGCAATATCCGTTACCCTAAAACTATATCAATTTTAGTATTATATAGGTATAAAGAAGAATTAGATATAAATAAATGAATAAAGCTATAATATCGTCTTGACTATGTTTATAATAGAGGTGGTATGATTGAATTTAGGAGGTTGTATGTATGTTTGTATATTTATTTTATTGTTATCATTGTACACAAAAATTAACTGGATCGATTATGATGAGTTGTTTTACCATGCAGGGCCAACATCAGTATATCTTTTCACTTGAATAGGTACGTACGTAAACTATATTAAGTCAAAACAGCTTCGGATCTATGGCAGGGATACAATTTATTAAGAAATATTTTAGACTTAACAAAAATATGGTATGAATACTTTACCACTTCTTTTCGTTAAATTATCATTTTATTTTTATTTTAGTAAAGCTTTAATAAATTACGATTAAAATACGGAATAGTTCGCGAGGTAAGCAAATAAAAATAAAACGGTAGGTACAGTTAAAAAATTAGCGTTGAAATGTTATCAAATTATTATACGTAATATTAAACAACCATTGGCACTAAATAATCATCATTTTTATACGTTGTACATTATGGTGAAGGTTTTGGTTTAATAAAAGTTCCATTTTGTATTATCTAGTTACGAGTATATACACGGCACGCTTTTAAATTATACAAGCAAATCAAATATATGTCAGTGCTTTTTTATTTACATTATATAAAACTTATTTTTATGATAATAAGGTACTTAGATCCATTTCTTTTGTCAAACAACGCTAACAAATATATAAATGTATCTAATTTTAAGTACATTTATATATTTGTATAAAACCTTATACCATTTTAACATCTAAATGTGTTATGATCACTTATATTCCATAAACATAATAAAGGGCACCAAACTTCACTTCTCACAAATAGCACTCAAAATATCACTGTACAAACCGGTCACAGATAAAATCCTCGTGTCTTCTAAACCTAGAAGTCCACTGGTTTGTTATAAATGTGCCAAAATGTCGATTTCGGTAGGCGGTTGGATGTGCGTGTCGTTAAGCGCCGTTGACCCAGACACTGTAACAATCACAGGCTGTGCTTCTGTGTGCACTATTGTGACGAGGTGTTCGTCTGGGTCTTTTTCTTGTTCTGTGGGTTTTGGGAGGGGTTCTATTGTGTCATCATTGTATTTGAGTTCTAGATGTGTGAGGGTAGGGAGTGTGTCTGTGACTGTTACAGGAGGGTCGACGCGAGGCGCTCGGTAGGATGGCGGTCCGCTGTACTCGGAGCCGCACCACGCTGCTCCCGTGGATCCTCTGTGAAAACAATACACGTACATTTTATTTGGGGTTCTACTAAATCTAACAGATTTTAATACATGTACCATAAAAGGGGCAAAAGTGGCTCTAAATGGTTCGTGTAATAAATAAAACACATTGTAACTGCCTCGCCAGTTCATTTCTTTTGCCTGGAACTTGACTTGACACGTGGCAGCGTGTCTTGATTAATAAAGTCAAATATGTCTTTATTCAAAAATGCACATAGATGGCACATTTGATGCGCACATTACTTAAAAATGTGTATGGGCATAGTAGTGAGATGATGGCGATAACTACATTCGTATACTTAAAAACTAAAGCAACGAGGGTTCCAAAATAACTATAAGGGGTATTAGATATTAGACATCGTTATTTCGTTAAAATACCAATATTAAAGTTTACGTTAGTGCGGTCAAAATGCGTGATGAGGCGAGTAGTTAACTCTACCAATGCCAGTTGCGTGATCATAACCCGCAATAACTGTACGCACGTACCTACCAGCATACACAAAAGCGCTCCATTTTTAATAGCATTTTAACTCTTATTATTAAAATCCATGCTAGATGAGCAATCATAATAGACTACTCGAAGCCGGCCTAAACCTTGATCGGTGTAGAGCGAAATTGTCTTTTGGCGCCCAGTCAACGCTTTCACATCACATAAATTGTTTTCCGGTTTTTTTGTGATAAATATTTACTACAAAATATTTAATGTGAAATATGTATTTAAAACCAAGTTGCCGGAACAAAAAAAATTAATAAATGACTGATGAAATAGCAAAGCGCATCCTGCGCGTCTTAAAAGATGCCATGGAAATTGTATTTCTCATTGGTTTTTTTTCCGTAAATTTGTGCATTCTAACGCCGCTTACCACACGACACCATAGCCAATTCACCTAAAGATCTTCTCCAGAAAATTATTCGCGAGAAAGCAGCTGGCAAACTTCAGACGACATCTCACTAAGAGAAACTAACAAGAAAAAATAGCGCGTGGACCACCGCTAAACATTGATTCTTTTTTAACACTTTCTCCTTCTCTCTACGTTATAACTTGCTACGAGAGCAAGGTACAACGTAGAGAGAACACAATGATGTAACAAAATGTGAAAAATTTTAAACGTTCCTGAAATTTCACCCTCAATTCTCGTCCATTAACGCCACAAGTTTCACTTCATAATTATTGTGAGTTCAGCAACGCGAGACAAGTGAAACTAATACCTTTAGCTGTCTCTTCTTCACCTACGCTATATCTTCCTTCTCTCTCACGTAACGAAATGAGACCTTGGAATTCTACTCTCAATTTTTTCTTGATAGTGTTTATCACATATAAAAAAATAATTTCACCTGACTAGACTAGCTGAATTGGATCTGTAAGTAGGAGGCGGCGACACCGCGGGCGCACTTCTGTCAAGGAGAAGTAACCTGCAAACAAACGTTTTCGATAAATACTTTGAAACTTTCCGGTTCTACAGTTTTAAGTTCTCAGCGTTCTAAAGTTACAGCTTTGCAGAACTACCTTGGAACCGATTGTTAGAAATTTATATTTGGATTTTCAACTTCTGATCGTGCAGAAGTCCCAGAAATGTTTGGTGACATACAGATGGATATATCTCAGCGTTCTAATATTACAGCTTTGCAGAGGCAACTTTAGAACCGATTGTTTGAAATTCGTATTTGCATTTTAAACTTCTGATCGTGCAGAAGTCTATAAAAAGTGTTGTAACATACGGACGGATCCACGCTATAAGGGTTCCGCTTTTTAATGCTGACGTTCTCAAAATAAAACATAATCTATTCTGACACGTAGTAATACATATTTATTATTGCCTTTTGCTACAATTAACAAAGCCTAGTTTTTCATCCGGATGAGAACGGTTTAGGCCTTAGTCTACCACAATTGGCAATTGCGGATTGGTAGACTTCACACGCTCTTGAGAACGTTATAAAGATCTCTCAGTTTAAATAAATAAATAAATATATACTACGACAATACACACATCGCCATCTAGCCCCAAAGTAAGCGTAGCTTGTGTTATGGGTACTGGATAGCTGATGAATATTTTTTTATGAATATAATACACATCAATACTTATAATATACCAGTAAACACCCAGACACTGAAAAACATCAATTTTCATCACACAAACATTTTCCAGTTGTGGGAATCGAACCCACGACCTTGGACTCAGAAAGCAGGGTCGCTGCTCACTGCGGTTTCTTTAGGATGCTGTTCCCTTACCGTAGAAGCAGGTGATAAATATTTCAATACTATATATAATAATAATAACAATAATAATATTTATTTATTTCCCAAATTCTGGGTACATAACAAGTACACATTTCATTACAACAGACCCTTCACAGTGTGCAAATTTTTATAAAAAGAAAAAAATAAAATATAAATTACAGCTCATATACGTGACGCTGGTAGCGCCGCCACAATACAGTACTACTGAGTACTGCTATGCATATTGCCAGGCAGCATTGGTGTGTTCTGGTTGGTGTTTATGGATACAGGGCGGCACTTTATGGAGCGTTCCGTATAAGTCCCGCAAAGTGTTGCTCTCTTAATACATTTATTATAAAAAAACTAACCTGAGTCTATATTCTTGCATGGAAGCTTGGTAGGTGGGTGGCGGAGGCCTGTAGTGGAACTCCGGATACAACATGGCCGCGTAGGGGTGGTGAGGGCGCGCGTAGCTCGGCGGCAGTCGTGGCACCAGCCGTCGACAAGACGCCCTTCGGAGCCCTAACAAGGCGCATGGGGCGTCGCGAGCTCCCAGCCGCCATGCTAACCCTGCGGCGGTTACTAACACCACACCTATGCCTGCAAAAAGAGAGTTTCCTAATTAAGTCGGTTTTTATTTTTTAACTAACGACCCGCCCTGGCTTCGCATGAAACGTAGATAATAATTTGTGGAAGTTTGGGAGTGATTAATAATACAATTCGGCGTGCATTTAACCCGCGTTTGCAATGTACCTTATACAAAAATATTAAGAAGAAGAAGAGCTTTTTGTGACAGAGCAGAGTTGCAATACCTTTGTTGCGTTCTGAAGGACATGGTTGCCGGTGTAATTACAGACACATGAGGCTGAACACCTACGCCTCAAATTAATGGATACGGGGCGGCATGTTGCAGGTCGTGCTCCTTGCATGCCCTGTGAAGTTTTGCTCTGTTTTTGGCCATGATTTTCCATTTGCCATCAAGTGCTTGGACCGCCAATTATTCATATAAATTCATATATATATGTTTGTTATGTACCTCTAATTACGAATCTTTGAATTTCGTTACTTTTCTCTGCTACAATATGCATGTTTACTACATATAAACCTACATCTTGATTCACTTTATCTATTGCCTAAAAACTGCATTTAAATCAATAGGCCCTGAACTTCCGTTTGTTACCACCGGAGCCTATATCAAATCAAATTCTAAATACATTTTACAAGTTTGATTTTATGCAGTGAACTTCTTTTTATTAGTGTGCTGTGATTTTTTACATTCACAACAACAATGCCGGTTTCCATAACCGAGCTGATTCTGAGGTTTACTAAACATAAAAACCTGCCATACAATTTTATATCCCACCCAGGCATCAAACCAAAGATCTCGTAATCCCTAACTGAACACGCTAACCATTCGAAGAACGGGATAGTGAGACGGGGGTAGTGCAACGGGATGTTTAGTACATGATCCAAAGAAAATATAAATAAAAAAAAATATGATTTTTACAGTCCAGTGGGTAGGAAACGACCTGCCAATGTGCTAAGCCAATAAGAGTGACGTGTTACGAAAAATAATTGACTTGGCTGCTCAAGGCTCCCTTGAAGGTTGTATCCCTAAAAAGACCTACAGGCTGTCATTACCATTTACATTCTATAAGGATCTAAACTATCATTATACATATATTAAACTCATTTTATTAAGCAACCCGTTACCGGCCCTCTATTCAGAATACCTTGTCACTTCGTGGTTTAGAGCGAAGTCCACCACACTCGCCAATTGCGGAATGGTAGACTGAATTCAGATGCCTTAGAGAACAAGAGGGGAAGTTACAGGCACGCAGGTTGCCTCACGATGTTTTCCATCACAGTTAAAGTAAATGATGATATACTGTTCCATCTGTTCTAACTTTTCTTTTAACAATCAAACTATGTAAACAATCTTTTCATTCCTTTTTAGTGTAAAGTAAGTTTTAAATTAGTAACAAAGAAATTTAATTCAGGTTAGTGTGTTTTTATTATATTCCTAACAAGTTAAAAACAAATTTAAGCTAAAAAGTAACGAAAAGTTCGTTTAAATTAAAAGTCACGTTTTTTTATTTTACTACAACTTAGCTAAGTACCCAACTATCTTTTCTAAAACGTGAGCTAAAATTATAGACGCCTAAAAGATATCAACAATTGATAGGAAATTTATAGAAGCAGAGTCGACCCGACATAAACTTAGGTAAGTGATGATGCAGTCTAAGATGGTAACGGGCTAACCTGTTAGGGGTATGGCAGTTATATTAAGCCTCCCCCTAATCGGTAACGGGTGAGAAAAATACACATTAGGTATGTGGTAATTGCTCAAATTACAAACGAACATGACTCTGGAAAAGTTAGACGTTAATACCGTTGATCGATTTTGGTCCTTCCGTCATGGAGACTGAAGTATTAACCGCTAAGCTATCACCGCTTATGTTATATTAAAATAGCTGACATAAAAAGTTTTACACAAAGGTTCATGGCCTCCCTCTGGCTCGCAGCCTGCTATAAATAAAAATAAAAACCGTACTGTTCATCTAACTACACGCGCATTAGTGTTGATACAACAAGCCGTTAACAAATTTCACGCACAAAGCTAAGCAAGCGACTAGTTATTTAGATAATTATTTTTCGAGCTTGTGATCACGAACAATGCGTTCCGGCTTTGATCTACCGCGCTAATAGCCTGCACCTTTGCTATTGAAGTTCATAGCGAAAAGTGGAATTATATACTTTTATAGAAGTTTATGTCGAGTCGACTCTGCTTCTATAAATTTCCTATCAATTGTTGATTTCTTTTAAGTGTCTATAATTTTAGCTCACGTTTTAGAAAAGATAGCTGGGTTGTTCGTTACCTACGAAATTAGTCTCACTAAAGACTAGAATTTTACAAAAAAATATTATAAATTAATTAGAAAATAAAGAGTATACGTACTCTCGTATAAAAATACTTATCAGCACAGATAAATAATAAGAATAAACATAGAGCAGTATAGCATGGATGACGTGTATTTGGTAAACCGTCAATCCTAGTTATTCGATATGAAATGTTAAATTTATTTGCAAGAAATTTTGAGTTATAGTAAATTAAAAATTTATAAAACCCCTGACTGTCATAATAGTGTACATTATTCTACTAGTCAAGCAATTTCATTTGACTTCCATATTGAGGGAGTTGTATCAAAAATAATTCTCCATTATGAGACGGCGGACATCTTTGATTTTCATCAAACTTTCAGAACATTAAGAACACTACCAACTTATTAAAAAAAAAAAAAACAAAATATAAATCGTAAGAACGATGCCACAAACATAATCACACACACACGTCACGCGTCAAACTTATAACACGTTACGGGTTCCGGTAATGGGTTAACAAACAGTTTTACAAAATTCAAAAATAAATTGCATCACCATGTACTTACTATTAAGACTAAATGGGACATAAATAGGCTGCGGATAATAATAATGATGACACAGATGGACTGTCAGCACAATTTTAAGTGACACCACCTATTTCAATTAAAATCTTCAATGTAGAACCATCGCAAACACCCACCAAAGTTTTATTGCCCCTTTTGTTAAAGGGGGTAAACCGTATGGATGACGTGTATTTGGGAAGCTTGTCACTTGCTGATGTGTGAAGTTCACAGTTGAGTGACGCGTGCAAATTGCTCTAACGTCACAACAATAGATCGCTTGTCTGTAACAACATCATTTGTCCCTAGCGCTAATGAAAATCCAATTAATTCAGCTCCAAAACTCATCCGAAGTTTAATTGAAAACTTCGCCCGGTGAAGGGAGGACGCGACTTTGTGAATGATGTAATGAGATTTCGGGCCCGAATTGTTATTGTCATATGCAGGACGAATATCCAATGAGGTTCGCCGGATTGTTTCATGGTTAATTACTGCCATTTGTTAGCGGCACCGCTTTTGAGCCAAATTTATTAATATTAGAACGTGAGCACCGTAAACTGAACAACTGGCGGGAAAATGGCAGCTGTAGTGATCTCCCACTTTAATTTATACTCTGTTAAATTAGAAATTAGCATTATGAATACAGAATTGTGGCATCTCAATATGGTAGCCAGAAATATTTGAAATAGATAACTATTCAGTATATTTATTATGGATAGTAGTATCTGGGAACAGTATTTTTTTGTTAGTATTTGTAAACTGTATGCATTTAATAATAATACACCCCAGCGGTTTCGGTTCGGTTCCTCTGGTTTTCCAAATCTTAAGGTTGCCTGGATAAGATCGATTACTAAGCGATAAGACCACCTTTTGTATCCTACTTCTTAAGTTCCATCTTTTCCTGTCTATACCTTTTTCTTTTTGTGGTGTACAAATAAATAAAAAATGGTTATGGTTTGTATTTCAGATGAGAATTGAATATAATGTTTAATTAATTTTAAGGCTTTTGAAACAAAATACCTTTTAGGATTCTAAGATGGTCAGCATAGGATAACAACAGGATTTTTCATTTAGGATTCACCAAATTGTACTCTCTTGATATGTATTTATATCTTTGTAACTACTTTTTTTTCTTTGGTGTACAATAAAAGTGTATTCATTCATTCATTCATTCATTCATTCATTCATTCATTCATTCATTCATAATAATTATCCTAAATATATTGTTGACTAATTATTCAACCTAAAGAGCACGAAATCTATTTTTCATATTTCTAGCTAGCCCTTGAGATCAGCAACATTTTCTATAACAGGAACTGGTTCAAAGTTTCTCGCGAGATATGGCCCGCAGTAGCACACGACTGAAGTTTCATAGAAAGCTTGAACGCGGCCAATAATGATACGATCATTTCAGTTTGCTTACATAGCTATCGGGTAGTGTAACTTTGATCGATTGTAAAAAGAAAAAAAAAACAACGGTGCTAGAGTGAAACGAGAAGCGAACTGTTAAACAATCAAAGACTTCGCCAGTGAAAAAACTCACTCGATTTACAAGTTTCACCTCGCCTGAACGCGGCGAGAGTTTAATATATTTTTTGTTTATATATTGAATATAATATAAAGTGGCTAATCCTTACTAATGTTATAAATGCGGGAGTATGTTTGTTTGTTTGTCCTTCCTTGACGCCCGAACTAAGTAACCAATCCGCTTGATTTTTGGCAAAGAGTTAGTTGTAAGGACGGAGGGTAACATAGGCAGTGGCGTGAACTGGGTTTCTTACCAGGGTATGCATACAGCAGGAAAATTGCATAAAACAGCAAAAATCCTCCTTTATACGAGTTATATATCAATTTTAGGGTATGTAGTGCTTTTGTGCATCTATGAAGTGCACGCCACTGAACATAGGCTACTCTTTTTATACCAGAAAAACAAGCGGTTTCTACGAGAATGATAGTCATACCCTAATTGGTTTCCAGGCGACGTCGCACCGGAACACTAGTGCACACTAACTCTTTAGTTAACATATGCGTAAGTAAATGTTAGTGCTTTTGTGGATAAGAACCTTTTAGCTTTGCTAATCATTTAACCTAAAGTTTAAGATTTTGGGATATCGATGATTAAAATATTACACGACGGTCGTAAATGAGAAACTGCAATACTAAACCAAGCAACAATAAATTGTTTGTGAAAAATTAAGAACGCGAGCGATAGTAAACATTGAGTGGGCGAATTGTATACCAAGTGAGCGACTAAAATCCAATGTTGTAAATACAGTGTTTTAAAAAGATGTAGTCTCGCTGTCCCGTGCCACTACTAAAGTCTACTATTTTGAGTAAGGTAAGGTTACTTTATAAATATTTGTTTTATTGGAATAGTGGTCTTTTTCAAGACTTGCAGTAGCCACAATACTACGCTCATTTAGTATTTTAGTAAGCTGTATTCAGTAATGACCTTTTTAAGTGACTTACCTATCATGAGGAGCAGTAATGTGAGGGGTGCTCGAGGATGCGGCCTAAGGGCTCCAAGCACAGCCCCAGCGGCCACGAGGCAGGCGCCCACGACGCCTAGGAAGAGCACACACAACCTTAGCGGAGGCCGGCCACAGCATGACTTCGGGGCGTTGCCTTCCCCTTCAGAACATGCATACGCTGCGCCTCTTCCGGATCTGTAAAAGGAGTAAAACATTGTTATTTTTTTTCTTTATTTATACACTTTATTTGCACACCACAAAAAGAAAAAAAACAATTGTCACAACAAGAGGAAATTAAAAAGTAGGATACAAAAGCCGGGCCCTATCGCTTAATAGCGATCTCTTGTAGGCAACCTTAGGATTACGAAAACCAAGGGAAACCGATTGGTATGTATTATTATTATATACATACTTCCGAATAAATTATTATTATATGCAAAACAAAAAAACATATATACGTAGATGCTTGGTTGAAAAAGTGACCAATTTAGTTAGGTTTAAAGTACTTAATTTCTAATCAACCTAAACTAAAGTCCATTGATTTAATATGATACTAGGATTTTTGAAATTTAGCTGAAACTGATTTTCTAATTTGTTCCCCGTCAGTAAACGGAGCTCTAGCTACGATTTTTTTTTATCTCGATAACGGGAAGACAGAAAAATGTCTTGCATTTTTCATTAGCATAGCCCTAGTTCATTATTTTCCTACTCCTTCCTGTCGATAAGAAAGAAATACTAAATTAAATCTAACATCAGAAGATTTTGTATTAGAATTATAGTTTTTAATGACATCGGGAGTAAGTAGGTATCTCCATAACATAAAACAGTCATTAATAACACTATAAATGCCAAAGTGTGGAAACAAGCTATTTCAAATTGTGCAAAGTGACGTGTTTTTGACTTAGCTATAATGAGTTCCATAGCCTATTTTTATGACGAAAAATAAATCTTACTATGGGATTTGTTCAAGTGAAATTTTATTATTACTTCTCTATAATAAAGTAGTTAAGTTAAGTAAGTGAATTTTCTAAACTTGTATCCCCAAGAACCTACTATGATTCTAAAAAGTGTTGGTTAGTCTTATTTTAACAAAGCAATATCCGAAATTGGGCTACAGTTAACGCAAACGCACTAGAGGGTAAAGTCGTAGGCAGATAGATACGTAGTTAGAATATATAATGCCCTTTTTTCTCTGTCTGCCTACAAAGAGTTTTGGGAAATGAATTTTCATTTTAAAAGGCTAAAGTTTAAAATACCATTTCTTATTCCAGCTAATTATAGTACTCGTAGGTACCTAGCCTTTCGGACAAGGTTCAGTTTTAATGCTTTTCTTCTGTCGCTGTTTCCGTTTTTCATTCCTTTTTACGTCGCGTCGTCTCGATCGCTGAACTGCTTTTACAATTAAGTATTAATGTTCAAAATAAAAGAAACACGCGCTCCGTTCCCGTCTTAGATCATTAATTTATTTGTAGGAATAATTAACTATAATAAGAATAAAAAATATTAAATCGGTTTATATTTGGCTTCAGTTTACCATTGCATTGTATCGCGAGATAACCCAACAAATACCTAGTAGTGTTTCGCTCCAAACTAAGACTCCTTAATAATTAAAGGTTGTAGTTTCACTGATTCAGTTTTTTTTTAAATATTAATTATTGAGCAAGCAGATTGTCCACCTTATCGTAAGAGGGAAATCAAAACATTCATCAGAAACAGATCAAAACATTACAGGGTATTGAACCCACGATTTTTGACAGGAATACAGCATTGCAACAATGCTGCTCAGCGGCATAAACAAGAATGCCGTAGTTCTTCACCGAAAGAGCTCTGTCACAAAAAGCTCTACTACTTCTATTACCTCGGCACCAACGCCCTTTAGAGCGGAAAACAGCATTGCAAAAATGCTTCTGAGCGGCATAAACAAGAATGCCGTAGTTCTTTCTCGAAAGAGCTCTGTCACAAAAAGGTTATGACTCCGGCACCCGCGCCCTTTAGAGCGGAACACAGCATTGCAACAATGCTGCTGAGCGGCATAAACAAGAATGCCGTAGTTCTTTCTCGAAAGAGCTCTGTCACAAAAAGCTTATGACTCCGGCAACCACACCCTTTAGAGCGGAACACAGCATTGCAACAATGCTGCTGAGCGGCATAAACAAGAATGCCGTAGTTCTTTCTCGAAAGAGCTCTGTCACAAAAAGCTTATGACTCCGGCACCCACGCCCTTTAGAGCGGAACACAGCATTGCAACAATGCTGCTGAGCGGCATAAACAAGAATGCCGTAGTTCTTTCTCGAAAGAGCTCTGTCACAAAAAGCTTATGACTCCGGCACCCACGCCCTTTAGAGCGGAACACAGCATTGCAACAATGCTGCTGAGCGGCATAAACAAGAATGCCGTAGTTCTTTCTCGAAAGAGCTCTGTCACAAAAAGCTTATGACTCCGGCACCCACGCCCTTTAGAGCGGAACACAGCATTGCAACAATGCTGCTGAGCGGCAGAAATACGAATGGTAAGCTCTACTACTACTAAATGTTCAGTTATATAGAGATTTATGTCAATGTACAAAATTGATTCACTTGGAGTCATGGCTGAATGCACCCGAGTTTATTGACCTGTATCGTCTGACCCCTTTGGATAGCAGACCCTTATAATGTTAATTGGTTAGTAAGATTACTAATACACAAAAAGAACGACCTATTGTTCGAGTCACGTTTGAGTTGTTTGTGAGTATTTCTGTCTGTCATATTAGTATGAAAATAGAAATGAAGACGATATTATGATAATGTAAAACGTCATTGAAATGTCCTCCTTTAAGTAACTTAAACAAAAGCCTTTCAAAGTAGAGTATGATCATAAATAGAATTCATGCTGTCAAAAACTAATACGTTCACTAATACGCTAGACGGAAAATGCTTCTGCGTAAAGGGTTCAGTAGAAAATGGTAACATTTAAACAAAGGTTGGTACTACCTTGAGTCACCAAAATAATAGGTATGCATTTAAAATAAGGAAGCGGTGGATAGCCCAATGGGTAGAACTTCGATTTCAATTCCTGAGGGCGAGTTTGAATCCCAACACCACCTCTAACTTTCCTAAGTTATGTGCGTTTTAAGCAATTAAAATATCACTTGCTTCAACGGTTAAGGACAACATCGTGAGGAAACCTGCATACCTGAGAGTTTTCCACAATGTTCTCAAAGGTGTGGGCCAGCGTGGAGGACCACGGCCTTTTTATTTTTATTTTTTTATTTATGTTTATAGACGAGCGCTTGACTGCAATCACACCTGATGGTAAGCGATGTTGCAGCCTAAGGTAGAGCGCGCTTGCCTAGAAGATGCCTATTCACTCTTGATTTGAAGGTACTCATATTATCTGGTCCAGTGCGGGCCATATATGGCCCAGTACGGATTGGTGCTGCAGGTTACCTCACGATGTTTTCCTTCACCGTTTAAGATCATACCTTTCTCATTAAGTAGCCCGTTAATGGGTTGATAATGATGACCCACCCAAAGCTTTTCTTGAGGTGAGTAAGAAATAGTTTTACTAGCCCAAATGTGTTGTTGGGGAACCTTATAGAAAAGTAGGGAGGTACTAGGTATATCTATATTGAGTAAGTCCGGTATAAAACGGCAGTCGGAGCTATAGTTGGTCTTCGGACGTTTTGATAAATGAGTTCTTACAACAACATTCATTTCGTTTGCCAACGTCTCTTTCGTGTTTTTTCATTATTTTTGCACGTCTTTCCTAAGCCTCAAACCTAACGCTTTAATAGGAGTTTGATAACCGCTTTACGATAAATTTGCAGAAATATTTCATATATTTTTTTGGTTATCATTAAGGTGAGCTTAGTAAAATGGTTGGAGGATGAAAAATACTGTAATTTTTCATATCCATAACAAATATAACTGTCTCGTTGATGGCCTAGTTGTTATTAAGTTTTACTTCGGATAGCGATGTGCTAGATCTAACCAGGTATTAAGAAGAAGGATTAGTCTTTTAGAAAATTACTAGCCCGAAGCCTTACTTCAAGCTGGCCTTAAGTGAGCGTTTTTGAAGCGGTGATAGCGCATTGGATAGGAGATCGACTTCACTTTCGGGGGGCCGAGTTCGAATCCCTGCTCGAACTCTAACTTATCTAAGTAATTAAAATATCACTGGTTTCAATGGTGAAGGAAATATCGTGAGGAAACCTGCATGTTGAGAGTTCTACATAATGTTCTCAAAGTAGTATGGAGTGCACAAATCCGCACTGGGCCAGCGTGGTGGACTACGGCTAACCCCTTCTTATTGTGGGAGGGGGTCCGTGCTCTGACAATGATGATGGTGATGAGCGTTTTCCACCCTCGGTCCCGGTTACTATCATGTATCTACCCAATAACAATCGTTAAACCAGACAAACCACATCGGAGCAGATGGTAAGTGCCTAAATGGTTTAAAACGCTTTATCTCATGAAGGATCTCCTTTCATGGGTAAAAACGCTTCTATCCAGCGGCCTTATCTCTATGAAACGATAAGGCTGCCAAATTGTATACGCTGTAATACTTTTCTTTTTATGCTGTGCATAAAAGTATATTCATTCATTCTTTCATTCAGGTACGCTGGGAAACGAGTATGATAAATGTATGACCTGTAACATTATTATTATATCCCCCTCTATTTACTGTATACGTGCATAAAAGTCCTGCCTACGTCACTGTTTGTTTTTATAACTCGTAGGTATGGGTAATATTTTTTTACTTTATTTATCATCCCCCTGTTTAATGCTCTGCTGGAACGCCCTATGTACGCCACTGATCCCCTTTCCCTATAGGCACAAAGTGGTATAAATATAAAAGGTATTATATACAGACGGCCGACTGGCGCAGTGGGCAGCGACCCTGCTTTCTGAGTCCAAGGTCGTGGGTTCGATTCCCACAACTGGAAAATGTTTGTGTGATGAGCATTAAGTGTTTTTCAGTGTCTGGGTGTTTATATGTATTTTCTAAGTATTTATGTATATATAATTCATAAAAATATTCATCAGTCATCTTAGTACCCATAACACAAGCTACGCTTACTTTGGGGCTAGGTGGCGATGTGTGTATTGTCGTAGTATATTTATTTATTATTTATTTATTTATTATTTACTGATTTAAAAAAATGCGAAAATGTCTTTGTTGATTTGTTATTCCTCCACAGATCAACAGATCAATGTGATTGTTCATAGTGATAGTTACTTAAAGATCTGGAAAGTGATCTGGAAGTACATTTAACAAGTACAGTTTATAGTATGAAATTACCGGAATATGATAAAGCAAATTTCCATAGGTAGTTTCGTAATGTGTGCCCACACCGACAATATCGTGTAGGTACTGCCGTATACTCTGACTACAACAACAATTTAATCTATACTATTATTATAAAGAGGCAAAGTTTGTGAGTTTGTGACACTGCCGGGGGAATCTCTGGATCAACGGAACCGATTTAAAAAAATCTTTCACCAATATAAAGCCACATTATTTGTGATTATCATAGGCTATATATTAACCTGAAAACTGAAAAGAACTTTTCGTGATAGTCAGATTTACAAAGTAAGTTTGAGAAAAAGTGGTCGAACGAAATCATTTCTTAAGAACGATGGCTTAACGATGAGATATATACTCGTATGATTGAGTTCTATAGAAAATTTGTAGAGTTTGATAATGCCTCCAAAAAAATCGGCGATAGCATATGTATAATAACTATTATATTTAATAAAAGTAGTTTTTTATATTTTAAAAATAATTAAGATCTTTAGGTCATGTTTATTGATCATATTATCGAAAATTATGAATTATTATCAGAATAAGTAAATAAATCGTCTCAAGTATTTAAAACAAAAAACTTTTCCCTTTTACTGCATATAACTTGGACGAATGGTTAAAGAGATAATACGAGATATGAATGGAACCGCGACCATGTCGTAATCTTTTGTAAATAAAGTCTGCGAAAAGTCGACCATTATTTTACCAAAAGGAATCCTAAACAATTTTGTGGTTAACAAATAAGTAAGCAATCAACAAACTCACCCGACATGTATCATGCAGGTTGCCTGGGTGTGTGTCGCGAATACCCCGATTACCATGTCAACTTGTAGCGCATTAAAGCCACTATTGGCGACTAGTGGCTTTTAGTTTCTCATACACATGCAGTGGCGTGCACAGAGGGTATGCACAGGGTATGCAATGCAAGAGTGCCTGAACCCAAGGATAGCCTTAGGTTTTTAAAAATTCGTACTGGAGACTTTCTTCATTTTATATCATCTGCATACCCTGTGCATACCCAGTGCATACCCTCTATGCAAGCCACTGTACACATGCCACAAAATTTATCTTGAAACCAGAACTGAACCTATATTGAATCCAGCAGTACCAGGACGTTAGCATTGCCCTGAAGTAAAAAACGGTGACTGGAGTTAACACTGTGGCGGTCACTGCCGATAATAGAGACACGGAGACAAAAGAAGACAAAAAATAATAGATACACTGACACCATCTGTCGCTTTGATGGAATACGATAAGTTATAAAATGGGATGACTCACTTTTTATTCCCATAATGGTGCTGGACACGCAATCCATTAAATGATATTAATGTTATGGAGTCACACACAGAGAAATATTCACTTGGGTAAAAACAAATGAAAGCAACATTGACCCGCATTAGGTTTGTTATATTCTAACTGTCTCATTAAATAAATATTAAGTAAGGGGTAGCTTCTTTTGCGCTTTTTTCATTTTTTTTTATGAGTATAAATTTTATATTAAGAAATTTCTGTTGTCACAACCATGCGATAAGCCCACCATCCAGCATTGTAGGGATTGCGCCCTCTTTTTTTAAAGTAATGATTAACGATGGCCCACCTAATGGTTAAGGAAAAATAGAGACACACTTAAACGGGCATGCAAGGAGCACGTTCTGCAACAGCCGCCCTGTGTTCATCAATTTGAGGCATAGGTGTTAACTCCTTAGTTACCTCGGACATATTAGGTACGTAATACGTAGGTACATTGTCTTAAAACACAACATAATTTAATAGAGCAGAATATAAGCTGCGCTAACTTTATCCAATATGATTCAATACAAGAGGCATTATGCAAATCCTGAACAGTTTAAGGCCTGGATATTGTTCTGAAGTATATAGCTTAACATTGAGCCATACCCAGACTTAGGGGATTCTAACTTTGCACCTGAAATATTACATCGTGTTTATCTCACACATAATATCGGCAATTTACAAGAATATTTTTAAAACTATGATACGATAGTTATATCATTGAAAAAAAATCTTTCCTAGAATTAAGAATCCCTTTTAGAACAACTAACTACGATATACTAACTATTTATATTGCATGGTGGTAGCTTAAAAATTACTTTATGCATTGTATCAACATATACATGAGTTTAAAGTTAATACTTAATTTATAAAAAAATAAAGGTGATTTCTTTCTTCACATTTTCATAAGTAAAGATGAAGAGCCATTATAATCATTTTCAAACAATGCAGAACTCAGCAACAAAAATCGCGCCCATTTGAGCAACTCTTGTGATTGGTCGCTAGCAGGACAACTTGAACAACGGTGAAGACGCAAGTCGGAGGCCACTTTACTCCGGCTTGGTAGCAGTGGCGTACATTACATACATGCACAAAAGCACTGCATACCCAAATTATTTTATATAGCACGTATTGGAGGGGAATATTTCTATTTTATGCTATATATTTGCTTTATGCATACCCTGGCCGAAGATTCTGTGCACGCCACTGCTTGCTAGTGGTATTTCTTGACAGAATAACACAATTCTAGTACCACTGAACCATAGTCGACAATTCTTACCACCATACCATAGGTTCACCGTCTTGCAATACGATTATGATGAATTTTTAAAATGATGAGCATAGCAAATATATTATTGTGAGAATAGCTTATAAGTAAAATTGAAAACAATTCATTTTTCATTACGTTCTTATGAGCATCTAAGTACGATATTATTTACATTTTTCATTAAATTCTTATGAGCATTTAAGTGTGACGTTGCCTTATGCACCTATAAAGTTTTAACATATGCGCCGCAGCCCGTAAAATTTATGTAGTTAATAAGGGTTGGGAGGTTAATTATTAGATTTATGTGTATATTACCGCACTGCGCACGCGTCGTTATAACCGTCTGGCATTGACAATTTATTACTCACTTTAATACCTTTATGCTGATTTTATTAAATTTCCGTATAAAAGGGTACTATACTAATATTTTTGAATCAGGAGTTTCTTTGATCTATGCTATGTAACATAATGTTAAAAATGGGTTTTGTTTAAAAACAAGTAAAACAACAATTTTCAAGCTACCAGTGGAAATAACTAAATCCACTCATTTTATATGTTTTAATGTAAAGATACGGACGCAACCGCGATGCTGCCGTGACCTTAACACTGAATATAGAGTGTTTCTTAATGCACGGAACAGTACACTGCTTTTTGGGAATGTAATTTTTTGGTTTATTTTACTAGCCATGGATAGGCATTGGATTTGTTATCTAGGTACTGTTGTAGGACAGCTAATTACAAAGATGTGGACACACTGAGTAGCATCATTTGTTCAATAGTTAGCTAAATACTACCTAACAAGTGGGTGTCCACTTGTTAGGTAGTATTTAGCTAACTATTGATAGGAACCGGCTCCTCCGTCAGAGAACATGGATTTGTTAGCGGCCGTTTTGAAACATAGGCCTATTGTCAAAAAAGTACAGATAAGACGAATATTCTATCTGTAATAGAAAGTTACCACGTACCTATACCAAGTGCATTACTTGTAGGTATTTTGAAAATAATTGGTGCTTATGTCGGCTGTATCGAAATTCAACGTTAAGATGCACCACTTAATAATTTTTCCTTAAGAGTTATTGTTATATAGTTATGAAAATTTGGTTTTACTGTATGTGGCCCAAAAATCACAAAAAACAAATGCAAGAGAATGTAGAAGGTATAAATTTTTTTTGGTTACGATTTATAAGTTTCAGCATTCTTTGTATAACATTTAACCGAAAAAATGCTCGTAACCAAAGGGCAATTCTTCAGCAAAATCCCTTCGCGCCCAAAGTACCACGCTCCATCAGCCAAAGAACGAATAAAACCTATAATCACTAATATATCGCTTGTCGGCCATAGGAAATAGTTTATTTGCTTCTTTTATTGTCTTTTTACATCGTTTATTTCATTCACGAGAAATATCAGACAACAAAAGAACGACAATTTATTGATGTGCCATAAAATAATCATAGGTATATATACCTACCTGGTTGACTGGTAAGGAAATGCTCTAGCGTAAATTTGAATAATACTCGTATCACTAAAGAAGAAATACAAAACTTATTTGCAACTAGCTTTTAACTGCGGCTATGCCAGGAGAAAAGTGCATATTTTAAGGACGCTTGTGTCTTTAAGAAGTTTAAGAAAATTATGAATATTGGATAGAAGCAGGCGTTATTTTGCGGGAATCCATGATATATTATGAAAATGAAGCTTAATTTTATATACTCCGCGAAAAGCAGGGAAATCTGTATGGTGTAATTTATAATTCCTTCAATCCTTTCACCCTCTACGCACGTGGCGAATGCACGTCACAAATAATTGTAAATAATTCTTCATTGCAAAGTCAACATCTCCTGAGGATGCTCCGGTTTCGGAGCGAAACGTGCGAAAGATATGTTTGGTGTGGAGTATAAGGATTGAAGGAATTATAAATGACACCATACAGATTCTCCGGCTTTTCGCAGAGTATAGCAAATTAAGCTTAATTTTCATAATAAAACAATTATAATTTATTTCAAAAATCGTGACTAGAAAATAGCAGTAGGTACATATTTTAAAAAACTTTAACATAAAATCCATCATAGTCAGGTATGAAATACTGGATTTAATTCACAAAGCAGAGCGAAATGAATTTCTATTAAACATATAAAGCAAAATTACGGAATAATCATGCAAATCGCTCTCGTTTCAGTCGTAACAAGTCATATAAAAGAGAAAGGGTGCAACTACCAAGCTTATTCAAGTGTTGTTTAACATAAAACAGCAATCGGCATAGTGTTCAAGTCTCAAGAGAGCATGACATTTTATACTGTAGGCATACGTAGTGGGTACTTCCACAGCTACTAATTATTCCCTGGAGGGCTTCGAGTGGAGCGTTAGTTCACACCTATGTGGTTCACACTACCTATTTAATAAATTAGCTTCATATATTTAGATAAGCGAAATATATACCGCAGACTAGCGGCTGCTAGTGATTTAAGTCCGGGTCTATTACGGATTTGAAAAATCCTATAAATCCTATGAAAAAGAAGCTTATGTTAATCTGGGTATTTTTAAAATCTCATGGCCAAGAATCAGCCCACCAAACAGCATTGTAGCAGCGTGATGGGTTTCTGTTCTAAAAGAGTCTCCTATCACAGGCGAGGCCAGTATCGCGACATTCATAGGTTGCGTATGCTGATTATGATGATGCCGAAAATCAAGTCAATCGGATTCTTAGTTAAGCAGAAGCAAAAATAAATAATAAATATAAATAAATATACTACGTAAATACACACATTGCCATCTAACCCCAAGGTAAGCGTAGCTTGTGTTATGGGTACTAAGATAACTGATGAATATTTTAATGAATAATAGACATAAATACCTTATACAAATAAACACCCAGGCACTGAAAAACATTCATGTTCATCACACAAACATTTTTCAGTTGTGGGAATCGAACCCACGGCCTTGACTCAGAAAACAGGGTAGCTGCCCACTGCGCCAATCAGCCGTCGAACAACAAACAAAGAAACACACTTTCGTATTTATACTATCAATAAGTATAGAAACAATTCTCTTTGAGGTGTAATGCATACGAGGTTCCTGAACCATTGTGGGGGCCCGTGGGGATAGGAAGGGGGTTTTTAGCATTCCCAATGGAGTAGGGCATGCACAAGGCATTTCCCCTACCATAAAAAAAATTGCAAGAAAAGATTAAAGCAAAAAGTCCAATTCTAGTTTAATTTGTTTTACCCAATAGAATGAGGTAGTTACCTACTTACTTATTAGGCGAAACACGTAGCAAACTTATCAACCTCTGCCCACAGTAAATCCTTACCTTTAAGGCTCGTGGAAAGTTAAGACGATTATTATTTATCTGCTCAATTAGGTAAGCTGGTCTTTTTTAAAATATCAACTGTCAAAAAGTAGAAAGACGGTTACTTAATATTAACAATTATTAACATTCAAACAACCATTGCAAGAATTTTAGGATGTTTTGCCATTGAAGTATCCACAATGATACCTTAGGCCAAAGATATAATTCCTATTATTGAATTGGATTAACCTTCAAATGCAGAACAAGGACAGCACTACCTTATATAAGACATGTTTATTAATTCTAGTTTAGAAATATTTATATGTATCTCTAAAAAGAGCTATAACCGCTTCTATAGTAGTATAGAAGCGGTTGTAGCGCCGCTTATAGAAGCGGTTATAGCGCATTGGATAGGAGCTCGACTTCACTTTCGGGGGGCCGAGTTCGGATCCAAACATGAAACTCTAACTTTTCAAAATTATGTGCGTTTTAAGTAATTAAAATATCACTAGCTTCAACGGTGAAGGAAAACATCGTAAGGAAACCTGCATGCCTGAGAGGTCTACATAATGTTCTCAAAGGTGTGAGGTGTCCACTAGGCCGGCGTGGCCTTGACCCCTCCGCATTGTGGGAGGAGACTCGTACTTTGTAGCGGGCCAGTAATAGGTTGATGTGTTAATTGTAACAGAATCGGGGTAGTAGGATTTTTTATGCATATAGCACTTGACTGCAATCACACATCAGCGGAACTCGCTTGCCCAGAAGATGTCTATTCACTCTTGAATTGAAGGTACTCATATTATAGGTATAGTATAGGGGCTAATGGAGCTGGAAGGGTATTTCAGATTTTTGCGGTGCGTCCATGATATATCAACCACGTAGGGGTGCGGATTCTTACGGTGCGGGTTCGATGGTAAAACTGTGAGGAGAGAACTAGATTTAGCAGTTCCTGAGCACACTCTCCCAAATGTAACTTATAAAATACCGAAAGGCAAGGCAAGCTTGCGACGATGCACCAAACTCTGAAGTTTCATTGCCTAGATCACCGATTAGTCCTCTAGTAACGTTAACCACAAGATCCAAGGCATCAAGCTGGTACTGGGCAGAGCCGTTACTAACCGTAACTAGAGACAGCCGAAGCCTCTCACCAGACCGAACCTGGGAAAACTCAGAAATTATAAATTTCCAAATTGCCTTTGCCGGATATCGAACCCTTAACCTCCAACTTAACCCATAGCATTCACCGCTGCGCCAGGGAAGTCGCCCAATGAATAAAATAAGCACATGAAATAAGAATATAACACCTAATAGGTCCTACAGTACCTTCTATAGTTACTACGGTAATACGAGTAATGTGCAAATGCATCGAGAGACCTTGACAAAATCATACTAATGCATGTCCCATGCCGTTCATAAGCACCTAGGCGATAGACCTTGAATTCCGTTCCATCAATAGTTCGTGCATAAAATATTCTATGTAATTGCTGTCAACAAACATCATGCAAATCAATGCTATGAAGCGATATAAGCGCTGTTTTCTTGCAGTTTTATTGTACGGACAAAGTTATCTAGCGCTGTAGCGCATTTGTTCGTAAGCTATAATTTGCTTTAAATTGTGCGTTCACGCATCGCAATTGTGGACATTGATCTATCTTAATGGTTTTACCATTTCCTCTTCCTTGTTTTGTTTTATATGTCCCTAAGGAATTTAAAATAGTCTATGTCTAACCATAGAAATATACATAACATTATATTGAAACTGTAGTTTCCTCTTTTTTTAAGCTTTTTTTTATTGTACTTTGTAGTGACTCTATCACTAGCACCTTTTAGCAGATATAGATATAGGATTCCATTTGGAAAAGAGCAACTACTGAGTTTCATGTTGTTTCTTCTTCTCGTTGGAGTCTGAGTTCCGAAGCAGTGTCACTACAAACAAACAGACTTGACGCTTCAATAGTACATACAGAGTACTAATATACAACGTGTAAATGAAAACCGAAATAATACTCTACAGGCTTTAGAGGTACATTATGTACTTTCTCTGAGACTTATCTGTATAACCAAAGTTTTTACTGAACTAAATCAGATACAGCCCCTTACATCACATGCAAAATTAAAATCATTCATCAATCACTTTATTAGGAACGCCTCACGTAGCTTAGGTACTATGCACGTGTCGGTCTTTTATCTTCAGTAGGGTTGTCAAGAAGAGACACTTGAATGTTTTGAATTTGTTTGTATGGAAAAATAAATATGCTTCTTTTGATTTAATATTTTTACAGGGTGATTCCATATGAAATATATTTCTGCATCCTTCAATATTATTTCGTAATTCTGTGACACGTTGTATAGCCTACTTGATTATCGCATCGCAATCGTTTGACGGGGCATTGCAGGTTCCGAGTCGATGGGCTATTAAAGTATTAATAATATAAACATTTTTGTTCTGCAATTTTTCCAGAATCCTCAAAAAATACACAACAAAATTTTTTTAATAAAAATACGCTGTGACATCCATACCATCAGCTGTGTCAAATGCGTCCTATATAATATTAATACAATAATTTACATTAACGTGCAATCATAAATGCCAATCATACTTCTTCTTCACGTGTTAT
The DNA here is from genome assembly GCF_905163445.1 of Pararge aegeria. NCBI lineage: Eukaryota > Metazoa > Arthropoda > Insecta > Lepidoptera > Nymphalidae > Pararge > Pararge aegeria. Next base: position 9,371,493 of record NC_053193.1, read on the forward strand.
TGCGATTTCCATTTACCGGAATTAAACCTCGTGGCAGGACACCACAACTTGCAGAACCATATAGAAAAACTCAATTAAATAAGTCAATTGTTGCCTAAAAAGAATTAGGACTACAGACTCAACAAAATATAATGTTTTTACAATTTTTCAGCGTAATACGTTTGTTTGAAAAGTAGAATGACACGTCCACGACAATATCAGTCTCAAATCCCGAGGAAATAAATTGGGACCCTCGATAAGCGCTCCCTTTGACGAGCCCCGTCTTCGGATTAGGGTGTGAAAAATGATAGCTTAGGTACCGTACGAACGGGTGACACGCGCTTTGTACAGGACATAATTCTAACATATGGGCCATGTTACACTTTAATCTTGCTATATGTACTTTTTTAACAATAATAAATATAGTTTAGTGTGCTTTGGCAAGATGTAGTTGTGCAATTATCAAGGTCGGGTCAGCGATTAAATTAAAAACTAACACACAAATTTACCACTTTTTTCAATGCCTTTCAATTCATTGTAAATTATGTAGTTAAGAACTTTCATTTGATATACATATTGCGGGAGTTCTGAAAAAAAAAAATGTAATTCGCCATTTTGTGGGAGTGGCCATCTTATGCTTATAGGTTAGTTTCTAGGTTTTTTTATGATATTAAAACAATTTCGTGCAGACGAAGTTGCTCGGGTCAGCTAGTATTTTATAAATATGAACATGAACAATGAACATATTTGTTTTTAAAATCTCTGAGCAGGCTAATTTATACCATGTAAAACCCAACCCGCATAAACAAGAAATGTTTTTTTTTATTTAGATATTATTCAATTTAAGAATTATTTTTTTGACCTTCCGTCCTTGCGTCCTTACGTCTTTAGCTTTAGTTTCTGGAGACAGAAATAGTCTACAGCGGAAACGTTTCTTATTCTCACGAACAATCTGATTGGACCTAGTCGTTAACAAACGCTAGTTGGTTATGAAAGTGAATTCGCTTACCGATTCATCATCATCATCATATCAAACGATTGTCGTCCACTGCTTGACATAGATCTTTTTAGGGAAGTCCAAATATCACGATCCAGCGGCTCCCTGCGACACGCCTGATGTCATCCGTCCCTTACCAATTCAGCGATACACGTTACATGAGTTTGCGTTGTTTGATAACCGTAGCATAACAGCAAAGTGTGCGTAAGTTTAATTTGTAGGCTCTACCCCGAATATACACAATAGGAAACTAAATTACAATCTACTCTATGTGCGTTAGCCGTCACAAAACCGTCACGTATGTACTGTGTTGTGACTGTGTTAGTTGAAATACGTCAAAAATTTCAATTTAGGGGCTGCACAATGTGTCTGTATTCATAAGCTAAGAGCAGGTCACTTCTTTATTTTATGTAATAATTATATTTTTTTTTGTGCTTTTACTTGTGTGTCTAATTAACATAATCCTGGAAAAGAACGTCTTAAAGGTTTTCCACGGGCATAATCTTCACTGAGTGTATAAATTCCTTAAATTTATATACTTCCACCAATCACAACATTTCAATTAGCTAGTTAAGAAATTGTATCTATTTACCTATATTTTTTTATTGATTTTCTGTAAGTGATAACTTTCCAGGCTATTCGGTTCGAGCCCCGGGAGGGGCAATTTGATTTCTGAGTTTTATTGATCTGGTCAGGTGGAATGCTCTGCCCATGGCTAGTTGCCATCCTATCGACCAAGCGACTTAGCGTTCCGATGCAATGCCGGGTACAATGCCCATATCACCAGGTTAGATTGCAGTCAAGGACGAACGCGTAGTAAGAAAGTATATATTTTATTTAAAAGGTAAATTATATAATATATCAGACATGTGACGCGGTGATGGCCTATTAAGTATGGCTTCGGCTTTCCTTTCGTGGATACCGAGTTCGAGCCCCGTCACCTCTGAATTTTCGGAGTTATGTGCGTTTTAATTTAATTTAAGCCACTTAAATATCACGTGAACGGTGAAGGAAAGCATCGTGAGAAAACCTGTATGCCTGAGAGCTAAATATAAGTCTACTTATCCGCTCTTGGCTAGCGTGGTGGACTACGGCCCAAACCTTCTCATTCAGAGAGATGACCCGAGCCCTTTAATGGGCTGGTAATGGGTTGATGACGAGACATGTGACTCTGAAATTAAACATTTAAAATGTGACCATAGTTCTCCGGACTTTACATTATTGCAGAAACCGACAAAAATCGAATAACAAATAGTTAGTTTGCCGGCATTTTAACAAAAAAATTTGGCGAGCCGCCGGTTTTTGCTAAGAGGGACCGATTGTTCAGTAAACTAAAAGATGATTCTTTGTGGACTTATTCCAACTAGGACGAGTATTCTACGAGTGTGTTATGTGATTTGTGTTAGTTACGAGATAACCATATCATAAACCAAAGAAACTTTAATTTCTGTGGAAGATTGAATTTAGGAAAATACAATTTTCTTTGGTTACCAAAATAACAATTATTAAGGCATTGACATACTTAAAATTTGCGTATAGCCTATAGTTATATTAATTTTGTTATAATATGGAAAAAAGTAGATATTTGCATTACCCTACCATATTATCTGTAGCAATTTTTTAGCCTTTGTTCGCCTGGAAGGGATCCCTCTTTAGCGATTAAAGGCCGCCAAATTGTTATATTTTTTATTTCGGTGGTGTACAATAAAATTGTATTCATAAATTTATTTATTTATAATTAATTAAGCAAGGTTGCTACTTAAATAAAATTAATAAGGCATGTTATTATGACTTTATTATTGAGATTACTAGCTCTCAAGCTATAGGTAGTGGGTAGTTAGTACAATTTGTGTCGAGTGGATTGGTTAATCAAACTTTATGCTACCCATTCATATTCTCACAAAAGCGCCTCTACGGCTGCAATTTTAGCATAGTTTGACTATTACGAGGCAAATGTGAATTTTTATTTACGGTAATTTTATGACTTTAAAATGGAAATGCAATGAGTGAATAAAAAGGCAAAAATGACGCAAAGGTACGTGCAATATGCATGGTTATAACGTAATTTTCCATGAAATTTTTATGTAGTGCATAGTTTAAAAGATAGTTATAAAGACTATGTCTAATTTCAAGATTTTTATTAGATTCATTTATAAAAGTGATTTACTAAGCTGACGAAACTAACAATCCACACAACAAATAAATTATCAGATTTCTAAAATATTTTCTTATCTTCTACTTAGTGCAAACAAATCTTTTCTCTACACTTGGCGCTTCTGAATAATGCTATGTTGTGGTGCCCGTTTTTTAAATAAATTTACTCAAAATTGCCAAAAAACGGCGGAAATACCTTTAACATATTGTAAACATTAAACCCATTATGTGTACTAAACGAGGGCCTCATAATAACATACTGTTAAGCGGATGATAGAGAACATTATGCTAGAAATATGTAAACCTAATGAAATCGGAAATTATAAGATCCACATAAATAGTCCGAAGGACTTTACTTTGTTCGATGGGACAATACAGCTTGTAACAAAAGTGCTAGATTGGAAACTCCACAAAGGAAAACATAGTGGTAGGTGCACGGGCAACATCAAAATATTCACAAGGTGGAAAGAGTTTCAAGCTGCACTATTTCGTAAGACTAGAAAATCCCCGCAAAATAAGCATGTCCAGCAATAACGTCCATCAGTTAATATCATCCAGCTAGTATTGCTGGTCCATCAGTCGATATCATCCTTACTTATTATTATACATGAAAAAGTGTGTTTGATTGTTTGTCCTTCCTTTACGCCTTTACTAAGCTAGTATCTATATATGAATACAATGACTCTGGTTTTAGTATATTGGTGCCCTTTAGTAATTATTATATACTAGCGATTGCCCGCGTTCTTCGTCTGCGTTTATTACGGATTTTGTAGATCCCGTAGGATCTACTTGTTTTCCTGGGATAAAAATAGGCCATGTTACTCTCCAGCCTTTTAACTAACTCGGCCAAAAATGGTGGCTTAGGACCTATGACTTAGGAGTAAGGACAAACAAACAAAAACACTTTCGCATTTCATCATCATATCAACCCATTGCAGGCCCACTATAGGGCACGGGCCGGTAATGAGAAGAGGTTCAGGCCGTAGTCCAACACGCTGGCCAATTGTGGAGTGGTGGACTCCACAAACCTTTGAGAACATTATGTAGGATTCTGAGGCATGCAGTTTCATCACGATGTTTTCCTTCACCGTTGAAGCTAGTGATATTTTAATTACTTAAAAATCATTTCGCATTTATAGTAGTAATTTATTAAAAAGTTGGGTCAATATACAGTAAACTCTTTCGTTGCGAAATATTTTGTTTAGTGGTTAAACACAACCGGTATGTCTAAGCTAAAGGAATGTTCGTGGGCTACTATACTAGTAACAGGATGTTTGTGTATAGTGTTAACTCAATATAATAATTTTACAACAAGCGTTTCTTAGCTGTCAACTTATTTCCTCAAACAGTACTTTATATGGAAAGAGAATTCAAGACTCATAGGTCAATTATATCGGGCATGCCGAAGAGTTCGGAACCAATGCTGCTGATGGCTACTCTTAACTACATTTAAGCTCTGTATGCCACTCCAATAGGAGAGGAGGTGGGACACTATGTTAAACTTGAGCTTGAAACTGTGATACAAGGATCGCGTGTGAGAAATATAACTTGAAGGGTTGTAACACGCTTACGCATCTAGAAATAAATAAAATGAATGTGTCTGGTTGTTTGCCAGAATGACAGCTTTTTACTATGCTGAAAATAAGTTTAAGTATTTGTATAAAAAATTTATTATTGTTAAACTTTTTTTCTCTGTGTGTTCCGGCTTATCTCAAAAAAGACTGACTGATTTTTATGAGACTATTATGGGCGGGTAAAAGATAATACAAAGGGCACTATGTGCCCTAGGCTACATTATTTAGAAATCTACTGATAAGCCTGCCTTGTAATTGGTGAAAGTGTCTTTATAAAATTATTAGTACTCCTCAATGAGTAACAATATTTAATACAATTCGTATTGTATTGTGCAGTCAGTTTAAGGTCGCTTTCACTGTAGAAATATTTATAATTTTGAGTAAAAACACATGTGCAAGGGATAAAATAAACACGTGCAAACGACAATGTGAATGTGAGAGACAGTCTCCAGACTGTCTGTTGCGTTGTTGTCCTTGAAGATAAACAGCTTATACCGTGAGAACTTAATAACAGCTACTCTCAAGTGCAACTGTTCGGTCTAATGCAGAGCATAATAAGTTTAAACAAGCGAATTTGATATACGATACTACTGTATCGTATATTTATATTTATCGTATACTTAGTTAGGGCCTTATAAAAATCAGAGTTACTCGGCGGGTGATGGAGAGAGCTATGCTCGGAATATCTCTACGTGGTCATATCAGAAATTAGGAGATCTGTAGAAGAACCAGAGTTACCGACATAGCTCAACGAGTCGCGAAACTGAAGTGGCAATGGGCGAAGCCGACACAGCTCAACGAGTTGCGAAGCTGAAGTGGCAATGGGCGGGGCACATAGCTCGGAGAAAGGAATGACGTTGGGGTCCCAAGTTGCTAGAATGGCAGCCCCGCACTAGTAAGCGCAGCGTTGGTCGACCCCCAACGAGGTGGCTTAAGCGCGGACGGACGACACTAAGCGCGTCGCAGGTAGCCGCTGGACCCGAGCGGCACAAAACCGTGGAATTTGGAACTCCCTACTAAATACCTATGTCCAGTATTGGACATCTATCGGTTGATATGATCATGGTCATGATGATCGTATATTTTTTGTTCATAAACTATTTTTGGTCAAACTCTAGTAACATTTTTTTCAAAATAAAGAACAATGAAACGCAAGTTCAGGAGATTTTTTGGCCGAGGCACAGAATCAAGCAGTATAACAATTCTAATTCGGTGTAACTACATAATAGAACTTGTTTTACAAAAAATCCATCCTTGTTCTTCCACCGTCATGACCCCTAAGTCTTTCATAATTTTAAATTCAATTGAGTTCAGAAGATTTATTAAAAAAAATAAAGTGTTCTCTGATGGAAAAATAAATAACCTAAGCTCTGGCATTGCATAAAACATTTTGTGTATTTCTGTATCTGGGCCTGATACTTTATTCATTCGGAGCGATTTCCATAGAAAACAGGGTGAAATACCTTTGAATTTTTATATACTACAAAATCTACATTGATACAGGACTTTGTTTATAAATTGATTCGAATTTTCTCTTTTTCGTACTAGCAACATCGATTACTATTTTATAAGTGATCGATGACTAGCAAGTTTGAAACATTACTTTTGTTTATGTACGAGTTCTTTCTTACCTACTTGTAACTTCTTGCTGGTTTCATATTCAATGGGATAAATTGAACAATTATTTTGGCATTCTATTATTATTTTAGCTTAGTGCAATGAAGTGTCAGTGTATCTATTCTCATCATATCAACACCTACTACGGGTACGGGTCTTTTCTCATAATGAGTAGGGTTTAGACCGTAGTCCACCACGGTGGACTAGTGCGGATTGGTAAGTAATCTCATTGTCTCTTATTGGAGTATAGTACAAAACATTACCTACATCTTCAAAGTCAAAAGTCAAAGATAATCAAGAAATTCCGACCGTCCGTCAATAGTTTTAGAACATTTTTATTTTAGGTTTTTACCATCCATACTCAAAAAGTAAATAAATTAGGAATGCTTTATGATATTCACTAATATCTATGAATATCTATTTAAAAACAGCTTATAATAAGTAAAAATACCGATTTGTAGTCTGAGCTGTGACCAAACTAAAATATTTAAATAACAGGTTTTTCTTTTACAGGCTGGAAACGTAATAGTTAATAAGCACAGATAAAAACGATGAACATTCAAGGAAACTTTCACAGACAAACATACTTTTGCTCGACAATTGTAAAAAGATAAGTATCAATAATGCGAAATCAAATTGTAAATCTATCAAAGTTTCTTACTATCTCAGTTGATTCTATTCTTTAGTCGCCCTTCGTTCACGGGCAGCAATGTTTATCTCGAGGCAGGTAAAAATATTTGTAGAGCGTTGGTTTACAAAAAATAAAGACATGAGGCCATGTTTTGTTTGGCCGCATCCCTAGGGTTACTTACCATTGAGATTTCGGGTTGTCTTTTTTTGTTGCCACGCAGCTGATGAATTGAAACGGCCAGATGTGACACAGGGTAAGTGCTTGTTTGTGTAATTTATTCAGTCCATAATTTCTCCAATGGAACAGTTCAGGGGTCTTGCTATAAAGCTTATGCTGTAACGTCCATCATCCTCTGCATACTAGTGCCCCACTTCACTGTCATCCGCTCTTATATGGAAGATTAACTTGGAACTAAAACACTCCACGCTGCTTCAATGTAGGCTGGCGGACTTTAACCACTATTGTCTCATCTGTTGTCTCATGTTTGTAATAATAGTCTTAAAGTGCTCTCAAAGTTACAGGGGTTGACAACACCAACTCTCCCGACTCGGAGCTGATAGGTTTATCTGCCGGAAAACTCAATCATGACCAGGTTTTGGGCCGACCAAGATATCGAAATCAGTTCGTTGTGAGTAAGTTGAGCATGCTTACTAATAGGTCGAAGAGGCAGTTTTGCTTATGCAAAGGAATATGTAAATCATGTGTTTTTCTATTCCGGTATAATCTGACCTTTTGGTAAGTGAAGATGAATTCTAAGATGGTAGCATCTTAGAATTCATCTTCAAGCTAATCTGTTAACTTTTCGTTTTCTACGCGGCATAGTACCGCAACGCTGATTGACTTGGCAGTTCGTCTTTGCCGGTAGGGTGGTGGACTAACTAGCTACGTCCGAAGCTTCCTACCAGACTAAATTAAAATAGATCAACACATTTATATAGGTATGTTACAATCACCACAAAAAAACACCTAAACCAAGGCCGTTATATAGCTCTTTCATAACAAACGTTATTATTTCAAGCAACGTTAATATAAAATGAGTTTCAACGTTACATTATTTTGAGTGCTAACCCGTGTCTAATTAATATTCTAACAAAAATGTGGTGCCTACCCTTTGTTAAAATTGACTGTACCTAATTTAAAAGGTATTTTCTATACACTATGTTTCGAAATTAGAAATAACGTCCGAAAGATTCTCAAGGGATAAAAACAGCTACTGAAATAAAGGGCGTTTGAAACTCTATTCCCAAAAGATTTAGGAAAGACGGATTTATGTAAAGCGAATCACACATCCAAATACAAGTTACAGAAACAAAGCCGTCGCAGTAAATATGATTGAAATATAAGTTAGGTAAGACCCAAAACTGGGACCTGAAAGTTTTAGAAGCTGTATTTACGTCATTATATATTGAGGAAATGGCGTCGTCTTTATTATTTGGCACTGATTTATTTCAATATATTTCTGGTATAATCTTAATCGTACAAAAGTTTATCCTTATAATATTAGCATTCCGTATGGACTTAACACCGACTTCACTGAAGTTATAGCATTGAAATGTGAGCTTTATTTTATATGTCTTAAAGTATTGTTTGAAGTAGGTATACCTATCTATGACGCGTGACCGATACTAGGCGTAAAGCGTAGTACAATTGTCGTATACCTACTAACTACTACACTTCCCACTGCTTGAATTTCAGAGGGTGTTGAGCCGATATGGTTTGCAAAGGCATTAGGCTTGTAATGTCCCAGCATTTCACAGGCCTCCTCCCTCTTTTGAGGGATAAAAAGGGTTAAATCCTTAACTTTAGCCCTTGACTCTTATCTCATCTGGTGGTAAGGATGATGCAGTCTAAGATTTTTGCTGTCTAACCTGTTAGGGATAGTGCAGTAAATGAAACCTAATCCCTAATCGGTTTCAAAGCAGCGAGCAGAACGCTAAATCGCTTTGGTGGTAACTAGCCACAACCGAAGCCTGCAGACAAACCAATATACCAACAACATATTTATTTTTTACTGGTATGATACTTTAGTTCCAAAGATTTTTTCCTACAATAGAGTATCTTTATATCTTTTGTGGTCCTTATCAGCATCGGAACAAAAAATATACTCTTAGATATAAGGAAGGGACGCCGTCCATAAACGCCGGCAAATTGAGGGATTCTCGTCCTTTATCTAGTACGATCCGCGCGAAAATGTGTCAGATACCACTCTTGGAGTATTTGATTGAGTATACCCCATGGATAACCCAAACTTAGCGGCCAAATAGAAGCAAGATTGTGTTTAAAACGATAGGAAGGGAAAAATACATTAGTTATTTTATAAGAACTAAAAATTTCGACTTTGTGGTAACTTTTTCATCGTCATCATCATTCAATTACTAAAGAAGGTCAAGGTCTCTTCTCAGAATGACAAGGGTTTAGCCTAGTCCACCACGCTGGCCAAATGCCTATTTGCCTTATTTTTAAAACACCTTTGAGAACGTTAACTCTGAACGCAGGTTTTTTCACGATGTTTTCCTTACCATTATAGCTAGTGATATTTATTTGCTTCAATTAAAAATAAACGCATTTAAAGGTGAGAGGTGTGTGCCGGGGAGCGACCGCGGTCCCCCTGATAGGGAAGACAAGATTTACCACTAAGCTATCACCGCTTTCGTTCATCCCGAAGCTATTTTCATTGTAACATTTCTTGACACTATATATAAAGTATAAATACTGAAGAGTGAATAGAAAATTTTGAATCTATTTAAGCATATTTGACATAAAGGATTAAGTTAATGTTTTATTGATAAGAAATACAGAAATCTTAAAACCATATGTGTGTGTTGTCTATTTATTTATTTGTTACCGATGTTCATCTCAACCAACAAATCAAATCAATAATGATTTTGATGTTTTACAACAGAGGTAGTTTGCATCTTACAGAGTAGATATACATTTTAACCCGGAATAGTACCAAGGGACCGTTCCCACGGGATTAATAAACTGGCTAAAGCGATGATAACAAAATTATACATAGAGATATTCGGGAGATTAACATAGAAGTAATATTTTCTAGCCCGAAATGTAATGTAACTTAGGAAATACGGGCGAAATCACGGGCAACAGCTAGTCTTATTTTAAGTCAGTCGACCGCTGATTGACTTCTATTTATTATTATTATTTTGTCTCCTTAATCAGTTTATAAAACCTATGACAATATACCAAGTAGGTACTTAGGTATGTACCTAAAAAGGTCAGAGTTATTTCTTTTGCTGAGATAATAAATGTTTTACTGGCTAAAGCAAATATTATTACTATCCTCTCAAATTCTCTCGTAGAAATTCAATTGGAATAAATTCCTTAATTCAATTCCAGGTTACAATAATTGAACCAGATAGAATGTCCTACCAAAATGAATTTATTTCTCCAAAATGCTTTTGTATAAGTGACGTAAGCCGAGGAATGCCAGGATACCCGTGGCTCTCAATTCAATTTGGCGTAGGTACCAACGCTTTGGGGTGGTGAAAAAATTTCCTTTCGAATTACGACCCTAATACCGTTGTCACGGCCTAAGTCAATTAAATTATCGGACGACTTATTTTTTTTCCTAAACTTCGGAAATCGTTGATTCCTTCGATCTATTAAGGATGATCTTTCAAAAATATTGGTCTTACCTATTTATTGTTCTTAGGTCAATTAATAGTATAGCAGGTTTATAGTTTATGAAATTTTTTTTAGTCTTTGAACGGTTCCTTGTGAGACGCTTTAAAACATTGCTTTGGTATGGAATGTTAATTTTATTATAAGATTCGTATCTAGGCCGAAAGTTTTAACCCACCAAGATTGATATGACAATAGAAATAGTTATTAATATATAACAAAAAATATTCTTATTGTTATATTTATTGCACAAAAATATTTTTTTACGGAAATCAAAAAATATGAAATCTAACAGTTTCAAAAGTTGATGTGGATGAAGATTTATCATTATTTATATTCAGTCCTCGGCCTGCTCTGGCAATATAATATACTCTGGTTGACAACTTGTATACCTTACTGTGTGCCTGTGCATGGTGAATGTAGCTTGCACAAAGACACAATTGCACGAACACGCGTATTGTGTGATACGAACATATTCACCTACGTACCACGGTGATACTAATTGAAACGCTTCAACTGCGACTTTCTCACACGACTTTTTTCTTTTCCAAGGTGTGTCCGCAGAGTTTGCAACTCAAACGGAATTATCGACATCCCTTGTTTGTTTCAAGTTTATATTATACAGACTGCGTCTTTCTAAAGTGGGTCTAAGTCCGTAATATAAGTTATCTGAGTACGGTGCCATTTTTTAATGATGTGAGACTCTTTTATTTTCCTTAATTGATGACACGTCCTAACAGTTTAGAAAATTTCTCCTAACCGTCCTGATAGCGTGTATTTTTATTATAAGATCAAATATTTTTAGAATCTGTTTTTATTTAAATTAACAAACATGGTTTTATTTCTATCTAATTTCCCAAAGAGAATATAAACACTAAGTTATACCCACTGTTCGAACCTCAGATATATTAAAAGGCCGACCCAAAGTTCCGTAATGAAACGTCGACATTGAAACAGAAACAGTACTTGACACAAATAAAGATGGATCGCCGGGCAAATGAAGATTCCGGAAAGGAGCGACAGAGCGGGGATGCTGACGAAAGACTAATTGGTGCGAGGCAACTTGAAGATTATCTGTGGCCGACGCTCAAGACAATTAGACGACAAAGGCCCGGATAAGCGATCCGATTACTACTCAGGATTAGTGGTTAAACTTTAATTATTAATCGCTGTCAAATTGATCGTGAATGTCTTTAAATATATTTTTATGTTAGAAGATAAACGTACAACAAGAAAAGAAGAAAGAATGAAGATAAGACTATCTCAGAAATTTGTTGCTTCAAGATGGTCTTCTCTCAACATTTACTACGCTTATGGGAGACCAAAGACGTAACGCTATAGGTACTCTTGTGTAGCCTGCTATACGGCAATGGTACAGGTAAATTAGGGCCTTTGGAATTAAATTGCAATAAAGTGGGAATAGTTAGTTATACGCAATGTTTAGTAACGCTTCAACTGCAATAACTTTTCAAATGTCAGAACGTGACAAAGTACTACACTACACTATTTCGCCGTTATGCCACGTTTATTTGTAAGGCTATTCGAAATATAGTTAAGCTGCTGTTTTATCAGTAAGTGCATTGCACATTTCAAAATGAAGTTAACGTACCTAGTACAGTATAAAATTATGATCTTCAAGTTTAATACAATTATGAAGCAAAACGTGAATTCCCGAAACCAGCACTCATGATATCTGGACTTTGTTCAAATATTTGAACTGATTTTACCCTTAGTTTCCGAAATTAAACTATTACAGCAGTTATATGAGGGGCCTTCCAAAAACCTGTGCTAGCGAATTTAGAGCATTGCGGGCGATTGCTCTGAAAAACGACGGCTCCGACCTAAGGGATTATCGGGAGACTATTAATCATTCGAGGTATTGACGTTCGCGCCTCTCAGCAATCCTGTGGATTATGAACCTAGCCGGGTAATTATTTAGCCGCTTTTTGACGCTTTTATCCGGATTTCAGAAGTAGAAAGTATATGGTCAGCATTACTTTTAGGTAAATGTATGAAAAATTACAATATTCAAAATCAAGAAAATAAACATAAATAAAAAATATTACTGTTTTCTTTTTTCTATTGTATCATCATAATATCTTCTTATTTTTGTTTAATATCGTATACCTAATCTTCTAGGTATAGCTACAGATATATTTTCAGAGATAAGGCCGCCTGTTACATGTTTTTGATTACTATAATATTTCTGGTTTTATGCCTAGAATAAAGCATTATTTCATTTCAAGTAAATGCATGACATTCACTCACAACACAAGTAATTGTGTAAAATGTAATTCGAGTGTCATGATGTTTGTCCGGGATAACTGAACCTATTTTAAATTTATTTTGTTTAATGTGCTTATATTTCTAACTTAAGAGATAGGATAGGTTATATCTCAATTTATAGTTGCCATATTATTTTATTGCGAATTATTTATTTATTATCTGACAAAGAGTCATAATTGTCTAAGATTGTAACAGATTGTATTGTATAAGGTTGTTAGTTGGCTAGATTGAGTAAGTATCAAAAAATTGATGAAATTGATATTATAAATGCGAAAATGTGTTTGTTTGCCCTTCCTTTTGGTATTCCATAGGACGGAGGGAAACATAGGCTGCTTTGTTTCCAGGAAATCTAACTGTTCTCTCTGTTCTGTTGTGTAGTTTGTGTAAGATCGAAAGTTGTAGAAAGAGAGATTTGTAAAAGACCGTAATAGACGCAGGCGAAGGACGCGGGCAGCAGTTTGTATTTAATAAATGTTTTAGTTTATGTGTAGATAGTTGTGCGGAGAAAGTTAGGGGATTGGACTTGGTAACCCCGAAAAGGAAGCTAAAAGCTTACTCACAAGGCTATCACCGCTTTAACTCTTATAAATTTAAGTATTCGCATAGACTGAATGAACTGAATGCTGTATACTTATCGTTGGTTTATTATCTAATTATTGCCATGCTTGCAGAGTGAAGTAAAGGTCGTTTTCCGGACCTGCAGTCATTGACCGTCTTCGCTTCAAAAGATATCCTTTGATATACCTACCTTCACCACTACCTGTCACCACTTGCACTAGACTAAACTGCTGTTATATCCCGTTTAAAAATCTATTTGATTTTATAATCCAATCATGTAATACCTATTTCTGATTAATTAGGTCACGTTAATTACCCTCGTATGAGAGTGAATATGACATTATAAAAAGCAAATATAATTTAATCAGCTAAGTACGAGCTTCGTTCTGCGTAATACGATACTCTGTGTGATAAATTGAAAAAGGAATGTTTTCGAATATGGAAGACTGAGAGACCTTTATTTATGTACCTCTTTCGAACGGTATTGGTAGAGTTTAAAATAAATTTAAAGATAGAAAAAACTTAAAGACATGAAATACTTATCCTTATTAACACCCATATAAGTGCGAATCTGAGTTGTTTGTTTGTACTCCTCTCAACAGAGCTATGCAAGTGCTATGTGAGATTATGATAACAAAACTAACATACGAGTTAAATCAATAAATAAATTAATGTTCATTGCGAATAGCAATACAATTATTAAGGAGAGACTGACACAGGCTTTTCCGAGAGAATATTAATAGTAGGTATCTACTGTTGCTAAAATAAAAACAATGCCCGAGTCAATCCATTCGATTACAAGGTATACGTAGATCTTGCTCTCGGAACACATGTAAATTCTTGTAAAGCTTAATTCCGAATGGTGATTAAACCCTAATCGCTGACGATGTGACCTCACGTCCAATCGCCCCATTTGCAAAACGAGCTATCAACTACACTTCAATTACAGTCTGCAGCGTTAGTAAAATGACATTCAGCCCTAGCTAACATCTATTTATAACAATAACAAAGCTGAACAGTATATGGAACTACGAATAGAATAATCATTTCTCTTTTGATAGCTACATTTTAAGGCTTAAGGAGGTTAATCGCTATTTAACATCACCTTAGTACCCTTGAAAACTGGGCAAACAAAGGAATAACGCAACGTGCTAGGTCGGGGATATTGTAGAGATAAGCGGATGAAACTTATCCAGAAGTTTTGCGCAAGTGAAGTCGCGGGTAACAGCTAGTCTATGATAAAATAATTTGCAGCATATCGATTTTCATAACAGTTCTGGAGAGCCTTTTTTATAAGGCTAGGCGTTTGCATGTTTTAAGCAATGGCGCAGCTGGGACGTCGGATTCCGAAGCTGAATAGACCAAAGAGACAATTAATCACAATAATATTAATGCAAACAATTTTATTTTCAATATTGGAAGATATATTAAAAGCCCGTTATAAAACAATAGGCAAATACCTCATTTAAAACGGCATATTGCAGCGCTCGGTAGAGAAAATGAATAGCGTTAAACGGAACGGGGATAAATTTAAACAACTCAGTAACGATGCGCGAACTTCAACCAGATCATTATGAGATAACATTTAAATAGGAGCTCTTTCGCAAACATATACAAGGTTATATGAATACTAGTTACGATGCAGATATGGTATTGCTATCTTCTTAGTCAAGTAGTCTTGACAAATTTGTCGTGGCTGCCGAGAAAAAATACATGTTAAAAGTATCCAATTAAGAATGGGGAGATCCGTATGAGAACCAGAGTTACCGACATAGCTCAACAAAAAGCAAAGCTAAAGTGGCAATGGGCCGGGCACATGGCTCGAGAATCCAATGGACGTTCAGGTCCCAAGGTGCTGGTATGGCTACCTCGCAGCGGTAAATCCAGCATTTGTAGCCCCACACGAGGTGGACGGAAGACATCAATCGTGTCGTATGAAGCTGCTGGAACCAAGTGGCATAAGATCGTAGGATTCGGAATTCCCTAAAAAACCTATGTCCAGCAGTGATGATGATTTTCTTACTTCAATAATCGCTCAATTGACTCCTCATTTTTGAAGTGTGGCCAGATACTTCGGTAACCGTTATAACCGTATACTATAATAATGAAAAACTTTTTTTTTCCAAACCTTTTTCTGGAGAGAAACAACTGAACACATTTTCGTGAAAAGACATGCGATGCCAATCATAACAACAGCTGTTTACACTTAAGGCCAAATGGGATCACAGATTACTGTTGCAATTAAAAACGATTTAGGTCTTAGATACACACACATACATGAGTCAAAGAAAAGATTCTGTTTCGAGCAAATACATTAAATAAACCATAGGATTGTCATTGTTTTTCACTTG
Source organism: Pararge aegeria (assembly GCF_905163445.1). NCBI lineage: Eukaryota > Metazoa > Arthropoda > Insecta > Lepidoptera > Nymphalidae > Pararge > Pararge aegeria. The sequence continues at coordinate 9,387,279 of NC_053193.1, forward strand.
TAAGTACTTGAAATAATTATTATTATTTCTCTGCATCGAGTATTAGTTATAGTTTTTTTTATATATGCCATCCTAGTACCCTATTTCCACATGACTCTGTAGAGGTAGTACCTTTGAGGCATTATTACTTCCAGAATTCACATCAGTCCATTCAACCTGGTATCTGAAAACTTAGACGCTCATCAATAAGCCTAAGGTAAGATAAGGTAAGCCTTAATTCCCAGGCCTGCTATTTAGGATTTTTTGCAACAGCTGCTAGCCGGTGGCAACCTGTCATTTCCGTACAAATTTGCGGTGAATAAACAAATAACGCTGCGAAATTATGCATTTAGTATAAAACGACCACATGACAACGTGTTAAGAAAGTTACTGAACTGGATGAAGAGGGACCGGACATTTCACATTAGTTATCAAGTAAGAAAATGAGTGGGTACTTTTATACGGTATTGATAACATTTGTAACGTGAGGTAAAAATTATACTATTATTTATATTAAGTACTAGTGTACCCAGCCCGCTTCGACAGGCTAGAGTTTGCTTTATTTTATTTAAACAATAAACTTACATCATTAAATTTTTAATTTAAGTCTCATAATATATTAAATCATTTATTTCTCTCCGTATACATTCTCTTCTATTCTCTTCTCGAGCGGGTGAAGATCATTATCTACACCCATGTACACCCAACAATAGAATATCATCATAGTAAATAAAAGCTGTATTTGACAGTTTGACAGTTCAAAAATAGGAGTGCTCCGATCGTCACCAAACTTTACAGGATTACCGCCAGGTCAATTCGGAGATTCCCTGAAAGTTTCATTGAAATCGGTCCAGCCGTTTCGGAGTCTATACGGAATATACCCACTCACTTTCTCTTTTATATATAGATATAGATATTTAAAATTATCTAAGAGCACATTTGGTTGGTCTGCTTTTTTGACATTTCCCTCCAAATAAAATAAAATAAATGTGATAACATGTGGTGATGTGATTCGTGGTTTATCTTTATAGTATATTTCTAAAATATATATTTTTTTTTAATTGTATTTCTATTGAAAGCTGATTTTAAATTTGATTTCAATTCTTTGAATTTTATATCTCACTCGGTACATATATCTTTATCTACTAAGTACCTACCTGTCTACTCGATATTTTACTTGCGTAATATAATATCTACTTAACTGTCGGATCTACACAAAAATCTGAAAGAAGGCCGCCTTTTTATTGTTAACTATACTATAATAAGTATCTTTGATTCATTCAGCTAAGCACCGTTACATAATGCTTTTGTCTGATAACAAACAATCGCAGTCACCTGGCGTGAAAATAAAAAAGAACCTCGCATTCCAATAATTTGCCGTCCGTCCAAGCATGACATCCTGCGGTCCGGACGTTGGACACTGCACGGCAACGAAACGGGGACACCACTTCCCGAACGTACCTACGTTACAAAACCCAGACCTTTTTTTTTAATGAAAACTATAGTTCATAAAAGGATATATATTTATAAACATTGGTTTTGCTTTAAAATAAAGGTATATTCCTTTTTTTGTTTGGTTGTATGTAATTAACATAATAACGTTGTTTTTTAATTTGTCCCGTTCAGAACAGGCAAAGATCATTGACCATACAGCCTCGTATAATTTGTAAAATAACGTTTGTAAATCATATTTAAGCTCTTAATTCTTTTCGACATTAAATGCGTTATTGTAGCTTTTAAGAGAAAGTTGTGGTTATTTTGTGACCCTAAAATTCTAATTTTAACTTCTTATGTCTATAATATACATACAACGTTCTTATCGGCTTTAATTATTAAAATAATAATATAAAAAAGTTTAGCTTCGCATACCTTGCAACTATTTGAATATTGGTTGGATTAACACGTCTTTAAGAACATTCAGAAGAACTCTAATGGTATGTGGTTTTCCTTCTCCGTTATAGCAAGTGACATTTGACTGCTTAAATTAAAAACGTAAAATCTGAAAAGTTGAAGGTGCGCTCCGAAAGTCAAACTCTAAGCTAAATGTCTTTCTTTTGTTAATTTTAACCGGTTGAAAAACGTTAGACAATGCAAAACCTATATTTTTATGTCAATGTCAAGTTATAATTAAAACATTTGACTTTTATAAGTACAATTAAAGCATTTGATTGATATAATAAACCCGTGGCCTGTAGTGGGCCGCTACAGGCCACGGTACTCCTCTCAGAATGAGAAAGGTTTAGGCCGTAGGTACTCCACCACACTGGCCAAATGTGGATTTGTAGACCTCATATGCCTTTTGAGAGTGTTATAGAGAACTTTCAGGCATGCAGGTTATTTTTTCTTATTTATTATTATTTAATATGAAGTTAAGTTGAATATAGCAAGATATTATTTTGACATATACTACAAAGTTAATTACAAGGCCTCACCGATACTCAAATGAGATCCAATCCGATACAAAAGTCCATTTTGCATTTAGAACACTTAGTTCTTAATGCAAAATCGACTCGCCAAGTCCATTTATCTCCCAAACATGGTCAGAATATCATCGGAGCTTGAGAGCAGTCTTGTCAGTGGCGACGATGTCTTTTTCACATAATGTTAAGAATATTTAATTGCACAGATTATTTGAGAACAGAACCCTAAATACGATTCGTTACAAACACATTTCAATATTGGCAAACCGCAACGCAGTAATATATAATATTATGCGAGTAAACTTACGCATCGCTTGATTAATTAATTAATTATTATTCTCTTGTGGCCATGTGACTCAAGAACAAAGACTGTTTAGTATGATGTTTCAATTTAAACCAGGTCAAAGCCGGTTCATTTCGATTTTAATTCCAATACCACAACATATATTATGAGGGGATCGTTCACACTTATCAGTCAAGACTCGCAATACAGGAGTGCAAAGGCACAGTAAATGACATGTGTCTTTAAAATGTTACGTTATATCTAAATAAGTAAATACGAGTATGAACATTATATTTAATAAAAGACCTCATGGTCTTATGACCTTAAGGCCCCCGCTATCCGTTTGTCCGTTCGTCCGTCCGTCCGGCTGTCTACCACCTGGCTTTATCTCATGAACCGCAATAGAACACAAAAGCTACATAAGGTAACCGTTAGCGAGTTGAAATACTTTGCTTTGACCTATCTAAAGTTTTTTTACGGTCGTTTGAGCCTAGGGTTCTATAATATACGATTTCACATAGTAAAGTAAAATATATAATTTTAGCGTATATTCAAATTTCACCTTTAAGTAATATTCTTACAACCATCAATCTTGTAAGATTCGAGGGTTACAAAGAGCATGCCGCAAAAGATAAATAGCTGGCTATTCTATAACTGTCAGGCCGCGAATATCGTACATCAATTTCACATAGAACCTTTACGCAATATTGGCCCATCATCTGAAACTAATTTTGCTCGATTCTCGTTCACTCGAATGTTCAATACTTAAGAGATACAAAAATCCAAAAAAAATGGGCAATAGAATAGATAAGTCAGTGTGGCATGCTAAATAGTTTTTGGTTTTTGTAATATAATTTTGCGGTTGCGATTGATTTTATATCTATTGATAAACTCGTTGTATATATATAGTTAGATTAACATCACATATGTAATATTTATAAGATTTTCATAACAGTTGCGAGCACAGGGTTTTTACAAGGTTTAGTGTTAAAGGGTAGGCAAAAAGCAGGAATACAATGGGTAAATTCTAGTCATAGCGAGTTATATAAAATTGAGGGTAGGCAGTGCTTTTGTGCATGTATGCACGCTACGCGTTCATAAAGCAGGTTTAAGTCATAAAGACACAGCTACATTTGCTCGTCTAAAAGAGTAGGTATGTACTACTTATATTCCATTACCACTTCGCTTATCCATAGTCTTCACACTTCTTCGGTCGTGTTTACTTTGATCTAATGCCTACAAAAATAATCGAACTCATAAGATTCAGTTTTAAGACAAATTTATTAAAGCTTATTAATTAATGATACACATATTTTTATAATACCCATTAGATATTTAGTGCAAACTTTTCTTTAATATTTGTATTATACACGAAGTAGGTAGGATATCTTATTGCTTTAGTGGCTTAATAAAGAAAGGTTGAAAAATGTTAAAGTTACCTCTAACGAAAACATGCATTTTGTTCCTTAGTAATTTATTAAAACTGTTGGTATGGGTTTATGGATTTAACTAGGCTATACTTATGTTTAATTTTATTTAGGCAACTAAAAATTGCAAGAAAAATTCTACTTATAAATGGAAAACTCCGCATAGCGGCCACTAGGCAATACACATACTTAGGTTGCGTTTTAGGTCGTAACGATCTAAAATCGAATCTGGCAGTGTTTGCTCTAAATAAGTTTTTTCTTTTTTTGACTTTACACTGATTAACTAATGTCAGGTCTTAATACGTTAATACAATGAAGACTGGATATACCAGATGTTGCCATATTTCTCTGCAGCCTTATAAAAGTGCAAGGTCAAGTGTGACACGATGCCATTATTGCCGCTGTTGCTACATTTACAGACGGGATACTCTAGACGCATACCCACATGTGTAGATGTAGACATTGGCGAGAATAGGGCTACTATTTTACGTTTTGCGGTCACCATCTATTTATTAATTTACGTTATTTTAGTAGTTTGTTTTAAGTTATATATAGGAATATAGCTAACTATCTTATGTAGCTTTTGTGTTCTTAAATTTTGTTACATCGTAGTTTATATTATCTTCAACACTTTATAATATTATCATTGCTATAATTCACAAGAAATACGTCCTCTCTTTCATGTATTATGAAGCCATCACTGAGCGGTTGAGCCTCATGCCTGCTTTTGCTCTAACTTACATATAATACTTATACCTTCTAGTTTAACCGTCCTATTTTCAATAAACCTCTGCAACTAGGTAACTGTAAAGATGGTGTTACGGTATAGTAACTTCTTGAAGTACGCGAACTGCCTCCTCTAGGTCATCGCTTCACGAAAAAAATCTATTCTATTTCCAATAATGACCTCTGTTATTGTCACAGATTAGATGATTACTATTGACTGTGATCTTGATTTTTAGCTCCATTACATAATGCACTTTTTCAAGCAGTTTATATGGAAAATCATAGAGGTCGTAACGTATTTTTTGTAATTTGTCATTTGAGTTTTTTGGACTAGATATCACGCTTTATGCACAGGATAATTAAAGTCCGTGGCTTTTTGTCATCAAATAGTATAAGTCGATAAGTTCCAAAAAAACTTAGGTATCTAGTAATTGTACGATTATCTATAGAAATTAAACAATACAACACAATCATACATTTTGAATTCAAGCATCGCATCTTTATATAATAATATTATTATGATTCCATCCACTTTACATACACAGGTATTTTTTTTAAAGCTAGGCCCTATTTAAAACCTGCTGGTTATTTAATGACATCACTTGTTTAAGTTTCAGGTCCTCCTTTAAATCACACAGGGCACACACCATTGCACCAGAAAATACATACAGTTCATACAGTCACACCATACAAAAAACCTTGCATATACTGAGGATTGGAAAGAGTTAGATTAAGTGTTTGAGACAAGATTGGTATGGATTCATTCATGCTACACCATACATCAAAGTACCCGGTCCTTGCTTGCTGCGACTATCAAAATCGAAAACGCTCTGCCTGGCGCAGTCGGTTACAAAGTAGGTTTAAAAATACATGCTGCGTCTCAATGCTGTTAAAAAGAGAATGGACTTTAAGTTTTTAAATTAAAAAAGTGTAGTCTTGTAGAATTACCATGGTTGTCCAGCACGGTTCAATTTTCCATGCATATGGCTAAGGACTTGTTTTAAACTTCCAGCGTGAGAACGTAACGACCTTGCTTTTATAATATAAAGTGGGCAGTACCTATACAGTTTTTGTTGTCCTCTATGAGTCCATTACAGATAATCGTCGCTTTGCTGAATACAGGTGTCATGTAGACATGTACTCGGATACCGAACGAACAAGGAAATAATGACATTGTAATAAATTCGCATCATAATATTTCGTTTTGTTTATTTCAATAAGTAAGCAGAGCTAGTCTACTCACTATGTGAATGGATTTTCAACTTTGGGGCCTGAGGGTGATCGTGAATAATTTATCTGATTGTAGGTGTAATAAGAAAGCGTGCGTTCCTAAAGTAAGACTAGTAAGATATAATGGTTTAGATTGAATCGAAAATTAATTAATAATTGTATGTTTTTTTATTTGAGTACGTAAGCAGTAAACGGATTTTTATTGTTGAGGCCTGTAGGTCATCCCGTACACATCTGATTGTAAGGCCATAGGAAAACAGAATGCTTTAGATATAGTCGAAACTCTGTGACGTGATAATAAGTTTGTTATGATAATATTATATATCCTACATTTATGAAAAATAAAGGAGGGGTCCCTCCCAAGTGTTTGTTTAACGATTATAGTTCACCTCATCGCATATGTAGAGTCGTGTGATAAATTAATGATGGTCTTATGTCTAGTTGTTAGCAAGATCACAATATTTTGATTTCTGGGTTGGGTTCCCGGATTGAGGTTTAGTGAAGAAATTCAAAGTAACCCGTAGTTAGAAATTAAGCATTCGACGCCCCCGTATCTCAGATAAGAATACTTAAAGCTCGCTAACCTCTATCTAAAGCCCTTCCCTAAAAGAGAGGGGGCTAGTTTCATACGAGTAGTTCATAGTGTTTAAGCTGAAGGTGATGGCGAAATACTTACTGACAAGTTTCAGAAAAAAACCTATTGAATAAATAAATAAATAAAATAATGTTTGTAATAAAAATTGATAATGGATCTCAAGATGTTTACTTCAAAGTTGCAAGCATGCATTTGAAATGTAACAACTGCGTTAAAGCAAGTGATATTTAATTGTTTAAACGCACGTGACTTGCCCACGCTATTGTGCCTACGTTTGTGATAATACATAATGTATTCAATCAAGACGTAATCGCGACTTTTATAGCGGTCAAGCTATGTTGCTCAAAAAAAAAGCTAGTAAACACAGTGAGAAAAATAACAAGCATTTCAATCTGAATATAAGTTCCTCTACACTGCTCCGCGCCCGTACTTAAACTTATTGCTTTTGGCATCGTTCCGGCGAAATACATGAACTTTCTAAACTGTTCCGAACAAGATTTCGTGCGGCACAAGCGCTATTTAAGTATCTTTATAGGTAGCTGTTTTGTAATACGTAATGTATTTTTGAATTGTGTTGCACTTTTGTCATATCATTTTATTACATATTCAACAGCTCACGAATATAAAAGTTTATTTATTGATGCAATTAAAGACCTGCCCTGTTTATGCCCTGATATAGCTTACATTATACTACCTTCAACAGTTAGCGACGCTTAGATTCCAGATGAAGGAATGATGAAGTCACAAATTTACGTAACAAAATTAATTTCATAGTTCTAATATGTTATAGAGTAACAGAGCCCCGTGGGAACACAACATTTAAGATATATTAGTAGAAAAAAAAAGGTTATCTCTGCAATATTTTGTTTAAGTAATGTTTTATGGTTATTATAAAACGTTAGGTAGGTATAATTATTTTTATTACTAACATTAACCGTTTCATCTCTTTATACGTATATGGAGATCTGACAACATCATTAAACTCGAAAGCGGAGTGTTTAGTGTCTATAAAATGCGTGACAGCTCTTCAAACTGTAAAATCGGCATGTTATAAACATGTTACGTTGTACTTTATAGTAAAATGTTACGACAAGCAACCCTATTTCATTTTCAGTAAATCAACTTGAAAACAATACTTTAGTGATCATACTTCCCCTGAATGCTACGGAGAGCATGTGCGACAACTTCTTATATATTAGTATCATTGTGTATATAAGATTTTTGATTTAGATCCAGAAATTCTATGTATCTGTCCGGTATAGGAGTTAGAGTTAGAGTTAGTCCCTGACAGTTATAACCCCATATCCGTAACCGGTTTCAACAAGACATCATACCGGGACACTAAATCGAAAATTATTTATCCCCAAAGTGCCCCCGCTGAGGATTGAACCTGGGCCCTCCCTTTTATAGGACTAAAGGTCGTCTATAATCACTAACATCAGATCATATTGGTACAGTGTGAGTTTCTCTTCTCTCTTAAGATAAAAATTAGTTCGCTATAGGAGGCGAAACACGTTAACAGGCCGAGAAGGACGCTCGTCATCATGTGAATCAAGATAAGTCCAACGATGGACATCCATGATAATGACGAACATCAGAATAATAAATAATAATAATCCATTATTGCCATACTCTATTGTTAATACAAGATCTTTAACTAAATGTTTATCAATTTATTATTAACAATATGGCAAATGACAGAAAACACAGCCTTATGCAGCGCATTAGCAACAATACTCAGCGCGGATTTTCAGTCTGCTCCAATATCAAACTGAGCAAACAACCGCGTCGCCCGTAGCGTTATTACTATAACTAAGAGTAGTAGTAGAGAAGAGAAAAAAATTGAAATAAATTGTAAAAAAGAACAAATAAAACGAACACAAACAGTACCTATTTAACAATGTAAAGTAAACAAAGGTGTATTAATTAAAAAAAAAGGTTGATATGAGAAAACAAAAAAGAAATACTGCTTCTTATGTCAGTGATGCGTCTAATTTAGAACTCAAATTTACGTCGGTTAACTTTGACCTAGAAATGGTAACAAATTATCGTAGCCACATAAAACGACCTTGCCGAATGTTTAAGGCTATATAAGCAATGAGTATTCAAATTACAGAGACAAAAAGAATACCTACAGTACGTATGAGTCTAAAGGTCTTTCCTCAAACAATAATTATAACTTGCTTACTAAGTTACTACCACTAATTATCATTTAACTAGCTGTTGCCTGCGTATTTCGTCCGCGTTTCACAAATCCCGTTTGTATTTCTGGGATAACTGTATTTACGTGCATTACTATTCTGATCAGAGGAGAAGTATCTGTATAAGAGATAGATTTTTCGCTCAAATAAAGGTTCGTTGCGGAATTCGCTGTTTTTTAAGGACTAAGAGTAGCGTGTGTTACACTCCGTCTTTCCAACTATATGTATGCCAAAAATAAAGTTGGAAGTAAAGGAAAATCAGTTAAAAATACAAATTTTTGCATTTATGACATTTGATACGATGAATGGGCTACAACGTATGATTGTATTAACTTAAAGGGCCTTACTTATGTATGTTATGTTAATAAGTTAATTCTTTGCTTTCAGTTAAAATCTATACCTTACAATATGTAATAAGTACTTATAACTTTAAAACTGCGGTGTGTTGTTATTTAATCACTGCGCAAAAAATCTACCTCTATAACTGAATGTAACTAATAACATTTTGTTTTTATTGGCTTAACAGTAAACGTAGATAGCAGTTTCATATTTCTGCAGTTTATTTTTTATAAAGTCGTGTAGTTATTTTTTAGGTATTTCTGATAAAATATCAGTTGTTAATTGGGTTTGAAACGTAATACTCTCGGTTCGCTTTTATGAAACACTTTTTTAGGCTCCGTTAAATTTACGCAACACACGGACGTAAAGTTTATAGGGTTTCGGACTTTATAGGTTTTTAGGCCGAGTGTCAACCATTTTATGGGCGGTCGATAAAAAGTTTACTAACACACAACACTTGCTATACATAAATAGTAACTGTATATCCGTGAACATTTCCACGGCCTATTTTTAAACTGTTCTAACAACGACTCTATCCTACCTATAATATTAAATGAATGTGCTCACAATCGAAAAATTGTTTTCGAGCATCAAAACACTGTTAAATAAAAGACCTTGTTACATATTTTTGTTTTTAAAGCAAAGTTTATCCACAGTTTTACCAGCAGAGCACCTAGCGGTATAATTGTAAAACATAAACATAGTAGTACAGAATGTAGGTACCAACTACGACTTTAAAGCGACGATGATTGGTCTACGAAACACCAATTTTCCAAAACAACTGGTGTTAAGTGTGGTAATCTTACTTAGGATAAGAACGGAATTTTGAGTAATACGAAGATACAATACCGGTAATTCAAAAGAAAATATTTTTTCCAAAATCGGCTTAGCTGTGAAATCGTGCATCGGTAATAAAGGGTATACTTTTAAATCCCACGGGAACGTAACCGTGGTGATTTTGCGGAAGATAAGTACCCTATATCCATTTCCAAGATGCTAGTTATATTTGGTTGATAAATTTCATCAAGATCGGTTATGCCAGATGAGTGGTTAAGCATAACATAGCTAAAAAATAAGCGCAGTCACACGTTCGCGTTTATAGTACGAGTACTTATGTTACTTATTTAATTTCGTATTAAAGATCACTTTTAGTGACAAGGCCGCCTTTGCACCCTAGCACTAAGTACTATTACTGTTTTCCTTGAGTTTTTTCTATAGTGTTGTGTTGCTATAAAGCTTTTCTATTCTATTCTATTCTATTCTATTCTATTGTATTATGTCATTAAGTATTCGTTGATAACTTATCTATATATATAAAAGAGAAAGTGTGTGGGTATGTTCCGTATAGGCTCCGAAAGGGCTGGACCGATTTCAATGAAACTTTCAGGGAATCTCCGGATTGACCTAGCGAGTAATCCTGTAAAGTTTGGTGACGATTGGAGCACTCCTATTTTTGAACTGTCAAACTGTCAAATACAGCTTTCATTTACTATGATGATATTTTATTGTTGGGTGTACATGGGTGTAGATAATGATCTTCACCCGCTCGAGAAGAGAATAGAAGAGAATGAATACGGAGTGAAATAAATGATTTAATATATTATGAGACTTAAATTAAAAAATTAATGATGTAAGTTTATTGTTTAAATAAAATAAAGCAAAATCTAGCCCGGCCCAGGCTGGGTACGCTAGTGTACTATAACTAAATGTAAATATGACACGAAGTTAACAAAACGAATTGTGAATGTATATTTATAACAAAATATTATCGTTTAAATAGTGATTAATAACTTTAATAAAGTATCTAAGACTATAAACACTTTATTAATACACGTGGCCCTCGGAATATTTAAATGCTGTTTTACCACACTTCATCTAACGACACTTTTCAATAAGGTATAATTATAAATAAATAGAGTTACTTTAGTAAATTATGTAAGCCTATATTTTATACATTGTTAATAAACGTTACATACTTTCAGAACATTTAAGTAGATAGTATTTTGTCACACTTAAACTAACAACACTTTTCAAATATGATGAAAAAACACTGTGTAATAATTCAAACGTTATGCCACGTTAATTAATAAGGCCGATTGAGTATAGAGATGGTTGGTCTCTATACTAATCGTCCAATAAAACGTTGAGAATTAATTTCTAATTATTCGTTACATGAAGCGGGTCGAAGGTTAAACGAACTAGATGGGACCATCAATGTTGCTCAATCCGCGAGGTGTTTGAAGTTGGAACAAAAGAGCTCCATTTCCGAACGTGGTTTAGCACGCGGTATTGCAGACACCAAGTGTTGTAACGATCGTGACTGGCTCCGTTGCTACACTATATTTGTAGTCTGTAGACGAAGAGCCTACATCTGTTTTTTTCTGATTATAAATTTCTGTTAACTTGTTATAACTAGAACCGCTGGACCCAAGCGGCACTCCAGCAGTGGTATTTGAACTCCCTACATCACGGTTCACGTCTATTGGTTGACATGATGATGATGATATTGATGATAACTGGTTGCTCCCGTTCCCTTGTTTCTTCCCGTTTATTAATTTTAGTTTATTTTCAAACGAAACGTTTGCTTCTTGTGATAAAAAGTATCCCTATATTAATCTCCATCCTTTCAGCTTACCCTATGCCAAAAATAAACAAAAGACTAAGAAACACACTTCCACATTTCTATCCACCCTCCTGGCGCAGTGGTAAGCGCTGTGGATTTATGAGCGGAGGTATCGGGTTCGATCCTGGGCAGGGGCAATGTGGGAATACATATTTTTTTTAGTTTCTTTAGACTGGTTTGATGGGAAGCCTCAGGCGTGGCTACGTTATCACACGTACTAAGACGTGCCACCAAGCGATTCAGCTTGGCTGTACGATGTTGCGTAGAAACCGATTAGGAGTATGACTTGAATACAACTGCCATAAGCGTTAGCCCGTTACAATCTTAGACAGCATCATCTCTTACCGTCAAGTAAGATTGCAGTCAAGTGCTAACTTGGAGAGGAATAAACAAAAAGGTTGACAGACCAAGCAGAGGGATTGTAAATGTAAGATCTATATAAGATAAACAGAACAAAAGAATGTCCTGTAATGTGCCGCACTGTGTCCATCAACATAATGCGTAGGCGTTATGTAAAGTTCAGTTTCTTTAACTACGTTAATGGAGAATTTCTGCAGTTCTTTACAACCCGGGAATAAAAGTATAACGAAATAGCAAAACATTGTATCACGAGATCATTGCAGCCTTAATCCTAAACAACGACAGCTGCGTGACACAAATCACAATCCATATCTGATCTTTTTATCGGCTCTCACGGTCAGGTTTTTTTTTTAAAATATCGCTAATAGTGGCCGACTTTGCAACCTGGCACTAAGTACTATTTCTGTTTTCTTTAAAAAAAAATTGTGTTTTATTGCATACTAGCTGTCCCGGCGAACTTCGTACCGCCAAACAATTATTTATATAAATACAATACTTTAATACTTTTTATCCTATTCCTGACTAAGAATATCAAATATCATAAAAATTGGTCCAGCCGTTCTTGAGTTATAAATGGTGTAACTAACACAACTTTCTTTTATATATATAGATTTCTTACTGTAAAAATGTATGTTACCTAATCCGGTCCGGTTAATCGACTACAACGTGAACTTGAGGTAATTGGCAATGATACTGCATTGAAGAAAACTATTAAGATTACATTTTCAATAATAATATGTTTTCAACCTATAAAGCAAGAGCGTTTATACAGCGCAAGCTCTCTTACTACTAATTAGGCATTAAAGTTACGAATATGTGCCTATTTCATGTAAGGTCTAGAAAAGTTGTCTAGATCAAGAGACATTACGCAATAACTGTCTTATAACCATAGAAATCTTACGGCGTCGTGGCATTTGCATAAAAGTGCTAAAAACCACTAAGTGGCGCGCGCGGCACGGTAAGGGTTAAAAGTCCCACTGCTGGGCACAAGACTTCTCGGTTATAGACACCTTACTGCCAGTGGCGTGCACTTCATACATGCACAAAAGCACTGCATACCCTAAATTTTTTGTATAACTCATAAACTCGTAAATACATAGCACCACTATGAACATACTTGCATGCAATAATTATAAATTTAATTTTAAATGTCCTTTTGTTAAAATTTCTCACTATTTGCTCGTTGTGTAATTTTTCCTGTATAATTGAGGAAGGCTGACTACTAAAACACAGTTCAGTAGTCAATGAACAATTGGATTGTTTTACAATTACACATAGGTATTTTGCGATGTAAATGTACCTACCTAATAACTATAAAAAAAAGGGGAAGGATTTTTCAATCCAATGCCATCTTCCTTTTTTATGCATATCCTGGGCAAAAACCCTGTGCACGCCACTGCTTACTGCTCCAATTCAGTTGGTTGGTGGAGATTAGTACAAGAAATATTTAGTAAAAATTGCAACTTAATTTGTTCCCAGATACAGATTATTTATTTTGGCTTGGAATTACTTGTGATTCAAAATTTTTAGAATCCATACTTACAGGCTGATATTATAAATGCGAAATTGTGTTTGTTTGTTTGTCCTCCCTTCTACCCCTAAATAGGCAACCAAGAAACCTGATATTTGACATACAGTTAGTTAAAAGGACGGAGAGTAACAGAGTCTACTTTTATCCCCGGAAAACAAACGGTTCCCACTGGATTTGTGAAAAACCGTAACAAACGCGGACGAAGAACGCGGGCAAAAGCTAGTTCACTAATAAATAACGTGTTTGACAGTAATTTTATGTGGAGATACCTATGTAAGTTATACGCGTTGTGTTTAATATTATGACGTCAATAAGTAGGTACTTGCCTACACATAATATTACTGCATTCCCACCTAGTTCCTTACTAAATATAATTATTTAATAGTCTAATCTAGACTACATTTTAATAATAATACATAGAGTAACGTGGTGGTTTACCTACATTGTAATGAGATGTTCTGTGTCACGCAGACGAACAGATTCGCAATCACGGCTATATTTTACAAGCGTAATTCCGGACAAAATTGCGTTGCTTTGACCGGCTATCGTATACCTCTCCGGTATAAAATCACTCAATAAATTGCTGTTTACAATTATAATCCTTACTAACACCGAATACGATTGACAATTGCGTGTAGAGTTAAACTTTGTCCATCCTTTGTATTGACAGCCCGCCGTGCAGTCAAGTCCACGAGCAGCGTTGTACATTTTATTCAAACCCACGATTTTAGGCTGTATTGTTTTACCATAAGTATTAAATTCCTGTGAGTTTAATTGGCTTATAAATGCTCGACAGCCGATTGACAAATCCACTTCGTTGAACAACAATACGACATTTACCGAGTGGGTCTAATTAACTCCGAACTTAATAGGATAGTACGCTGTTATAGGTAGATACGTATTGCTTGCCAAAACAAATGCATGTTTCGGCTTTTATGAATTAAGTATTGATTTATGTATTCCTCTATAGCCTCTGAACAAAAGGCTCGAGTTTTAATAGCCTAGAAGGTAATAAATTAATTTCGGGTAAACTTCCCGCAATCCTTTTGTTTCATGTTTGATAGATATTTCGACCCATTGATAAATAGTACCTAATCGAACTGAAGTTTCATAACAACCTACTATGCAATTTAAGAATGGATTTTTATTGTAACTACACTCCATGCAGCTTTGTTATACCTATTATGCAATGTGCAGTGTGTTTTTTAATAAACTTATATAATATCTACTTAAATCATTTAGGTTTAGGGTGCTGATTTGCCGTAGGCCTTAAAAAAAAAGTGCCAAAAAATACCTAACAGTATTGAACCTAAAAGTAGATTTTAAGAAAGAAGTTAAAAATTTGCGATTATGCGTCAGCGTCATATGGGTACAAACGAACTAAGTAAATTTTTATTTTTGGGTTATGCGATATTCGAATAAAATATGCGTTACAAACAAAAAATCGTTAAAGAATAATACCACAAGATAAGCCAATTTACCGAACCAAATAATTCCACAAAGTAAGCCAATTTTTATAATTTGACTTTTACTTTTTCAAATGCATGAAATCCTCATTCTATAAGTGACTTTTTTTCAAAAAAAGTTCGCAGGCCCTGTATGTATTTAATTCCATCAGTAAAGTCCTTTTCTTGCTAACCTATAATTTCCCATCCCTCATAAACTGCGTGTTAAGAGGTTTCATAAAACAAACTGGCTGTACATTTTCTAGACCTTGAAGTATAACCGTAACATATTTCGACGTCATCCTTGTGCCCCCATATCAGTATACACTTGATAGAGCACTGAGCACAGAATTCAATACGTAACTGATATAACAAATACGGGACAAGGTTGATCCATACAAGGGAAGGAAGTCACAACCTAGTGCAATAAATGTTTTACATTATAATCTGTTGACAACAATGTGCAGCGTTAAATTTGTCGTGCATCTTAAGATGCTACTTTAAAATGAGTTTCAAACTACATAAAGTGTTATTAAATCTATGAAGTTTACAACAGTGACCAAAAATATGTTGTTCTTGAACATATCTCGATGAAATAATGATTTGTGAAAATGATTTTAGATGATAAAGAAAAATTTTACTAAGTTACTGAACTAAAACGCAAATTTAAAGGTTTTAATAGCTATGAATTAGAAATTCCTATAAATGTAGAGATTACTTTTCTTGGTTATATTCAATTTTTACATTCTCCTGGGTTTTTTTTAAGACAGCAGAAAATTCGTCAAAACAGTTTCCTTTTTATGAACAAAACTAGAAAAAAAATATCTGTTGACACGAACTAGCATCGAAATTGCTAAACTTGATAAATAGGATAAACAAATAGCCCGCTTTTTGTGCTTTTATCTACTCGGACCGGAAAACTGATACCGTCAGGTCCGATATTCCGTAAAAAAACAACTTTCTATATTATGTGATCGGAAATATTTTATGCCTAAACCGATTTTTAAAACAAACACAGATATGGCGATATGCAAAAATAAAGAATTGGTGTCACGATATAATGTTTACGCTTCGATTTAAGAAAGATAAAATATATTTACTTAGAACCTATCTGACCCTATTAGCGTTGATAGCCCAGTGGGTATGACTTCGACTTCAATTTCGGGGCGCCGAGTTAGAATCCCAGCACGCACCTCTAACTTTTCTAAGTTATGTGCGTTTTAAGGAATTAAAATATCACTTGCTTCAACTGGGAAAGTAAACATCGTGATAATGTTCTCAAAGGTTTTTGGAGTCCACCAAATCTCACTGGGCCAGCGTTGTGGACTACGGCCTTAACCTCTTCTCATTGTGGTTGGAAACCTGGAAAGCCGTTGAAGTGGCCCAGTAATGAGTGATATGATGATGGTGTTGAACCCTTAAGGTGATAAAAGTTATAAAAAGATATACCTCCATTATTAAAACCCAGTGTTTGTATTTTCTTTGTATGATTTAAAAACAACATAGATAAAGATCTTAAACTTTTATTTTTCATTAAAAAATAAAAAAGTAGATACTTATTGACGTGCTTATAATAAATTTAATATCTTTTCTAATAAACCTACGCAATAAGACCTTTCATAGTACTGACCTCTATTATACCTACAACGCAGTATAATAGAGGTCAGTTTTACATAGTAATTATTAATTGATCTGTCTTAATTTTAAATTAATTATTCTTTGCGTTATCGTTGTATGTCATATTTATCATATCAATTAGTCATGAAGCCAACTTCATTAATCACAATTTTATGGGCACTATTTTGGACGTGGGAATAGACCAACAAACTAAGAAACAAACTTCAATATTATTCAGCTGTTTTGTTTATGATTTAGATATAAAACCCTCTCTGTCTGTCTGACTACTCAACTTACTATTTCACAGGTAAAGGACTTTGCAATGACTATTTACTATGACAAAGAACGAACCGATTGTGATAAAACTTTTTCAGATAGCATCATAAGTAAGGGTAGTTGAATATTAACATTATAAATGCAGAACAGTGTCTATTGTTTATCTGTTTGTTCGTTTGTTGTTCGCTTCAAGACATTTGGAAAAGGGCATAGGATATCTACTTTTCTTTCAGGAAAACTTTCCCGCGGGATTAAAAAAATCCTTCGTTCCCAACGTACGACTTTCAGTTTAACGAATCATAGTAAAATATTGCATAAATATATACTGGGGATTTTGGAGACAGACATACGGTACATTTTATCCCGTATATATTTATTTTAAGTGTTTAAAAAAAAGGACACCCCACTGCCTAATTCGAAACCAACGGCCGCGAAGTAGCTACCAGATTAATAATATATGGAAGTCGTGAAAACGCATACATTTCCATAAAATAGTCGAAGATCGTTCCCCCAAATCATAGTGCTGACACATCCGTTTGGAGATTATTCCAGAATTTTTAAGTGCGCGGAAATTATCTGGTATTAGGTACGGGTAGTATAATAATACCAGGTTTCCAGATATTGGGATGAACATCGTCTCTATAGCGTGAGCGGTACGATCAGCAAAGCAGGGATAGTGGTGTTGATGCTGCGAATAATATAGGCCACACAACCTATGTAATTAAAGTCGTTTATATAATATTGGACTCTTCATGCTCTATACCTACCTCGTGAGAAAAAATGAGGCAGCTTCATGCGTATGCCACTCCATTATATTCCTTACCTGAAACAAACGCGAAAAAATATAGTTATAACGTGCAATAATACCAATAAAAGAGAAGTAGAGAGTCGTTAAGTCTATAACGGTACATTTGGCTGGCTTTATTTATGTTGCGAATTTAGCCTTTAACCTTAACTGCTCTCTATAAATAATCCACGCACACACTGGACGTATACGTAAAAATTAACAAAATACATACGTACGTAAAGCCACTGATTAATTTTAGAGCAGCTTGGTGGGTTTATGCTTTATCGTGTTCTTCTATGAGCCGTAGGGCATGGGTTGAGGAGGGCAATGGCTATATGGTTTAATACCAACCGGGTTTTTTTATTAGCATTCTTAAAAAAATAATCGATCTACTCCTCAAAGGAAGCATCATCAGACTCCGACTATCAATATCCCACTATTACACAGGGGACCTGTGCCCAGTAGTGGGATAATGATTAACGGGTAAGAGAGAGAAATTAGGTATGAACCCACCACGTTGCTTCAATGTGACTTCGCGGGCGATAATGCGAACACGATAATGCGTCTTGACAAGCAGCTCGTTGATAATTAAGGGTGTTGCGATCGAACTCTTCACCATAACCGAAACTATCGGTTTATAAAAATAAAATCTATCCGAAGCTGTACTCGTAATATAATCTGGTAACTTCATAAAGGAACGAAATTTTAATAGATAGATAACCCCTACAACATGATTAGGTAGGATATATATAGGAAGGATGATAAAGAAATAAAGTCAAATCATTATCTATTTATATTTTCCTTTATCAATTCATTTACTGATAATAATAAAAGCCTCGAATAACATGTTATAATTCCATATCCGTAACCGTGTCTGAAACGGGTTTAATATATTTCACATATCGGTATTAATATCCAGATCCAAAATTTCATATCCATAACATCCCTGATTATAATATCCTTGCTAATCGACGCGGGATTGTTTGCGTTACTCGATAATTTGCACACGATAGTAACCTATTAAATCATTGATTTACGCGTATACAATATCATAAATGTATACTATACAGTACGTGAAATGATATTAAAGCATTATTGCATCACGTAATGTTTTAGGATTGTTTGACTTATGATAATCCGTAATTTATAGGATTGTCGATTTTTGGTCATTATCATTTTTCAAATAGTTTCCAAACCATTTTATGAGATTTGTTATAGGATAGCATTTTATTGTAAAGAAAAATCAAAATCATTGTTAGTTGGGCGAAACAACGACCAACAACTAACAATGCGATTTTAAATTTTCTTGATTCAGTCCAAGCACTCAAGTCTTCATAAATGTGGCAACACTTAATGTATTCAGTATCGCCTTAATAAATAGCAGCAAACCCCTCGTGGGTTGCTGCTATCTGCTGAGAAGTTCCGTTCTCTATATCCAATCACATTCCACAGATCAACACGTAATTTGGGAACAACAAAACTGATAGTTTAACCTATCCATTACAAAAATAATTATTTAAATCGTAATGGTGATAAATGGTCAAACATTTAAAAATGTTCTCTCTCCTGTCCCAAAGAAATTAAGCTGAATTTCGGGATGAAAAGTATCCTAAAATGTCTTTAATGTAGTGAATTCGAAACCCGTTACAGTTTTATTTTAAGTATAAATTCAGGTTTCAGTATTATAATTATAAATTTTAAATTCCAATTGAAATCAATATTTATCAAATACGTATAAAGGAAGTGACAATATGTCAACAAATCGTTGCTTTTGCAAAAAGCTACATTAATTACATTTTTTCGCTTATATATTTGAATGGTGAATTTTTTAACAAGGTCTGCAACAATTTTGCATAACGAAATGAAAACAGAAATTCTGTGGCATAAGTAAATTACAATCGCGTATGCGAAGTTGTTTGCTCACCTATTGTGACTTTATACAACTAAACGTCAAAGTAGACTTGCTTCTACTGAGTCGCAACATGAGTCGTTTCACGATTTGATAGACATCTCTATCGCAAGATCAATCAACTGAAAATAGTTCAAATATAAATGCAGTATTGCATAGAATAAACAATAAAAATTAAAATGAAAATAAAAAAATTACATATATATGCTAAGTTTACTATAACGACTAATGTGATATATTGTTATTTTTCGTTAATTTGTATAATAATATA
The DNA here is from genome assembly GCF_905163445.1 of Pararge aegeria. Classification (NCBI taxonomy): domain Eukaryota; kingdom Metazoa; phylum Arthropoda; class Insecta; order Lepidoptera; family Nymphalidae; genus Pararge; species Pararge aegeria. The sequence continues at coordinate 9,407,298 of NC_053193.1, forward strand.
TAAATAAAATATAATAAAGATCGATGGTTTTTTAGTTGTAAACTTTTTATAGATTGCGACCTACTTAGTTCCCCTTTTCTAAATGACCTCTTACCTATATATATAGTATCCACTATACTATTTCACTTATTGAGTGATAATTCCTTATGCCCATTAAGGAGTTCACCAAATCCCATGTCTCTCGCAACACACCTGATGTGGTTACACCGTCCGGGCATTTCTGGTGAGTACGACCAGGCATTTCTGGTGAGACCACAGCCTAAAGTTTGGCCATGTGGCAAACTTTAGCTGCAGCCATCCACCTATCCGTTCCTATCAGCAGAAAAGTTTATCGACGGAATCACACAACCTTAAAGTCGCGTGTTTACTGAACACGATAGGTTCACAAACAGATTGAAACAAAAATAAACGGTTATGAAATGTAAATTAGGTACGTGCATAGAAAAACTACATTTCTGGGTCAAGTGTGCACGGAATAGACGTTAACGTAGCAATTACGTAAAGAGGTTAATCTCAAAACTCTAACAGTATCATATTGTAACAAAGCCATAATACAAAGATGTTAAACGACTTTATAGTGTTATTGTTTCATTCTTTTGTTAAATTAATAGTTATCAGCGTTTTGGTTGAGGAACTGAGATTTTTGTGGCCTTGTCAAATCACTCAATTGCAATGATTACGACAACTTTTTTTTTGTTTTTTTTTTATTCCACTACAAGTTAGCCCTTGACTGCAATCTCACCTGGTAGCGGGATAACTTGTTAGGGAGTATGGTAGCTATACCCCTAATGTGTTTTTACGCGACATCGCACCGGGACACTAAATACCTTAGCGGTACTTCTTGGTCGGTTAAGTGGTAACTGGCCACTGAGAGCACGTTAATTCTTCACGTCGCGGTCTTAACCACCTGATTATATTCGATAACATACCTACAGTGTCAGACATTACCTACACCAGCTAACCCATTTTAGAGCAACGTGGAGGTGATAAGCTCTAAGAAGAAACAGTTGAAATCATAACGACTTTATTATCATAAAAGCAAACATACCTTAAGTCGAAAATACTCCTCAGTGCGTACTTTGAAGTTTCTTAAAACTAAAATTTTATCACAAGTTATAACTTTATCTGTCACTATTTCACGCGGTTTTAGTGGAGGTAATTCCCGACAGAACTAAAATATTTTCCCGGGACAAAATCCCATGTGATAATCCAGAACATGGCATATTCGTGTGCCAGATTGCAATTATATCCACACGACCGCTTATGCGTGATTGAGTAACATATATGTTAATATCGAAATATCGTCACCAACTTTTACATATTTTATGATTATTATAAAATAGTGTGAATAAGATAACTTTAAAGAGCTTAAAGTTAATTGTTGTATCTATTAATATTATGAATTCAAAAGGGTAAAGCATAGTAAAGCGACGCGATTTTAGTCGTGTTGAGCAATTTAGAAACTGTTTGGTTTGCATCACCGATGACTGCGACTTAGTATAGGAGTAAAATTACCTGTGTACATGTATACGTTGATACACTAATAGATTGTACCCAAAACGTGTTTGACCTTTTGGATTCATAAAACTAATGTCACCGACTGATTCGATGTTTTTTACTTTATTGTTATGAGTTTCAACTTCTATCGGCAGTTCTTAAGCCTCTGTATGTCATCGGTAGAATATGTCACACAAGTTGCTTTACTAGATGAAAATGGAAGTACGATTATTCTGTTATGCTGATATTTTATGAAATTTCGTTATGCTACTACTCCTTCAACATAAGATACTTTATCTTACTCGCATAACATGGAGTTAGGAATACTGTGCATGTGTATAGAACTCGCAGACTAAGCCGTGGGTGGTAGTTATTGTCGAATTTGCACCTCTAGATGATCAAAATTTTCATTTTGGAATGTTTCGTATTACTGGCTTCTTCTTAGACCGTTCGACGTTCACTGGGTATGCTAACCAGGGTATGCATACAGCAGAAAAATTGCATAAAGCGGCAAAAATCCTCCTATACGAGGTTTATATAAACTTTACGGTAGGCAGTGCTTTTGTACATGTATGAAGTGCTCGCCACTGCCAGGGTGTTAGTACGACACAGTAAGGCTCATAATTCTAAATTTTTAAATATCCTGTGAAACAAGCTTGGGCTTCATAACTTTGAGTGATCCTAAATTATAACAACAGAACTATTACTTATACCGATACTGAATTTTAACCTCAAATCAGTTCGGTCGAACACGTCGAAATGCGATTTATATAGAAATTCATCAATATTTTCCTCTGAAACTCATCAATTTTTTATTTTGACATGAACGCTGGATTTATATCCTAAAGCAAAAACAATTTTCGCATTTCATTTTCGCTCTAACATCGCAGTGCGATTTTGCATGTCACGCTCTGATTATTCCGCCGGTTTTACGAACTACCAACTACGAGTAGACTATATTTGTAATGGGGATGCTCATTAAACCTTAATTTAGGTGTAACTTACATTTTTATAGCTTGATATATTCATTCAATAGTTTTGAAGATAGTATTTGAATATTAGATAGAAGCAGGCGTTACTTTGCGGAAATTCATAGTCTTAACAATTATTTATTGTAAAGTCAACACCGAGTACATTGCCGAGGATCTGTTTGGTGTAGAGTATACGGATTGAAGAAATTATGAATTCCACCATACAGATTCTCCTGCTGTTCGCAGAGTATAGCAAATTAAGCTTAATTTTCATAAGGCAGTATTTATTTAAGTAGGACAAAACACTGGCTATTTAAGAAAAAATTAATAAAAATTAAATCGTATGGATGCATATCAACCTCAGCCTATTAATGCACCTCATCTCTGAAAAAAGAGGGATTAAGAGCTAAAACTCTACACGCTACTCCGATACGAGGAGTCGGGATTTTATAAATATTGTTATTATTATCAGTTGATACTGATAACACCTGGTATTACGTGCTCTCCGAGGCACGGGGAGGACAACGCAAATTTCCTAAAGTGATACGAAGAATTTTAAATCCGAAAATCTCAGTACCTAAAATTCATTCACTCGACCTATGATCGATTTACCCACAGTTTCGTGATCCGTAGTTGGTAAAGAAAAACGACGAGACAGGTAAACGAGTAAATGAAGGAAGTTTTAAATTGTATGTTATTTTCGGAAAATGATAAAGTGGTATCTGAACAATCATATAGGTATCGCAAATATATTATTCGCTATGTATCGAAGTATGTACTGACGAACGTCTACATAAATTTACTACCCTGCTGAAAACCACTCCAATTTTCTTGCCGTCCGTATGACCTGACCCACATCACCGAGCGTAAATATGTAAAAGCATAAAAGGGTTTACCGAATCATAGCTACAAATATCATAATTTACGTAAATGAAATAACAGCCCCGCAAAATTCGTATCGTAAAAACTAGGTCGAGTTCGTCGTGTGACAAATGAATTTTTCGCGCCGCTCCACTCGTGTTCCGTTACTTTTGGCACTTCCGGTTATATTACAATTTTCACCTAAACGAGTGTAATTTATGTGAAATAACTTTTAAAAGCGACTCTATTAAGCCAACATATTATAATATACTGATATTTTTATATTTTAAAAAACATGGACGTATTTAGATCTTTTTTATGAAGCATAGCGATGGATGTATATAACACTGAGCAATAGGATCGCTAAAGTAAATTTAAAACCCATACCTAAGCATAGCGCTGATAAAGAGAGGTTTAACGAATCTATGATTGTATATACAGTTTGGCGCAGTGGGCAGCGGCCCTGCTTTCTGAGTCCTAGGCCGTGGGTTCGATTCCCACAACTGGAAAATGTTTGTGTGAACGTGATTGTTTTTCAGTGTCTGGTTGTTTATATGTATATTATAAGTATTTATGTGTATTATATTCATAAAAATATTCATCAGCTATCTTAGTACCCATAACACAAGCTACGCTTACTGTGGGGCTAGAAGGCGATGTATTGTCGTAGTATATTAATTTATTAAATAAAAATAAATAAAAAAATATACGATTTTACATACTGATGGGGAATGTGCGTAGTGAGCTAAATGAGGCGAGCACACAAAGCGATAGCGACGATGCTACCAAACGAAGGTAATTAATTATTTAAATAAAATTCTTAAGTTGATAAAAGTGCAGACTTGCCTATTCTATAGCAAGCACACGCATCAACCATCACCTATTTCCCTAGCATAACCAACGCATATTCTAATTACCTACTTAATATAAATATGCTTTTTCTATTTTACTTTTAAAAATAATAAGGGTTTTGTTAAAAACTAATAACTACGAGTATAACTGAATAACATCAAAGGCGAAAATGCTTGTTTTAAAAGCATTTCATGTTACATCTCTTATAACGAAATGTAAATGAAATATGTATTCATGAAAACGATGATTCATGAATATGAATAGTATGAGTCATTATTAATTCCTGCGTAACTACTTTACTTACTGAATAAAGACGGAGTTCAAACGTACATAATACAAATCCATATTCCCGAACGAATGCTAGTGAATATTTATTTATGTTTATTTAGGAGCAAAGGTTATTCAATGAATTGGGTGTGCTCAAGACATGGGAACGGGGATCAAGTAGAGTCGTGTGACCTGTATTTATTGACCCCTCAAAAATTCTAATTTCCATATGCTTACAAAGGCTTTACGTTGCCTACATAACCTATATAATGCATAACTCATGTGTCATCAACATACGTCGTTGTTACAGTTTATATTTTTTTCTTGGTTTGCGGTTTCATAGTTTATTCAAGTTACGCATGTCTGAGACAATTTACCGATACTTACCTACATGTGATTTGTTATTTTAGCTTTTAAATTATTCGGTATCGCGTTCACTCCAAGGCAGGGAGTTTAGCCACACGAATTTCTGAATTCATGGCTAATACTGACAATTTTATTCATCATTCACATCATGATTAACCCATAATCGGCCTACAGAGTGCAGTTCTCCTCCCAGTTAGGCTGTAGTCCACCAGGCTGGCCAAGGGTCGATTGGTTTTATTACAATCATTTTCTTCACCGTCAATGAAAATAACATTGAATTGCTAGAATTAAAAACGCTCATAACTACTAAAAGTTAGAGGTGCACGTCGGGGATCCCCCGAAATGCATCGGTTTGAACAACTAGGCTCTCAACGCTCCTTTCACTACAGAAAGCTAAATCCTGAAACCCTAAAACCAAACCTAATAAATATTTGCCAACTCGATAACCGAAAGACCTAGACTTTATGATTCGCTGTCGAAAATGATTACCATAGAAGGTACCTTTTCAACATACTAACCAACTGATAGTAGACGAAAAGTAAGTGTTTTATGACTATCATTCATCCTTCAGAATTTCTTCAGGGTGATGGAAGCGGAAATCTGTTGGCCGTAGGAGTTGTCCTCGAATTTGAAGATGCAGCCCGTGTTCTCAGTGCATCCGAGTTACCAGAGTCTCAAACGTGGGTCTGTCTTTACAAGCTGTCGCTGGCTGGGTTTCAGTTTTGTGCAAAAGCCATCCTCTAACGTGTGGTTCTGACATAACCTCTTTGCCTCTTGTGACTAGAAGTTTCCATAATATCCACAAAAAAAAAATACTACGGCGGCGCGTATTAACTCACTAATTATAAATGCATTAAATAAGCAAGCACGTTTCATTAGACTTTTGATTATTTTTATAAGAACAAGGTTATATTACTAGAAGTGGTATAAAGTAAATGGGGCAGTTGCGAAACACAATATAGTTAGTTACCTACTAGCTTTTACTTTTCCAAGTCAACTGATTGTATAGATTTGTTACGGTGTAATTGACTGTGCCGGATAAGGAACTGCCTTTGCTGAGATTGATGAGGATCTTGTGAACTGCTGCCTTCTACGACTATACTTAGTGCTTATGCTTATTAGTACCCACTTATCTCTTGTTATTCAAAATGCATTTATTTCAAATTAGTCCAGTTTGTAAGCACTTTTGAAACGTCAATTCAGTCTGTTTGTAGTGACTCTACCGCCGATTCGGAAGGCAGAATAAATAATTAAGAGTTCATATTACTAATGCGTAAATGCCATTAGGTGTCACGCAGCGTCAGATTAACGAATTAAAGCATTTTGGGAAGAGCTAGTATCTGGCATAAAATTTCAAAATATAAAATATGCCTTCAGAATAAGAAGTGTTATAGCTTCTCGTAAGATTTAAAATAAGAGACGATTGTCAGATCGATGGTAATTTATTTTCGGTAATGGCTATCTCTGTCAAATTTTACCGATTTCAGAAACTATTTCTTTATTTCGAAGGGAGTACAGTCTAGTTTGTTTGATTTAAATTGTATTAGGAGGATGGAATAAATTATGAAGAATGTATAAAAATATTTTCGCGCATCTGGGAAACACGAAAAAAAACCCTTTTTACAAAAAAGAAAAATTCGTTGAAACTTTGGTCGTTTTGGAATAACATAAATAGTGCATACTTATATCACTACCGGTGACCTTATATTAGTAAATAAGTTTTTTTTCCTATATATATATTTTTTGTTTATTTGGTGTAATAAAGAGTATTTATTTATTATAATTGTTAGAATAGACGCTTTTCTGTTTATATAAAAAGTCGTGATGGTGAGCGATGGCATGTCGAGATCGTTAACAAGATTCTATTAGAATTCTTACACTCAAGGCACTAAAGGCGTCGCCGACGATTTAGGTTTTTGGACTTGTAGGTCTTTCTTGTTACAAGTGATTAAATTTAATGAGTAACTCGTTCGTTGCTAGTTTCATAAAGGACTAGAAACCGCTTTCTCACTTTGTTTTTACAGCATTAGTTACTTTTAAAATTACTTCAGTAGTTACATTAAACAATTAGGACTGGGTATGTGTTTACATTTCTTTGTGTTCATAATGACAGCCGTTTGGCGCAGTGGGCAGCGACCCTGCTTTGTGAGTCCAAGGCTGTGGGTTCGATTCCCATAACTGGAAAATGTTTGTGTGATGAACATAAATGTTTTTCAGTGTCTGGGTATTTTTATTTATTTACCTATATTATTTATAAAAATATTCATTAGTCATTTAGTACCCATAACAGAAGCTACGGTTACTTTGTTGATAGATGGCGATGTTTCTATTGTCATACTTTATTTATTTATTTATTTAACGTCGGTACTATGTGAAATAGAGTTTTTTGTATACATTGTAAATACGAGAGTATGTCCGTTTAATTGTTTTTTAATATTGAGTTTGCTGCCTATATTCGGCTCTACCCGTGCACCAAGGCATATAAATACAGAAAATGGGCATAGAATAAAAATAAAAGTTCCCGTAGGATTTTGAGAAACCCAAATAACAAAGCGGATGAAGTCACCGGCAACAGCCAGTATTTGAAACTTGGTTTACTCAAATAATTAATTACAAATCCGTAATCATCTGTCATCGATCCTAATACCTCTCATAGAAGAGACGGTTTAGAGCGTAGACCCACCTCGCTGCTCCAATGCGGGTTGGTTGTACTATCATTACAGTAAGTTATTATAACCGGGAGCGACTGTTTAACATGCTCTCCGAGGCGCGGGGGTTGACACCGCCAATCTCCTAACCCCGGGCTGGAACTGAAAATTATTTAACAGAAAATACAATAGATAGCAATTCTTGGCCCGACTCGGGATTCAAACCCAGGATATGATCCGTAGGTGAACCTGCTAACCACCAGACCAAAGAGACAGCTTGTTGTAGTGGTTACCATGTTTAACTATGGATCAATAGTCGTTCCCGAGTCCCGAGCCGGGCCAAAAAATACAAGGTTTTGGGTTTTTTTTATGTCAACCAGTTTTCAGTGCCCGCTCGGATATCAGTAATTGGTATGGTAAATCACACGTACACGTACCACAGGTTCGTTTCCGGGTGTTACAAACATGATAATAGTCGTTAAATCCCTCCGACCCAAAATGCATTAGCGTGATTAGCGTGGAGAACTTTTTTAATCTCTCATCTGAGAGAGATGAGAGATTGAGGACAGGAAGCCAGTGTCAGAATTATGAGTATGGAATAATTAGGAGTATGGTGATAATGATGTCACAGACTTTACCAAAGAACGTATTTATTTACGAAAAGAACCCACATACACATAAAATAAAAGAATAATTTATCCAATAACCTACATTTCTTTTCCATTTATATTTGTAACAGTTCATCAACAATATTCTGTGTCGAGTTAATTAATGAAATGCGATATTTTTTATTGGTATTCCATCGCAATAATTACAAAAAATGTAGTGCAGTGTAGGAGGTCGTTCTTATTACGATGTATCGTAAACATTATCTTAATAATTATTTCCTATGTGCTACTTTTTATGTATAATTAATATTGATTTATCCTTACAATTTATGAGTTTGAGATAGTGTAGTAGAGCAGCAATAAAAGGCAATCATTTTTATCACACTATATGTATTCACGTCTTGGAGTAGCGAGGCTGGTCTGAGTTCTATATTACTCTCTTCTTTGAAAGAGAAAACCTATGCGGTATCACATTAGTAGGATAGCGATGATACGATTATTTATTATCTGTCGATCTATTTATCTATCTATATATCTATCCATATATCAATAACTCTCTAGGTGTTCTATTGGTAAGAATTTAGACGGAGTTGGTACGGATATCGAGTTAGACATCCGAGCCGAGTCTAGAATTGATATAGGAAATTGGGCGATGACAACCCCTGTGCCTCTGAGAGCATATTAAACCGTTATCATCACAAATATGTAACAATGTTCTTTTAAGCCCACCAACCCTCTCTTCTATAAAAGAGATAGACTATTCCCATCAGTGGGATGCTAATAGGCTAATAATGATGATCAGAATAGTATCAAAAGTACCGGCTCTATGTCCGCCTCCAGGATTAAAGACTTTACCAAAAAAAAAATTACCAAGAACGTTATAACTGTAAAAACAAAGTAAGTATCAAAAGCTAATCTATATGTCCAGCTGAAGTCTTTCTCGGGTGCTGTTCTAGAATAAAAGGTATCTTAAATTTATCTTCATATATTTTTTCTAAATTACATGAAACTTATGTAGGTAATAAATAACCAATCGAACGAGAAAGATACTTTTGCATTAATCTATAATCTATACTAATATTATAAAGAGGAAAGATTTTTTTGTTTGTTTGTTTGTAGGTACCGAATATGCTCCGAAAGTTTCGCACCGATTTTAACCATTTCTTTGACAAAAGAACGTTTACATATCTCGAAGTATTAAAAAAATCAATGTTTCACTTTAAAATGGGATATCCATAAAAAAATTGCAATAATGTTTCCTAACGAAGCAACATTTTGCCTATATAATTCATTACTTGGCGTGCGCTGAGAAAACTATTGGTGATACATAAAAATTATGTACATACTACAGGAAGCACTCAGCTTTGAGGTTCAAAAATTGATTAGATCACTGGTAGAAATAATTGTTATGCAAATAAATAGTTTTAATATCAAGTCTGTATCGATCAGTGAAATACTTTTTAATGAATTCCATTTAATTTAGAATTTATCGCGAGATTAAAGAATTAAAGGACATAAATTATTAAAGAATTAAACAGTTTCTTTTACAGATATGTTTAATTGAAAAAGTTCTTATTAAAAACTACACCCGATTTTCTTTACTACAATATAACTTAAAAATATCTGAAGAACTACACTTAAATTGAAGACCATTCATCTCATAAGTAAACTAAGGGATGCTTTAAAAACAAAAAAAAACACAGACGAAGTCGCAGCCAACAGCTAGTAATATATAAGTCAAAGTCAAAGTATGGAAGTATGGAAGTATGGATTCCACTCAGACGAAGTCGTAGGTGGAAACATAGCGAAGCACTCATCGAATTGCACTAAATAAACATTAAACTGTACCAATTAAACGGACAGTTATGTGAAATTCGCAACTCGGAAATACATGAATAGGTGCAATGTAAACGAACTCAAGTTGAGTGTAAGTAAGGAAATTGTGTGGAACCGGTATAGCTGGTGCTTCTTACGGAAGCGAACCGACCGGTCCTAAGTGCACGTGGCCTGGATTTGCCCTCCTCCGATTACTTTCAGCCGATCCATTTAGTATGTACATGCTCATAATGTTCCACTTATAAAATCGTTTTTTTCTTCACTCTATTAATCTTACCAGGGCCAAACTTTGCCATCGTATAATACATCTGCAATACAATAAGGTCGGCTAGTTGATTTAATAAATACTTGACCGAATAACTATCCTAACCTAACTGCTGAAGAAACTATCATGATTTAGGTTTTTCCAAAACAAAGATGAACACTATTATGAACTAGGAACTAACTATTCTGAATAACAAAATGTCCGTAACTATGACATAGCATCATTTCCATGTGCACATCAGTAACCATTCTGATCTCAGGAAGATTGGCAAGATGATGATAATAAAGGTGTTACGATTTTTGTAATCTTACATAATTATTTGGGCTTTTCAAGACAAAGATAAATGCAATTACCAAATAAGAACTAATTGTTCTAACTTGCAAAATGGTTGTTACTATGCAGTTTTTTATTAAAACGCCTTTGGTTGCCTGGAAGAGGTCGCTGTGTAGCTATCGCTATAGGGCCGCCTAATTCCTTCTACCTTCTTCTTCTATTTATGTTTGGTATTCTATGTTGTATAGAATACAAGTTTATTCATTCATTTATTCATTTATTCATGTCGTCATTTTGATCTTTGCATCAAACCTCCGATCTCTGGAAGAATCACAAGATGACGATAACAACGGTTTATTGATATCTGTAAGCTGTAATTTGTAGGTCGTAAAACCTTGTATCCCTAAATAGCGATAGTTTTTTGTCTTATGTTACACTTGCCATTTTAGTATTTTAAGCAATGGGCAGTTGTTTAGGCAAATCTTCATTAGATCAACAAGCAAACCTTGTTGTGTTGAAGAGTTATGATATGATGGCACAATTTTGCTCGACATCATGAAAATGAAATATGGCCGGCGTGTCATCGACAATGAACGTAGTCTGTCACACACATGAGTGCCAAATACGTTAAATTACTCCTAGGTTCGTAGATAAATCATCCCGACCACGCCTTCGTCTTGTTTTAATGGATTTTACAGCCAATTTGCTATCATCTATGAGCTGAGATCGGGGTACATAAAACGGTCATGAAACGTTTGTTAATGCTTTCGAATTCCTATTATAATGAATTTTTATTGTAAGTTTATAGGTGGAAATAAAGATATTACCACGTAAAACGATTTCAAATCATCTACCAACTATCTTATCGATCCCAAAATTGATAAGTTCATGACCCATTTAAACTCCAACGCGAATTCCATGACCACCTTCCGAGTTTATCAATAGAGCAACTCCAATAGGTAATATATATAATGCGCATTAAAAAAGAACAAGTAAAGCGCTTCGATTGTGTAGATGAGATATGAATTTCATACATAACGGTGCAGTCTGATGAACATTTTGATCCCTCGCAGGGCGATGTTGGAATGGGTAGAGAATAAATCGAATAGGTCCTCGGCACGCTCTTCTAAATATGTCCTATACAATACGGGTAGACCTTACAACGATGTAGGTACTATTGGAATCCTGCAGCAAGGACTTTGCCTCGCCGCCGATGAATGTCTCCGTACGACAATGCACCGAATCCACAGCTTCAACTAAAATTATATAAACTGCGTAACTAAATAGAAATAGTAAACTAGTAATGCAAGTGTGTTCTTTGCCCATCAGTATAAAATTGCCTTCTGGCCACCTACATAAAAACTAGTGTTACAGGTACACAATAATATAGATAATGTACTATTAGCGCTCGATAGCCTCGTAGTATCGCCCTGACACATATACCAACTACGGGCCGATTTATATTGAACGCAACCGCAGTATTGCTACATCCATTTGTAGAATTATTGATAGTACTGCAAATAAATTTTATTGGCCTTTTACTTCAAATAAATACTCAAAAGATTTTAGGATGTTGCTACAAAATATATGAGGCGGATATTTAAGTACCTGAAATTGCTGGAACACATTCATAAAATATGGAATAAACAAAGCTAAGTTACTAAGTTTAACTTGACTTTAACTTATACACTATAATTCAAAAGTGCATAATATCGTTCAGTTACTATTTGTGACCGGCAAATTAGGGATAAGTTCAAAAATATCATAAATATTGTTTTTTTTTTGTTTTGTTGGCCTTAGTTATTTAGGGCGAATAAGAAAATAAAATTAGAATAACACAAAAGCAGCCAAAAAATAAATAAAATCGAAATTGTTAATTGTGTACAGGAATTGACAATCTGTATTACTTTTATAGATAATCGTTTTTTTTGTTTCACAGACGATGTAGTGTGAAACAAAAATTCACATTTATGTCATAAAAGACTTTTTCAAATCTACCAAGGCTAATTTCCAGAGATTAGCTCTCAGACATTAAGGATGCTTCAAAATGCTATTATTAAAATAGATTAATAACTAGGAAGCTCTTATCTTCATGTGTATATTTGTACCTACTATTAATAGCACTTTCCCCGTCGCGTCGTCGAGAAATTCCAGCGATAATGGAGCCGGAGAGCAAATTAAAGATGGTTATTAAAGAGTTCTAGAATGAATAAAAATTGGAATTCATTTGCAATAAACTTATACTTATAATACTTATAAAAAGAAAAAATATTAATATTCTTATTATTTAATATTTTAATGGAAAGTATATTAATTTTATTTAATAATATACACTTAACATGTAGAATAAACTATGTAAAATTAAATTAAATCTAAAAAGTCTTCGAAACCACCGCAGCGAGGCACAGTTCCTAAGATGCCAAGATCGTTGGCCAAGGATCTAGGATCCCACTCTAGGATCACCGGTAGACTCGACAACCCTTTTCGATAATTCTTTGAAAAGAGCTCGTGCTTCCGGACCCCACGGTTATTTATTTTCTTATTTATTCAATTTTTCGTGTTTAACGTTTCGTCGACGATTTACGTGTTTCCAATGATATTTACTTATTAAAAAAAGAATGTAGCGTTGTATTGAAATGGACGAATTTATAACATCTACTAAATAACTTTTACTACCCTCCGAGTTTTTGCTAATTATTATTATTTACAGAAATTTTATTTGAAGATTACATTATAATTATTGTATAAGATTACAGAGTAGTTCATTCCGGATGAATAAAACTGTAAATGTTATTTCATCCCCTGGATGTGTAATCGCGTAAACTTTAAGTCAGACTTGCTGGTTCATACCTCTATCTATTTATAATAAACTTCTTAGGAGATTACATAGTTATGCATACTGGTACTAAATTTAAGTATACAGTCAATATTATACTCGTAGTTCAAGAAATAGCATTGGTATAAGTATTTACTCGGTCAATGATTTATTCCTGACGGACTGGTAGGTAGGAAATCGTTCAAAGAATTGACTTCATTAGAAGTATTTTTACCCAGGCAGTGTTTTTTACACTGCCGTGGCAGTTATAAATTTCTCCCTTACCCGGAGCAACTTTAAGTTGTAAGAAACGACTTCACAGTTAATTACTTTGTATCCAGTTAACGAAGTGCTAACTTATAATGTATGCAGGTCTCTTGTTCTCGATAAATTAACTTATAATGTCTTTTTTGCTCGCTTCGCACAATAATTTCCTACTCTTAACAATTCAATCGAGAAATGACCTAGTTTTTATAATAAGGTAAGTAGATTTTAGTTGGGTGAAAATCAACTATTTTCCATAATAATAGCATAATAGATAATAAGTGCACGTTCCCGTATAATACCAGTTTTTGATGATACTCAAATACTATGAGTACTAAAGGATTTACTTTCCAAAAGAACTACATCTTTGCGTAAAACGACATCACAGTTTTTGTATAGGGCATTTATGTTAAACATCTGTTTAAATTTACATTATCTTGAGTCCTACTTATGCTTGAAACGACGATATAAATCCATCGAATTTATTAATTTTTAAGAGATTTTTTGACAAATAGGTACTCCTCCTATTGCTTTCACAGGTATTATATATAAAAAAATAAAGAAGCTTTCAATAATATAGAACCTGGTTAGAGAGGTGAATCCATTAATATACGCCATACAAATGCTAGAGCCCAAATATCAGCCAAATTATTAGTTTTAGTGATTGTTGGTCAATATTTAGTAAGACAATGTATTCTATTACACATCTGCTCCGCACAACCTTCAACCATCTTATTAGTTGACCGCACACCCACACTTTAATACAAGTATACAAGTTTTAGTATATATTTGTATATATATATATATATATATATATATATATATACTAGCTGTTGCCCGCGACTTCGTCTGCGTTTGATTTTGTTTTTAAAGTATTCAGTATCGCTAAGCCTTAAATGAGCATAGTTGTATATATATATAACATGTGACTGTCAATTAATTATAGACAAATAATTTGCAATAAAATAAAATTGTGACTTTACTTAAAGATCTTAGCTATCCTATCTCTTAAGTTGGACCAGACTGCTCACGGTGTGCCAATTTAATTTAAAATCGGTTCAGTAGTTTAGGAGTCCATCGCGGACAAACATCGTGACAGGAGATTTATATATATTAAGATATATCTATATATCTATATATATATATTGTAGTATTATCTGTAGCGGTCAAATGGACGATCGAAATACTACAAATACGGGTGAAATATAAACAAGTACAAGTTACATAGTATTAAACAAGTAGCTTCAAGTTAGTGCGCTAAGATCTTTTAAAATACGCAACGCATTTTAATGCAGTTTTCAGCAATAGCTAGAGGGATTCGAGATAAAGTTTTATACGTAGTAACCATGCATATTACGGATGAGAAAAGCAAAGGAATTGAAAGAGTTGTATTGTGATGTCGTAACAATCATACTTTTCCGCTTACATTGCAAAAGCTGTTTCAACCTCGAATAGGTTAATTAAAGTAATGTACTACGGAGTATTAATACTCAGTAGTATTAATCACTCCAAACCGCGCAACATTAGTATGCAGCAAAACCGTACGCAGCCGGGGCGGGTAGATAGTTTATTATATTTCGATGAGTAGTATTTTAATAATTCCCACAGTAAATAAATTACATTGTTTTCACGTTATAAAACACTGCAATATTACCTTACTAAAGAGATAATAAAAATCAGCACTTGTCTCTTTTACATAAATAAAAGCGCCAACAAATTAGTACTCAGCTCGACAATGTTTAATGAGCGGCACAGCGCGACTTGTAATACTAGAGGCATTTCAGAAATTCTTGAAAATTTTCGCATTAAACTTATATACCTAACATCTAACATTATACCTAATGTTAAAATACCGTTACAAGCACTATGCATGCCCTAATTAGCACTTCCTCAATGTAGCAGTAATAACTTATCAGAATCGCTTTGTCGAACGTTAAGGTTGCCAGCAGGATCACCCGACGTAGTTGCAAGAGGCAATTAAAAAAAAAATATATAACACATTTAGGACCTGGTTAATTTCCAATGTAGCCTTCATTGGAAATTAACCTATCCTATATCCGACAGGTACCTACCAGATACCTTCCTTTACACGTTAAACTCTGGCGATATGCATTAATGCATTATTAGGATGGTAAATCTTGGCATAAAAAGCATAATTCGTATATTTTACTAAGCTTTACAATTTGGAATGAGACATATCAAATCGAGGCGTATTTGAGGTTGTCAATCAGCTGTTCAATTAGGAAAGTTCAAGGACAGTTGAACATTTTCCGATTGTTTTTATTCTGACATGCCAGATACGAATGGCGTTAAACCTATCTATCGTCTGAACTCTACTAATAACTAAGCTACAGATATTGTTTTTTTTTTAGCTGTATCTTTAATGGTAATTCAAATGATTACCAAAATTGTGACCTTTCGTCTTATCGCATCCTTTTGAAAACGACTACCAACTTGTGTTACAAACTGCAACGTCAGAAACATAACGTCTTGTTTAAATCACGAGACATACCAATGTCGATGAAAATCCTACACGATATTTTAATAGTCTTCCTAATCAATCTGCTGAAGCGGAGTTTCTTAGATTAAAGTGGATAGAACCACTTCGCCTGGTAATAAGATCAGATACAAAATATTGGGTTCATGATTCGATCGATTTGTAGACCACAAAATTTCATCAGTTAATTTCTACATGGAACCTTTCGTACGCGAAATCGCATTTCACATTTCGTTTGATTTGGCAACCAAAAATTTGACTTCAAAGTAAGCAACTATCAATCGCTTGTATTTTATGTATTTTTATTGTAGTGTGTTTATAAATTACTTACACAAACTGCTTTTTGTTTGACATACGAATAAAGGCTAATATATTTTTTGTAAACAGCAGTTCACCAAAAATATTTCACAGTGAATGCTGTAATCAATTAATCACAGTTGGTATGACCACGCGTCTCGACACGCCATTTTGAAAACATTTTAAAAACCTACCACAAAATAATTGTAGAGCTTTCCGGAAATCTCGGGGAACAATTTCTCTATCCCAAAGTATATTTATGCCTAACTTATATTCATATCTCTCATAACTAAAAGCACAAACAAATTAGAGCTTTATAAAATTGGATGAGCAGAACAGTCCCGGTTGTAATACAAGGGCTGTCACTCGCCTGTTCAATTGCCTGAGTTCAAGGAGAGTTGAACATTTTCTCATTGTTCCCTTCCTGTTTTAATTTGTCATACATTCGGCATTTCTCGTTTATGCGACGCTCAAAATAAGAGTGGGTTTTTATAATTAGAATTACGCCCGTGTCATCTTGACACCCTTGTTTATAGGGCTTTCATTTTATCATTATAATTATAAATTATAATTTAATAAGACCCTACGAAGACGAACCTAAGATTACGTGTCATAATATTATTTATACCGGTTAAGTTTGTTGTCCACCAATCCGCACTATGCCAGCGTGGTGGACTAAGGCCTAAACCCTTCTCATTGGTTGCTTCTTAAATATTTTCTAATGACAATGTGAGATGTGAGACAAGAAGAACACCCGGCAAAGTTTATTGTGGGCTTCTTCTTAGACCAGGGCGCGTTTGGAACCCTCGTAGCTTTAGTTTTAAGTTAACGATTGTAGTTATCGCCATCACTACTCACTGCTATGTACACATTTTGTATATAATCAACGCATCAAAAGTGCCATCTATGTGCCTATTTGAATGAAGAAATATTTGACTTTGACTTTGATTGTGGGAGGAGACCCTTTGGAATTAGCTCTCTTAACTTTAGTTTAAAGAAAGACGAATGCTCACCTAACAAAACTAAAGAAATGTATATTGTTAATATTTTATTCATGTACCAACATGAATAAAATATAAATACAAATAAATAAATATACTATAATAATACTCACATGACCATTTAGCCCCAAAGTAAGCGTTGCTTGTTCTATGCGTACTAAGATGTCTGATGAATATTTTTAGGAATATTATACATAAATATTTATAATATACAGATAAAATGAATGTGAAATGTTGAGTTTCTTGCCAGTTCCCACTCATGTCTCATTGTATAATGTATATAACAATTTTATATCAGGCTAAGTCATATACCATAAAATAACCAATAATAATAATTGTACACATACTGAAATAAACTGTGAACAGGAATAGTACGCTATCGTGTTCATAGTATGCTAACCACAAAAAAAAGCAGAAACAAAAACTCTACTATGTTATTATAATGAAATACTTACACAGTATACAACATAAAGTATGGGTACGATAAATAAAACGAATCTTAGTCTCATAGATAAATTTGATTATAAAAAATTTTTTACTTCGCCGATAAAGCCGGGTCATCCCATAAATTACAAGAGCACGAACGTCCCAATATAATTATGTTTTTAGTGTCGTCGAAATAACTTTAACCAAAAATATCCGGTCGTTAGTCGCCTCGTTCCCGGTTTAAAATTAGTCAACAGTTTGAAGTTAGTTAAAATTCTGCCGTATAAAGTTACTCGAATTATGCTACAGATTATTAAAATAATAGTTTGTAGTAAGTGAAGGGGGTTGTTTATTTTTTAACTTTTTTGGTTGAGTTCTTGACTTTCAGTAAATTTTGCGGAAGTGTTTGAAAATATAAATAGATATGTAATAAAAGTATTGTTTACATGATAAAAATGCTCTTTAGTATAAGTTATGACACTAAATTCAATTTTGTATGAGTCCGTTGCGATGGGTAACCAATATTAGATGTCTAACAACGACAGATACCTTTCCTTCGTGGTTGGAGAGAGCTTTACGTAAGACTCAAGTCACAATACCAAGTTCATTTTCTAACTCTGCAAACCCACGTTCGTAGCGTGATGAGTCTAAGCTTTACTCTGTGACAGAATATGCCCAATGATGAATGATGTTTTGATGATTATAACCGTAGATGTAATTTTAATTTTTACACATGCACAACATTTCAAAAGTTTAAAATAAAGCTTTTGTACTGAGTAGATCTTCCCAAATTTAGTTTAAGATTGGTACGTGACTAAGTTATGTCTAGACTAATATGACAAGTCAGCCATACCTATAATATTATAAATGCGTGCGTTTGTTGGTTTGGCGTTTTTGTCGCAACATGGCATGAGGTGATTATTGTATAGAGTTTGGTACCCTTATTTTTCCGAAAAAGATATCTGTACCGCAGCCCATTCGCGAACTTTGAAAATATGGTATTAAAATAATATATATAAAGACAGAAAACTACTGAGGTTATATTGAGTATGTCTTTTTCCTTCTTTCGAGCAACATTCTTTATATTTATAACTCGATGTACAGTAAGGTACATGCAGGCGAAGACGCGATAAAACTATAGTAAATTTCGCCTCAATACACGGTTCATCTCTATTATAGCTTTTCTACTAAATCACTTTCCAAGTAAAACGTATAATAAAACTCTCTCCGCCATTACAAGTTAAAGAAAGCTCTACACAAAGGGGATTTGTTTTTATTTTATCAATTAAAGTAGTATTGTCCAGTTCCACTTGCGTTGACAGAGTAATTTATTTCCCGGGAAGTATTTTATTTTCCGGGACAAAAAGTGGGCTGTTTAAATCCGGGTTGCAGACTATCTATCTAGATGGTTACTCTGATTTATTTATGTTATTTAAACGAAAGCATTTTTGCGTTCTGTTTGTGCCGCAGCGTTCCGAATGCTCAATTCGTTAGCGAAAACTCCCGGGCTAGGTTTTATACCTGTGATCATAAAAATTATCGTACGTATAATAAATATGTCATGTAATGCATAAGCTCTACAATCACGCTTTATCATCCGCACACCATTAACTTTGCACTGCTGGGCACATCTCTCATAGAGATGGTTTTAGAGCGGAGTCCCACCACACTGCTCCAATGCGGGTTGCTGGGCTTTAACGACTATTATTCGACTATATTTACGTTAGTGATAATAACCGGGACCGACGGCTTAACGTACTCTTCAAGGCACGGGGGTTGCCACATCGCCAAACTCCGATCTGGCACTGAAAATTCTTTAACAGAAAAAATACAAAACCTAACAACTGTTAGCCCGACCCCGGGTACGAACCCAGGACGCCATAATCCGTAGTTACACATGCTAACCGCTAGACCAACAAGGCAGTCAATTAAGCTTACTAAAGTGAACGCACACTGTAAATAACATCGGATAGCTTTCTTAGTGAAAAGTAAGATGGAGATCACGGGATATTATCGTGTTGCAATAATGGATCTAATTAGTAGAAGTTACTGTCCATTCCAATGCCCCGTGAGAGCTTATAATATTACCTGTGAATATGGGCGTTTGTATACTTTCTGATACACACGCATGCACAGATGTATGCCCGCTATATAAACGCACGTACTATATAAATGGGATTAGTTAATTTAAATCTGTGCTAACTTTTCTTTCCCGCCAACTGATCTTGTCAAACTCGCGTCACCGTCATATCCACTGTCTATTCTTTTCTTTGATTTTCTAGTAAAGGCCATTGTTCTTTTTTTAAAACACTATCAATGAGTATACAAACTATGGTTTGTTGATTTATTTCATATAGTCATCGGGTTTATCATAGACAAACTGGTGTAATTCCCTATTTTCTAATACACGCATATCAATATTTGGAAGAAAGGAATTATTTTTGGTGTATTTTTGTGTTAGAGCTCATCCGGGGAAGTACTAGCGCCATGCTTATTTCTACCGCCTATCAGCATTGCTATTCTAGTCTGGAGGGCGTAGTTTATGAACATAGAGCGATACTTTTTAGGAAGTGTTCCTTGCATCTTTACGAAGGTTTGCTGTTTATAAGCGATGGTTTTCTAGTTACGACGTGATCCGTCTGCTAAATTACTGTACCCTATATACAACCTAACTTAGACTACCTTATTTTACTAAAGCTTTGCCAAGCCGAGCTATAAAAACGGACTGTACCGTATGGAGGGTCCTTATCTATGATGGTATTGTACTAAGCCTTATCGCCATAGCGCGTATTAAAAGGAAAGAAATTAACTTTTATATAGTTCCGTTACATAAGATTAGACCTTCGTAACGAATAGATTAACAAAACTAACGTAACCGTGAACAATGGGTCGCGTACAGACGATTTGGACGATCATTGCCAGGTCCATTTAAGCATAGCAATAAAGGCAATGAAGCGTGGTCCAAGATAAGCCTTTGTATTGCCGAAAGATTATAGAGAAGTTATAAAATATTCCGTAGCGAAGCGTGTTCGTGACAAAGACAAGGTAAAGGCTATGATTACCTTTTTTTGATAACTTGACAGGTGTTTGATTGGTATTGGTATTGTATTATAGTTTAATCATCGTTATCATCCTCAGCATATTAGTATCCTACAGCAGGGCATATAGGTTTCGTCATACATAGGAGAGAGGAATTAAGATCCTCTAGTTGGTTCCAATACAAATCACAAGTCATGTTAGTGATTGCCCTTTAAACCACAGTTGAGCGTGTTGGTCAAAGCTATTAGAGCTTCGTTGCCTGGTAGGGATAGCTTGTTAGCAATAAAGCCGCCTATGGTACCTGTCTAAAATTTGTTCATTTTAATTCTTGTTGAACGATTTTTCTATGTTATATTTTCGTGTACAATTGAATATTATTACACATATAAGAATACAAAAGGCGGCCTTATCGCTTAGTAGCGATCTCTGCCAGGCAACCTGGTGGTACAGAATAAAAATACATAAGAATAACTTAATACTAATACATAAACTAATATACACAAATGCATCTAACTGATAGAACCTAATAGATATTAAAAAAAACAATAAAGTATACTTTCATTTCATTTCCCACCCATTAGAAAGGGGGGAAGTTCAACTGCTTATAACGAGGTCTAGAGGTAAAGAATTTAATATTTGCTAAGTAATATTCGGCTTGCGATTCAAGAAATGCTTGGAGCCTCGGAGTCGATAAAGGGTATTTTACCAGTGAAAATGACCATTAAAGCCCGCCAATCTGGATTGGAACAGGGCAGTGGGTCTCAGCAGTGAGATATTAATAGGTTGAGGATGGTGATAAATGATTAATAAATTCTTAGTACCACCCTAGAGTTTTTTTTAACCCTTCCTTCCTTGTTAATCATCAACGCTAGTCAAGTTTATTATCTTTAATAATAAGTGAGGACATAGCTCAACGAGTCGCGAAACTAAGGCGGGGCACGAAGCTCGGAGAACCGATGAACGGTGGGGTCCCAAGGTGCTGGATTGGCAACCCCGCACACAGTGGCGTGCATAGAGGGTATGCATAGGGTGTGCAGATTATACAAAATGAAGAAAATCTCCCTCTATGCACGCCACTGCTCGCACAACGTTTGTAGAATCAGGTATAGGTAGTCGGATTACATCAAACGAGTCGCAGGGAGCTTCTGGATTCAAGCAGCGCAAACCTACCTAAGGAATTTGGAACTACATTTAAAGTACTTATTTGTCGCAGTAGATGTCCATTGGTTGTCATGATGATGATAATGATGTGATCATAATAGTAACAGCCAGTCAATAAAAATTGGTATAGGTGGTTCGACTACATCAAACGAGTCGCAGGAGCTTCTGGATTCAAGCGGCGCAAACCTACCTAAGGAATTTGGAACTACAATTAAAGTACTTATGTGTCTCAGTAGATGTCCATTGGTTGACATGATGATTATGTGATAGTAATAGTAACAGCCGGTCAACAAAAATAGGTAGTTCCGATGTACCGTGATGTGATATGTGCCGATGATGATACGAATTTAATACAGAGTCAGCCATGCCGTTGATTAATTATTAATTACGAACATAATTAAAAGCGCAGAGCTATTGGCAATTATACGAACAAAGGTTCCCCGATTTTATAAATAATCCAAATTTATTAAAGCAATTCAGACAATTAGAACGCAAAATATATCGGTAAAAATATACCGATGTTTATGTTACTGATAACTCGAAGGAAGAAGGTGCTAGATCTTTTTAAATAGCAATCTGGTATTATATTGAACCTCAATCAATTTGCTCTTGCAAGTAACTAGCTAGAAGCCGAAGCCTGCAGATTGTTTTTTTTTTTTTTTTTGGCGTAGCAGTTTTATGGCTAGCTCCAACTCTTGGAGTTATGTGGGACTCCGCCCTCTAAACGGGGTAAACCCAAGCTAAAAACCACCACGGCATGTCTTTCTAAAACGCCCGGGGCAAATCTAAGTCAGTCGATACAAATAAATAAATTTGTAATTTAGTATAAGCAAATAACTGACTTTTATTGCATGCTCTATTTAAACGATTGCTTATCACAATTACGTTATAAGTTAATTCTTCTATGTCAATCATTGGAACTTTTTAAGGATTTTACCCGGAGGATTGTATAATATGTGACAAGCTAATTTTAACTCGTGAAATCTACACATTCGCGGTTTATTTTAAGATTTGAAGACTAGAGGATTAAAGTTCGAACGGGAAAATTAACCCATCAGTGAAAGTAAGCCGATAAGTCAGTTATAAGGTTTCTCGCCTCAGTCAGCGCTGCTCTCATCTTATCAATAAAATAGAAAAATGTCGTTGTATCGTGAAATATTAATTTGGAAAAAGAGCAACTGCCGAGTTACTTGCCGACCATCTGCCTTCTAAACTGGTGTTAGTGACTCTACCACTACAAACCAACAGACTTGTCATTTCAAAAGTTCTGATAAAATCGGCCTACTTAAATGAACTAATTTAGTTATCTTATTAATTTTAAAATTCGTAAATCAAAGCCGAGCGAAAAGGAGATGGGAATCGCATCTCCATCCACAAGATGGGAATCGCACTAAAGTCTTACTACTTAAATGCCACAACGTAATATAAAATGAAACACTTCACCTTACTCAGCCACATAAAAAAGCAGTTTTGATTAGCACAATGAAAAGCGGAAAAATAAAGTCGCCCGAAACTAATCTAGCCACACGGCGAACTTCGAAATGGTGCGCGTTTTTAATCAGACATTCCAAAATACTTTTTTAATGCCGCCTCCGAGCGGAATGGCTCCTCTTAATTTTTTTCCCCCGACTGAATTTATGGTCCTTTATTCGCTTGGGTCTACCAGGTAACCGATGTTATTAAAAAATAAAAAGTGTATTACTGTTTTATATCTATTGGATTTGTAAATATTTAAAACATCAACGTCCTAAGCTTATTCACGTCTCTCGTCAAAAATGGGATAAGAGCTTTGAAGCTGCATCCTTCCCTGCAATGCAAGGGAGCCAAGGTATGCTGCGCGTTGTTCTGCTACTCCTCTACATTGGAGCAGTACGTGAGTCGGTTTTTTCATCTGCCTCCATGCATGCCCTGCACTGAGGACTGTCGGTTATACCTAAAATGAAAAGGTATTTGTTTAGTGAGCAATGCCTCATGTGCCTATAATTACACTGGCAGCCACGCCTCTCCAACCGATTGCAACAATGCTTGTTTGCCGCAGAAATAGGCAAGTTCCAGTGAGCCCTAAAACAATTTAACGGGTAAATAATGTATGGTAATTTACTTTTAATGTTTTTACCCGAACTAGGAATTGAATACATACGTTGGGTCGGAATTATAAAATAATAAATAAATATAGAGCAATCCGACAATACACATCGCCATCTCAAAACGCGCATCATAGTAAGCGTAGCTAGCGTACTAAGACACTAAGATAACTATTTAGGAATAATTTAAATAAATACTTCTTATAAACAGATAAACATCTAGACACCGAAAAATATTTATGTTTGTCACACACATATCTTCCAGTTGTGGGAATCGAACTGGAAGATATGTGTGTGACAAACCCTTAGACTCAGAAAGCAAGGTCACAGCCAACTGCGCCAATCAGCCGTCTTAAATCTAAAATTGTACATGCTAAGTACAGCTCAACGAGGCAATTTATGTCAAATACTATCGGTATTGAACTATATATAATACATATATAATAGTTCTAGCGTTAGGGTACTCCATTATTCCATATATGCCGTGTCACCGCACGCTTACTACGGTCTCTCGGATCCCAAAATGCTATTATGATCTAAGTACCACTTACATAAGTTCCTATTATTATACTGTTAATTATGCTTGTCATTTTGTTTTGTTAACCTTCGAAAAGTTGGCAAAGTAAATGGACATTTTAGATTCACGAGACTTTAGTTGCTTTGTTGTTGGGAACATCGACATGAAAATGATAACAATCACAATGAAGGTAGGTTTAAAAACCTGATCTGACTTCCATGTTTCATTTAACGGCATAAGGTTGCGAAGATTATTCTTATTTTATGCGATGCGATTAGAATAAATTAATACATACTCGTAAACAAATACAAATGAAAATCTATCAATAATTCGTACCTGTTTATCAGCGTACGGTGTACACTCAATATGTTACCTAATAAATAATTAATGGAGCTTGAACGATTGATATGCAATATCAGAACAAATAAATCAAACCAAGTTAAATTATTGCCAATGTTTGAATTTTCACTGTCAATCCAATTAATACGCTCATCATATTTAATTAACATTTTGGCGGACTCCATTAGAGTAAACGATAATATTATTCAAATACTGACCAGTGGCTATCCCTATCGCCGATTGTGAGTATTTTAATAAATAATTTTGTGCCACATCTAAAGACGGTTGTATTGATTTGCGTATTATTAAAGTCAAAGATACGGCAGCGGTTGTGTTTATAATAACCGAAAACCAAAAACTTATGACTAGTATTCGAGATGAAAAAAACATAATCCTCCGCTTTTTTACAAGTATTGACGTTCTAGAAGATTAGTTTCCTTAATTCTAAATTCAATCAGACGTGGGTTTCATCCACTCTCATAGGCGTACGGAATACCAGCCCAACAAAACGAACTACCCCAAAATAATCCGAGATTCATGCTTCATAGAAGGCGCCCTAACGTGCTGATCATGGGACATTTATAGCAATCAGCAAAGCGTCTAGAAAACAAATTAATGGAAATACTAACATTTTTTGCCAAAGAAATGGGGGCAGTAGGTACTCCCTCTTTGCGCTGCGAAGTTTTGCTATTTCTGGCGATGCTTTTCTTGTACTGTCACGTGGGCCATCTGAACTAAAACACCCCCGATGACAACGTTCAATGTAACCAATATAGTGGTTATGAGCTAATCTAATTATGAAGAGTGCTAACCTGGATCGGGTAGAATTCTTTATCGATTAAAAGTTGGCGCCAACTTATTTGAGGATAACCCGATAATAGTTAGATCAAACGCTTTAACCTAGAAGAGGTAAGATAGTTTGTTGACCCATACCTTAATCAGTATTAAATCAATTTCAACGCGGATTCGTACCGTACCGTGCTCCTTTACGGTGTGTCTTGGCCGATAGAGTGGTTCACTTGGGCCCTAATACTGTATCGTAACGTAATGATGTGTGAAAATTGTTGTCACGGAATGCAATTACGGCGCAGTTTTAAGTACCTATACCATATAATTACCTATATATATATGCCTAACTATTAAGGCATATATATATAGATAGGTAAGACTTTCTAAAACCATGTTGACGCACGAGATTATCATTAATGGCCAACGCGGCGGTTAAATGTTGCCCCACTGTAAAAAATCAGATGAAACCTGAATATTTTATCAAGCTAATGTAATATAACACAGATTCAGAGTCAATGCTGCCATCATTTTAAAACAGATATCTCGAATAAAAAAGGTAAGTATTTCAAAGAATTAGATACGTCAAACATAAGTAATACACAGATTAAATACTCGGCGACAAATCTGAATAATGCTTAAACAAACGTTGTATAGAGCAAATTAATGACAAGTTTGAGATATTGTTATGTCGAGTATGAACGTTGGTGATAATTTGTTTGCGAGCGGTGGCACGCGAGTCGCGACGTTCAATGTTTGCGCCATACCATAATATTTATACTACTGGATCAACTCCAGGATTTACTGTAACTCCCTAGTTCGGAGATGTCATTAGGATAAATCACCGTCACTTTAGTATACCTATTTCTTATGTCATGCAATATTTAAGGGAAAATGTGCTCCTATTCGGCGTGATTGTGTCATAAAGTAACTATTTGAATAAGTCGTAAGTCGTAACGTAAGGTATATCTCTTCTATTTCAGGGTCTCATATATTTCGTCTAGATCATGCAATATTTAAATGTTATGATGCATTCAGCACATATGCATTGGGATTTCGGTAGGGCGATCGATTTCGATCCTCACACACAATCCTAACTTTTTTGAGTTCAGTGCTATTTGTGCAATTAATTAATAAATAAATATAATACGACAATACACACATCGCCTTTAGCACCAAAGTAAGCGTAGCTTGTGTTATGGGAACTAAGATGGCTGATCAATATTTTTATGAATAACATACATAAATACTTATAATATACTACTTACTTAATATACATAAATACTTATAATGTATAATATACACTCCCAGACACTGAAAAACATTAATGTTCATCACACAAACATGTTCCAGTTGTGGGAATCGAACCCACGGCGTTAGACCCAGAAAGCAGGGTCGCTGCCCACTGCGCCAATCGGCCGTCAAATGTTCGCTGCCCACTGCGACAATCGGTCGTCATGTTTTAATGTTGGAAGAGAACATCTTGAGTAAACCTGCATACCTGAGAGTTCTTCGTAAATATGATCTCAAAGGCGTGTAAGTCTCCGTGTACTAATCCGCAATTAGCGTGGTGGACTACGGCCTAAACCCTTCTTATTCTGAGAGGAGACTCTTGCCCTATAGTGATGGGTTGATGATGAAGACGCTTATGACTATAAGGGACATGCTGACTGTAAAAAAATACGAAATTTTAAAACTTACAACGGAATTTTGACCACAGAGCGTAAATCCATATTCTAAGGAATAGATTATTAGTAAAAATTACGTGTCAGATTAATAACGTCTTGCGTTTTAATCGGTTATACGTTGATTGAAATAATCTTTAATCTATAGGTATACCTTTAATTAATTAAGAATAATTTAATATGGTAAGTTAAAATTATATACAAATAAAATGAATCTCGATAATTGCCACGTTGAACTTGTATTAAGTTTAAGCGAACAAATACTGAGTAAATACCAGCTCCGGTAGACATCAAAGGATGAAAATAAAATTCAGAGCGAACGTTAACTTTGTTGAGACACATCTGCTTCCAATAAATTAGATACGAGTAAATAAAGTGTGTCGCTGTTATCCATCATAAAGCCCAAGAGTTATTTTTCTTTTCGTTTGTCCCTATTTATACTCATAGATATGAAATTATATTTGTTTTAAAATTCAGAGTGATTCAACGAATTATGGCTTTATATTTAGCTCTAATTTGAATCTTGGGATATATTCCTTAGGACCAACATCGTTACTGTCAAACAATAACAAGATAAAAGAGGAATTTTATAAAAACGTAAGAACAAAAAAACTTTAGTAACGTGCACAAGTTGCTCTAAACCTTAAAACTTACATGTGTAAGACAATAAGTCAAAATAACACGAGAACAAAAAATGCAAGGGTGAAAACAGCCGATAAATAAAAAATAAAAAACAAATATAGCTTACTGTCGATAAATGGCGTTCTTTAGATTAACCAGGCAATTTAAGTTTGAATTAAAAATACAGTTACGTTTAGAATTCTAAAAACATTAAGGCTTCTAAAAAGAATTACTCCAAAGACTTATTTATTATCTACGAGCTATTGGCCGAATTCTAATGCGCCTTAGTTGTGGTTGTTTAACTATAACGACTTAATTAATTTTCTACGAGCTGTTGGCCGACACCTCATGCGCGTTAGTTGTGGTTTATTTTTCGGGGTATTAAGTATCTCTCTCTAGGATGTTACTCCTACACGACATTTTTTAAAGGAACCCTACATTTTTTTGCTGTTAACTATTGAAAAACCCGTGGGAGCAGTCTTCGGATGCTTTTCCGGGATAAACCCGCTATATCCGTTTGTAGGATGCAAACTATCTCTGCGCAAAATTAAGTTAAAATCAGCGCAGTGAATGAAATAAATATATTATGTAATATCATCCACATTGACCCATAAATGGCCGCTGACTACATCATACAGTGCACGGTTACTTGAACGTTTATTTATGATTTATATCCGATGGCATACATGAATAACCAACCATCTTATTTTATACCTCATTACCTACACACTTTAGTAAAAGGCGTGATAACATTACAAATGTAGAGTCTATACCTTTGATCATTGTCATCCAACGCAGTTGTCACTCGACAGACATCCACAGCAAACGACCCCGAATCCTTCAGCAAGTTTATTTATGTCAGCGCTTCTGTTTTCATAGTTAGATAGTTAGTTGCAGTCATTATGCAAAGAGGATATAAACACTATTTCCGTGTGTTTCCTATATGTTTCTATCATCAAAAAAGTAATACTTTTTTGTATCATTACAAGTGAGCTCTTGACGGCAATCTAGCCTATTGGTAAGTGATAAAGCAGATAATGACAGCGCGTCATTAAAAAAAATTTAAATTATAACCTCTTATTGCTAATGCCAGGGATTGAACCTATGACCTTTCACGAGACCACGCCGCTCACCACTCCACTAGGGAGGTCGTTAAAAATCGACTAGAGTTTTAAAATATCTCTAGACATATGCCCAGAAATGGTTGTCCATTCATTGAGATGATAATAATAAAGTTAGATGACGTAAATTTAATAATTATATTATTTTGAATTATGAAATTATTATAAAGCAATATCTAACCGGCTTCTTTACTATCGCAATGATAGCTCTGCATTATTTCAGTTTCCAAGAACATTCTCTAAGACTATTTATTTTCTCTCTAACGTCTCTGCACTCAGGCGGAAAGCGTTACTTAAATAAATCTGTAGAGGGATGTTTAAAACGAAAATAGAGAGACTCGATTCGAAACTACATAAAGAAAAAGGAAGAATATCCATTATAAAGTAGTGTAAGTAAGTTAGTAGTTTTTTGATTTGCAGACAATGCTTGTTTTATACTTATTTCATAAGTCTAAAACAAGCATTGTGTGTTGATATTATATTGTACATGTGATAGGTTAACATCTCAATGAATGATTTTGTGGCACTGAATTTATTTTCCACCTGCTAGGCGCCCTAAATATTTGCAGGTGGCCCGAATGTGACCTAAAAGTTTTTAACTTATTACGCTTAAAAGCGCTCACCTGGTTTCAAAATGTTTAAACCGAAACAGTTTCGCGTAAGATTATACAACGTGTAAATAAAAACCGAAATAATACTTTAGAGGTACATTATTAACGGTCTCTGAAACTTATCTGTGAAACCGAAGCGCTAATAATTTTTCAGTAAACCGTTGCCATAGTTTTTACTGCAAATCCGATACCGCCATAACATCAAACGTAAAAGTAAAATCAAGTGACTCTTGTCACTTTATTAGGCAGTACCATAACTGGCATGTAGCATTGGTACTATACCAGTGTCGATCTTTCATCGATTTTACAGTTAGATGTTTAGGTTGTAAGAGGTGACGATAATCGAATAAATGCCCAGTCAAATAAATATGGCCTTTGGGCTTTATTAAGTGTAAATTAAGAACATAAGGAAATGTTTATCTTTGTTTACGTTTAACGTCACGTTAAAAGGAATTGATCCTTCGCTCCTTACATTTTTAGCCCGTCTTCTTTTCATAAACATTTCGTAAGCATGTGGAGTGAATTTATAGTGTAAGAGCAAAATCAACTAGGTTAGATGAAATATAAACGAGGCTCTTTTGCCTGCGGAGCATAACTGCCGATAAAAGATTTAACGGGTTCACGAACAAGACATCAAAAACGGCGCCAAACCGCTATGAGTACTTTAAATTTAGGTTAAGATTACTTCGCTATAAGTGCTTTCGTTGAAATAAAATGGTTTTAATTAAATACAAGCTCCGACAGCAATGTCCCTTTCAAGGTAATTAAAGTGTTCTAGGGTAATTTGAAAACGTTTTATTTTTGTGTGCACAGATAATTTAGGTCAAATAGAGATAACGGATGAAAATGAATTCAAAAGTATAACCTAATTTATGTTAAAAGAAAAATTATAAGTTTAATTTATTAAAATCAAATATAATCACAGCTTTACGTAATAGATTTACCGAAAATTTGTAACGAGAACTCTGGTTATTGTGTAAATAGATTAAATAACATATATAACTATCAATTAAATTATTTTATAGCACAACATATATAGAGTTAGAGAGGACTGGGTCTCCATGCAATTGACTCAGATATCAGGTTTATGGATAGTCTTAGATAATTGTGTTTTGTTCACAAATCTTATATATATATTTCTTGTGTGCGAGTGTATGCCACTGAACTCCTCCTAGACGGCTTGACCGATTTGAATGAATTTTTTGGTATACGTTTGGGTGCGTGTGCGTGTGGGTCATCTCCAAGCGGCCAATAGGCCGGTCGGGGGTACGGGCCTCGAGGCAACGCCTCCTTACCGGGGTCATATTCGCGGTATTTGTTGTTTTAGCCCCTGTCTAGGGGCTAGGGCCCGCCATCATTGGCTTTGGGCCTGTTGGTTTGTCGTGTCCGTGAAATGTCAGCGTCACTGTCAGCGAAGTCGTCGTCGGCGCGCGCGGGGATACCGATACGTTTGGGTGGCACCGTGGATGGTTTAGATTCACAAATTAGCCCGACAGATGGCGCTGGAGTCCTTTAGTCCTATGTAAAAAGATTCGAAATTATAAGAATTAGGTACAATTATTGTTTACACGGTAGACCGTTATCTTCAGGCTGAGGATGAGGATAACTTACTCTTTTTACCCTGCTACTAGAAAAATGTCTCTAAAATCATCTTAAGACATAGGGCTTCAAAGCTGTAGCTCTCCAGACCTCAACGCTGCTCTAGTTGGTGGAATTTAACGATTATTATATATTTTAACTCATATAGTAAATAAGACCCACGGCCTCCCAGATCCCGAAATGTGCGTTTTTACGTACATTTTCTCTTATTTACAAGTGCCGGCAGTATCTGAGGATTTTAAATGCTCTCCAAGAAAAGCGCAATGCCCAAAATTTATGGCCCGACCTGGAAATCAAACCCAGTATTCAATTTCAAACATGCTAACTACTAGACAAACTAGGAATCGTACATAATCTTAGTGCGTCTATGTGCGATAGTCATTTGTCGCTGGATTTTCGTTCCTTATCTAAATAAATAACACGAGCGTCTTAAGCCACCTCACCTTAAGGGCTTGTTTAAAAACGTCATCGAAAAAACGAATATAACGCAGTAAAACACAAAGAGTGCTCCGAAAAAAAGAAATAAATTCGAATTTTCCTTTCTATTGCATAAATCTGAAAGGAGTCTCTAATTGAATATTCTCTTTACGTAATGCCATCTTATTTCACCCTTTTAAAATAAAATATAGGCTGAAAGCGGAGCATGTAAATTTTATCGTGTCTGGGAAGCCCGACGGGACTGTGATTTTTTTTCCTTAGGCAAGGTAAAGAGGGAAACTGGGCTCGCATTTTCCTCTACGAGTTTCTAGTTCCCCCTATTGTGGAAATACTTTTTGAGTTACGGAGCGAGTTATAA
Organism: Pararge aegeria; assembly: GCF_905163445.1. NCBI lineage: Eukaryota > Metazoa > Arthropoda > Insecta > Lepidoptera > Nymphalidae > Pararge > Pararge aegeria. Next base: position 9,439,401 of record NC_053193.1, read on the forward strand.
AAGAATGACGTATTGTGTGGTCAAAAACTAACAAATCATTGCGAACTGTATCCAAGGATTATTTTGTTCTTTGACCAAGCAAAACGACCTTAAGAAACAAACTAAACAACAAAACCACTTCTATAAAAGCTTTTAACAACTTAGTTTTCTGTACTCAATACACAATACAAATCTTCATTTGTAAAATATAACATCGTAGCTGAGTTTGGTATCTCCTGATCAATCCGTTAAGTTATTCCAATACACTCGTTGGTAACTAGCTATTCAATCTCTAAAAAAACAATTTCACGCTTTTTGCTTAACGTATTGCGTGATTGCTTCTTGATTATTTAAGTTGCTATACCGGCATTTACATTTTATTACCAAGCAAGCTTACTCGTAGCTAGTGTTGCCCAAATTCAGTCTTGGTCTTGCAGTCTTGGTCTTGTTCTTGCGTTTTTGCAAGACCAAGACCAAGAACAAGACCGCGTATTTTTAGCAAGACCAAGACCAAGACTGACCGTGCAAGACTTGAGCAAGAACAAGACATAGCCTGCAAGACTCTTGCGTCTTGCAGCTAGGACTTAGCGCTATTTCACGGAGTAGTTAGGTGTAACAGTTCGGTGTATAGGTAGGTAGGTACGCTTAGGAATTCTATGAGACGCAAAAAACTATATCAAAGAATATGAAAAACTGGACCTATGCGCATTACGACTAATACCATAAACATAGCGAATAAAAAAATATCTATTAAAATCAAACTGAGTGCATGCATAGTTATGTTTTAACCATCGGCACTTTGATAATGCGGCATCAAAGGTTTTGTACTTACTTCTCAAAGAAATTTGCCGCTTTTCGGAAGTACATGGTTATGATACACGCGCCGGCGGCTTCTTTTGAAATCTAAAACAATCGTTGCCGCCGCGCCGAAATCATAACATTTGACACTATTCATGCAAAATAATTTCGAATTTTAAGAGTACCTACAGGTGTTCCAAAGAATAAATAAGTTTCAGATTGGTGATTTTAGATTGGTGGAGGACGCATGAGACAGAGTATCCGATTTTATCGAAAATGGCCCGTGATTTTCTCTCAATACCTGACCACTTCAGTACCTGCTGAGAGGTTATTTTCTAAAGCATCATTAGTAATTAGAAAACATAGAAATAGGTTAAGTGATGAGTCAGCCAGATGGTTACTTTGTATTAATTCTTGGTCAAAAGAATTGATATAAAGTATCATAACCTAATGATAAAGCTGTTGATTTGTGTTGTATTTTATTTTTTATTCAAATAAATGATAAATCGTAAAACTCTTTTATTAAATTTCTTATAAGTTGAGGGTTCAATCTCTTTCTAGACAGATAAGTATTGTTCTTTAAAATACAGTCAAGTTATTGTAATTAATTTGTTTTTTTACATGTTTTAGCAAATGTAAGCTTATAAATCATAAATGTTTATTAAGAAACAGTTACTTCCATGGAAAACGACATATAGGTCAGTTGATTTTTCGAATTTCTTATCAAATCTTCAGTTATTTATTAATCTGCTTGATCTTTACTATGGCTATGTTAATTCAAGCTCACAATGTTCCAATTCTAATACGTTTTTCTAAGATTTAAAGTAAACTTTAATAAATAGTAATAGACTAATAGGTAATTGCAAGACTTGCAAGACTCTTGCTGCAAGACCAAGACCAAGACCAAGACTGGGAGCGCAAGACCAAGACCAAGACCAAGACCAGGTGTATTGGCGCAAGACCAAGACCAAGACTGGCTAAGTCTCGTCTTGTTCTTGCATTTGGGCAACACTACTCGTAGCATTTCTATTCAGTTAAGAGACAAGTTAAAGCATTTTATAACCACCTATCTATATAATATTATTAAAATTGACAATCTGTTGTTAAACAATAGCTTAAGGACGACTAAACCGATTTACCAGTTCTTTTTAATGCATTCCGAATAAGGTCAGAAAACGAAAATTTTAAAATATGGCCGGAAAGTTTAAAATACGGGAACTACTGAGTGCTTTATTCTACATGATTTTTTTAAATCACAAGTCCATAGACAAAATTCCTCAAGACAGAAACTTTAAGGTAAGCTAATGAGTGATAAAAATATAATTTATTATTACTATCAAAATTACATTTTTAACTAATTTATTTTTTTCTTGCTAATGTATTTTGCATATATGTTTTATGTTTAACTTTATTATATTATATATTATCTAGAATGTAGTTATCAGTGAGTATATATTAGTATTCTATATCTCTTGCCTGTCAAGCGATACGACCGTCCGTGACGCGACTTCAACATTTTCTAAGTTATGTGCGTTTTAAGCAATTAAAATACCACTTGTTTCAATGGAGAAGGTAACCTGCATGCCTATGAGTTCTCCATAATGTTCTCAAAGGCGTGTGGAGTCCACCAATCCGCACTAGGCCAGCTTGGTGGACTACGGCCTTAACCCCTTCTCATTGTGAGAGGAGACCCGTGCTCTGTAGTAGGCCGATAATGGTTTGATGCGATGATGATATAAAAATGGTAAACGCAAACATTACCCCCTATAGTAAAACTCATATTTTTATTTCTGAATAAAATTTATTAATAAGTGAATACAAGGCAGATGATATGAGTAAGTGGGTAGGTACAGGTATGAGGGTGCGTCAAAAGTGAAGGGTTAATGGTTTCAAAATAAAGACCCGTAAACTTAATGAAGATCATTTAGCAAAATAAACTGAATATTTTGCAAATTTCTGTATAAAAAAGACGTTTTACATTAGAACTCCGTAATGAAATCCGCAAGGCATAAATATAGATTATGGTAGAACCGCGGAGCTAGGTCGCCCGCTCTTGCCTTTCACTACGATAATATTACTAAACCGCTTTATAACCGCTGTACGGCGAATTTGAATTACGTTGCACTAAAACTAATTGTTTTTAATGTTTTCACAAGCTTTTATTTAACTTGCTTCGTAAAGCTAGTTTTTGACTTTTCACTAGTTTTTTTTTTTAGTCCATTACAAGGTAGTCCTTGACTGCAATCTCACCCAGATAAGTGATGATACAGTTTAAGATAATGGACTAACCTGTTTGGGTTAGGTTTGGCATATAGATTTATGCGCATGCCCCTAATCGATAACAACACGGCATCGTACTAGAACGCTAAATCGCTTAGCGGCACGTCCTTGCCACGGCCGAAGCCTAGGCCAGCGTAAATTCAGAAATTACATCCTAAATTTCCAACCGACAAAAAGAGTTTGTAAGGTGGGTAATTTGAAATAATGAATTTATAATTGTATAATTAACAAACTATAATATAGCTCTATCATTTAATAAAATGTTTATTTTTTAAATTTCTCTATTTAACAGTTTTTTTCGTCCGTCGCGTCGCTAGGTTGCAATCTATCTTTGTTCGAATGTTGAAGATTGGAGCAGCGGTTGAGCGGAACATGGATAACAAACAAACAAACACGCAAACATACTTTTCATATTTAAGTTATTAGTTAATAAGGTTGTTTGTATAATCATTTGTATGAATATCTCGCTACAGATCGTCCAAAAAGTCTCGTACCAAAATGGTATCGGCATTGTAGTTCCCATTATCAAAACAAACAAATTTTGTTCTAGGCTTTTCAAAATTTAGTTATAATTTATTTCATACAAATAAAATTAATAAATCATCATATGTAAGTTGACATTAGCCTGTGGCCTGTGGGAAACAAACCGCTGCGAGCGCACGTTCGCGAGTCGCGGTTCGCGAGCTGACCGATGTTACATCCTAGAGGAGTAACAAGTTGCGTTTTTATGTATAACATTGAATATTTAATATTCTACAAACTATCGAGTTAAACATATAGTCGTAGAACAAAAGTTGTTAGTTTTAATGTTAACAACTATATATTACTCTGCATATATATATATATATATATATATATGCATATATATATATATATATATATATATATATATATATATGTACCTCCCTTACTTGTAGTTAGTTTTTTACAAGTAAGGGAGGTATCGTATCAAATAGCGATTCCCCGCATGTTTCAAAATTAATAAACGTGTTAAAAACATAAATAAATAAATAAATATACTACGACAATACACACATCGCCATCTAGTCCCAATTTAAGCGTAGCTTGTATTATGGGTACTAAGGTGACTGATGAATATTTTTATGAATAATATACATAAATACTTAGAATATACATATAAACACCCAGACACTGAAATACATTCATGCTCATCACGCAAACATTTTCCAGTTGTAGGAATCGAACCCACGGCCTTGGACTCAGAAAGCAGGGTCGCTGCAAACTGCGCCAATCGGCCGTCACTATAATAGAAATTTTAATCTACTAAGAATAGTGTGGCAAACCTAATACAAATTTTAAAAAAAACCTTAGTTTTGACAAAAGAGTGCCAACAGATCGATAGTAATAAATGAAACCTTACTCGATTAAAGTGCAAACAGCGTATAAAACAAACAAAAGCATATTATGCAGATGCGTGCTTTCATTGCGGCTACCATTTCTCCATCCCATATTAAAATGAACAGAACAAAATCAACGAATGAAATCCGATCCGAGTATTTACACAATCAGGGATTAAAGTAAAAGCTAACCAATAAATGTAAGCTCATAACGTGTTATTCAATATGGGGCAGTGTGTGCCAACAGCGGACGGCTCCGAGACAGCTGCTACGCACGTATATATACGTATAGATTCTCATACATTATGAATGAATTGTTCAAGTGCGTGTCAAAACACGCGCAAAATTCTGTACTTATGCCAATAATTAAACGTACGTACCAACCAACGTTTAAGTAACAAACATTATAATGTTTCCTTCTGGATCGACGATGATTTTCGTGGATGTTTCCAATCGTTCATTATCCAACTTCATTTTTTTTTGTATGTCCTTAGCTTTTTTCCTTTAGAATAAACATTTAATCGAATTCAGCAGTCGTTTTTTTTACCTGAATAACTAAACAAAACAATTTTTTGGTTTGTACCTAGTGGAATAGAAGGCATTACTTACAATAAAGTCAGCCTTCATATGTTTTCAAAATCGTATGGTTATACACTAACACTAAAGACACAAAACTCTAAGGCTGATAGTTCTACGTAATTAAGATAATTAGTCAACGCAATCCAGACCACAATTCGCCAATAACAATAACCTTGTTGTAAGAACAATATTACCGAATTATGCTGTATCTTTCAGTCATTAATTAGGCAGGTTATTTAAGATAACGTATTAGCATGTAAATAAGGCCTTTAATGGTCAAACAAGTGTAAAAAAAACATATGAAAATGTTCTCGTTAGAACAATATCCGCGGTCTGTAATCACGATAATGTTTGCCTTCATAATGGATTCACACCGCACGCCGGAAACTGTATGCAGCTGATCCACACGATATGAAACTGTTTGTTTTGAACAGTCACCATTGTATAACTTTTATTATATGATGAACTTTTACATAAGACTCTTGATGGTAAGTAAAATGTAAATACATTATATCCGATCTATGATAGCCTATATCAGCAGATCAGAATACGGTTGTCACCAATACCCTTTTTCCCTTGGATGTCGTACGAGGCTACTTAGGGAATATAGTGCTACTAGCTCCATCTACTGCGATCGCAAACCCGTCTGCCCAGCGTGGTGATTTTGGGAAAACCCTTCCATTGGGACATGCCTTTAGAAGAAGAAGAAGAACCACTTTATTGCACGTATAACATACAGGAAAAGAAACAGTAAGGAGTATACAGTACACAATGCAGACAATCTTCAACAAACAGGCAATCTTTGTAGATAGGACTTACAGCTGGAGAACAGGATAGTGCCAAGAGTGTTAATAGATATACATAAATACCAAAATGCCTTTAGTACTGCAGTGGACTGTTAGAGATTTATTAAATCAACATTTACTCACACACATGCACACGTGCTGCCGCCCCGTGGAAGTAGTAAATACTTAATGCCGGAAAACTAAACTTTAACAGCAATATCAAGCTAGGCTTTATTAACTTAGTGTTAAGCCAATTTATGTAGACAAACATAATTCATGACTGAGGAAAAGAGAATCTTTTTTCTGAGGTCTTAACAAACAACGGCACCTTTTGCAAATCTTTGTATTTTGTTGTTTCAGTCTAGTTTATTAAGCAGTTGTTTATTTATTAATTAAAAAAAAAACCCCATGTTGAAACATTATTCGGACCAGCAGTTCCTGAGATTATCGCGTTCAAGTAAACAAACCAAAGTACAAACTCTTCAGTAATAATATATTTTAGACACATTGCAACATGCTGCGAGATGACTTTATATTAAAAAACTAGCTTTCTTACCCCAAATTAACAGTACACACATACAATAAGTTTTAACACTCAAAAATAATCCATCTATGAAAAACAAATCAACAATCGGCTAGATTTTGTAAAGGACTGCATATCGAATGCATTATTAATCGAAGCCAAGAAATTGTTCACAATCTAGTGTAATAAACTGTTGAAGATTACTATCGGAACATTAAAACAAGAAAATTGGGCGCTACAACAAAAATAATCAGATTTCCATTAACAAGACGGTAATTTTATACAGTGTTAAGCAATGAAGGTCGTTTCTAATGGTATGAGCAACAAATGTTGCATCCGTGTAACACCATTAGCAACCTATCATTTTTAGTGAGTAATCATTATCTATTGGTAAGATAAATAGATAGATAAATTCCTTACTGCACACAATTGAGAGACAAAACGATAAATATGGGAACTACAAAAAAAAATAGAATCAACGCCTCACGAGGTCGTGGTTCGGCTCAAACATTATCAGATACAAAATTTTCAGTCCCAGCCCGGAGTTAGAAAATTAGCTTTGTCCCACTGAACAGAACATACAGAAACCGTGTACACGACTAATATTGAAGCATCAAAAACCACTTTACTTACTTCATAGGATTTAGCAAATGACACTAATTAACTAGCAGCAGTTGACCTCTACTGCTCGAAACGTTTAACATAAAAATGGGAAAAAGTTTGTGAACTAGCAACATTCCGCGGGTGTGAATTAAGGGGCGTGTTCACTGTTTTTGCACGCAATTCACTGCATACAATGATCGCTGGATGAGGATTCTGTATTCTGTTCTTAATTCTTAAATAGCACGTTTAGACGTTGACTCCAGTTATTATCACTATCATGTGATAACAATCCTCAAAGTCCACCAACCAGCATTAAAGCACCGGCACTGTGATGGGTGTATGGTCTGAAACCATGCCCTGTGGGACATTAATAAGCTATTGTAACCTGCTGTGAAAGGTATGTAAGAAATGCGATACTATATTTTGCAAGAGATGGATACAAAATTTCGTAACATGTATGAATGTACAAGTGTGTACCTAATATTCGTACATTTTTTTATTGGATCATTAAACTTGCATAAATTAATGACGTTATCATGAGAATCACATATATAAAAGAGAATACAGGAGATTGAAACCTACTAAAAATGACCACAGCATGCTTAATTAAAATAATCTAAAAGGTATACAAAGTAAAGTGATAATTTAAAAGTAAAACGGAGTACATTCATTCTTTATTCGTACATAATTATGGCAGTTACAAAATTTTGTATTCATTAAAACTTTTACAAATTTACTGTACATACGAGTTGTTTGTTGGTTACATTTTTTGTCAGCACGAATACTGTAGCCTTCAAACAATTTTAAAACTACCCTTTTCTTCCCAAGTATCGGCCTAAAGGTAAGGGTAATCCATGTTATAGGGCAAAGACATGAGCAAAAATCTAAAATCTATGATAATATACATATTATGTAATTGATATACTTTGGGTTCTAAGCCGAGCCGAGAACCTTTTTTCTGAGAATAATGTTTCTAAGTAGTCCACCAATCCGCACAAGGATAGCTTGGTGGACTAAGGCCTTAACCCCTTCTCATTCCATTGTGTGTGGGAGGAGACCCGTGCCCTGTACTGGGTCGTTAATGGCTTTGTATGATGTTGATGATGAATGCTTCTGAAGAAAAAACTGTAGGAACTAAGTTTAAATAAAAAAACGCGGTGACAACCCTAACATACGCTGTGTTCATATTTAAGGTCAAATGGGGTCACGGATAACTATGGTAACCATGTGACCTTGTTTATGTTCTTGCTATTTTGCGCTGCTTCCGTTGAACCAAATTCACACGTGGTACGTATTTAAGTATAGTGAAAACAAAGAAAAATAGGACAGTCGGTTTTTTTTGTTTTTAAACTGTTCTGATAAGCATATCATGATTTTTTTACGAAGACTGCCTTCTTACTTGTAAGTTAAGAATATCTTGAATTATTTGCCCGATATAATCCAGGGCCATAAACATGATAACCACTGGACCAACCAGGCAATTTAATAGATTTCTAGGCAATTCCAAAAGGATAAGCCTCTCTTAAACATACTTAGCCGAGCAAAAACGAGCGCAGATGTATCAAAAGAATCCCCAAGCGCCAAGTTCCACCGTAATCAAGTGGTAAATAAAACCGCTACGACCTGCCAAAATAGTGCTACATTGTACAAAAGCCAAAACCTCAGTTCTTTTATTGCGGCCAAAGTGAATCAAAATGCGAGATATAAAACGTGTATCTGCAAGCTTAGGTAGGCACGAAGGAACCGCCTGCGAAAATTGGATCCCGCGGGATTTACCGAGACGCCTTACGCAAACTCACGGATTTGGTGCCCCAGCCGTTTACGTTGACGTGTAAAATATTCACTGGCCTCGTCGGCTATGTATACGATGCGTCTAGGATCGTTAGCCGAGAGAATATTTGCCATTTCGGCTGTAAACAAGCGTGTTACTGAATTACGGTGAGTGACACCACCTTTCATGATAACATAGGGTATTATGAACGCTATTTTACATGAATATAATGTTAAACTGATTTCAACCTACGATTTACCTGTGAACACAATTTTAGAGAAATTATTCAATTAATATTGTTGCGTATACCCAATGATATATTAGAATTTGAAACAAAATATTAAATTACAACTGTTTAAAAGTCTCTCTTCTACACTGATCGCGAGTTATTTACCGTTATCTACTGTTTTTCGTTGCGAAGTTATATCTCGGCGGAATTTAATAGATCTATTTGATTAATGCTATATGAAAATAAAATAAAAAATCTTTAAAATGAAATATTTCTGAAAAAGTCTGCGTTGCCATATGTAAAAAGAAACGTGTCGACTTGAGATCATTTACTTAACAAAGCTGGCTGAAAAAATGACATAAAATCATTTTTATTAATCCGAAATTTACCTGGCAAGTTATAATCTGCTTTTCGTACTTATAATTTTCTCATTGCATTTTGTAAAACGATGCGGTTATCCGTTAAACAATTTAATACTAAATAAATAATATATTAAGTTAAATAGTACCTACAAATCCGATTGTTGTTGTTATTATATGTCTTTGCCTTATTTAAAACAATATTTGTGCATAAATGTTGCTGGATTGAGAAATAAACCTTATTAAATAAATAAACATAAATAACAAACACATTTGTAAAGCAGCAAAGAAAAATAACGTTAAACTACCCATAATTATAGTACCGTATTATTAGCTATTGTGAAATACCAGTGGTGGGACGGGGCCGGTGGGACGGGGCCGGTGGGACTCTGAGTCCAGGAACTACCACACAAGTCGGAATTAAACAAAGATCGCCCGTGTTTATCGTTACCTGCCGACGATGAACAGTCTCTAGGGAAAACTATGAGGAGAATAGGAGATATAGCGATTTCTGCGTTATTAACAGCCAGAATTTTACTAAATTAATTCCTAATACCCTCTCTTTTTTTTATACTTGATAGACTTTCGCTTGATGCGGTCTAAGTTGGAACGCGCTTGCCTAGAAAATGCCTATTCACTCTTGCCTTACTCTTATTAGGTTTCTCCGAATAGTAAATTAAGAGGTTCGCCTACATTTGTGGGCATTTTGATCGTGACCACGCAAACTGGGCGTTTTATCTTTTTTCATTCATTACATGCTGAAGTGTGTTAAGAGTGATCCCGAATTAAATAATTGCGTTAGTTATATTAATATCATGATATCTCGTAGTTATCTTTAACATAATTTAATAACTTATCAATTGAATGATAAATTATTGAATATTATATATATTTACGATCTTTTAATAGTAACTAATTATTCTAAGAAGCGTGAAATTGAATATTTATTTTTACTTACACTAATCAGAATCCTAAGACTGAAATCGTGTTAATCGTAATAATCTTATAAATATATAATAATTATTAAAGGTCAAACTTAATTCATACATAGGATACAAAAGGCGGCCTTATCGCCAAGTAGCGATCTCTTGGAGGCAACCGTAGGATTAGGAAAACCAAGATAAGCCCTTTGGTGGTGTTGGTATTATTATTAGATACATATTTACGAATAATTACACACTATTACCTACTTATCTAGATAACACGCATAAAATAATAATAATAATAATAATGAATATAAAAAATAATAAACTAATATATATTATAAAATGCTATACATACTTAAATATGAGTAAGATTAAATCACATGTCGTCTTTATTGCTAAAGATTTAACACCATGTTTGAATACGTCAAGTTACCTTGACTGTATGACTCGTATACTTACTTATTGGCCGCGTGACAACAGGACATTTTTTTACAATATTATTTATTTTCTTTTGGCATCATTGACATCTAAAATCAGTCTAAAGAGTAGAACAAAATTTTTCGTAACGAAAAATCTAAACGAAACTAACGAAAGATATAGTTTTATAATACAAATAAATAAATAAAAGATTGCGAAGATGAAGAAGAGTGATATACACACCTGGCGCTATCACTTCCATCCAATACTAACGTCTTTATAATCAAAACTGACGCTTACTTTCATCTTTCGACGTTAGAGGGTAGACGTTAATTCGAAAGACAAGACGTTTCATGGTTACACCGGGCTATATAATATCCGTTTAAAAACAAATATGTACAGTCTCAGTTACTAATTATTCAGAACTTAAACAATGAGTATCCGAAAAGTTTTACAAGAACTTGGATGATATAACGTATCTTATTCCCAAGTTACAGTTGTCTTTATGTTATTATGCTGGCGAAATGGAAAACTTTTGTAGTCGCCCGGCTCTAGTATTTCATAACATAGTTTTCACATGGAAGGACTTTCTCTGCATATTACACTCCGAGTCAGGATCGATATCAACCACTTTACATAGGGTATCGAGTATGTTTGCGTCACAAGCGATCAGGCCCTTAATATGATACCACACAACTCGAAAGCATCGATATCGAGTTCGATGCTCGATATCATTTCAAATTAAGTTTCATCAATAGTCTATAACAGTCAACTGCTGGACTAAAGGATTTGCCCATAATCACCAAGCTACGCAATAGATGGTAGTACCCAGAAGCACAGAGGACGCTGCAGCCCGTTCTCCGTTATATCCCCTTAATCGTCTCGTACGACACCCGGCAGATACCAAAAGAAAAAATTAATTTAAAAAAAATTCATATCTTCCTTGTTATAAACATCTTATGTTTTCTTTTTTTCGGAGATAGCAGAACTTTTGACGAAGTTACAAGATATTATATTACCAACGTTGTACTGTAGATAAAGTTACTCGTTCTGTTTTTGAAAAAACACGGTGAGACGCAAGGTCGTATCGGCACCCTTCCATCCTTATTGCCGGAATCCACATGTGTATAGAATATATAAATTCTTTATTACGTTGAAGATGACTCTGGGTTTTCTCTTATATTGGAGTAGTTACATTATTAAGTTATTTTAACATATATATTGTAAGTAAGTACGAATCATACACTTGTTTTGAACTGAATTCAATCGTACATATGGAATATGAAATTTGTATTACGGATTTATATGTGTTAAGAGCTATGATCATTAGCCCCTTTATATACTGGCTTAATAGTGTATCGGCAACCGAAAACCGTTTGCGAGGTATTCAAACTCGTACTAGAGCTACCGAACTCAGGTACATGAGAACGTAATTTGGTCAGAACCCCGCGGGGCACGCGTTTCGAATCCCTACGAAGTCCTGATTTGCTTTAATGACTGGATGCCGGATTTTCGTGGCATTACTTACTTACCTACTTTATACTGATTACTGCTGCAGGGTGAAATACACATAACGGACGCGATACTATTTGAAATAGTTTCATTGCGTGACTGTTTAAATTGTGAAAACTCTTGATATTAATCGTACCTCGAATAGTTTAAATACTTAACAATGAGTTCATCTACATAATCATTGTACCTCGCTGGCTATCACCGTAACAAAAAAATATGAAATACCAAAAATAACGCTGTGAGTGTAAACAAAAAATGTACACGAGATAAATACACAATAGGGCATCCGGTTATGTCAGTTCGCAACTCCATGTAAAGGAGTTATCTTCGCAGTCTAAATTCAGAGATAACGGCAAAGTTGAATTGAGTTGAACTGAAATGTATTTTATTATTTATTATTCACGCGATGAAAACTGGAAAGTGGGATAAAACCGTCAACTCGTACGTGACTGCGCTTCCCGGCCGCATCTCACTGTGGAGGCAGCTTTATGCTTTCATCTTATTGTGACGGCAAGTGCAACGTTTCACGTTGCGTAAGGCTTCTAGGCGCTTGCTTTGATACGATTTTACGCGATCGTGCGCTATGAATACCATAGTAATTTAAATGCAACAAATATACGCGACACAATTTCGTTTACCCAGTGACTTACATTTATGTTATTGACATGGGTGTTTCTTAGGATTCCTCCAGAGATGTCCGACAAGAGTATTTAATTAGTTTGCTTGGTAAAAAGCCTATATGTTCGCGCTTACCGTCCGAGCAAGCAATAATAGCGCTATAGGCGGAATATTTTATTTTAAAAGTGGACAAACAAATTATAAATAATATCGAAGTAGTTAAAAACTCAGCAGGCATTTTTTTTATTGCACTACAAGTTAGCCCTTGACTGCAATCTTACCTGGTGGTAAGTGATGATGCAGTCTAAAATGGTAGCGGGCCTACCTGTTAGCGAATATGGCAATTAAATTTTACCCATACCTTAATCGGTTTTTACGCGACTGGAACGCTAAATCGTTTAACTAGCCACGGCGGAAACATCCCCAGGCATAATACATTTATGTTTTTGTTTAGCGACTATAAAGTCATAATACACAAAACCGGACATTTACTGCTTAATTTTGTGTTCTGCATCTTTTATAGGTATGTAGGTATATAACTATTTACCTAATGTTGTCTCTTACATACGTTTAAGTTGTCTTATTATTAAACTTAAGTTTTGAACCAAAAAAATATTATTCGCAGGAAAATAAATAAATATAATACTACCACGATAAAAATATCGCCCAAATCAAGCCCAAAGTAAGCGTAGCTGGTGATATGGGTACTAAGACGACTGATGAATATGAGTAATATATACAAAAATACTTATGACATACAAATAAACACCCAGACTCTGAAAAACATTCATGTTCAACACACAAATATTTTACAGTTGGAATCGAACCCACAGCTTCGGACACAGAACGCAGGGTCGATACCCACTGCGCCAAGTTGTACTGCCACAACAAAATATAATGTAATTCTTTCGTCAATGCTTATTGCTCTATTTTCTCTATATACTTCATATACAAACAAAAAATTATATTTGTAATAGGATGTGTCCACACTTTCTCTATTTATCTATATCTACTTGGAAGTTTGTAATATAAATCTATGTCCATCATATATACACAAATGGTCGCACTAATGTTTATTGTAGTAATGTCGATAGTCCGTGCCTCATTTTCAGTATCTTTGAATATTTAGTATTTTATGTAAATGTAAACACAATTCCTATTTATGATTTTAACATACGTTCGTTTAAGTCAATACATATGTTTCCGTACTATTCAACTACTTATTAAAGGTTTAAAGACATTGATTCTCAAATGAAACAGTTTCACTTCATGAGAAATTAAAATTACCATAAAGAAGTGGTAATATATTATTATCTAGTTAGTGTGATACAAAACCAGCAGCTTTAACTAATAACAGCTTTTAGTAGTAAAATAACATAAAAGGTGGCGTGTTTATAAAAAATTTAAACAATGCCTTTTAGGCTTATTTTTAAATGATTAAAAAGATTTCTCACTAAAAATCTCTTTAGGTAAAGTATATTGTATAGTAGTAGTATTATAACTACGCTTATATAGATTACAGATCAAATCACGAAGGTAGGTACGTGTAACCAGTGGCGTGCACAGGGTTTTTGACCAGGGTATGCATAAAGTTTGAAAATGCCATAAAATGGAAAAATCCTTCGCATTTATGAGTTATACAAAAATTTTAGGGCAGGCAGAGCTTTTGTGCATGTATGAAGTGCACGCCACTGCGTGTAACACTATAACTTGTCCTTATTAATATTATAAATGCGAAAGTGTTTTTATTTGTATGTCCTTGCATTGCGTTCTAACTAAATCTCCAATCAACTTCATTTTTGGCAAGGGATCAGTCGAAAGGACGGAGAATACCTAACATAGGCTATTTATTTTTTATCCCAGAAAAACAGACGGTTCTCTCGGGATTTGTAACAAACAATAGTTTGTTGTATTTCATATTTATTAGTAAGGACTCTTTCTTTACAAAGATTATTACTCTACAAACTGCTGCATTTAAATAATGCCTAAACATTTTTCCACGTTACACCATACAACACTTCCCTTTAGCGGAGAAATTATTCGTAGAAACTGAAACCCATATATGTCTTACAAGTAATATATATATATTTGTAATTTGATTAAGGCATTAACATAAACGCAATCAAACGATTACTTGGTTTGTATTGAGCAAATTACATCATTATTAGCGGATATGAACGGGATATCTTATACGAAGATAAGTTTATACCTACTCGTAATTATATTGTAATGATTTCTTTAATTTATTTAAGCTGTTAATTATAATTTTTTATGCGGTGTATGTTTTGTAAATATTGTAATGTTTAAATAAGTTTAGATATTAGTTTTGATTTCATTGATCTAGTATGTAACTACTGTTTTTATTTTTTATTTTTTTAAAGATGTTTGACTTTAGAATTTTGTTTGATCATGCGTCAGGAGATGGCATGATGACGGACGGCCGAATGTTATGATTTCTTTAATTCCGTGATTATTTAGTTAATATTAATATGGTGTATTGACTTAAAACAGAAATAATTTTAGTATTTTTGGATAATTTTAGTCAAGTCAGTTGACCGTCAATACCGAGCATTCTTCCGATTGGTCAACGTGAATTGGCGGTGGGACTGCTGGGAAAGTCGTAAACGGGGTAAATGAGGGCATTCTAAGAGTGGCTTGGCGGAGGAAGGTTGTCCGATTAGAATAAGTGTTATAAGTAAATCTAGTAACACATAATAATGGAAATAATAAAGGAAAAACTTTGTTCGGAAGCTGGTTTATTTTCATCTTATCATATTAGTATGTAACTATAAAAGTGATCGAGAAATCTCTGGTGCAAATCGTTATGATATATTTATAGTGCAAGAGCACCTAGTCCTACACAATATAATATTGTGATCAGATTTTATTGAGATTGTTCCATTGGCTTATACAAATCTTGCCTGGTGGATTGCTGCCAAAAATGCTGGCTGCACATCCGCGTTGAAAAGCCAGGTAAATTTTCTGCAGTATTCCGCAATAACAAGAAAATATTTACAGCACAACACGAAATATCCTCTGGGATATGTACACATAAACAAACGTACAAATTATACGATATACCCCTGAGAAGCGGTGAGCTCGACTTCTCTTTCGGGAGGACGAGTTCGAATCCCAGCACCTCTATCTTTTCCAAGTTATGTTAAAGCAATTTAAATATCCCTTGGTCCAACGCTAAATTAGAGTCCACCAATCTGCATTGGACCAGCGTGGTGGACTACGGCCTTGACCCCCTCTCATTGTGGGAGGAGACCCGTGGCCTGTAGTGAGCCGTTAATGGGTCGATATGATGATGATGATGATATTTTAAACATCCTTTCATTTAGTTCCGAAGCTACGGTAGTAAATTATGCATAATTTGCAAAATATTCCATTCCATGTAACTACGATATAATCCCAGCACCTCTAACTTTTCCAAGTTATGTGCGTTTTAAGTAATTAAAATATCACTGGCTTCAACGGTAAAGGAAAATATCGTGAGGAAACCTGCCTGCTTGAGAGTTCTACATAATGTTCTCAAAGGTGTGTGGAGTCCACCAATCCACACTGGGCCAGCGTGGTGGACTACGGCTTTAACCCCTTCTCATTGTAGGAGGAGACCCGTGCTCTGTAGTGGGCCGGTAATGGGTTAATGTGATGATGATGAAGTACCGTACTAGTAGATTCCTAATTCTCTAGAACACATCAGCAACATTAAAATACTATAACTATATTTATCATTACAAATTTAACGAGCTTTTTGTCTCATTATGTAGTAATCCAAAGGTTTCATGTACTATGTACATCGGTTACATTACATATTATTTCCTCGTATAAACAATGCTTGATAACTTGTAACAGCTGTTAATGTTAATCTATAATAATTATTACGCACATGCGGCGTGAATAATTACAATATGCTAATGTCCTGTTAACTATAGGCCTAATAAGAAAACTCAGTCTCTTAACGGGAATTAGAGATAGCTATGCTTTGAGTATCTCTACGTGATTAAATAAGAAATAAGAGGTTCCCAAGAAGAATATGTACGTATATTCTATCAGTGATAAAGAAGCGGATACGTGGTCCATAACTGGCGTCATCTAATGAATAATTATTAAAAGTTGCCAGTGAGCTAGGGAGCGTGTTAGTTGGGTTCTATAAGAGGCTGAATGACAGCGAGGAGAGTCAAAATCACTGACATAATTCAAAGGGTATGCATGCTGAAACGGCCGTGGTTGGGCAGGAACAAAAACCAATTAAATGTCAGATTGTAATGAAAAGAACATAATATTTAATATTTTTCCATCGGTCATTTAATGTGCTTTTTTTTAGAGATACACTTAACCAAAACTAAAAACTACACCCGATTTTTTTACAATATAACTCGACTTAAAAATTTCTAGATAGATAGAACTACTCCTAAATTGATTGGACACACATCTCTCAAATAAACTGTTCCTAAGGGATGCTTTCAAAACTAAAACAAACGCGGATAAAGTAGCCGGCAACAGCTAGTAACCTAGATAATTTCATTGCATCAACTCAAATAATAATAGCAAAATGCAGTCTTATTAATAACTTCATATTTATTCATTACTCTGAGGTGGACGGTAAACTAGGTCATTACTTCTTGCACATGACTATTTTTCTAGCTGCCGCGTGAATGTGAATGATTAATCATTAAATTTCGTTTTCTTTATGAAATAAAATATTACTTACAAAGTGGTTTTAATTACCTAATAATTGAAATGCTATCTTTCTAATTTTAAAAACAAAAGTTATTTTTTATTCTATACATTAACTCTCAATAATTATGTATTATTATGCTCATAATCCGAACTATTATGCTCAAAAAGAGGCCATAGAAAGGTAGGCAGACCGCTTTCAAAATGCTTAGATGATCATAAACTGGATGCAAATTGCAAGTAGACAAAGATAGAGACCGGTGGTCATCTCTGGAGGAGGCCTTTAACCTCGCATGAGAGGGGCTCTTGCGAGAAGAAATATTATACCAGTATAAGTATACCAGTATATATAATATTATACCAGGACAATAATTATTAATCTCTTAATAAATGCAATTAAAAACTACTTTATATGTGAAAATCTATGTTTTGTAAGCAAGAATTAAAAGGCCTTTTTTATGCTCATAAAATAACAGTTTATGATAGTCATATATATACATAACTATATAATATACATAAATGCGTAAATTTAATTATGATTTAATGTATTTAGCACATCATAGCTCATTTCAGAGACTGATGTCTTTGAAATTCAAGGTCAAGGTTTTATATCTTAATACTACAAATATGCTACACTAGTAGGAGAGGGGGTGCTATGCTGGTGGAGTATTATAAAGTATTTTGGCGAATGAATATACATTTGTTTCACAATTGATACTATAAGAGAAATAGCTATAAAATGTTTTTATTTAAAACAATATCAACAGCTGTGTTTACATTTAAGATCAAGTAGTGTCACAACGCAATACAATTAAATTTTATGACCTAGATAATACTAAAACAATCATTACCAAACTCGCATACAAACGAGAACAATACGTTCGTGCTTAGCTCCATCGAATAAACCTATGTCAATAAGTAGAGAGAGTTTTTCAAATCAGGCCATGTGGTATTTATGCGCGGTAAACCACTACTTACGTTCGGTACTTTTACTTTGAACATCGCATCATCATGACAAAAAGTAATGTGATCCGACTAAACGAATTGCTTAACAAGTACCAAACTTTAGTACACATTGCAGACAGAAATATCAATATATTTTACTAGTGCAATCTCAAGTGCAATATACATTTTAGTAAACTAAACTGTACCTATACTTTTTTATCATTAAAAGAACACAATACAATAAAATCTGTTTATTGGCTACCAAAGAAATTTATAAAAGCTAACTGATTTACGAAGTAGTCATTAATACAAATGACTGACTGTATTTTATTTATTATGAATTGAGATAACATTATCAGCAAAATTTACCTCGACTCTCAATTTATTTACGTAGAGTTGGTACGAATTCTACGTTTTACAGAATAATATTTTAATAAAAACAAAATACTTTTTTTGTAACCTACCTCGACTATGTGCTTCCTGAAAACTACACGTAAAGTGGCCTTCAGTTTTTATTCTATATATTTCTAACTGCAACAAAATTAATCCATAGTTTGTATACAGATTTTCATAAATAATTCAACAATCCTACCGTGCAATTACATAATATCAATCATTACGAAATTCACTTTATATTCAACAAGTTAAAGAAATATAATCTAAAAAAATCTAAAAAAAAAATATTATATATTTATTTTATTAATTCTTATGTGTATGTTATATAGTATATGTATATATTTTTTTCTGTGTGTATGTTTCGTTGTTTGCACTGTCCCTCTTTCATGTTTTCTATTATTACTTTCACCAAGGGTTGTCTGTAAGAGATTGCTTTTGCAATAAGGCCGCCTTTGCACACAACTATATTTAACTTTTTTATTACAATTTTTTATTTTTTTTTATTTTACTTATTTTTTTTCTTTTCTTGAGTGTTTCTTGTATTGTTTTTAAGTTTGTGCAATAAAGTATTATAAATAAAATAATCCTTACCAAAGTTTACAAAGTAGTAAATGCGAAAGCTTGTTTTTTTGTTTTTCCATCTTTCACGCTCTAACCAATCAAATTTAATTTTGGCATAGAGATAGTTAAAAGGACTAGGACAGATGACATAGACTACTCTTTATCCCGAAAATAAACGGTTCCCACGGGTTTAATTAAATAAAAAAACGTAACGCGGACAAAGAACGTGGGCAACAGCTAGTTTTATATAATTTCTGGCTTCATTATCGGGCACTGTGAGCCAACTCTATCAATCTTACCATATCCTATAAGCATCTTTAACTTTACAATCAGAAATTGTATTATCGTCAGGTTTACACACGTCTATAATGAAAAGGACGATTCCGTTAATGAGAACTGAACATACTTATCAGGTTTGGCCAAAACATACTATATATATTTAGTCTACAGTAATAATTACTTAACAATAATTCACACTTACTGTTATATGTATTCCTCCCTCAAGTATCTTATTTAAATTAAAGCAAACACATATTACATTTCAGTTTGACGATGTCCTGTTTTAACTTCATTTTTTTTTTTTATAAAAGCTTCTGAGTAACGAAGAAAACTAAGTCAGACCGCTACATTACGACCTTTTAACGGCCTTCGGGCTCCGAGAAAATCTATGCTAACAACAACACTATTGTATTCAATGAAAACAGCGCTCTTTATTACGTCGAAGCTGGATTTTCTCTTACCGTTTTATTATGAAACTTGATACCGTACCTGCAACAAAGAATAACAAATATAAATAATGTTATGACACCGATTAACACAGACTTTGCAACTTTTGATTAAATGTATTTAACACAATATTATTTTATTCGAGTCATCTCGTTCAGCCAATGAATGGCTCTGCAATGTTGGGTAGATACCATGCTCCCAAACTTAGGTGAGAGGGGTTAAGACTGAGTCCAACCACGTTATTCAAATCTGAGTTGGTGGTCTATAGCGGTTTTAACACATGTTATTGTAATGAGAACCGAGCCTAAGGGATAAATGTGCTGTCCAAGGCACGATGGTGAACAATTCTATTGTCCTAACACCGGTATTGGTAAAAAGAATTTCTTGACAGAATAATCCAATGCTTATTTTGGGCTAACCTGGAAATCAAATTCAGGACCTCGTTATGCGAAGTCGAAAATGCAAACCACTAGACCGACGAAGCAGTTATACGAGTAAAAATAATAAAAGCCGAAAGTGTGAGGATATGGAATTGAATGATCGATATTATTATCATTGATCAATGTCATCAGAGTGATTGAATCACATGCATTCAGCATTACTTCGTTGACGTTATCAGTTTATCACGTTGGAATTATTTTGGAGCGAGTTTTACTTTAACAAATACATATGTATATAAGAATGAAATATTAAAAGACATAAAGTGTTTTTAGAACTTCTCGTAACATTTGTTTTTCTCGATAGGGTGTAACGCCTTAAGTTTTATTGCCTGCTACGCGAGGTGCTATGCTTAGTACAGGTTGAAAAACTATTTTTTTTTGTTATGATTACAATAAATTTACAACGATGAACTGAAATAATCTCAATTTAATCGAACAGTAACCGAATTACAAAGGAAATTATGATAAAGAGATATATTTTCCGAAATAGATAGAAAATCACAGAATTAGCTCCGGTGAAATTATCTAACCGCAGTCATAACGAGGCTCGAAATACAAGTTTCCAATTTGAGTCTGTATTTATTAACTGCAAATACAACAAGAGCTCATAATCGTTATAATAGTGATTTTTAATAAGAATAAAAAAGATAATTATTCAATATTAGTTGTATTTTTTGCTTTCGTTGTCTGATATCTATATCTAGAATTTAGTTACGAAATGTATTTGAATAAAAATATAATATTTTGCTCGTCGTTTTTTTTTCAAATATAATCATTGATTATTTAATATGCCAAAATAATCATATTACGTGTGAAGAGCTTGGAATGAAGAATATTTGACATAACATATATTATATTACACATTAATTACTTTTAAACTTTCATTCTCTTTATCTTATATCTTAAACGAGCAATTGTTGTATATATATAATTGGAATCTTGGAATCGGCTCCAACGATTTTCATGAAATTTAGTATGCAGGAGGTTTCGGGGGCGATAAATCGATCTAGCTAGGATTCTTTTTTAGAAAATGTCATTTTATTTGTGTTTTTCGGTAATAACCGATATGGTGCAACGAAGTTGCACGGGTCAGCTTGTATTAATTATCATGATATTTTCAAGAAGATACACAGAATAGTGAAACTTGTAAATATTATATTTTCAAGACATATTTATCTTTTAATGTGTTGTATATGATTTATAAAATTTTCAGTATGTATTACCAGTAAGTACATGTGTAAGTATGCTTTCCTCCAAATGTACTTGGATAAAAACCTGAAGTCTTTTTGATGCGTGGTTTCGTGGAGTTGAACTTGAATACACTTATTTCGCACTAAGCTTATTGAAAAGTCCTATTTTAGTATAAAAGATAATGACCTTACCTAGGTTGCTCTTAAATAGACTAAAAGATTTAAGTCACATTGTAAGATGGCAGATAAGAAAGGGAATATCCGTTTAAGTTTGTGGCCTACAGGCTGGGGCAAGTATGAAACCTACGTAGCTTTTCGGTTACCACCGCCAGGTATTATTAGAGCTTCAAGACCCTGACAGTCAGATCTGTTGTTCAGGGCCCTGTAGGACCCGTTTAGGCCGTCTCTTGAAGAGAAGAGCGCCAATGCCCGTGTTAATAAACTGACATCTAGCTTTGAACAAGTTTTGAAGTTTGGTCTAAATTGACCGATACATGAGAACCTGTATATAATCTATGTCAGTGGTATTAGGTACGAATCAAAATCAGATGTATACGAGAAGGTAGCAAACACCCTTAGGTCTCTTAGTATAGATTCATTCATCAGTCATTTAATAGTATCGAAACACTCACGTCAGACTAAAAAGGCACATATTCTGCTTTCATTTAAGCTCGAATTCATCCAGACTTCAAAAGTTTCAGTATCGGCGTAACGCTCGTGAAATTAAAATCAGTACTCAAATACACAAATAAATAGTACACAAATTGCAACTCGACGATTGGAGTGACATAAGGTCCATTTTACTTTGAAGTAATGGGTTTCTGATATTAAAATCTACTCGATGATTGAGGGCGTGCGAATCTCCTACTAAGGGTACGGACCGATTACCAAGAAGACGGCAATTTTGGTAAATTTGTGAGAACAACAACCGTTTTGTGGATTCAACCATAATGTGATTGAATGCTCTCACTTTTAAGTAATGGTTCTGTATTCTTGTGTCGGCATTCTTCGATGCTTTCTCACGGTGTACGTCTCACGCCACGAAACGCTTCTATGCTATTTGCGATACCGTAACGGACCAGATACTGATTGGAACCATTTGAAAATCGCTACTTAGCCTATCGGTGTATGATATTGAATCACACTTATGTTATAAAGGAAAAAGTTTATATGTAAGTGCGTATGTTGGTTACATTCTCAATAAAAGTTCTGAACCAATTTGACTGTAATTTGAAATGCAGATAGACCCTCTGGATCAACACATAGGCAATATACAACAAGCTTAATTACACCGGATAAATCCATGGTTCCCACGATTTATGACAAATTAAATTTCTCGTCCATAATCAATAATTAAACTAAACTAAAGCTTTAGCTTGCCATAGGAAACTACCTAGAAATTAGATTTTCACCAACTGTGTGGCCCGCTGTGTAACCCAACGTGAATAAATCTGCAACAACACGTGATATTCTTTTGTTTTTCACGTAAACCTACTGGACAGGTTTTGATGAAATTGTTTTTAAAGGTACACATGATCAAAGACTTTTAGCCTGTCGGATGGTTTTTATGTTGTTTTATAAGTGGCGCAGAAGAGAAGTCGCGCAAAGAAAAACGTACTACTTTGTAACATGATTTCAGAGAATACTCAAGACAGGGATGAGAGGGTTCAAGTGTAAACACACAGGAGCGTTGTTGCAAATGCCATAACGGTATGGCATCAAATACCGCGTAAATAAAATATTTTAAATAGGGCGTAACTGCAAATTTGCTTATTATACAAGAGGGCTAGAATTACTAAGTTACTCAAAACGGAACCTCGTAACTAGACCTGCAAACCGATTATTTATACCCTACTTGCCAAATACCTACTTTTTATAAATAAATAAATAAATATACTACGACAATACACACATCGCCATCTAGCCCCAAAGTAAACGTTGCTTGTGTTATGGGTGCTAAGATGACTGATAAATATTTTTATGAATAACATACATAAATATAAATATAAACACCCAGACACTGAGAAACATTCCTGTTTATCACACAAACATTTTCCAGTTGTGGGAATCGAACCCACGGCCTTGGACACAGAAAGCAGGGTCACTGCCCACTGCGTCAATCGGCCGTCAAATTGACAGCCGGTTGGCGCCAACGTCCAACGCCGTGGGTTCGATTCCCACAACTGGAGATATGTTTGTGTGATGAACATGAATGTTTTTCAGTGTCTAGGTTTTTATCTATATATTATAAGTATTTATGTGTATTATATTCATAAAAGTATTCATCAGCTATCTTAGTACCCATAACACAAGCTACGCTTACTTTGGGGCTAGAAAGCAATGTGTGTAATGTCGTAGTGCAAAAAGAAATATGGCTTCGTAGCCTTAGTTTTAAGTGTACGAATATGGTTATCGCCATCATCTCACTACCGTGTAATTCTCATGTAATTTACGCATCAAAAGTGCCACCTATGGGCCTACTTGAATATTTTTGACTTTGAAAAAATCAGCTATCCACTGATGCATCCACACAGAAGTGATTTTCTGCTGTAAACTTCTTAATAAATTTAATGCAATCATGCGAAACGGCCACAGTGCTCGATATGCATAAGAAATAAATTATGAACATCAAGGACATCCGTCTTTGAAACCTCCAACGAAGCGGATTAAATACGCTTTTTACGATACAAAAATCTTTTGGTAGTAGATTTCTAAGCTCTTAAGTGATCGAGTGCGTAAACTTAATATAATAACACTGATAATGAAAAATATAGAGCTTTTCAATTTACATAAATTACTTATATATATTACAATTAGGTGGTTTAGTACGATAAACATCTATAAGTTCCTACGAACAGAAAATGAAAGAAAGCCATCGATTTCAAAGAAAATTATAAAACAGCTTTTGCCCGAAGCTTTGTTCGCATTAAGTTCGACTTTCATACCAAATAAAAACCTCAATTTTTCACCATAATATTAAGATGTATCTTTACTTATAACATCTTGTCTGTAATAAATGTAAAGGTAAAAATGTGTTGTAATTTAAAAGTAAACATTATATATTGAAATGTATAATGTAACGTGCAAAACAATAGTCTTCCTTGTTAATCACAAACATTTGTTTAAATCGGTAGTAAAAGTGCAACAGTAAACAGCACGCGTTAAAATGTTAATTTGGAGTAGGTAGTTTACTGCGCGCGTAATTACAAATGTAAGTAAAACGAATTAAGCGCGTAATGATCGCTACGGCGGGCATAAATACAGAGTAAAGAGTTCGTTGACTGTACAACATCGGATGCGGGCGTCCTACGGACAGTTTGCTAGCTTTTAGTCCACGGACTGTTGCACAATGTCTTTAACGAGCTTTTACATACTCGTAGTTGCTCTCTACTCTTTAGTTACTTTTTACTATACTATATATGTATCTTTGTTGTTATGTAACCCCGACTCTTCCTCGACATCATTTTCCGCCTAGTATCTTACTCCTTCGCAGGCATAGATTCTGAGTAAAGAGTTCGTTAACTGTACAACATCGGATGCGGGCATCCTACGGACAGTTTGCTAGCTTTTAGTCCACGGACTGTTGCACAATGTCTTTAACGAGCTTTTACATACTCGTAGTTGCTCTCTACTCTTTAGTTACCTTTTTACTATACTATATATGTATCTTTGTTGTTATGTAACCCCGACTCTTCCTCGACATCATTTTCCGCCTAGTATCTTACTCCTTCGCAGGCAATAGATTCTGAGTATAGAGTTCGTTAACTGTACAACATCGGATGCGGGCGTCCTACGGACAGTTTGCTAGCTTTTAGTCCACGGACTGTTGCACAATGTCTTTAACGAGCTTTTACATACTCGTAGTTGCTCTCTACTCTCTAGTTACCTCTTTACTATACTATATATGTATCTTTGTTGTTATGTAATCCCGACTCTTCCTTGACATCATTTTCCGCCTAGTATCTTACTCCTTCGCAGGCATAGATTCTGAGTAAAGAGTTCGTTAACTGTACAACATCGGATGCGGGCATCCTACGGACAGTTTGCTAGCTTTTAGTCCACGGACTGTTGCACAATGTCTTTAACGAGCTTTTACATACTCGTAGTTGCTCTCTACTCTTTAGTTACCTTTTTACTATACTATATATGTATCTTTGTTGTTATGTAACCCCGACTCTTCCTCGACATCATTTTCCGCCTAGTATCTTACTCCTTCGCAGGCATAGATTCTGAGTATAGAGTTCGTTAACTGTACAACATCGGATGCGGGCGTCCTACGGACAGTTTGCTAGCTTTTAGTCCACGGACTGTTGCACAATGTCTTTAACGAGCTTTTACATACTCGTAGTTGCTCTCTACTCTCTAGTTACCTCTTTACTATACTATATATGTATCTTTGTTGTTATGTAATCCCGACTCTTCCTTGACATCATTTTCCGCCTAGTATCTTACTCCTTCGCAGGCATAGATTCTGAGTAAAGAGTTCGTTAACTGTACAACATCGGATGCGGGCATCCTACGGACTGTTTGCTAGCTTTTAGTCCACGGACTGTTGCACAATGTCTTTAACGAGCTTTTACATACTCGTAGTTGCTCTCTACTCTTTAGTTACCTTTTTACTATACTATATATATATATCTTTGTTGTTATGTAACCCCGACTCTTCTTCGACATCATTTTCCGCCTAGTATCTTACTCCTTCGCAGGCATAAAATCTGAGTAAAGAGTTTGTTAACTGTACGACATCGGATGCGGGCATCCAACGGGCAGCTTTCTTACTTTTAGTCCACGGACTGCTGTTTTCGTTGATTTAATATGATTACTCTGTGCACTCTAGGAGCCTTATTGGAATACTTACTCTCTCCGTCATCATCATCCTTAGCTTATTTTGACACAGCGGGGCTCAGTGCTCATAGAATAGAGAGATTTAGAGCTTAGGTAGACCCTTTACGCTGCTTCAATAAGTGCGAATATATGACGGGCTTTATAAAAGATTATTATCACAATATGTTTGTGATTATTACAGGAACTGACTGCTTAAGATTAATGGCAGATGAATTAATAATTACCTTACTCAGAGCTGGTACTGGTACCTAACATATATTTTTTGGGCCGATCCGGAAAACAAACCCAGGAACTCTTTCTGCAGGTTTCGGAGTCGATATGTTTATAGAACACACCAAGTTGTTATTATTATTTATTTATCCTTTAAAGGCACAAAACCATGACTCTTCAAGTATTTCAAATAACTCTGATTTCTGCATTTGGTTACACACATATATTTATAATAGCAAGCATTCACACCTGGTAAGCAAATAAAGGAATTTGTATTCATAACAAGCCAAATGCGGTTTGAAAACAAGAAAAACTAAGGCCATGCAAACGATGCGGGTTCGTTAGATTACCATACAAACTCTATATAATACCTGTAGGAAAACTAGCTATAGAAAATTATTGTGTTTGTTGACAAAATATATTTTTACTTCGAGTTTCCCTACATGTTGATATCTTTTGCTATAATAATACCAATATTTTTCGAAATTAATCTATACTAATATTATAAAATAGAAAGATTTTTTTGTTTGTTTGTATGTTTCTCCGGCTCTGAAAGTTCCGGACTGATTTTAACCAATTCTTCTCAAACATATACTCAGTGGCGTGCATAGAGGGTATGGAGATGATATAAAATGAAGAAAATCTCCAGTATGACTTAAGTGTAGGCTTTTTATAACTCTTACAATGCCTATTCTTAAGTTTTTTTATAACTCGTACTGGTATTTTCCGAAAAATCGGAGATCCTCAAGAATATTGCAATGATGGTCCCATCATTGCAATATTGCAAAGTAGCAAAAATTTTGCGTATGAAATTAATTACTTGGCGTGCGCTGACAACCTTATTTTTTTATAATAAATAATAAACTTATAATCATTCAGTGAGTTACAGTAAAAGTTTAGTATGAAAAAATATATATTAACAATCAAGTATATTTGCCAATCGAGGTAAAGTTATATTGATACTATAGCAAAACAAAAAAGTTTTAATAGTCTCTAACGTAATTTTATATCCACAGAAATGGCAAATGGCATGTCGGTTATGTCTAGCAAGGTAGTCGGTAACGACACGCGTGGTAGGCGCGAGCTATTCAACAACTTGTGTTACGAAATACTCTAAAAACCATTTACATAATAGAACAGATGCATTTCTTGTTATATCATGATTAATTACTTTAGGGAGAAATTGTTTGCGCATCTAATGACGCACTTGGGCGTATACCTACAATCATAATAACTGTATGAACAATATAAATATGAGAAAAGATTGGTGTAGAGAATGTAAGTTTATCATAACGCACAATAGTGTGTTACATTCAAGTTACATAACGTTTTTATGCCTTTTACATTATATACTAAATCTTAAATTATATTTATCTATTTAAGTATTATTTGTTGAACTTGAAAATTGGAAGGCTGGAAAATTTCACTGCGTTCGGCGGGTAAAAGCCGGGGGCGGGAGAGCATGTATCGTAACCATCTCTCTCGCTGGTGCTCTCTAAAGACATCGAAAGTCTGACAGTCGAACCTGAGCACGTTGAACCTAAGGTGGCTCCGTTTCGACGGACATCCGCTGGCGGAGTTGCGGTTGGGTGTGAAAGTGCCCCCGTGGCTCCGCTGACAAGCACCGTGTCTGGCACAGCTTTTTTGTTCGTAGGGAGTCCCTAAATATCTACTATGCCTAAGCCCTGCGGTAGGGAGATGGTTTACATGTGGAATTCCCCATGAAAATAGAGATCGTGTGAACTATTCTTGGTAAGGGCTAGTGTTGCCCAAATGCAAGAACAAGACGAGACTTAGCCAGTCTTGGTCTTGGTCTTGCGCCAATACACCTGGTCTTGGTCTTGGTCTTGGTCTTGCGCTCCCAGTCTTGGTCTTGGTCTTGGTCTTGCAGCAAGAGTCTTGCAAGTCTTGCAATTACCTATTAGTCTATTACTATTTATTAAAGTTTACTTTAAATCTTAGAAAAACGTATTAGAATTGGAACATTGTGAGCTTGAATTAACATAGCCATAGTAAAGATCAAGCAGATTAATAAATAACTGAAGATTTGATAAGAAATTCGAAAAATCAACTGACCTATATGTCGTTTTCCATGGAAGTAACTGATTCTTAATAAACATTTATGATTTATAAGCTTACATTTGCTAAAACAACTTGTAAAAACTTAAGAAATATAATGACTAAATGTACAATAATAGTACCTAAGTAATTAGTTTAAAACCATATAAGTAATCAATATTATAATTACTTACTAGAATGAATTATTATGACATCTACTACCTATCCTCACCATTTTATCCTAATCATAATACTACTTGCGTGATCAGTATAATGTATTCATTTTCATTCTAAGCACTCTGAAACTTATTTATTCTTTGGAACACCTGTAGGTACTCTTAAAATTCGAAATTATTTTGCATGAATAGTGTCAAATGTTATGATTTCGGCGCGGCGGCAACGATTGTTTTAGATTTCAAAAGAAGCCGCCGGCGCGTGTATCATAACCATGTACTTCCGAAAAGCGGCAAATTTCTTTGAGAAGTAAGTACAAAACCTTTGATGCCGCATTATCAAAGTGCCGATGGTTAAAACATAACTATGCATGCACTCAGTTTGATTTTAATAGATATTTTTTTATTCGCTATGTTTATGGTATTAGTCGTAATGCGCATAGGTCCAGTTTTTCATATTCTTTGATATAGTTTTTTGCGTCTCATAGAATTCCTAAGCGTACCTACCTACCTATACACCGAACTGTTACACCTAACTACTCCGTGAAATAGCGCTAAGTCCTAGCTGCAAGACGCAAGAGTCTTGCAGGCTATGTCTTGTTCTTGCTCAAGTCTTGCACGGTCAGTCTTGGTCTTGGTCTTGCTAAAAATACGCGGTCTTGTTCTTGGTCTTGGTCTTGCAAAAACGCAAGAACAAGACCAAGACTGCAAGACCAAGACTGAATTTGGGCAACACTAGTAAGGGCTTACTGGTTGGTTATGTTTCTGGATTCGCTTATAAGCTTAACTACATTTAAATATCTGTTCGGAGCTCTGCAAATGTATAATTTATAAATCCCCGCCACACAACACAGATTTTAAGAAATAGTTGACTTATAAATTGTGCATTATGTAGTAAACATCTGAGGATGCTCCGAAATTGAAGTGCCTCGGTGCCTATGCCTCGGTTCTCTAGATAGGCTCATTACACTCCGATATCGAAGCTGAGCGGAACTTATTATTTTAATTTTTAAAATAATTCTTTACTGTTCTGAACTTGTATCATAAGAGATATTGCTGCCAATTCTGTTGAACATAAATCTCTAAACGAAACGAAATTGACAAGTCCTATAATGGTTATATCCTTTTTACTACCAACATTGTGAAAAGGACAGACGGACATAAAGATCTTCATTTTAGGTTGGTTTAGAGAATTGGTGGTTTAAAATAGTGTAAGTTTTTCATAAAGAACATAGTGAAAAGACACAAACAGCTCTGCTACTACTAAAAGATTTATACACAACAGAATTGGCATTATTTACCACCAACTCTCCAGCTACATACACCTTGCCTAGCTTATTATTATTACTCTTTATTTGTACACCACATGAAGTAAAATAATTATCCAGGAAAACAGAAATATAAAAATAGAATCAGAATACAGAAGCCTTATGTAATGCTGCAGACGCTATGATGGATTCTTAATAACTTTATAGAAATGGATTTGAATAGGCACCCAGACTTTACGGTCGCGTATTAAAATTTATAGGCCATACAGTAGACCTTTATTGGATATTTTATTTTACAAAACAAAAGTTGCTCGCATCAAGAGAACAAAGGCTAATGAAAGGCTATAGAGAGGAAGGACAGAAACCTTGTTACCATCGTTTCCCACGAGTCACGCTGGGCGCCGTCCTCTTTGTGCCTTAATTTTTCCAGTTGGTATGAGCGGGACAAAAACCTGCCGTCGAAACATGCTTTATTACTTTTCCAACATGTCCTGGAAGATCGAGTTTTGTAAATATTGCGCTGCGAAATATTGACATACGTCGTAATATTGAATTTTACAAACTACAAAGGCTGTGCGGCTTAGTTGTAACAATGTATAAAGTGATTACATCCGTCCAAGCAGCATTTGCCCAACTCCCAAGACCATAGCCAATTGTATTTTTATGTTATTGGATGAACTATTTATTTCTAAACGAGTTTATTACAAATTCGTTGTTCTAGTGGTTGACTATCACTCATGAAGATTTTAAACTAAGATTTTCGTGGTCAATCGACATTTGTACCCGATGAACTTAAGATATTACTCGTGACGAAATCACTCGTGGAGTTAGATTTCCGATTAAGGCAAAAAATAGTGATGTAAAATAGGACTTCATATTTTCAATACAGTCTAAAATGGTATCAGGCTTATATGTTAATAAATGGCAGACTAAAACCATACTCCTAATCGGTTTCGCAACATCGTACCGGAACGTTACATCACTTAGACACACGACTATTTCGGTAGGGTGGTAATAAGGCTACAGCCGAGGCCTTACCTCGAACATGGGATAACATGGGATCGCTAACATATTGTAATAATAATAAACTTTCTCCCCGCGTGGATGGTTTGAGCTCTGAATCCTGCTCTACTTGCTATGAAAATCCTAGCAGAGGTAATAAATAACACTGACTCTCATACTGTTATGTTACCTACCCTATACAATTTACAAGTTGTATATTAAACTCCACGTAGGGCTGCCTGGACGCAGAAATTTTAATTTGTAACTTTTTTTAATCGCATATTAATATTTAATGTAAGTTTTTTTTTTAATTTAGTTTAGTTTTTAATTATTCTATTTATGTTATAGTGTAGTGCGTAGTGATGGGTCATAGATATACCAAATAAATAAATAAAATAAATAAATTATCAAACCCTTACCGACTACTTTATCAACCCATTACGTGACACGGGGATCCGCGCTCAATCAGAATGCAAAGGGCTTAAGCCATAGTCAACCACGCTAGCTAGTGTGGTTTTGTAGATTTTACATATATATCTACCTACAGTCTAAATTAATAATTCTGTTAGGATCGGGTCCCACTTTAAAATATCCGTTGTAAAGTATCTGTATTTGACGAGACTGTCCCTTCACTATAAAGAAGGCAATAATCACTTCAAAGGGACCAGAAAAAAAACGTTTAGAAAAACTCCCTTACATTTTGTTATTGTATGCAATTGAATGGTTCATGAATAGCAGGTAGACCGGTGATATATCACAATAAATATCAGAGGATTCGGGTGTGAATAGTGGTAGGTACAATGAATGGGACAGAGATGAAATGAAATTTGTTTGTGACGGATAACTGAGACTTTGCTACTTGCTAGTCTAGAGTATAGTAAATATATATGGCTATATGAATGATGAATGATTGAATGCACTTTCAACGTGCACCACATTAAAATACAGGAAAAATTATAAATAATTAGTTTACACGATGTATACAATAAGGCATTTCTATTAAACGAGTATTTACAATACCAAAAGAATATTTTTGCTCTATTTATTTAAAATCATTTTTTTTATATTTTTATTTTCATTTACAATTGCTACAGTAAGATATTTTACAAGAATTCCGTCAAACTGTAAAACAGGTTTGCTGACGAGATCGGCTCTCTTTTAAAAACGTAGTAATATGTTTAAATGCTAAAACTATTTCGACTTATGTATAGGTATGTAGATAGTGTTTAAAAACAAATGATGTTTTATCAATGATGGAGCTGCAAATGCTTAATAGCATTTACAGGTCCGTCACAAAAACATCTCTAAGCCTATTTTTTAGGTTCTATATTCTAGATTTCCGGTGAAGGCAAAAGAGAGAACTAAAACTTGAATTTAATCGCTATATATAGATACTTATATTAAGACGGAAAATACAAACAAACGTTGACAATGATTTAAATTCGAAGGTTTCTTTTTGCCCACAACTTGCTTGCCCTTGCTCTTTTACGCAGCAACAATGCAACCGATCCGTGATTTTTGCTTACGTATACTTACTTAAAGTTGTAAAGTTAACTTTCATCATATTAACCCATTACCGGTCCACTACAGGGCACGGATCTCCTCCCTCAATGAAAAGGGGTTAAGACCGTAGTCCACCACGTTGGTCCAGTGCTGATTGGTGGACTCCACACACCTTCAAGAACGTTATCAAGAAATCTCAGGCATGCAGGTTTCCTCACGATATTTTCCTTCACAGTTAAAGCAAGTGATATTTTAATTGCGCGAAAGTGAAGTCGAGCTCCTTCCCACTGGGCTCTAACCGCTAAGTTAACTAAGGAAGTTAACTTTATCTCGTGCAAAAGAAGTACATATTCCTATGTTATTTAATTAGGTCTTTACTCCAAAACTATCTAAGTTGTGTCCAAATACAGTTTCCCGTTTCCCAAATAACAACCTTTACTTTATCTACAGACACAGAGTTAAGAACATATAGAATCCTCTTTAAGCCAATATTGTATGCGGTGCATTGTGTCCAAAATCCGTGAAAACGCCCCGCGCACGTCTTACTTAACACCCGCGGAATTTAACTAGCTCACAATTTTTTTCCCATTTTCACATTTTATGGTAAACGTTTAGAACATTCGAGGTAAAATAATAAAAAACTGGTTTGTTCGAGAAATAACTCTAAAGTGGAGTGGTTTTTGATTCATCAACATAAGTCGTGTACACGGTTTCTGTATTTTGGTACATAACTGTAGACACAGTCTATAGTCACAGTCTACTCAGTGTACAATTATGTACCAAAATAAAATTAAAGTTCAATTACCGGGTTGATTAAATTACCAACAAAAGGACATCTCCAGAGTCACGAGAACCATAAACTCAACCGTATGGAATTACATTACCCTACAAAACGTCACGAAATTAAAAATACTTCAATATAGCGAAGCTATTAAACATGCATCGTAAAACCGAGCGGATGCAATAGTTTCCAAAGTGTAATTAACAGAGTTATATAGGTCACACCACGAACAAGAACTAATCAAGCTAGCGTACCCAACTTCAATGCGAAATTTCCTTTTGAATACTGTTATTGTTGCCTCTCCAGTTCTAGTTTTGACTTCGCCTATATTACTCAAACGGCAATGACATTTTGACGCAGCAAATGCGACATCTGCGAACTTACCAAAAGCTATCAACGCTATGCTATACGATGCCAAAGATACGAAGCTTTTCCATGGAAATGTGATCTACCAAATCTAAACGGTGTGCACAAAACATGCAGGAAGTAACTAAGCTATGCAGGGAACTCAGTATCTGTAATATGTTCAAATAATTAACCTCTTAATGCAATGTTGTTATTTAAATAATAACATCGTAACTGCAGTATGATGAGTTCTAAAATCGTCATATCCATACCGTCACTGCTCGCGATAATCCGGTCTAGATGCCACAAAGCAACAATGTCGATTGTCGTAGAAGGACAGCTATTATAAGATGATCGCAATGCTTTGATTGTCTGACACTTTTCAGTATTAGCAATCATTAAAATCCAATCCTGCATTGATGGCCGCAGATATAAGTAAGTCCGGAACAGCTCGGTTAGAAAAAGCTCTACTACCACTTAAATATGTACCACATGTATACAAATGGATACATTTGTACCTCAGTCGAACTATTAAAAACTTGGCCGAGAATCTTTCCAATAGAGTCGAAAATAAAGCTTTCTTAGATATGAAAACGAAAATGGGATGGTTTTAAAAACATACTGAGCATCTGATATATCAACGCACAGGTTGGAGAAGGTGCCTTAATTTTATGTTTGCTTTATGTAATCCTTATAGCCAATACATGGATCTTATATCTATATTATGCAAAAAATAGCCCCTCTGGCTTTTCGATAATTTAATAATTATTGACTTGCAAAGTCACCACTAGTATGTCTTAAGTACGGATAAAATTTTAATCGAGTAAATGGCGTTTTAAATTTCATTAGGGAACACGAATCACGCTTTTAACGATATTTTAAATATCTATATCTACAACAAAAGGGGTAAAAAATGTGGTTTTGTTTTAAAATGTTCTTAAACTAACAGCCTGCATATGGAACGAAATTTTGCGGCCTTCAAAAGGCACCTCTTAAGGTTCTCTTGACCCAAGTTTATAAGCAAAGTGTACATGAAAATGCATTTTGCGGGATTGGAGGGATTAAAGTGATGTTCGAAATATTTCTTGTATTGGCGATTAAATGTATTCATAATATCCGATTCATCACCCTCAGCCAATTAGCCTCCCAGTGCTGGGGACGGGCCTCCTCTCTCATAGGAGAAAAGGATTAACCTAAATCCTCCTTTCAGCTCCAATGCGGCTTCTCTGGCTTTGACGAATACTATCACATGTTAGTTATTACAACCTACACTGAAGGCTTAAACTGCTGTCCAATGAACATGGCTGCAATGACGCCGATAACTACACTAATTCATTACCTTAATACGTACTGGTACTAACAATTCCTAAACAGAAATCATAAAACCTATATTTTAAGCCCGACTCAGTTCCCCGAGATCCATAGACAAACATTGGTACCTTAGTCGTGACAATGTCAAGTTAGATATATTGTTTTATAAAAAGTTATGATTATGTATCTATCAATTCAGTAATCAGGTTCTTTCACAGTATGTTCAAAGCGACAGAGTCAAACTGTTTTCTCTCGTCCGTCGAGACATAGGCCATTCAAAAGCAGGTAGAGCATCCCTTGTCAAACCAACACCCAGCTACGACCACGTGTTTTCAATATAATAAATCATAACGTGTAGGTGCGGCATCGTAAAAATTGTTAGGTTATTGAATTCATAAATCTCAGTGATGCACGAGGTGTACCAACACCGCCTGTGTTTGCGATATTTATTGGCGGAGATTCGTTATTAGGTATCTAATACTTTGAATACTAGTGTAAATAGTTTAGTTGTAGTGCAAACTCTGCACACTGCAAATCAGCCGATTGATGGTGGATAGCTGATCGAATTTGGAGAATGATTGACCGTCTTACCTCGGATCTGACTCCGTGAGCAAAATGGTGAATCTCGGTCGTGTATGTGAACTACTGATTTGCCCCACTTTTTTAAAGAAAAATTATTAAGAGCCTAGTCCGTCGACTCTGCTCCTATACGACTTATTGCTAGATCATAAATTAGACTTATGCTATTGATCTTTAACACAATCGCAATTGCCAATTGCTTTGTATTTATGTTCATTAAAAAAAAAAACAGAATAATATAGAAACCTTTGCTCTGCTATTGCAAAATAACAAACGGAGAATGATTTACCATTGAAAGGTTAGTGGTAAAACGTGAAAGAAAATGTAAATCTAGGTGCTCTTGACTGGCAAAATATTGTCTCTGAGATGGAAAATAACGAACCTCTTGAAGAGAACCCTTAAACTATGAACGAGGTAGATCATACTATAACCAGAAACTTATTCATAGCACTATAAACGTAACAGACAACATTTTGTTCTATAAATGCCCTTGCAACAATAAATTTGTCACTAAAAATATACAACAGTTGCGGCTACAAAATAAAAGATCAATTCAACGACCCAGTGAGTTATATCCAAATGGAGCAAAAAGCAGGTCTGTAATTCTTACAAAACACTCCTCTGACTCACTCTTTGTTACACCGAAAACCAGTTTTCGAAAAAAAAAAAAAAAACGATGCGCTGAGCTGACCTGCGTATAAGTAATGCCCGTAAGTTCGTATCTCACAGCATTACGTGTGTGGGTGCAAGCTTTAATAGAATGTATCTGATGATTTGAATGTGTGCGTGCTGAGCAGGTTGTAACCAGTTCGGCGTGGTTGAATGAAGAGTGGCAAAGGCGAGCTACTTTCTATCTGTACGAAACGCATGGCTTAAGTTGTTAGAGAATGCATTGTATTAGGTGGCTATAAGCACGGCATTTCGCACAAAGTTACTTGATTGTAGCAAAAAGTTGATTTGATAGCATTTTCAAAACAATAGGTATTTTTGCATAGATATCCACATATAAACTGACACTGATACCGGCTCGGGAATTCTTGTTAGACGTAGGTATCTATGATAGTGAGTTTTTCTTGGACCTAGTTAAGTTAGTCCCGCATAGTTTAGCTCTAATGAAATGTATTTTTAACCCTTTTCACAAAAGTTAAAACACTGCCCAGTGTTTTAACTTTGACCTCTTTTTGTTTAAGTTACATGATTGCGTATCTTTGTGTCTCTGTAGTTAAACCACAGAAATGTTTTTTTTTGCATTACGCACGTATAGACAGATCTGAATTTAGTTGTTTGAATTAACGAACGTAAAAACTACAAGGTCAATTTATTAAGGTTCAGGGTTACAGGTAGTTGATTTTGTTTTATATATATTGAACTGGCTATAATAGGCCTAAGGAAGTTAGTTTTTGTAGTGAAATTTCGGAAATTTATAATATCTATACGACCTTTGTACAAGACGTGAATGATGATAATTTTTTCCCATTGTTTTGTGTACCTACATATCCATAGCATTACTTTGTTTTTTCGATCGATTTAGTTATTTGTTAAAAGTAGCTTCAGGATTCGATGATGCTATTTACTATAATGTATTTCCGATCCAGGAAATTTGTACCCTTCGTGCGGTGACAATGTTTGATCACACCCTATCCGGAAAAATAGCAAGAGGGTGAACCGTAGTTCAGGAAATAGGAGTAGAAGCGTAGATTTGTCTCAAATCTGTACTATAGATCACAACCATGCTAACAGTTACACATAGCTTGACCCGTCGAAATACGCGGTCTTTCAGATCACGTGTCGTCATCAGCTTAGTCCGACACTGTAATGCAAATAAGGCGTTACGCTTTCAGTTTTTCCCAAAAACTTACCTTATAGCTATTAATCATTAATATAAACAGTAAAGTTTAACTCTTTGTTACTGTTTTTATACTTGGAGTCCGTCCTAGTGGGGTCTTCTACTGCTTGAGGCACAAGATTAATGTGTTCTTGCTCCTAAGTCTTACCAATGGGTCTATAAGGATATGTATATCCTCGAGCTGTTACTAATGGATAGTCACGTTTGTTTTGCATTAGGAAACTTCTGGGGTGTATGCAAAGTACTTACTTATAAATAAAAAATGAGATTTGTCAATCCTTTCACCCAGCTAAGGACAAATAGACTCTACTATATAGGTACATTAAAGGTACCTCCGATTTCTGAGACATTGATCATTGACCATTGAACAAATTATTATCTTTTTCATCTACTAATTAATCATAGAATAGATTTAAATTGAGTTGCAAGGAGATTAATGTATTTGTGTAGGTTAATATAGCGCTTGTAAAGCTACATATTTTAATAATTGTTCTTTAATTCTGGACATTGCTTATTAACTGAAAATACATCACAGCTTTGGCAGCCGATTTAAATGAACGTTCATAAACCGGGTTGATAAATAATCAATAAAGTTTGAAACGTATCAGGGGATTGGTAAAGAAACTTTCAGTTCACCAGTAAATCAAGCTCATAGGCATTCAGCTGTTTGCCCCAACAAAAGCAATAATAACAAATTGCCCCTAATGGCTGAAAGCTCAAGGAACTCCTGACATAACAAAGGAAACAATACCGAGGTCCGCAAAACTTTACTTAACTATCGATTATATTTGAGTTCCATTTGAATTGAATATGAAGATACTGTAATAAATGTTGCCTATGGTTTCGTTCATTTAATATTGTTACACTGTGGAACATTTGATAACTTTCACACACATAAATAATTATGGGTAAAAATAATTTACTATTTTTTTTACGATTGTAGCGAGGAAACCTGACAGCTGCTATATTATAACATAGTAGCTATTTTTTTTTTTAGTTTTCAGCATTATTAGCAGAAATGTATTTTGAATTCACGGACGAACACTAATTCATTTATTGACTTAATTTTACACCCGTGTAAAATTAACTTAATAAATAAATTATACGTTACGGGTATATATATAACATTCTATAAAAAATGAAGCCTAGTTATACTTACTCCGTGAAAAGCAGTAGAATCTGTATGGTGTTATTTATAATTGCTTCAATCTATATACTCCACACCAAAGAAATGATCGGCAATGCACTCTCCATGCACGCTTTGCTCCGACAACGGAGCATCCTCAGGAGATGTTGACTTTACAATGAATGATTGTTAATTGTCTTAAGTGGAGTATAAATATTGAAGAAATTTGAAATTACACCAAACAAATTCTTCGGAGTAGGTAACTTGCTAAAGTTAGACTTCATTTTAAGTTAGACTAATTTAACTTTACTTATTTGTATGGATTACTCGGTGACGAGAACTCGAGTTAGTACGGTATGTATGAAATTGCGCTATTTATAAATTATTGACATGAGTAACTTTGCGAGTACAACTTTTTTCCAAACGAACTCAATTACGCGTAACTCAATCCAACGTTGATTTCAAAAAACGTAGGGCGAGATGAAAGCAAAGAGCTGTCCACCCCATTAGCTCCCATTGATTGGATCGTAAGATGAAATATGTGAGGGGATTTTGTGTAGTAGAAACACGTAGACTGTACACAGTCCCCTCACATGTATTTGCTATGGAGATAAAGTGCAATACTAGATAGGAATTCAAAATAGGTATTTACTCATATTATAAATATCACAGTGCTTGTTACTTTTTCCTTCGATTACGAAATAACGGAACAACGGAGTGATGTTTTTCTTTGCATCAATATAGTGTGTCTGCCGGGGACTGAAATAAGCAAGTGGGATAAATCGTAAGCGTAATGATGGTGTTTACTCTTAATGAGGATTAAGATAGTTTATCGGCCGCAGACTGGCTTTTTTTTATCCCGAAAAATGCAGGGCTTCTATGTGACATAGCTAAACGGAATTGCGTTAATTGCACATTACCTTTTCATGCTTAAATAGCTGAACAGGTGGATTAAGGTTAAGGCTTTTGGAGTAATATACAGAATATTTTAGTATTTATAATTCCCAAAGAATTATAAATACTAATGGCAGTTAGTTAGTTTGTCCTTCTTTCTCGCTTCAGAAGTAAGGGTACAGTACGCGCAGACGAAGCTGCGATCATAAACTAATCTAAACTAATATTACAATTGCATAAGTTTTGGCTTAACCACTGCACTGGTCTTGATTAAAAATGGCACTCACGTAGATAACCTGGCTTCTGAAGTTGGACAAAAAATCCTTTTCATTCCGGAAAATCAGCCGTAAAGTAATCCCGCGGTGTTCAATAAAATAGCCTTTATAAGCTTGACATCACGGCTAAACCGATCTTGATAAATTTTTGAGATAGCATTTTAAGCATCTTGAAGTCGGGCATAGAATACTTTTTTTCTCGGAAAACAAAAGGTTCCCGTAACATAAAAAAACGTGAATGAAGCCGCGAGCAACTGCTAGCAGAACATATTTTAAAGCCGACTTAAGCTTTGCTAGTCGGTCCATTCAACTGCGGTTGTGCTTCGAACTAATTTCAAACTCATCCTACAAATTTACTTTTTCAGTTCTAAAAGTAAAATCTGTTGGATTCGCTACATTTTGGCGTAGTCCAAATTAAACATTTGCTAAACAAGAGATTTAGAAAGGCGGCCAAAGTGTAATTGTACTGGAGTTTCTACTTTAAAATTGAATACAGATTCCGATCACGACCCAGCCACCGTAATTTTTCATTGAAACCGTCACGTTAATTGAATTCTTGAATACACTTGAACATTTTTAAATCCACGAAAGTTAATTAATTTCAAGCTCCTGCGGTTTGAATAGCAATCCATGCAGGAATTTATGAACCATTCGTCCATAAATGAGGCGATCATTACTTGCTCGGTCATCCCATTCTTTGCAATTTGTCTAAAATTATTTAAAAGCTTTAACTTTTATTATTAGATATTTTCTTCTAACATCGACAGTTTTGCTCAATTATCACCATATTTCATTAATGTCGCATTATTGGACAGCAGTCTCTTAAGAGTTGGGTTTAGAGCTTAACTCTGAGTATTATTACATGTTAATGACAATAACCGTGACGGACACGTGCTCTCCGTGACACGGGCATGGACAGGGCCTATTTCCCAACTCTGGATTCGTACTAAGAATACAAAAAAACTTTATGACGTTAAAAAAAATTCGTTTAAAAAAAATTTGGGCTAACCCGCAAAAAGCCTTCTTAATTGACAAGGCAATCAATGCAGGGTACATGGCCTTATTGAGATATGCAAAGTGTAACTATGAGTAATTTATACTTAAAATAAATCTTTGTTTCCATAATGTTTCCTAACTCTGGATTCGTACTAAGAATACAAGAAAACCTTATGTCGTCTTGATTTGGGCATAACCCGCAAAAAGCCTCCATAATTGACCAGGCAATCAATGCAGGGTACATCGCCTTATTTAAATACGCATAGTGTGACTATGAGTAATTTATAATTAAAATAAATCTTTGTTATTTATACTTAAAATAAATACCATAATGATCTGCCTATCGATTTTATCCGAGTAAAAATAACATGGAAATAAAAGTTTCATTAACTTGTTTGAAGAGAAGAGAAAAAACATTATATCCTGGGAATATTTCCGTAGTTAAATAAATGAGTTTATTGTTAGTGTGGATAAGGAAACAATAGTTATAATTTGTGTTCCCCATCATTGCTGTTAGATAATTCGACCCCCGCTGATAATATGGTGATAAATCAAGCGCAACGTCACAATGGCCCACGGAGGGTTGCTGTGTGAACGCGTGGTTTGCTCTACAACAGCTGATATAATTATTAGGGTAGAAACTAGATGGGGGTGGTTAGGCATAGTTGCTACATCGCCAGTGGCGTGCATAGAGGGTATGCACAGGGTATGCAGATTATATAAAATTAAGAAAATCGACAGTAAGAGTTATAAAAAACTTAAGGATAGGCATTGTAAGAGTTATAAACAATCTTCCTTGAGCTGGTGTAGGCTTCTCGAGAAGAATCGGAGTAAAGCGTTGAGGAGCCAATGTTGCATGCGACAGTGATCCGTTGGCACTACTTAAAACGCAGTGCGTTGCGCAGAGTTTTAGTGGGTATTCCAGCTGCCTGGCTTGACTGGTGAGTCGTACATACCCTACCGGAAACGGACTAGATTACTAGTTTATTTCCGGGAGGGACGAAAAAAAGAACGTACCTAATACTAAGTATAATCCAAATATTGTAAACACATATTGATTTTTTTTATAATACAGACATGAAACATACAAGGGACTTCGATTCAGAATTTATTTTTTATTATTATTGTCACCCTATGTTAATTTCGGTTTACGCTAGCGCATCGGATTGGTGTATCTG
Organism: Pararge aegeria; assembly: GCF_905163445.1. NCBI lineage: Eukaryota > Metazoa > Arthropoda > Insecta > Lepidoptera > Nymphalidae > Pararge > Pararge aegeria. The sequence goes on from NC_053193.1 coordinate 9,481,469, forward strand.
AGCACACAGTTTTTACCATACCAAAAAAATCTTTTGGTTTGGTAAAAAAATACAAAATACATTAACGTTTCAGACTAACAGTTTATTTTCTCTATATACCGAATTAAGGCTTTATCATTTCTTCATGTCTACAGACCATGGTCATAATCGCTGATACCTGATAAAGAAATGCAAACCCGAACCATTCGTGACTTACCGAAGTCCGGCGAACATATATGCCGCGTACTGTTTAATTTATATTGGTCTTTACCATTCCTTCGTGTCAATCTTTACCTAGAATACCACCAGAATGCCTTGCTGGTTTAGTGCATTATATACATATATATATTAAGCATTTGACATGCTTTTATGCTACGGATCGATTATACTTTTATTTACTTGGTTCTATAATATATAAGGGCAAGCCGTGTGGTGACGGCAGATCAGAATTCAGTTGTCACCATTCCACATAAGGAAACATTACAGAGAACGGGCGGCAGCGTCTTCTCTGCTACTACTACCACCTACTGCGATCACCAATCCGTCTGCCTAGCGTTGAAAATGGGCAACTCTTCCATTGAGAGAGGCCTATAGTGCACCTAAAACTAGTTGAAGCGGTGATAGCCCAGTGGGTGGGACTTCGACTTCACTTTCTGGGTGACGAGTTCGAATCCCAGCACGCACCTCTAAATTTTTTTAAGTTATGTGCGTTTTAATTAAAATATCACTTAATTCAACGGTGACGGAAAACATTGTGAGGAAACCTGCTTGCCTGAGAGTTCTCCATAATGTTCTCAAAGACATAGACGACCGACTGGCGCAGTGGGCAGCGACCCTGCTTTCTGAGTCCAAGGCCGTGGGTTCGATTCCCACAACTGGAAAATGTTTGTGTGATGAACATAAATGTTTTTCAGTGTCTGGGTGTTTATCTGTATTATAAGTATTTATGTATATTATTCATAAAAATATTTATCAGTCATCTTAGTACCCATAACACAAGCTACGCTTACTTTGGGGCTAGGTGGCGATGTGTGTATTGTCGTAGTATATTTATTTATTATTATTTATTTATTTAAAGGTGTACGAAGGCAACCAATCCGCACTGGGCCAGCGTGGTGGACTACGGCCCTAACCCCTTCTCACTGTGGGAGGAGACCCGTGCCCTGTGAGCCGGTAATGGGTTGTTTTGATGATGATATTTGATGTTGTTATAGGCCCAACAGTGCGTTGTTATAGGCTTTTGATAGTGATGATGATAATAGAAGCAGTTACAAAGTAAATGATGCTAATTTGGTTGTTCACATAATAATTATTGCGTTAGTCTCTAACTTTCATTTGTATAAGAAGCTGGTAATTTTTTTGTTCTGGTAAAATTCCTCCAAGTGTAGGTAAAAACACTAATAAAAATTATAAAAATATAAAAAATTATAAAAATACTGGTATTTTTTGTCTATCACTTTACTAGGAACACGTACATATAATTCATTCAATAACTCTGCTAACTTCAAGCCGTAACGTAACATTACAAGCTTTCAACGGGCAAATCACTATTATTGTCTAATGCATCCATGCAGTCGTAGCCCCGTGTATTGTGCTTGGTTATGACCACTGCCGTACATTCCAAACCATATGCCCAACAAATGCATTGAATGTGCTGTTCAGATTACTGCGTACACCGAATATTGGCATTTGTGATCACTTGAAACCGTAGGTACAACATGTTAAAATTTTAACAATTCATACTAATTCTAAAAATGCGAAAGTGAGTATGTTTGTTTGTTTGTTTGCCCTTAATTTACGCCCTAACTAAGCAACCAATCGACTTTATTTTTGGCATAAAATTAGGATGGAGAATAAAATATGCTACTTTACAATTTTAAGCTATAGAATAAGCCAATGGCCAATTATCTACATATATACATAAAACAATCCATACTAATTCTATAAATGCGAAAGTGAGTATGTTTGTTTGTTTGCCCTTAATTTAAGCCCTAACTAAGCAACCAATCGACTTTATCTTTGGCATAAAATTTGTTGAAAGAACGGAGAATAAAATAGGCTACTTTTATCCCAGAAAAACAAACGGGATTTGTAAATAACCGTAATAAACGCGGACATAGAAAGTGAGCAACAACTTCATAGTTGTATATATTTTATTTGCAGACGATAGAACGTTAATAAAGCTGCTTATTTATTGAGTAATTAAATTACTTATATAAATAAATTATTTGCCCTGCCCTTTTCCACTTCTCTCGCGACTCGTTGAACTATATCAGTAACTCTTGAGTGCTCATTTTCCGATTTGATCACGCAAATCTTGATACTCGCCTGGGAAGCGTTCGAAAATCTCTGTCTCATCTTTTCGTCCACAACCCCTCTGCCAAAAAATTTACTTATGGCTCCGACACATGGTCGCTATTTGTAGGCGTATGAAGGTGCAGAGTCACTCAGGGAGTCGCTCTTAGCGGTTTTAATATATAATTAGTAGTACAGAATTTGTAAATCTAAAGCGAGACAAATAAGGCCCATTTTACTTCGAAATTACAGTATTTCGATATCGAAAGCTACTTACTATAAGTTACTATAAATTAAGGTTACAATAAGTGAATTTAAGCGTGTTTAAGTCATAGAAAATATAACTGAAATAATATTTACTACTACATGGTTTTGCCAACAGTACCGATAGTTTTGTCAATATATCACACGCTGTTCAATACAGAGCTATATTCACGGCTGAACTGGCTCACCGTATTACTGAATATTCCCTTACATTTGTAAACAATAGCCACTAAAGCACAATTGGTAGTGAAGACATAAATTATATTGTCTGGGCTGCTCCTTCACTTCCGAGTAAACTTTGATTTAAACCGCTGCAGGATACATCCAGTGACATACAAGTTGCGTCCTTTATGCAAAAAGCTGTCTTTACACTCTAAGGGCTTTAATAATATTAGTGGCAAAACGTTGCTTTTTTAACGCTTTGACATTTGAATGGTGCTTTTATTTGAAATATGACAAGACACTTGATAAACGACTAAGACACCGGAAGGTATCTAAAATGAATTTATAGTTATCAAAAGGTTGGATGTTTACCCACTTTATAGAATTACTGTAACACACTGCTTGGCTATTATCCGACGTTAAACCACGGAGCCGAGTTCGTTTCCCAGCCTCCTCAAAACAGCCTCCAGCAACCTCTAACTTTTCTAAATTATAGTTTTAATCAATTAAAACATCACTTGCTTCTACGGTGAAGGAAAACATCCTAAGAAAACCTGCATGCCTGAGAGTTCAACATAATGCTCCCAAAGGTGTGCGGAGTCCACAAATCCGCACTGGGCCAGCGTGGTGGACTACGGCCTCAACCGTACGGCCTCCCCCACTGTGGGAGGAGACCCGTGCCCTATAGTGATGATGAAAAAACGATTATTATGAAGGATAAACACCTCTAATACACCCCAGAAATCTAGAGCAAAAGTAACAAATCCACCTAATAATCGTTGAATGTGCCATAACTCATGAATAACATTGTGTTATTATTTATTTATTTAGCAACGCACTCCGTTAAGATATTACAGTTGACCAATTCGTCTCCCCGGGGCTATTAAAAGAATTTAACTATAAGTAATAATAACAAAAAATAAAATTAAATTAAAACATAAAAATAAGCTATATAAAATTAAAATTGAAAAAAAAAAAACAATAACAATAACAATAACCAAAAATTCAATAATAATAAAAACACAACATTCAAACATATAATTGCTATGCACTGATAGCTATCCGTTATCATTTTAAATAATTCCGCGTAAGAAAACTAAACTGATGGTAATGTGAAGACCATCGCCTATAAACAGAGAAACACTTTGTAGGGTTTGCTGGGAACAGATCCTGCAACGTGCCGCCCAGAGCCCATAAACCTGACGGGTAGAGCCTGTTATTGCACCGGCAACCACGCCCTTCAGACCGGAACACTGCAATAGCAATGCTTGGAGGCAGAAATCATATGGCGGTAGTATCCGTCCCCGGGCGAGCTCTGTCACATATAGTTCTACAGAAGACCAAGCGGGTCTTGGTAGAAAAAGTACATTCAATCAATAGCCTATTCTACTGGACTAAATGCCATAATCACCGCGCTGGGCATAGTTTTGTTAAACCCAGTAGATGGTAGTGGAAGAACCGAGGACGCTTCTGTCCGTTCTCCGTTACAATCCCTAGAAGAGGAGTTGTGGTAACAACTGTATTACGATCTACCGTCACCTCACTGCAGAAAGAAGAAGAAGAATTACACTAGGTAATATATTTTTTTTTAAATAAAAATCATCTTCCTTTTTGGAATTCGGTTAGCGAGACGATTTATTTACTGTGTTCTAACGTATTTAATGCCGTGCTCGGTGGATCCGATACTGAATAATGTCTTTTGAACTCGTCTCGCTTTATGAAGCTGTGTACCGTTTACGATTTATTTGCGACGACTCAATGGCGGGGCGAGAGCGGGGCTTATACAAATAGACGTGCACAGCTTACTTTTCAATGTTCCGTTATGTGTTAAATTCTCTTTGACTTTATTTGCGATTTCAAAATAAACAGCCCTACAACTCGGTTGCTTTCTATTAGTCTATACAAATAAATAAAAAAAGTGTCTGTCTGTGATTAAAAAATGACTGTATTAGTTTTTATTCATTCTACTACGAGTGAACCCATGATTGCAAGCAGATCTGGTTGCAAGTGTTGATGCAGTCTGAGTTAGTAGCGGGCTAAACGATTTTTACGAGGCACCGTATGCTTAAGCGATTGGCAGCACGTCTGTGTCGGTATAGGATGGTAACTAGCTAAGGCCGAAGCTACCCACCAGACATATACATAGCTTACATTACGAGTAATTTGATCGTTTTACTACTGTTTTTCTTTCCGTGTCTTTGTATCCACATGCATGCTAGTCCAGCCTTTTATTTTGAACGGCCGTTCTGACTTTGTAGACTTTCGCCCTTTTTTCTTGCCCCATACAGGCTTTTCACAAAAGAATGTAAAGTAATGTTTTAAACCTAACATTGCAGAAGACCCGTGCTGTAGTGGGCCGATAATGAGTTGTTATGATGATGATGATTGTTCTGACGCTCTTGACTTTACTTTTTATGTTTCTACTAGAAATAAATAACGTTAAGTGCCTTGTGTCCCGCTTATAATGGAGTGATAAATCAAGAAGTCACAATGGCCCAAAGAGGAGTATTGTGTCAACACGTGGTTTCCTCTGCAATAACTCCTTTATTCAAATATCTATCATTATAGTAGAATTAAGGCTGTCCAAGACAATCAATTACCTTAGTTTTTGTAGTACCCAGTCGGCGACTAAATGAGTGATCGACTTTAGAAGTCTGATTTTGGATCTTAGATTGTGTTAAGCTTTCGTGCTAGACACAGTTATAAAACTACTGACACGTGATAGTAATCTGTAGAACCCGCCAGTTCGCATTGAATTTAAATTCCTTATTCCACTGTCCCATAAGAACCTGTACCCATGCTGTACATTATTCTGCAGGTCATGGAAGGAACAAGGACACTGCAACGTACCGCCCTGCCACCATCAACCTGAGGTGTTTAGCTGTTATTACGCCTGTTATTACACCGGCAACCACGCCCTGCAAACCGGAACACAGCATTGCAACAATGTTGCTTAGCAGCAGAAATAAACATGGCGTTAGTACTGCCCGGGACGATCTTCAACAAAAGCTCTACTAGTAAAAGCTGATGATATTTATAAGTTTCAAGATATTAAAGTACAAACAAACGATTTAGATTTGCAAGTGCAAAAACGAATATGCATTTCGCAATAGGTACAAATTGCACACGTCAAATTGTAATCGGTGCAAGGTGCGGTTGTACGGACGTATTTGACTTCAACATAGCATAGGATTTTGACATTTACAGATTTATTAATAAGATACATAGTCGAATAGATACAAAGTTCTATACAAAGAGCGCTCGGTCGAATAGTCGCAACGAGGTCAGAAATCTAAATATCAAGCAGCCGGATTCTTACCAGTATGGTATATTGAACATTGTCAACTTTGTTACAAGGATGCATTTCATCACACAAGAATTTTAAATGAAGAATTTTTATTTTCAAATGAATGTCGAAAATCATCGCGCTGTAGTTTTGTTCTGACGTTTAATCAAATAGTTACGCATGTGTGTGGAATATTTTCTTGCGCAAGACTATGATTTTTTCATCATCATTCAAATTCAAAAATGTTTCTTTAACTGAAAACTAAAGCGAAGAGGACCACTTACTTAGCCAGGTTTTTTTTTTATCACAGTCTACTTAATGTTGAGCTATGAAGTTAGAGCAATTTATACCCAAGCTTTTTTATCATACACGTAATCCTTAATATTATAATAGGATTTTTCTATAAGCTTACGTTTTATATAAACTTTGAACATATTGAGAGACATGTCAAGGATTTCATCTGGTAATTTGATATAAAATGATATACAATTGCCCTTAAATTAATTATCATTCACATCAATAGCCTATAAGAGTCCAGTGCTGGACTAAAGGCCTCTCCTAACGGGAGAGTTCGCCCATAATCATCATGCTGGGCGGACAGACGGGGTGGTGATGCTAGTAGTAGAACTCCCTGTTATATCCCGAGTTGACTATAACTCTCCGTTATAGTAAGAGGAGGGTTAGTGAACACTGTATTCTGATCTGCCGCCATCATCATTAATTTGTATTCATATATTGCCTCTAATAGAATATGAAGCACCAGGTAATCTATATATGTTGGATTGCTGCCTATATTTGATTCTACCTTAAATCAACTACTCTACCGATCGTGACCAAATTCTGCATATAGATAGCTTGCACTCCGGAGACAGAACAACGGAACCCACGGATTTTTTAAAAACTCGAAAAAATGCGAATGAAATCACGGTTAACAGCTAATAAGTAATAAGTGCTTACTATGAACTCTTCAGAAACTTAAAGTAAAAGATTTTTTGTGACTGCTTTGCCTATATTTTTATATCTACTTGCTGTACTTTTATAGAACGCAAAGACCGCATTATCGAGTCACAAACAACTTGTATGGCTTGGATGAATTACAAAGTGACCCTCGATATTAGTAACAACACAAACAGATTAGCTGTTGCAGTGCTTTCAACCAATGTCATTACATTTCAACATTACACTTAGGTAACGTATTTTATTAAACAACCTATAAGAACTCAGATCAGATAAAACATAGCTTCTAACTTTAGTCACAAACTGCTAAATTAAAATACACATTTTAACAATTTCATCAATGCGTGAGTGATGCCATGTCTTGAAGAATAACAAGACATACTGATTTCGATAACAGACCCCACATTAGTAATCAACTCGGAATCCATGTCAACCTCGTAAGGTTTTAAAATAACTTTACTTAGATAACAAAGGAAAGTGAAAAATGTTGTGCAACACCTATTTTGTTAGCTGAATAATACCAAAAGTAATGTACCTAACTACTCGTATGTTACGTAGTAAAAACACCGTATCTATTCACTCGGCGAAATTGCACAATCTTTGTATTGCATTGTTCGGTATAGGATTACAATATTTCTAAATGTAGACCAAGAAATTGGTTGACACGAAAATAAATATCGTACTCACTAGAAAGGCGGACCGTTTCCATGTTTCTCATAGAAACGGTAAAATGCAATTATCAACGATATCATAACGTTGTATTGTAATCTGTCATAAGTACAGTTTCTGTATTATTTAATAGTAAATAACTGTTCGTATCCCGATACGATTAGTACTGCAAATAAGAAAATAAACTATTAATTTTAAACTAGCATTCGACTATAAAATGTCATAAGATTAAAAATATGTGTCCATAATTTTTTAATTGTTCTATTGTTGAAACACACAAACTTGTTATTGAAACAGTTTGCTAACACGATATATAAAAATTATCCTACTAAAAGTATCCTCCAGAATGCAAGTATATTTGCCAAATGAAGTTAAAATTAAGTAGTCAGTTTAAAAAAAAACAGAAGTGGTAATAAACATAACATAACTTAAATATTAATTCTGCCGTATGGTGACGGCAGATCAGCATGCAGTTGTCACCACCCCTTCTCTTCCCGCTGGTGTTTACGAGGCGACTATGGGAATATAACGTAGAACGCGAAGCAACTCCCGATGAGCTCCCGAGAGAGGCCTTTAGTCCATCAGTGGACTATTATAGGCTCGTGATACTGAGCATAAATAAAACCAAAATCTCACAACATTGCTATGAAAAGAATCAGTAGGTTTTATAATATTTTCTTGCGTTATATTATGTCCTAAATCAGGCCAGCAGAGCTGATTGAATGAAATTTCTTTTTTACAAAGACAATCCCTTTTATGTTCACGGTAATGCCCATATTGCATGCCTGAGTCCAACGACATCGACACAAAGATGTTTACAAGCACTGCAATGAAACAAACATTTTCTCGTGCGTGTCGGACACTATTACCACTCATTACCACAGGGAATATTTTATGAGCAACGCTTACTTTAATAAAATTCTAGAGATAATATGGAACGACAGAGGTAGTAATCTATGTGTAATGACTTTTCCTTTCTATGTACGAGTATGTTAAACTAAACAGCTCGCAATAAAATTACCGGGCTATCTAACTAAAACTGCTAAGCGAAAAAGCGAAGTATAGTACGAGTAGGTACCTTCTTTGACTATCCTGAATTATTTACTCACCGGCAATTATTGTGGAACTAATCAAAATACGAGTAGTTGAATTTTAATTTTTTTTTTAAAGAAGTGGATTTAAAATTAAAACCTCTTTTTTATACAGCATAACTGTTTGACTATTAAGTATTATTTATTTGATTTAATGTTGCGTTATGGTAAAGAAAAGTGTGATAATAGTTAATAGTTAAATGTCATATTTTTATTTAAATATTAGTTATTCGGACGGATTAATTAAAGATTTGAAAATATTTGGAATCGGGATGTGAAAATAAAACAACATTTTAAAAAAGGAAGTTCTCATTTTTTTTTTAATCTGTGCTACTTAGGTATATATGGCTTTAATTTTCCTGTACCTACTAATTACAAGGTCTTGTGGTCTTTGTATCCGTCTACATCAAGCAGTTTAGGCTGTGCGTTAACCGTTAGTCTGTAAGTCAGGCACCTTATCATTTTATGTTCTCATAGATAGATAAAGATTTAATTCATACTTCAATACACCATAAATGCCTGAATAAAGGTACTCTCTAAATGCTTTCTTGAGCTACGCATTTATGAAGTCAGAACATTTATTACTCATTTCCATTCCCCAAAATTATCATGTACATGTGAGCATAGCATAATAAATTTAATAGACGTTTTGGGATATAATGTTCCTTGTCCAATGAATTTCATACTACGCTTGAATAATTTACAAAACGGTGTCTTTACGCATATTAAACGCCTAATGCATCTCAGGAATTTCGACATTAGCATTCCGATTACAAAATTGCTGTGAGTTTATGACCTGCTAAGAATAAAAAAGATCTACTGGAAAATCAGAGTTATATAGTTGGTTGAATTAAGCTTATAAAATATAGACTTTCGTGTGAAGTCTAAACTAATTTTAAGTTTAATTTGAACTCGAAATGTAAACGCACTTCACCTTGGCCATTGAAATTTCGTCATTGAAGACTTTCGCCGTCCAAGGCTCTACAATTTTTTCGGCTGACAAACTTTTAACTCGTTTCATCGTATTACTTACAAATGTTAGTAAACTGTGGCATGTAAAAATTATTATTGTATATTATATAAGAGATGTCAGAAATCAAGTTTTTGTCCTATCAGCATCTGATAAGATTGCCCACTCTTGAACCTTTGTTTTCACCTTTTAGGGTGGATGGGGCTTAGAACATACTATAATATAAAGGTTTGTTTGTATAGATGGAAGTATAATAAAAGGAAGATGTGAGTTGTTTGTAATTAAAATATCACTTGCTTCAACTGTGAAGGAAAACATTATGGGGAAACCATGCCGGTTTCCCCACAATGTTTTCCTAAGAGTTCTCCATAATGTTCTCAAAGGCCTGTGGAGTCCACAAACCCGCACTGGGCCAGCGTGTTGGACTACGGCCTACACCCTTCTCATTCTGACAGGAGACCCGTGCTCTGGTAGTGGGGCCGGAAATGGATTGATGATGATGGTAGCTAAATATGGCTTGTCCATATTCGGACAACTCTCGTGGGAATAAATAATGTAGTAGTATCCCGTTGCTTTCTACATCGCGGTACTACAGACATAATGTCCGTAGAATTCTGTTAGTGAACCGATTCAGAACATATCGTTCTGGCGCTTCCCCACAGTACGAGTGGCTACCGCTGCCCTCCACCAGGATCCAGGTACTACGCCCCTGTGGCTTGCCTCCTCCGCTGGTTGGACCGTACCGACAGTTATTGTCTCCACTTCTTCATCGTTGAGGTCTTTACCCGTTACCCTGAGCACGGGCTCTGCGTTATACCCCGCAGAACTGGGTCCCTGCTAAACTTCGCCATCCACACACTTCGGCTTACTGAAGTATGAGATGCCCACCCCCGCGACATGGACGCGCCAGACAGGAATAGTTCAAGTGAAGAGCAAAGAAGGTGACTCTACTCCCCCATGAACCGGGTTAATGGGCGTGTGTATAACCCCACTCCCAAAGGTAAAACGCCCAGAAACGCTGAAGATCGTAACAAGTCGAGGCGCATCGCGGGGGCTGCTGTAGCCAAATAAAATGTACCATCGTCAACCACGACCACTCTGTCAAGAGTGAACGACTAAGGAGGAGGAGGAGGATATTCGGACAGAGTCTAGAGTGAAAATTAGCAATAAGTAAAGAGAGGTTCTCGGAACCTGAATTTCAATAGACAACTTTCAATCAGTCGCAATTATTATATTCAACCATTAGGAGTTATTTTAACACATTTCAATTGGTGATGTTAATAAAAATTCTGATACGTTTGAAACTCACGATTGTAGATTTATTGTTATGTAATGACATCCTATATGAATAGTGTATATAAGTGGGTGTAACTTGATAACAACCATTGCATCAATTCATATAAACATCATGGTTGATCGATTTTGCTATACGCGTACCTAGTATTGATGTAGAGCACATCAGGCATTGCTAATAATAGCTTTATTAGTTACTCCATTAGTGGTAATGAAATATACTTACCTTTGATAAGCCATTAATATATTGCTATTAGTAACGTTAATATGATAAGATGTATACTGGAAATGTATTGGAGTGATATATTGGAGTATATTGCCTTCTTTATATAAGTGCCTAAGGGTCAAAATAGTTGTACACTTATAATTAATTTTATACTTTTAAAATATACGTTTGACTATAACCCTTACGAACATAACTATTCTTTTCAAAGCATTTATCCCTTACTAAACTAGACCAGCTAGAATGATATCTCTAAATGCTTCTTATTCTATACAATATACTCCGACAAACGGCATCTCATTGGCCGGCCCAGCCGTTCCTTCGTTTGCTCGGCTCCTAGTTTTAAACATATAAAAAAAAGATTTTTAAAATTGGAATCGTATATCCAATTTACTGGTTGCTCTTTCTAAGGAGTAAACTTTCACCCCCTATAATATAAATTCCAAGGGATGGATTTTTTCTGAATCCTACAACTAATATTTTAACACTTAATTTGCTAACCTAAATACCAATTTTCTCCCACAATTCAAAAACATTAAAACGTTATATATAGGAGTCTATTAAGGTCTTTTTAAATAAATGGGCTATCGAACGCAAATAATACTATACTTTGAAATTTAAATTGGTAGTTCTGGAGACAAATTTAAATTCAAAATTCAAATTCTAAATGCATTTATTTCAAGTAAGTAAGTGAGGTAATTAATAAGCACTATTGAAACGTCAAGTCAGTCTGTTTGTAGTGACTCTACCACAAGTTCGGAAGGCAGATTCCACTGAGAAGAGCCGTCAAGAAACTCAGCAGATTGCTCTTTTCCAACATCATTTTAAAGTTTAACAATCTTTAGAATTTTTCTGTTTTATGAGAGATGAGAGCGGAGTGGCCTGCTTCCAAGCAGCCTTGTCGTTAAGGAATTCATCAATCGTGTAGTAACCACGATTTGTTAAATGTGTTTTAATATATTGTTTAAACTTAGGTAAAGGTAGATCTAATATTATCTTCGGTTTCATGTTATAAAAGCATAATCCAAAAGACAAAAGAATAATCCAAAGCTTTATTAATTGTATAAATAAAATTAGAATTAAAAGTGGCAGTGTTGGTATTGATGAACATACCGAAATCAGACAATGCTAGAGAGTTTAATTTCCAGCGCAAGGACGAACGAGTCGTACCTAATTAGCTTCGAATTACAGAAAATCTTGTGCTCGGATTTAAGCAGGATTCAAAGCGAATGCCAAAGAGGATACTAACACGAACGGTATTTTCATTGGCTTCCTAACTTAGTTACGTCTGCATTGTTACCTAACTTGTAGTTAATAATTGATCTCACTACAATGAATGTTCTAGGTATTATAGCTATTTGTCAATCAATAACAAGTAAACTAATTATAACAAACAGTTTATTTATCGGGGCCGTGTTTAACATGACATTGAAGTCTTATTGTCTGAAAATATGTGTTGTCATACCTCCGAAGCATGCCAACGGGGTAAGGTCTCGATTATTTTTTATTCCTGGCTAGTCAGTAATCGTAAGCCCACCAACCCGCATTAGAGCAGCGTGTCGGGTCTATGCTGTGAAACCCTGTCTCCTATATAAAAGAGGACCGTTTTCCCAGCAGTACAGCAGCAGTGTCAATAATAGGATGAGGATGAAGTCTTAACTCCCTGCCAAATAGATTTCGTGTCGTTAAACTTAACACATTATCGTCTTACAATACGTGTTTCAGCCTTTTTTAATTGCATTCAAAAATATGTTAGGATTTTGAAGACATAAAACCAGAATAACAAAAAATATATGCTCAATAATGACCCATTAAAAAACCATCTCACCATGTTATAAGATACCTACGCAGGACGTATTCGTGTGGCAAACATTCAGACAACATTCGCAAATTGGATTGCCAATGCCTCGAGGATCGACGAGTCATAATTGGCTTGGAATTACGAGCAATCTTGCGCTCGAGTTTATGCCACCATGGGAAACGAACTAAATAATTATGACATTCATACTTCTAAATTAAAACAATAAAAGATGTTACACGATATTTTACCACCATGTCTAAACTAATATTTGTTAATACGTAAATTGAGGTTAAATGCAGTGTAAGTTAAGACTTAAATCTAATAAAGAACAAGACTTTACAAAGAACGTATTGAATAAAAATTATTACTTGGCGACTTCATAAACAATTTTGTAAACAAATCAATAACAATAATTTTGATTTTTATGCGTTTTCTGTATTAAGTGTTAATATCTTTTTAATAAGAGACTGCAAATAATGAAATATTTATTTAATAAATAACAACTTTTCACCAAAATAATTAAGGATAATATATGTGCTATAATATATGATAATATATCTTTAAAAATGTAACGGCACAGATTTTTTTAATAAAATTAAACGAGGTTGTCTTTTGCACCACTTTTATTGATCTATAGCATCTGTTCTCCGTATATCCGTACTATAATATTATAAAAAAAGTGTGTTTATTTTTTTGTTCGGCCTTCCTTCTCGTCCTAAGCAACCAATCAACTTGATTTTTGGCATTAGCATATAGTTACTTTAAAGGACGTAGAGTAACATGGACTACTAACATAGACTGCTTTTATACCAAGAAAACAAACGGTTCCCACAGGAACAAGAACGGACGCAAAACGCGGGCAACAACTAGTCATATTTTTAATAAACGGAAACGTTTTAAGAGACACTTCAAAAGATCTTATTGTAAAAACAAAAAATGATTATTAAAATTAATGAGATTCACATCAATCCACTTCGGATACAAGTTTTGCTTCCGATATAGAAGATTTTCTGGTGGCTTTGGCGCTACTCCCGACCATTAGGGTGTTGGCGAAGAGCCAAGCGGCCGAGGTGCGAGTATATTTGTACGCTTAACATTCAAGGAAGTGTGGAGTCTTGGAATAGAAGCACATGGAATGACGAACAGGTCCAAATAAATAAACCGGGGATTTGCGCACCAAAAGAGACTAAATCGAATTTAATGAGCCATTTAGATGGTAATAAATTAAATTTTGTAAGAACTTTACACAGTAATAAGATGCCTTGGCAAAGATAATAATGCATACATCCGGTTTACATAATCATTTAACTGTAGTGAATATATAACTACTTTCTTGTCAGCAAATTCTACTAATGCTAAACCTTCAAAAAACGATTAAAGGTAACTAAGCCAGTGGCGTGGACTTCTACCTTGAATGCATAACGCACTACCAAAAATATCTTATAACCCTAATTAGAAAGGAATATTTTAATTCTTTAAATCTTTTTAAAACCCTGTGCCACTGTAGGTCTATCCATATATTTTACGGTCAAGATTTCAATAGAATTTTAGGTATTTTAAACGTAATTTTAATTTGTAGTTCACAATGTCGCCTAGGTGGGTAAAAAATTAGATAGCGTCGACAAAGCCATAATCCGGAACACTGAAGGATGATCCGGATGCTTACGCACGCAAGCCACGCAAAAGTGTAAATGAGTTCATACAAATTGTATGTTTTCCGAGTCCATGACGGCTTTGACCTTGAGGTGGTTAGATAAATCGTAAAGTACTAACTGTGGTGTCTAGTACTAATCAATATTAATATTATTAAACTAAATATTGAATCCTTGTACTCGAAAAGTCAAGCATTAAATTAAGCATTAAAAATATTTGGGTATGTACAGATTCAAACTTTTAATGCTTTATTGATCTTAAATCAAAATCACAAAGTAAGACTCCCGCATCGGCAAAAAAGGGTTATTTGGTTTTCAGTGACGAAATGCTCAGTCCAAACCCCCACGCCCATCATGTCAGCTTTAGAGCAGTGCAGAAGTTCTTAATTATTTTCTGATAAAAGTGAGTAGACCTGTACACTTAAGAGGCCGACTGTTGAGGATGATAACGAGGATTTATGCTAAGATGTACCAACATGAACAGTTTCGCAAAGCGATATTGACCGACAAAGACGAGGGCATTGTTCACTCGTCTTGCATCACGTACAAGTTCGCTAGTTGCAATGTTTGTTAATTATGTTCTAAGAGATTGTATCAATTACATTTTAAGGTTTCCGTAGATAAAGTCAAATGGAAGTATTGCCATTTGTTATAAAAGGAACTTGGATGCTTCACAGAGGCAATCTTCACCTCGATACCCTGTTATTATTATTCCATTTCATTCAAAGAAAAAAAACTTAAGAGTTTACTCTACAATTTGAGAAAAACGTATCAGACATTTTTGTACGCACATCTCTGTGCCTTTCGCACCCGGAGGCCCTTGTCACAGTAAATATATTAAAGCATTATGGAAGCTAAGAACAAACGTTAACAGCTCACTCGCCGCTGCGTGCCAGATGACGAGGCCCTCAATCTAGTACCCCAGACTAAAATCCTGCAATAATAGCTTTGGGGCCTCGTCGGTGCCTGCATCGATGTGAGTGTGGCATTTCGAACGTTTGTTCGTAAATTCAATACTGCTTTAATGTATTTACTGGTCCCTTGTCCATATTGAACGCCATTATAACTAAATTTAAGATGCGGTTTAAGAAATTTATTGTTTTCATAAGAAGAGTATTCACTTAAATGAAAACTTAAAAGTATACAAAAATATGAGGGTAGTATGGTACCATTGTAACAAAAACCCACTAACGCTAGGCATATCTACGTCATGAAGTGGATATTACATAGATGTAGAGTGACAAGATGTGCCTCAGTTAGTAGATAGGAGAAATAGTTATTATTTTTCATTTAGTAGGTGGGCCTTTAATAGTTTTTTGAAATTGTAGAAACTTTTACTTTCTTTTATACACTTAGGGAGTTTATTGTATAATTGGGCACTTTCAAATGTTATATTTTTTTTACCGTAGTTAGTTCTTGGTGGGCGTAGTATTATATTATTTGCACTTCTTAACTGTCTCAATTGCGGGAATTTATTTTTAATAGTAAAAGTTGTATTTGTGTGTATGTCTTTTGTTAAAATTTTTCGAATTAAAATGCATGTGTAATATTTGTATGTACTTGAAATATTCATCAATTTTGTTTCTTGATATAGTTTTACTGTTGGTGTAAGAAAATCATATTTAAATAATATTATTACTAATTTATTTTGAGCTGTTTGTAAAAGTTTTATATTGGTGTTGGCTGCTGAGCCCCAGATTTGGATAAGGTAGTCGATATGTGGCTTAACTAGTGAGTTGTATATTATGTATCGGACTTTATGTGGTAGGCAACGTACTATGCTTCGCAAGGCTCCAGTAAGAGTAATTATTTTCTATTTAATTTTTCTTATGTGTGGTTTCCATGTAAGTTTGCTGTCTAAGATGAGACCCAAGTATTCTTCACAGTCTGATCTAGTGATTGTAGTATTATTTATTTTTAAGGGTTCAAAATTGTTAATTTTTTTGTTCTTTGCTGCAAAAATTACGTAATGAGTTTTACTTATATTGATGTTTACTAAGTTACATTGAAACCAGACATTAAGTAAGTTAAGGTCATTTTGTGCGTCTTGAACTCTATTTTATTACCATAATAAAATAAAGTGGTATCATCGGCATATAGTGATAATTCACCTTTAAGTCCTATTTTACTTATATTATTAATATAAATCAAGAAAAGTATAGATCCAAGAATCGAGCCCTGAGGAACTCCGTAAGTTATCGATTTATGACAGCTTTGGTATTCCCCGATCTTCACTACCTGGGAGCGATCAGTTAAGTACGATTCAAAAATTTTATGAGCATTGTCAGTGATACCTATGTCCTTTAATTTGTTTAAGAGTATTTGATGGCTGACTGTATCGAATGCCTTTTTTAAGTCTATAAATATGCCAAGTGCAATTTTTTTGTCATCTATGTTATTTTTTATTCTGGTGACTAAGTCTACAGTTGCAGAGAGGGTGTTAGATTTGGGTCTAAATCCGTATTGTTTAGGGTACAAAAAATCTATTGAGTTCAAGTACGTTTCTAGTCGATTATAGATTACTTTCTCAAAGATCTTCGAAAGAACCGGAAGCACGGAAATGGGTCGATGATGTAAAGTCGTAATTATTTACAATACCTATTTGTTTTTTTGCAGTAATAATAATTTACGGACTAAGCAGATCGAGATAGCTCACCGCGTTGTAAGTCGCAAACATTCTATGCATCGGCGACCCTACAGACGAAAGCAGCATTGCTATGCTGTGGTCCGTCACGATGACTTCTGTCAAGAAGCTCTACCACTCCTGATTCTAGAAGCATTGTTAAGATCCCAGGCACTGTGTATATCTTGTACACAGAAAAAATTAGAAAACACAACGTTGGTTTCCTTCACTACGCTTCTGGTTAGACTTCAAGCAAGTGTTATGGAATTGCTGAAAACAAACTGCACTAGTAGGGTCGATAAACTTCCAACGTGAACCACTATGTCGAAATGGCGATGAAGAACGCAAAGTTATTATATCGCATATTTTCGGTTTTGAGTAAGCCTACGCTTACCATACGTTTATTTATTTTGTTTATATACATAAAAGAAAGAAGCATTACGTGTTTAAGAATGAAATATGCTTTCAAACAATAAAGTACGATAAACATGACGAAATTAATTGCATAAAATTTATTTCATGACACAACGCATGCAACATTAAATTAGAGGTTTACATGTGAAATTTATGGTGATATTAATGTCATAAAACTAATGTTATGCCTTTTTATATATTTATTCAACATTTACTTAGAGTAATGCATAAACTCTTAAATAGACCGAAACTACAATGTTTCCTACTATGACGACATAATTGCTTGAAGACTGATAAGAAGGCATATGATAATAATTTTGGTCGTGGCAAAGCACAATCATAACGCGATTGCCTGAGGGATACAGATCGCGTGTCGGTTCCTAAATTATAGTTACTTAAATTAGTTATAGATTTCGCGATTGTTACCGATTGTTCTGATTCTGGTATTTCGCAATACAAACTCGAATTAAGATAGGTCTTCAGTTACGTGTTTCATCATCATCGGATCAACCGACTGACGTCCACTGCTGGACATCCCGCGGCTGCCCACGACTCGCATGATGTCATCTGCCCATCTGGTTGGGGGTCGACCAACGCTGCTCTTACCGGTGCGGAATTGCCACTCTAACACCTTGGAACCTCAACGCCCATCGGTTCTCCGAACTATGCCCCGCCTATTGCCACTTAAGCTTCGCGACTCCTTGAGCTATGTTGGTAACTCTAGTTCTTCTAAGGATCTCCTCATTTCTGATCACGTATAGATACTCTTAACATGGCTCTTTCCATCGCCCACTGAGTGACTCTGAGCCTTCTTATGAGGCCCATACCCAGTGGCGTGCATAGAGGGTATGCACAGGGTATGCAGATGATATAAAATGAAGAAAATCTCCAGTACGAGTTATTATAAACATAAGGGTACGCTTTTTACAACTCTTAAAATGCTTATTTTTTAAGTTTTTTATAACTCGTACTGAAGTTTTTTTTCATTTTATATAAACTGCCCGCTTAGTGCATACCCTGTATGCACGCCACTGCCCATACTGTCAGTAACGTTGCTAGTATAAAATGTAATACGCTTGATCGGTGCGTGTATAGTAAAAGTTGACACAAAACGTCTTACACACAGCGTGTGGCACACATGCGAGTATACTGTGTCACAAGAGCAACCCACACGGACGTCATTAGTGGGACATGAAACAAGCACAGTGGACTTGTTTAACAATCGAATCCTATACTAGAGAGTACCCCTATGACTACATACTCTACCTACACGCTTTGTTCGACAACTCAGCGTCAACGGAACTATCCGAAATTTGCCGGTTACATTTAATTATTTATCTAATAGTTGAACAAGACCACGTTTCGCTGTTGCTCTGTCTGATGAGAATGAGATAAGGAGAATGTCAAGTACATTCTCCTCATCTCATCAACACTCTCTTTTATATATAGCAAATTAAAAACATAAAGTTCAGCGAACAGTAACCAAAGGAAGCTGAATATATTAATAAACTTAAATAGGGCCTTACAAAAAAACGTGTAAAGATTGCATAACGTCGGAATGGTTATGCAATCTTTTGCCACACTACAACTTTAAAAGGTTTTTGAACCTTTTTAATATCAGAGCGTGAAATCACTCTGCATAATTATCTATTTCGACTCAATGCCACGTTTATTTGCAGAGCCCTTAAAGTTTACTAGGAACCGCATACTTAAAAGACTACAGCCGTCTAACTATGTCTTGAACCTATTATTTTTATCGTCGTAGAAGCCACCTAACCTAACCTATACATTTTTTTATCGTGGAGAAATCCTCGCGGAGGTACCGCGGCACGGGGAGGCGCATATAACTTAGACCAACGGACCTACAAAAAGAAGTGTGTTTCATCTTTGTACAGTTCGGGCAAAAGTTTGCATTCAACCGCTTTAACTCCTTTGTTAGGGATACTTAGGAATGTGAGCATTTGTACCTATTCTTCTCCCTTTAAAACTCCCCAACTGACTAGGGTCACTGGAAGAAAGAGATTTCTTATGAGTTTCTTTGTCCACATATTTTCTTGTTTATTACATCTCTTATTAAAGTACAAAATAAACAAAACATCTTTTGCATTTTGATAAAAATATTAGTAGATTAGTTATAAATGGCATAAGTCAAAAATGCTTTCCTTAATACAACTTTCTTATAACCGGTCATGGTAGGTAGATGTTTCATCGTAAACGTAATGAAAATTTTAATAAGGCTTCGCAAAAAAATCATCGCCTTTTGCTTAATATTGACATCTGTTGCTCGGTATAAAGGTCGGGCTAATTTTCACGACTGCCGCAAGAAACTTAATAAAGCCAAGTTTTAACCTGGATCCTAGGTACTTTCGTTTGAATAAGAATATTAAAATAAAAATATAATATACGTCCGGGGTTTGCTTCGAGCGATAAAGCGGTGAGCCTAAATTCGTACGACCAGACCGAAATATGTACGATTTTCAAGCAAATAAAGTAATTCGATTCTATTCTAATGAGATGGTATGTAGTAGTGGCACAGAGTACGCTCCTGGCCATTTTCTGTTATTTCTTTTGTCGCCTCGACAACTGAGTTTTGAGCTACCGCCACCGCACTGCACAATGTATATTTTGAAATTACTTCACTCTCCAGAATGATACACTAACATATATTTTTGTTAATTACGCTAACAATCAGACCGAGCTAGATGGGGCACACAACTCTAACTTTTCATACTTATTCTCTTAATTTAATCAATCAAAATATCACTTTGCTTTAACGGTGAAGGAAAACATCATGAACTGCGTGCCTGAGAATTAGTTCTCCATAATGTTTTACAAAGAATTGTGAAGTCAATCCGCACTTGGCCAGCGTGGTGGACTACGGCCTACACCCTTCTCATTTTGAGAGGATGTTGATGTGACCTGTCTCCTGTAGTGGGCCAGTAATTGATTGTTTACTGCGCATATTTCGCACTGATTTTAAACGAATATAGTTCCCGGATACTTTTAATGGCATAAATGCCTACCAAGCCTACTTGAAATATAAATTTTCAGATGTTTTAGATTTCAATTTACAGAGCGCAAGCTTTCAGACTACATCCGGACTTCATCCAGATCGATGCTATTGGCGCCCACGATAAGTAATAAACAAACAATCAAATAAACACACTTACCTATTCATTCATTTTTTATTGATAAGAATAGTGCGATAGCCTAAAATCCATGGACCAATATATAAATTTGAAATAGCTTATAACTGGTTTATGCCGAAAACATACTGTCGAAGTTGAGCATCGCTTAAAATCTGGCGTGTTGGCGTGGTATAGTAAAAAGGTCGCGCTACTTTCCACATCTGTCGCGAGATACCCGGTACACAGTCGACAGTAAAAACTTGTACCGGCGTTCGATGTCGCACTATTCTCACGCACCGATTGAGATCACGTTTTGAGTTGCCAACTCAATATTGTTGGCACCTAAGCCAAAATAAAAATTGAGTCTTTTATAACTTTAATTTTTTTATTCCTTTCGTCTTCGCTGCTGTGGATGTGAAGGATCTTATTATGTCAATGCTTCACTAGGAAGCATATATAGCACAAATATTATGCAGCAGTTTTATTTGAAAAAGAGATGTTCCGGGTTGAGTTTCCTATTGGACTATATTATAAAAACATTGCTTTCTAGAAACTAAGTAGTAATCGTACTCTAAAATAACGTACACTAAGTTGCAAGTTGAAGTTAAGAATATTTGTTCTTTCGTTTGACTAATAAGTAGAACGTATTGTAAATTGAAAGGACTCAGTTACTAAACCAATAACTTCGGTAACACCAGTATCCAGTTAGCTTACAATTTTAATACTAAATTGATGCCTGTAGGTATCTAAACAATTTGCTGGCCTCTGTAACTTTAACTTAACTTTTTTATTGCTCTTTTTACTACAAAAGTGAGAGTGCACCAAGACTTTGCTAACAATTAACAAAAAAGACATTTATTAAAGGCTTACCACTTTTAAAATGTATTTTTTTAGAGCCTCTACCACCGGTATAGAAGGCAGATTGTACCGAGAAGAAGCTGGCAAAAGTAGTTTCTTATTTTCAACATCAACAATCAAATCACTCAATCATCATTTTAACATAATAATAAAATTGTATCTATTTCAAACTCGTTTAAGTGTTATGATAGTAAATAATAATCGGAATCGGAAGTCAACTATTAGGTATTCCTCGCAATTATAAAAACGAGATCAAAATGTATTTAATAAATATTAAAAGTGCCGCTTTCCACCATGTGTTCCAAAACCAGTCCCGACCACAACCGCTCACTGCATTATCATTTACCACCACAAAACCTGTTTAATCATAAACACTATTTAGGTATGTATAGGCACATTCTCTTTTTATTTGTCGGAGCTACAGTGCCGGTAGTGAGGTTCTAACATGAAACTACATCGTTGCCTAATCAACCGATAGCCGAACAATTTTTGGACATAAGTATTTATTTTGTACAGATGAGGATAAGATGAAGTCTTGTACCGCTTAATTTCAGCTTCCTACGACTCGCTTAGTGTCGTAAGGGGCTCAACCATGCGCTTTTTAGTGCAGACTCACTAATTCAGCACCAGCAGAACCTTAGATTCCCATCATCCATCGGCCCTCCGACCTATGTGCCGCTAATCATTTCAGCTTTGCACCATGTCTAGTACTTCCTCGGATCTAATCATTCTTATTTTTATTATGTTCAGATACTCCGAACATAATTTTCTTATTTGCCCGCTGAGCGACAAAGAGCCTCCTTACGAAAGTTTTTTTTTATAGTATTAATCGATGGACCATGCATCCAAGCTTATGGTGATTAAAAGCCTTTATACAGAGCAACATTTGCTAGGAACAGGTCCTGCAACGTGCCGCCCTGTGTACATCAATCTTAGGCATAGGTGTTAAGCTTCATGTGCCTGCAATTGCTATGCTTCCATTTTAGTTAATCAATCTGAATATTTTATATCTTAGTAGTCTTTATCAGCATAGGACATACCCAGTTTTGTTTTTTAATAGAACGGTAGGTAACTTAGGAAGGTGGCGGGACTCATAACAGGGCATAGCTCCTTAAACAGACATCTTTCCGTTGTAGGTGTCACCGACAGCCCTTTTTGCAGAGCATGCATGGAGGCAGATAAAACACCTACGCACGTGATGCTTGAGTGCACGGGCCTGACAGAGCAACACGAGATTTACCTGGGATCACCAGCCACTATCCCAGAAGTCCTCAGCAACCTGGGCGGTATGCTGGGATTCTGGAATGAGCCTGGATGGCTGGAGTAGCGAGCAACAACGGGAAATTTCTACGTACAACAAGCGAAGCGCTTACGTGCGGAAACTGCCCAGAGAGAAGAAGAAGAAGAATAGAACGGTATCAATAAGTTGCCTATTTTTTTATATTCCAATATTTTAACTACCCTATGATTAGAGCTGTTAAGAAAACAATTGAAAAATCTAATGTAACAGCCGCCTTTTTATACGAATCATAATAATATGGTGATTATATTATGCCTTTATCATTACAAAATAGACAAATCTCGCGTTACAAAATGTAAATTTAAATATTTATAACCCAGTATGTAATGAACGGCCTTGTTTCTTAAATATATTACAATAGTAAAGCGAGGTCGACTTACAACTATGACCGTAACTATAGCGTATATACCTAAAGCTTCAAGTAAAAACATAAAAATTATCTATGATTTGGGGCGAATTAGAGTAGAGTTGTAGTTTATGAAACTAACCTAGAATGGAAACATTATTAGGAAACTGCCTACTTTATAATGGTGCCATTCTTCGTATATTAAACCTTCCTACAACCATTTCTAGTGTAGTAGTTATTTCCAAAAAAATATTTATGTTTGAGGGGACTAATATTAAGAGTCATATTTCGAGAAAGAAACCTGCAATGGATGGACAATGCTTGAGTCAATTTGCCCAACCGATGACAAAGTATAAGATACATTTATGCTGGAAGAAGAAAGAAAGACAATAGTCTTGAGACAACTTGTGGTTCTACTCAATCATTGAAGTCAGTTTATTAAATTAAATAGGTAGATGATGATATAATTGTTCTGGTTTAGTCACAAGTGAAAAAATAGACTGGTAATATCATTCAATTATTTTACAGTACCTTGTACCTTATCGTTTTATTGTTTTTGTATTTTTGTAAATCTTTCTCTGTGGTTTACAAATGTATTCATTCATTCATACTTTTAAGTGAAATAGCCTTCATATTTTAAATCATTACATGTACGTACGCATTAGATTTAAAGGGATTACAGCGTTTTGTAATTTGCATAAATTTCACGAATTAGTTACGTTAGACCCGCGCTGGACACATTTTGAATGGAAAAGTATTTGGTAGCTTTCATAACCAAGGACGGTGTGATGTTTTCCCATTTTCAAAGTCGCTTTCTGTTTGCATGTGGAATTCATAATGTAAACAAGTTCGTCGATAAAACATTTAGTCCACGAATAATTGCGCTCTACCGTAATGCTTTATACATAATATACATCGTGTTATGATACACCACGGATATTATATTGTCATCGTATTTTATAACAAGCTGTAATGTGTATGCAACACCAAAAAAGAAACATGTGGTAGCGTAAACATTAAAATGAAAAGACATCAACGAGCAACGCTACGGAATCGCATGCAAAAATGGCGAATTTTTACTGAAAAAATTATTAGCCAAATATTCGAAGGTACCTGATACTACCTACTTTAGATATCAACAAATCATAGGCAATTTTTACCAAGTCAAAGTTTTTATTAGTATTTAGGTATACCTATTTGGGAAATTATTAAAGCGCTAACTGACAACAGCTTTGTAACGTATGAATTTATTTACGTCGTACTAGCTGTTTTTATCCGTGTTTATTACAGTTCTTTGCAAGTCCCGTGGGAACTGGGATAAAAGTGGTCCATATCTGTCCTTTCAACCAACTCTATGCTCTAAGTGACCAAAAATGTTTTTTGGTCACTTAGAGCATAAAGGAAACCAGTAAGACACTCCGCTGTACTTGATACTCTATCTTTTTGTATAAAGATCGTAGGTACCAACACATGTATCTTATGCCTTTCACCGAATCCACATGTGTTCACTTGACCGACAAAACAAACCAAACAAGCGTTTCTATTTAATGCCAATCGCTCCATAAATGGCAAAACATTTATGCCCTATTGTTATTGTCTCTACCTAAACAGCTTTGTTTTTGTGTAGGCACTCAAGTGAAACAGAAGCGAAGAGGTTTAAAGCCACTCTCATACCGATATTATATGGTGTAGTTAGTTGTTCATGGACCAAATATTTATTGCGACGTTATGCTACATTTATTTGAAAGGCCCTATTTGTCTCAAAACTACCTCAATATAGGTTGAACCATATTGGTTAATTAGGTACGTCCAATTATGAAATATCATCAATGATTTTGTCTTTAACGAAATAGAAATTGAAGTACCTACATTATGCATGCGCGAATGTCTCCAAAAGTCAACTCCAGGCTGGACAAGTAAAATCGTGGAAATTTAGTTACTTTATTATCTCAGGCTTAATAACTATAGATACTTTAGTAGCTGTAGTTGGATTTATGTCTCACCTGAGAGGTATAGGTTGAAAAGGGAACCGATGCACTGGCGGATGCGGTGAGACGATCGGCGCAGGCGGCGGCACGGGTACGGCCACCGGCACCGGCACGGGCACCGCCAAGGGCGGCGGCAGCGTGCTATAAGGCGGCGGCGGTACGCTTTCCAGCAGGTCGGGCGCACGCGGTGCGCGCACCCGCCGGACCCGCCGCCGCCGCGCCGGCTCCTCAGTCTGGCACTCCGCACTCGCTACACTCCTCTCTCTCTCCGTCTGCACCGCACTGTTCACGATGGGACCGGGCGCATCTTGCACCTGCACTATGTTCACATTACACACATCCGACCGACTCGGCTCGCCCGGAACTCGCACCGAGACCGAGTCCGACTTGCGCAGCGGAGCGGGCGCCGGCACTGGCAGCCGCATCTCGTGGTGGGGAATGTTCGCGCGGTACGACGCGCGCGCATGACGACCGCCGCTGGGCGACTGGAGCGCGCGCGCCTCGTCCCCCGCCGGCACGAGGTACACGGCGAGAGCTCCATCGGTGCGCGATCGCGCGAGGGGCGGCGAGCGGCAGTCGTAGGGCTGCCACAGCAGGCAGGAGAGCGCCTCGGCCGCGGAGCGTGGCGCGCTCATCTCGCCACCGCGCTCCGCTGGCGCGCC
The DNA here is from genome assembly GCF_905163445.1 of Pararge aegeria. Lineage (NCBI taxonomy): Eukaryota > Metazoa > Arthropoda > Insecta > Lepidoptera > Nymphalidae > Pararge > Pararge aegeria. Next base: position 9,507,430 of record NC_053193.1, read on the forward strand.
ACCGCTGCCGTCCGCCAGTTCCGCAGCCCGCCACCGCTTCTACCTGGACAATTAATGATCATCATCATTTTTTGGGCCTACAAGGTCCTTGAGAACAATCTCATCTGCACGACTAGCACGGGCAGGAGGCATTTGTCTCCCAAAGGAAAAGACAAAATTTTATTAAAACAACAACAACTTTATCAACTCTTCAATCATTGGCGCACGTTTGAAAATAATATTCATATAATATAAGTTGATAAACTTCTCCTATACCTTGTTGCCACGCATTGGCAGGACACGTAAATTTTACCCCTCGTCAGGGGATATCATCGGTGGATATAATTATTCTCATACCGCTAGCCGTGCTGGTGCTAAACTATGATGCAGTGTAAGATGTTTGTAAAGCCTATTAGCTGTATGCATGTTATATTAAACCCATACCCCAATCGATTTCTGCGCGGCAGCGTGCCTAACGTGCGGTAACTAGCCACGGCCGAAGCATCCAACAAGAGAAGAAATTCGGAAACATTTAATTACTAAATTGGGATAGACCTCCTACTTTTAAGACCATTGCGACCACTAGGGAGGTCGTCAAATTATTCCAGATTATTATTTATTATTATACCTCTCATAAAGGAAATACATTTTTACCTAAAATCAACTACAGTATAGAGTTGTTGGGTTAACGGTAGGTACTATTTAAATACTATTCAGTTCACAAATGAATGAAAAGGTCCTGCAACTCAGAAGTTTGAAATCGGTATATAGTTCGAGAAAACTCCTTAGAAGAGTTTTGGATAGAAGCAGGCGTTACTTTGCGGAAATCCATGATATATTATGAAAATTAAGTTTAGTCGCTATACTCCTTTTCGCGGAGCATAGCAAATTAAGCTTAATTTTCGTAATCCTTAGGAGAGCACAAAACCGAAACTGCCAAATTCGATGTTAAAACTGGAAAAGACATATTTTAACTCGTTGTGTCATGACGGTTATTAATATTTTTCTTAAAAAGCTTTAAATAAGGTTTAAGGCAAGTTTTATTGTTGATTGGAGACGTGATATTTAAACGTCTCTACAATACTCTATAGACTAGTTGGGGCTTTCTACTCGATACAAGTAGAACTTAAGTAAGCATAGCTAAAATTATTCAGAGTCTTACAAATTTCTAAATCCATTAGAAGTACCTATCTATTTTAAGAAACACAAATGGCTACGTTACTTACATATTCTTTAAATTCTAAAGTAATTAGGGATGTTCTCAGCACTGAAGAGCGGAAGTGCATTGTTTGTATACAGTTAGTTAAGACTTCGAAGACAGATTACTCTCGTTATATAATCACCAGTACTCTACAACTTTGAATACACCAACGTCCGGTGTTTTACAAAGTTTCACTTTACATTAAGTACAGTAAGCCGGTGAAGCTATAATCATTGCAAATATTGTTTTTACGACACTGCACGTGTGCCTTTTATAACGGTTCAATAAACCTTCCCTCTGCAATTTACACTAATACGAAATAGGTGTATATTACATGTAGTGTTCCTGTGTGAGATAATGGGATTATTTTCCTGTACTCTACACTTACTTGTAACTGCGAATCATTTTATGTACTCACTCTTTATAAAGTGCGTAATTATATTTATTGACAATGCATTATGCACGTTATATATTGCTATAATATACGTGATCAAACTAATACCTATTTTCATAATAAAGTTATTTGGCCACATCTCGAATCATTGATTAACTTTTTGGATAAAACTTACGAAAATAATTAATTGGAAAATCCTATCTCGGCGGACAGACCTTATCTAAGCTTTTAGTATTAATATCGCCTCAATGCCGACTTAATTCAAATTAAAGCTTCAAGCTGTGTGATGCGAGTTATTTTTATGTTACATATAGATGACGGCCGATTGGCACAGTCGGCAGCGACCCTGCTTTTGAGTCCTAGGCTATGGTTTCGATTCCCACAACAGGAAAATATTTGTGTGATGAACATGAATGTTTTTCAGTGTCTGGGTGTAAATATATATTAAATATATATTATAAGTATTTATGTATATCATAAAAATATTCATCAGCTATCTTCATACCCATACTAAAGCTACGCTTTCTTTGGAGCTATTGGTGTACTGTCAGAGTATCTATATATACTCCGACAATACAAACACCAAAGTAAAAGTTTTCAATCGTGTCTACTGGTGGCTAAATGTTTTCAATCGTGTCTACTGGTGGCCAAACATGCAATCAATAAAATATTTCAACAAACGACTGAGGTGTGGGCTGTTAATTCATCTGTTCTGTTCTTGCTCTTGGAGCCCTGACGGGGAACCACTTCCGCCTCGCCTCACTTAATTCCCTATAAAAAATTACTGCAAATATACCTTAATAAGGCCTAATACCAGCACTACATATTAGTCTATAGCGTTGGGTAGGCAACGGTGACCCAAGTCAGTAAATGTATGGGTGCCCGCCTTTGGAAGTTCGAAAGATAATTTATTTGGCTCCTAACGAAGAATAAATAAAACAAACAAATCACTTTGTTGAAACTGCATCTAGATTATTAAATCTATGAATTTCTTACATATCAAATCAATGAAAGATTTTTTTTTTATTGATCATACTTCTGACTAAAATATATATTGAAAGCTTACATAAGGAAAAAAATATCTACAGCATAGGACAAAGTTATCCCTTACGCTAGGCTTACAAAGAAAAAAACTACATGAAATGTCTTTATATCATGTGCTGTTTCAAGTGTCAGAAGCGTTGGCAAAGCGTAGTCCACTCTTAAAACCATTGCGTAGGTTTTTCAGTTCTTCTTTGCCAAGTTGTGGCAGGTCGTATTTTTGGTGGCCGAGATATTCAAGCTTTCTTTTATTTTACTAAATGTACAACTTCTGGTTTTTTCTTTTCCTTATTAAGAGTCACGGCGTCAAAGATAAAAGTTACTTAATGATCGCCGGTATTTGAAATCAGATGGAATTTTAAGAAGCAGAAGAAGATATTTACGTTATTAAAAATCTTTTTGTATTCATCAAGTATTAAGCTTCTTTGAACTTTCATAATCCGCGCAAGAAAAGACGACCGTCAACAAAAGGCTAGTTAAACAAATCTTGCCTTCTTACGTGTTACTTTGTGGTTTGATTCGGTTGAGTACTTTCCTTCATTACACAACTCGGTATCCGCTCGACTTAATTCTCATACTGTTCCGGACTCCGGCTTATCTTTTGTTCAGCACTTGTCTTGAAGATTACTTTCTTGGTGTTTTATTCGCATCACGACGAAAAGATTTTATGATCCCTTTTACTTTGCATGTGTATAAATATTTTGTTACGTAATTATAAAGTATAACGCCTGTTATGATTTCTCTTTCTTTATTTATACCTACCCTTTAGAAGCGCTTAAACAAATGAACAAGTACTGTGTTTGTCTAGATTTAGAATTGCAAGTCGAATTCCATATAATTACATAAGGATACGTGAAGCAAAAACTCTGTTCCCTTTTTACGGCGGACGAAGAATATGATTTTTAATTATACATTAAACATACATTAAATCAATAAATACCACGTTTTTGACACACTCACGCACATGGCAAAATAACAGCCTTGACGAAATCTGTCAATGAAGAAGAAAATTGATAGCGGGTGGGCGACCACTAGTATAATGAAATCGTAGACTTTCCGTGTCTGTACATTAAAGATATTTACAAAAAAAAACTGGGAGACGTTAGAAGTAAGCAATAGGACGTATAAAAGTAATATTTGCGTTTGTTGGTCGGTTGTTTGTGTCTGTTTATCTGTTTGTCTGTTGGTTTTTGCGCACATTACGCAAAACTACTAAACGGATTTTAATGCAAATTAATACATTTATAGCTGATACTCTGGATTCAAATATAGGATTATTTTTTTATTAATATTCTTCTCATCGACGAATGCACCAAGTTGGAATTTTATAAAACCAAGTTTTTTTTTCCATTACACGTTAGCCTTTGACTGCAATCTCACCTGCTGGTAATTGATGATGCAGGCTAAGATGGTAACGGTATAACGGTAAACCCCGGTGTTAGGGGTTGTGCAATTATATTAAACCCCTAATCGGTTACTACCGGGCATCGTACCGGAACGTTTAATCGCTTACCGTCACTTCTTTGTTGATTACTAGCAACGGCCGAAACCTCCCACCAGACAAAATATAAAACCTTATCAAGTCACACTTTATTATTAAATAAGTAGCTATAGAAGTTGGGTACCAAGGTTTTATACAAGCGTTCTAAAGAACAGAGATTTATCCTACGGAACTTAATATAAAGCAGGAAGGCGCTTATATAAGAATGTGCTTAAGCTTTAGTTGGCGCAGAAACTTTATGAAATTTTAATATTAGCCTCTTTACTAAAGATTTTTAAAAACGTTGTTTCTATTCTTTTTGTAATGTAACGATTTTTAGAAACGATATAACATCTTCTTACGTAAGTTATTGCAAAACATATGATTTTATAAGCATGAATGATTATATCATTCATTTATAATGGGAAAGCATGTGAACTATATGTTACATGTCCTGCCAATGGAATCACGTATTTAAATACCGGATTAGTGCCTTACTGTTTACTCTTCTAAAATAGTAAAACATAATATAAATTAAATTAAACATACTACGACAATACACACATCGCCACATAGTTCCAAAGTAAACGTAGCTTGTGTTATGGGTACTGAGATGACTGTTGAATGACTGATGAATATTTTAATGAATAATATAAACACCCAGACACGGAAAACATTCATGTTCATCACACAAACATTTTCCAGTTGTGGGAATCGAACCCACGGCCATGGACCCAGAAAGCAGGGTCGCTATCCACTGCGCCAATCATCCTTCAAATACATGATCTTAATTTCTATACCTATTTCTACTATCTACTGATAAAAGTGTACTGCAAAAATCTGATGACTTTACGCAAAGATTAAAAAGAAAAATAGTTTAAAAGTCGTCCTTGCCTTTTCTTGCTTCTCTAGGTATGCAGACGACAGCACTGTTACGCAGAGATATATGTTCATTCCCCGAGCTTGTGGAGATGAGATTCTTAAGCATGGAGATCCTTGAGGCGGATTAATTTGGATCTTAAACGGGGTGTCCGACCAAATTGAATGCCAACAAAATGCAGGCCTTTTTTATTTAACGCTAAACGTAATCTACGTTTCCTTTGTCTCTTACAAAAGTAAGTACATTTATTTCCAAATACTAACAGTTTTTTTATTGTTAAGTTTTGCAAACTTATACGATCATTTGTAGGTATTCAATTGAAATAGTTTAATACCTCATGAATAAACTAGTGTCCTACAAGGGACCTTAAAATCTATCATAATTTTAAATACCGGACTAAACCAGTCGTGATTTTGCGAAAGTCTATAATGTTATGGGTAAACTTAGTACGTACGAAAACGTATTTTGATAGATGTTTGTAATGTTGCGTATAAATAATAAAAATGTTATTTTTTTTTTAATTAAAAAAGGTAAGAAGGTTATTATATAGTGTATATTTCCTCTAATATTTATAGCCTATAATAATATTTATACCTATAATTTTTATAGTGTTTTTACCTACACTTGGAGGAAATATCAAGTTTATAAATTTAAAATGCATATAAAAATTTTCGGATTTGAACCTGCGACTCTCTGGCAATCGCGGCCTGAGCGCTTTGAGCAGACAAATAAATGGCATATAGCGCACGGCACAGACAATTTTTTTATAAAATAAATTTGATCTTAAACGATATGCCAGATCAAAATTAATGGCACCAAAATGCAGCTGTGTTTGCTCAAATCAACCTATCAAATTGAATCCCACTCGAATGCAGGCGTTTTTATTTATTGCTAATCGTAGGCCGTTTCCGCTGACGTCATTTTTCCGAAGTAGGTTCTTGGGAGATACTAAATCTGTATATTCGTATTATATCTGTAGACTGTACACCGATAGAAAGAAAGGCATGTGCAGTGCACCAATGCGTACTTGATCAGTGTGGTGGACTACGGCCTTACTGAAACCTTCTCATTATGAGTGAAGTTAGAGTGTGCGCTGTAGTAGCCCAGTAATTTGATTATAATGATGATTATGATGATAGACAGAGAGAAGACTGCATTTGCCGTAAATGTATAAGGTTTTATGATATTTCACTCTTACAAAATTTTACTCTTTAGTTATGTAGCATTAGTATACATATCATTAGTATATTTATATTTTATTAAGTAAGCTATTGCCATAGTTTTTACTGACAGAAGTCAGATACAGCCCTAACACTACATCATACATGCAAAAGTACTCCTGTCACTTTATTAGGTAGGTACTATCCATGTGCCGGTCTTATATTTTCAATAGGGTTGTCATAAGTAAACACTTGTAGGAATGTATTGAATTAGTTTGTTTGGAAAAATAAATATTCTTCTATTGATTTAATTTTCTCATAGAGTGATTCCTTATGAAATATACTTATGCACCCTTCAATAGTATTTCGTAATTCCGTTACACATTGTATAATATACCGAAAATAGAAGACTGAATTTATCTCAATGTAAAAGGTTCAATCATTTTAATTTTTACTGTTTAGTTATATGAGATGTGGCAGACCGGTACGTGTTTTTTCGTAATACTTTTAAAGATGATTAGTAGCGCGTAGGACATAAAGCTGTTTGTGAAACGCAAGATACAAAATACACTTTCTCCAAGGCCGCGGCGCCAGCGTCTCCCACTAGTGTAGGGATACCATACCTCCTTGAACACCTGGACATTTAGGACAATTAGACACAAAGATATGAGAAAAAGCCCTCATCGCTCGGCTTATTCCCCTACAAAGTGCAGTTTATAAATTAATGCTTAAAATGTTTTTAACTAATATCTTACATTTATCGGTTCTTCTATCTATCTATTTTTATATTTTTGTATTCATTATATTATATTTTTTTTCCGATTTCCCATTGTAAGTATTTATTGTATTTCAAATCTTTTAAAGAAAAAATTGTCTTATTCCAAATAGGCTTTCAGATAAGCCCAACTTTGACGTAGTATATTTATTTACTTCTAAGTACAGTCATCCTCATAGGATAAACACGTTAACTACTGAACCAACGATACACTCAACGTTAAAGTACTACGAGAAAAGTACCATAAAAACCTATTAAAATTATTTTTTGCTTCGCCTTAAAACTTTTTTTTCCAATAATACATACCTTTATTGCCATAAACTCTCACTCTTTTTAACATTTTATTGAAAACTTAATACTAAAAGTATGATTCTGATTGCGATTAAGAAGCTCACAAATTTAATCTTGCAGGGTCACCAAACATAATGAAGGAAAAATGTTTCAAACCAGTACGTAATCTTTTATAATTTATAGGATTTTTAATAACAGAAGACTATTAAATGTGATTATGTATAGGCAAAACCTCTCTTTGAGGAAGTCCTATAGTCTAGCAGTGAACTGTTGTAGGCTAGGAATAACTAATAAAAATTAAATGTCAACTAAGAACTATGGTTACCCTATACTAGTGGTCGCGTTACAAACAACACGGATACTGTTATATCACGCATATTGCGGTAGGCTCCGCGGATATGTATAACTTTCATTCAAATCGATTTGTTTGTCTCAATCGAAATGTCGTCTTGCGACTTTCACGTAAACAAAGGTCGACCTGTCTCTACAATTTCGGTTTTTATGCTTTAATTGTTTAAAATAGAAATTTTAATCTGCATAATATTATTTGGTTGACCTTTACAGATGACGCTGGAAGAAACGAATTTCTTAAAGTTGTAAACTGGTTTCAGATTCGCCACGATCTCACTTGTTATCTTGTGATGTAACGCGCTACCTGAAAGTGGTTAGTAGCTGAGAATGGCTAGTATAACTATATCCACATACATTTAATTAAAGTAAAAGGCAAAATATTTACGATTTCTAACGAAGCTAAGGTTAGTTTTCGGTCGAATTTACTTCAGACGCTTTCAACCCGACGATCTCTTGTTTTTACAATGTTACGAAAAAAAAGGTAATCTAATACAATCACTACGTTGTTTATTGCTCCGTCCATCTGTAAGGCGGACTGCTCTGAGACTGCTCCATGTACAAAATTGAAACTATAAAATCTCAATATTGCTGCAAGTTAAACGCAGTAAAAAGCTATAAAGAAACCTAGTTTTCTTCTTGGCACAAACACACACAACAAAAAATTTTAAAAATTTTTAAAACATTTGGTTTGGTACAGCTGAAGACTTCATAAAATTACTTTTAGAAAATTGCATTTTTGATTTAATTTTGGAATAAATAACGAATATTTTAAAATAGGACATAAGTCTGTTTCCTATTTTTAATTCAAAGAGAAATTTCACCGAACTGATGCTTCCTGCCTTTCTGAACTACAATTTGTTGTAGTGGTAACTAGGTAACTGGAATCCATAATATTTACCTACTCACAAAGCTTTGAAGACAGAGGCTCTGATTTCTAGGTCCATCGCTTTGTCGTCGAAATACCTCCAATCAGAAGGACTCAGTACATTCATCCTTTTCATTAACGTAGAAAGTCTGACTGCTTTCAAAACTGCTATTTTTAGTTAGTTAGACACATTTTATTGCATTACAAGACTGCCCTTGCCCTTGACTGCAATCTCGCCTAATAGGTAGTGATGATGCAGTCTAAGATGGTCTAAGACGGAGCTGGCTGTTAGACGTATGACAGTTATATTAAGCCCGTTACTAGCCACAGCCGAACCCTCCCACACTAAACCAAAGAAAATTCAGACAGAATTTTATAAACCTATTTCCACTGCGCCAGGAAGACCGAATTCACAAACAGAATCGATTTATTATATGTTTAAGTTTAAGGTTACCTTCAGGCAGGTATCCGCTTCGAAAAAGTATCAAAGTCCTGTAGTCACAAAGGACAATAAGGTTATGAATTCATCATATCAATTAACGGCCCACTGCAGAGCACGGGTCTCCTCCCACATTGAGAAGGGTTTAGCCGTATTTGACCACGCTGACTTGATGGACTCCACACGCCTTTGAGAACATTATGGAACTCTCAGTAATGCCGGATTCCTCACAATGTTTTCCTTCAACGTTGGAGCAAATGATATTTTAATTGTTTAAAACTCACATAACTTGGAAAAGTTAGAGGTGCGTTCGAATTCTGTCACCTGAAACTGTATCCAAAGTGCTAGCCACTAGGCTATCACCGCTTCATCTCTCAACATTATCATCTACCATCAGGACCAACTAATTTTTTTGTATGGATAGTGCAATTTAAGAAGAGGGATTAACTTGTGATTACATCTTTATATAGTGTTAAAGGGTCACGAACAATTAAATGGCAGGAGTTTAAATCCCTACCAAAGACCTCCATTTCAAACGTAGTACTGTTTTAAGAATCTACGCAGTAAAAAAGTAACGCTAAGCAACGATAACTTAATAGAACAGTTTATGGTGAGTCTGTCAGCGTTCTTAGACGTAAAAGTACTACTAAATACATCAAAGAGGCAAACAGCATGCTAAATCGATCGTCACGCTTTCACCGAAGGTCGTGGGCTGTGACCGAGAGTAGAATATCTACAGCTGCCTCTAGAGTTTCTCTTCAGATTTATTTAACTTTTAAGCAGATTAGTATTTTTTTACATTTTGTTTATTTATTCTATATATAATTTACTGGTAAACTGCCGGATGGTGATGTTTAGTCCTTTTTTAACTACTAGCTGTTGCCCGCAACTTCGTCTGTATTTGTTAGGAGTTGGAAAGAATATCGAAGGAACAGTTTAATAGTTGGCTTATAATAATGATATGTTTATCTATGTTATGGTCGCAAGCTATATCTAGGTAATTTTTTTTCAAGATTAGTTTATTGGTTGGTTGGCTATATATTATAGAAATTACTGTTTTTTAACCATGTGGAAACGGTATTTCGCAATGCATTTTTCTGGATAGCTATAATTCTACGTCCATCTCCAGGACTCATACTACGGGTGTGCCATCAAGACCGGTTTAACCGAACATGAGTTACAAACATAAGAAGAAACACACAAATTTTTATGATATTGTTAAGCAAGTAAATAATTAAAAATTACTGTCATAATAAATAAAAACAATAAAATCAGTAAGCATGTAAGTACATTATTCGTAACAAAGTGAGTAATAAATCTTAATTTTTAAACGAATCCTCATTTACAATTTTGCCGACAGATAATTTTACCGCATTCGGAAACATCCAATTTATAGCATAATTTCAAGCATTCACGAATAAACTAGTATACGTAACATGTCATTAATAAATACTTTTTTACGTATATTTCTAGTTAAATAATAAGATTAGGTTACTCCCCACAGGTACATAAAAGTGGTGATAGCCCAGTGCCGAGTTCGAATCCCAGCCCTAACGTAAGTAATGTGAGTATTAAACAATTAAATATCACTTGCTTTAACCGTGAAAAACATCTTGAGGAAACCTACAAGCCTGAGAGTTGACCATAATGTTTCAATGGTGTGTGGAGACCACCAAACCGCACTGGGTCAGCGTGGTGGACTTCTGCCTTTACCCCTTCTAATTGTGGGAGGAGACCCATGCACTGTAGTAGGCCGGTAATGGGTTGATACGATAATGATGACGCAAACGTTTCTTGCTAGAGTTAAATGATAAAGTAGTTACTACTTTGCATACGTTGATGAAAAACTTACTTTGCTTTAAACCTCTAGATTGGAATCTTATTATTGTGAGCAATTGAATTCAGTATTGCATATCTACCTTTCCTCTTCGATATAAATTGTTCTAGTAACTTTATTATTTGATCTGATTTAAGCACAGATTGATTACTATTAAAATTTGGAATTTTCTTATAAAACTAACCTTAAAAAATTGCCAACCCTAAACTTATTGTAATGAACTGAAATCCCATTTACAAGAGTGCGTATTATCCTTGTGAGTTACAGATGTACGCTTTGCAGGCGCGTTATGACGTTTGTTTACAGGAAAACTTAGACTAGAGCAATGATGTGTAGATGATCTAACTCACTGCTGGGCGCAGGACAGGGAATTAGAGAAAAACCAACCATGATTCTCCAATGTGGGTTGGGGGTTTTAACAATAATTATAGCAATGCTTGTCTAATAGCGAGAAAAAAAGCATCAGCTTCTGCAGAGAAGCGACCAATGCAGTTAAATGTTAGTGATAACATCTGGGATTGACGGCTTAACGTGGTTTAACAACGGGCTGGAGGGTATCGAGTTCCTACCTCCGGGCCGACGATAAACACATCATCATCGACATCCTACTGCTGGCCTATGGACTTTAGTGACAAGGGCCGACGGCTAAACGTGCTCTCCGAGGCACGGGGGTAGACGCCTCAAAATCCCGACCCCGGGCAAGTACTGAAAATTACTTAACAATAAACTGAATTCCTAAAAATAATTATTGGGCCGAAATTGAAATCGAATCAAATCTCCTGATTCGTTGTCAAAACGGATTCGTAGTCTTCCCACTACACCAACAATGATGTCCATTTAAACCCCTCTATAGGTAGGGTAATGGCATACCAATCAAGCACGACACTGCAGCCTGCCCCCATAGTAAATTAGAAATAGCCCCCGTATAATTAATCCATCTTAGAAATACGTATGAAGATGGAATTTGCGGCTTAGTTGGTAATCAATTCCGCAAATTGAGGCTGGTCAGGCGGATAGATCTACCCGATCTTCGTTTAGACAGCAGGTATATATACCTAAGTACACGAGTTCCGCACTTTTATCATTAAACAACAGTAATAGTCATCAAAGTGACCGTAAAAAATAAGATCTCAATGAAGATTTAAAAAACTATTTTTTTTTTGTTTGCTAGCAAGACCAATTTAAGTTCGCTCCATGAAACCAACAAATTGTGACGGATTTTCCTATTTTAGTTGAGAATGTTTTTCAGTGTCTGGGTGTTTATATTATACGTATTTATGTATGTTATTCATAAAAATATTCATCAGTCACCTTAGTACCCATAACACAAGCTACGCTTACTTTGGGGCTAGATGGCAATGTGTGTATTGTGGTAGTATATTTATTATATTATTTATTAAAGAACAGAAAAATGGTGGCGTTACTAATCTTCTTAAATAATTAGAATGAAGATTTCTGCAATCTACTCTGTGGATTAATGCTTGCAACAGATATAAGAGTTGTTGAAAGAATTAAAAATATAAGTCCAGGTCAGCAGGTCTTTCAACTGACTTTTACAAACAAACGAAGAATATCAAGTAAGTAAGTCAATCCTTAAATAAACAAAAGTATAAAAGAAAAGAAACAAAAACAAAATATTAATTTCTTTGTCTTTACCCCACTTTCGATTCTGATCGATTAATCCCTACTACAAAGCGCTAACGATCATGACTTGGATGATACACGTACGTGTTATCCTTGAAATTAATCCATACGAGATGTACGTGCGAAGATATAAACCACGGCTTATACAGATGGTAATCGATTCCAATTTAGACGCAATGAATGATGAATTATTCCAGACTCCGTTGTAGAGTGACGATAGGAACGTGTCAATGAAATAATAAATCTAACGTGAATTTGATCATACGATTATGATACGATATAGATATGTAGGTTCGGACATTGACACTAGATAATCCAGGTCTTTATCCATCTGAGTGTCCACATAATTCATATGAAATCCAATCAGCCGTAAGTGAGTGCACATCTTAAATCATCACCATGCACAAATGTATATATTAATTGTCATATAGATCTGTAAATATTCATATATCTATATCAATATCTCCATATATTAATTGTCACATATACCTGAAGCTATCTATATATCTATATCTTTATATATATTTATATATCTTGTGTGCGTGTGTATGTCACTGAACTTCTCCTAACCGGCTGGACTGATTTGAATGATTTTTTGGCATGCGTTTAAGTGGCACCCTGGATGGTTTAGATTCACAAATCAGCCCGACAGAAGTGTTAGAAGTAATATAGGATACTTTTTACCCCAACATTAAGCTCGGTTACTTTTGCTTTGCATGACCTGAGAATTGTTGATCTGTATATAGGCGATGGTTTTTCACATACTTAGGTGGGCTATCTGCATTGTCCGTCAATGAATAATTATATAAAAAAAAAGTTGTAGAATCCCTATCCCTACTAATTTATAAATGTCAATAAAAGTTTGTTTGTTACGCTTTCACGCAAAAACTACTTAACCGATCCTCTTGAAACTTTGTACACATATTCTTGGAAGTGTTAGAAGTAATATAGAATACTTTTTATCCCGACATTAAGCTCGGTTCCTTTGGGAGAGGGGATGAAAGTGTTTGACGATTTAACGCCATAACTCCGACAAATTATAACCGATTTAAATAATTATTTGTTTACTATAGAGGATATAATATGTGTTTAATTGTGCCCAAACTTTGTGTAGATTTGATGAATGTGGTGGGAAATAGAGAACAGAACTCCTCCGCGGACAGCAGCAAACCCCTCATTTAAGGGTTAGCGATACTGAATACTTAAAATCTTTTTAGAACTACAATTAAATTGAATGTCACATCAAAAACAAAATCAAACGCAAACGAAGTCGCGGGCAACACCTAGTAAAAAAATAAAAAAGATGTAATGTTCCCATCCCTTTTTGACCTAAAACGCGCTAATACGCTACCTAATCAGTATTAAACACGATTTAGGTAATACACGTCATCTCACACGTGGCTATCCGCAAAATCAATCCGTATTACAAGTACCTACCTACGTGCGAAGATGGAAACCACAGCTTATACGGATGGTAATCAATTCCAGAGTAATTGAATCTGGTCAGGCGGATGCATCATCCCGGAGCCGTTTAGACGGTAGGGACGTCTTAATGAAATAATGTTCGTCGTAATTTGATTGTAAGCCTGGCGGACTGCAGTTGGCTTGGCAATGGATATTGATCGATATTTATTGTTCTTTATGATGAGGTGATTGGTGAGGAGAAACAATTTGTTAATAAAGTTCCATTTTAAACTTAAAAACGACATGTCATCATCATCATATCAACTTAATAGCGGCTCCTCGCCACTTCGTCCATGTGTAAGTCAACATTAAAAGAAAGGCTGTCCTGGTGTTTTTTTATAAACTTTTAAAGGGGAACAGCTCTGTCATATGAATTTATCGGAACTTTAAACGTATACGCAGCACACGCGGCGGAAGCTTTTAAAAGGAGAAAACCCATAAATTTTGAAACTATGCTCCTATTGGTCATAGCGTGATGATATATTATTGTCTATGGCCTACCTCGATAAATTGGCTATCGAACACTAAAATAATTTATCAAATCGGACAAGTATTTACTGAGAAGAGAAAAAAACAAACTCTTCAGCTTTATATATTAGTAAGTATAAGATTGCTGGCCCACTGAAGGGAACGGGTCTCGTCCCACAATGAGAGGTATTTAAGCAAAACTAGACTAGACTAGTACCAAAAATCGAACCCGGACTCTGACTTAAAACAGCGCTCACCGCTGCGTCAATGAGCTCTACTTCTATTCAATCTAATCATTATTCATATTTCTTCTAATCATTTTTGAAACATGATGTCTATTTATATTGAACGTGAACCATTACATGTACATTATTTAGAAGGCAAATTCTATCGAGAAGAGCTGGAAAACTCAGCAGTTGCTCATTTCATTACTTTTTAATATATAAAGCAGTGAAAATGCACTTCGTTTCAAAGAGATAATGATACAAAACACACTCACATCACGCCCTCTCGGAGCCACGTGCACTCTTTGATCCATTTATATTGATATTCAGTGAGCGAAGTAGGTCGCTGCTCAGGTAATCACATACATTAATATTGTAATTTACATGTCCAATCACTAGCATTCTGTCGCGGGTTTGCGTATATAATCTTTTGCAAAAATATAAGCGTGTAGAGGTGTGTAGTATAGTAATTAGCTACAAATAAATTTTGTTGATCAAAAATCATAGAACCCGCGTCATCGTGACCGAACGCTTTCAATGATCTATAATAAGAATATAAATAAATAAATAAATAAATAAATTAATAATACTATGTGTACTATGTATACAACGTGTAACAGAATTACGAAATAATATTAAAGGACGCATAAATATATTTCATAAGGAATCATCCTGTAAAAATATTAAATCAAAAGAAGCACACCTATTTATTTCTCCATACAAACGAATTCAAAACTTTCTAAGTGTTTACTTATGACACCCCTATTGCAAATAAAAGACCGACACGCGTTTAGTACCTACCATACGCGACGCGTACCTTTATTAATAGAATCACGTGACAGGAATCACTTTGTTTTTATTTTGCATGTGATGTTAGGGCTGTATATTCTTTCATTGTTGTTTGTTTGATAATTTCTTTATTTTGTCAATAAAATGTAACAAATGTTAAACAATAGATATAATAAGTTCCAACTGCTAACGTAAACTAAATTTTTTTGTTGTTCAACTAACGCTAACGCACCTTTGTGCAAATATATCAATAACTCAACCTTATCACCTACGTAAAAATAAACATAACACTTTTTTACCTTTATATATAAATGTGCTTGTCCCGATGGCAGGCACATTATGCAGTTTTCAAGTAAAACTATTTATAATTAAAAAAAAAAATATATTTTTATCGGTAAACTGCAGCGTAAACCAGTCGATTGCTATCATTAAAAACTATGGCAGTGGGTTACTTCGGTTTTCATTTACACGTTTTTATTTATTTATTATTGCGTAGTTAGCAAATTGAGAACATTCATAAAAAAATAGAGGCAAAAGGCGACCTTATCACTAAAAGTGAACTCTTTCAGGTTACCTAAACTATATGATATACATATGTATGTATAGATATGAATATATAAACATGAAACAACATAATTATAATGACAAATAGTGATGCCTAACACAGTTTTTCGAAATACCAATGGATTTGGGGCGTATACACTGTACACGTTGTGTATTATATACAAAGATATACCTCCTGTTATTAGTATATATTGTATATATAAGTACAAAGAGTATATCTATCTTCGTATTTAAACTTAGTAACTTGTGAATTGTATCGTCGATCTTTTAGATTTTTTTAAATTATTTTAGGTTTGTATAGAATTTTAGGCACAACTTTAATCCTTGATCATAAACACTTATTTATTAACCAAAATTAATTTGAAAATAATAATCCAATAGCTCGACGATACATTAAATCAGAAGTTTTCTTTCACTTCTATTGGCTCACTTAGTTTTCACTTCTATTGGCATTCTCAAAGGCCAGCATGTTTCTTTAAAACAACCGAAAATTGGTAAATTATCTCACCCCGAAATAACTTTAAGAGACAGAGAATCAGAGTTTTCTTTTAGTTACCAATAAAAATTACAACGTCTACGCACGCTTCAAACGTTTTATGAACAATCACAATAAGAACATTTTATTTATATGGGACCATTTAGAAAAAACCCTGTTCGAATAAAAAAATTGCAATTCCGTCTAAATGACGGAGCAATACCCGAACATGCATTACAATAGAAATCCGCATTTATAACCTCGTCCTTAGTGAATTAAATATGAAGAAGAAGAATGATTTTTATGATTGAGAGTTGTATGCATTATCAAAGCGCGACATAAATTAAAATAATACACATTTAGCGTATTTTAGCACCACATTCGCCTTACTTAATACTGAGCACCGAAATAATAAATGCGAAGTTAAGCCTTGAATGTGGGCGGTCACTCGGTAGGTTACATATGCAGGCTTGGGACGTTGTACATGATTTATTCGAGGTTTTATTCGTGAAAAGTTCGGACTTACCTGGTGGAGCCAGGTGTCCCGATTTACGGCAAACGTCCCTGCGAGTGTTGTAGCCTCTGTAGGTAGGGAGGTGTGGGAGTTTGACCGCCTCGCTTGTAACGTTTTATGAACAAAAGCCCAATAAGTAAACTTTATTGAAACGTCTTTAATATCGTCCAATTACAGACTACGCCGAAAATCAAATATAAGACTGTTCTATAGCTTTTATAGATACATAATTACTGCTTTATTGAAGCGATGATTAGCCTTGTAAAGTTCATTTTTATTTTGTGGTTACAATTTCGACCTCCCTTTCGATGGGACCGAGTTCGATATTTTACGGCATGCTCCTCTAACTCTTCTCAATGTTTCCCGTATAAAGAAATAGCACTAAGACTATTTACTGACACTACCGCGCTTTTGTCGCACAACTCAAAGGAATCATACAAAGATTTATTTAGTGTCACGCTGCGAGTCTAATGTGTCTTGCAAAGGCGATTTTATTAATCCTATATACGAGACTTCTGTTATAAAAGTAGGTAATAAACAAAACTTCCTTTGCTTCTATTGCCCTCATACGTAATTTACTGAATTCGCAACTCACCTGTCTACCTTAAACTCTAGGGTTCGATAAAAGTCAAGCCTCTGAAGTGGAGCCATCAACCGCAGGGAGGGCTGCATAAATAATTTAGTCGGGCAATCCGCCGCTTGTTTGCATGCGGATTATCATATTAAACGGATATCAGGGCCGACGACCGTCTGTCCGATACGAATGCAAACAATATCATGCAACATTTATAAGGGCAAACGTTGGCCACAATCGCTGAAAGGTAGCCGCTGAGGTAGTCGATATTTTAATGGGCTTTTGTCTCCCGCCGACATCCTTTTGTACTGAAACATTTTTATAACAGCATTTTTTTCGGAAGTTTTTTAGGGTTGGTGATTTCGAGTCGAGCTAAATCAAATTACTGGATGTGCCTATTGCCTACATTAAATTCAAAATGCAGTGCCCAGTCATTGATTTAATAGGTTATTAATTAGGATAGCTCACTGCCCACAGTCTACACTCTACATGCCTTGCAAGTGCTAACGTCATTGTAACAGAATAACGCAAAAAATCAGTTAAATGATATATTTCATAGATGCACAAGTTGACCTACGAACGCCAATAATGTTAACAATAAAACAATTTATGGGAAGTGCATAAAGTAAAGTTAAAAAATTCGCTTAAAAAGAAACGACCTTCTAGAATTTGCTTAGTGTCTTATGAATCTTACAATCATACTTTTAACATTGTCTGCTATCATAATTTCAAAATAGAGTTTTTGAAATGAAATTTGGAGGTTTATACATACTTAAACTGCTGTTCATGGATTCTTATCAATAGGTGTTCTTCCCAATTTAAGTTAATAAAAGAATTTTCATTTTGTATACTCTTTATGAGTGTAAAATAAATATACACCAGCTTATAAAATAACCATGAAAAATCTTCTTTATGGAAATATTCACAAATTCGTATGTGATGTTTTCCATTCTGCATTTTCAAAACACAATTGCAGCTGAATATTGTTCTTTGTTAATTGTATTCGGGTTTCATTTCCATTTCCAAAGCAGACAGCAATGCGCAAAGGTCATTATGGATTTCCACAAGTAATTTTGGGTTTTACAACTGCGCTAACTAAGTGCCGCCGACAAGAATAATGAAATTGTTTTACAGTTGAAATTTATTATCTTGTTGGTACGTACTCCTTAAGAAGAAAAATTTACTTGAGATAATATTCCAAATTATAATTATTAGTACGACCCGCCATTTTATTCCCGATTTAAAAACAAAAGTTTTAAAATTGTTCACACTATCTGTATGGTAAATACTCGTAGATCAGTAGTAGGTAGAACCTACCGTAAGTGCTTCCGATTATGATAAGTATAAAAACCAGTCGTTTACGTCAATACCTACACTTAAAATATAAAAAAAAAGTTTTTTATTATTAGAAAAACAAGTAACTTAGTTGCAATTGCTCATTCCGGTCACGAGCACCTCGAACTTGGTTGGTTTTGTTTTATTTTAATCTCAAGCATCTTTGATGAAAATATACAAAACGTAGTTTTTATTCGTATGACATTAAGAAGTCAATTTTTGCTAATGTTTTAGTAAGAGTCTAGTTGTATAATCTTGGCAACTTGTGAATTGAGTGCTTTGAGCACGGCTAAGTCTTACGAAAACAAATTTGCTATAATAAATCTCACAGGCGTGTTTCATCAATCGCGTTCTTACTCCCTAGTTATTTCAAAGATCTTCCGGCCTATCCCATAGATAAGGAATTTTCTTGCGATGCCTACTCCCGTCTCAAGACAGCAAGCTATAAGCTAATAAATAAAAAAAAAATTGGTTGCCTGTAAAGTCGGTATACGGGCGAAAGTTTTACGTGACAACGACTTTGAGTGGTAAAATAATTTTAATGTGAATATTCATTCGTATAGTAGGAAGAAGGATGAAATAATAGTAACAATTTAAAACATTTATTTATACAAAGAATTATATTTAAAACATTAATTTATACAAAGAATCTCGCACTGAATTTCATATTAACAAAATTTTATTTTTACCTTTACACATACATACGTATTTATATACAAATATACATACAATAACTTGCAATACATTTGCGTACAATGAAACAGCGTTTACTACAAAGGGACGCGTGCCTTTCACTTTTTATGTCTGTCTCTCTCGCTCTTAGGCGGGCGCGTGCCTCTCACTCGCTCTCATTGTGAGCGCATAACGTGAGCGGAGCGTAACGCAGTTTCTTGAAGTGTCACCGGCAAACCAATTTATAAGACGTTGTCACGTCAAAATACCAAATTTTTGGATATCAGCATTATCAACACATTATCGACTATAGGGCACGTATATCCTCTCGAAATGAGAAGTGTTTTGGCCGTAGTCCACCACGCTAGCCAAGTGATCCGGGTAGACTTCGCAGGCCTTTGAGGACGTAATGGGAAACTCTCGAAAGAGTGAGAGGTGCGTGCCGGGGATTGAACTCAGTATCCCCGAAAGGGAAGCCCTAACGATTGATAGCCTGTAACCGCTCAATTTTTGGATATAATTTGAAAAATGAAAGCTTGGGTCAAACTTTTAAGAACTGTTAACCACAAGCCAAAATACCAATTTTCGGGGTAAAACTTGAAATACATCTTAAACAACACATAATAAAAGAAAATATTATTCTAATTCTTGTTACTTGCCGGTATCTTCAATATTTTTCCAAAGTTTATATTATAATCACACAATAAAGAAAAAAATAGGCCTGAAAGTGGCAGCTAAATTTAGAAATGGATACTTATACCTACTTATAGATTAATAGGCAGTTTTGGTGTTAAAAATACGAGGGTGTATCACGAACTGAACTTCTCGGAAATACGGATAGAAAGTTCCGCAGATTGAATTTAGCGGAATCACTGTCCAGTTCACTTCACTCCTGCAGGATTTTTGTACCTGACAAGACTTTCAAATTGTATTGGCGTTTGCGAAACAACACTTTCTACAACATTAAAATTAATAATCGCACATGATTAAGTAATTATTTTTGATACTTTCAATTACCAACCTAAGGACAGATTTTTTCACAATATCTAATTACCCCTTTCCTTTTCAAATTTAGTATTTAGGTTCAAAGTTTAATAAGGTTTCAAGCGTAAATATTTTTCACGTATTTAATTGAAATTCGCTGTGTGGTGAAGACCGATTTGAATACAGTTGTCACCACCCCTCATCTTCCCACGTGCGCACTAGGGGAGGCGACTAAGGGAATATAACCGAGAACGGGCAGTAGCGTCCTCTGTGCAACTACTACAAAAAACACCAGGGGACCCTTAGAGATATTAAAAACATAGCTTTGGCACTTAACGTTGGCACTTGACAAAGGGACAGCGGAGCTTTAGTCCGTTGGCACTCTTTCGAACGGTCAAAGGATGTATTTAGCTTATAAAGCTTTTAATTAACTTTTAAATGTAAGTTTATAATTATTAGTAATATTTAGTCGATACTAATAATTTCTATAGAAAGTTAAAAAGTTGATGAAAATATAATCTATACTTATAATAAAACTGTAACTGGAAGATTTCTGAACATTTAATATATAATATTTTGAAAATTTTAACCGGGGGATGCTTTATAATTGATACTGAGCCCAAAACAGATTTTTATTTAATTTTTGTCTGTCTGTCTGTCCGGACATCACGCGAAAACTACTGAACGGATTTAAATAAAATTTAGTATAGGGGTAGCTGGTATCCCGGGTCAACATAGAGGATACTTTTTATCCCGATAAACAATAAGTTTCCTCCGGGAAATGGGCTGAATTTTTTTATCAATTTTACTTCATATCTCCGTTAAATTTGCACCGATTTTAATAATTCTTTTTTTATTTGACAGTGTGTACTACCAAACATGTATTGTCTAATTTTAATGAAGATCTTTGGAGATCAAGGATTCACAGAACAGCAAGTCGCAAGTCATATGGGACAACGATCGAATGCATGCGTAACATCCTACTAATATTATAAATGCGAAAGTTTGTGAGAATAGATGTATGGATGGATGTATTTATGGATGGATAGGTGGAAGAATGTTTGTTACGCTTTAACGCCACAACGAGGGAACCGATTTGGCTAAAATTTGGCAGAGATACCTATAATATTGCCTGGAATAGCTCATAGGCTTTTTTTTATCGCGGAAAAGCAAACAGAATAGCATCGCTATTTTTTCCGCATTTGTCTTTCAAAATCCGCGCAACGGAGTTTTCGATTGACGTGGTTTTTTAGATAGGCATAATTG
The DNA here is from genome assembly GCF_905163445.1 of Pararge aegeria. Classification (NCBI taxonomy): domain Eukaryota; kingdom Metazoa; phylum Arthropoda; class Insecta; order Lepidoptera; family Nymphalidae; genus Pararge; species Pararge aegeria. The sequence goes on from NC_053193.1 coordinate 9,529,096, forward strand.
AGATATTATATTTTTAAGCTTATAAATTTTGTTTGGTTGAACGCGCTAATCTCAGAAAATAGAAAATGCTGTTGCGGTTTTTTTCTTTTTGGATTGGTAGTAACAATTATGACTATATAATATCATGCTACGACCAATGGCTAACTACTCATTAATGAGAAATGTTGCAAAAACTGCAATATCCTTATATCCTTTTTGAGAGATTCTGATGCATGCGATGCGTGAACGGTAAACGTTACGCCAAACGACGACGAAGTATGTAGTAAGTATATCGGTGTTGTCGGAATTGTTGTTTCTTTAAAGGTCTATAAAACAGTCCGCGACAACATACGACTATTTTTATAAGTCGACTCATTCACGGACGAAGTCGCGCGGGTCCGCTGGTATAATAATAAAAGGAGAGTCCCTAAAAAATGGACCACAGTTTTTGTGCGCATGATCTTGGATTGTAAGCTTCAGTGGGGTACCCATACACACTAGCGCATAAATTAAGCTCAGCTGAAAAAATTGGACAGATTACTGACTTAGAAAAATCTAGGCTTGTTTACTATGTATGATGTGTTGCGGGATCTTATTATGGGGCAAATCTGAAACTATATTCATATTGCAGCAAAGAGTCAATATATAAACTTAATTCACGTGAACCCTACCGTGAAAAATTTAAAGAAATAGGTATACTTACGGTAGCTTCACAATCTATTTATAGCAATATAGCATTTGAAAGACAAAACATTACTCTTTATAAACGAAAAGTAGATAAAAACCGCTTTACTCGAAATGGACATAAGTTAGTGACATCTGCATACCGTTTGCGAAAGGTGCAGCAGTAATTTGTGGGATTGAATATATGCTTTTATAATTTTTGACCTACAAATGCATAAGTTTAAACAAAGTGTTAAAACACATTGAACAAATCGTGATTCTATACGATTGATTAATTTCTTAACGACAGGGCTGCTTGGAAGCAGGCTCCGCTCTTATCGCCCACAAGATATAAAATTCTAAAGATTGTAAACTATAAAATGATTTTGAAAAAGAGCAATCTGCTGAGTTTCTTGCCAGCTCATCTCGGTGGAATTTGCCTTCCGGACCGGTGGTAGAGTGTCTGCAAACTGGACCTACTTGAAATAAATAAATTTTGCTAATGTTTTTTTAATTATACATACAACCATTATTAGATCAATAAAAAAAAAAATTACATATATTACCATGTATTTGACACATACACGCATAATATATACTCTTCTTTGATCATTTTATGGATTAAAAAAAAATCCAGGCAAAGTAACAGTGTAAGCCTTGGCGAAATCTGTGATTAAAGAAGAATAGTTTTTAACAAAAGAACCTGAATAATTTATCCGTATGAAAACTATCTGTATAAAATTCTGAAAGGCTGTGACAAAGTACAGGCACAATGGTTAGTTAATATTACTGATATTATTATGGAAGAATACTTAGTCAACTAAAGTTGGCAAGATATATATTTGAGGCCATTAGTGAACGGTATAATTCACTTAATTTATTTTAGTGTACTCAGGGACAAAAAGTTTCCCTCGTTAAGTCAACGACAAGTGTTGTAAATCACGAACTCGCATCTACTGAGATAACTATCCGTATTACAGAAGGGTGCACCGAATTTCGGGGCATAGTAGATAAACCGGAATGTTCGTCTAATTGATTGTTATTTATTAGATACGCCTTGATTCAGGTATTCTGGACAGTTGTTAATTAATCGTTTTGCGCCCTAAAATAAATAAATAAATATACTACTACAATCATTAATATCTGGCCCAAAAGTGTTATGGGTACATAAATACTTATAATATGAAGATAAACACCCAGACACTCAAAACAATCATGAAAAAATACCACTGATTAAAAATATACACACGGTGTTCATAAAGAGTCGAATATTTAAATATATTAATTTCAATTCAATTGTACAAATTGCGCGTAAGATATTATTCAAACTTTAGTTTGTTATTTGGTTTGGTATTAATTCTTTATTTCTTGTTTTTGGTTCCGATTTTTAGTTTACCTTTATGAGGTCAACCTTATTAAGTAATTTAATTATTTTCATAGAATAACCATTTAAAGTAACCGTTGATAAAATCCAGAGTAATATTATTTTTATTTATTAAAAATAATATTACTCTGATTTTATGGAGTGTTGCTGAACCAACTGGGTACAAATTACTTTCCCATATAATATTATTGAGTAAAATTTTATTTCATTTTTTGTTCTTTAAACAATTGACATCTTGACATACTGGAAACAAAAATAACACCTTGTACTCATTGGTTAATGTCATCATAATTCAAATTTCAGCCAATGCTACTTATTCGTTCATAAAATTATCATTCCCATTGTATAATAGTTCTGCCATGTTTTGAGAGTGCGCTTTGCAGGTAGCTGCAGTGCCTAAAACATAATTTAGTAGCATTTCAAGAGCGAAATATTTACTTTGAAAAATCAATTGTGTCCTCTAACACAATAAGTAAGTATTTGTTATCTGCTCCAATAACATTGGAACGTAGAAAAATAAAAGCATTTGTCTACTGGCAAGATAAATAGTGATTCCACGAGAACCGCACAGACTCGAAGGACAAAAGATAGCGTCGGTCATTGATTAATTCCACTACACGAAGTGACACGGAGCTTCTACTCGACCGTAATGTGAAGCTACGAACGAATGAAAACAAATAATAATGGGATTTCTAAGTAACTTTAAAATTGAAACCCCCTCGATCTGTGACTATGAACAATTGAACGCGGGAATCGAAATCAATTTGCAGATTTTTTTTACATTTGTGTTGGCAGACCTTCGTGCCTAATTTAAAGATTGGGCACATCGAGACTAGTAAATATCTTTAAAGAATTGATAATTAGTCATCGAATACGAAAATAAGCTTTGAAAGGCTATAGGTAGGTACTCGTACCTACCACGTATTTTAACCTACATATTTTAATATTGGTGATTTTAGTTTTATAATTATTCTTTATTAAGACGGTAAATTAAATAATTATCTAAGAAATTACCCCTACATAATTAGGTTTGATAAAAGAATATGTTTTTACAATATTAAGAGATTAACGAAATAAGTATTCGTTTTAAATTGGTACCTCAAGCCGTTTTTGCTAAAAATTCGGTGAAACAGACAGTTCGATCCCACAAAAGGACAACAATATGAGGGAATTTAGTGTGATTTCATATGTTGGTGAGAAAACGGAGAAAACTCAGTAGGTAAGTACACGTAAATAACAAAACCAAAAATCGAATGACTACATGAATATGCAAATTCAGATTTTAATAGGTAGGTATATCCATGGAAAACTGTGATAATTGTGCGCAATTGAATCCTTGTTAATGACAACAAGCGAAAAATTACTTGGATATTTACAATTTTTCGTCCACTCGTAAATGGTTGATTTTTATTTCAGTAACGCGATACACGCAGCAGTGCGTTACTTCGTTAATTAAAGTGTCAGGCGTTTCAGGTACTTTATCTCTACTTCCTACCAATGTATCTGTAGGTATATATTATTCTAATATACCTACTATTTATTCATTATCATTAACACCGGATGGTAATCGTTTATTTAAATTATAGTTTTAGAACCGTAAGTCCTTTAATAGAGCAATTCTAAGCAAAATCATAACTTCAATTTCAGTTCAGCAGTTACCTACCTATCTTAGAAAACTTCAGTGCCAACCAGCCATTACGAAAGTAAAATAAAAAAGTTTCCCTCGCTCAAACTGCCTGCATTTATAAAGAGGGTATTCGAGATTCTTCTTTTTCATGATAATTTCTGTAGAAGTTTTTTATTTTCCCAGTTTAATAACATGCAAAATGAAGGTCGGGCATATCTCGTTAAATCGTTGGCCGGCTCATTGCGTCGTGGTGGCAAATCCGGTAGAATCAAGAGGGAGACGGATACACAAAATAATATAGGTGACGCAGCTCCTAACCCCTGCAATGGCTATGCAGGGATGTAGCAATTGTTAATGCTACTTTTATAATGCTTTCTTGGATTTAAACTTCAAAAATTCTATAAACTCTACTGCTATGGTTATGAATTTTCCTGTTTTTTCGATTCCCACAACTGTAAAATGTTTTGTTTTTCAGTGCCACCCAGGCTGGTTTATCTGTGATTTATTTATTTATTCCCATCTTACATTTTTATCATTACAGGAAAAAGTTATCCTAATATGACAATGCAGCATGTTATGTACATTTTAATAATATATATAACTATAGTGTATATGATAAAATCCAAATCGCTATATTTGTGAGTTCACTCAGAGTGAATAAGTATTTATGTATTCATAAAAATATTCATCAGCTATCTCAGTACCCATAACACAAGCTACGCTTACTTTGTTGATGTGGGTTACAATTCTTGATGAGGGTTATATACAGTCACCGGCGACTTCGTCTGCGTAATTACAACTTCTGTTAAGTTATTTTGTGTTGACTTAGTTTGTCAGGAGAGGTGGTGACATCTGTATTCTGATCTGCCGCCACCACACGGCAATTTTTAACGTATTTACAAAATATAACATGCCGCTTGGGCCCTAATAACTTCATCTGATCATCATCATAATCATAACCACCGATAGACGTCCACTGCTGGACATAGGTCCAAATTCCACGGTTCTGTGCCTCTTGGATCCAGCGGCTACCTGCTACGCGCTTAATGTCGTCTCTCCACCTCGTTAGGGGTCGAACAACGTTGCGCTTACCAGTTCGGGGCAGCCAGCACCTTGGGACCCTAACGTCCATCCTTTCTCCGAATTATATGCCCGACCCATTGCCACTTCAGCTTCGCGACTCGTTTTGCTATGTCGGTGACTCTGGTTCTTCCACGAATATCCACATTTCTGATTTGATCGCGTAACGATACTCCAAGCATAAATCTCTCCATCGCCCGCTGAGTGACTCTGAGCCTTCTTATGAGGCCCATAAGGAGGCTTAGAGCCCACATTCATGATAAAATATCGACATGGCTAGGTCGTTTTTTTAAAATAATAATAGCTAATAATAGCAGAAGGCCCACGTAATTTAAAGTGGAAAACCATCGCATATAAACAAATAAAGCAACAGTTCGCAGGTCATGCAAGGAACACGACCTGATGTGCTGCCCGATATCTATAACCCTAAAACGGAGTTGTTAAGCCTCACATACTTGTAATTACAATGTTTGAAATGTCGTATCGTATCATGATAACGAAAAACATCATTTTCTTCTGCCTGTTTCTTGGATTAATGCGTTCAGAGAAATAACTGTTAAAAATTGACATGAGAAATTACGCGGTGTCAACCATAATAATATAGGCTGTTTACATTCAAGGTGAAATACGGTCACACATTACAGTCTGAGGAAAATTAAAGCCTAAAATAATATTATAACACATTTACACAAAAAAGTTTGCGAGCAGACAAAATATGTGATGTTAATACCACTGAATTAAGAACATACAGAATCCTCATTTAGCCATTATTGCTTGCAGTGCATTGTGTCTAAAAACAGTGAAAACGCCCCGCGCTCGTGTCACTTTACACCTGCGGAATGTTGCTAGCTCACCAACATTTTCTCATTTATCCATTTTAAGGGAAACGTTTAGAACATTAGAGGTTAATAACTTTCAACTGCTAAATGCTATGAAGTGACTAACAGTTTGTTCGAGAAACACTAATAAAGTGGGCAGTGTCAAATGACAGTAAAAGCCTCACATCAAGAATCCAACCTGATATGTTTTGAAACGGTCTTGAACAGGGGCTACCCACGCTTTGGTTACCTGCATGTGTTTAAGTTCCCAGGAAAATAAAAAAAAAACAAGTGTACATATGCATATGTGTGTACCATAAAAAAATTATGTCTTTATAATTAAAAGCTAACGAAGTTTCCACCAGAACTGGAAAAATACAATTCATTCCTCCCAGTAATGACGCCAGAAAATCTCTTTATCTATGAATGAAATTCGCGTAACAATTATTAAGATTCCAGAGAATTTTTAATTATTTTTCAGCATTATAGTAAAAGAAACTAGCTGACTATTTCCCGTACTAATAGGGAGAAAATAGGTCACTTCTTTTATTGTTTAGGACACAATCGTTTTGCATTTTGGGAAAAAGCGGAAATGCCGTCGTGAATCCCTTTCCTACTTTATGTTACTAAGCTACGCTTTTTATAAATTTAAAATGCATATAAAAATTATCGGAACCGACAGAATTTGAACCTGCGACTCTCTGGCAATCACGGCCTGAGCGCTTTCTCCAATTAAGCCACGGCTCTCCTACCGTGGATGCCGAAATTCGATTCCCACAACCCACAACCGGAAAATGTTTTTGTGATGAACACGAATGTTTTTCAATGTTTATCTGTATTTTATAAGTATTTATGTATATTATTCACAAAATTATTCATCAGTCATCTTAGTACCCATAATACAAGCTACGCTTTTTATAAATTTAAAATGCATATAAAAATTATCGGAACCGACAGAATTTGAACCTGCGACTCTCTGGCAATCACGGCCTGAGCGCTTTCTCCAATTAAGCTACGGCTCTCCTACCGTGGATGCCGAAATTCGATTCCCACAACCCACAACCGGAAAATGTTTTTGTGATGAACACGAATGTTTTTCAGTGTTTATCTGTATTTTATAAGTATTTATGTATATTATTCACAAAATTATTCATCAGTCATCTTAGTACCCATAATACAAGCTACGCTTTTTATAAATTTAAAATGCATATAAAAATTATCGGAACCGACAGAATTTGAACCTGCGACTATCTGGCAATCACGGCCTGAGCGCTTTCTCCAATTAAGCTACGGCTCTCCTACCGTGGATGCCGAAATTAGTATATGCCTTTCACATCAGTCTTATAGCGACTGTAGCGTCATCTAGTAGGAAACGTTGCAGTTTCGATCTACTTTTTCAAAAGTCCATATTACAATGAGACACGTTTGAAACAAGAGATGACACATTGCTTTTTTATAATTTTTATTATTGTTTTTACCTACACTTGGAGGAATTATCAATTTTAATAAAATTAAAATGCATATAAAAGACTACACACTACAAGCTACTTTGGGACTAGATGGTTATGTGTATATTGTCGTAGTGTATTTATTTATTTATTATAAGATCTATACCAGCTAAATCGCTTGGCAGTACGTCTTTGTCGATAGACTGTTGGCTTCAGCCGAAGGCTTCTACCAGACTGGACAAGAAAAATCCAGAAACTTTAAATTTCCATCGCCCCTTACGGTAATCAAAAGCGTGACTTCTACACACACCACTGCATCAAGGAGTTCGCTATCAATCCATCCTAATCGGTTTCTACGCGACATCGTACCTGAACCTTAATCGAACAGGACGTTATAGCTCCTTATACCGTATTCAGATTCATTGAATTGCATAATTTCACAAAGTTCTCAAATATATTTGATATATCAGTTAGGTTTATTAATTTAAAGTTTTGTAACATGTAAAGCTTTCAAGATTCAAATTATACTTCTTGCTTTTCGTTTCCCTCGCTTACAGCATTTCAAATTGCAATCTCTTTCAAGTTTCAATAGAATTTATAAAAGCGTAGCGCAATGACGGTACAAACTGCATTTTAAAAATAAATATTAATTTCCTCTATATGGAATATGCAAATCTATAACTTATAATAATTACTTAAAATTCTATAAATTAGCTTTTAAGCTTTTTATAATTTTTAATTATTTAGTATTTAGACTGGCTCTGGCTTATAGTTGGCTATATATAGTTTGGCCAATAAGTTTCTTGCCCTGTTTACTTCTATAGTCCTACTATGTATTCGTATATATCAGTTAGTGGTATAACAATAATGCTACGGTAGGTAAAGGTATAGGTATAAACCTATACCCCTAAACAGCATCGCATCGGAACACCTGTAACTATGCACGAATGTATGGGTACCACCTGTAACTAGGCACGGCCGAAGCTCACCAAAGTGACCCTTCCCAAATTACAGCTGCCGGGGATAGAACCCGGGACCTCCACTCGCTCACCACTGTGCCAGAGAAGCATAAAAATTATACATGATGATTGTGAAGAATAATAATTATGTAGTTAAAAATCTCCAAAAACTACGTTCTCTCTAAAAGAAATACTTCCTAACTAAATATATGTACTTACAGCTGCAGTGTAGTGAAATTTTCCTTGTAAAATTCGTGCTATCGGGCCGTGAAGCCAACAAAGAGCGGAGCAAAGTTTTCGAATAAAACTTGTCGTAGAATTCTGCACGTAGGTCTACTTGTATACTGCACCGGTGTAGCTCACAGCTTTGCATGGTTAAACTAGTCAACGGTGACCAAATTCTATGCAAGTTTAATGCCAACGCAAAGTCACAATGAACTTTTAGTTCCTATCCACAGTAAAAATACTCGTGTGAAACAACAAAGGAATGTTTTATCAAATTTGCAAGCGTGACACTCTACAAGATAGCAGTACCTACAAATTTAAAAATTGAGCAAATATGTTGCCCTTATAGTAAGTTATATAGAAAAACATGACCGCTGAAAAATTCCTGCTGGTGATGGAAGAACTGCTTAGAAACAGTTTCTTTTTTGTTCAGAGCCAGCCTATTCAACTTGGAAATGCAGCCGATATTCATTCAACATGCAAAACTTGTACTGTAATAAGGTTACCTAGAATTTATTTTCAGTAAGTATATTGCAATAGCAAATATATAGGGTTTTGATCGTAGAACCCGTCAACATTGAACACAATCTATGCAAGTCTAGAGACTGGTACTTACTCGTAGTTCTATAAAGTTTCAGTGTAAAATTTATGTCATTATGCTACGAAACCAGCCACCGAAATGGAGTTTTCAAATAAAACTTACCGCCCCAGCTAGTAATAAAAAATGATTTACAAAACAGCATTTTTTTCTGCGTTCAGCTTCATTTTGTTTCAGAGGTGTCTCCAATGTTCAGTGCACTAATTTATTAAACTAATCAACCATAATAACCTAAATACCAAAGACATATTTTAATAAAAAAGACGGAATTCTAACGTAAAACACCACTCCGATATTGATACCCAAAAGATCTGAAAAAATCTGAAACCAGAATTCAAGTTGGAGCCGTAATTTTCAAGACAAACTTGTCCTACACGAAGTAGTTTTTAGTATTGCATGCTAAGCTCTATCAACTATGCAACTTTAAAGTAACAAAGTAAAATTCTCTAGAAATGGCGTCTGTTTTTTTACTTTATTTTTAAATTACATTCATATAGTTAAGGCATTCATATTTCTTATGAAACATATATTACTTGATGATGATGATGGTTGATTTTAACGGTTTCCTTCCGAATCAGTGGTATAAACTGGATTAGATTGAATTCAGAACCTACCTGTTCTGAATTCAAGTAAGGCTTTATTTGAATTCAGAACAGGTAGTATAGGTGTATACAATACAATAGACAACAATACGCAAACGACAAAAATGAGAGAAATAAAAGAAAAATTTTTTAGAACACAGTTTTTTCTTATATAGCCGTAATATGATTGAGGAGTAGTATTACTTTCATCATTCAATCATTGTTATTGTAAGTAGCTATGCCATTGTATATGTTTTATACAAATATGGTGCATTATTAATTTAAATTCGGTATTACTATACCTACAACCGTAAATCTTACGTATGTTTACATACCCTTTTGAATGGGGGAACGAATGGGTTGAAAAACAAAGCACTCAGCCTTTTGTGGAAAATTGAGGAAAACACCGAAGACATTTGAACCCCGCTTGCGCGCTACAATTGAAGTTGTAATTCCGAACTACGCTAAACGTTCACATTGTAGCTACAAATATTACGTGTAAACTGTAGTTCAAGTGTGTAAGAGATGTAAGTTGATCTTGTAGTTTCTAATGTCAAGAAGCCTTGCAAAATAAGAAAATCGAAAAACTATCATGATAGTTTTAAATATATGCTGTATAACTAGTTACTGTTTTAGTTATTTAAATTTTAAAAATCATGATACTTATTTTTTATTTCATGGTTTGTAAATGCTTGGTGGGTTTCCTGTTTATTGAATTCAATCATAATCAAAAAAATCTGCAAATGGTGATTATCATGGAAATACGCCTCACAGTCCTGAGCTGGTCATAAGTGAAGTGGAAGGTTCTGGGTTTGATCACCGACAGTTGCAATTTGGTGATCCGGTCAGGCGTCGTCAGCAGTGGCTAATCCGGACAAAGACAAGCCGTGTAAGGAAAAAAGGATAAATATCAACTAGTAAGTTATATCAAGACATATAAATTCTATGTTATAATTTTGATATCTGTGAGCAAAATAAATAAAAGTATGTACACTTAGGTACATTATGTATACAAACGTACGTATATTTATCCGTTCACTTTGTTGATTCGACCTACGATCGGAATTTTGTACATAGGTACAACCCAAGAAAATATTGATAGGTAATCAATGTGAAAGCATGTTCCTTTTTTGTTTGATACTTTCGATATATTTACGATGTATTAGTATTATGACACGGTTGGAAAATTCTTTAGATCAAACTAACAACTTTAAGAGTATTTGATTATGAGGTTTACGCAATGGAGACCATTAAGTATATTTCTGACTAAATGGTTATCCGCTGTACACGGTTATGTAATAATTTCCTTCACAGAATAAAAAAAAAAATTCAAACTAACGACTAACGTAAATGTGCAGTAGGATTTTATTTAGATTACTGATTATTACGTGATGAAAACAAGTCGAAATGGAGAAGTACCAGCACCGACGCAATGTTGCCTGTTTATCGGTTTTTTACCGGATATACTTTGGTGAGTGAGCTCAGGAACTTCACAATCTTGTTCCTCCTTCCCCGTTCTACCACAGAACAGCGAGACACCGTGAGCGGTGGCATCCTTATGTGGTTGGTATTCCATCAACGCGCACGAAGCGTCCACGTTTCTGATATATCGCTAAGATGTGGAACGCCATCCCGGCAACTGTGTTTCCTGCCACGAATAATTTGAGTACCTTGAAGGCTAGAGTGAATAGGCTTTTTCTAGGCAAGCGTGCTCCAACCTAGACCTCACCATTGCATTCTAACGTAAAAAAAAAAGTACACAGAGCATATCAAGTCACATTTTAGTTTCTAAGGTTCTGAAATCAAATACGGTCATGGTTATTGAAATCAACTAAACGCGTACATGAATGAATTACTTTTTTCATCTGTACCTACTCAAATTAAATGAAGCACTAAGATTGTATAACTGAGATACCAGACTTGGAATTAGAAAACTCTGACATGAGACGGATGCGCTACGCAATTAAAAAGGGTACGCAAGTCATCTACATTTTCATTTTCAGTTTAATTTAGCTGAAATTCGGGCTAAATTAACTCGCAATCTATGTGCGAATCACGCTTTGTAAGCGGTGTCGGCTCAGTGATTAGTACTCCGGCTCAATTTCAGGAGGTCGAGTTCGAATCCCACTAATCCCACGTAACTCTAACTTTTCTATGTTTTGTGCATTTCAGCAATTAAAATATAACTTGCTTCAACGGTGACTGAAGACATCATGAGGAAACCTGCATTCCTGAGACTTCTCCATAATGTGCTCATATGGGTGTCGAGTCCACCAATCCGCACCGGGTCAGCGTGGTGGATTACGGCCTTAACCTTCTCATTGTGTGAGGAATAGTGCCCTGTAGTAGGTCGGTAATGGATTGATATGAAGATGATGATGATGTGCAAATCTACCTGAAATTTGGTATTTATATTTATTGCATCCATATAAAGGTGGGCATAGGACATTTTTTATCCCAAAAAACCCCAGAGTAGTTCCTAGCGGAATTAAATTTATGTCATCTGTTACTCAACTACATCTTCACAGCTAATTCGGTTTTGGTGAAATTTGGCATGAATATAGCTGGTAACCTGGAGACTTATGATACTGACGGGAGTGTCGAAAAACCAAAACAAAGAAGTCACGGGTAACGATCAGTTTTAATATAAAAAGCATGTAAATTAAGTACGGCGAAAGACTAAATTTAAATAAACCCTAGCGTCAAAATATATATTTAAATAGATAAAACCGAGAAAGCATTTTAAAGCCGTGAATCTCGGAGATACAAAATAATAATACACATGTAAAAACTATTACAGCTTATCTTTAACATAAACTTAACTTCATTAACATTTCCGGAATAAAGATAAATTAAGAAGTGTCTAAAAAAAGTTTGGTTAGGTTAGTGCGACATGAGCGGAAAAGTCTGATTCGTTAGCCGATGACAAAAAATAATATGGAATGCGGATTTGGAAGAGAATGGATCTCATACGTTCTGAGAGACCGTAGGCAGTTTTGAGGGGTTGGTTGTTTATGAAGCTGAAAGTTTTTAAATTTCTTTTTTACCTTTACTCCGGCAAACTAAAACTGCCAGATGATCTGTTGTGGGTTCAGGATTTCTAATCAAGTTGTATCAATCGTCATGATAACAGTACGTCATATTAAATGGAGTTGATACGTGGACACTAAGTGTCGACCTAATCCACAAATTCAAAGTCGCCCAAAGCGCTATGGAACGAGCTATGTTAGGAGTCTCTCTTCGGGACAACATTCGCAACGAGGAAATCCATAGGAGAACTAAGGTCACCGACATAGCTCAAAGGATGAGCGGGATGAAGTGGCAGTGGGCGGGTCATGTCTGTCGTAGGACCGATGGCCATCGGGGCAGACGCGTTCTGGATTGGAGACGGCGAATCGCTAAGCGCAGTGTGAGACGACATCCAGTCTGCTTGACAGATGACCTTAAAAAGGTGGCTGGAATCGATTGGATAAGAAAGGCAGAAGTCCAGCAGTGGACGCTTGTGGGCTGTTGATAAAATTTAATGAAACAGTTGCTGTTAAGTAGTCGCCTTCATTAAGTAAATTTTGTGAACGTTTCTGGAAGCTAATTTAAGTCTGCCTGCTGGATACCTAACCACTAATGTTATCGAACTGAAGAGTTTTTATATTAATTTTGAACGCGCTAATCTCAGGAACGAATATTTTTGTTACTCTAGTAATCGATGTAATAAGCGTCACACTATGATACAGAATTACCCCATTATAATTGCGATATAAATTTTAACAATAAGCTTTTTCAAAAGTGAACAAAATTATTTTTTAATACAGACAGTTTGCTATACTCAAAGAAGATAGAGGAACAATTACAAACTTTAAGCTTTTGTCAAGCCCTCTGAAAAATTGTCTACGCCCTCTCGAGTCAATAGTGGTGTAACAAAAGGAACGCGATGGGATATCGTTTGACGGCCGTGGAATCTCGTAGCTGCAGAGAGAACGCCATTGCGAATCCCCGGAACACTGGTAGCTTTGGGTTGATTGGTAGACCTTTTATTAATGTTTTTTTGTTTATGCATTTTTAGAACTCACCCAATACCTATATTATGTTTTCTCACAATGTATTAAACTGTTAGAACCTTAATACTTATTACTTAGACCAGGCAGGTCGCCTTAAAACTGCCGTTGCAAAAAAAAAAAAAATCAGAAAAACTAAATAAAGTGGAAATATGTATTTAAGCCTTCTGTCAGTCTACTTGAAAAAAAAAAACAGTTTATACTTTGGCTTTCTACATAGCAGAATATTAAGAGATGACATGATATAACATGATAATATTATTAACATGTATACAATTTTAAAAAATAATAAGTAAAATTTGGCAATTTAGTATAACAATGAAGGGGTCAGATAGGTAAAATCCAATTTTATTAACGTCCGTTTTCTACTGTCAATCTATCTGTAATCTGTTGATAAGTTGGCTAGCAAAGTTGTTATTTGTTAAAAATTGTAAAGATATTTTGACAATAGCAACGTTGCTAAGTGATGAATCTAAAGATTACGGATAGATTGAATATCGCAAATGAACATAAATAATTTATTTATTATGTGTGACCCATGTGGATATTGTTGACCCACTGACTGATACTCGACAGTTACACATGACGATAGGCAATTGCGTCTTTAATGATCTTTTTACTTAACAATTCAAATTATGTAAAGCCTTAAATAAAGCATTTAAAAAGAAAAATCTTTGTAAGGGGATTATAGCAATCGGTTTCAATTCCTTTCAAATACATTTTAATCGAAATTCCAGTACTGAAAAATCGACTTACGTCCATTAAGGAGATTTCACGGAAGAACGCTCTTTATTAGATATTTGACTTTATTGAATAGTCGTGAACGAGGCTACACCGTCTACACTTGCTTTTATATTTTTCTAGTGAGAACTTCATTGACCGATTTTGGGGTAGGTAAAACTGATGGGTTCGCGTCACCGATTTCACCGACATGGTCGTGATATAGGTATTAGGTACGCTAAATTAACGAAGCATATTAAAGCGACCTGTGTTCATGTATACGCATGTGTTATAACACTAATACATTGTTTATATTCGATTGTACCATACGCGTATTAACTTATTCAATGTGTGAAAACATGTGATTTTATATTTGACAGCCTTATGGGAGACTATTTTCTTTAAATGAGGTATTTTGTAATGATGTAGTAGAAACATCAAATATCGACTAATTCACATCATTATTGTATGTTATAGTATATCTATGTCTATATTATTAAATTGTATATACAAACTAGCAGTTGCATTTATGCATTTATATCAGTTTTTAAAAGTTCCGCGGGGACCGATAGCTTTCTCGGGGATGCATCCTATTTTTTTTTGCAAAAATACGCCAAAATCGGGAATTCCCCAAAGTACCTTACAGCCATCGCTAAGATACAAGCTATGTTTGTGTCAAGATGAACGCTGTGGTTGAGCTGCACATAACTAACAAACATACAAATAAAACACAGGCACATTTTCTTTAATTTTTTTCAAATAATAAGTATGGATTTATTTCGAAAATGTAAATTAAAAGTCTAGTGGAAAGCTTAGGCTAGTTACCACCCTACCGTCAAAGACGTCATGAAAAGCGTTTTATTCCTACCTACATTCGGTGCAAAACCGATTAAGGGTAAGGGTTCTAACTGCCATACTCCTTAGCCCGCTACCATCTTACTGGACTGCATCATCACTTGCCACCAGGTGAGATAGCCGTCATGAGCTTCATCATCATCAACCCATTACCAGCCCATTAAAGGCACAGATAGCCTCTCAGAATGAGAGGGGCTTTAAGCCGTAGTTTACCACGCAGTCCACCATGCTGGCCAAGTACGGATTGGTAGAATTCACACGCCCTTGAGAACGTTATGGTGAACTCTCCGGCTCTTCTCAGTGGAATCTGCCTTCCGAACCGCTGGTAGAGTCACTAAAAACAGACTGACTTGACGTTTCAAAAATGCTTATTAATTAGGCCTACTTTAAATGAATGAATTTTGAATTTGAATTTGAATTTTCTCAGTCATGCAGGTTTCCTTCACCATAAAACCGTGTGATATTCAATTGTTTAAATTTTTAAAAAGCTGGGTCTTTCCGAAAGGGAAGCCGAAACCTTACCTTAAATAATGCTCATAAGCTTTATTTACATTCCTTACAATTAAGTATCTTCCTGGCTAAATATAATAAAGCTAAATATAATTTTTCTTAATCCTAATTTATTATTTTCTATTTATAATGTTTTCTTAACTAAGTAATATTGCCCTTATTGTACTTATACTCTACTCTTAATCTAATTTACAACATTTATGTAAGGACCGCCAGCGGCGGTAAAAGCCATGACCTTACTTGTGGTAAAAAAAAAAAAAATTGGTATAAATTCATTAAGCTTCTATTTATAATTCTCAATTTTTAAAAGCCCGCGCCTCATGTTAACCGCGTGTTGATTATAAGCAATTCGCCGCCGCACCTCCTTGAAGCAATAATTATTCCTCTCAAACTCGAAAACAAATTAAATCAAGTGCGCCCATTTTCACAAAGCTCGTTTATTAATTATTTCCGCAAGTCGCATGTAAACAGCGTAATATAAGTAAAGGTGCATAATATATTATACGCCAACAGTCCTAGACATGAAAGACCATGTTTTTTTATTCCTATCAGTCTGTACCCAACGAGTCAGTGTGACACGATTGGGTGTGATTTGTTAGAAACATACCATTTCTATTCGGACTGAGAGTAGGTAAGCTTTAAGGTAAGCTTTAAGGTAAGGTATCCTGTTCAAACTATTAGTAGTTTGAATAGTATGGCGCGCTCTATGCATAAGTTCGTCAGCCTAAGGGCGCCCAATATGAGACCAAACTTCAAATTATGAGGCAACCGGGGACCGGCCGGCAACCAGCGCAACCGGGGAGAGCAAGCTAAATAATAATAAACATCCTAGAAAGAAATATTCATTTTTTTCCGCCACAAGTTAGACCTTGACAGCAATATATCCACATCCGTAGTGATGATGAAGTTACAGGTGGTAGAGGGCTAGCCTGTTACAGGTATTGTAGATATACGCCTACTCAACTTATACGCGGCATTGTACTGGATGTTTCAGGCGTCTTGGGTGACTTTGATAACATTGGAGTTTGCTATCCCAACATAGCAACGAAGCGATGATAGGTAAGGACTTCCCGGCAAATGCTCTAAGTAAGGTGCGTTTTTAATTTAAAAAAAAATATTTTAACTTTTTGGATGGGTAGCCGAAGTAAATAGGATACAGGATATAGGATAAAGTGAAGCGATCAATGAAATTTCAAACACAGAATCTGAGTTCGTTGTTAAGTGGCCATCCATATGTTTAATTAATTAATGGTTGGCATAAATTATAAAACCAATGCGTACTTCTTACTTTTAGTTAGTCTTTCCGCTTTAAGAATTTGTTGCTGAATTGTCTCAAACAAGATTTCACACCCCATTTAACATGACAATGTTTTCGACAGAGATTAACGTGTTTCCAATTTTCATTAACAAATTCTGTTCAACACAGAATTAGGTACAGCTTCGTGCCATGTACGCGATATTCGCTAACTTCTTATTTATGGGTGTGTGAAATTTGTAAATGACTACATTTATTTTAAGATCGATTCACTTTAAAATCTCTTCTGAATATTCTTTGACGTCTCTTCTGAACTTTCCTTGACGTTATTTAGGTTATTATTGCATAAGTTAACTAATTAGTAGTAGCAGATAGAGTGTATTTGTATACAACGTGTAACCGAATAAAGAGATAATATTTAAGGACACGTACTAAAAGGAATCACCCTGTAAAAATATTAAATCAAAAGAAGCATATTAAATTTTCCATACAAACGAATTGAAAACCTTAACATAAGTGTTTAC
Organism: Pararge aegeria; assembly: GCF_905163445.1. NCBI lineage: Eukaryota > Metazoa > Arthropoda > Insecta > Lepidoptera > Nymphalidae > Pararge > Pararge aegeria. The sequence goes on from NC_053193.1 coordinate 9,546,374, forward strand.
TTATGACAACCCTATAGAAGGTCAAAGACCGACACACGCATACTACCTACGCTACGCGAATGTTAATGGGCTGTATATGATTTATTTCAATAAAAATTATGGCAATGGCTTATTCTAAAACTATTAGGTTTTCAGTTTTACTGATTAGTCTCAGAGACAGTATACAATGTACCTCGAAATCCTGTAAAGAATTATTCCGGTTGTCATCTACATATTGTAAAAAAGAAAAAAAACTAGCGAGCCCAACGTGTACTGTATGTCGGTCTAATTTGGCATAGAACATCAACCTATCCAGACGAAATGAAGCATTTCACCAGGTTCGATGAAAAACAAGAAGATAGTATAAATCGGAAAAATCCTCTGCAAGTTACATAAAAACTTAGGATACCAAAATCAGCTTCGAAAAAGATGCAAAAAGTATCAACAAATTATTTCTTCGGCTACAGAACATAATCGTATTTATTGCAGTTAGTACCACGGTCCCAGCACAATTTCCGCCTGACTCCAGACGCGACCAGGATAAAATAAAAAAACTCTTGAAGGCACTGGGTGTATTGCTTTGCTATCGATTAGTACCTACTTAACTTCCAGTGGTTTTAGCCGTGGATTGAAAATTGAAATGAAATAAGAAATTATGTGTATTGAGGAAATGTAAATATGGTAATACGATGAAACACTTGTGTTACTAGAACATAATGAGCTATGTAGCAACCAAGGTAATTATAGTTGGTATATTTTCTTTTTTTTTTCTGTTGTGTAAAACAAGAGTGTATTTATTCAGCTGGGTTTTTATTTTATTTTTATTACACTACAAGTTAGGCCTTGACTTCAATCTTACTTGGTGGTAAGTGATGATAAAGTCTAAGATGGTAGCGGGTAGGTTAGGATAGGTTTCTACGCGAAATCCCCTTCGGGAATCAAACTCGGGATCTCCAATTGGCAGCTCACCGCTGCGCCAGGAAGGTCGACAAAACTGCGTCTATTACGGTTCTTTACAAAACCCGAGATAAAAAGTACTTTAAGATACTCTCCATCCTTTGAACATTACTCTATGCCAAAAATCAAGTTGGTTGCCTAGATAGGGCATGTAGGAAGGACAACACTTTCGCATGTATCATATTAGTAATATTAATGGTTATTCTAATGTGAGGCTGAATACCTAACCTAAACCTTACCCAATAGTCGGTGTACTCTGTGCTGAATTTCGAATAGTGGTTAAATGTTTAACACCAACGATATCACCTCGCGTGGATGCACGCCATTTTGAAAATAGAGCTAATAACTTGAATTACCAACTGCAATGTCAAACATATAACATCATGTTATTTTATCAACGCATCAGTAGGTACTACCGTTTCTAGGAAAATCGCAAGACGATCATTGCCCTGCTTAGAAGGACGAAGAAGATACATCGCATTTTTTTGTCATATTGAGATAACACATATTCTCTACCTACTCGTAAATTTATTAAGATTCTAGCTTTTGCCCGCGGCTTCGCTCACGATAATTAAAATTTTAGATTTGGTAAATTTTAACTAAAAATTTTAAATAAAAAAAATCAATGGTTTAAAAAAATGTCTTGCTACTAATAGAAAAATATGAACGTAAATTACTTAAAAAGTTAGAAATTTTCATATAAATTTTCATCCCCTATTTGATGCCTTTGGAGTTGGAATTTTTAAAATCTGTGAAACACATGTATCTTTACTTTTAATCGAAAACCTAAAATCTAAGTTTTATGGAGTTAACTTGAAAGATGAATTGATAAATGTAGGATTTTATACAAACTTTTATCCCCCGTTTAACCCCCTTAGGGTTGGAATTTTAAAAAATCCTTTCTTAACGGATTCCTACATTGCAATAACTATCTGTGTGCTAAATTTCAGCCCGTTCTGTCAAGTGGTTAGAGCTGTACGCTGATTGATCAGTCAGTTATTCAGTCAGTCGTCACCTTTGCCTTATATATATTTTTTTTAAGTTATTAAGTTTTTTTTAAATGTTCTGGTTACTCTATTCAATCCCGCAATACAAAAATCAGACATGGTAAACCTCACACACAATTAATTTTCCCTACTCATAATTGAAAACAAATTAAAACTTCGAGGGCTTCTTTCGATTGTTGTCTCAAGTATAAAAGCGTCGTCTTCAAATGGAAAGACCAGAATCAGTTTTGCTCTCATCGCCATCTTTAGCATATCTGCGAAATAAAAAACAAACAAAAACATGTTGAAGTTTCTGTTTTTCGTAGCTCTGGTAGCTTGCTTCGCTCTGGTGGTGCAGGCTCAACTAACCTTCACTTCAAGTTGGGGCGGCAAGAGGTCCTTAGCCCCAATGATGTGCCGAAGTGACGAAGCCGTTGCGGAGATCTACAGAATGATCCAGGTAACATTTGATATATATTATCTTAATGCTTTTTAATGACGAATATGTTTTAAGAATAATGTGTATAACTCTCAAAAGTGAAGCAGTGATAGTCGGGTAGGACTACTTTCGGGGGAGCGAGTTCGAATCTCGGCACGCACCTGTACCTTTTCTAAGTTATGTGCGTTTTAAGTAATTAAAATATCACTTATACTTCAACGGTAAAGGAAAACATCGTGAGGAAACCTACATACCTGACGATTAATTTTAAATACAAAATCTCTGTTTTTGTTTTCAGAATGAAGCCAAGCGACTACTTATGTGTCAAAAACCTTAAAAAATGTCCTTACTCCCAGATGATGAACTTTACGGCGAAAATAACTTGTACCTACACCGAATATGATATATTTAAATGGATTTAATTATTTCAAACTATGCGTAGTAAATATACGTTGAATGAAAATTGTTAATTAAAAATTATGATTATCTGATGCCTCTTTTTTAACATTACCCAAGTAACACTACGGTGAATAAGTCTGTACGCGTAATTTTTATTTATTGCAATTACTTGTAAAGATTTGTTCATCGCGAGGAAAACCGCGGTGCGCAGTTAGTATACCTAAATCTAATTTCAAGGAAGTCTGCTATAGTTAAATTTCACGCCACGTGAAATTCAGTTTTTAGTTTAAACACAAGTGTGTGCGCAAACACAGCAAACACACACATTCCCTCACTGTCATAGTCCGATGGAACGCCAGATCCGACACCAACGGAGTGATATAAGAGATAAGTCCCTACTCGCAGGAGGCAAAGCTTGACGTACTCACCGAGGCACGGGGGTGAATCACTGCCAATTTCCAAACTCCTGGTACTTACCCAATACACCTCCTGGTACTTATTCACTGGCCTGACCCGGGGATCGAATTCAGAACCTCACGATCTGCAGAACACGTCAATCGCGCAACAACACACAAATCTCCCAAAATACAATCTTGTATTTTGCAAAGGACCATAAATTTCCATTTACATTTGCATTTTCGGTGCACAATGCAGACATACTCGTAACTGTATTTTTTCCGGATGCGTTTTGGTTTTAGCGGATTATAGCAAATTGAGCTTTGTGCGACTTATGTAACATAGAGCGTTCACGCGGCATATGATACACAATTTTCTTAACATTCTTGATAACTTTAGGAAGCTTATATTATAAGGTTTAGGTTTTGTTTCGTTTTGGTTTAGTTGATCATTATCATTATCAATCTCAGTCTATTTACATCCCACGACACAAATATTCGGATTTAGACGCTCTAAGCTGCTAAAATGCAGTTTGCTAACTTTAACGATTACTAACACATGTTTGTTCTAATAACCGGGGATGACGAGTTTCGAAGGCCCGGTGGATAACACTAATTTCCAAATTCCAGGCTGGTACTGGGAAACTTGAAATTCAATTCAGTTATTTCAATTAGACTTACACTATAAGCACGTTTGAAACGTCTAGTCTGTTTGTAACCCCATCATGATTCGGAAGGCAGAGTCACATCAACAATTGACAATAAATTACTTAACAGTTTTTTCTATTTTGTGAGGGCTGAAAGTGGAGTCGGATGCTTCCAAGTAATTATAAAAAAAATCAATTGTATATCGCTGTAATAAATGTGTTTTGACATATTGCTTAAACTTATGCATTGCATGCAATGCACATTCCTAGTAAATTTTTTTTTTAATTTAACAGTACCTCGGTATTATCTACTAGTAATCGAAAATGCTTAATAAACTAGAGCTAGCTATACATATAGACACTAAATGTAGAGCACATGTAGAGGGATAAATTGTTTACGCAGGTAACTACCCTTACTTTGAAGGAACAAACATATTTAGGAGACATAAGGAAAATGAATGAAAAAGTTTCTTTGTTCTCATTCGTTTGCCTTTTGAGCTTTGCCCGGTGGCCCTTGATCATTAAATTCGCTTGTTAGCCGCTGTTTTCGATACGATCGACCTTTTTATCGAGTCCGTATGTACTATTTGTGAAATTCTTTTTATTGAAGTAAAGAAATAGACGGAAATAGTAAATACAGACGAATTGTTCTTTATAGGGATCCGTATCGCATATAAGCCGCCCGTGTATCAAAGCTTTTTTCCTCAGTTACTGGACACTTGAGGTACCAATGTGATACTTATGCTTAATTCCAATGGCCACTTATTGCTGTAACGAACATAATTCTCTAGTTGAATTACTTATTGAACATAGCACGAAACGTGAATGTTCTGGCAGAGTTTGGATTTTAATTACAGTGTTAAAATAATTGAATACAAATATATTTCCTGATGAAGTATTTCCCTGGACCAGCTCTGTTTCAAAAATCTCTACTATTACTGAAATAATATGTCATACGTACTATTTATATCTATATATACATACCTATATTTTTTTTCTCTCGGAAAATATTAGGTATAGCTAAATAACGATCCTGTGTTATAGTGGGTGAAAAGTAGGTACATAATCAAAGATCCTACGGGTTTAAGCCGTCAATTTATGCCACTAGCTTCACGTCATTGTATATATCATGTCATATAGGGCGGCCTAGGATGGTCTATTTGTTGTTTAAGTTGAAATACAAATGCTTGTCCACTTTTGTTACAAACTAGCATATTCCCGCAACATCTGCTTAGAAATTTTATATCCCGTGGGATTAGGGAACTTCCCCGAGGTGCCAAAGCACATCTCTAGAAACCAAACTACAGACAAAGTAAGATATACATGAATACCGATTTTCATGGATATGACTTTAAAAATACCTTAGAAAATTCAGGACTTTCGAACAACCTTTATTTTCCTAATTCAGCTGTAAGCAGTAGTTTAAAAACTGTGGAGCAAGTGTTTCCTGTATTGTAACCAAAAACAAAACTACTAATTTCCATGGATATATCTTGTATAACAGCAGATGTAGACCATCAAAGCTCTAACGTAAAACTCAAGATGATAAGATTATCCGAATAATACAAATTTATATTCTACGATGTTATTCAATTTTGGAAGTAATCAGCTTAGACAGGATCACTTGATAATAAAAATAAAACACAAATACAAGGTATATTGAACGCCGCGCCCGCCTAACAACTTTTTACACATCCGGGAAAAGCAAAAAAAACACGTAACATCACCTCTGTGTACAGCAATGAGGATACAAACGCTGATACACAGCGTACATGCGATGAATATATTCTGGAAGAAAGCTAAGGTCTTTGTCCCTATTTTTTGGTGGGATTTCAATATCATACGACTAGATTTATTTATTTTAATTATTTATGGATCGTATAGTAGTATATTTTACACAAGTACCACATAGTCGGTTTTACTGTTCACTGTGTGTACGTAAATTAGTTATATTGTATTGCAAATTAAATTATATATACAGAAAAAAAGTTGCATAAAAAAAAGTTTAAGCACATTTAAGCTGGATATGCATATTCCTCTTTAAAATTGGATTTGGATTTGGAGCTTGGACGTTCCTTTAACGTGAGTAAATGCACTATTAATGATTTTATCACATGTTTTAGATTTACAGAGATGCATGAATCGCGAAAGCGGTGATAGCCCAGTGGGTAGGACTTCGACTTCACTTTCCAGCCAGCGTGGTGGACTACGGCCTTAACCCCTTCTCATTGTGGGAGGAGGCCCGTGCCCTGTAATGGGCCGGTAATGGGTTGGTATGATAATAATTATGATGAATATAAATATGTAGATGAATATAGATAGAAATACAAAATGCCTTTTTCCCAAACGCGTACATTTTCGGTATTTCGTCACGCGTAAGTATAAACAGGAGTGTTTAAAAGTTTCCTATCAGTACCAAGTCAGCGTGGATTTTCTGCCGACCAAGTAATGAATTCGACGCAGCGACCACTCTAAACGCTTTCAAATTACCGAGTGCCCTAATGGGCAAACTTAATATTCAGGAAGGGATCACAGCCCCCGATGACTGTGCCCTTACTCGCATTTTATCTTTTACCGCAAATTGTTTATATGAGTTAGGGCTTTTACACAACGAAATTAAGATTACCCTCAAACAAAATGTACCCACAATATTATTATCCATACTCTTCCTTGCGTTTCAGGCAGGTTACCTCTAGAGTACCTAACTTTAGAGTTTTGTACGGGAGCTATGGTGATACGCTCGACCGTAACAATAGGAAGATCTTCCTCCGAGCGGGTGATCGTGCTCGGGGACCGAGGTCCGAACATTCATTTTTGGAAGTTGTATATATAGGCATTCTTCGTGAACACTTCGCTAGCGCGATGTAGGATTTTAGTAGCGCCATCTAGTTATGTAATGTGGAGACCGCCACAGTTTCATATAAATTGAGACTATATTATTATTTAACTGTACTGTCCCAGTAAAATCAGTATTTGTGTGTGCGTATGTTTATAAATGGTTTTAAAAACTCGAAAAGGGTTTAAAAAGTATAACTAATACTAGATTTGGAGAAATAATCAGAATTTCAAAAAAAATGCATTTCTAATGCGTTGAATACTGGGTGATTAAGAACCTTACATCATTGCGTTAATATTCCAAACAACAAGTATTGCACTTATCTACGACACCATATCGCTTGTGACGCTAATTATACTTTTGGACAACGTTCTTCTAACGAAAATCTCCATCAACATCTTAAGTAGCTTTCGCGCGACTTTTAGATCAAAAGTTGGATACATACAGAAGGCAGCAAGATTTACTCCAGATGGTATGTTCAAGGTAAACTTAATCCTAGAACGTATGTGTTTATTTCTACACATATTAAATTATCTTCATAATTCTGTTATTTTTTTTTTTCACCAAAAATGGCGGATACTCACCTGAGTAAAACAATTGTTAACACTATTTACATATAAGGTAAGTGAAGGCGGCGGCTTGCATTTATATGATAAGAAGCGATTGCTGTCGATACTTCTTACATAATCACGAACTATACACTAGGCTAAGCACGCTATGTAATGGTCGCTTTGAGTCTTTGCGAAAGAAGTCTTTAAATTAAGGCGCTCGTATTTGTTTCACATAAATACGGACTCCTTACCAACCTACATCAGTCTAATCTACACAAAAAATATATATCTATATCTATATATTATAAGTATTTATGTATATCTATCTATCTATCTATCTATATATAAAAGATAAAGTGTGTGGGTATGTTCCGTATAAGCTCCGAAACGGCTGGACCGATTTTAATGAAACTTTCGGGGAATCTCCGGATTGACCTGGCGAGTAATCCTGTAAAGTGTGGTGACGGTCGGAGCACTCACTACACTATTTTTAAACTGTCAAACTGTCAAATACAGCTTTTATTTACTATGATGAATATCTATTGTTGGGTGTACATGGGTGTAGATAATGATCTTCACCCGCTCGAGAAGAGAATAGAAGAGAATGAATACAGAGAGAAATAAATGATATAATATAATATAATATAATATTATGAGACTTAAATTAAAAATTTAATGATGTAAGTTTATTGTTTAAATAAAAGCGGGCTGGGTACGCTAGTTATTCATAAAAATTATTCATCAGTTATCTTAGTACCCATAACGCAAGCTACGCTTACTTTGGGACTAGATGGCGATGTGTGTTTTGTCGTAGTATATTTATATATATCTTCCCGCGGGTATCGTACGACGCGACTAAGTGAATATAACGAAGAACGGGCAGCAGCGTCGTCGGTGCTATGACAACCAACTACTGCGATCACAAACTCTTCTGCCCAGCGCAGTGATTATGGGCAAACCCTAACGATGGGAGTGGTTTAGTACAGCAGCGGACTGGTTCAGCGGATAAATGGGCATAGGGTAGATCAATGGATCATGATAGTATTATTATTCTAATACTAGCAAATTTAATTGATTGCCACACTTTATAGCTTACAATAGTGAAGAGGTTCCTAACTCTGTAACCGTGGTTGTCGGTTAGTAATTCCCTATTTAAAAATGGTAAAACAATATGTAAATGTATCACAATAAATCGGAGATTATTTAAAATTAAATCAAACAATAACATATATACAGCATATATATAATACAGCAGAAATAATTCAAATGCTCGCAGTGAATCCACGTTCAACGGAATAAAATCGCATTTCTTTTATTATTCCTCTATTGTCTTTCATCCCATAATGTGCAATATTTTTTTTATTTGACCGAATTCGGAATCAAGATTAATGCAAATATTTCAGCTCGAATATCTGCACCGTATCAAAACATTGTGTAGATTTTATCGGATTCATATATTTTTTTAATTGAATATTTCTCGCTGGTGGAAAAACGTAGATAAGACTCACCTCATTAGAGCAGAACTTGTGTTCGCGTTTCACTACTGGATTACGTGACATCTTATATTACAACAGGTTATTTTTGACCACCAGGTTACGTAGAAGAATCTCTATTAAATTAGCTGATTATATTTTGAAAACAGTATCGGAAAACTAAATCCATGAACCGGTTAATGAGTGGTTTTCTTGTATGAGCGTTAACTAGGTTTATTTTCTGTAAGTTTTCGATTTTGAACGCTGCGCACCGGAAAGGTACATTATTTTGATTTTCATTGTTCATTTCAGGTGAAAGAAACTGGCTGAAGAGCCGCGGTTTGATATATAGTTATTAAATAAATTTGTTAAAACGTAATCGAAATTACGGTTTAACCTAAATAAATATCGGATATTTCAAAACCGGTTCCAAGCCCTGCGTAGCACGTCGAATTTTGATTTGGAAATCACGATGAGGTCAAGGTAGTTACGGTCAATGCCAGGCATTCGTAGCGCCGAGATAACATGTTTTTATAAATAAAAAACATTTTGCGACAATAGACTGTAGACAGTTTCCTATGACTTATTTTGAAACGGTGGTCAAGCTACAGAGATCTTCCAATAATACGCGGAAGATATTTTAGTGCACAAGTGTGTCCACAAATTCTAATGCACTCTGATTCACTAATTTTCATAGTCCGATGAGACGCAACTCCGACACGACCGAAACCAGTCAGGAGCGGGACCGAAAGCTAAGCAAGCTCTCCGGTGCACGCAGGTAAATCACTGAAAGTTTCCAAACTCCAGGATGGTACCATGCATTTCTTTATACAAAAACCCAAAACTATTTAGTGGTTAGACCGAGGAATAAAACTCAGGGCCTCGTGATCTGCAGTCGAATATGCTAATCACTAGACCAAGCAACGAGGTAGTTAGAGATGCCTTACTTATAGACAGTAGAATACTAGGTATCGCCCCCATTGGCAGGTATGATGGTATCCAAATTATTCCGCTAAATATGCGGTCGACTTATCTTAAATTTCATCAGGTTGAGCGAAATTTAAATTAAAATGTAAATGTTGATGGGTAGCGCGCCCTCTCTAATTGCGTACGCGACCGACGACCGCTCCGTGTCAGAGTTGTCCCATTCGAGGTCCTCCCAACCTCGCATATGACAAATATCATCATCTTTACTCAACACATGTTTTCCTTTATTATTTATTTAGAATATTTTGAGCTAGTAGTGCCCGTATGTAATAGAATCGTATTCTAAGTTATGTGCGTTATAAACAATTAAAATACCACTTGCTTCAATGGTGAATAAAAGCATCGTCAGGAAACCTGCATGAATTTGAATTGAATTTGAAGGTTACAACTGTTGATCTATTCGGCAAAAATATTTGTTATACTGTTTACATATTAATAATGTTGGATAAATGAGCTTCCGTATTTTTATTCGATAATACGCAGTATGTAGGGATCTAAAACGGACCAATTTGAATCCCCCTTTTTATGTGAACTCATATCCGCAATGAAATCTTCCCTTCTCAACTTTTATATGCGAAGCTAGTACAATTCAGCATCAAGATTTTCTGCGTTCAGTCATCTGCACAAAACGTTAAACAATATTGTTATGGGAAAATAGGTTTTATTCCAAAGCGACAATGATCAAGGTAGGACAATGCTAAAATGGTTTAATGCTGGCATATTAAGTCTCTAGAGATTTGTACGTAGTACCCTCCGCTGATGTCATCAGTACATTGGGGATGAGATTTCTCGTATCGAAATTACTTGCTTAGCGATCGGGCGCTGATAAGGTATTTTAAATGTATTATTTTTCTCCAGTCGTAAATATGATAAACATACCGTAAAGTAATTGGAATAAACTATTTAGATTTTTAATAAAGGAGAATGCTGACAGTTCACAAAAAATTAAACCAAACTGACAAAATAAAGACCTATTTCAGTTTTCTTGCTATTTTGTGTGGCTTTAATATGTGGTTCCTATATTCAATGTCAGATGACTAACTTATAGATTTTCTTCAGACGAAGTATTAAAAAGTTTTCTTCATCAACTCCCACTTGTATCCAGTGAGGGGGATGATGGGCAAATCGTACTACCAAATGGCAATTATGAGTATAATAGTTGCAGTTGGTGACCTCGTGATGGCTCATTAGAATCAATGTAAATGAATGGATAATAAACTTTTAGACATCGTCTGAAAGAAGCAGTACATTATTTATTTATATTCTAGCCGCTGATATTAATTATTGATTTTACTTCATTGAACAATATATTTTTTTACTATAATTTTGTAGCACCGCAAAAACAACTTAAGTTTAAGTTCGGATACCCAAACCGTCTATTGATATTAAGAGAAAGAAAGGAGTTATCACTTTACTTAGTTTACTCTTAATAATTACTCTGGTTATAATACCGAATAGAGGTACCTTCCTCGATGGATCTGAGTTCTAAATGAGCATTCTCCTTTCATATGAAACAAGCTAATCTGCTTTACTGTGGCTCATTCTTTTATTAATTCCCGTGGGAATTGGGAGAGAGGGAATATATATGAAAACACTTAAATATATAATGCAACGTCCTGTACAAAATGCAAGTCAATCCACATTGAGGTATTTTACAATTGAATTTCAATCCATCCGTAAACTACTTCTATAGCTTCGTGGACACTAACATATGGAAGCTGATGTTTATGTAGAGATAGATATTTATACCTTAGGGTAGAATTGGCCCGTATAAAGAGCGTAGCATGACCGGATTTGATTTCAGAACGTAACAAACTATAACGCGGCCTTCATTGTTTTTTGCAAGTATAAGCAATGGCGTGCATTGGGTTTCTTACCAGGGTATGCATTATGCAGGTACAGCAGGAAAATTGCATAAAATGGCAAAAATCCTACAGCTATACGAGCTATAAGTATATCTATTTTAGGGTAAGCCGTGCTTTTGTGCATGTATTAAGTGCACGCCACTGAGTATAAGGTGCTATGTAAAATTAAGTATAGCCAATATAATAAGTTTTCCAGCATTTATTAGACGCATCTTCTTAATTTATTTAATTCTATTATTTTATAAATTACCGAAAGAAAACTTTTATACGTATTTTTTTTTGTCGAGAAAGTTTTACTTAATCGTGTACAGTGAAAAGCATCTAGTCAGAAATATGGTCAAGTATAACATATGTTTTTTCGCTGAAGAATTAAGATATAGTAATAGTTTATAGTACGAGTATATGGCGTTGTTTAAGTGGAGTTCAATACATAATAAAAAATCTGAACCAATAGAAAGTGTGGCTACATCTTGTTGACTTTAATTTAACTCAGTCCATTCAGAACGGATTCAATGAAACTGCTTAATTACTTCATGAACTTTAAAGAACATTGCTGGTCTATATCAAAACCAATTTTCGAAAATCTACCCCAAGGGAGATGAAATAAGGTTTTAACTTTTGTATAGAGACTCTTATTTCTAAAGGATATTGGCAATTAAGCCGCAATTTACACATCTGTAGGCAGGATCATATTATTTTCAAAATAGTTGTTTTCATCATCTATATTTTATAATACTGATTGTGGCTTAGCATGAAACGATGAAATTTTTCATAAACAAGTAAAGAAAATGTTTCTGGCAAAAATCGACTGTTGATATTAAATTTATTTGCACAAATTTCTATTATAGAATGTTACTACGCTATGTTACTACGGCCAACCAGCCGATATTTTTCTTCTTCTCATTAGAGAATGGGTCTTTGCCCAGCCGTGGGCCATTAATGAATTGCGCACGACAAGGATGTTGGGGATAGTAACTGGGAACGACGTTGTACGCCGAAGCAAAGGAGTGAAAAAATTAATTCCGGACTCCATTCTGGTACTGAAAATTTACTTGACAATAAAACACAATTCCCAACAACTTTTTTGGCCGACCAAGGAATCTAACCCCGTGCCACCCGTTCATGATCCACAGAATACAATAGAATAGAATGGATCTTTATTTGCATAATACACACGTTTACATAGATGCCATTTAGTTATCCATTACGAAGTCACAGTGTATTGCCATTAGCTGGCGTGCAAAGATTAACACATAGAATAATTAAAAAAAACACACGTAATCGTACATTCTAGCCAAAAGTCCAACAAGGCTGTCTGTCTGTCCAAACAAAGTTCAAAACATAGTAGTATCGAATGAATTGTTGAAATTCATCTTCATCATTGCTAGCTCACTACAGGCCGCGGGTCTCCGTTCCGAATGAGCTGATAGCTAAATATAGCTTGTCGATATACGGACAGAGTCTAGAGTGCAAATTAGCAATAAGTAAAGAGAGGGTCTCAGAACCTGAATTTTCGGTTGAACAGATATTACAGGAGACGGGTAACGCAAATTGCAAACCAACTGGAATTCAGGTTAAAGCGACATCTTGGAGTTGACTTAGTTTAGCTCAGTCGATTTGGAACGAGTCCGGCGACACTGCTTAATTGCTTCAACAACTGGGAGCTGTTTAAACTAGGACTAAGCTGGTAAAGTGTTAGACTTCTTTTTTATCAGACCTTGTCTTAAGTAGGGTGACATATTTATGTCTACAATTTACTCTTTCTATTTCTATGAGATTAACCGAGACAATGGATATTATTATCACGAGGCTATATGAGAGGGTTAGTAGATGTTGCCCTCCCTGGCACAGTGTTTGTGAGCGCTGTGGTCTTACAAGTGGCAGGTCCTGGATTCGATGTGCGAGGGGCATTTCGGCAGTTTATATTTTTTTTTATTTTGTCTCATCTGGTATGGATATATTGTGTATATATACCACCCAACGAGGTGGACAGATGACATCAGGCGAGTCGCTGGGAGCCTCTGGAGGCAAGCGGCCCAGGACCGTATATTGTAGAACTCCCTACAGAAGACCTATGTCCAGCAGTGGACGTTGATTGGTTGACATGATGATGATGATTCCAGCCAGAGTTACAAAACTGGCGGTGTCAACGTCCGTGCCTCGGAGAGCATGCTGAGCTTTCGGTACCGTTTATTATCTCTTACTTGTGATAATAGTCCTCAAATATCACCAAGGTGCATTGGAATAGAATGCTGGGTCTATACTCTAAACACTCTCTCCTATGAGATAGAAGGCCAGTGCCCAACAGTGGGACTTTAATAGGCTAAGGAGTAGTTCTAACATAAAAGTATATATGATTGAAAAATCAATATTCGGAACTTCACTTGAAATTTGGTAAAGTCAATTATTTGAAGGAATAGCTGAAATTGCAGGTATCTAGTGCTAATGGGAGACGATCTGCGGAAGCTGCAAACTAACCGGAATTTGGACTAACGCTACATTTTCAAGAGCATTAGAAATATCAGTTGAGTGAACGCCAGCATACATTTTTATATTTATTTCTTTAAGCCAGATAAAACGCCTGGGTTTTTTTGTCCCGTATTATTTTCTTAAAAAAAATAATTGACCGATTTTCACTTGACCTATCACGTTTTTTTGAAATTTTTCACTGTTTTTGATAAAATGCTTCTGTTTTGTACAAAATCATCTTGTTAGCAGGCAGTTGTTTTATGTTAATGTTAATATGTGTTAATAGGTGGTCTTAAGATAAAAATATTTATTGCTAGCTTTTGCCCGCGTTAAGACAACCGCGTTTTTACATTTTTTACAAATCCCGTGGGAACTGATTTTTTTTCGTGGACGAAAAGTAGCCTATGTTACTCTCCGTCCATTCATCTAGCTCTATGCCAAAAATCAGGGTTATTGGTTGCTTACTTGGGGCGTTTAGAAGGTACAAACAAACACACTTTCGCATAACGTGTTACCGAATTACAAAATAAATTTGAAGGCTGTAAAAATATATTTCAAAAGGAATCACGCTGTGAAAATATTAAATCATAAGAAGCTTATTTATTTTTTCATACAAACGAATTAAAAAAAATGAAGTAATTAAATAAACTTAAATAAATATTTACCAACAACCCTATTGTAGATAAAAGACCGACACGCGCATAATACCCACGCTACGCGACGCATTGCTAATAAGGTGAAAGGAGTCACACAATTTTAATTTTGCATGTTATGTTACGGCTGTATATGATTTCTTTCAGTAAAAACTATTGCAGTGGTTTACTCAAAAAGTATTAGATTCTCGGTTTCACAGATAAGTCTCAGATACAGTAGGTACATTATGTACCCCTAAAGCCTGTAAAGTTTTATTTCGGTTTTCATTTACAAGTCGTACAATATTAGTAAGGACAACTCAACTTAGCTAAGACAATTTTGTTTATCTTTTCTACAGAAAGAAGAAACCCGCTTCTTCCAAATGCAAGAACACAGAAACACAGAACATCACCAAAGCATGAGTTACTAGAAACAGGTAAATTAATATTTCAGAAATCCTGTAAATAATACCTTTAGCACCAAATAAAATAACATATTTATTTTTAAAACCAAACGACCTAAAGCTATAATAAATACTATTCACAATTTAATAAATTAATAAAATCTACAAAAATTTAGTAAAATCAGTTATCATTAGGGAAGAAAATCTATAAATTAGCTGATACTGATAGAATTACGAACTTTTGACACATTAAAGTACGTAAAATTAATATTTTACCCACAAGAACATAATCTATATCAGTATTTTATATTACACAATTTAGCTCTTGAGAAATTAAACTTGAATTTAATTTTTATCTTATCAATTTAAATACTTATATTCTTGTCAAATTTTATCGATATAACCATAAGATTTATTGCCAACTGAAAAAAATACCCTAAAGTAACATTAAATGCTAAATTTAATAAGTTTTTCTATAATTCTAATACTTACTTATTTTAATCATTCCAAATATCAGAAAAACATAATCCATTAACGCGGTGTTTTACAAACTTCACTATTACGATTCTTTATCGGCTTATCACGCGTCACGTTTGATATAGATCAAATATCTCGCACCCTGTTATTGTTCATCGAAGTATAAAAAGCTTTTGCCTGAAAACTGTGAAAACCCGCGCCGCGTCTATTCGCGGCTCCGAGCGCGCCCTTACTGACAGCTTTGAGCTTTTCCGGTGTGCACATGATTTTCTAAAACAACCGCCAACCCTTCCATAACTCGGTCGAGAGTGCGAAACCTTCACATAGTGACACTGGGGAGCAGCATAATAGCAGTTCGTTAGCATAACTCCGCTCGGGGGCACTCGACCTTGCTTTAATGAAATATTTGTTTATTAATTCCAAGCGGCGAATTTTTGCTGAGGGAAAAATATGCTGAGACTTAGAATTTTGCCATAAAAGAGGGTGTGAAGTAAATTAATTTTAAATTTGAGCAGGCTTCTATTGCACAATAAGAGTTTGCACGTTAAGCCGTAATGGTCCCGGTTATCCACTTAAATGCTATATTAATCCTTTTCAACTCTCCTAAGGAAGATAATGTATGTGCCCAGCAGTGGGAAAGTAATAGGCTAAAGATAATGAAAGCTGTCAGCTGTATACATCCGGACCAGTGTAATAATAAAAGATTGAATATCACGTTGGTAGCTCTGTTTTAAAAATGGCGCATGGGACGTCATGTGTAAACAGTCCTCATCATTTGAGACTAAACTTTCATCATAGATTTCTATATATCCATACCTGGGTATGGATAAATCTATGTATTCGAATGATTATAATTCTAATACTATCATATGTTTGTATCGGTTGTGTAAGAAGAAGTTGAGTGTGTGTCAGTGTGAGTACACAGGGCTACATAATATATAGGCCTTATACTAAAATAGTATATGGGTATGATTTAGATTCATATGAATTTATTTTCATTATGAATCATTGCAACTGTAAACGTGCTTGGAACTATGCCGAATAAACCAAGACGCCTGCATGCTGGCAAGCAGCAGATTTGTATTTCTAAATCTTGATTTATCACTGGCAAAACCTTAAGTTAAATACAACTTGAGACCCATAAACACTTAGTGGGGTTAAGTATCGCTGAATAACAAATTGATCAATAAAGATATTTACTTCAAACACTAGTGTGGTAATTTGTGTTTGTATTATCGTAGTTTGCATTTTTAAAAAAGGACTTTATATATTTTTTATCTGTCAGGAGTCCGTTCACGAGTATCCTAATTTTAGATGGCACCTAACGTTGTTAGTCATCATTAAGAGTTGGTGAAACTTTTTTTTCTCTACCCATCAATCAAAAGCATTAGGCATCCGATTTAAGCGTTTCCTAGGCTTAGTGAAAACAAGCATTGAAATGATAATGTTGCTTTTTATGCGGCAAATAATATAATATATTTTTATTTTTGCATTTGACTTGCCGACAAGTGAGTTAGCAGTCCAGTATTATACCAAGTAGAAACCGATTAGGGTTGTGGGTTTAAAATAACTGCCACAACCCAAACATTCACATACTCGTACATCCAGGTAACATTGCAGTAAAGGGCTAACTTGTGGTCGAATAAAAATAAAAATATCTACGTGTATGGCTATTTATGTTATTTCATTAGCTTTCACGCTATCAAACTTTCAGCTTTCTCTTCTGATGCTAACCTAACCTCATTTTTTTGCCCTCTATAAGAATCGAC
Organism: Pararge aegeria; assembly: GCF_905163445.1. Classification (NCBI taxonomy): domain Eukaryota; kingdom Metazoa; phylum Arthropoda; class Insecta; order Lepidoptera; family Nymphalidae; genus Pararge; species Pararge aegeria. The sequence goes on from NC_053193.1 coordinate 9,563,638, forward strand.
AATAATAAATAAAATCAAATTGGAATAGTATTTAGTTATAATCATTTTCCAACTTCCGTGGTGTAAACCGAGATCTACACAAGCGACATTATCCAATCGAAACCACAGCTGTTATCGGAACTGAAATGAAAACCTTTTCCCTAACATAAGGCCACTTATATGTCAAGTCGCCCTCATCTATAGAAGAATGTGTAGAGTTTATACAATTTTACTTACATATTAATTATTGAATGGGACCTACCTTAAAACATAATACACTTCGCGTGAGAGGCACTAAGAAACAAGGCCTTTTCCCATCACTGGGACGTGACGTCACTACGCTCATGAAGTCTCAAATGAAATAATTATTAAACCGTATTGTGTCATATGCAATAGTGACAAGCAGCTAACAAGACTAGATAATATTTAATAGAGCTTAATAATGCAGCTGTGATATAATGATGTATAAACTTTTCAACTAAACGAATCGCACAAAGTGCTCAAGTTTGCCTTTAAGAAAACTTCGCAAGGATTGTTTATGCGACTTCTAGTTTCGTGTTAGTCGGGCGGGTTCTTGGAACTTATCCTTGTTAATTAAAACTCCTGTACGATGCATACTAATGATGATGAATTAATATTTATATACAAGCTCACTTGCCCCTGGTTCGCTGTTTAAACATGTTAAAATACTAGTTATCTCAATGCACTTGTATCTACAAAAAATAACAAATAAATTTGACATTTTCAAAGCGCATGTACTTCGAATTGTCAACGTGTCAAGTTTATTTGCTTGTAGCGGTTTTCCCACCAAGAATAACTCTTCATTTTATCTGAAATTCTAAAGGAACTCCAAATTAATGTTAAATAAGAGCAATCGGCTTCATTTCTAGTCGGTTCTTCCCGGTACAATCTGCCTTCCGAAAAGATGGTAAACTACAAGCAGACTGACTTGACGTTTCAAAAGTTCTTAAAAAGGCCTACTTAAAATATATGAATTTTGATTTTGAATTTTTGAATGTTTTTAATTATTTTTCATTAAAATCGTGATGGTAAGGTACTTCCAAGATACTCTACAAGTTACTCTGAAATACGTTTTTGTTAGTTCAACACATACAATAACATTATTACGTCAGTGCACACAAACAAATCGTTGAGCTTTAAAATATTAACTACAGAGAGTATAGACAGAGATGCAACTTGTTATACAATTTTTAAGTGTTGTTTTGTAACTTACATAATCTACAAAAACAATCATCCCCTATCCTGAAGGGGTTTTTTGAAAAAAAAATATCCTAATTGTAAAAGAGTATCTGATAAATATACTATAGAAATTGCATTCAAATCTAGCGGAGTTTTCGCGTGATGTGCGTACAGACAAACATAAAGACAGACAAATACACACAAATAAATTTAAATTTAGTCTTGAAATGAAATACAATTATCGTCCAATAAGAAAGGTCTATCTCGTATAAAGATTATAGAAGGTTTAATAAGTATACGTGATGCAAGATTGAATTCCCTTGGTAAAACATAAGTTTGGAGGTAGTTAGAGGGAGGAAACATGTTGTAAAAAATTCAGCTTTTAATTTAAATTCATGACGACACAAGAAAATCTCACATAGCCACCTTTGTTAAACTACACCATTAAAGAATAAAAAATTTACTCATTCACTTTAGAAATACGAGACGCCACTAAAGAAAATCTTCTTGGGACCAACCTTTAGCTTGACTCAATTGCGCGAGGTTATTATCACAATAATGGTTGTAAGGGTGAGAGAAAAATAAAATTTCTCACTAGGAGGTGCCCCATTTTATTCGGAGCGTCGTCGGCCAAGACGTTTTCTCTTTATTGCGAGACGTTCCATCAAGATTATTTTCTTTTCAAGATGTGCTCGACGACGTAGCTCAATGGACGCTATTGATTCCAAGGACAAGAAAAGACAATGTAATCCTTACATTTCGTACAAAAATTAAGAGCTCTTTTATGTAGGTACATTTAAAACTTAAACCATTTAAACCTTATTAAAACTAAACCCAGCTTATCTTTTAGCATTCTTATTTACGTTCAATAGAAAGTCTCAGCGGATTTTGTCGCCGACGTCAACATACCCCACTTACCAGGAAATCTACACAACAATAACTTAACTTAATTAAATATAGGGACACAAATAATATTAACAATCTGTGGATGAGCTATAAACAATGGAAAGTTTACAAGTTTGAATGTATTGCGGTGCGATTTTGTCAACAGGAAAATGGCGGACCCGAAGTCGCTTTTGGATATTTATGACCAGGAGTCGACAAATTTTCGCATCCTTTTATTTTCAGCGCCGGACTAACTGAGCGTAAAGGTACATAAATTCGAAGAATAAATAAACGGCGCCACTAAATGAACGTGGGGAACTTTACCTACCTGAAAATTGAAACTCTATAAACAATTCAGTTAAAAATACAAAGCGAGAGGCTCAGTTTTGTTACGATTTAATTAAAATATTATTTCGTGGAAGAAGGAAAAAAGCAAGTAATGTAATTTTATGGTTTTTTTGTAAATATAGCGTAAAGGAAGGGACAGAGTTAATTGAATTTGCGAAATCAGAATATCTGAAGCAGAGGACACGGTCATGCAACATTTTATTGTTTTATTGCTGCAATTTGGTTAGAAAAAGTTTTTTTTTTTAAAGTTGATACCTACTGAGTTATTCTTTATGTCAAAGAATTATGACGAAGTTCTCTTTACATGTCTTAATAAAAATATAGAAAAGTAACGTGGCTTGGAAATAACTGCCTCTTAAATGGCATAGCTCAAATACACATTTTAAAATAGCGTAGAATGTAGGGAATAACCATGGCAAGGGATATTAGACTACTTTCTAACTTTTTATTCCAGTAATCAACCGGAATAAGGGGGCAAATGGAGGTAGGACGAAAATTTACGTCCATGTTGCATAAAGTAAGTACTTTTAGACATTTTCCTTTAAAGGTGTTGTGATCTGCTATAAAGGGCTTCACTTAAATCCACACCCTAGACGCTTGAATGTGAAATGGCGGTTCAAAGATTGTATTGAAAGTTAGAGACATTAAAGTCAACTTTAAATGTGTGTGTGATTAAACATGTTAATAGAGGGCATTCATTTTTATGACATATTTTAACTCATCAAACGTTGTTCTAGAACAAGCACCCCTAAATACCGAGTATTAAGGACATATCTCACTTTATTTCATGCAGAAAGCGAGTTATATTTTTTCAAAGTTTGCAATCCGGCCCTCAAACTCGTTGACGCAGAGTGTCAGGGGTCTCCGGGTGCACCATTAGCGACGGGCTCAGTTTCGTGCAACTTTGGGGTCGCATTACACCTTCCTCACCTGTCATGTAAAAATATATTGGTATGCGTGTGTACAATATAATATTCTACTTTAGTGTTTTAATTTATTTTCTTAGTTTACTTAAAAACTACTTCTTTATAGTCCGTCGCGCTCTGGCCTCTGCGTCTAATCCTGCACAATTGGAACCCCCAAGTTTGTTCAGCGATGCTGGTAAGAGACCAGACGGTATGACTATAGTACCGTGGTCGATGGGGCGTGCGCTGGTGTGGAATGCAACCTGCGTTGACACGGTGGCAGCTTCTCACTTGCCCAGTACGTCCCAAAAAGCGGCAGCCGAATTTACTCCGTTATTTGTAATGACTACGTTTTTGCGGCGCTTGAGTTTGAGACTCTGGGCCCATGGTCTTCGGACACGAAAAATTTTATTGACATCGTGTCCCAAAAATTGGTCCTTACGTTTAGTGACCCAAAACTGGCGCTTATTTAGCCCAACGGCTAAGTCTAGCAATTCAAAGGGGCAATAGCGCCAGCATTTTGGGTACCATGCCCATAAAGGAACAGTTAGACGACTTATATCTATAAATATAAATTTTACTTAAAATATATTTTTCGTTTGTTCATTAACAAATAAATCAAGAATATTACTTCTTTATGGTAATAGTTGACGGACGAAGCAGATGTCCCACTTGATGTCAAAGCAACAGTTCGCAAGGCATGTAAGGTACACGTCCTACAACGTGCCATTGTGTCCATCAACCTGAAACTTAGGTGTTAAACCTCATGTCCCTGTAATCATACCGACAACTATGCAATTTAGACGCGGTAGAAATAAGCATGGCGGTTGTACTTCCCCAGACGAGTTCAGTCACTAAAAGCTCTACTGGCACGAACAATTGCGCATGCTAAAGAGTGTCTCTGTTATGTTTTACGTTGAGCTGTATATTGGTGAGGCTGTCTTATTTGGAATAATTATCGTTATCATTACATCAACCCACAATGAGAAGAGGTTAAGGCCGTAGTCCATTACGCTGGCCTAGTGCGGATTGGTGGACTTCACACACCTTTGAGAACATTATGTAGAACTCTCGGGTATGCAGGTTTCCTCACGATGTTTCTTTCACAGTTGAAGCAATTGATATTTTAATTACTTAAAACCCACATAAAAAAAGTTAGAGGTGCGTGCTGGGATTCGAACTCTGCCCCCCCAAAGTGAAGTCGAGCTCCTACCTAATGCGCTATCACCGCTTATCAATATTATCGTAGCAATTACGGTGAGTGCGAAATATTTCACCTACAACACAACCGCAAGATTTTACAAATGTAATTCCTAGATAAATAAAATTGTACTCAACTAACTGTCAGTCGATTTGTTATTTGGAGGAAATTAAAACGGTCACGCCATTTCCCGAACTTCTCAACGCCGGAATATAACGACATTTGTGGGTAAACGGACATTTAGCGTTGGGAAGCATTCTCATTGATCCATAAGAAACACATTTTAGGTTCGGGAGATTTCTAAACCGAGTTCCTTAGGGCCTGCGTTCGGTTGAAAAAAGCAACTGCTGAGTTTAATAAAGAGCTACTGCTGAGTTTAGTAAAGAGATACTACTGAGTTCCTTGTTGGTTTCATCTTGATAGAATATGCCTTCCGAACCGGTGGTAGAGTCAATACAAACAGACATACTTTAAGATTCAAAAGTTACACAAGGTCTACTTCAATGAAATGAATTTTGAATTTCTTCTTTTTGAATTGACCATTTTATTGAGCGGTGGCGAAAGTTAGGAATAAATGTAAGTGATTTTTAAAACGCACGTTCTAAGGCGACGAAATGCTATAGAGATAACTTTTGGAGAATATTGCGAGAATATTCTCAAACGAAATAATAAATAAATAGAAGGCATACTTTATAGACACTCATGACATCACAATTATGTTTGTTTGTACTTAGGGACTAACACCACTTCGTATTGCAAATCCTACTACTAATTTAACAATCATTATTCTTATCGCCAGAACTGCAAGTAATTTCATAATAGCAGTTCTCCGCGCCTCCGTTGGCGTATAACTTCTGTTTTGAAAATGTTTGCATCCGCTGCTACCCCGACCCAATACCTCGCATCGCCCGCCTTCGGTTCTTCTTTCCACCTTAGAGTTGAAGTCTTTTCTTGAGGAGAGTTATTGCAATCACGCGCCCAATTGGTTATCAAATTCAAATCATCAAAAAAGTGTGTGCGTGTAACCTTTACGCGCGATTGAAGTAAAACTTTTATTATTATTTATTGATGAAAGTTTCATTGAATATTGACTATTTCATTTTATGTTCTATTTAAAATTCACTAACATCACTTTCACATTTTATATATATTTTCATTTGTTAAATAGAATAATTGAGAGTAGAAAATTTAAGGTTAGATCAGCACATGAATGTCGCAATCGTCAGAAAATTAACAAATAATTGATTTATTACAATAGTATTTCATAAACACATACATTTAGAGATTTTCAAAAAAAATTCTAATTTAAAATATTTTTTATTATTTTAAATTGCAAAGTGTATTAATTCAACTTGTTATTCACCATTGATCCGTTTGAAAATATTGGAAATAAATAATCCTAATTGATTATGAAATTTGCCACTAGCTGGTGTATAAGTTAAGAAGCGGCTTATATGACATATACTTACGACCAATCCAATTAATATTTTTAAATAGCTGAAACTACAAAAACGTCTGACATAAGCGTTACTTTCGTCAGGAAAAAATCTGAGTAATTCCCTAGTCGCGCCTAAAGAAGTTTTACTTCAAAAACAACGAATACAAACTCCTTAGCTTGTATATTATAGTTTTAAGTATAAATATCGGGTTATAAGTTGCAATATTTACTGTTGCAGGGAATCCCCGTGTCTTTTTATCTAGTTAGGTATCGACCAATGAAAATACGCCCATAAATTAAAACAAACTTTTAATAATTTACCTTTTCAAGAATAAAAAGGTGACACGAATGCACCCAGTTTGATAACCGGGAATTAGAGGATATGGTAATAAAATATATTTTTAAGACGATGTCAACGTTCACCTAGTGTCCTTGGGATTATCACCCTTTGGCATTTGCAGATTCAGCTTCGCAAGTCGTTGAGCTTTAAGAATTCTAATATAGAGTATTATAGCTTTTTTATTGTAGTTATTTTGTATGCAGAACACCTCTCTACTCTAGATTCAAATTATTTACTCTTTACGAGCTAAATATTAACCGAATATGTGCGGGGTAAATTTGTGATCAGTAAACGATGTACAAGTTACTTTTGCATGACGGCGCCAATACGAAAACAATTCTCCACTCCAGTAGCCATTGATAATCTCGCAGTACGGCGCAGTTCGCAAATTTCCAAACATGAATTTTATAAAATTTATGTCTGGAAAATGGTATTTTCTTTACCATTTACCAAAGAAAATAATACGGATTATCGTAACATTATTATGCTTCTTACATTGTGCTTACAAAAAAGGACAATCAAGACGCATTAAGAGGTACAAAATTGCTATTCACGTATTAATACTTGGTCAAGAAGATTTTAATTTACCTACATTCTGATTTTAATTATATTTTTAATAATAAAAAATAGAAATCTTCTGTTGGTACAGGATCTTTGACTAAATAATTACCACTTTATTATTTAGCAATATGACAAATGGCAGCAATCACTCGCTGTGCACTGCCTGTGCTGATTTTCAGTTTGCTCCAGTATCTAACCGAGCAAACAACCACGTCGCCCGTTACGTTATCATTATTATTAAAAAGTTAGAATTGGAATAACAAACCAAATAAAAAAAAAAAAAAAACAATTAAAACGCACTAAATTAGAACATAATAAACAGTACGGTGAACAGGAAAGCTTAGCTTTAAATAAACTTAGAATGATAAACTGAATGAATGAATATTAAACAAAACTCACTTTAGGGAGGCGATCTGCGGCGTCTTTTTGCAGCGTTTCAGCAGCGCGTTTCTGCATCGAGCATCGCTATATTTTGCCGTTTGTCATATTTGCAACGCGCGACAGAAGCTATCATATATTGAATCAGCGTTGCTTGTGTACTCAAAATGTACCTATCGGCGGAAAAATGCGACTGCATCGAAGCCAAAGCTCAATTGTTTAAGATCGCTCAATCCGTCGTAAAAACTCGAATCTTTAACTATGCTGCTTTGAGTCCGTTTGGATGCTGTACCTAAGGTATACGACCAGCGACAGCATGACGACTGTCGTTTTAGGATAGTGTCGCTACTGAATCGCAGCGAAAAGATGTTGTGGCCGATATCCGTTAGCGCAAAACTACTTTAGTAACTACTTTAGTTAGATTATCTACGAATACAGTCCAGCTCAATTACTCGTTGATAAAAAATAATTTACCTACATTTAGCTGAATATGTCATGATAAATGTGTTCAGGAATTTTAGATAACTGTTTCGACTTGTACAAAGCGCATTTTGCAAACTTTGTTTTGTAGAAGGACCAATTACGATTTATCAGAAGTTGAGGCAGCAGATTTATTTCGATTACGATACCGGGAACTAATGGCTTGTAACTGACGCCCAAATTTTGTACGAAACACTGGGACTAATTAAATATCTTTTAATACGGAAAATTGCACTGATCTTCCATTAAATGAAATTTCAATCCGGCGTGAATGTTCTAGAAATTAGTTCCAATAAGTACTTCATCAGAGGCTAGGGTTGACAAATTATGATGTTTTTGCTGATTTGACGACACGTCGTTACTTAAAGTTCGTTTTCGGACATCTCAACATTGAATTCCTGAAAACGATATCTTCGCTGCCACTCGTGATTTTTTGCCTTAAAGCCAATTAATATCGCCTACTAATATTCCACTAATGAATAATGACCTTTTTATCTATAATGAACATACTGTAGTTCAAAAGAGGTTAACCAAGGATGCCTTGAACCAAAATAAAAATAATATTAACCGTTTCTTTTATCGAGCATTAACAATTCAAATAACTTAAAAGACTTTATCAATACCGCGTCGAACTGTGAATTTTATTGTTTCCCTTGGTGTGATTTCACGCGAACTTTCGTGTTCACACGTCCGCATCGGGGCACGCACTTGATAGCGACGCATTAATCTTCTACTTTAACTTAGCTTTTGGTCCGTACTCCTTGTCGAACTTTGAGTATGAATGTTCCATAACTTATCCCACAGTATATGCGCCTTGCAGTGTATAGTTTTCTCCCAAAATTATTTTTATTCTATTAAAAGTTCTGCTCGTGTTGACACATACATAGAAATATTTGAATTATTGACTGAGCATGATTAAAATATATTACGAATTGGTAAAATGAAAATTTTTATTCATCTTTTAACCTAAACTTAAGGGCAGGGAGACTGGATTACTCTCTCCGGGGAAAGGATAAAATCCTACCTTCTCCCAAAGCTTTATCAACTCTCCAAGTATCGGTGCGCAAGTTTATATATATATAATAGACGAGTAATAAACAGTAGTAAACTTGTAATATTCCCTGTTGTCGTGTTTTGAAAGGTGGACATGGTTATTATCAGTCAGATATTGATATATCATATCGGGGGATTTAATTTTTAACTTCTGCCTTTACTAGCCTTGCTGCTGGACCTATAAGTTTCCTCTCTCATAGTAGGGAGGGGTATAAAGAAAGGGTCCCTGGAAGGCTTATCCCATGTTAAGTACGTGCTCTGAGAGGCACAGAGGAGGTAGAAAGCGCAAATTTCAAAGGAATTGAAGTGTACAAAGAGAATTTGATATGAAACAACTGAAATAAAAGCTTCGGCGAACCACTTCTAACCATAAAGTTTTATAGATCGTTCTGTTCCTCAAAGCTCACCTCACCAGAGCTCACGTTCACATCACGTTTACAATGTGTTTCTATTTATATTGCGCAGCGTGCAATTTCCCTTGCTATTCGAATTCCTATTTTATGTTCCAAAACCAAATATCCCGCCACACTCCATTTGCCTGATGCAATACGATGGCTTAGTACTTGATTGCACTGGATGAATTTATATCGGTCACTTTTAGTGCAAAATAGATTTAAGGACAACATGAACCTATTAAAATTCATGGGTATTAAAACACTAACTAGTTTACTTTGGCACCCACTCTTCATCTTATCCCGAGTAGCTACCAAATTAAGCTATTATTAACATCGCATCTTTATTTCCGAGAAAGTTATCAAGGCAGCCGTAAAAACCCTTCCAGTGTAATAAAGATTAGGCCTTATTCTACTTCACTTCCATACACCACATAACACTGTACCAGATTTTAAAAATCATGAAATACCTACCTGCTTCACATATACATTTCATCTGGAAGCATTAGATTCCGGAAATAAGCTGACAATGAAAAGCAGTGTCTTCAATTACTAGGATGCATGAGGTAAATAAAAAAAGAAAATCTGTTTTACCTGTATTCCAAAATGGGATCTGAACAACATATGCTATAAATAAATCTAAACACTTAAGATGTTCCAATTCGGATGTATGGAAAAATAAATATGCTTTTTTTGATTTAATATCTTTATGCATACGTATGTTTAAGGCCATAAGGAATCACCCTGTGATCCCTTATGAAACATACGTATGCATCCTTCAAATTTATTTCGAAATTCGGTTACACGTTGTATATTATGTTCAGTAATATTTTCTTGACAAATAATTTTCAAAGGGTTTGCTTATCTATTTATTAATAGTTTGCGATAAAGTACCAAACATTCATTAATAGAGAGATAAAGTGAGATTACTGATTACTTTGGTTAAAATATGGATAAAATTGTAAAAAAGTGCATATAGAAAATTACAGCAGCGGCCACATAGTATTTTTAGCATTTTAATTAAATCCGTTCATGAAACGCTCTTAACGAAAGCTGCCAAAAGTGTTTATCAATCAGTAACAATGCCAAGTGGTCCCTTTGGCCATTTCACTTAAGCCTCAAAAGAGATGAAAAATATGCCCGCTAAAGTTAAACCTGCGAAGAAAGCTGAACAAACGAGCTTTACAGAAAAATAGGTCACTGTTAAACTGACTAGCCACGGCCAACGCCTCCTACCAGACCAGCCAAGACAAAATTCAGAAATTATAAATTCCCAAACTAGGGGCAGTTTGGGAATTTATAATCTCCGAGAAACGAACCCGGGACCTCCTGCTTAAATTCACAGCGTTCACCGTTATGCCAGGGAGGTCGTCAAAATGTAATGGAGGTATTGAATGTTTTTTTTATTGATCCATCCCACTCCAATAAGTTCTTTAAGTGCCTTAGTCGGGGATCATACCAGCAAAAATTAAATAAATAAATAAATATACTACGACAATATACACATCGCCATCTAGCCCCAAAGTAAGCGTAGCTTGTGTTATGTGTACTAAGATGCCTGATAAATTTTTTTAGGAATAATATACATAAATACTTAGAAAATACATATAAACACCCAGACACTGAAAAACATTCGTTGACGACGTTGAGTGACGTTGCATTTATAAAAACGCAGCACTCAGCACTGGGAGGCTATATATAAATAAATAAAATAAATATACTAGGACAGTACACACATCGCCATCTAGCCCCAAAGTAAGCGTAGCTTGTGTTATGGGTACTAAGACAACTGATGAATATTTATATGAATAACATACATAAATACTTACGCCTCTTGGCATAGCAGCTTCATTTTTGTGCCTTTTGGAGTAGAGACTTTGGGACCGTGGGGTCCGGAGGCAATAGCCCTTTTCAGAGAATATAAATATTAATTTCAAAGAAAAGGGTTATCGAGTCTACCGGTGGTCCTAGAGCGGGCAGTTACCTTGGCCAACGAATTAGTTTGGCCATCCAAAGGGGCAATGCTGCCAGCATCTTAGGGACTGTGCCTCGCTGGTTTCGAGTTTTAGATTTTATTTAGTTTTAAATAGTTTATTTTAGGTTATATTTATAAAACAATTATTTTAAAAAATAAATAAAAATATGTCTTGAAAAATATTCAAATTTTCAAGTTCAATACACTCCGGAAAATCCAATGAAAACTAGGCAACAAACTACTATCAACACTGAGCATTATAGAAGAAAAAATACTTTTAATAACTTAACGGCCTGTTGTCTTTTGCCACATAATACTTACTCGTCAAGCTACATAATACTTGTACCTACCAGTTAATATTCTTTGTTGAAAATGTTGAACAATATCAGGTAATCCTTTGTAGTTTGTACGTTGGAAACATAATCCTATACCAACTTTCACTTTTCATAATGAGAAAGTGTTTGTAAATTAAAGTAACAAAGGAGTATGCTTTATATTCACATACTCATGTAGGTCTGGTATACGTTTGAGAATCTTTTTACCTCTAAGTCCCGTGGAATGTGGTAAATAGTTTTATAAAAACTAGCTTTTGGCCGCCATTTCCTCTGTCTTTGTTTTGTAAATGTCCGGGTAGAGTTTGTTTTCCCATAATTGGAAGAATTCTTTTTTCGTTTTCAGGGTGCATATACCTATGTTAAATTTTACTAAGCCTGGTTTAGCTGTGAAGTTGTGTAATAGGTACCAATGCAAATGTTATAAAAACCGGGAAAGGTACCTTTCCCCTGACGCTCATCGTACTGGAGGTTGTCTTCATTTTATATCACCTGCATACCCAGTGCATACCCTGCATGCACGCCACTGCGTGTATATATATGTGTAAATGTGAATATATGTCCCAGTTCCACTTCATCAATCCACCGGTCATTAGGTTTTTATTTTATTCCACTATAAGTTAGTCCTTGACTGTAATCTCATCTGATCGTAAGATCAAACACCGCACCTCCTTTATAAGACCACCGCGCCAAGGAGATCATCTTAATTTAAATATCAATTTATTCAGGACAATACATTTATAATACAATATCTATACTTGTAATAAAACTGTAACTGGAAGATTTCTGTACATTTAATATATTTTGGAAATTTTGACCGGGGGAAGCTTTATAATCGATACTGAGTCCAAAACAGATTTTTATTTAATTTTTGTCTATCTGTCTGTCTGTCTGTCTGTCCGGGCATCACGTGTAAACTACTGAACGGATTTAAATAAAATTTGGTACAGTGGTAGCTGATATCCCGGGGCAACATATAGGATACTTTTATCCCGATAAAAAATAAGTTTCCTCCGGGATTAGGGATGAAATTTTAAATTTGCACCGATTTTAATTATTCTTTTTTTTATTTGACAGTGTGTACTACCAAGCATGTATTGTCTAATTTTAATAGAGATCTGATGAATATTGTCGGAGATCAAGGACATAATTCTTCACAGGTCGCAAGGCATATGGGACAACGATCGAATGTATGCGTGCCATCCTACTGATACCTATTATAAATGCGAAAGTATGTGAGAATAGATGTATGGGTGGATGGATGTATGTATGGATGGATGTTTGTTACTTTTTAAAGCCACAACGAATGAACCGATTTGGCTAAAATTTGGCAGAGATACCTACAATATAGTCTGGCATAGCTCATAGGCCTCTTTTTATCCCGGAAAAGCGAACAGCTTCTACAGGATGGCTTCGCTATTCCCCATTTGTCTTTCAATATCCGTGCAACGGAGTTTTAGACGACGTGATGTGGTTTTTTGGATAGGCATAATTGACGTGGTTTTTTTAAGTCGACTTATTCGCGGACGGAGTCGCGCGTGTACGCTAGTTTTAAATAAATCTAATTATATAATGTAGCGTTATAATTTCAATTTAATAATTTTATATAGGCAGGAAATCAAAACAAATGTCAATGATGACTTCATTACAATTTGAAGTAGCTGAGGTATCATGACAATGAGCTGATAGTTACAAAAAATTAATAATATGTAAGAGTCTAAGGCTGCCTTCCCACCACAGATGTTCAGAGATGAGAAGTGCCTAACTAACACATTGAGTAACTCATATCACTGGCGTAAATTGCTCGCTTTGACATGTAGGGCTAAATCAAACTAAGTTCTTTCTATGAGAACAATATTTGGTTAGGGGTACAATGCCGATCGGATATTACAGTATTAATGAACATGTAAAACAGGTTTGCACAGCTTCTATAAACTAACAAGAAAAAATTATATAAGAAGTTCATTAAAAAATACGCGGTGACAACCATCAGTTGTGTTTACTTTAAAAGTCAAATGGAGTTACGGATTATTATGGCACCAGAAGATAAATTCAATTCAGTCATTTCAAATTCATGTACGTTTACACGCACACACAAAAAACATGTAAATATAGATAATATCAACATGTCAAGAGCTGTCAAAATCTGATATATACGTTTATTGAATTTATTATTTTACTTTTTATAACAAAAACTAGCTGACATCCGCGTTCTTTGTCCACGTTTGGTACGGTTATTTTAGAATCCAGTAGGAACATTTTGTTTTGTAGTAGCCTAGTTTACCCTCCGTCCTTCAACTAACTCTATACCAAAAATCGAGGTAATTCGTTGCTAAGTCTTCGTAAGGACAAGCAAACAAACAAACAGACATTCGCATTTATAATGTTAGTAAGGGTTAGCTTAGCTTTTCTTGGAATAAAACATATTATAGTCTCACTATCTTTCATCACTTAAGTACCCTAACAATTAATTATTTATTATTGATGACCAAAATGAGATAACCAAATTAAAATCCTGCGTAGGTATATGAATAAATATCTTGATTAATAGACTGGTTGCGTTTAAAAACAAGGAACAGAAAGAAGCATTTCAGTTAAAACCTAAGTAAATATAGATTTGGAGCCACGTTCAAATTTTCAAAGCTAATTATTATAGATACGTACCACTTAACACACGAAGAACTCTGATGCTAAATAAATTCAAACGTTTGCGTAACCTAGATTTGGTCTACCTACTCTCTTTCTCTCAAAACGTGTCAAAGGAAGTGATATTTCACACTTTGAATTGAAGCATTTCACAGAGCATATATCAACGTGGTACAATAGACACGCTGTAAATGGAGAATATAAATCGGCCCTCGTGTTATTGAATTGATCAGTGCTACAAAGGACCAATTAGGACGGACGGCACGGACTACAAGGTCAATTGACAGTCCGCCCGAGTGACTCATCCAGGATTTGGCATGTAGAATAAAATTAGGGAAGGGTCCGGATAATAAAATTGCGGAATAAAAATTCTTTCGCCCGGTATAATCTGGGAGATTACAAACGGAGATTCGCGTGCAAATTTGGTTCAATTTAAGAGATTTAAAATGTTATATTCCTGTTATATCTATTAGTGTTTTACGTTATCCCTATTTAGATTACAATTAATAATTTTAGTAGTAGTAGAGATTTTTGCGCTAACTTGTTGTCAAACAAGGGAAAACTTTAAAAAGTTATCATTATGGATTTATTTTCAATACAAGTATTATAAAAAAAATCATAATTAAAACCGTGTGTGTTTTTTTTTTAATAAATGTATTACGACAATAAACACATCGCCATCTAGCCCCAAAGTAAGTGTAGCTTGTGTTACGATACAGTTAGAGTTATATGATTTTTTTTATGAATAGCATGCATAAATACTTACAATATACAGATAAACACCCGAAACTGAAAAATATTCATGTTCATCATGTAAAAAACCGTAATAAACGTTATTTGAATTATTGTAATCCTGGCAACCGATTCGTATATAATTATAATGTGCATTGTTTCAGGAGACATAAACCATTGAGAGGTTATTATTAATAACCGAAACGTTGTTCAGAGACAATGGGTTCGTTTGAGCATCATCGGTTGTACGGCACGCTCCATTGTCCATTGTCCCGCAAAGAATTCATTCAATTCCGCAAAGTTCGCAGCCGTGAGTATGTTACGGACCAACGCGCATAGTGGGCAATGCTAACACAGCCTGGATATTGTCAGTATTACGCTGTAGCCTTTCCCGTGATGGCATAAGAAGGCCATTTATTGCAATAGGAGGTGAAATTAATCTAAACTTTTTTATCCAAATGGGTATAGGAAGCTTTTATAAAGCGTTATTTCATTCAATAGTAGACAAAAGGTCGTAAACCATTGGGAGGTTATTATTAATAACTGAAACTTTGTTCGGATACAATGGGTTCGTTTGAGCATTATCGGTTGTACGTTATGCTACATTGTCCATTGTCCCGGCAAAAATGTATTCAATTCCGCAAAGATCGCAGCCATGAGTATTTTGCGGACCAAATCGCAGAGTTGCCAATGCTGGCACCGTCTGGGTATTGTCAGGCATAATATCTACTAATTAATTAAGGATACATTAACTTGTGTTCTAGACGCGTTTATTATTTTAATAATCAAATTCATAACTTAAAACTAAAGTTACGAGATTTCCAAAAGCATTTTGGTATGAGAAGAAGCCCTAAACAAACACAACGCGATCACCATTTTACAGTGTGAATTAAAAGTACATAAAAATAGAAAAGTGTAAGGTTTTTTGTCTCTTATCTTAGATTTTACAAGCAATATTTTTTTCTATAATTTTAAATGGTTAACCAAACCTCAAGCTGCCTTGTTTAACTTTTGTGATTGTTTCGTCTACCACGGGCGTCACTTTATATAGAACAATAAGTTCTTTAGTCTGGTAATAATGGTGAATTTTATTTTTACTGTTCAGTTACTTTGATCACACATACTCAGATAATAAAAAAATACAACGTTTAAAGTTTAAATAGTCCTCTTATTGTGACAGCATAATAGCAAACAACACCACTAGTGTTATTTGGTGAAAAACCTTTTTGCACTGTTGACAATAGCCGGGCAGTTTCAGCATTGTCCAGCAGCGGTCATGTTAGGTAACAGACACATCAATAACGCTGCACGGTCATGAACTTTGTTACGTCACTCAAGAGAAAGGTTATAGAAAGCGTTTCTATAACAATTGATTATTCTCGCGGTTTAGATAAGTAGTCTTATAATAATTGCTGTCTAGATATAAGAGATCTGTCGCATCTTAAATGCGTAATGTGGTGAGGTAGATCAGTGTGCTTACTACCGTCGCTTAGAGAATTTTGTTTTAATATATATTGCGCTTTGGGAGATGAATGTCATATAAAATATCAAAATAATCCTGTTTTATTCTACAGTACTAAGGAGCAGGATGGAGCTTTTTGTATGACCCACCTCTTCACATGGTACGCCCTTCTTATTACCTTATTTATATTGAATCTATAAATAAGCTATTTAACACTACGATACTAACTTATTTAAAGATTCATTAAATACGAATAGTTCCTTAAATTTTTGCTTTTAAAAAATTAACAAGAAAACAAAACTTTTAGCTTTATTATTAGTATCAATAGGTAATTATAACGTTACGTTACGACTTAAAGTTAACGCGAGTAAAGTGATAACATAAATCTTTAAACAAAATATTGAACACGCAAAATCTTTTAAAATTGACGCTGAAGCTAATGTGTGATAAAAATATAATCATAATTGCCAGTTCTCGCATTTTTCATATTCAACTTACCCTGAAGAGAGAGAGAAAAGTCTAAAGAAAACTTTTTTGTCTCGCTCGAAAGAGAAAACCAGCTATCACCCACTGTCGATTCAGTAAACTGTCTATTCCTTTGTTTCTATATAAAATGCACCCCACTTTTCATTACCACTAGTTGGTGCTATCTGCTAGCTATATCCCGCAGATTCCGGGTTTAAAAGAGTTAAAAAGAACCTATCAGTCGACAACGCTGTTGATATATAGTAGCTATATAGATCAGTGGTGTGCACTTCATACATGCACAAAAGCAGTGCCTACCCAAAAATTGATATATAACTCGTAGAGGAGGAGGATTTTTGTCATTCATGCAATTTTCCTGTTACTTTATATCAATTAATAAACAGACCAGTAGATAACGATGAAGAAACAAACACACAAATGTATACGAGAGAATAGGATGGAATAGAATACATTACACGTTTTTTTTAGTTACCATGGAAACTAAATATTATGCTATAATAAATTTAATAAGTATAATGGTTTATATTAAAATATTAAATAATATTTAAGCTTGATGAAGAATAATAAACCTTGCATTTATCGTAATGCTCCATCTCAATCTAATACTAATACTTTCAGAAGCTTCACTTCTACCGTATGTGAATTGCACAGGTTTTTTAATAGGACACTTAGCTCCATATAATTATCAATGTGTCCTATCATCAAGTATACCTTACCATATACTAAGTATACTCAGTACGTATACCTACAAAATCGGCTACCCCAACCAATATTCTTTAACAAATATTGTCACACAATATACTTTTATTGCGCATACACACAGCGAATACCCATTTTACAGCCTTTAATATTAATGTTGATCCAAGATTTGTTTATTCTAAAGCTATTGCGTTTCCAATTATATGATTAATCACGTAGTGTGATGCATTGTTAAACCGGCCGTGGTGGTGGTGTGGTGATTGGTCACGTGCACGCAGTTATTGTTAAGTAATGTATCGTATTGCGTTGTTTTAATTTACTTGGAAACACCATGCCGTACAAAATAATCCTTTATTTTGCTATTATTGAGTAAAATATTACTTTAGTTAAAGAACTGTTTCAAAGTCACATTTACTATTTTTAGCCCTTCACTGCAATCTCACCTGTCGGTAAGTAATAAAGCAGTCTAAGATGTTAACTAGCCTTAATCGGATTATATACGACATCGTATCGGAACGCTAAATAATTTTGCGGTCATTCTTTGACGGTAGGGTGGTAACTAGCCACGGCCAAATCCGACAAACAGAGCAGAACAAACGAAATTCTGAAAATAATAAATTCCCAAATTGTCCCTGCCGGGTATTTAACCCGAAACCTCCCTCAAAAAACAGTGCTCACCGTCGAAGGAATAGATATAAAATACAATAACACTTTCTGAAAATTCTTCACAAGTAGGTAGTAAACTTACTTTAGTAATCAACTACAGTCAAAGCACATTGTTACTCAGTAAACGTTGTTGAAACTCTCACGGTCTATACAAAAAATCCACTAGATTCGGTGAATATAATCCAAAAAAAGTTTTCAATGTTGAAATATTTCCCATTTCGAAAGCTATTTTAAAAACTAACTGGAATACGTGAACTGAACTGAAGAGACTGTATAAAAAATCATTTGTCTGAATTCAAAACACCCTAGTGCTAAAGGTCCGAACTCTTTTATTTTATAACTAAATGATGAAATAAATTTCAAGTATACCTAAAAATAGGATAGCTAGATACCTTTTATAGCTTAGCTGTTGGAATATAGCAAAAATCCAAGCCTATGGTGCAACAATCTGTGATCATGTATAATTACTGTCAATGGTTATCGTAAAACCAGGCAGTCTCTCATGTACATTAACATTAATATTCACTTTAATCATTTATTCACTTTTCATTTCCTGTATCATATTTCAGTAATAATTATATATTAATAAATCAGACAATCGAAAAGTGCAAACGTCTTTTCTTTTCCATGCGACCCATATACCAACATTCTCTCTTATCATCATCAGCCTGAGATTCCTATCACGGCCCAATAGTTGGCATAGCCCATAAAAGCGAGTGGAATATGAAGCTAAGACCCTCCGTGTTAGAGCTGGTTATGAAAATTTAAAACCCTGGTATGAAGACCTGGTTAAGAATCTCGTGTTTGTTAGTCGAACATAATAACTACTTGATCAACGTCGTAGCTAAGTTTAATATTCATCACCATCATATACATTTTTCTTTCGGCAGGGTAGTTTGGTAGGGAGTTTCTAATTTCACGATCTTCTGCGGCTTGCGTCCGAAGACCACGGGGACGGGGTCAGACGACCTGAAACCTGGACAACAAACCTGTCACGATGCACTTACCGGTGTGGAAACCTTGGAACCCCAGCGGTCCATTGGTTCTCTTGCCTATGTTACGCTTTAATGCTTTAATCAAGCGAAAAAACTATTTCACAGGTTACGTCCAATCTCTCGCACCGCTGAGATCCTAGTACATTCAGTTGGAGAAGCAGTCTCTTTCTTGCAAACACCAGATGTTGGCTGTCATCATCTACGCACGTCGTGACCTCATGTCAAGTAGTCTTAATCAACGTGGTGCTCGCTCTCTCGACCGACTAATAACCAATTATGCCAGTTAACTCTTGACCACAATTAAACGATTCCATATTCTAATTACCCGTTTCAAACGTCTCTACGTTTGAAATCTCCTACGCCTTTTAACATTGAAATACCTACATGGCAATTAATTGCCATTAATTTGTATTGCTGAACCTCATACACGGGTGTTTTTCCATAATACAAATCAATATTGTGCTCTAAAGATATCATCTTTGCATAATAAAAAGTAGCAAGAGCGCCAGTGATTTGGATATATAATTTATAGATATATACAAATTCATGCCTAATAATGTAAATTGATCATTGTTACCTAATAATTTAAATCAGAACCAATTACATTAATTCGTTAACTCTAAATAATGACATATGGTAAAAAATGTGTATAAATTTTCTTCTCCATACTTTATTGTTTGTGAGTCTCTGCAATTTTCTCACTCATGGGAAGGAGCTGCAGTTACTTGTAGCTACAACACTATGTTATACAGTTTATTATTTGAAACAGAGACTGTATTGAATAAAATTTATCTTAATCATAAACGCTCTTTACAGTCAAGAAACTTTGTTCGTAAAATCAGAAGTAGATCGTGCATTAAAACAAATGTTTGGTATTAAAAAACGCATAAGAGGTACATTAGGAACCAGCAGACTTTTTAAATAAGTCAGTTAAATTTTGAATTCTCAATTTCAAATCTACATTGTAACCCACGATCCGTAAGGATAATATCATTAACAAAGCCTGACATAGGTACTGTGCTCGAAACCTTTATCATTGCAAACCTTTTGCAACATTCACTAGCTCCGGGAACGCTTTTCCAAATACGGTCACACAGATGGAAACAAGACCACGTCAATAGAAAAGTAGCTGCATAATCATCGGCCACTACAGAGTTGAGGCCTGAGGAACTACAAACCAAACCAGTCTTGGTAGGTACATTACCGATAAACTGAGCCTTACAAATGCTTGTTTTACTTCCAGTCACGCGCAAGACACCGATGAAACGGCCGTGGAACCGACAAAGTGCGCGCGCGCAACCGACTTTCGAAATCACATTTTCTAACGTTGAAGTGTCATGACTGTGAAATATCGATACCTTTCGTAAATATCAATTTGTGTCGACGTTTAGTGAGATGTGATTTTCAAGTGTGCTTTAAAATTTTGTGGATTGCGTTTATAACTTCACGGTGAGAATTTTAATATTTTATATCTAATTTGTAAAGTATGCGTTACTTTACAAATTAGAAGTTAACGTTTTACTTAGATATATATTTGAAATGAAATTTCTTAGGCAGGTACCTATTTGTTTTTTTAATATATTTATGCGCGACTACGACCGCGTTTTTGATGCAGTAGTGAAACTGAACATATACAAGTATATAAACACACACACATAATAGTATGGATTAGTATTGATTGATCTTATGATTGAGTTATAACTTATTACATTTTAAGTACAATATTCTGTGGCATAATTTGTAATAATTACTAGTTACCAAGCAATAAAAAGATTCTACGATGGATTTAATATTTCTTCCAACTCACATTTTGTTTTTCAAAGTTTTTTCTAAGACTTTTACTAAACGTTTCGGATCTCTAATTTTTTTCTCGTAATAAATATAGACTATATTACTCAGACATGAGAAAGTAGAATTCTCATAGTGAAACAATTTTGTAATGAGTCCAGTAGTTTTTGAATTTATTTTATACTATCATACAAAAACCAAATCTTTCCTGTTTATAATATTATATGTTATATTCTGTAATTTTATGTCATAAATCTTATTCAATTATTTAATAGGAATGTTTTAAAAATATTTTATAATATTTAAGAAAAAATGTTTAAAAAATATCGTTATGTAGGTCTCACTTCTAGTTGGCTGATTTTCTTATATAACTATCTTTGGTATAGCTCATTCGAATTTGTATGCAATTAAGTAGATATACGAATACGTTCTTGTTCTACATTTCATGATGTAACATAGGAGCATTGCAAGGACACATGTGTTACTAAACAATACTTATATCTGATATGTCGTCATTTCATGGCCTCAGCGATTTCCTTGTTAGGTCAAAACAAAACATATAATAAATTTATTAAGAATACATTAGTCACGAATAATGAAGAATTTCAAAATAAAGAGTTACACGAAATCAACGTACGCGTATACAAAGTTACGAAAAAGTTTCGGGAGGCAGCCATTATTTCAAATTGTTCCTGCACATATAATAGATTCCATAAACCCCAACGCAGAGTTACAGAATGAATATATGCTTCGAAATCCTGTGCATCGTGAAGTGCAGGCCACTTTACCACAATCTGAACATGATACTAACACTAAGCAAATATTTATACACGAGCAAGGAATAAATCATACCGAAGGTGGTTGGCCTCGAGATGTTCATCTCTATAATGAAGATCACCTCAACCGTCATCGTCGTCGAGTACAACACGATGATAACTACGTGCATTCGATTTTAAAAATGAGACCTCATATTGATCACTGTATAGCACAAAACAACGCAATTGATATGTACGAAACGTATTTTGCTGATATGCAACTCCAAACACCAGTAGAGAAGTATCATATTCAAATTGCTAACACATTTCGGGATCCATTTTGTCGCCCTATATCATGCATTGTATGGACAAATGAAAAAAAGGCGAAATTAGTTGCATCATATTGCCACAAGAGGTATCCGGAATCGGAAAATTATCAGAAAAACGTTTGCTATGTCTGGGACGTAAATAAACAAACTTCCCCATTATTTGAATTTTTTCCGTCGCATGGATGTTGGCAAGTAGCATGCCTTCCATCGGAATCTGAATTATTGATTACTGGACTTGAAAATGGTACCGTTAGCGTATTTGACATTCGTGTAAGTTCTAACTCTGTAGGTAGCAGTTCCATCTACAACTCTCATTTTGCACCAGTTTCAGCCCTGCTTTACACCCATTCCCGAACTAACACCGAATTTTTTACTGGTTCTCCTGACGGGCAATGTCTTTGGTGGGATAAAAGAAATATTTCCAAGCCTATTGATCGGTTGAAAATGGCTGTTAAATTAGCAACAAATGAAGAACCAAGTTTTATAAATTCTGAAGGTGTCAGCAGTCTAGAATTTGATCGTGGCTTACCGACAAAATTTCTGTGCGGTACAGAGTCTGGGTTAATTATTAATGCTAATCGTATGGGTAGAAGCCATTCTGAGATTTTGACGTCATATTGGGAAGCACATACAGGACCAGTGAGAGCGGTTCAACGAAGCCCCTGTACTTTGAGAATGTTTATCTCTTGTGGAGATTGGAGAGTACGCATTTGGAGTGAAGAAGTTCGCACGGCACCTATTATTGTAACAAGTCCATATCGATATCAAGTGACTGATGTATGCTGGGCGCCTATGCGATATTCCAGTTACATGGCTGTTTCAGAAGATGGTGTATTTTATTATTGGGATCTTATAAGAAAATTCAATAAGCCAGTCACTAAACTCCATATATCCAGACATGGCCTAAATAAACTAAACCCTCATCCAGGAGGTCAATCGATTGCTGTTGGTGACTATAAGGGATCATTATTTTTGTTACATTTATCTGAAAATATGACTATTCCCGGTACAAATGATAAACAGCTAGTGCATCAAATTTACAATAGAGAAACTAAACGGGAGCATAATGTAGATACGCGTCTCAAAGAAATACGTCTGAAAGCGCGTGCAGACGTAGAAACACCAACTATACTCAATGAAGAAGATGAAATTAGCGATGTTGAGGATCTTGAAAAATTAACTGAACAATATCTTAACATTGTTAAAGAAGAGATGGGTCAAATGGGTGGAGTATTAGCGAACAATTTATCATATAGCAATTTATCGAACATTAATTAAACCAACTAAAATCCACGATAGACCATTGCCTTACTTTTATTAAACATGCAATTTTATTCTACGCATACATTTTTTTGTTTCAATAAAAAATATGAAATTAAGGTTATAAATTCTGTTTACTACATAGTTATGCATAATCGTAATTCATCGATCTTCATAATAGACTTTAAACATCTGTTAGCCCGCATGTGCTTGTTATAGTTGTCAGGATACATCCGGCGTATTGACAAAGGGTCACGATCGTCTTAAAAAGAAGATTACGTAGCGCCGTAAAGAGGTTAAAAATAATGTATAGGAACCACTTATAATTTTGACTATGGTCGGCAAATTTCTTTACCATAAACCCTACCAATATTATCAAAGCAAGATGGTTAAGCCGCAGGTAGTAAGTAAGTATGATTATTATATTATTAGTAGTTTATAATGAAGCAAGGTATGGCACGGTTTTATCTTTATCAAACGGGTCAATGTCGATCAGACTCCTTAAATTCCAGAGACAGATAAGTAACTAATTATAGGTACAGTAGATATCTTTAACCTTGACTTCGTCCGCGACATCTAGGTACAGTTCAAGGTATATCTCGGTATTCAATGGACCCTCTTTTGATCCAAGATCAATGCAATATTTATTGAGTCTTACACTATTATTTTGAAGCATAAAGTTTTATCTCAATCGACCGATTCTCTTTCGCGTAGGTAATTCGCGCATAAACAAAACATCACAAAAATTTTAAGTAGTTAACATACTAGAAAAATTAGTAAGAATGGACAAGTTATCTAGAAGAACAATGTTGAACTACTTACATGATATTTATAATTCGAATTATAGTTGAATTAATATTTTACCGCAATATTTCTAAATATTAGTGTAGACACAATACTTACAGTATTCAAAGTTCATATAGAAAGGGGCTACTAAAACGGCACCTGCAAAAAAATATCATTAATAAGCGATTTAGAGAATTAATTATAATTTTAAGTAGCGTATATCTCTATTTTCATAATAAATTAACCTAAATATCAAATAAAATAACCCTAGCTAACTGGTTTGAACTAACGATTGAGTGCTATTGATTTCACAATCAATATGTCCGGGGCCAGAAGCTAAACATGCTAAGATAAGCATGCATGGGAAAAGCTAAAGGCATTTTTATTCGGACCTCCCGAAGTCCACCCATTCAATTAAGTACCGATTGGATCATTCCTGCTTAGCTTACACGATCGAGTGTATTGCTTTGCCGTTTCTATTTCACCCTAATAGAACAATAAAAAGAATAACATAACCTATCTCTCAAGTATATCTCTGTATATATAACCTAATATAGACTAAGGAAGCAATGCGTGCTATTAGCTTCAAAACCTTAAAACACTGCATAACCTAAACAAACTTTGAAGCTGTGTTTATTTTATCTTCTGCAGTGAAAGCCCAAAACAATTTCCTATACACACAGCTACTTACATAGCGTTTCGTATTAAGCGCGCACGGAATTGCATCACAGAAATATTTTGTTTATGTTAGTCGGCGTTACTAGTTCGAGTACAAAAGTGCGTCACGGGCCGCGGCTAACTTTCACCGGAGGCTCTGAACTTGCGACGCGCACGTCTCTTGCTCACTCGTGACTCGAGAGGTGAACTCATTTTCTTCCGCTTTGAACCATTTAGCGTAACTTATGTACTAACCACGGGACATTAGAGTGCGAATTTTTGGAGTGAAAACTTCTTAATACATAGAAAAACATATACAACGACATGACATGCTTACTACGCGTAGTATAGAGGCGTTTGTTCGCATGTATACACTCAATCTATATACTCGACAGTATCAAATGCGTGTATTTTTGGATGGGTAAAATCACTGACGTAGTAAGAAATAAATCTTGTGATTTCGTATTACCGACATTTCGTCAAAGCAATAAATAAAGTTATGTTAACCTTTTGAAAAGTTAATGTCGTGTATACAGTCCATTGTTTTAATGGTGTATTTTGTTTAATTTT
The DNA here is from genome assembly GCF_905163445.1 of Pararge aegeria. Lineage (NCBI taxonomy): Eukaryota > Metazoa > Arthropoda > Insecta > Lepidoptera > Nymphalidae > Pararge > Pararge aegeria. Next base: position 9,588,936 of record NC_053193.1, read on the forward strand.
TACAAGAGTCTTTAACTACATATTCCCAATTGCGGGCTCAGACTCTATAAGCTTATTAGACTAATTAGAATAGCTTTTAACTTTACGTTTGATAAAAAAGTTTACCTTTATGAGATACCTCTACCAAGTACCAAATGTTATTCTGTTTTCATTATAAAATAGTTTTGATACAATTTCCCTCCAAAACCGTATACCTAGCTTTTATTTTAAAAATTAAGTATAATATAAAAAAATACTTAACGATGTTAGATTGTTTGTAGGTACATAATTAATTCTGCGCAATTAACGTGGCATGTTGCGTTCACTACTGGTTTGCAATGTAGGTTAATGTCTGACGGACAAACAAGGAGCTTTGGTTTTTCTATAATGTCTTATTTATATAATCTAAATTATCCTTAAATACAACCAGCAGTAAATCAATGGTACCACAACCGTTTATTGTGCAGTAAAATATGCTATGGCAAAAATATGAGTATTAAAGTAATTATAATGGCATTCTGGAAGCCGTGGTAGCCTAGTGGTTAGAACTTTGGCATCCCTTTCGAGGGGCCAGAGTTCAATCTTCTAGCTTTTAGGAGTTATGTATGTTTTTAATTTAAGCAATTATAATAGCACTTGCTTAAACGGTGTGTACTCGAAAAACACAGCAACGACAAACCGAGGGTTCCGTACCTTGGAAGGAAATTTTCATGAGCCAAAAAACAACACGAAGTGTCGCATATTCCAATCTAGACTCCGCCTCTCTCAGAGGGAATTATAGGCATATAGGTATACTCGTACATGTTTGCCATTGACATCCTTGAACGATTAAGTTTTTATTCCTGACCAGCGTTTAGACCGATCAGAAATTACCTTTTATAACAATAGTTAGGTTATTTAGATGCAGATATTTTAAGTTTTGTTGTAACTTCCAATTAAAAATATATTATTCGTCCATGAATACATGAATCAATCAATAGCCACCCGTGCGAAATCGGGGTAGATATGTCACTCCGTAAAATGATACAGCTTAAATACCGACTTATTTCAATAATAGGTCCTGTCTCAGTCAGCAGAACATACCTTATTTTATGCGAATAGATTGAATCATCGATTGTGTTAACTGTAATCGTGATCAAAAGCAAACCTGTTATGAACAATTACTTAAATACCATTACGAAAGAGCGTACCGATAGCGTATTTTAATAACATTTAAGTTAGGTTTATAGTCGTATTTTTATAACACGTTTGAATTCAGTTTGATTCCCAGGATAAAGTTAGTTCCAGTCCCAGTTAATGAGCACTCCGGACCAGCCCGGAGTTAGGAAACTTGCGTTGTCTATATTGTATATATTGATATTGTGGGGGCTGTGATTGTTAACATGCCAGCCCACGTTGGACCAGCGTGAAGGCTGAAGCGTTTTGGATTTAAATTCCTATAGCCTAATCCCATCTGTGAGACGCCAATGAAACATAAATCAGGCGCTCGATTTGATAGCAATCGTATTTATTTATCTACCTTTTCAATAAATTATTAATCTCTAACCCAAAATCTTCCGTGGCCCATGTACTTTAAGTTTTCTAAGTTAACAAACGTAGGGTAGGAGTTTCGGGTCAGTTAATCTGTCAAACTTATATGGAGTTGTTAAACCATGACATTAATAATTTAGGCGTCTAAATAAAATGGCAGTTCACTAACACCGATGCGATGATGTTTTACTTGAAAACATCAACTCAACCGATGATGATAATCTTAAAGTTAATGTAGATAGATATATTGTAAACAACTTATATGGACTAAATCATAAATGGATTAAGTGTCATAAATTAATCCAAAGATTAAAATTGTATCCCAGATCGATCAATTGCATCGATCTGAATTTGATTATTCGCTTGCAGGCATGACTTAGCTATTAATTTGGGTGTTAGTCTGCTGCGACCAAGCTCGGAAAACATTCTCAAACGTAGTATTTTTAAACCTTATAAAACACTCAAGTGTGGGAACATTGTTGGCATTATTATAAGGCGACATGACTCACCTCACGTATGAACATAAAATACAAAACAACTTAATGTTAACATTAACACAATATATAAACATTTAACTGTATCTGTCGACCTTCTTATTACAGTTAACTACTTAAACTTAGTTTAACACCTGTTTTTATAAATTCTGCGTTATTGTAGATTTTGTAAATGTATTGGCCAAATTCTGACGGATGCCAAATTCTCTCGATCCTCGATCGAATTTGGCATCCGTCAGTCTCAACTACTAAAAAAGCTTAGTTAAAGGAAAAATCGCTATGTTAATTGACTTGTAGTTTGCAGCCAATACATTTTCTAATATTTTTTATTCAGCCCAAGCGGTGAAGCCCATATACATGTGACAACACTTTATGATATCGGTAAGCGTTATGTGAGGGGTTTGCTGCTGATTTTGTTCTCTATCTCCAATCATATTCATCAGATCAACATGAAATTTAGCTGGATATCAGCTTATATAATTAAGATTATCAAGATTATCAAAATGAAGGTGCTCCGAGCATAGCTCTTTCCATCTCCCGCTAAGTAAATTCATCGTCTTTTACGTAATACGTTATTTGATCCAATGTAGAATCAGTGGCCGACATTTGAGAAACATAATGTTCATCACATTGTTGCTGACAATACTTCGTATCGCTATTCCCCCCTCCCCAATTTAGCAGACATTTGATACTTCCTGCTTTTAAAGGGCATACCCTACCATCCGCGACATTACACTAGTAGGCACAATACTACGTTAGTAATTCAGTCAACGGGAAATAAATACTTACCTTCGCATAATACGTAATATGAGAGGTAAGGATGTGGAACTCTTTACAACACTTTTTCTGGTAAAACTTACCATTACCGTTGCCGCATCGCACAAGGTCAACCGCATTTGTTCAGCACGTCTGATGCGACTATTGTTTCAAAACTGAAAAACTGGCTAAGTGCGAGTTGGACTTGTACATGATGGATTACGTACCATAGTGCAATATGAAACACTACATATAGTATTAACATTCACGAACAACAACGCCAAAAAAAACATTTTACCATACAATTTTTAAATGCGATTTTTTTTGTGGAATTCCACATGATTTGAAAATTTCAACTCAACCGATTACGATTCTCGAACATCTTTTACGATTTATGAGATACAGGCGGACGTACGGATATGGGAGTTTAGTGACTTAGAGTGCACCCAGCTAAATCTTAAGAAACGCCACAAACTCACGTCACGACACGTCCGATTCAATTGCTGTTAGTGCCGCTCTCGCACATCTTGCTGCCATTTCGGAAGTGAATCCTATCTACCTAAGCATCGGACAAGCTAAGCACAACGTGGATTTCTTCGGCCTAGCCGACGCGTCTGTTTTTAATAGCGGATATAAATCCAAAAATGCTTTGCGCACCCTGCGAACTTTGCAGATATTGCGATAATATGGCTTGTACTCCTCCAAGCATTTGTAGAGTTTATTGTAACTGAGCTCGTCCGGGGAGCTACTACCTACCGTCATGCGTATTCCTGCAGCCAAGCAGGGATTACTGGTGTTTTTACAGTGTTCTGAGGCTTAACATCTATGCCTTAGGTGGATGGACACAAAGTGGTACTTTGAAGGTGTTCCTTGCATTTTCTGGGAAGTGTTCCTCTATCCATATTTTAACATCAAGAGAAACATCAGCTTGGTCCGTCAATTATGACTATACAAAAACTTACAGTCATCCATATATTTCTAGTGTCAACAGAGTCGTGCTGGTGTCATTTGTGTTTTCAGCACTGAAAATTATGTTATGTGGAGCTTTTGCGGTTCTTGCAACTCTTGTCGGTCTTGCGATAGTGCGCTTACCTAACTTTAAACAATGCCGCATTGGACATTAAGTCAAATGTCACACCTTAAAGAGCATGTGGGTTATTAATGAAATCATAATGAATACTTTAATTGCCAGTATCGCAATCATTTATATTTTTTGCTTGCCGTTCAGTTTAGGTGGCTTCCTTTCGAATTTGTTCCATTTAAATATCATTAAAAATTCTTTATTATTTTCTTGATTATCATCAGCGTTATTATTATTATTATTAATTTCACAGGAGTTGTATATTATAACAATTTTAAAGTATATCGCCGAACCTGTTCAGAAAACACCTATCTATTGCAAAAATGCACGTCACCGATAGAAAATCTGAAACACAACAATTCCACCCAACCTTCTGTGATATCCCATCCAATCTTACCTGAAAATTTATAGTTATAACTAAGAAACTGCCCAGCACCTATGCTAGATAGGCAGACAACATTTTTGTCCCCCTTATTATACCTATTCAATACAGGGGACACAGATAGGGTATAAAATTGTATGGCCTACCCGCCAAAGGCCTTAGAAGTGGGTGCCAAATCTAACTCCCAGCCCGTCACAACGCATTTGAGCAACGTGAAAGATTCAAGATGTAAATTTTTGGTTAAGGCCGTAGATTACCACGCTGGCCCAGTTTCTAATTGGTGGACTCCACACACCTTTGAGAACATTACGGAGAACTCTCGGCATAGCTACAGGTTAGCTCACGATTTTTTTCTTTTTTCTCTTTTATCTTCAAAAGGGTAGTTATGAGTAATCACTTACAATATTTTATATATAACCGTAATTCGGTTACACATTGTATGTTTATAATATTTCCTACGCATAAATATCACATTATATTGACTAGTGGCTAGATTGCTTTCCATTATGGGTAGGTACTTTAGTTGATATTGCTTCACGCTGCCGTTGTTTTTTATCGCTAATATCTAGATTATACGGTTGTTAGTTGTTGCCTAGCAAGGAAGTTGTCACGGTACTAACGTGTCTCTAACCTACATACCCATGGATTGAACAAAGACCTTCCTGTACGTCTGTAATGTTTGCACTTGATACAAATTTCTACGAGTAACCTTCCATATCATCATCATCAACATATACCCATTAGTGGCCTACTACAGAGCGTGGGGCTCCTCCCACAATGAGAAGGGGTAAAGGCTCTAGTCCACCACGCCCAGTGCGGATTGGCGGACTTCACACACCTTTGAGAATATTATGTCGGACTGTCAGGCATATTTTCTTACGATGTTTTCCTTCACCGTTGAAGCAAGTGATATTTTAATTACTTAAAACACACGTAACCTAGAAAAGTTAGAGGTGCGTGCTGGGATTCGAACTAGGCCACTCGCACACAGTGAAGTCGAGCTCCTTCCCAATGCGCTATCACCGCTTTATAACAACAAATTATATGAAAATTAATAATTACTAATACTAGCTAGGTGACCAGTTAATATATAACTAAAGCGGAGTTTATTGGAACTGAATGACAACATTATTAACGACACCGCTGTTTCCTGCTTATTATAATACGAGGGTCACGTGAATCACACCTTTGACGACCTTCCTGGCGCAGTGGTGATCTTATATACCTTAGCGGGAGGTCGCGGGTTCGAACCTCGTCAGACGCGATATTGGATTTTATAATTTTTGATGGTCTGGTCTGGTAGTCCAGTCTATGGCTTGTTACCACCCTACCGATTATGGGCATGGCTTATACCTACTGTACCCCCATTTTTTTTTGTCGTGGTGGAAAAGCTTTATGGCTACCTCTGTACTTTTGGGCAGGACAGGGGTTATGTGGGACTCGTTTACCCGAACTAAAAACCACCACCGCATGTCCCTCTCGTTGGCTTTATTGGACGTCCGGCGAACCCGTTGTATACTTCGCAGACGTCTATTAACCACCCCAACTGATTGCCAGGGCTACTACGCTAAGGAGGAGGGTACTACAGGTTAACCCAGTACCATCTTACATTGCATCATCACTTGCCATGAGTGAGAATGCAGTCAAAGGCTGACTTGTAGTTCAATCTTATATAAGGTGCTGCGATCACCAACCCGTCTGAACAGCGTGTTTATGGGCAAACCCTCCTGATGGGAGAGGCCTTCAGACCAACAGTGGACTGTTATATAGACTATTAATGTTGATACAGATACTTGCGAACTCATAAACAGAGATAATATAATATTCGAATATATAATATTCATAATGTGATATTCAAAATCATAACAGTAACTGCCGTCCACGTAATGTTATGTTCACGTAACGCGAAACAATACAAAATATTCGAAGCCGTGAAAACAATTCGCGCCACTCTACTTGTCGAAAGTTAATGGCTGCATATAACGTAATATAATATAGTTGTGCTAATTATGGTGTTCTGACGCATTCTCATTATACTCTTGATAGTTTAACAATGGCATAACATGCTTTGTAAAATGTGTGGGTATGAAACTCCATGCCGCGAATGCCAATGTCAACTTATTTGCAAACCAGTTCTTACTGTTACGTTAACCAAAACGTTTTGACCCACATCACGTATTAATGCTTTACTATTAATTATTTAAATATATAAAATATTTCTAAAATAAAATATAGATCTATCCTATTAATATTTTAACAAACAAACAAACAATATAACAGGTACTTAGGGATCTACTAATAAGTATATTAATGCTAATAAATACTCTTTAAAAACATCTCTTTAATAAATAAAATTGAAGTGTCTGTTTATTTGAACAATAATACTAAAACAGACTTTAAAAAAAATCGTCTGTCTGTTTATACAAGCTTCTTTACGGTTGCACCGATATTTATGGTCACGCAAAGGTTACACATCTAGGTAGGTATATAAGTTTACATAAAATACAGTTCATGCACAAAATCTACTTTGCTAGAAGATTATATAATTTTAAAAACGTTATAGACTAAAATTTTATATGGAAATACAAAAAAAATACTAGATCTGATGCACTCGAGACTAACAAGTTACAAGGCAAGCTAAATGAAACCTCTTAATGGTTTTTTTTTCAAAGGGGTCGTATAAAAAATACTTATCAGAAATACTACGAGGATAAATCCGCGGGCAACCGCTAGTTATAAATAAATAATACTTGACCTTTATCCATACTTCATTCTGGCCTCCATATAATTTCCAAGAGGCATCCACAGATGGCTCAAAGCAACAACCCTCCAAACGATTCCAGATTTATAAATAGACATCGTGCATTTCATCGCCTTTACATGTGCTTTTAAAGGGGAGGACGTTCAGAAGTGCTTTGAAAAACACTTTCTACCACTATATGTACTACTTAAATAGTTATTTTATTGTTTACATTTCTATTTCTTAGCATTAGTAAAGCTATATCTAAATTTTTATATTTTCACTTGTAATCCTATACCTATTGACATTGCAAATTAGGTAAAGGTACTTGGACACATTTAAGGAAGATAAATTTGCAAAAAATATATTTCAATGCAGTTTTTAGCAAATATATAGAGTGATTCAAGAGGTAGGTTTGTGTGTCGTAAACATGCATGCTATATTTTTGTTCGCTTACATTGCAAAACCATAACCATACGACATAGACTACGAAATTATTAATCACACCAAACTGCCCGACAACGTTACCTACATTGCACCCGTTGAAGCCGCGATGGAAGCTGTAAATAAATAAATCCTTACTAATATTATAAATGAGAAAGTGTGTTTGTTTGTTTATTTGTCCTATCTCTACCCCCTAACTAAGTAACCCATCAACTTGATTTTTGGCAAAGTAACTAACTGTTACTTTTATAACAGGAAAACAAAAGGTTCCCACGGATTTTGTAAAAAACCGTAAGAAACGTGGACGAAGAACGCGAGAAACAGCGTGTTGTGTGAGTCTGTGCCTGTGTATGTCTGTGACAATGAAATTCGTAATGGATAGACGATTTTGATTTAGTTTTTTCTGTTTAAAGGGTGAATTAGTCGGGAGTGTTCTTAGCTATGGTAAAAATCGGCCAAGATGGCCGCCGCCGCAAAGTAGCCAATTACATTTTTTTCGCAACTCCCTCAAATGGATATTATAATAATAATAACAATTTTTGAATTAGGTAACTATGAACCATCTACACTATTATAAAACAGAATAATTAAAAACTAAACTAAATAAAAAAAAAGAAATACTATAAATGAAATTAAATAGGAAGTATTAAATCAAAGGACGCTGGTCAAATAATGCATATTATTGAAAGTCGAGGGTTTTTAAATTTTTAATTTATATATTATTCATTTTCCCTTCATGTCTCTTTCCAGTGACACAATGAGGCACGCGATGCGATGAGCCAGGTGCTGGTGGCGCTGGCGCTGCTGACGGTGGGCGCTCACGCTCAGCTGAGGCCGGCCGACGCGCCCCCCCACATCAACGACACACGTGAGTGAGTCCCTCTTTACCACTACCTCACAACAACCTCAACCTTAGTACAAGATTTGCGAGTATTGAAATACATGATCATCGAAGTGAAATGAATCTTAAAAACATTACATTAAAACTCAAATTTGCCTACAATTCTTTAACTCGGGCTTTTGGCAGTACGTTTTTAAGACATAAATTAGGATTACAGGTTTTTCGACTGTAAAACGACTTACAATAGGTCCATTTTACTCTGGTGACACAGAATTTTATATGCGAAAACGACTCCGCGATTGCGAGCGAGCAAATCTTATAGTGAGACACTTGGTGGAGATAAAAAAAGTCACAACACAAGCACTAGACGTAGTTTATTTATTTTATTTATAAACTATTATTAAGGTTTAACTTGTAGTTGAATAAAAAAATATAAAAAAGCCACCGTGGCCGAAGGTGGTCGTTGAAAACTTAATTTTTCATTTCATTATCTGTATAAGAATTTTAGATCCTATTAATTTGATTGCCTACTTCATATTCTGTTCTGAAAAAAACACAATGTAAAATAACACTTGAAATATACAAGTATAAAATATGCCTGCATAGGATGTACCCACTAAAATGATCGATGCGAAATGAAGCTTCATCTGCTATTCAGGGTACAAAAAGCCGAAGGGAACTTATTAGTTATTACTATTCCCTAGAGAATTCTTATACGAATACATCTTCACTTTGTAGCCAGAAATGTATTTTTACCTTGGGATGCTTAAAAATTGTAATATTTCCACTAGCTAGTCTGTCTGCTCTTAGGTCATTTAAATTATTCTTTCCGCCGCATTATAGTAAAGTGTTTCGTATATTTACCACACTAATCTGCGATCATGTATTATTTCTGAACTAAGTATTTATTTATCCCAGAGGCTACAGCTGATAGAAAAAGGATTCCCGACCGCTGAAAATGAAAGCAATTTTTTTAATTCTAAGTCGAATCCGGATCAGGCCACGTTGTGTAGGGTTCTGTAGTTACTCTTCACAATAATGTAATATCTTTAAACAGTGAGCTTAAAAATATTATACTGTCAGTAGCCAGTAGGTATCACAATAAATCAATCCCTTTAGAAGACGCATGTACGGATATTTACGTTTACGTTTACCTGTAAAGCCTACTTAGCTGTGACACTAGTCCTATTAACCTCCGTATAATATAAACTGTTGAACCCAAAAACAACCATTGCATTGCTAAAATAGTGGCTGCAAGTAGCCACTATTTTAGCAGGGGTCACGAAATTTCATCATCATCACCCATTACCGGCCCACTTCAGGGCACAGGTCTCCTCCCAGAGTGAGAAGGGTAAGGCCGTAGTCTACCACGCTGGCCAAGTGTGGATTGGTAGACGCCGCCCTTGAGAACATTATGGAGAACTTTTAGGCATGCAGGTTTCCTCAGGATGTTTTCCATCACCGTTTAAAGCAAGTGATATTTAAATTGCCTTAATTAAAAACGCAAATAACTCTGAAAAATTAGTGGTGCATGCCAGGGCTCGCACTCGGTCCCCACAAAAGGAAATGCAAAGCCTTACCCACTATGCTATCACCGATTTAAATTTAGTCTAACACAAAAAATTGCAATCACTTAGCATTTCGCAAAGATATCCCTATATAGCAAATGCTTTGCTCACACCCGCAATCATTTTATCGTCAAAGATTTTGTTTCACCATTTTTTCAGCGTGATTTATATGCATACGCAAGTCAAATAACAGCTAAAACTAGGATTCTCTTAGCGAAAACCGTAAATGAACGGACAGACAAACACACTGACACACGAACATGGCTTCCTTGTTGACTAAGGAACCCTGATACAACTGAACGGTTGTAATATCTTACATACCCAACATAGTGTACCTTTCTTATTACTCACTAATCAAAGTGTAAATAAAACTAAAAAGTGTGCTAAAATAAAAACCCAATGTTAACGTTCCCGTAAATACGGTAGAAAAAGGCATTTTCTACCAACAATCGCATACAAGCAAGTTCAAACATTGACACAGAGATACACAGTGTAATGTGAATAAAACACAGATGCTAGCAATCGGTCTGTACCGTTAATTTAACGCCACACTAATCATACTCGCTTTCCCTTTGGAAATCGTTGAAATGAATATTAGGTTGCATAATTTTAATGTAACGAATTACCTATCATGAAAGATACAAGTTATGCTTTTAGTAAGTTTCCGCAAGGTTATGTTACGTTTCCAATTAGAAAAAGTATAGATACCTAATTACGTATTTATTTATGATATATAGATCGTAAATTAAAGAAACCCGCGACTTTCGTGAACTGTGAATGGGAACACTATGTAAATAATTTTACTAGTCAAGCCCTTTAATTTATACCCATATTGAGAGAATTGTGAAAAAATATCCTATCCGCAATTTTGTGGTGGTGGCATATTTTTCACAATATATATAACCACAATATAAAGTTTCGTCTGCGCGAGAAATACACAAAGGCACACACCCTCTCACACAAAATTATGCACGCACGCACAGACATACAGACACGCACTCACGCACGCACCCACACCAAACATATCCCGTCATTTTTTCGTCGGGGGTCAAAAACTTACCAAGTCACTACAAACAGACAGACTGAAGGTTTAAAAAGTGCTTACAAATTAGGCTTACTTTATTGAAACCTAATGGCTAGAGCTAGACCATGAAATAAATGAATTTTGAAATTGACAAGTAGATCAGCCACTAAAGTAAGTTTGGTACGCAAAATATGACTTTGCTAAGGTACCTGAGATCCCAAACAACAAAAAACTGGTTGTTGCCCAAACAAAAAAAAAATATGTACCAAATATCGGCTCTTTAGATCGTATGTTTCGAAAGATTTGCTGATCAATTTATTGCCAAAGGGGCGAAGTTTTTGCCAAATTCCAAACTTTTGTTGGTTTAATTATCTTATAGAAGAATATATTATTCGTTCTTAATATTCTAGAGCAAAATAACCTTCAATCCTAGTTTTTTTTTTGTTCTTTGTATACCCATTTCCTTGATTGCTAAAGGCCAATAATTAAACAATAATTATTTTTTCTTTACTTCTCTAATTCGAATTGAATTGAATTTGAAAAGATGTAGAAGTAAATTATACAATACAATATATAATAATATAGATACCAATAGTGGGAGGAGACCTCTAATCGGTGTACGCGACATCGTACCTACCGGAACGCTGAATCGCTTAGTGGCACGTCCTTGTCGGTAACTAGGCACGGCCGATGCCTCCCACTAGGCCAGACTAAAGCAAAATTCAGAAATTATGAATTCCCAAATTTCCCCTGCCGGGAATCGAACCCGGGACAACCAAACTTATCACCACACCGCTCACCGCTCACCGCTGTGCCAAGGATGGAAGGTTGCCAGCAATGGACGTCCAGGTGGCAGACAGACATGCAAGGATTAAATTTAATGAGGGTTTAATTTTCTATTTTAACGTATAATAGCAAAAGTTAATAGTTATAAATAATAATATAAATGATAATATAAATGAATGTAGCACTTAATCATTCACACATAAATACCATGAAATGGAAATAAAATTAAATATAAATAAAAGTGGTGCTACAACAAGGTTCGTTACAATTTTCATTGAAATCACCTATTCATTAAAATAAAATGTAATGTACGGGATTATTTTCAACATTTCAACTAGTTTAATTAAAGGCTTGCCAATTATATCAGGATGCGGCCCCGAGTGCGTTCGCTGCGCCGCAGACGGGTGCGTCAAGTGCGCTCGTCTGCTCATCTGGCCAGGCGGGCTTTGTGCGCACGACTGCCCGGCAGGCACCCGCGAGTCCTGGGCACATGATGACCACCTCATGGGACGAGTTTGCTACCCAGCTCACACTTATAATGAAGTAAGTATAAAAACGTTTCTCATATAATTAATAGATAAAGATAGATTTATGCTAAGACCTCGCAGGTTCGAAATTATTTTTTTCGATGTGATACTTCTTTAGAATCAGTGTGATCTCAAATTCGATAGAACGAAAATGCGTCATGATGAAGAAAGAAACACATAAATATATTTTAGAGAATGCGACAGAATACACATCTTGTTTCCTATTTTAGTTCAGGTTCGAAATCATTTTTTTGAAGTAATACTTCTTTATAATCGGTGTGATTTCAAATTCGATAGAACGAAAATGCGCCATGATGAAGAAAGAAACACATAAATATATTTGAGAAAATGAGACAGAATACACATTTTGTTTCCTATTTTAGTTTCCATGGAAACCGAATAATATACAATATAATATTGAAAATATTACACAATGTTTACGCTTGATAATAAATAACAAACCTTACATACAGGATGTTTGGTGCATCGTGTGCCAAATCGAATCTGATGATTGGAGGGGTCTTTGGCTATCTCTTCAGCCCTCGTAAAAAAATCTTGCTCAAACGGTTTTTTTTATACTGATTTTAAATTGTTTTTTTAAAAATTGTAAAAATTCTACATTTAAATTTTAATAAAAAATAAAGTTGTTAAGTATTAATTAATTTTCTTTTTAATCTTTAATTTGTAACGTTTTACGCTTCTTTTGAAACTAGAATTACACGCCAGCAACATCTAGTTTTTGTTTTACAGCCCCGCAAAGTTTTTTTTACGTAAAAAAATAAGCTTGAACGTCAACTTTCGGTTTTAATAAAAAAAAAACTAAAAGTGATCATGTTCTTCCAATTTTTTTAAAACATCTCTGGACTGTCCCCTTTCTAATGGTGTGCAATATGCCATGAAAAGTAATTAGTAACATCACTAATTTTCAAATTTTCTAAACTTGGTCGCAATTTTCTAATATTCAACAGGTGAAAGAAAAACAAGGGTTTGCGTAAATAACACTCACAATTCACAAGGCAGATGACATTTTCTGTCTCTTTCATAAAGTTATACGCCCGTTGTTCGTTTAAACAGGCAAAAATAGTTTTTTCACTCTAGTGAAGCGAAATCTATCTTCTATTCCTTTCTTGCATAGTGCAAACCTGTTTGAACCAATCGCGAACGGGCCCCGCGTCGCGTCGACACGGCGGCCATCTTATTTTTTAGTCGAGACATCACTGCCTCTGCTGCCTAACGTGTGTGCTAGCTTACTGTACTCCACGATTCTTTTATTTAGTTTTCGTTAAGTTTTGTTGTTTTTTGTTACGTTTTATTTACTTTTGGTGTTATTGTTAAACTTTGTTGACTTTTTTGTTGTTGCAATGACGACATACTCTAACGAGGAATATGCGGACATCATAATGGTTTATGGTGCAGCCCGTGGTGTCGCTCGTGCAGCGCAACGACTTTACCAGGAACGCTTTCCTGGTCGACGATTACCTGGCCGCAGAGTCTTCCAAGACACATACCGACGTTTACGCGAGACTGGGAGTGTCAATTTTCATGAACCAAGGGGACATGTTGTGCGACATAATGTTGAAGTGGACGAGAGAATACTGGCACTTTTTGAGGAAGACGACACAAGAAGCATTAGATATGTGGCGGCACAACTTGATATTTCAATATGGAAAGTGTGGAAAGTCCTTCGACAAAACGAAAAATATCCATTCCACGAGACTCCGGTTCAAGGTACGTAATTTAAAACCTTTGTTTGACGTTGCCTTTGTTTAGCAGGTATCCATAATCTTCTAGTGCAATTAATTACTGCTCAAGGGGAATTAAAAAGATTTTTGGTTGTTGCAGGTCTTGAGGGTGGCGACTTTGACAGACGAATGCACTTTTGTCGGTTTTTGTTACACACAGATGTGGATAATCCTGATTTTTTAAAAAGAATACTGTGGACTGACGAATCCAAATTTACCAGAGAAGGGATTCTTAACTTGCACAATTTACACCATTGGGCACCGAAACGGCAAAACCCACATGCCAAAAGACAGCAATCTTTTCAAAGACGGTTTAGTGTGAACGTTTGGGCAGGAGTGATTGGGAATCAGGTAATTGGACCGCACTACCTGCCTGATAACTTAAATGGCGATAATTATTTAGAGTTCCTGCAAAATGATCTGCCGGAATTATTGGCCGAGGTGCCCGTGTTTAATGAAGATGTGCCCATAGTATTTCAAAATGACGGCTGTCCCGCGCATTGGCGTTTAACTGTGAGGGAATACCTCGATAATGTGTTCCCCAATTCGTGGATTGGGCGCGATGGGCCTATTGCATGGCCTCCACGTTCCCCAGACTTAACTCCGTTAGATTTTTATGTCTGGGGACGTGCCAAAGAGCTAGTATACGCCACAGAAGTCCCAACGAGGGAGGTACTAATACAACGCATAGAAGCGGCCTTCGGTACAATTAAGAACGAAATACGGCTTCGGACTACAACTGTAACAATACGTCAAAGATGTCGGGCCTGCATTCGAAACAGGGGTGAACAATTTGAGCAGAATTTGTAAAAATTATGAAATAAATGTTTCAAATGCAATGTATTATTTTTATTTCAAGTAAAACCTACGAAATTTAAAAATTTTACCTGCTTGTGAGTTTTATTTACGCAAAAACTTGTTTTTCTTTCATCTGTTGAATATTAGAAAATTGTGACTAAGTTTAGAAAATTTGAAAATTAGTGATGTTACTAATTACTTTTCATGGCATATTGCACACCATTAGAAAGGGGACAGTCCAGAGATGTTTTAAAAAAATTGGAAGAACATGATCACTTTTAGTTTTTTTTTTATTAAAACCGAAAGTTGACGTTCAAGCTTATTTTTTTACGTAAAAAAAACTTTGCGGGGCTGTAAAACAAAAACTAGATGTTGCTGGCGTGTAATTCTAGTTTCAAAAGAAGCGTAAAACGTTACAAATTAAAGATTAAAAAGAAAATTAATTAATACTTAACAACTTTATTTTTTATTAAAATTTAAATGTAGAATTTTTACAATTTTTAAAAAAACAATTTAAAATCAGTATAAAAAAAACCGTTTGAGCAAGATTTTTTTACGAGGGCTGAAGAGATAGCCAAAGACCCCTCCAATCATCAGATTCGATTTGGCACACGATGCACCAAACATCCGGTATATCCTAATACTTAATTCTGATAATGTACATCCATCTCAATCTCTCGTAGACTACTTTTCGGAAGTTTCACTTCTGCCTCGTGTAAATAAATAAAGTAAATATACTACACATCGCCATCTGGCACCAAAGAAAGCGTAGCTTGTGTTATGGGTACTAAGATGACTGATGAATATTTTGATGAACAAAAGATATACATAAATACTAATGATATACAGATAAACGCCCAGACATTAAAAACATTCATGTTCATCACACAAATATTTCCCAGTTGTGGGAATCGAACCCACGTCCTTGGACTCAGAAAGCAAGGTCGCTGCCCACTGTGCCAATCGGTCGGCAAAATGAAAACGGTGAATGAATTGCACAGGATTGTTTTTTATGTGTATTATTTTCGCGTGCAATAAAGTATTTCCTCTTCTTCTCGTGAATCACATCGAAAATCGAAAACACGAGTTTAAACCCTTATTATAGGCAAACGTAAACGCTGATGAGAACATATTACACATATGTAGCATGCTGTGTTTCACACTTGGGGACAGTTCATACAACTTTTAAAATATGGTCTTTCCTTTCTTCTATCAATACTATATTCTGAACTATGAATATAAACCAAAAATGTAGGGAGTATCCAGTTCTTTTTTGTTGTTTCCTTTCAAAAATATTTAGCTCCAGTTTTTTGGTCTTAATTGCTTAGCTTTGATCACAATAATAAACACTTTCAACGTTAGTACTAGACACTCTGAAAAAGTCCACAAAGAGCTTACGCTTTTGAAAAAAAGTAATAGGACGTGGTAAATAGTGTGTCATTAGACTCAGCATTCCGTATAAAGTATTAGACAAGCTCTACCATAATCTCAGAGAAGAAGGATTACGACATCACTCGTTCATTCAGTACAAGCAGCGAGATAATTTGAAATGCAGATGCCGCTAGGGAATAAAAACTACATATAAAACAGACGTGTAAGACGAAAAATAGGTCACAAAATAGCAAACAAATGCGTCTTGGTGTTTTCATGGAATAAAAATGATGCAATATCCAATTACTTACCTACTTCGGTATTGAGAAATCATGATGGAAAATTTCGTTGCTTGGTTCTTATATAGTTTAATCAGAGACACAGAAGGACAAATCATGAAATAGGCGTTTTGTGTAAGAGTTTTTTCCGAAGCGAATTGAGTACAATAACTATATTGTAATGCTGATTGGTATACGAAATATAATTGTACAACAACTCCAGTAGCATCCTTTGCATCCTTAGCAACAGTGTGTGGATTGCTGTAGAATGACTTCGACAACGACGATGCTTTCTTATTGGCTCATAGTGCTGATACCGTTTCACTATTGGCTAAAATACATGATTTAAGCGAGCCCTCTGCATGCTAGTTCCCTGGCAGAGATTGAATTTTAGCGATAAGGCACAATTTATGCAAGTCGTATTAATCTGGGTTCCTATGTTATTTTTTAAATGTTTTTAGTGCTTCTGGGAGACAAATAAAGTATAGGTTTCTTCTTTATTAATTTCTGCTATCTAATAATAACACTTTGGATAACCGCAATGTGACAATTACATGTTTGCAATCAACCCGGCTAATCGAATTACTAACCGAATTATTACCAGCGAGATGTTCAATTTAGTACTGACCGAACTATTCCCGAATTACTCTTGTCATATAATATGATGACAAACATAAGCAAATTAATATTAAAGCATTTACAGAAATACTATGCAAAAAGGATGGACGCCGCCACAAAACAGCGGAATACATATTTTTTCACAACTCCTAAAATATG
Source organism: Pararge aegeria (assembly GCF_905163445.1). Lineage (NCBI taxonomy): Eukaryota > Metazoa > Arthropoda > Insecta > Lepidoptera > Nymphalidae > Pararge > Pararge aegeria. Next base: position 9,606,054 of record NC_053193.1, read on the forward strand.
GGTATATCAAATGAAAGGGAATAAATGAAATTAGTATAGACTAGTGGAATACTATACACTATGAGAAATCTCAAATCCAAGATGGCCGCCACCACAAAGTGGCGAATCACATTAAATTAAATTTATTTTCAAGTAGAATAATTTATGGTACATTATATTTCAATGCGGTGGTTTTTAAATTTTTAAATTTATATATTTTTTTTAAATGACCTCTGGTACATTGTAGAAATTTTTCTCACGGCGTTTTGTCAAAACCTCCTACGTTGTTACGCACATTACCTACTTCCATATTTTTTATGAAGAACGTGAGAATTTTATGAACATATTGTATCGAATATCAAGTACCTACATTCATTTGTCTCTAGGAAATATGTATTACAAGATTTAATACATGCCAATTTTTTTAGTTCGGGACTAATATTATAAATTATAAAATGTTGGTATGTTACCTTTTCATGCCTAAACCACAGAATAAAGTTTGATAAAGATTATCAATGCTAGATTTCATCATGAGGAAAACACTTTTTAGCCTAGGAAAACAGACATAATGCTGATGATGATGGTGACAAGAGCTGGCCCTTGGGATGTTGTAAGCGTTATGATTATGATCTTATAAGTCCTTAGCAGGTCGCTGGTTTGGCTGGAGGCATTTGAATATTTAAAATTTTAGAATTTTCTCGGGTTCGGTATGATGGGCAGCTTCACCCGTGGTAAGCTACAATGACTACCTCTAAGCAATTAAGCGTTTCGGTATGATGCGCGTGGAAACCGATCAGAAGTTTTTTTTAGGTTTAATAATATAGTTAAGTTAGTGTAATAATAAGTCGATGTTATAATTTTTGAAGTTTAATATAACTGCCATTCCCCTAACAGGATCTAGACTTCTGCCTAGAAGTCTGCCTCTGCCTCTAACTTTTCTGAGTTATGTGCGTTTTTATTAATTAAAAATATCACTTGCTTCAACGGTGTAGGAAAACATCGTTAGGAAACTGTAGTGGCCTGGTAATGTGTTGATATGTTGATGATGTTGATAATGACGATACTTTCTTGTGTTCCAGGTGTTAGTCGGCGGAGCTTGTGGCGTTATAATATGCATAGCATTGGTGGCTGCCATAGCCGCATATGCCCGGTGCCGTAGCAGTGCGCGGGCGCAGTCCCAGCCCCTCCCGCAACCGCACGAAGATGACGACGCGCAGCTCCGCGAGTTCCACAAACAGCTGGACTGTTTGAGGGTAAGTTACCTATAAAAATTCAGAAAATGCATTTATTTCATATAGTTTATATCCACTTTTGAAACGACATGTCAGTCTGTTTGGATTGATTACACGGGTTCGAAAAGCAGATTCTACCGTGAAGAGCAGACAAGAAACTCATGAGATTGCTCTTTTTAAACATCATTGTACAGTCTAACAGTTTTTAGAGCGGGTCGGCCTGATTCCAAGCAGCCTTGTCTTCAAGAAATTAACCAATCGTGTAGTCGGTTACCACGATTAAATGTGTTTTAATACATTGTTTAAACTTAAGTAAAGTTGATATCCTTTCACTGTAACCGCACCTACTACTTAGTGATGATGCAGTTGTGCTATGAGTATTGTCTCCTGCTTCTGCGCTAGCTGTTCTGGGTCTGTATCTGTACATAGTTATACAATTGTTTCATGTTTCAGGTTACATTTTTTTTACTTTCCGGTTGCATTGTCAAAATTTTACACGACGTGCAATGTATAATTTTCACTAAACATACCCACTGAGCGCTACGCTCGCTGCCGTAGGGCGTAGGCAAGCCTCGCCGCTAAAGCGTGACTGAGCCCTAACGTAGCGTAAAAACAATGACTCAGATTGGCAAAAGCATTATGATACGATATTAGGGTTTAATGTTTGAAATTGCCGTATTATACTTTAAGATGTAACATATCGATTTAAATAAAATATTTTGCTGGCCTTATTATCTTTACATTGTTGCCATGTAAACGAATGTTTATGTGTACCTTTAAAATAGAACTTCGGGGATTCAGATTGGATAAACCGTGTGAAAGCAATTCGTACTGTCTCTTGGGAAGAAAATTGTCCAAATCACGAAAAAAGTGGTAGTCCATTAAAGCAATATCTAGCGAGTACGGAGGATGACGTATGGTTTCTAACTGCAGCCCCTGTGGAGTTACAAACGTTTCTCTCGTTCAGTGTGAAGTGAGGATTATTATATAATATTAATCCCTACTGATATTATAAATACGATAGTATGTTTCGTTTATTTGTCATTATATTATGCAATCTAATTTGCTATAACCGCTTCATTGTATGATATTAAAGTAAAAATAAAATAGAAATAAATAATCAAAAAAATTATCTTTTTAGTTTTCAAGCATCTTTAGTGCAAACGTGTCGAAGACCGAGTTTTATTAGACAGATAAATCATTACCTTCAAGTTATTTTGTATAAATTTATAAAGTATGTTATATAATTTATATTATATATGCATTAGAAGCTGTGATTTATCCAGTGGGTAGGACTTCGACTTCACTTTCGAGGGGCAGTTCGAATCCCGGCACGCCACTCTCACTTTTCTAAGTAATGTGCTTTTTTAGCAATTAAAATATCACTTGCTTCAACGGTGAAGGAAAACATCGTGATGAAACCTGCATGCCTGAGAGTTCTCCATAATGTTCTCAAAGTTGTGTGAAGTCTCCAGTCCGCACTGGGCCAGCGTGGTGGACTACGGCCTTAACCCCTTCTCATTGTGGGAGGAGACCCGTGCCCTGTAGTGAGCGGGTAATGGGTTTATATGATTATGATTATGCATTAGAAAAGGTTTAATCCTCTTTTACCCGTTCTCACGGGAATACTGTGATAAACTAGCAACTATTTTATGAGATGTACCTACCCAGTGTAACTCTCACGACTAAGACGAATCTATTGACACCACTCACAAAGAAAAACGCCAAGCAGTATGGGCTTCAGGGTAAAGAAATATACATACATACATGCATACACACGAAAAACATAGCCCTCCTTCTTTTCCGCAGTTTTTCCGGAGTTAGTTAATCAATAAGCATCACACCTTAATCTAGAATTTTGACACTTACACTGTTTTTCAACCAGGGTTTAAATGAAAGTTATTAGCTCGGTTACACTATGTGACCACTAAGCTATACCGCTTCGCGTTCGACACATGATGATCTATAAATAATTAGAAGACGTTTGTCGCATCCACACCGATATGCTTTAGCGCACTTAAAGGCCATACGATACCAATGCTGACTCGCTTTCGAAAGTTTTATAACTCTAAGATCTTGCTTCACACCACTCTCGCTATCATACAAACCAGTTATATTTGCAAATCACGTCAATGTTCGCTCGCACATAACTAATGTATGTATCCTGAATGCTATCATATATCAAGTTCGATGAAACATGATTGATATAGAACTGCTATCAATTTAGCTCAGTCGATTAATTCTTACAAGCAGTTCGCGATTCTGAACTTTCTCTGCGAATAGGTCTACTCCATTTATTTATTGAATATTATAAGTACCTACTTATCGCGTAATTTAACGTAAGTATGTAAATTATTCTGTTATTTATTTAGAGCCCTGGTGCAGTGATGAGAATTCCTATAAGAATGAGGACCCGGGTTCGATCCCCAATAGGGGTAATTTAGGATTTACCCTGAATACAGGAGGCTGTAGCTAGCTACCTTACCGACAAAGACGTGCTGTGTAAAAGGTTACTGGTATGGGTTTAATATAACTTCCATGCTTCTAACAAGTTAGTCCGCTACCATCTTAGACTGTGCTATTACTAACCATGACTCCATGAGAGGAAAGGGCTAACCTGGTGCATAAGCCCTTGTTTGGCCTTAATATGAAAATACCCCTCTGAGACCGAATATTTTTGTACCATTAAAATCAGAAAATTGAATATTTCCCACAGTACGAAATTCAACTATCTCAATACGAATTTAAATATTCAACTTCATGCCATTTCTAAGCAAAAGAGTCATGGTATACGGACAGCCAAGCGAAGCGATACTACGATATGTAAATCCCACAGGGTACCTTTGTAATCGAAGAAAGACGCAGTTAACGCTGCACTTATCCAATATATTTTGTATTAACGTGTTATTTTTTTATATTTCAGCCTCATGCGTACACTTTGCTGGCAATACTGAACCACACGAGACATCAAGTGCGTGAGCTATACCAACTTGGAAATAATGATGCTGCTATGGCCTACAGGTTAGTGCCTAGTTTGTCTCTCTTATCACTTAAATGCGTCATCGTTATGATCTAAATGCTGTCTGATAGTACCTAATTCGTCTCGATTTTACCCTACTAGATTAGCGTTATGAGTTTCGCAATATGTTTTTGTAATCTCAAACTTTACAGTTCAAACATGGTGATCGGCGTGGTGATTGCGTATCTAACAACAGGCTTGCGACAGGCGTAAATCTCGCGATCGTTACTGTCAAACGTTAGTTTTGCATACAAGAAAAATACAAAAGTGACGTTAGAAAGCAAAGATTGCAAGATTTCTGCCTGCCGCTAGCCTGATGTGAGATACGTAATAACCTGCTGAACGCATTCAGATAGGCTGACATTCTTTGTCACTTGGAAGCCCGAGAGACACAAAATTACAGTTACATAGATTTTGCTATAACTACTAAATATCACAATATGTGATGCTAGTCCTGATGTGTTCTCAGGTGTAGTTGGGATTGTATGTCGTAGCGTTTTGCAATTTGCGATTGCATGTCTTAGACTATCTGACGTCTTTATAAATGTAATATGGCGGACATGACACATATATGTATTTAATACGCTAAGATCTTTAAATTAGATCGCTACTTTTATACCAAATTAGTATAATTTATAAAAATTATTTACGCACACTGACTTTTTATTGTACCGATTCAGTCCGTAAGTTCAAATTCCAGTAAAATAATTAAAAGTTATTAAGTAATATGGTATTTTTACAGTTGCGTGCTGAGTGATCTGGCGAAGCTGCTTATTCTTTTAAACAAGGCTCAAGTGCCTGTGGTTCCGGAGGAGTGGCCAAGACTAGCCAGTTGGGCCGAAAGGTATAGCTCTACATAAGATAAATCATCATAACAAACATCATACTAGTTATATGACCAAATCTTAATGTATTATTTGCTTTTCTCAGGATTTTAAAACGCTACAGCCGGATGAGTGTAGGCCAACAGCAGCAAGGACAGTTAGTGAATTTTCTTCCGTCCCCACCGAGTCAGAGATCGGATTCCGACACGACGCAACAATCCTTCACCACTTTCAAACCACCGTCTTATTCCCCGACTTCCTACGAAAGTCATATTTTGGACAAAGACTTAGAAAACCAGTGCGAATGGAGTGACGCAGGCAGACCACCGAGCTATTCCCAAATAGAAAGAGAAAGTGAAACTATCGTCCTCTCAGATCCATGGGAGAGGCGACCGATAGTTAGGAGAGAAAGTGTGTGGTTGGAAGACGAACTCTTCGAAATGACGAGGCGGCCACAAGACGAACTTACCACAGAATTGTAATTAGTAGTAGGTAGCATGTAAACATAGAATGCGATTCAAATAAGATTTCTTACCTAATTCCGCCCCTTGTATCCTAATCTGATACATTATCACCCAGTAATTTGCTGTTCAATGTGTTTTTAATTGAATTTTCGACGTGCTCTTAGATTTTTCATTTTGTCAAAACATTTGTAAGCCAGTAGCTATCACTGTATGCGAATTTATTTGCGACTAAAATCAATGGCATTCAGAATCAGTTAATGTCAATATTTCTGATACTGTGAAGACAATATTCTCGGGCTCCATGTTTCCAATGTAGTGTGAGCGGCAAAGACACGAGGCGGCATTTCCGTGTGAAAACTCGAAAAAAGCACATTCTCAACAAAATATGATGTTCAATTCTCAAACTTCAAATTTTGGGCGAAACTGTCCAATTTTTGGACTAAAATCTGGTCTATTTTGATAACCAATTGCGTAATAGGGTCAATAAAGTTTAATAATTGATAAGTAGAGTTTATAAAGTACCTATATTATATTATTTATTCCAAACAGAGAATTATCATTAGAAAGAATAGTTTCTAAAAAAATATTGTTAGAACTGAAAACTGATTGTAAAATGTAGCAAGCGAAATATGTTATTAATATAAAAAAAAAATCCGTCGTGCATCTGTTTTCAGGCATTTGGCAACAAACTGGTTACCCCAGTTATAGAAAAGGTTATTTAAAATATATATAGTGCTACAGATTTATTAATTTACTTAATAGATAAAATAATAGGCAACGAGTCAATGCAAAGGAAACTTATTTAGATTGCCAACAGTTTTACTTCATAAACCATTCATTTTTTCCGTCTAGGTGTATCTAGAGTAATAATGCTATTTAGTATTTTAAAGACCTCCTTGTCGCAGCGGTGTGCGCAGTGGTTTTAAGTCGGTAGTCCCGGGCTCGAACCCGGCGGAGGAAATTTGGTAATTTATAATTTCAGAATTTTCTCTGGTCTGATCTGATGGGCGGATTCAGCCGTGGCCGTTAGCACTCTACCGACTAGGACGTGCCGCTAAGTGATTAAGCGTTCCGGTACGATGTCGCGTACAACCAATTAAGGGTATGGGTAAAAGGTTTGCACTGGCCATACGTACAACGGACGGTTCCAGACCAGTCAAGTACGGAAAAGGCCCAGGAAAAGAAGAACAGGTTAGCACGTTACCATAGACTGCAACATCCTTTACCACAAGGTGAGATTGCAGTCTAGGGCTAACTTGTAGTGGAATTTAAAAGAAAGAAGGAGCAATAAGTGAGCGGGAATACAAACAGTACCTAAGTAGCGCAGGCAGATTTTTATTATTACTTTTTGAATCGTATTATAAGTAGGTACATAATATGTATAAATTATTTTATTAGAGAAGTTTATTTTGCAAATCTGGCAAGTACAAATCCCACTTATTACCTTCTTACTCCTTAAATTAATATAGTTAGTAGATGTAACTAAAACAAAAGTATTTCAGAATGGTGCTTATGTTCAATGCACTGTAAAAACTATAATAAAATAGTCAAGTATAATCTATCAATACTGTTATTATGAACTACAAAATCTATTTACCTACTAATATTGCTATGATAAGTCTGTAGGTATGTAACTTTAACAATCTACCTGTAAATTAATCATAGGTAGTTGACTGAATAACAGCTTTCATCTGTATATAATCTAGTAATGCCTCGTATTAAGTAAGAAGCAAAATTATCTTACAATTAGTAGGTACCTATTTAAGTACATCGCCAAACTAATTTATCATTAAAAACAGATTTGATTTTAAATTATGGAAAAAAGAATAAGGAATCCCTGAGGATTACAGCTGATACAAAGTAATGACTAAATGGCATAAACTATGAGTAGATACCTATTAAAAGATATTTTAATATATGCTAGATTTAAGTTCAATAAAATTATAAAAAGATATCCAAAAATACAACGACTTAGGCTTAGAAAATAATCCTATGCAATATTAAGTTTAAATGTTGATATGTTTGCTACTCTTCATTATTGTTAATAAAAAATGAATGCACACATTAACTTTTCATTATTTGTCCCATTCCAACATGCTTTTATACCTACAATACTGGTCTACACCCCTATATATACATTTACTCTTTGGTCTACACCTTTCAGCAACTTTCCTTACAGTTACTAACCAGTGGCTAGCTGAAAGTAATATTTTTGATAAGATTATCAACCGGTCCTCGACTTAGGTGGAGAAAGCATTACCCGCCTTGAGTACGGTACTTTTCACTCCTCACGAAATAATACAAATAAGCCTACTATAAATTATTTGAAAGCATAGCAAAACGTAGCAATATTATGTTCAATGAATGTAATATTGTTACGTTTTGCTATATTGTTTTAGAGGGTATATTCATTCAATAAGGTTTGCGCTATTCGGGGTCTTACGAGTAAAAGAAACACCATCACTCGTTAAAGTAATCTTTGGAGAAGTAAACAGAGCCTATAAATCCGGGACTTCAAAAGTAGGTATACTCTAGAAATAATCTATATCCATAAGTCCGATACATACGATTATAATAATATACAATGAAAGCGGCGCACAAACTGCACAAGAGTTCTTTGTTTGAAAGTTATCCGCTTTATTCGAAAATCATTGATTAAAAGTACCAAATACAATATAATGTATGACTTCAAAACAAAATATATTCGATCACGCTTTCTCGGTACTATGCGTACACTATTAAATATTTCTATGAAAAGGAATCTTCTACAGGTATGTAAAATCTAGTCTGGGCATTCTAGTGCTTATATATTAATGCATTTGCATGGCTCAAAAAAGCTAGAACACAAAGCCAGCAAAAGAGAGCACAAGCATCAGCTGTCATCTGAGGCTGTAATGAATTAAGAAAAAAACATCAGCTGTCATTTGACACTGTCTTGTCAGTGTCAGCGGGAGTGAATATGAAGAGGACTGTTGCAAATCTTCTTGAAATTATTCAAAATATTTTTATTGCTCTTATCAATAAGTATCCATCAAGCACAGTCTTGGCTCGTTAAAATATAAATGCTCAATGTTTTTATGTTGAAATTTGTGTAACTAAGTAAGACAAGAAATGCTAATTATAAATATTTTATAAATTGGTAAGTAGCGCATCTATTCTACAGATTTAGAACAGCACAATGGCAATAATATCATACAATAGCCTTATCAACTCAAATCAAACATCGGGGAATAAATTATTTACCATTTTGCGTTATGGCTGCAACAATATTATTATATTTCCGTGTTTCTAAACACTTTTCTCGCTATGGTGCCGATTGTTGACATTTTTAATAATCAAACAGGCTTTGTTCGTTGCGAACATTTGCTTATCAATCTTCTTAATTATTCAATCTGGTGAACAAAATTTTTCGCCCACTTGCTTTTTACCCGCAAGCAATTACTTTTGATAAATGCATGCATATTTTAAATATGCGATGTATTGGTTGGAGTATCTGTTATTATGGTAGGCAGAAATTTTGATTTATATTGGTATCACCTACAACCAGATTCTCTGACTTGTCCATTTGGTCACCAGAGAGTGTGCTGCAGCTGTAGGTTGTATAAAATATTGAATCTTTCATTCAATTCTTTATCTTTTAGGTGGATGTACTAAGATACTTGTGGAGCTGTAGTGAAAGGAGTATAATATTTTTTGAATCCTGAAACCCTAAATCTGTTAACATTATATTCAGTATGAAGCACTTAGCAGCTTGGTAAGCAACTTTTGTGAATTTCAGGTTTAATGTATAATATCATATCATCATCATCATATCAACCCATTACCTGCCTACTACAGGGCTGTAATCCACCAATCTGGCCCAGTGGTTGGTTGGTGGTTGGCAATAGTATGTGAATATAATTAATGCTAATGAATCCATATAAATCTATGCTCTAAAAGTTTCTCGCTTATGAGATGCCTGTGCCAAGCAGTAGAATAATAATGAATCTAATAACAAACAGAGTAATAATGAATCTAATAAGAGCATACTGCTTATTACACTGTTTGAAAGCAACAGATGGCACCATTGTTACAAACTTATGTTGATTATCTGTCCTTTATACTATCTGACCATTTAGCTACCTCTAAGGATATGCATCGTAAATGGAAAAGATTGTCTAAAAATAAAAATTCAATTAAATCTGTATGATTTACCAGACAAAACTCTAGACAAACTCTAAGTTTGATAAGTTTTAAAACACGTCATTTATATGTTAAGGTTATAAATTTGATGATGCTCATGTTTAAACTCTCATCTCTGAGAAAAACAGTGGTGACATATCAAAGGACAGACATTTAAATTGTTTAATACTGTTGAAAATAAATGGACCCCTCTAAATTTTTTTTGTATCTCTAAAAAAGAAGTCTTGTTGTTTAATCCAAATTCACTATGAAGATATAGAATAGTAGATTTGGATATTTGTTACTCAAGAAAGCCACCGGGTATAGAGCTTTAACTTTTTTGCAGGTACCAGAAGAAAATAAGCTCTTATGATAAAGAAGAATGGGAGACTATGGTGGAGCAGTTATTGATGCGAGGCACATACCGCCGTCGGATTGTCGATTTTTCGTCACATGCAAGATCATATCTTATAGATGTTGATTTAGTCAGAGGTAAGGTTTCTATTCCGATATTTCAATTGTTAAGGTAATAAATTGTGGGATGCACCTAACTACTGCGTCTAAAAAGTAGCTGGTATTAATATACTGTGCATTTGTGCAATAATGGGCATAAGATGCGTTTATACTAAGGTCTGCGACACATTAGAATGGAAGACTTTATAAAGGAGGGTTATATTAATAAAAATATATTCCCTTAAATAAATCATTACAATTGTAAATATACTTATCATTATAAATAATATGTATGTCTAAAAAAATCAAAATGATTGCTCGCAAGTCAAATTCAAAATAAATGTTTACTGCACTGTTGTTCCATATCAGATAGAAACTTATATCCGAACTACACTGTTACTACCACTTGCTACAAATTTACTTTGGGATGAGAACAATTATTAGCATTCTATAAAAGCACATAATGTAGAAATTAGGATTAGTTATAGAATTAGAATTAATACTGTAATTTCCACTGAGCTAAGCGGATCAGATGAAGGAATTAGATTATTAGTAGATAATGTGATTATAATTCATTGTTAGAGCAAGTGCTATTGAATTGCATATAAAAAAGTGCATAACTTAGAAAAGTTAGAGGTTCGAACGTTGAAGGAAAACAAGAGGAACCTTAGAGTTCTCCAAAAGTGTGTGAAGTCAACCAATCCGCAATTGGCCTGTGTGATGGACTATGGTCTAAACCTTTCTCATTCTGGCAGGAGAACCGTTTTCTGTAGTTGGCCCCTAATGGGTTGTTAATGATGATAATCATGAATGTGATAAAATTACCACACCAGCTGTCATTAGCCTGATTGGATAGTTTCTTTGTTTGAATACCGTTTTTTTAATAATAGATTATACTAAATATAGATTTACTTACTTACTAGAAGAAGTATTTGACGACCGATTCGCGCAGTTGGTAGCGACCCTGCTTTGTGAGCCCAAGGCTATGGGTTCGATTCCCACAACTCGAAGTTTGTGTGAATTAAGGTTTTTCAGTATCTGGGTGTTTATATGTATATTATTCATAAAAAAAATATATTCATCAGTCATCTTACTACCCGTAACACAAGTTAAGCTTACTTTGGGGCTAGATGACGATGTGTGTATTGTGTAGTATATTTATTATTATTTATTATGCAAATTATATAAATTATTATTTTGCAAAGGTAGACCACCTTGCATACAGTGTTCCCCTCAGACAGTATTTTCCTTTGAGAGATCCTCTTATGCGACACAAAACATGAGTACTTTAAAGGCAAAAAATGAAATTTTTGATTTCTTATATACGTAAAGAAAGAATAGTCGATATTGGCCTTTTTTCCGCGGTTTCAGAAGAATAGACTAATATCGACTCCGCTGCCTCTGCTACGCTCCCTTAGAATCCATCCAGTCCATATTAATTATTAGTCACAGATAGTTAGTAATATTTTTTCATTCACAGGATCGTCATTCCCCAAAGCAAAACCAACTTTGGCTATGCGACGCGTGGTATGGTTCGCACTAATTCGCCTGTTGTTTCTACCCGCGTTATACCAGTGGTGGGCGCAACAAACTTCACCGGCCTGTGCCAAATTCCTGCTGGCTTTGTGGCTTCTACAAGTGATCAACATATCTATAAACTTTATGGCACCTGCGTCTATAGACATTGATGTAAGTTACTGAGTATACTTAAGCTTAGATTTATAATTACAAGATATAATTATTAATTACAATCGAAATTGCCTAAAATGCTTAAAGATTTATAAAATACTTACTTTAACAAAGGAGTAAATTTGATAGGAGCCATGAACTCTGCGCGACGCGATTTTCTTCAGAATAGAAATGTATTTAGTTTTTCCAGCTTTTTGTCGCTTTTCTTACTTAAATTAAGGCTATGTTCCTATCCAGAATGCCAAGTTTTATCAATATCATAACATCGACTGACATAATATGAGCTTGATGAAACTTGCGAATCGTGAGAGGCAGATTTGCATTCTAATATTAGCACGTATTAAGAAAGGACATGATGAGTTGTGACTAACGCTTTCCAAAAAAGTGTTTACTGTTCCGGGAAGCGTCGCCAATCAAGCTTAAAAACAGTCTAAGTACATTATCGTTTTTCAGTCACATTGCTGGATTGTGCCACTCGGTTTGATGATCGTGCTGTGTATAGTTCACTCGCAAATTGTCAGCACAACGGAACTGGAGTTAGCAAGAGTGCGACCGAGATCGCAATATCGACGAAAGTTACCGCGATATTTCAGGTAGGCTATAATGTCAGTGTTGAAATTTGAAACCAACTTATTTTAGATTAAGCCGTTGATAATGAACTAGGTCACATTTATTTAAAGGTATACGCCTAAACGAACCAAGCCCCCAGTTTCTGCAATGCGCGCCTGATAGGTACCACTTTATTTTCTGATCCATCCTGATTTGGCGCAACCTAGCTTAGGTTAGGTTAGGAACATTATTATAACCTATTTAATGGTGCGGTTAAAACGAAAGCGTGAGCGAAGCCTGTTGTAGGTAATAAACCAACTATAGTGGATATATTGAAGGATGGCGTGATAACGCTATCGCATCACGTGATCTTCTAATATTCTGATTAGCCTGCAGAAGCCCTAGATATGTCCGCTCAACCAAGTCAAAACGCACCTAAAGATAGGATTTTATTCGCCAACTTAATTAGTGGCAAATCGTTCGATTGGTATGACAGAAAAGCGCGTTCTGATTGCGATGGTGGAAGCGGTGGCGGCTCAGCTGAGAGCGGCGCAACATCGAGTCAAAGCAAAACGCCTGTCACAAAACCCTTCAAATTCAGACGACGACTTCCGCGCACCGACTCCACAGATACGGGCCTTAGGTAATTAATACTAATCGATTTCATAATTTGAACATTTATCGTAATATCATTTAAAGAAAAAATGGTTTCTTTTGCGTTCATTATTTGTTTATTAGATAAGTTTCGATTTTCTTATTTATTCATTTCTATTTATAAGGTAGCTGTTTAATTAATATTATATCTTCAAGTTACTCGGATAACATTAATTACCATGTGTTATGATCATCAATAATATCTCATAATCTTTGAAGCGCGCAGTAAAAATACAAAACCGGATTTAAGGTCAAATTGTGCAATAATATATGTACATCATCTCATTATAAACTTAGAATCGCACATACGCTCACTGTTTATGCTATTGTATGAAGTATGACATTAGTCCTACTTATATTTATATGGCTATATATATTTATCGTGTTAATAGTAGGAACTAGGAATTTGTCACCGTTGCAAAGTTCATACTTATATGTGGATCAAAAATAAAAGGCTGAGTATGTACGCAATAATTATATTGGCATACTCTTGTTTAACAAATAACTTTTACGTTTTACGATTTTTCAGAAAACGTAAAAAAGATCTGGTGAAAGATGCGGAGCCTGATTCAGAACCGATTACCAAAGATGAATCTGTACTTAGAACCAAAGCCAAGGATTCTGATGATGAAGATTATATGTCTTGGAAAAAGCCTGATGCGACCGCCCCCATAGTTACGTTCACACCACCACCAGATGACGTGGCACCGGCGAGTTCATTTCGCTACAAACCTAATATTTTAACTAAAAAATACCTGGAATTTTTGAATGGGCGACAAAACTTAAACCGCCCCATGTTTGCTGACGGAGACGATGGTTTCGAGAGTCTCAATGGGTACAACTCTAATGGTAGCGATGGAGATTGTCGCCAAAAAGAAACAGATCTTCAAAATAAACGACCTAATCGTGAGAAACTAGAAAAACCACTTGAAGCACAGTCATGTCCAAAACTCCCCTCAATGTTAAAAGATGATAATAATGATGACGTCAGAAGCGTACAATGTGAAAATGTGAGTGCTTCTGCGAAAGAAAATAAAGAAGAAGAGGAAAAGACAGTAGATGCCGACTCTGATAGTGCTATAACAACAACTAATCCTAATGTAGGAAAACGTATAGGAGTAAGATTTAGGAAATCTTGGACCAAAAAACCTATGCAACATGAATCGAGCGATGACGATTTTGGAAGCGTGAAAGGAAAACAAAAGGTAAAATATACATTTAAAATTTCAAATAATATATAAATCGATTAAAAATATATGCAGATAAAATCCTTAAAATGTCTATTTATTTACAATAATGCCCTCTTAAACACTTATTATAGCGAACATTTAATAACTTTGAATTTCTATAACACTAGGTGATAGATGCAAGGAATTTACGACACAATAAAACAGGTAGTTATGGCGTTACAGAGAGTTCTGGCTGCATGTGTTGTGAACGTGTGTGAAACATCAGCTTCAAGTTACTTCATTATTATTAACTAGACAAATTTGTTTAGAAATTAGACAATTACCAGACATCATCATCCGAGGGAGAATGCTCAGCTTCCGCGCCATCCATCGCATTGCCTTCGCACCATACCATGTCAGACTGGGTTGGGCAAATCACTAACAGTAAGATTATTATTTTATAATGCGACCTAAAGTGCGGTTAATTTATCCGCGGACTAAATGTAAACAAACGTTTCAAACAAAGGTGAAAACAACTTTTCGGCATTTTGCAGGAATTTAAATAAATAAATAAATATACTACCAGTCTGAGTGTTTCCTCAAAAATTCAATCTAGGGTTATTCAAGGGGCGGACAAACAAATTCCTTAAAAGCCGGCAACGCATCGGTGGCTCCTCTGGTGCTGCAGATGTTTATGGGCGGCGGTGATCACTTACCATCAGGTGACCCACTTGGTCGTTTGCCCGCTATTAATATAAAAAAAAAATTACGACCATACACACATTGCCGTCTAGCTCCAAAGTAAGCGTAGCTTGTGTTATGACTAAGACGACTTATAAAATACAGATAAACACCCAGACACTGAAAATCATTAATGTTCATCACAGAAACATTTTCCAGTTGTGGGAATCGAAGCTACGGCCTTGGTCTCAGAGAGCAAGGTCGCTGCCCACTGCGCCAATCGGCCGTCCAAATAAATTTTAATTTTAGTCTTGTTTAAAAATATGAAAGAAAGTACATATGTTGTTTACCTCTAAAATACTAAAGTAACTTAACCTAACCTAATCTTAAATGTTCACTACCTGTCATTTGTTTGTGTACATTCGGCCCGCGGATCAATTGGCCGTACATTAGTACTTTATTTTATACTGTTATATATTTTTTAACAATCATTTTTTAATGTAACTTAATTATTATAGATTCAACAATTTGTTTTCATGTATGTAGGTGAAGAAAGTAGCTATGGATCTCAATCTGAAGCCGGACACTCGGACGTAGGATTTGATTACACGGGAGACAGTTCGTGGGATCCCTTCGCAATCCTAGATCCATCAAGCGACACAGGTGTGTACAATAATAATTTATATACTAATTTTATAAAATAATTTATATACTACGATTACGCACACATCGCCACTTAGCCCCAAAGTAAGCGTAACTTGAGTTATGGGTACTGAGATGACTGATGAATATTTTTATATACATATAAATACCCAGACACTGAAAAACATTCATGCTCATCACACAAACATTTTACAGTTGTGGGAATCGAACCCAAGGCCTTGGACTCAGAAAGCAGGGTCGCTGCAAACTGCGCCAATCTACCGTCCTATATAATGAATATCATATACATTTAATAACAATATTTCTTCTTGTACGTGACGCGCCGCGATTTCCGTTCAGTAAGTAGAGTAGTGAGATACTAAATTTATAGTTCGTTATAGATGGTAATAGGTAATTTATAGTTTAAAGTAAACGCCCGAAACTAGCGAGTGTCCGTAACAATGCAGTGTGCGATGTCAGCGTTATTGCTGTAAATACAAATACGCCCTGGGTTTGGTCGTACAGGTATATAAATCGTTTGTGATTCTAATTATGAGTTAATGTAGATGTATAAACTTTCCAAAATGTACGAGTGGGCTAGAACAATTGTTGTTGCTCATTTTGAGAAGACAGTTAATGTTAATATTCAAAATTTATAAAATTCTAAAAAGAAATTTATAGAACTCCCTCGGTATGTATTCAAAATTTTCTAGTCCAAACCTATTTTTAGTTTTAAAAACCATTAGAATAATATTTATGTGCACAAAGCACATAAATATTATTCAGCCTTACTATTTTTAAACAAACAACAACAACAAACAAACTTTGCACTTTTAAATAAACCATTTTTAAACAAACAAACTTTGTACTTTTAAATAAACCACGGATTAGCGAGGATATATCTTGTTAAAGGTTTTTATAGAAATTTCTAAATGCCACGGGCTTTTGTTGCCTGTGTCCTTTGCGTCGTTTGGAACCGTCTGCCTTCTAACGATGCGATTTCTGGCATTTCCGGCAACTGGATCATTTCCTGGAATCCGTTATTCGAGCTATATGCGGATTATTTATCACTTCAACTTCACAACTCGTTCGGCTATGACGAAAACTCCAATTCACTGAGATTCGAATATAGCTTTCAACTTCTGCACTGACTGGACGGGACGGGACGTGTGTGTTTTCAACAATGATAACTAGCTGTTACCCGCGTTCCTAATCCTCCATCTTTCCAAATCCCGTAGGAATCCTTTGTTTTACTGGGATGAAAGCCTATGTTACTACGTTCCGTTCTTTAAACTCCGTTCTTAAACTAACTCTATACCAAAAATCAAGATTATTGCTTGCTTAGTTAGGGCGTGAAGCAATGACAAACAAACACACTTTCGCATTAATAATATTAAGTAAGGTTTCAAACACACCTTAACAATATGATTAGGAACGTTTAGGATTTTTGCAGTCGAATTTGGTACCATTGTCTTCTTTGTGCAGTGAAGTGCACAATGTGGGAACGCGGATCTACCCTCCGAGCGGAGCTATCGGCGGTTGATATAAGTTGGTATGTCGTGGCGAGAGCTGAAAGAGCAATGGCCGCCGAGGGTTGCATGTGGGCCGGAATAGTTATGGCTGCACTCGTGGCCCTTGTTACACCCGCCATTAAACTCGTTCAGGTAAACACATAGTTACAGATTCAGCTTGGTTTCTGTGCTTTTTTATTAATAAATAATAATCGACTAAAATGTTAGTGAACTTATTTCAGTAAGCCGGTCTAAAGTAGAACTGAATCGTAGTCAAAACGCACTCTTGTACCTACTCATATACCCTAACGGCTGTTTGGTAAGCAAGATTTTAAAACATCATGCTTTAAATTTGGTATACGCAATAAATACGTGTGTATGGGACATAACACAATGTTAACATATGTAGATTCCGTTAAACTTGCCTCATAAGGAATCCTAAACACGGTTTCGATTCCACTTTCTTTTGAACTAATAAAAAAACAATACATTATAAAGGCACGCATATAAAAGCTTATCAGATTTAACGCTACCTTTTTTGTGCACAAAAGAAACGTTTAGCTCAGATTTCGATCACATTCGAGTCCACCATACCTAAGCTTAGCTTTGCTATGAACAGCAAACATATCGGTTACAAAAGCACCCTGGTACAGCTCTGGAAAGTTGCAATAAAACATTATAGTAAACCATCCAATAATTTGGTTACAGGTTGCTATTGAACAAGACAATCGCAGCGAAGAAGAACTGCAAACAATATCTCTAATCGGCTACATACCCTCTCTCGTAATGAACTATACACAACACTCTGTGTTATGTGTTTTCAGTGGTGCATTCGGCGATAACGTCTGGTAAGTGGTACAACTATAAAACGCAAGAAAATCTCTATCCCACATTAAACTTGATCGAGATATTCTAGAAATTTTTTAGTACCTATTAAAAAGAAGATCCTTTATATTTGGGGTATGAACCCAATGGCTTTATTAGCTTATTTTTATTTAAATATACATATATATTTATATTAAAAAAACATTAAAAATGGCATAAAAATAAATTATTTATTAAATTCAATTTTTAATTTATTATTAAATAAAAAAATAATAAATTAAATATATACATAAATTACTTCAGTAACCAGACAAACTTAAAAGAAAATTTAAACTTAACATGAGCTGTTGCCCGCGGTTACACGCGGATGCCTAACTCTTGCCCGTTATTACCTCTGGTACGTCCCGAGATATTTATTTTTCAGCATCTTAAGCCATACGACCAAAATATCATCATCATCCATTACCGGTCGATTACAGAACACGGGTCTTTTTCCTCAATGAGAATGGGTTAAACCGTAGTCCAAGAAGCTGGCCCAGTGCGGATTTGTGGACTTCAGACTTCCTTGAGAGCAATATGGAGAACTCTTAGGCATGCAGGTTTCCTCACGATGTTTTCCTTCACCGTTGAAGCAAGTGATATTTTAATTGCTAAAAACGCCCATAACTTAGAAAGGTTAGAGGTGCGTGCTGGGACCAAAATATATCATGATGTAAAAGGCGAGGTTTAACTTGAGAAGATCGTCTTGTAAAGTGACACTTTTTTGTAAGGACTAATATTAGGTATATGCCTTAAAATGACGATTGAAAAATTACTTATTTTTTGTGACTTAAAATACGTTATTCCAACTTTAAAAACGGTCTGTAATTATAGGTGTGCGAAATTAATAGTCTAATTAAATATCAATTTTTAGACATTGTGACCCAACAATATTATTTTTATACAGGGAGGTGATATCAAGCATTCTATCATGCATACTTCGTTTCGCGCTAAGCGGTCTGGTTTTCTTCCTACTGGCGGTGGCTGAGCGTGCCTACAAACAAAGATTCCTGTATGCAAAACTGTTTTCACACCTAACCTCGGCGAGACGGGCGCGGAAATCTGAACTACCACATTTTAGATTGAATACAGTGAGAAATATCAAAACCTGGTTGTCGACACGATCATATTTAAGGGTACGTTTGTCTCTTTTATTTATGTGTTCATGATATGTAATTGTGCATGTGAAAGCTCATAGCGAACGATTGCCTATATGTACCTAGAATATGTTTCTTGCAAACATGAATCTTTAAAATTTCACATTTTAATTATTTTCTGACCATAAAACGGCCCGATATAATTACACGATTTCGGTCTCTCTTTCGGGGGAGGACCGAGTTCCCCGGCACATAACTTTCATGAGTCATGTGCGTTTTAGACAGTTAAATAGCAATTATTTTAACGGTGCTATTTAACTGTTTAAAACGCAAAAACATCGTGAGGAAATCTAAATGCCTAGTTGTTATCCAATAGTTTTAAAAGGCCTTTTTAGGTCTACGACACTGAACTTTGCCCGAATGGTGGACATACCTTTTATGAGTCATGTGCGTTATAGACAGTTAAATATCACTTATTTTAAAGGTGCTGTTTAACTGTCTAGAACGCGAAAACATCGTGAGGAAACCTGAATGCCTAGTTATTATCCAAATTGTTTTTGAAGGCCTTTTTAAGTCTACGACACTGCATTTTGCCCGAATGGTGGACTACGTCCTGAACCCTACGGTACGGTAATGAGATAATAACGATGATGACATACCTATAGTGAGTAATTAATAGTTTTTTTTTTTTGTTTTAGCGACGAGGTCCGCAACGATCCGTGGATGTTATCGTATCCGCTGCATTTATGCTTACACTGACCTTGCTTGCCTGCGTTAGTGCTCAGTTACTCAGAGTAAGTATTTAATATAGCATGATAAAGGACTAAGAAATTTAGGATTACTGAATGTGACGATTTCTTCCGGTCCGTCGTGGATTTTCAACAACAAATGGGAAAAAGTAGCAGCTCGTGTCTGTCCGTAGAATACAAGAAAGAAAATACATTTATTGATGTTTAGTATTGCAAAAAGTGCATCTTATCCTAATATGGTAACATTATGTTTGTATGTAACACCAGTCAGTATGGGTGTTAAAATCAGCATATGCCCTTCTTTATAACATACAATACACAAAGCTTTTAGCTGAAACCTGAGTGACAAAAGCAAAGCGACAACATAAATAAAGTAAAACAAGTGACTTTCACTAATCATTGAAACAGACTGTTATAATATGGATAATTTTATGAGTAATCTTATAACTGTAAATTTATTAATAATGATGTACTAATAGGTATTTCTGTATGCAAGTCGCACTCGTAACGAAGGCTATTGTTTTAATTCCATGGAAACGTTTACTGGGGTATATTCCAGGATAGCAATTATTAGCAAACTATACAACGTGTAAATGTAAATTGAAATATTAATTTACCGGCTATTTACTGTCTCCGAGACTAATCTGTGAAACCGAAACACTAATACTTTTTGAGTAAACAAACCACTGCCATAGTTTTTACTGAAACAGATCAGATACAGCCCTAACATCACATGCAAAATTAAAATCAAGTGACTCCTGTCACTTTGATAGACACCCGTTGCGAAGCATTAGTACTATGCGCGTGCCGGTCTTTTATTTTCAACAGGGTTGCAATAAATAAATACTTAGAATGTTTTGAAATAGTTTAAATGGAAAAATAAGTATGCTTCTTTTGATTTAATATTTTTACAGTTTAATTTTTTTATAAAATATACTTATGCACCCTTCAATAATAGCATTTCGTAATTCTGTTACACGTTGTATATTGTTCCATTTCATACAGACAAACTTCTTAATTTACAATATTTAGTATGGATGTTCAACATATATTGTAATGTAATGCTCATCGCAATGACGGACATCTGAATTACGAAGAGTTTCTTTTCCGTACCAAATCAATGTCTATACAATGGACCAAATGTCACAATCTCTTCAAATTAAAATAACAAGATCTGTTTTCCAATATTCACGTTGGTTAGTAAATGATTTTCATAAGTGCCTATGATAGGCCTACATGAATAAAGAATTTTTGAATTATTTACTTATATTTCAGGACTCTGTAACACTCGAAAGTGGCTGGCTCCTTGAAGCAATGGTGTGGAGTTGTTGCCTCGGCATATACCTGATGCGTCTGATCACAGTGGGCAGTAACGTGAATCGAAAGTATCGCGGGTGCCTCTCGGCTATACTCACTGAGCAGATAAACCTGCACCTGGCGATAGAACAGCGACCGGAGAGCAAGGAGCAACTAACTGTTGCCAATAACGTGCTGAAACTCGCTGCAGACTTACTCAAGGTGTGTGGTCTTCTTTTTTTTAATTATTTGCGCGCTGGTACTCTCAATTAGTACCGTAGTAAGAAGTTCACTTACTATAATATTCTCATAACATACAGGATATTTTTTTTTTCAATACAGATATTTTAATATGTCATACATAAACCAAATTTATGTACATATATTTTTTTTTCTATGCTTTACTTAACGATACAGAAATTAACGGTTACAAAAGATTAGTCCCCGGAAAAGATAATTATGGGCACCCTACAATAGCTCTCAGCTGTTAACTTGCGATCAACGTTCTCGCACTTGGTCCTAACAAATAACGGAATAACTTAAACAATAACAATTGAAAAACCCAATACTAACCTATGCATGCCACACATTACTATGTATTTTTTTTAATCCACTACAAGTTAGACCAAGACTGCAATCTCACCTGTAGTGGTAAGTGATGATGCAGCCTGAGATGGAAGTGGGTTATTATTTTTTTAGGTAGATACCTATTAAGAGTAGCAATGATTTGCTTATTTTATGCTCGGACATGGTAAAAAAAAAAATAAGAAAAATTTAGTGGAAATATGTTCTACTACCGATACCGAACCACCAAAAATAAAATCCGCAGTGGTATTAAAATTATCCTGTATAGGTATGCCTCTGCCGTCGATAGTGTTTATATTTTTGGATAGTTCGCCTTTTTTTACCTCTCGGTACTTATTATATAAAGTTTAATTATTTTGTTCCAGGAATTGGATTCGCCGTTCAAAATATCAGGGATATGCGCAAATCATTACCTTTACACGATCACTAAAGTGGTGATACTATCGGCACTTTCAGGAGTGCTATCCGAAATGCTAGGTTTTAAATTGAAACTTCATAAAATCAAGATAAAATAGTGGGCTGACTATCAACCAAGGATTCTTGGTTGTGATGATAATATTCAGAATGATTGACGATGGGACTGTTGATATGTGCGGGCTGCATAATATCTATTCCGTCTGCTGCCTAACTCATGGTATAACTTTTACCCTAAAAACCTTATACCCTTTCTTGTTCGCATGTGGCCTTTAACTTTTCCTTACAATAATTTCTAGTAAAATTTTTAGATAAAGTCCATCATTTGGTAGCAAATTTTTTTAGATTTACAGTAAAGTCGAAGAAATCAAGCTTCAACAGATTATATATAATAGACAGATATAGTCAATTCATTTACTTAACTCCTTCTACTTATGACGCGGTTTACACTCGTATGTATTTATTTGGCTTGTTAGAGTCACAAAAGACAATAGGTTGTAAAATTAAAAATAGGTAATACAAAATCTGCAATTTTTTTCTACTTAAAACAATTAGGTCAATTGTTCCGTTTCTCTAAAATTATCGTTGTGAGTTGTGATTTTATGGGACACTAGTACCAATTCTGGTGTCTAAATAAATCATCACAATACAATCCCATTATTTAATAAAACCGAATGACAGGTTATAAAATATTTCCACGTATCCTTTTCCTAGGCAATCGTAGTGAAAAGCGCTACTTTCAAATAGGGCGATTTAGCTTTGGATAACCGCAATTTTCTATACAGTTGGTACTGAAAAGAATAGGGTGTAAAGCAACGAAATTTGGCCTAGTGGAGCATATTTTTTCTTAAATTTTTATTGATAATTTTAATGCCCCATAGAAAGACAAAACAAAGTAGCAAAGTATTATTTGGTACCATTTTTGCGGTTGTCCTTTGTGTAAAACCTAATTGGCACCATTGTTTTCAAAGCGGGCGTATCCACGAATCTCGTTTAAGGAGGCTATAGCCGGAAGCAGCTCCTTACAAAATTTGTGGGCAGTTTCTACCATCAATTATTTAAATCCTGAACTGAGCTAGTTATAGCTATATCTGAATATTATTTACACCTTAATCTAAACAACACTTATAGTTATTCGATCTAGAGAAATCTAACTCCAACATCACAGTTTTAAGGCAAAATTTTGGGCAACTTACGAAAATAAATTTTAGCAAGTTGCCATTTTATTGTTTGAATTCAGTTTCCTACAATGCAGAGATACAACGAGAGTTTACCAAAAATAATAACAATGATCAATAGAACGTAAACAATGAAAATTGCGGAGTTATATTGCGGCGAACCGTATTACAATAACGTATCTCGAATTTTTTAAATGCAGTAGAAATATCATCATCATCATCAACAACCCATTTCCGGCCCACTACAGGGCACGGGTCTCCTCCTAGACTGAGAAAAGGTTAAGGCCGTAATCCACCAAGCTGGCCTCGTGCAGATGGTGGACTCCACTCACCTTAGAGAACACTATGGAGAACTCTCAGGCATGCAGGTTTCCTCACGATGTTTCCTTCACCGGTGAAGCAAGTGATATTTGAACTGCTTAAAATGCACATAACTTAGAACATTTAGAGGTGCGCGCTGAGATTTGAACTCGGCCCCCCGAAAGTTAAGTCGAAGTCCTACCGACTGGGCTATTACCGCTTCGATAGAATTATAATTAAAAATTTGTGTAGAAAAATTGTAGAGGTATTTATAAATTAAATAAGTACCTCTAATATTAACTCTTTATAGTTAAAATTAAGTAAGGTGTGCCTTCCTAGAAACAGAGTGCAAGTTTTATTATCTTTAGTATTGAAGCACTTCTCTACGAATAAGGCTTCTTTGGATTGTAGACCATAGGGATCTCAGTAGATTTTACTGTTTAGTCATAATATTTCTATCTTTGACAGGGTTTCAAACGTGAACCATCATTTCGAAAGTAGTTTTTAAGAATTAGTGAAATTGGATCTTTCGTAGTTGTAACTTATATCCTTATATCTTGCCTTGCCATATTCTTAATTATTTTTCAGTCACATTTGTTGCCATTTCTTTTCATATTAAGTAGTGTTAACAGTGAAAGATTGACTAGAGTACCTAGTAAATATGTACCTATTGAATAAAAAAATGCAATCAAACTCATTTGAAGGTCTGTGCACTATAAAATAATATAAGGTACCTGAACAACAATTGGATGTTGTGCTTTACTCTTTGACTTTCAAAAAGTTGCAGTTCAATTTTTTTTATATTCAAGTTCCAAATCCCTAATTTCTCTTAATATTTTTCTTAATATTAGAGCAATTTATTACAGACCGTTACTTTAGCAAGATTATATTTTGATCTCACATATAAATAGCATTATATTCATTAGTTAAGCATTTTTTTTCCTAGAGCGTAGAGAAGCTTTTTTTATACAATTAAAAAAAACATAAATGATAACATTATATTGTGATAGAATACTTATTCCTTTATTTTTTACAAATCAAGAAATAACCTCATTACTTATGTTTTTACTTTGTGCTATAATTTTGACGTTCCTACTTAGGAATTAAGAATGTACAACTCAGAATGACAATGACAGAATTTAAAATGAAAGGTAGGAAACGTGTTAACATAATATTTCATTTATACATAATCATGTATGTAATATGTATTGGTGCTTAGGTAATTTTTTTTAAAATGAAAATTGAAGTGTTTTATATCATTGATTATTGTTACCTATCAAATTTTATTGTATCATAGGTAGCATGTAATGCAATTTAGAAAATAAAGTATTTTAAAATTAATGATTTGTATTCATTATCTCTTTCTTCATTCAATTAGTAGAATTAAATAAACGAACAGTTTTGAACACTTATGTCTCTTTCTGACTAGGCTAGTAATTAAAAAATTCGCTACTGCCCAAAAATGACTCTTACAGCTCAAAGGATGATTAAACATTCATCATTATCATCTGAACCACAGGACAACCACTGCTACACCAACATAGATGTTTTGTTGGGATTCTCACTCGCTACGATTTTGAGACTCGTTTTGCTTCTGTATCATCTGTCCGCCTCGTTGGGGGGTCTGCCAACACTGCGCTCGAAACGAAAGGTGGCCTCATAAGAAGGCTAAAAGTTGCTCAGCTGCCGATGGAAAAACTATCCTTGGCTTGGTGTATCTCTTCGTGGTCAAATTAGAAATGAGGAGATCCGTATAAGAACCTGAGAAACGAGATCAACGAGTCTCGAAAGAGAAGTCGCGGCAATGGGCCGTGCAAATAGCTCGGAGAACCGATTATAGGTTCAAAATTTCTTACATATTCTAGAAATAAAAGAAAAATATCCTCAATAATATTTTTATTTAACAAAAGAATAGCTTAAAGAAACCCTCTTACATCAAAAGATCCGAAATCACTTAACGTGACAATAAAACATAGAACCCAAATGGCTTTCGCACACCAAAATAACCGACACCGACTAAATGCTGATATTAAGCTAAATTGGAATGTGACCCATATTGTATTTGACATATTAACTTTTCAATATTTAAAGCCAGAAGAGCGTATATGACGAGGATGGATAGTGGGTAATAATTAATCATAACTATGTATACATAATATGTCATATGATATAAAGGTCACATTTCAATGCTATAATTTGAGTATGCTATATGTTGAGTCGATATGATGTGCGATATGATGTGCGCAGGCCTTAAAACAACTTGTGAAAATAATATTTCTTTTATTTTATTTCGATGGACAGTGTGGATTACTATAAAATTTATCGAGTACCTTAAAACCACTTATACAAGAATCTTGCATAATATTGAAACAATATTCTCACAGTAATAAAATATACAAAATATTATTCAATGTGAAGTTCTGTCAGGATTATTAATTAATAAATAACATTAATATCGGTGTTTAAAACTAGAATCTTAATTCATTTTTATTTTTATGAGGGCATTGTCAAATATTATTTTTATCATATTCACTTATGTCTCAACTCGGCTAAACTACACTAGAGGTAAATGCCTGGCTTAGGCCCGGTTCCCAAGAAAGTGGAGAGGAAAAGATAGTAATGTATGCAAACAACGAATCACATTTCTTTAATTCCACGTCTTCTCTGCACTTGGCTTCATCTCTCCTCTTTTCTTTGGTGGAAACTAGGGAGAATTTAACGCTATTCTGATTTCATTTCATTTGCTTTGCAATAAAATGAAATAGAAATTCAATATAACCCATGGCAGATGGGCAATTCCCTTCATTGATTTCTCTGAGAAAAAACAATGCAGCGTCACGCACACAAGCAAATGAAACATCTGAATAGCACTTTTTAGCTTTGCTCATTTTAAAATATGGAAAAAAAACAGCAAGTAACTGAACAATATTGACTTTATTCTTATATTCCATGCTAAGTTCTTGTGAAATTCATTACTCAATCATATTATACTTTAGTCGAAAGTTTACAAGTTCAAGTATATTATACAATTGATAATTAATTTATAAATCAAGCACACAGACAATCAAAAAAGATATTTAGTTTTAAAACTAAATCATCATTAGAACATAAGTTAAAGCTAAATAATATACCTACCAAATAATTCTGAAAGCAAACAAATGTAAATAGCTTATAATATTATATATTAGATACGGGACTGTCTAGTCAGCTTTCCAGGACAAACAAATTATATAAAACCATAGAACAAACAAAACCAACCATTGAGTGGTAGATAATGATAACTACGATTACCAATTCTGGATTGCCTTTATTTACTGGTATGAGACCTTCACATACAATCATAATTAATTTGGTTTTATTATGCACTCACACACTTACCACATTGTATCCATAGATCTAATTGTGTCACGTAATTAGGTTGTAATGCACTCTGCAACGAGACTACCGTCTCAGATGCAAAGAAGTAAGAAAAACCCTGCGGCGGAATTATACAACTTTGAATGACCTAAATATCCTCCATAAATTAAAGATTCGTTTAACGATGAATCGATCCGATGTATGTCAATATAGTTAACGATAAACACCCGAAATTATTCAAAACTATTTTAAATATCGTGCTCTATCTGAAGATGCTAGATTGATTTATTATTATACACGTATTTGTATTCGCCACTTCTTTATCATTCAACAAATAAATGGTTAATTGCAATGGTTGATCGTTTCGTGTGCAAACTGCATCTATCGCAGCGACAACTCATTCTGTGTATGGGCTATGAAATCTTCAATTAATTGAGAAAAAAAAAACAAATATGTAATGAGAAGTAGACATTAAGATTGAAAACAAATCTTTATACACACCCAGTACTCATTAGAATCCGGAGGGCTGGAGATTACTTAGCTAAAATGAAAGCTTGTGTAGGTTATTCGCGTCTTCGTTCTCGCGAATTAGATCGGTTTGAGCGACTGCGTCGCGAGTCACGATCTCGGTCGCGATCTCGACCGCGCGATTTCTCTCGTGAACTATCGCGCTTTGCTTTGCTACGAGATCGGCTGCGTCTAGAAAAACACATTTATAGTAAATAATCAAAACAATAACAATTATTATTAACATTATTAACATACATTTATGATATTATTTTCCACTAAAGCCATAATTATTCAATTACATAATTCTCTATTATAGTTTCTCTATTTTTTTATAGAAAAAAATTAATTTTAATTTAAATCATTCCAATTTATGTATTGGTTTCACCATTACACTTTTATCACAGTGTAACCTAACCTAACTTAAAAAAGAATAAAAATCGCCATGTGGAGCTTAAATAATTACCGCCAGCATTTGTAATAATGATTTGGTTACCTCCGTTCGCTGCGTTCCTTGTCCCGCTCGTTGCGGTCCTTGTCCCGCTCGCTGCGGTCCTTGTCCCGCTCGCTGCGTTCTTTATCTCTGTCGGTGCGTTCCTTGTCCCTGTCGGTGCGTTCCTTGTCTCGCTCGGTGCGCTCCTTATTGCGGTCCCGATCGCGTTCCCGCTCACGTTCACGCGCTGTTTCCCGGTGGCGGCGCGCACGGCGATCGAGTTCCCGGCCACCTACGTAGTGCCGTCGCCCGCCACCGCGTTCGCGCTCTATAACGCCGCGCTCCTCGCGACGTTTGTCCACGTTTTTCTATAATACAAGGAAAAATAACTAGATATATGTATTTAGTAAACGCGCTCAAAATCGTACAAAAATTATATTTGGACAGGACGGAAAAATAAATGGCAATAGACGACACTAGTGGCCGGCGTGCGACCGTGACAGCAATATATTACTCTATATGCTCTACACCAACATTTCTGATAGTTTTCTCAAATTATTAAGTATATAAAAGCTTTTTTAGATTCTAGCTGTTCTCCAATGTTTCACCCAAGGTAACTAAAGGTCATATGTCAATATGTTCGTTATAAAGTTGTACTTTATATAGTTTATGACAAACAAGTCTTTCCTAAGTATAAAAAACTTCTTAAAATTTACCTTAAGCTCTGCTAGTTTCTCGCGAATGGTGATAAATCCAAGATGTAGTTTTCCACCGAAATGGTCAGCCAATCGGCGATCATTATCGTGGATGCCTAGGTAGGCAGAGCACACCTCACAAACGCGCAATTTCTGTTGTTGATAGGAAGATGCCGGCATCGAATTGCGGTACTCTTGTTCTGCCAATGCTTTCTTTTTACGTAACTCATCTATCTGTTAAATTAATTATAAAATTAAAAAAAAACACGTACAATGAAAATAGCCATTAACTTCATCTTTATATCGAATTAATAAATTTTTCATACCTCTCCCATGAGTTTGACACTCTCTTCGACCATTCCTTCCTCGCCAAGAGCTTCCGCTCTGGCAAGCTTCTGACCAATCTGCTCAGCCAGCTCATGGACAGCATTAGCTTTCTCAGTCACCTCTGCAGAGAGTTCTTCCTGTGTTTCCGCCAGGCGTTGCTTCGCCGCAGAAGTGCGCCGGTCGCAATCAGCAATGAAAGTTTCTAAATGTTCTGTGGCCTTAACATAAAGACAAATATAATAGTACCTGGTATTACATTAACAGTATGCAGCAAATAAATATTTTTTTTTCATTAAATTGTTCAATATTTTGTCTTACAAGTTTTGTGTAAATCCCAGGTTCTCCTTTATAAGGTTGTCATAGTTGGTTATGACTTGTGTACCAAAGCTAACATAATATGGCTTTATTTATTTTATATATTATATCAATACAACCATGGTTTTCAAAAAAGGTGGTTAAAAAGAATTTTATTATAAATCAGCCATAAAAATTGATCCCTGTGGACTTTACAATTTCTTAGAAATTAATTTAAAATTTAAGCATTTGTACACAGATAAATTCATAAAAACTAGTATTTTTTTCATTAAATATTTAAATCATTTTCCTGCTTTAACTCAAGTTATATAGGCATTAAGACGTTGCACCAATTTAGAAAAAAAATCTTACTCATATAATTGGTGAGCATAGGATTATACTAATATAAAAGTTGCTGTATACTTACATCAATGTCATAGAAATAGTCTTTGGCTTTCGAAGCTAATTCAAAATCCGCACGTAGCGCCAGATCATGTATTTTAGGACACTCACCTAAATCCATTCGCTGCAATCAAAATCACATTTATATGAAAAGCATGTGCTGAAATACAAGTCTACACTTTGAATTTTGAAAATTTGAAATTACCAATATATTCGAAAAATATTTTTTTGATCGTTGACAGAGATGGATATTTAACTCTAAAACCTTTGAAATAAGTTTCTTTCAATAAAATTGTTAATTCACTGTGCATAAAAAATAATTTTTCTTCAGGACAGACTAACAGATTAATTTCTGAGTCTATCAGAACTTAATCAACCATTTAAAAATATTGTAACAGCCACTTTATTTCACATTTTAAAAAAGATTCTGTTCCAACAATGTTACTGTAATAAGTGTTTGTAATTGAAAGTTAAATAAAATCTTGTACACATGGAATTAAGTTTTATATATAACTTTTAAATGAAGTATTGTATATAGAAATTATCACAAACATTTTAGTGGTACTATTCACATTAGTGTTATCTAGTAATATATCTGTCATATGTCTAATGTCACTAGAATAAAAAACTGAATCTAATGTAAATAGCATAACAAAATGCCTGATTGTATAAATGTACACAAATATTTAAGTGTCAAAAACCCCAATATAACTCAAAAAAAATTGTTTCATAAAAATACATACAACATCACCATCACTGCTCATCGTGTATCACCAGCCAATTTAAACATACTGCCACATTTAATAATACTTACAAGATACTGGCAACACCCTCTCGACATACCTAACCAGTCCTTAAAACAATTCCATTTACACAGAGAGAACATAAATATTAATTGTCTTAAAAAATTTGAGGAAAGTGTTGGGCTGGGGCTTACTTTGACAAGTAACATCACAACACATTCTGATGTTTCACCATTCAAGTTTTTAAAACAATTATACATGAGAGTGTACGCTAATACAGTTTTAAAGTAATTATTTTGAATTTATATAAATATACTGTAACATCTATTTAAAATATTATAAAAAGTATTTTTTTTTAAGTTTTCTGTTACTGTAGTTTTGAGAATAATGAATTAATAATAAATAAAATACAATAGACATCTATTCTTTAATATAATATGTGAATAATGTACTAGTTTGTAAAATTTTAAGACCATCTAAAGTATGCCTTCTCAATTATGAATAATGTGATCGAAAGAATTCAACTAAATCTGCACTACAGGCATTCTTGAATTTTTCTTTGTCAAATATATGCAATGTTTATTGTTGATTAATAATATTTTTTTCCTTTTACTCTCTTACATTCCATTGGAATGATAACCATTCATAGAGCCTAAGATAAAACATACAACATTTGGATCAAATTTATGAGAACAGAGAAATTTTGCATAAGTTTTCTTATTATTGAATAATTCATTCAATGAGAACCAAGTTCCATATTAACTGATTAATAAATAATTTAGAAATTAAACAATAATAAAAGTAGGTTAAGTGCAAGTAGGGCCCTGAGAGGATCCTGTACCATTCCAGCAAACCTAAAAGGATAAGACGCTGTGATTCCACATGGAATTTATAATAAATGCTTTTCAAAAGTTTCAGATTGATTGTTTGATTTGTGGCCCATATCATATCAAAAGATGGATGTCTTTTAAAATTATATAGATAATTGGTAGCAAATATTAAATTTTAAGTTTGTAGAGCATGGGTACACTATAGGTTAAGTTATCAGGCAGTGGGTCATAATTTTTGTCTAACAATGTGCTTTAATGTTAGCCTGTGTGTTTTTAATAGATAAAGTGGTATTTCAGAGACTCTTTACCTCTAACCATTGGTGAAAAATAGTTTCTTCACATGTGATCAGATAGACAAGACTCACAGTCATAAAACTTATCCTATAAGGTTTCTGTTTTTATACTCTGTGGTACAGAATCCTACAATATATAACCAGATGTCACCTATTAAGAATTTATGTAACAATCCATTGATTACACATGCAGTTTAATTTCTTCTGTATTCTAGCCACGTAAACAGCATAGTACGTACCAAATGATGTTACAATCTGCAATTTGTTCTCCCCACCATAAGATTTTTGGTATAATTTTTACATGTACTCACCACAGCAGCATTAGAAACCGATGGACAAATTAATATATTTTAAGCCTGAGAGAGTTTTGTTAAATTAATTCCTGCATAGCAGTAAGAGTACAATCAGCTAACTATAAATGTTTTATACGTACATCTTGGTACTTACAGAACAGCCTAACTCATACAATCTATCCCTCATCTGTTATATTGTGATGAACAATAAAGACTAGGGTTGGGCATTTTCTGAAAAGCATATTTCACCACAGTTAATGCCACTCCGATGTAATATTGTCTTAGAGCTACAGATCATAATACAATATATGATAGAATGAAAATTACACTGCATATATTAGGATTTCTTTTTACCAATACAAATATTTGTTGAATGCAACTGATTATGCAATGTAAATCCTGTTATATACAATGATATAAAGAACTCTGAAACCCAAAGAAGAATCTCTGAGATACAAAATTAAAATGCTGAAGGGGCTAATAAAACTTCCATTACCCAAAATGGTATCAAGATTTAAAAATTCGAAGAATCTATATGATTAAAAATCTCAGAAATTCAGAAAACCCATGTAATCAACCATAACGCAAGCAACAATACTTACAGTGGATGATAATATTTCATGTGGACAGCATTGCAGTAAAAATGATTTGCAAACTGTGTCATCATAGAACTTAACACCATGCTTATCAGTTTCCCCTGAAATAAATAAATTTATAGCCTTATAAGAGCTATTATAAGCCTTTGTAGCAATATATTGACGATCTCCTAGATGTGTGTTTGGGACACACAATCAGATCTACTTGGGGAATTGAATATTTCACATTGGCACAGATCTGATCTGGTAAAAGTAAACAGTAGTCGTAGTTGCTATCAGTAACCAATCTATCAGCAAAGACGTAACGCCAAGAGTAACAGATTAACACTAACAGATTGGAATTGCAAAGGTATTTCTAATACAGTGCGAATGAAACCTAGGTAAAATGAAGTGAAATCTTACCATTACGGGTTGTGCCCATCAATTGATCCAACATCGCCCTCATTTGCTCGTGGGCCGACATGATGATATAATTTGTTTATATCTTAGTCGCAATAGACTATTCTAATTTCCGATCATAATATTTGTATGTGATAAATTCAAAATATAAACTAAAGTTAATGTTGAAACGTCGACAAAATCTTATTCAGCAAGGCAGCAACAACACATCAGCTAACGAAAACCAAATTTTTCAATAAAATGGCGACACGACAGTAGAAGCAGATTCAGAATTCCTGCGTTGCAGAGCATAAACCCGCACGGCGCAAGTCGCAACCGGTTACCCCAAAGAGAATATAATCACTACGTTTCACCCAAAGACGTTGTTTGTATCCTCATTGCCCTGAATATATCGCATACACAGAATAAGGGATAAACAGCTCCTTATTGAAACCATTTGATTTTGTCAATTTGGCGCTGATAGCAATGGTAAAGGATCCTGAGCTAGCGCTAGTAATGTTTTAAAAACCGATAACGATTTAAGACTTCTGCTATTATGGTATCGAGTTGCTGCGGCTGGAGGGCGAAGCGCGAAGGTGACGTTCGCATATGACAGTATGATAGGGCGGACTCAGGTTTGTATGACGAAGTGACAACTTGTCGCGCCTGTTTAACACAGAGTAGAGTCTACCCGAGGACGAACGCAGCCTTGTTACGGGCTGCGCGAATGTGATCTGCAAAGTTCAAGCGACTATCAAAAGTTACACCCAAGTATTTGGCTGTCTTTTGCCATGGTATAGAGCAGTCGAATAAGTTAAGGCTCTTTTTGTGTAGGTTTT
This sequence comes from Pararge aegeria, assembly GCF_905163445.1. NCBI lineage: Eukaryota > Metazoa > Arthropoda > Insecta > Lepidoptera > Nymphalidae > Pararge > Pararge aegeria. The sequence continues at coordinate 9,639,551 of NC_053193.1, forward strand.
AGGAGGCGAGATATGATACGAGGTATGGTGCGGTATGTGGTATAGAGGGCGGTATCATCCGCAAAATGGGCTAGCTTCACGTAGAGGCTGTTAGAGATATCGCTTGTGTAAGCGCGTATGGAAAGGGTGGTAGCGCAGAGCCCTGAGGGACTCCGGCTTGTGTAGGCCTGGTAGATGACAGAACCATATATACGGTAACGGAAGGTGCGATCGCTCAGATAGTCTCTTATCAGATGCAATAGTCAATCCGGGAAATCCTAAACGTGAAGCTTATATAAGCCCGCATAACCCTTGGATATGTGATCCGTGAGACGGTGCACTTGGTGGACGCTAGAATGTTTGACTTGAAAGCCGAATTGCTCTTTGTTGAAAAGCTTTTTAGCGTCTACGACGGCTTTGAGTCGGGCCAGTATTAATCTCTTCGGACTTACACTTGAGTAGACTAATCGGGCGGTAGCTGGTAGGGGAGTTTGCGGGTTTTCCAGGTTTCCGTATTATTCGTGGCATTGAATATGAGTTTATATTGAATACTGTTGTACCAGCAGGTAGTCAGTATAGAGAGGAATTTTAATGCTTTATTGGTGATGTTGTCGGGAACAGTAGCTTTGAGTGCAGCTTATTGGTAAGCTTGGACCTCGTGGATGGACCTCTAACCATGCATCTAACCATGTAAATGAGACAAAGTCTGAACAATGCACTTTCATTAGGCTGGCCGCAAACAATCGTTTTCCTTATTCGATTTCGGAGTGCGTAATTTCAATTTGGTTTTCCGTTGGACTAGCGCACACTATCGTTTTTTTTCATTTTGAATGTATACGTGTCAGTACGAATAGTGTAATCGGCTGCTCGAATATGGAAAACGAATTCGGAAAAAAAAGCATTTGCGGCAAGCCTCAGATACCTAGATAAAAAAAGTTTTGTTATTGTTGACTGTTGTGATATACTATATAATTTTAAATGTACTCTGTGGTTATGTTATGACTGTTGAGTGTTGTTTTAACTTTTAGGTTGGTGTGCATGGATAATGTATCAACATATAAAAATTTTATTACCGGAAATTCCGAAAGCCGCGAAATACTCAGGAGAAGTGTTTTTCAGAGGTTTAATAAGAATTACTGACCAAGAATGTCTCACAATATTCATCACAAGTTATTCAACAACCAAAAAGATTTTTGAGAGCATAAAAAATGATAAAAATATTATTATTGGCTACTTGGGTGATAATCTACCAAAAAATATATTAGAAAAGTGTTCAAATAGTTTTATTATGGAAAATCTTCAATTTCCAAAACTAAGTAGTCTAGTTGTCAATGGTGGCAAAATAAATACCGAAAACTGCATTATTATGTTGTATGATTACGACAAAATGAAGAATTCTGAAAAACTTGATAATAGTGACTGTTGTTTTTCAACTCTACAAGGTTTTATTCAAAGCGAATCAAGGAAATTTAATATTAAAACTGAAAACAAAATAACTTTGCAAAGTCCGTCTTGGTTGGAATCATCAATGTTTGGCCAACATGTATTTAATTATGTTAAATTGATAAAATGGTTATTAAATACAGTTAGTACTAGAAGAAAGGTAATATTTTAATTTAATATTTTATAGTTTTGGTATAGGAGCTTGGTTGTAGCATGTACATTGGAAGCAAAATCTGGTTTTGGACAGGCTGAATGAAGAAGCATTAGTTTTCTAGCCATAATACAAAACATTGGTTTGTTGATCATATTTTTTTAGATGTGTATGCCTGTAACCAATCTTATTCATGACACACACATAACACAACACAACCCTAATATTAAGTCTATATAATACATAGACTTCATATTGCAATTTGTCCAAAACTACTGTATAACCTGATTGTTATTTAAACCCCTTATTTTTATTATTCAATAGTTTTCTCATGAACATTAGATCAAGGCAAACTAGTCATAATATATCATACCAACCCATTACCAGCAGCTTATTTACCTGCTGCTGTGCAGTGTGGTAATGGCAGATGAGAATACAGATGTCATAACTTTCCATCCCCTTGGTGTTGTTCAAGGAGACTAAGGGAAAATAATGGAGAAAGGGCTGCAGAATCCTCTGTACTCTCCACTTCTATCCCCTGCACAACGGTATGCAGCATGGTGATTATGGGCAAACCCTCCTGTTGGGAGAGGCCAATAGTCTAGCAAAGAACTGTTATAGGCTGTTTATGACAATCCTGCTTAATGCCTACCATGCAAAGCTTACGCATGAAGTGAAGCTGATCAATGAGAGGTATAAGCAAACTTGCTTTTCCTTGGAGTTTTAAGATAGTATCTACTGCTGCTGCCGCTGCTTTGGAATTTTGATAGACATAGTAATAAACTTAATTTTTTGTGCTTCCAGATAACAATAGAACATGGAAACTTCATGATGGCTATTATTTTAGATATAATATTAGGATATTTAATATTGGAACTACTTGTTTATGATAGCAAAGCACTTGGTACACTACTGTTAGTAATTTTAGAGGTATTTACAATGATTTTTTAATAAAAGAAGATTATTTTTAAACATACAAGGTGTACATAACAAGAACATTTATTGTCACTATAGTAATCTTATTGTGTAATCCTAATTGCAAATTAGGAATAGTAAAAAAAAAAATTTTTTTTTATGTTTTTGTTGGTGGAACAAATCAGTTTTGGTATACTGTTCAGTTTTCAAGTAGCTCAAGAGCTCAAGTCATGATTTCTTGCTAGTTTCAAATTTTGATAATCAAAATAGCATTTAAAGTTGCATAACTATGTTTTGTCACGAGTGAATAATTTATTCATTCGAAATAAACTTCTCATTTGCAGCCCAATCTACAAAAAATTATAATAAGTATTAATTTACATTATTAGATGATTGAGAATGGATACTTTTCTAATCAGCAAGACAGTAAACCTGAAACTGCATTCAAAGCAGCATGTATATGGTCATGTTATGTTGACACAGGTCAATAAAGCTTTAGCTGTTGAACATTTCATTTCTAATTTTTTCAGTATATATGCATTTTATTCAAACAAATACAATTTTATCTATATATCTACCGAGCTTATTATTTTCAGAAATTAGTCAATCTAATGTATTCCTTGTTGAAATGGCTTATGGGAGCACCAGCGGGCCTAAAATTAAACAATGCATTTAACAAAATGTTAGGAAACTACTTTTTATATCACGTTGAGTTATGGTGGTTATTCTTAGGTAAGTATTGAAAACACAATTACTAGTGTCTATTCTACACTGTATACCGCCTAACCTACTAGAGTTGATGGGTCTACACCTAAGTGTTGTAGCACAATGTAAAAAAAAAAAACTTTGTATATCAGTTGGTTACGCTTACTTTGTATTATAGAGAATGTTGAGCTGTTAGTCACGGTTATGATACTAAAATCCTGTTAACAGATAATTTTGAACATATTATGCACGCAAAGTGTGTGCAATGCTGCATCTGTTGACATGCTGGAAAGTCAGCTTTACTAATACTACTGCTTATTTTGTATTGTGTGTTATAGTGGTATATCTTTGACAGATTATAGATTATTAAAAACGAATATACTAGAATTTTTATTCTTTGTATTTAAAAACCTCATTTTCAGATATGTGTGGTGAAAAATTGGATGTGGTGTTGAATATTTACCAGTATGTAGGTTATTTGGGATTTACATTCCAAGCTGCTATAATATCGGACATGATGTGCTTAGCCACCTTCCATTGCTACTGCATCTATGTTTATGCTGCAAGGTAATTTTTTTGTATGTTTCTATAAACCCAATGCATGTGTATTTTTATGTAAATATGTAACCTCTATATTAACATTAGTATATATATATGTCGAAGTGCTGTTTTAATAAAATAATATTTGATAAATAATTTCAGATTGTTTAGTCTACAAATATCAGGCTTAACTGCGCTATTGAGATTGTTTGTGGGTAGGAAGTATAACCCACTACGAGGCGGCATAGACTCCTGTGAATACACAAACCAGGAAATGTTTGTGGGCACAGTGGCATTTACTATACTGCTTTTGTTATTGCCAACAACTCTCATGTACTATATTGTATTTACTATGGTGAGTTATTTTTTGCCATGCTCTACGACTTTGGCATTAGCACTCAATCTGTACGATGGACATCAGACGATTGTACTTTCCGATTGTTATTTGTCACCTTAAAACTACTGATACCTCAAAGTTACTATAGCTTTTAAAGAGCCAAGCAGGCATTTCCAATAGCTATTTTTCTATTGATTACACCTACCTACCTTACCGTACCTTAAGGATATACATATTTTTAGAATCTCCAGAGAACCTCCAGGGAACCAATAACCTCCAAAAATCTCCAAAAAACAAAATTGACAGGTCTAGAAATATTATTCTTGCTGTGGGAAAGGGTAGCAGTGTTTTAGGATTTGAAATGTCACAATGGTGTCAATCGTGTTGTACACGAATCTCTAAACTAAACTTGACAGCTCTCAAAATAGGGCTATCCTTTTGACAAAGAACACGATGAAAGGGGTTGCACTACTGTTTAGTAAATGACGTAGAACAGGAAAAATACTTAGATTAAGTATGAACGACAAATTGGCACCTCCTTTTTTTTTTCAGTTCCGAGTATTATCTCTGTCCGTGCAATATATTCTGGCAAAAGTTATATACATTATACAAAGTCTGCCATTGTACGTTTTGATATTATGGATAACGCGATCTCCTAAAATTTTGGGTTGGTATATTTTTTCAATTTAATCAATGGTCTTTAATTTCTAATTAGTCTATATTTTCAAGGTTTATAAATATTGCTAATCCTGTTATTTTATGAAAAGAGTAGCCATTAATTTTTTTTGAAAGATTTCATTACAGTATATTGACACCATAACTTATGGCCGCTATTCCATAAATGTAATAGTAATGTATCATTTAAATTTCCAGGTAATATATTAATAGAAGAAGTTGAAAGTAACTCGTCAATCATCTTCAAAGTTAAACTAGTATGTAATAAATCACTCGGAGACCTCACAGAGTATTTTAAACCACCAGTTAAAATGCTTAAACAATTTGACTGGAGCAACATTGTGTCCAACGTTTTTACTGGAAAGCAAATAATTTAGGTCGAAATAAATAAATTAAACACAAAATATCTGCCTCAACTTATTTTATTAATTGCGCACAAAAATAAAAATTGTCTGGTCACCACACATGTGAACGTATATAAATGCTTAGTTATTTAACTATTCGCAGTACGCTGACTGACGCAGACTGGGCCATTTATATATTAATTGCCTACTGTACATTTCATTTGTATGAAAAGGCAAAGTCTACCCAATCAAACAATTTTCGACATATACACAATTATACACGGCTTTACATGGACAATTCTGTTCACGTACGTCATAACTATATGTTACGATTATTGCTACAATGGACACTAGCTTTTGCATATAATTATTATGATACAAATCTCTCAATAATGTTGATTGTATTATAAAATCTAATTGATTATCAACGTAGACAGACAGCTTCGTTCAGCTTCATTTTACAAGGAATACTATTTCATGTTCTAGTTAATTTGTTTTATTAACTATCGCATTTAAAAATTAGGTTCATCTTAATTAAAATTGTCCATTACAATATTCACAATCAATATTGTGAAACTTGTATTATATATTTTATATATCTATTGTAAAATTCACAAAATTGTTTAGAATTGTTACAGAGGTTTATTGCGATTTCACGTAAGTGCACCAAAGGTATAAATATTTAAATAATTCGTAAAACATTAAACATCATCGAATAAGTATTCGGGCAAGATTTTGGTAATTTTTTGTCTCTTATGCTTGAGCCAGATTGGAAAAGATAAATAACAAACCGTTGCCTAGCTAAAGACGCGACGCAGACGATGGGCATCAGTTTACATATCTTTATCAGAAATAATTACCGCTCAATTTTAATATTTAGCTGTGTTATTTCATATAAAAGCGATAAAATTTTTTTCAATCCTTGTTTATAATTTATTTACATTACACAAAATGTTGCAAAAATTATAAAATTTATTTTCTAGTTTTACTGAACGAAATAAAACTTGGAAGATTTATATAGTTTTAAACATGGTCGGGTTAGTATGCATTAATTTAAGCGTCTGATTTTAAAATTAGTAATGAGAGCGATCATGTAAGGAAATGTGTTATGCATAAAGAAAATTTAATTCAGTACATAAATCTTAAATCCCTCAGTATTGGACCTGAGGATCTTATCATGACTGTCGTTTTTAAATAAATAACTAAAAAATTACGGTTTTTAACGTAAACTAAACTACAAACGCACGCAAAAAGTTGTCAATTAAATACTAATGATTATTTGGTTTAGGAATAAAAATAAAGTCAATAATACCAAATTTAAGAACTTTTTCATGCCCCAATTTGATGACCCTATTCTTGGTTTCTTTTTATTTATTCTTTTCGGAACTTGGCTCGAGTATAGTAGTGAATTATCAAGGTTCTTAAACTAATTTTATTAATTAAATATTTTTAAAGCGAAAATAAAATTCATATATTCTTTGCTTTGCACAGAGCACGGTCCAGGCTATTTTACATTTGATGGCCGCAGGAATGTCGATACAATCATATTACTTACTCTATTACACTACTCAAGTACTCAAAATAGGCAAAGTGAGCTCAGAGTAATAACCACCTGTAGGCACTTGCAGATATTATTAAAGGTTTTATAAAACTAGAAATACTATCATGTAAGTGAAAAATTTACAAATATTGAAATTATTTACAAAACTTAACCGTTTTAATTATTTACCTATCAGATGAAATAAAACTTAATAGAACTTTAGATATAGAGATAACTTACTAACTTATACAACGTGTAAATGAAAACCGAAATATTACTTCACATGCTTTAGAGGTCCGTTATTTACTGACTCTTCTCTTACAGACTAATCGGTGAAACCTAAACGATAAAAGTTTTTGAGTGAACCACTGCCATATGTTGTATTGAAATAAATATGAAAGTCCTAACATCACATGCAAAATTAAAATCAAGTGACTCTTGTCACTGTTATTGGGTACTGTCACTGGTATTCGCGTAGCGAATATAATATACGCGTGTCGGTCTTTTATCTTCAAATGGGTTGTCAAACAATTATAAAGTTTCGAATTCGTTTGTATGGAAAAAATAAATTAATCTTTTGATTCAATTTTTGCAGGGCGTTCCCTTATGAAATATCCTTATGTAACCTTCAACAGATTTTTTTTTTATCATTTGGCTACACGTTGTATAATTAGAATAAATATAACTTCTCAGGATTACAATATTTAGAAACGTCGAATTACGTTTAGTCATGTTAATAACATATCGTTGAGATAAACTCTACTAATCAAGCGCTTTCAATTGATATTTATAATAGCTTATTTTTCACAGCCCGTCAATTTAGGCTGTTATCCGCAATTTGGTGCCCGCGACCATCTTAGATTTACAATAGTACTAGTTTTAATAGAAGTTTTTCATTTGATAAGGGAAAACCAAAGGTATTTTAATATTTAAGGCTTCATAAAATCACTGGTCTCACTTCGCCTTAGTACAACTACCCATAATAAATTTAAAAACTGTTAATAGTATAACATATTCTTATAATCACGCTGATAGCTAGATAATCACAAAGAAACTTACGATAAGGTTGTCTCTTCTAATGTTAGTCACAAATTAGTTGCAAATGTAGAAGACTAGAAAACCAAAGCAACACAACACAATCATATTATATCAGAGATTGACTGTACGTGCAAATTTTTAAATCTCGGCAAAAGTTAAAAATACACAAATAAAACGCTTTATAAATCTACAATATATAAATATGTTTAGGACATACAATGAACTCATTCTTTAATATGAAAACACTACATATTAAAGTCCATAAAATTTTACAATATGTTTTAACAATTTCATACGTAACTACATCTATTTATTTACAAAAATGTTTTATTCAAAAATATATAAATATTATAGCAATAGATTTTGAGTTTAAATATTTTATGGGCTTTACATCGAAAATTGTTTGCTAGTTCTGCGATTCATGTTAGCAAAATTCTCCTCACATTTTAGGCATAGCAAATCAAACCTAAGGTGAGACATGAATGACGTCACAAGGCTTGTGCCGTAAAATCAAGTGCGTAAAGCAATGCGTACCGTTATGCGCCTTATCTCACTTGTACGTCTCCGGTGGGTAGGCCAAATACAGTTTTTGCCACCTTTACATTTCTAACCTATTTTCTTAATCATCACAGACATTAGCAATATTAGGAAAGTGTGATTCCGATCACAGTAAATTAGATGGTTTCATAAACACGTGGGGGAATAATATAAACATGAAGCAATGTAAATTTCTGTTTATAGTATAGTACTATACAAGCTAACGCAATCTCGGGATGACGAACGGCAAGTCTTAGTTCTTGAGTACACACCTGTAGTCCTTATTCACGTCCGAGCTCGGATTTGGTGAGTGCTCTTTAGGTCTAACTGTACCACGACACGATGCTAACTTTGATTCCAAAGCCTACAATGAAGAAAATCGAACATGAATGATGTTAATATTAGTAGGTGACAGAATATTATAAACATGTGCGATAAATGCCTCCACCTGATGTGCAACAAAATGTTATATATTTTAAAAAGTTGGTATATAACTAGCCAAATTGTATGTGGATCTCTTTTAATATTTTTCTTTTTTCTTTTATAAGTAATAAAATAATATAATTTTTTGGGATAGTCCATTTAAAGCCAGTGTTAAAAAATTGTCCGCGACAGCTTTTGGCTATCTTTTAAGCTCGACTCATACACATCCGTCGCGTGGGAAAGAGTATATTATAATAGTGACAAGTGAATAAGTGTCTGAACAATCATGAGGTTTAATTCTGTTAGTATGAAGTTTCACGAGATTCTATCTTCTAATAAGACTTATTTAACTATTTCTGAATATGTCAGTGATATTGTATGACTGCAAACTATTAAGCTAGTTTCGAATTAATTGTTCTGTGAGTGACTACACAGATTACCTGGTGCATAAGAGCATTGTGGTGGTTCTATGCTCTAATATACTAATACAATACTCATGAAAACGAGGTCTGTGCTCGGCAGCGGGACATTAATAGACTGATAATGATGAAAGAGGGCAAATTGTTCAAGTGTGCCTTCTGGCGAATCGAAAGAGTCGAGAGTTATTATACTCTCGAATATCGAGGACAATTTCAATGGATACTTTAGATTATTATTTAAGATTTTTTAGTATTTAATTAAACCCAGCAACGTTATGTTTAGTCATAAATATTAAAAGATTGGTGAAAATTATATTAAGGGTCACACACAATAAGTCATAAATATTAAAAAATTATATTAAGGGTCACACACAATAAGTAAAATTGAAAATAGCGTAGTTCTATAATAAAATCCCTAAAATTTTCCATAAAAACAACACATCAAATATTATATATAGTACGGAAAATTGAGCGCTTAATTTTAATTTAAAGCTTCTCCATCGAGATATTTATTGCGCAATGTTACATGAAGTCTAATAGTGCATAAACTACCAAATTAATATTTACAAATAAAAAAACATATACGTACACTAATTCGTTTTCGTACATTCGTACACGAAACATTTTACTAATAATAAAATACATCTAACATTAAAACACAATTACTATCTACTTATCTACCCAAAATATACCTAATTCTATAAAAGGGTTGTTCTACACCGTATTTTAAATATTTTAGACTTTGCCATTTTAGTGAATTAAAGAGTAGTTAAAATCTAAGGGGTAGTGATTAATAATATAAAACACCGCCTGAATATATAAAAAAACATGCTTAAACATGTTAATGGCTAATATAATATACTCACAGGCGATGCAAGGGCCGTCTGTGTCCAATTCCAAAGCGACCAAGAAAATAATAATATTAATACAAATACTTAGCGACGATTCATTTGTTATTTTTAAAATACAATGTAGCAACCCTTTTTGTATGGCAATTCTTGAAAATTATACAAGGATAGTTTGAAAGCGGGGTACTGTGCCGATGGGGGATTAAAGTACGGTGAACAACTTCTAGCTTCAATACTTCAGGAGAAATAACTTTAAAGATTGAGTTAAAAATATACGAGGTGACAACCAAAACATCATCAATTACTGCGTTTATATTTAAGGTCGAATGGGTTCGCCGATTACTGTGGAAACGGAAAAATACTAAGGTCCAAGATAATATTTAAACACAACACGTACGTATGTGCGCACGCATCCACACACACTCGAACACGTGAAAACGTGTTGTCGGAAGTGTCAAGTGGTTACGATTAGTTAGGGTTCTCAATTTCTTTTAAGTTATAGTCGAATTATAATCATTTTTCTAAATCGCGTATTTGTAATACTTTTTATTATGTGGTGGTCTAGTTACCCCCTTTTCAATTGACCTTGCATAAGTTTAACTATTATAGTTAAAACTGTTGTCTCAACATTTGTTTCCCTTTTCCTTGATCCTGACCTTTCCTCGTAGTAGTGAAGTTAAGAAAAGTCTCAAGCCCTTCTCGAGATCTTACAATAAAAGACCTTCTCAGTTTACCACTCTCACTCTGATAGGACCTTTCAAATGGTTGGTCCGAAGATCTAGGAGTAGAAAGAGGCAACGGTCTTTGTACATTTAGAGGCTGTTCAGATCTTGAATACTGGCGTGTAAAATCCGTTGCTTTTCTGTACTCTACAGGTTCACCAGCAAAGTCATTTTTATTAAGCTCGTTTTCGGAGACCGCGTCGGCTACATCCAATGAAGCACATTGATCAGTAGGGTTTTGTACGCCACACGAGCATTTGACCTTACCACACTCACGGCAAAGAAACCTTTCAAGCTGCAAGCAATAAACATCATGCATACTACAAAACACAAACCGTGCAAAATAAAACTACATTGTAAAGTCTACCGAATTGCTTATTTAAAAGAAAATAACTTGTCCTTAAATATTTTTATTTTTGTACAAAGTATGTTACTACAGTAGATACAAATGACTAGCTACTGCAAACAAATATCAAGAACTACTTTTGTACGTTTTTGAACAAATATTATTTTCACAATGCACTGTGATACAAGGCGAAGTTTGGGAGGCTTAACAACCTATAAAAAAATCTTAGCAAGTTACTAGTCTACTTATCATTATTCCCTTTTTTGCTTCATAAAATACATAATTTATATTGTTCTACTAAACAAAATATATTAAACAGCTACATAAATATTAAAGCGTGCAAAAATATTACGCGCAGCGAAGTTGAGTCTTACGAGTTTAGTGGGTGGAAAAAGCTCTGTGTAAAAAGTACCGTATGCTATGCTGTAACTATATGGTATACTAAAAAAAAATCGACTTAGTGTCTAAGACATTCATAATATTTGTGGATTTAAAGTTCTTTGTTCTTCAATTCTAGAGTTAAAAGCTTCTAACAGAAGGATCTATAGATACACAGTTCGAATTTCACCCAAGTTTACTCTATGATCTTGCTTCGCTTGATCACTATATTTATAAAAAAAATTAAATATATTCAACAAACAAGTACATTATATGTTATATTAAATAAAAAATACATAAATACCCATTTATCATAAATATACATATAAATAACTTTAGGTTTACTATGGTGCGCTAGTTTTGCCCCAATTCATTTCCACTACAACTAATAAAAAAAAGAAAACTACTACCATTGCTATAGAAATATAATATGTAGAACTCACCCCTACTTTCCGAAGGAGATCACCAACTAAATTTATAGCTGATACACGCGAAGATGGTGTCATAGCATTGCCGTTGACTTCACCTGTAAGGATTAATAATAGAAAACTTTAACAACTAATAGAGAAAACCTTTTGAGAAAAAAAGCATACACATGATATTTTATAGATACTGTTATGCTCAATTCAGCTAGTGCTAAAAATAACGCCGATGTTTGTGTAACCTGAAATTAAATAGCGATCTCTGCTAGTTTTGTATTACCTAGTCCTAATATATTATGGTTTTAGGGTAGTCATAAAAAAAAGAATGTATCAAATAAACTTACGTTTTGCTGGTGATGAGATAGAAGTCTGTGTTTCTATTTCCACCTGGCTTCTAGCTGAATGGCCGTTACATAGTGGTTCATTTGTACTGCTTTCTTCTTTCTTCGGTATTGGAATTTTTTCTATAACCTTTAATTCTTGTTTTAGATCTAAAATGATAGTTATATCTTAACTCAACTGATATAAGAATGTGTCTAATGAGGATTGGAAAATTAGCCAGGAAAAGCCTTGTATGCAACTTAAGTATAAGAAAAAATACCTCTGGCCTCGTCTGTTGCCCTCTGTAAATTGACTCTCAAGTTTTCAATTTCATCTACTTCACTTTCTAACACTGCATTACGTTCATAAGCTTGATTTAGTAGTGCCTCTATACATGAAACTGATTCAGATATGATTCTGTGAACAAGTAAATTATTTTATTGTACTGTTGATCTTTACATGCCCTGAAGGGAACAAATGAACAAAATCAACAACAAAATAAATAGTTAATTATTAGACGAAAGGCTGTTCAGACTTCTCTTTTTGAATAACAGGTGTTTTCCAGCCGCAGTTTAGATAACAAATGCAAATTTTCCGAATATATATAAAAGGTAATAATTGTTTATTATTAGGATTTGATAATTATAGAAATAGTATATATTAAATCTGTAGATGCACTAAATCTGCATCTGGGATTGACTAACAATCCAGAAACTATGCAAGAGACTAATTGATTTTCAGTCAGTCAGTATTCTGTACTGTCTGACTGACATTCTGTATTTCTTAGTTTTTGCATATGTTTGTGCCCTGCGGAATATCTGTTCAGAGACAAATAAACATCCTAAGTGTTATTCAGGAAATTGTACATCTGTATATCAAATTTCATTCTTATTACTCAATAATTAATAAATGACTGAGTATGTATAAAAATATTAATAGGCTTTTAAGTTTTGACACTTTAAAATAAGTGTTTCTTACCTCTGTCCTCTTTCCAAATCATCATTTTTTTGTTCTAATTCTCTGATGTATATACCTTGTTTTTCCTTATCTATTTTAAGTGCTTTTAATTCATTTTCTAGTGCATTTGTTTCATGTTGACTCCTTTCTAGTTTACTCTGTGGAAAAGAAACCATAATTTTTTTTATTGCTGTAGATATAACCTTTTTTTCTACACAACCACATAGTTTATCTATTACTAAACTTTAGAGTTATATTAAAAAGAGCAAGGATTTGTTTGTTTGTAATTGATAAACTCTGAAACAAATAAACCAATTTTAATGAGAAGAATGATGCATTAGAAGCTATTTTATCTTATTTTATCTTATTTTATCTTTATCTCTTTCGCAATAATTGAATGTGCGGAAACCTGTCTGCTAAAGGACTACAAAAACAAAACTATTTATATCCATTCGGATAGTCAGGCAGCACTTTCTGCTCTATCTTCTGAGGTTCTAAACTCAAAGCTGGTAGAAAACTGCAGACAATTACTGAATACTCTGGCACTAACCAACAGGGTCATTCTACGTTGGGTTCCTGGGCATAAGGGGATCATCGGTAACTAAATGGCCGATGTACTTGCAAAGTCAGGCGCTTTGGAGAAGCAAATTGTCGGTCTGCGGAATACCCAAAAGCCTGGCGCAACTCACCCTACAAACCTATTGTAATTACCACACACTCATTCGCTGGAGACAACTCCAAGGAATGAACCATTCTCGAGTGCTAATAAGACCATTCAACAAAAGGGCCGCCTCTGAGGCATTAGCACTCAACAGAAAAAACCTATGCATCCTAGTGCGCTTACGGGGCACTGTAGGCTTAATAGTCACATGTTCAACCTAAAGCTGCAGGACACAGATCTATGTAAACTCTGTAAGGAGGCTGCGGAGACGCCGCTGCATTTGATCTGTTCCTGCCCCGCGCTGATGCATAAACGCAGCACTCTTTTGGGGAAACACATAATGCAACCAGAGGATGCTAAATTTCTTCCAGCAAGGAAAGTGCTGCTCTTCCTGAAGGCGACCAACGCTTGCTGGGAGATCTAGACAGCGGCGTCACAATAGATCGTAGCCGGTCGATGTGACACCAGGGACCAGACGAACCTGAGCCTCAAGCAGAAGAAGAAGAAGAAGAACAGAAAAAAGTCTGTGTTCTGGTACTGCTAGTTAGTAATAATGTTATTTCATCCATTCCGTAGTTCCAGAAAAATATCTATCTAAAGATTTTAAACTAAGATTTTCGTGGTTAATCAACATTTTTTAATATAAGTCCAGTCGTGACCACAATCCATACTGGGTCAAAATGTCGACAAATCCAAAAATATTATTGTGGTATGTACCTGTTGAACTATATTTAAGAAATATCTATCCAATTAATTTGTATATTATTTTTTCATGAATTTATTTATGGTTACAAAAAATTAATCACATTTTGTTGTTGGCTTTTTTTCCTAAAAGGTAACATTTGCAACCCCTGTATAGCAGGGCTTCCAACTTGGGTATTGTATAAAGTACAGAGGTGCACTGTGAGGTGCTCCTTCCGTACTATAAAAAAAATCAAGAAAAATTAGGAATAAAGTTAGGAACCCCTTGCCCTAGCCCTAGCATTTAAGTCCATGTTGACAAAACAAGCAAAGCAAGGGAAAAATATTTATAAGTCAATTTGAGCAAACTTAATTTTGGGTCTGATTCCAGAAAAAATTGTTCTTACACTGTATTTTAACTAATCACGCATTCATGGATAAAGTATAGTATATTTAATTTGATTGGAAAATGCACAATTATTCTTACAATACCATAATTTAACATTAAACTAACTAGCACTTATTTTAATGAATACAATTTTAGTTGAAATGTCAATAATTCGTAAGATTTGAATAGTAAACTTAAATGATCTCATTCTTGTTGATACTATGTTATGTATGACACATCCTATGAGTATCAATTAAACATACCCTTAGCATATCAATCTCATTTCTGAGGCGCTGGTTTTGATGTTCTAGATCTCTATTCTGTTTTTCAACCTGTGCTAGTGAAGCCTCTAATTCCTTTTCCAGTTGAGCTGAGTTTTCTGTGTATTCATCTAATTCTTGTTGGATGTCTGATGACCTATGAAAACGGAATCAATAATAAAAACAAATTCTACCCACATCATTCATATGAATTAGATCTGAACTAAGAACTATAAATACTTTTGCTCATAATATTTCGCTTGTTCCTTCCAATATTCCACTGAATTTGAATCTAAATGTTCTGGAGATTCCATATTTTAAAACTAGACCTTGAGGGTTTATCTCTCACACTTAATTTTAATAACTAATGAATTAGGATGATGATTTCCATAGGCTATGTGTAATTACACGAAGAACGAGTAGTTTAGTTTGTTGTCGAATTAAGTATCCATCTTTTGTTTTAATTTCACAAATCAGCCATTAGGTATAACTTTAAACGCAAAATCACAGACTAAAAATAAAAGCAATATACAAATTACAATCGCAATTCACAGGAAAAAGATTAGGTTCTTACTCTTTGTTGACACTAAACAATAACCCTGAAAATACAGACTAGACTATAAACAAAGGGGTGACTATTTTTTAAATACATATTATACTGTTTTGAACGATTCTACATGAATGCGGAACTAATTTAAATATTCAAAAGTGGTGATTAAAAATATGTTTTTTTTTAATATTCCTGTTAAAATAATTTATATAAATTCAAAATTCATTTATTTAAGTAGGCCTAATATAAGCACTTTTGAAACGTCAGGTATGTCTGTTTGTAGTAACTCTACCACCGGTTCAGAAGGCAGATTCTACCGAGAAGAAGCCGGCAAGAGACTCAGCAGTTACTCTTTTCCAACATCGTTTTACCATTTAACAATCTTTGTTCTGTGTAAGATGAAAGCGGAGTGGCTTGCTTCCAGGCAACCTTGTCATTATAAAATTCATCAATAGTATAGTAACGTCGATGTATTAATTGTGTTTTTATACATTCTTTAAACTAATGTAATGGTAAATCTAATATTACTTTCCCCCACAAAGGTATTCACGCACGAAAAAACATGACGTATGCGGCGTTACCTCGCTCTGAGGAGTTCCATTCAAGGCTTGAAGTGCAAGCGAGAGCGCGGAACGAGCGACAAGGAGGCACAGTCGGCCTCTGCGTTCGACATCTGTCTCTCTCCTACTGAAGTGCAGTGAAAAGTGAATGTGGTGTCAATTTTTTATAGCAACGATAATATCTATCAAACAAATAAAATTAAAATTTTCTTTTTAAAAATGCAACCATTCCATCAGTATTTTCTTACGACGTTGTCACGTTCAACTATCGTCAATAAGCCGACTTTAGAGACAACCAATTTTTATGTCCACTTTTTGTTTATATAGATTAATGTTTTGTTAAAGATTAAGTTGTTATAAATATATTGCGAAGCTACTGTAAGTAAATATTTATTATAATGAACTATTTGGTACCAGAGCATTTTTTTTGTTAACACTATGCTCTCAGGTTTCTAATAATTGTTATTAGATCTAAGCTAGATATACATTTCCATCAAGGTTGGATTTTGTAGTATAGTTAAATTATTTGTAATTAGTATATTTTCATGATGGGTAGTGTAGTAGGTACCTAAATAAGTATCACAATGCTAGAATGCTACGCACAAGTAGTGTTATTTTTACCTTAATATAATTTTAATTGAATTAATACGTAATGCTATTGATATCTCATTCAAGTAAAGTTATTTTACATAACTTTAATTTGAAAGTCCCCATATAAATGTTTTGCTACTATTTAATTTATACACTTTTTTTGTACAGTACAAAAAGAAAAAAAAGATGTGAACCGTCACGGGTCGCCTGGCAAATGTGAAACATGCACACAAGTTATGGGCACAAAAGTACAGATTAGGGCAGGAACTAAATATGATGTGATAAAAAAAAAATTACAATGTTATGAATTTTCTCCAGAAAATAATGACAGTTTATTCAATATTTGTGAGACAGTACATTTATTTTCTTAATATGCAAACATTATTTTTTCAAAATTTCCTTTAAAATCGTTACAACTCAATTATTTTCATTTGTTACTTCGGTAATGGTTACATTGGAGGTTGCCTCCGACGGTATTACTATGACAATTGGTCGATGATAGCTGAAATATGTTACAAAAGTATTAAATATCATAACATCAAGATATCGAATAAATATATATTGTTGTTCCATATCTTGTAATCTACTGTTGTTCCATCTTGACGTACTTTTTCCAGGATTGCTATTAATTTCCAGTTGACATGATTCTTGTAATATGTTATGAATAGCATTAATTCATTTATTCCAAAATTAACACTAAAATCCCCAGCCAAAATTAATGGTACCTTATATTTATCGATTTTAAAAATTATTACCTATAACCTACGGATAGTACATATTATATTCCATTATATAGCGTGGCAAAGCGTCGCCATGGCCGAGCCTGTAGCGCCTCGCCAACAATTAGGTTTAACGTATGCCTATAGATGTTTCACATCGAAAATATACACAACAAGAGGAAATTCAAAAAGTAGGATACAAAAGGCAGCCTTATCGCTTTTCACTATAGTTGTTCAAGCTGCCAGAATCTTAAAGTATTATTATATGATAGTGTTTAATTGCTGAAAACGATGAATATTTTCGTTTAGTCCGAAAATATATAAGTGGCGTCGAAGTTTTATAAACTTGTACACTAAACAAGGATTGCGAATTGGTATAACACTTGCATCTGCTCCTTGTTGTTACAAAGATGCTGCCAAAAATCTAAGAGAGGTGCTGAATTTTTAAAACTAATAAAAAATTAAAAAGTGTGAACTTTTTAACCATTTATTTTAAAATGTCTTGCGATGTCGGATTTCTTACCGAAATCGTTAATACAAGCAGTTTTATTGGTTTGCATTTATTTTCTTGGCCCACGGCTTATCAATGGCACATTTTTCTTAGGCTTCTTCTTACCCCAAGACAGTATCTATAATAATCTGTGCCCACGGCATCTGACAGTGACGGATCTGTGACACCGTCAGCTGTCACTTCATATAATAATGTTGATTTTTTGCTATCAGATGGTGATATTTTAGATTTTGATAATTTCTAAAGAATACATTATAATAGTGGGAGTAAAATATTTTTATCTCATAAAATTAAGATTTGAGATGATAAAAAGTTAATTGCTTTTGATAACATGCCAAATTACGCTAACTTAATTATTTGTATCTTTATTGTTTACGAATGACGTGTAATGTTTCCAACGGCGGACTCTGAAACTGAAGATATTACACAGGGCACGTCATTGAATAGAAAAACGAGTTTACTTAGCAATGAGCGAGACTCATCTGAAAGTTCCCAAGTGGCTAAACAGAACAATTACCGGGAGTCAACACTTAATATGCTTATCAAAGAACTGGTGATTTGTATTGCCTTAGCATTAACAACATACGGCGCTTTGCACAATGCGTGAGTTTTATTATTGTGATAAGCATTAGTCTTTCAGACTTTGATTAGTTAACAATTAGCCATCCAAATTTAGTATCACAAATGTAAAGGTATGAAAATTGCTTGGCTTCTTTATATCCTGTCAAAATGCATTATGTCTATGAGATAAATCTAACGTTCTAATCTGTTTTTACCTCTCCATGTAAAAATAGTAAAATAAAGTTTAATGAAATTGGTTTTTAGGTGTCATAGTTCTTAGGACTTAAACCACTAAACCTCCTTTATTTCATACATGTGAAAGCAAGTTTTGTTATTTTTTTAATTTTTATTAGTGTTTTTACCTACACTTGGAGTAATAATGAATTTTATAAATCTAAAATGCATATAAAAATTTTCGGAACCAACAAGATTTGAACCTGCAAAAATTTGCGAATTCTCTCTGGCAATTGCCAAATTTTTGAATAGCATGCATACAGGTGTTTTCATTTTTATATTTTCTGGCTTTATAAAATTAGATGTATTTAAAAGAAAAATGTGTGTTATTCAAAGGAAGTGAACCTACAATTAAAGTATATTTACTTGAATAGAATTAATTTATGTTGTCTTTAACCACCAGCTGTACAAACATATTTATTGCCAAACAGGACACAGAACTAAAGATATAATAGGCATATAAAAGTTTTTCTTATTTGTATTTCTGTGCTCTATAGTGATTAAGGTTTCCATAAATATATAATTAAAGAATGAAGGAGGGAGGTGGAAATATTTGTTACTAGCTGTTGCCCGCGACTTTGTCTGCGTTTGATTTTGTTTTTTGATGTAGCATTCAATTTAGTTGTAGTTCTAAAAAAAATTAAAGCATTCAGTATCGCTAAGCCTTAAATGAGTGGTTTGCTGCTGTCCGCTGAGGAGTTCTGTCCTCTATCTCCAACCACATTCATCAGATCTACACAAAGTTTGGGCAAAATTAAACACATCCTCTATAGTACAAAATTAATTATTTTATTATATTATCACTCCAAGTATCCTGTATGCAATTTAAGTGTGTCACATATACAGGTTGCAAGTGTCTTTTATGCAAGTTTTGTATGTCTCATGTACAGTTTGTCAGTGTCTTTTAGGGAACTTTAGGACGTCTTGTACAGGTTGCAAGTTCTTTGTGCAAGTTTAATCCTTCTCGTTTAAGGGTTGTAAGTCTCTTTTATTCAAGTTTAGTGTCTATCATATGCAGGAAGCAAGTGAGCAAAAAATTTAGAGGTGAGAAAAGCTACACATCGCTCAGAGTAGTAGTCACTGCATTTCTAAACAAAAAATAAGTTGCAGGAAGGTGATGGATTCGAGCGGAAAACGTTGTGTGTTAAAATTCCTGAAAAATACCTATGCTCTTTATATTTATGTTACAGGCCTACAAGACTGTCGAAAGTTCCTCAACCAGTAAGATTTTTCTATTCAGATTCAGTAGTGACTGACTGGTACACGGGCCAGCTAAGCAATGCTCTATCATCTATGAGTTCAGAAGATGTATCATTTGTCATGTACTATGCACCATGGGATGCTGAGTCACAGTTTGTTAGAGGAGAGTTTGAAAAAGCTGCCAATATTTTAAGTGACAGGGTGAGTTGTATGTTCACATGAAAGAATCTACAAAAACTATAGAAATGAAATTAAAAAATAATAGAAGAGATCCATATTCATACAAGATGAAGAATGTATATATGCAAAATATACATCTAGAAATTCCAGAAAACAGTTTATTGATACAAACTAAAAATCTAACTAACTCTTCAGCTTTATTGCATAGCTTCGTTCTATTTTGTAGGTACATTTTGCTGCCATTAATTGTTGGAATCCAGGTAGTGAATGCAGATTGCAACATAATAAAATACCATCATGGCCTGTTTTAGTGGCGTACACTGTCACTTCAAGAGGTGTTTTGTACAAAGGTAAGACTATGGGAAAATGTAGTTTAATCTTATTTCTCATGACTAAATTTCCTCTATCCCTAGTGAGACTGTTGGGCAGTCGGTTATTGACATCACTAAAAAACGTTGTAATAATCGAAACCTAAGAGTTGGAATTTGTTACTTAACATGGCAACCTGCAATCAAGTGAACAATGTGTCTTAAGTGTTATATCCCTCTCACTCTCTCTCAAAGAGGATGTCTGTATCTGTAAAAAGTACCCTACGTGTGTACTTAAAGGCCAATAATAATAGCAAATTTAAAACTCATTCAAACTTTTTTTTTTGTTTTTTTTTAACAGGACCAAGAAATGCAGAAAGCATGGTCAACTTTTTGGAATTAGTTATGAGACCGCTAGAAAAAATATCAAATACCGAGGACCTCGTTAATTTATTGTCTATATGTGATGTAAGTGTTGCCATTTTATGACACTTGACCTGGATAGTAGAAAGGCTTTCTCTTCTACTTTTATTTATATTATTAAGTATGAAATTCTTTTCACAGGCAGTAGCAGTAGGATTTACTCCCTTGGGAGGCAAATCTCGATCTTACAACATATGGTACAATGTGGCACTGAAATCTTATGAATTTGACCCCATTGGCGAGATATGTTTTGGCGTAGTTACTTCGGAGGAACTGGCATCTGATCTTGGAGTTGGAAATTTACCGAATGCCAGACTTATGCTGTGGAATGACACGAAGGTAATTATTTCAAACACTAATAACATTAACATAAACTAAGTATAATAATTGTAATATTGCTATTTTCTTCATGGGTAAAGAGAGTAAAATTATCTCTGTTTAGTCCTTTAGTAGAATGTATATTTAAATCTTAATATATATAAATCTCCTGTCACGATGTTTGTCCGCGATGGACTCCTAAACTACTTAACCGATTTTAAATTAAATTGGCACACCGTGAGCAGTCTGCTCCAACTTAAGAGATAGGATAGCTTAGATATTTAATTATAGTCGCAATTTTATTTTATTGCAAATTATTTGTCTATAATTAATTGATAGTCACATGTACTCATTTAAGGCTTCGCAATACTGAATACGATAAAAACAAAATCAAACGCAGACGAAGTCGCGGGCAACAGCTAGTTTATTATATAATATATGACAAAGTCCACTAGGGACTGTTCACTTTCGCAAAACAACAGTAAATAACAAAAGTAATTTTATTTTTTAGGAATACAAATCAGAAGACACAAATCAATCGTGGAATGAAACGTTTCTAGCGAATTGGGTGTTAGATAGTTTTACACAACCTGTTGCCAGAATTATTCCCATGTGGAAGAAATCTTTTAACTTCAATAGATATGCAGATGGCAACCCCATGTTAATTCTCTTCACTCCTCTTAATCCACTTTATGAACAATTACCATCATATGCCTTAGTAAGTATCTGAGAATATTTATTTCTTCTTTAATTTTTGAGCTGCTTGGTTACGTAAGCAACAATTAGTGCTGGGCATCATTAAAAACTAATAATAAATAACAAAAGTAGATAGAAGTATACTCAAATCAAACCCATTTCAAATTTTGTAGCTACGTGAAGTGGCAATGGAGTATTATAACTGCAAAAACAATACGAGTAATCAATGGACATCAGAACTTATAAAACTGCAGCAAGTCAAGAGATTACTGTATCAGAAAAAAAACTTTTTAAAATTTTGCCAAGACTACAAAATTAAAAAACCCGTCAAAAAGCCTAGTCCACAGTATAGAAAGGCAGTTATATCACACAACAATAAATATCCTTGGATTAATGATACACAAAAGAATCCAAAGACTGGTATGGTGAATTTTCTACTGAAACAAGGGATGGCTATATCCAAATTTATCGAGAGTTCCAACGATAATTCTGCACTATGGTCTACTTTAGGGTTTCTGGAAAATTGTGGTGAAAGTTCTTCTCAATCCTTGCCAGCTGAAAAGAGTTTTTATGAAAAGTATGAGAGGTGTCAGTCATTTGAAGAGCAATTGAACAATGACCTTGAAATGGAACAAGAAGAGTAAGATATTCACTAATATCGTGATTTAAAATATTTTTTACTGGACTTTTTTGGGTTGGACCTCATGTATTTAAGCAGCTAAAAGTTTAATTGAAAATAACCAAAGAAGTTTTACTAGAGTTTATTGCATGCAAACTTACCTAATGGTGCAAGCAAGATAATTTTTTATTGGATTCCTTAAAATATATTAGCGAAGTATACTTTTACCTTGCTTAATTTTTAAACATGTCTCTAGAGATACAATAGAATACATTTTACATTTAGCAAATGCCAAGCAAGAGAATGAATTTTAACTATATTTAACGTTATTGCGGATAAGAGAAAAGGGTTGTTCTTTTGTATCTCACGCAAGTAACGTCAAAGATTGTTAACATTATACGTTTTCTTTGGGCTTTATTTGTAAATAAAGCCCAAATGTATTATTTCATTTATTTCAGTGTGCAAACAACAATGCTACCCTATGATGACGACCCGTTATCGGCGGAGAACCTATGGCATGACAACGTGAAACATTTCTGCAGGCGGATGCAATTCGCCAATAAAATAAGCCCGCCCGTGGCACCTTCAAAACTGACGAGTGGGAATGTATCACACATACACGGGCTATCTTGTGACACTAACTATACTTTATACATAATTGCTGTGGACAGCTTAAGAAATTATCATTTCGCAGAAGCTCTTGGCGTTGATATCAAAAACAAAAAAGATATGACCGCTGTTGTTATTCTGGATAGTAAGGTATGTATGGCATTAATGCTTTACTTCTTTAATAGCTTTTAACATTGTACCGCTGAACTAAAGGCCTCTTCCAACGGGAGGGTTTGCCCATAATCACCACATTGGGCAGACAGGTTGCACGGGGGACGGATCGCAATAGATGTAGTAGTAGCAAATAGGACGCTGCTGCCATTCTCAGTTATAAACCCGTAGTCCTCTAGTACGCCCTCCGTGGGAAGATAACTATATTCAGATCATAGTCACCAGATTTACAGAGCGTCTCCTCATTTAAATCATCATCATCATCATCAACCGATTGACGTCCACTGCTGGATATAGGTCTTTTGTAGGGCGTTCCAAACTCCATGATTCTGGGCTTCTTGCATCCAGCGGTTCCCCGCGATACGCGTCTGTCCACCTGGTTGGGGGTCGGTGCGGGGTTGCCACTCTAACACCTTGGAACCCCAACGTCTATCGGTTCTCCGAGCTATGTGCCCCGCCCAACTTCGCGACTCGATGTCGGTAACTTTAGTTCTTAAAGGATCTCCTCATTTCTGATTTGATCACGTAGAGATACTCCTATAATATAGCTCTTTCCATCGCTCGGTGAGTGACTCCGAGCCTTCTTGTGAGGCCCATTATTTGTATACTTCTCCCAAAGAGAAATTCCAAAGGTCGCCAAATTAAAGTTTCTATGATAAAATACTTGATCTAGGAACAATGAATCATGAATAATGAATATAATTCTTAGTGCGTGATACGGTCGTTCAATTACTCAGTTGCGTTGTGGCCAGGGACCGACTTCCATCGTTTAAAGAAGTATATTTCAAAATGACAGTTTATACGGCATACCTTGACAACCTAACCATAAGGATTATGATACTGAAACAAAACGTCAACAATATAAAAATAATGTTCAAAGGAACATTATTTTATATTAAGAAATTATAAGGTAGAAAACCCCAGGAACTTGTTAAAAATGTTACCAAATCAGGTAGTTTGACAGACTGACAAACTATGAGGTGACTCTTGACTTATAAATATTAACACCTAGCTACTCGCAGTTGATACGACTGGCAATAATTAGTACATTTTATTATATTATTTCAGCACGAAAGTCAGTATGTTCTATCAGAAGAATACAGTGCCAAATCAGTAAGAGATTTCATTTACAACTTCACGCAGAAGAAATTAAAGCGAACATTACGGTCGTACGTAGATGATGCTAAGCACACGCACTATTTTGGCTCGCTCGGTAAAACTGAGCCGGACGGAAAAAACGAAAGTGCGGTTCATATTATAGATCTTACTACGCAAACGTTCAGAGAAGTTGTGAGGACTCCAGGGACGGTAAGTAAAATTAACAGTATTTTATCACTTCTTTAATGAATTATATATTTTTTTTAAATATTTATAATTGACTGGCAAGCAAAAGTCAATGAATAAACATCGCCTATAAACAGAGCAATTCTTTGTGGGGCATGCAAGGATAAAAAAGTGCCGCCTGGGCGTTAAGCCTCGTGACTTTTGAACTTCTGACATGGCGCGATAGTTTCGAAAATTTGTATTGGATATATGTAAAGAACTCTTTTCTCGAGTTTATATATCGAACCTTTTCTTAAAGTCACCAATGTTTTTTACAATGATAAGTGACATTTAAAAAAGATATTTAAGAGTTTATTTTAAGAAGAAATTATTTGATTTTAAATACCTGAAGTAAATGTTATTTCTTGTATTTTCACAGAAACGCAATATCGTCTTTTTTTCAACTACCCCTTGAAGGGAGTATTATAAACGTTATTATAAAACAACATGTAAAGTCCGTACTCAGGTCTTTAAAATCAAATAATTTCTTCTTAAAATAAACTCTTAAATATCTTTTTTAAATGTCACTTATCACTGTAAAAAAACATTGGTGAAAAACATTGGAGAAAAGGTTCGATATATGAACTCGAGAAAAGAGTTCTTTACATATATAGAGTATAGCTGGCTCTCTGTCTCCTTTTCTCTCATTTTTCTTTCTTCTTTCTCTTGCATCGTTAGCCCGAACGTGTAGAACTAACACAGAATTCTTGTCCAAAATAGGTATCGAGTCCCCACTTAAAAAGCTTTACTTTTAAAACTCAAGGGAATGTTAGTATTACTTAAATTTAGGCATAGTTTACATTTTATTTTTGCAACTCGTTGGCGCGTGTGTTGGTAAATAAATAAATAAATTACAATACAGTTTTTTTTTTAAATAATGTAGCAATTTACTAGGCTGTATAGAAAGGAAGAAATATTTTTTAAATCAGGTAACCCTGGTGGCCTTGTGTGGTGGCGGCTGCAGAGCGCTAGTGTCGCTTGCACTTGTACACGCAACTCGCGTGTTGCGTGCGTGCGGCGTGCGGGTGCAGGCCGCTCGCATCGACGCACTGCGCCACGACCTGCCGTGGCAGTACACGGCGCACGCGCATCCAACAATACTCGTGTTCCCCTCACATAGGTAAGCTTTAAAGTTTAACTTGCGACTTTAAGGTTTTAAAGGTCGCGAATAAACATTGAAAAAAAACGCATATTGCCGGGTGAGTACGGCAGTTCAGAATCTTCCAGTGGGTGTTGTGAGAAGGTGCGCAGCGTGCTACTATTACCAACTACTGAGATCGCCTGTTGATCAATATAAGAGTTACTTAAACGATAAAAAAGGCTTGGTTTGGAATTGCTCTAACTTCAAAGCTAACTAAATATTAATTGAATGCGAGATGATGGCGATTAAAAAAAATACCCGGCCAATTTCGATGTGGGCTCTTCTTAGACAAGGGCGCGTTTGGAACCCTTTGGAAGTTATCACAGTTACACAATTATGTAAACATATATGTATGAACGCTTCATAAGTGTCTGTGATAGGCCTACATGAATAAGGAATATTTGAATTTTAATTGGACCAACCCGTCCGCCCAGCGTGGTGATTATGGACCAACACACACACACCAGTGGAATTTTATAGGCTATGGATGTGGCTTAAAATGCGATAGAGCACCAAATCATTATACGATGGCGGTTTGGCGCATTTTGTAGCGATCCTGCTTTCTGAGTCCAAGGCCGTGGGTTCGATTCCCACAACTGGAAAATGTTTGTGTTATGAGCATGAAAGTTTTTCAGTGTCTGGGTGTTTATCTATATATTATTAGTATTTATGTATATTATTCATTTTCGTCAGTCTTCTTAGTACCCATAACACAAGCTACGCTTACTTCGGGGCTAGATGGCGATGTGTGTATTGTAGTAATATATTTATTTATGTATTATATACAGCAGCGGTATCTAAAGTTAAAAAGCCCTAATGGTTGCTAGCCAGGCAGCACTCTCTGACGAAGATTATATTCATTTCGAGCTTAAATGATCTCGTGTAAAGATTTGTTGTGGTTGATTACGTAGGGGCGGCGAGGCGGAGAGCCGTGCTTTCCCGAGCAGCGAGCGCGTATCAGGTAGCGGCGTGGTGGCCCTCGCTTTGCGCTCGTTGGGTGCGCCCACGCACCTACGCGTCAGTCTTGCACTCTGCAGGCACCCGAAGGTCAGTACATCTTTATAATTTTAACTAATGGACGTCCACTCCTAGTCATAAGTGTTTTCTCTTTCTCTCTCTATGGACGTTCCTTCAATACTGAAGATCATGACCCTGGTGAGATCAAATAAATAAATATTTAAATATTTACACAGGCTGAGTTTTCATAAAAGTTTTTCTTTGTTTTTCTTAGTTATCCTCCGAAAAAACAGCGTGCCTGAAAGACATGAGGGATCTTGTAACTACGGCCATCAGTCGCAACCTGAAGTACTGGCGACGAACAGAAGTGAAGGAACTCCGAGATTCTCTCTTCGGAAGACTGCAGCATCTACACGACGTTGCACTACACCTTAGCCTCTTTCACATCACTGATCTCAAGCAAAATAATGAAAAACAAAAGACATTATTACAGTCCTTGGACATATTGTCCAAAAACTGGGACATCGATGAGTCGCTTTTAAGAAGAAACGCCAAGCCTACACCAATAACTAGATGATATTATCTATACTTTGTAAATAGTGTATTTATTATATTGCTCATTGTATATGTATGTATAAATACGTTGTTTATTTTAAGATAATAAAAGTGTTATAAAAATGTTGCTGAAAAACTTCTCGCCTTTTGTTTTTTAACTGCATACTGTGCACGCCTCCTTGCGTATCTTGTGCTAAGCAACTACAGCGCGCTTGGTACTCGATTTTCAAAGGTAGTATTTGCTTTCTTGTATATACTTATGAAGCATGTTTGTTGTTTTATATCACTTATTATATCAATGCACTTTCACATCATGGAAAATCATAAACCCAGTATTTGTTCGATAACAAGGGTAACATTAAATAAATTCGAACGTTTTTTGTTTTATACATTCACAAGTTTTCACGCGCTCAAGTACTAGCATACAACCAGTGGCGTGCACACGGTTTAGTGTAGGGATAAAGCAGGCAAATGCCATAAAAATGAAAATACCTCTTCGGGGGCGTTCATAAAATACGTGAGATGTTTAAGGGGGGAGGGGGTCGAGTCAAATCTCATCTAATCTTACTTTGGAGAAAGGGGGGGTCTCGGCAAATCTCACGCAATCCTTTTTCTGATTGAAACAAAAAAAAATTATACTATTTTGGTCCATTTAATCGAGATTGTAGATGCTTAAGATTTGTCTTAGGCGTAATCGTAATACGATTAAGATGAAACACTAATTCGTTCGAAAGAAGAAAAAAACATTCATACTTCAACGTTATACATCCACGGACTGTCAAACCACCATATTTGTTATATACCAATTAGCTCAATTTTGAAACCCACATTTTGAAAAATCTCACGTGAGATTGGGGGTTGAATAAAATCTCACAACAACTCACCAGGGGGGAGGGAGGGACAGAAAATTAAAAAAACACCTCACGTAATTTATGGACGCCCCCTTTCTATATTACAAGTTATAATAAATTTTTAAGCTATACGATGCATTTAAAAAAAAAAGTGCACGCTACTGCATTTAAAGTAAGCTGTAGAAGTGAACAAAGTCGTAAACATAGTCACGAATGGCGTATTCTCTATTAACATAATGCATCAATAATTTAACTTTAAAGTATAGTTTTTCCTGTATTTATGTCTAGATTTGCCCAACCAAATCATATCTTATATTAATCTTTGTAATTGATATCTCATTAATCTAGACTTTCATTACTTTTGGTTTAATTTAAATTTACCTATATTGATTTAATGTCTTCTTTTTGAAGACTAATTTATATCTCGGAAACCTGGCAGTTTAGAAATTTTCTCTTAATATATCTAATACTCGTATTGCCTTGATATTCATTTATAAAGGTTTTGTATGTAGCCGGCATTATGGAATAAAATAAAAACTAATGATAGTTGAAAAATTTAAATCCTTTATTCTCTACCTAATTTCCAACTCCGGGGGCTTAGAGTCCAACGCATATCTAATTCTTTTTCTAATATTTAGTTTTATTATTTTCTTTACAAAAGTTAAATAATAGTTATATTATTTTAGAAAATATAGATAAACACAAAGTTTGGAATTATATACATAGTTAGAACTCTACGTCTTTGCCAAAGAACGAAAGTGTGTTCTGTTTTGTGCTACTTCGCCAGCCGCGTACTAACCCTAAAATTGCAGATATAGACTTCTTTACGTATGTTTCTGAAACGAGAACAAAACTTTCGTAAGGCACATGAACTCGTTATTCTTATTATTTAAAAAAAAAACTTTTACCCTACGGTTTTAACCGTGTTAGTAAAAAAAAGTTATTTGTGACGTTATACTGAATACCAAGCAAGCAAATTGTTTAAAAATTAAAACAGAAAATAGAACTCGAAGCCTGGCGCGGTGTTCAAAATTTTGTAGCCAAAAAAAAAGCCTTTGGGAAAGACAAATTTTTCATCTCACCTCAATGCAGGGAAAATTACAAACGCAAGAATCGACCAATGATGATGTAAAAAAAATAATTATTATAATATCGTAACGTAAACCAGCAACTTTATCACGAATGTTAATGCAATTTATAAACTTTACCTAATTTAGAGGTATCAGTGTAATTTGGAAACGTTTCGTGGTACGGCTTGACGAGATAAACCAGCTCCGTGCCGACGACTCCAGAAATATAGTCACTTAAGGAGCCCGCAACTCTGCCGTCGCTACTGCCTTGCTGGACCTAACAACCAAGTAAAGAATAATAAATAATTAAAATACAATTCGTATCTACATATTTATTTACGTATCTATCCAGATAATTGAATATTGTTTTAATTTTTTTTATTATTGAGGTTAAATTATACAATCGTCTCTATTTATAAACTTTTATAGCTCTACCTGAAAGCTGAACGGATTTTCCCCACCATGTTTATCTTACTTAATATAGGTAATCTACATTTGCACACCACAACAATAATACTAGACATTGTGTACTGAGCAAAGACCAGCGAAAAGGTTTCGGTTCGTGCTACGCTTGGTAGGTACAAGACCCTGGTGGTTCTTTATGCGTCCAACACTTAATTTAGAGACAAGATTTTTTTTTTGAGATTGATGCTTCTCGAATGTGCCATTTACTCTGCAGTTTCATATATCAAAAATCATAAACTGTCCACTGACGTTTTGTTACCGAAGTTCACCAACCTACATTGTAGCAGATTGATGCTTCTCGTGTGCCATTTACTCAGCATTGTTGCATTACAAGAATCATAAATTGACAACTCTTTTCAGGTGACAACTACTGTATCTATAGGTAAATTTCCTTACCTCGTACAATCTTCCGTCTGGCAGTCGTGCTTGTCGGGCAGCATACTCTCCTATATCTTGCGAAGTGCGATAATTGCTGGGTTGACGTGACGTGTATCGCCAGGGGTATAAAATTAATTCCTGCCGAATATATAATTTTAAAATGAACACAACCCGTTCACAGAATTAAGAATATATAGAATCCGTGTACACGACTTATATTGAAGCATCAAAAACCTCTCCACTTTAGAAGTGTTTCTCGAACATGCGGTAAGTCACTTCATTTATTTAGCAGTTGACAGTTATTATTTTACCTCTAATGCTCTAAACATATTTTACCATAAAATGAGGAAAATGGGAAAATTCAGTGATCTAGCAACATTCCGCGGGTGTGAAGCGAGACCTGCTGGGGGCGTTTTCTCTGTTTTTGGACACAATGCACTGCATGCAATAATAGCTGAATGAGGGTTCTATATGGTCCTAATTCTGTGCCCGCGTTAGTACAGCCCAAGTTAAGTTAAGTTTGTGACGTATTTGTGATGTTTTATAGCGAATATTTTCTTCTATATATCTTTATCTGCTTTACACGACTAAAAAAAATATACGACTTAAATGTCGATAAAGATGGAATTCTTTGAGGGAGCTTTAAGGTCTTCGTTTACTGTAAAGGATCTAAGGAAATCTTTATGCTAACAGACAATACCAAACCTTTTTAGATTTTTTCCACTCCATTAAAAGTTGATTGTCGCACCTGATAAGTCATGATGCAGTCTAAGATGGTAGCTAGCTAATCAGTTAGATGTATGACAGTTATATTAAACCCATACACCTATCGATTTCACAACAAACTCTTCGCAGCATGTATTTATGTATAGTGTGGTAACCGATATTACACTAAGTACCTACTAAATACAGCATTATAAAAAGCCTACTTACTTTTTTCGGTATAAAACTCGCATGTAAGTGTATTGCCAAATGTACAATATCAGCTAGCTTGTGAACATATTCCCTTATGGCCCTCGCTTCGGGCGTGGAGAAAGGTTTAGGGCCAGGATAGTATTGCGAACACGTGTCTGGTGATTTACGCACATCGTCTGAAAGAAAATGAAATGGTGAATCAAAATGACTTCTGAAATCAGGCAACTTATCTATCTTCCAAAAACAAAAAAATTATAACCGTGCATCTAAGACTTGCTGTTTAAATTTTTTTTATGGTGGCAAAAAACCTCACGAAAGTTTTTGAGTAATATTATAAAAACATAAAACAAACAATATTATAAGTAATATAAAATGTAGCATACCAAACGCATATGAAATGTAGGTACGTCGTATGTATGTATAGGGTATAATAAACAAAAAAGTATTTTCCTATAATGGTTGTAATTAGCGGACAAAGCATACATCTGTATCACCTGATGGTAAGTGGAAATCCATTGCCTTAAAACAAAACAATACCTACTTCACGGGGCACACAGGGCATGCAAGGAACACGCCCTACAAAGTGCCGCCCAGTGTCCATAAACTTGAGACAATGGTGTTAACCCTCATGTGCCTGTAATATGACCTACAACCACACCATTCAGACTGAAACAGCAATGCTAATTGGCGGCAGGAATAACCATGCAGGTCTCCACACTACAGAACTAGAGGGCGCCACAAAAATCCTGCATCGCGCTAGCGAAGTGTTCACAAAGAATGCCTTTATATACAATTTCCAAAAATGAATGTTCGGACCTCGGTCCCCGAGTACGATAACCTCGTAGGAAGGTCTTCTTATTGTTACGATCGAGCGTATCCCTAGCTATAGCTCCTGTACAAGTGCTACTTGCCCTTGCCGGTTACGAGCTCTGTCACAAAAAGATCTATTCCCTAATAGTTTTATGACGATTCTCTTGATTACGATGAAAGGTTAAGTTATGGTTATCAGACGTAAAGGAGAGAAGGAGAGGTTACCTTGCCAATGGTAGGCGAAGTTTCGATTGATGTTAACTCCAAAGCAAGTTTTGGCGGGTTCAGTGTCAACATTTTTGTGCCATTTTGCAGGTTTCGTGTGAGCCCTTGCCGTAATGTTACGCGACCATTCCGTTGCGTCCACTGATCTGAGATGACGAAGGCTCGTGGTGAAATTTAGGGCGTCTGGATTAGCTAGCGGTATAAGGTACCTATAGAAGTTGACATAATTAAGTGCAATATTTAAACGTATATGTATTAACGTTGCAATACTAAATAACATATAAAGGCCGTCGTCTTAATCGAAGGATGTACTCCTGAATTCTCCTGTAACTCCTGTATCAGCCACTTAGAGGGATTTTCTAATTTCACCTTTTTAGGCGGCATGTTTTCAGCCCCTCCCTGCTTCAAGTTTGTTTAACTTTTATGTTTATACCGCGCTGTATATACCAGGACAGCGTCACAATTCTAGCAGCTCGTCTATCATCCCTCCGGCTTTATTGCAACTTTAGGATTGTAACTCGTTGAGCTTTGTCGACTATACTGATCCTTCTTATTTCTGAGTATGATCGCGTAGACATACCTGCTCCAAGCGTGTCTAGAGCTTTCGTATGAAGCCGTTGAGAAAATTCTAAATACCGTAAATAAGGAAAACTTAAGATTAGAAAAATGCAATGAAAAGACGTCTTGTCATGTCTATTTAAATAGAAATAAATCAACAATAATTTTCCATGTCTTAATAAATCATTTTAGGTGTAAAAATATAACCTTGGTTTCTACGAATTAGTAAATAATATGAAAATCTTACCAATCATAGTCGTTAAAAAATGGTGTCTGGTAATTTGTGTCATAAAGGAGCTTTTCGGCCAATTCAATAATTGCATTCGGCCCTGCCCATGTCATTCCATTAAGAGCTAAAATATTTGAAATTATATGTGGTATGAAACTAATTAGTAATTGTCTAATTTATCTTCATTGTTATTTCAGCTTTCTGCAGTCCACTGTGATATTTCCCAATGTCTGACTCGTCTGATCTACAATCTAAATCAATGTTATCTTGCTATCTTCGCTATATCATGCTTGAACAACACGCTTTGTCGCCGTTTTTCACCCCGTGTCTAAGAATACGTTAAGCCATAGATCGGTCCCGGTTATTATCATTAAAAGTAAGAATCTTACTTTTTTTTGTCACACGACATCTGTGCCCAGCTTTGGGGCATTAACAGAATACGTAACTAATGCATTTAAGTACCAAATTTGTTCATTAAGTATGTTGTTGAGATAGACTGACTACGCTTATAATGAAATTATAACGCAAGGTTTTTTAATGGTTTAGAATGGTCCAGAATACTATATACGATACACAACTGCCAATCACAAGAATCCCTGGTTTCTTGCTGTGGACATCGCTGTGTAACTCAAGGGCTATGACGCTTTTATTTCCCGAAGTCCTCGGAGTCAAATGTATTATGTTCGCCATTTCAGTGTCATCGGCAGCCATATGGTCTACGATTCCTAACATGGTATGGTAATCGATGTACTCGGTGTATTTTATGTTCTTGCCCGTGCTTCTTACCCTTCGCATTTTGGTGCCAGATCTGAAGATAAAAATTGTAAATATAGAGCAAAGTTGACCTTGAAGGCAACGCAGATAGAGCGGCAAAGTCAAATTGCTAAATAGAGAGAGGAACAGAGCGATGTTATTAATTATCCTTTGTTGTTAATGGGGGCAGAACTTGAGGCTGAACCTGTTAAGCACCACCAAGCTTTTCACGTCTAATACAAAAAAGATAGTACTGCATACAATCAGTAGATTAGAAGGAACTTTCATGATTTAAGAACTCGTATACATCATGATGTACAAAATCGTTAAATTCACTTCGATAAAGAGATTTAGGTAGAAGTATAAGAAAATTGATAGCTCTAAAATCCTTATAAAATAATCAATATTTAGATTACTGTTCATAGTTCCGAGGTGGAAACAGAATCACAAATAAAACCCCAAGAAAGTAAAGAAATGCTATCAAATAAACTTTTAATTGCAGAAGCATAGTTATCGAAATATTCAATCAAAAAGCAAAAAACGGTAAATTAATTATTATAAAAAACTTTTCCGTCCGCTGTAAAAAACATGTAGTTTTATTGAAAAGTGTACAAATGCCATGCAACTATCAGTGGCAATCACTGACCCCTATTATATTATAGATAGTATAAAAGAGGCAATCATCATACAAAAAGCGACAATGGCATAGAGAAAATAATAATTTTTATCCAAAGAATATTACTTAGGTAAATGAAAATGTTACAATTTTGCTAGCAAAGAAGATCACATGTCCCGTAGGTCTAATGATTATTAAGTTCGATAACGTATAACAAAGCCCCGGCTTCCATTTTTGACAGAGCGAAATTAACAATTTTTATCCACTAAATATTATATTGATTGAGTACAAGAAAAGTTGTTTAATCTTGTCAAGTTGGGAAAAACTGTAGGGTTTTTGTTTATACCAAGACATTCTTATTACATAAAGATATCGCGTCGCGTCGGGCCTATTTGTTATTACTAACCTGAGATACTGCATTGACGTGGCATGGATAGTTTAGCTTCAAATCACTTTCTCCTGTGAGAGAGGAGGCATGGATTTTGGACACTAAAAGGCTGACGATTATAAGCATTTATCATTATGAAGATATTAAATTAAAAGGTGGCAAGGATACGTGGAATCCTGAAGGCTTTTCCGATCTTTGCGCTATTCAAAATAAAATCTCTCAATTTGTCAAAATAATATTAAAAATAATAAATAAATAATAATAACTTCTTTTGTGGGTCAGGTTATAATTCTTTTTATTTTGTGATCAGTTCAGACGTCATTTTAGCGTAATTTCAATGAATATAAACAGCATGTACTGTCAAAATATGATGGACATCTGCATTTTATTATCATGAATTTTAGAATATTTTTGATATTATTCGATGTTATACGATTAGTATTTAGCACGAGAGGCAATTACACTGGTAATGACCCGTGCAACGTTTGTACTTTATCATGTAAGGAAATAAAGATTTAATTAAAGTAATTTTTTGTGTGCAAGTAGGTTTACATATTGTATAACATTTTCGATAACTTAAAAATATAGACTTTCCAGTACTTCGAAGAAAGCGTGCTATCACTGAGTACACAAGGTGGCGTGCCAATCCAGAAAAAAAGCAGGAATTTATCGTTAAAATTTTAGAGGATGACATAATTTCTACTTCTGAAACAAAACAAAATATAGCAGCTATAAATATGCAACCTATTACGAAGGCGCACGAGAAGATTATTGTTAGAGGGGTGCAGGTTACAAACAAGGACTCCGCTTTTGAGAGCATGTTAAAAGATTATACACGTTTCGTACCCCCAACAACTTTGTCGATAGCACGTGTAGCAGATAGCCTAATAACTGAAGAAATATCACCTGTACGACCAAAAAGCATATCGAAAGAAAAATTAACGAATATTGATGAAATGGCAAATCGCCCTAAAGGTATGCTAAACGTATATTAACAGATTCATTAGATACTTAGCCAAATCAGATACAACTTACCCAACTGTCTTAAAATTTATATTCGCTTAAATACTGGAGTTATTATCTTTGGCACGTGATAAACTGAAAGACGATTAAAGAGGTGTAAAGAGAGTGGTTGATTCTGTTAGAGTAAACTATAGTCAATTGATTACAGATAATCAATCTTTAGTTTAGCTCGTTGTTGCCTGCCTAACCCATACAATGACAGTATACCTGCAGTCTAGGGATCAATTACTTGCAAAAACAGTATATCACCTCACGTGTGCAGTATAGTAATCTATTTAGGATGCAGCAGTAGAGCTTTTTATGCCAGAGCGCATCTGGGAAAGTACGCCTTGCTTAATTCTGCCTATATGTTATATTTTTTCAATCCCATGTTCTATGCTGAAGAATGTGGTTGCAGATGTTATTTTAGGCACAGAAGGCTTAACACCTACACCTAAGGTAGATGGACACACGCGGCACGTTGCAGGATGTGATCCTTGCATGCCCTGCGAAGTTTTGCTGTAGTTATAGGCGATGGTTTTACCATCAGGTGGGCCATCGGCTTGGTCTTTCAATTATTTCTAAATTTGGGTCAAATTGTGTTCTGATATCATTTGGCGACAGGTACGATAGTCATTACCTACTGGAAACTCTCCTTAAAATGTGTTGAAAAATCTGCTTTGTCGTTGTATTAGTTAGATTTTAATTAATAGCTATGTTATGATAATTTAATAATAAAATTATCTTCTAATGCTAAGACGACCGACTTGGGGCTAAATGTCTAGTAGTCGAATATATTTTTCAAGACTAACTCTTAATGAGCCTTATTACCTTTTATAGGCAATGGAATCAAATACGGCCACGATCGAAATTTAGAGCATGATAATTATGGCCCTCCGATGTCCAGACAGTATGCTCCTATAACACCTGTGTCTTTCACACAGCGTAAAACGCCACATCTCATCGACCCATTTGTGAGTATATCTTTTTTTATAAATACGTAGCAGTTAATCTTTTGATGGTGTGTGCACTTTAAGCAGTGATAGAATAGTGGGTAAGGCTTCAGCTTCCCTTTTGTGGGGACAGAAGTCGATCCCCGGTAGGAACCTTTAACTTTTCGGAGTTATGTGCGTTTTTAATTTAAGCCAATAAAATATATCCCTGCGGCTTGGGCACAAACAAGTTAACTCGGCTCTTGGAATTTTAGAGTTACCTACTCTAGCGTTCACTTGAGTAATTCTCCCCTGGCGCGTCCACGTCGCGGGGGTGGGCATCTTATATCTCAGTAAGATGGCATATGTTCAAGGAAGGACCCAATGCTGTTAGGTATATCACGGCCTCCTTGCCTAGGGTTACAGTTTAAGACCTCAACGGTGGAAACAGCGGAAGAGGCGAGCCCTGTAACAAGGGCGTAGTTTCTATTCTAATTTACGACCCTTAGCCTTAATAGGTTTATTAACGTCTCATTGCTTTATACTGCAGGCCTCTTCTCTCATAGGGTCTTAGAGCGTAGACCCTCCAATGCGGGTCGGTGGGCTATAATGGGGGCTTAAATCGCCAATTTCCTAACTCCGGGCTAGTACTGAGGTATCTTGAACAGAAAAACCCAATAAGTGTTGTCTCGATCCGGGTTTTTAAACCAGGACCTCGTTATTTTATTTAATATTTTCGTAAAATCTGACGAAGAAATAGGTAGGTAATTCTCCTTTATCATGCCCTTATCATTACAACGGAGACTAGGCGATTAGCACAGCTAATAATAGTGATTTAATTGCAGATGTTGGTTAAAACACCAACACGTACCACTCCGTTTTTGGATTTATCACCTTCAAGAACATCTGAGCATGTAAACTTTAAAAAAAAATCTGCTTCACGTAGTACTTTAACATCAATAATACGAACTTCAATAATGGATAGTATGAAATCTGATGAAAAAATATTAAGAAAAAGTAATTTAGATATAAAATTAAGTTCCAATAGAAATATTGGTAAAGAAGCATGTACAACTTACAATGATTTGTTTTATAATGATGATGACAGTTACGAAAAGACTACAAGAAAAAGGCAGCAAAGTTTTATAGATAATAATGAATTGGATAGCGGGTTAAATTCAACGGAAAATGAAATTGAAATTGAATCCGAAAAGGATAAGAAAATACAATCATTTGACATAAATGATGAAGATGACGACTATGATGGCACTAAAGATAACCATGCAAATGAAAATGATAGCGCAACCATTACTACGGGAAAAAAGTTTAAAACAATTGAAAATGAACATTACAAAAAGAAATTAGTTTGTACCGTCTTGAAATTAAGGCCACTGTCCTTTAGTTCTCCGCTAACTTTACACGAGGTATTATTTGGATATAAAATAGTTTTAGTAATTAATTTTAACTTTACAAACTGATACTTTGATTGGCCGTTATGTAACTTATGTAAATTTAATTTATTTTTCACAGAACAACACTACTAATTATAAATAAAATTAATTTATTTTTTACAGATTGTAGCTCAGTTAAAACAATGGGCAGAAGAGAGCCCAGTAGCAAAATGGTTAGACATAACTAAAGGCAATTACACAATAATGGAGAATCCAATATATATGATTCTAGTTGACGACCTCAGTAGCGGCCAAATAGTTTCCGCTAAAAAAACTGTCATGATTGTTGCAGGTAAAGTAATGATAATAGTTAACTTAATTGGACTTTGTTGAATGAAAAGGATTCAACCCACATTTCCTGAAATTAGGGCCTTACACATTAATATCGTAATACCTGGTTATGCAGTGTTTATTTAACATTTTAACTGAGAGAGCGTTCAAAAAAACAGCATAACCATTCGAACGTTATTGTAAGTACTAACTTGCATAAACGATACTTGATTCCTGTATACAAGACGTACTAAACGTGCATAAAAGACACTTGCGATATGTATACGAGACGAACTAAATTTGCATAAAATACACTTGCGAGCTATACAAGAGACGTACTATATTTACATTAAAAGCCACTTGCTTTCTGTATACGAGACGTATACAGAAAGCAAGTGTCTTTTATGCAAGTTACTAAACTTGCATAAAAGACACAAGTGACCTCAGTCAGAATGTGGATTGATAGTGGACCAATTTCGTTTAATTACGCCTACTCGACATGAAACTACTCCGAAATTATTTTAGTGCAATTAAAATTATTATTTGATGCCGGCGCTTTCTCTAAAACAATTCAAGGTTCGAAAGTCAATATTATTATTTTATTGGGGCTGGTTTTAGAACCAGTAATTGTACGTTAATGCACAAGTTGCTCTTCGACTGAAATGTGTACACTGTTATTTCAGGAATTCAAGGTAGAGATCATCATGCAGTCACAGCGGCGATGTATGTTTTGTACCAATTAATAGAACGAAGTGAGGCGCACGCAGATCTGCTCAGTAAATTTCGTTTCTGGATCATCCCTGTCTTCAATCCTGATGGATATGATTATTCTATGACTTTTCCACATGTGAGTATAGAATGGCTGCATTCTAAGATATATATATCCAATTAAAGATAATAAAATGTAAAAATGTAACGATGAAAATATGGTTCCACTTTATCGATGGCCGCAGATATTAGTTAGCTTTAATAATAGGGATTCCGGACGTTTTCATTTGTGGCGATGATAATGTTACGAAAGTAAAAGTTCTAAGGTCAGCAACTATCAAGACTGTGTGTATTATATTTTGGTAAACTGACGGACTTGTGTCTGATGGTTGGTAAGCACAACCTGACTTTCGGATTAGTTAGAAACAAAATACTAAGCCGATTACCTTGCCTTTAGAAACAAATAATTAAGCTAAGCCATAAAAAGGCAACCTGTTTGTTTTGAAAGCTCTTGTGAAAAGCCGTGTGGTGCTTTTTAGTATTCGGTCGGTTAAGTCGGTTGTTTATCGCCGGTAAATTAGGTTTGTCCCTCTAGCGGTAACAATAACTTACTGTCAAAATTAACGTATCTGTATACTATTTGTTATGCTCGCATAGAATAGATAATAGCCAACCTACTAATTAGTGTTGGTTCCAATTCTAGGAGCAAATAGGTAAAAAGATTTAATCGGCAAATTATCTTAAATAATAGGAATGTAATCTTTCAGCCCCGTAATCTTTATCTATAAAGTTAGACATCAGTATTAACGACCAAGAGTAATTAAAATTTATGATGAAAGAATTTGGTTGATTTTGCTTTTAAGTGACGATCGTTTAAGGAAAAATCTAATTTTGTTTAGGAGTTCATATTTTCTTTACCATTTCAATTTTTAACTGATGGTAGATACCAACTCGGCGTAGCGTATTATTAGTTTATCGATATCAGTTTCATTGGCCGCATATTTGGTGTATTCGCGAATCGCCATCCACACATGATCCGCTCCGGATTTAAATACAATTTAGCATAGTGGTAGCTATTACTTTTAATCTCGATAAACAATAAATTTCCTCCGGCAAATGGGATGATAATTTTTATCAATTTTACTTCATAGCTCCGCTCAATTTGAACCGATTTTACTAATTTGTTATTTGAAAGTGTATACTATCAAGCATGTATTGTCTTATTTTAATAAGGATCTGATAAATATTGTCGGAGATGAAGGATAACTAACATAACTCTTCACAAATAACATCAAGTCGTAAGTCATATGGGACAACGATCGAATGCATGCGTGATGCGTACAATCCTACTAATATTATAAATGCGAAAGTTTGTGAGGATGGATGTATGTATGTATCAACTAAAACAATGAGAACTTACTAACTCAGTATACCACGTAAAATAATAGAAGTAAATGGCTAGCCACGATATATATATATAATAGCTTCTCGATTGACTCATACGCGGAAAAAGTCGCGAGGGTCCGCTAGAATAAGTAAACTTGGATAGATTGACATATAATTAAGTGTGTGCAATGAAGTTTTCGAAAAAAAGTTATGTAGTATGTAATATATAGGTACCTACTTATTATTTGTCTATTTTTTTATCAATTTTATGCTAATTATATTAATTAACATATTAAAACCTTAATATCCTGTATATCTGCCAATCGTCATAATAATGTATTGCGATTACCATGAACACATCCATCATTCTGACATACTAATGAGGTAGGATAGTAGGTATCTATCGTCGTTTCTTTTGGAAGACCGCAAGCTGATATTATTACAATTATACACGTGGCAACTAATAACGAATTAATAGGTGGCTAAGCCTCGGATTAAAAGCAAACCCTTTGCCAATCGATAACAATTTGTAGCGATAGCGTCACTTTATGACTGGAAATTTGTATTTTTGATTATCCAGTTTAAATTTCATCTGGGCGATTAATCGTTAAATCGTTTCTAAGAATGATTGCAGTAACTGTAACGGATGGATAGACGGTAAGACAAACATCTGTCTTTCTAATCGGTCATTCGTGTAAGAATGAACAAAAGGAGTTCCGTATATTAACTATATTCA
Source organism: Pararge aegeria (assembly GCF_905163445.1). Lineage (NCBI taxonomy): Eukaryota > Metazoa > Arthropoda > Insecta > Lepidoptera > Nymphalidae > Pararge > Pararge aegeria. The sequence continues at coordinate 9,680,550 of NC_053193.1, forward strand.
GCATAATCAATCCATTAACGGCTTACTCTCAGAATGAGAAAGTTTAGGTTTAGACGCTGGCCCAGTGCGGATTGGTAGACTTCACACGCCTTTGATAACGTTATGGAGAACTCTCAGGCATGCAGGTTTCCCCACGATGTTTTCCTTCACTGCTAAAGCAAGTGATATTATATTATAACTTTACATTCTTGAGCAAGTGATATTATATTATAACTTCAACAAGCGGCCATGAGAATCGACCTCAAGATTGTAGTAGAATAACACTGAAATTATGACACTATTCTACTAATGACCTACGACCGAAATTAATATTCAATTGAAATCACTAACTCTAAATCAAATAGGGATTGCTTAGGTAGTGTACCCAGTTACTTATCTGTCACACCTATTCATATAGACTACATCATCAAATTCTCCTTATTGATATTAGTAGTAGGTACGAACAAGTACGAGTTCGCAAATTTCGAAAGCCTGATTGTTCTCGTAACTTTCTAAGTCATTACCTACTTCAAAGTATTAACTTTATGTGCCATGTATATCGTATATTTTATGTTCTCTTTACTAGCTGCAGAACTTAGCGACAAACTTGTGACCAAAAATTTTAACCCTCAAACCAAAAACGACCTAATAGCAAGGCAGGGTATCTTTATTTATAACCAACATTAATTCATACGTTACTAGTGGTAACCGGTGACATACCGGTGTGCGGTCATTAAATTATTGAGTATTGGTCGATCTTAAGCTGACCAAGTACCTTCAACCGTTCACTGTTAGATATAGGCTTGTGACTTGTCCGAGAAAGCGCTACCACACTTCTGTCTTTCAGCCATTCCTAGCCGCTTCTAACTTTATTAAATCATCCTTCTAGCAACCTGCTGCCCATCGCATTTGCGACAGATATAACTTGCCCATTGCCTACTGCCATTTCTACTTGCTTATCTTGGGAGCTATGTGGTCCTTAGGTTTTTCTTTTTATGAGTTTTCCCCTCAGATGGACTGCCAACTTAGTCCTCTCCATAGTGCGTTGAAACACTCTGACTACAAAATTGTGGACCAGGCCAACTGTCACTGTACACATGTCATTTGTTCTGAACTTAAGGAATCCGACGACTTTGTCTGATGTGCAAACTCATACTAAGGGTGCGACGGTAGAAACCACGACTAATTTATGCACGTGAGGGCAGAATGATTACAAGTTGATAAAACGTTACGATAAGATTATCGTAAACGTTTTACTGATGTAAATTAATTGTTATCGTCTGTTATTTTGTATGGATATATAAATATTATTATTGTTTATTTGCAATGACTATACATGTTCCCACTCACATGTGCTAGATTGCATGAAAAAGTTATTTTTTAAATTATTTCAGAAGAGAGAAAGTAAGTCGGAGAAATATATATAATAGTTTATTAGATTAAAATATACTTGCTACTTATTTAAAAATTAAAAAAACGCAATTTAATATATGCTATACTAAATATCGAGTGACCAGAAATATAAGTTTTAGTAATAGATATCTACCATTCGCGCGCTTTGAAAGCGGCTCATGCTGAAAGAAGGGCGTCGCGCGTCGGTTTATTTGAAGATTCGTACAAGACACGCAGCGTACATCAGTGCGTCATAATTCGGAGGATTCAGATAATTAATAGAAGATTATAAATAAATGAGCTAGGTTATAAATAATTAAATAATAAAGCTATTTTATTTTTTCTAATTACTTACTATTAATTATTCTAGAAAATAATATTACAAAAACAGCAGACGAAGACGTTTTAAAAGCCGCTTATTTTGCTCTGGTTCAGTCTCAGATTGCATATGGATTAACGGTTTGGGGGGGTTCCTTTGCAACGACTATACTCCGTCTTGAAAGAGCACAAAGAGCAATAATAAAAGTCATTTATAAGAAACCAATGCGAAATCCAACGCATCATCTATATAAAGAAGGTGCGTTGCTCACTGTCAGGCAGCTATATATCCTTAATATAGCATTAAGGAAGCATGCCGAAATTCCACCAAAATCTCACCTAAAACCAAGAAAACGCAGTATACGGAACACTTGTGCCGTTAAAAAATATCGAACTGCTTTTGCTAGTCGGCACAGTTGTGTTCTTGGTGCTCGAATATATAATAAAATTAACAAAATACATAATAATATTAGTTTCAAGCCACGGAATCAATGCAAGCAAATACTTACGTCGTGGTTAAAAACTTTGACATACAAGGAATCAGAGGAGCTACTTAAAATCATAGAATGATTCGTATTTTACGCACTTTTTTAACGCACACATGCACAGACACACACACACTCACACACACACTCACACACACACACATACACACACACACACATACCACATTTCCACAAAAAAATCACATCATTGTAATTAATTTATTATGTATTGCGATGTTTGCATCTGCCTAATTTCACGTTGTTGTAATGGGTCCGAAGGAAGGTGGCGACACTCGTAACACAAGTTACCTTAGTGCGAGTGTTTAAGCACTCCTTTGTGCACAAATAAATAAAATAGAGTATCACTGTGTCCATTAGGAGATTTCTGCTGTATACACTTTTATATATGAAATAAATAAATTATTATATGATATTATTATAAATATTATTTAGATATCCTGGAAAATTTCAAGATTAATATTTTGCAGTTTGATTATTAAGCCAAATTCCGTTGAAAAGAGGTCCTTAGCTATGTCAAGTTCTGATTACATCGTAGAAATTCCGCAAAGCTTTATCTGATACCTATATCATCGCGATAAAATGTTTTAAGCAGTTTCAACTGGAAAATAATTTAGTAATAACATTAATTTTATTCCTTTACAACGAAAACTATAGGTAAAGCGTTTTGTACAGTTTATGAGGGACAGCCCGCTGTCCGATACATGGACGGACGGACAAACGGACAACGGTGTCCTTGTAATAGTAATTGCTACCTACTCTAAAAACCGAAAGCGAGCAATTCTCGTGCACCGCAATACGATGTACTTGTAGGACCTCATGCACGCGTCACGTATCAGCACAAAGGCCTTCTGGATGTGCTTAATAAATACGCCGTGTGCATAGGGTCTGATAACTTCGTTAGATACCTATTAGTTTTTGGCCGATTGCCTTGGTATTTCTATACTCAATCAATAAAACTATTACGATTAAATCACGCATAAACACCTGTTTTGTTTCGTCTTATTGGAATCAAGATTTCTAATCTGTAGAGAGATAACTTTATAAAACCCCTGTACCGATTTACCTATTACATTGTGTGTGATGTAATTGAATTGTTATCTTTCTAGCTACTTGTATTAGTTTGACGAAGATTAGTATTCTTCAATTTGAAATGCGCACCTCTAAAGGCCACAATTCAATCAGTAATCAACTCGAGTCAATGTTGTTTAACGAGCGATTGATTTGATCTGTTGCAAATAAGCCAAAATCATTATTCCCAACCTACTAAAGTACCAAACCTAGGCAGAAGCCTCTTCCTACACAGGAGGGTTTCGAATTTTGACCTTCTACACTGCTTCTGCCGTTTTGTGGGCTGTATCGATTGTTATCACATAGGTAGGGGATAATAACCGGGAGAGTAAGCACAGGGACAACTCCCTAATCCTCACTCAAGGCTGGTACTGCGTATGAACACAGAAAGCATAACAAATCGCCCGACTCCACAATCGAACCAAGAATTTCTTGCCCATAACAACAGTGGAACATGCAATCACTAGAAAAACAAGACAATTATTCCTTCATTATCTCAATATATCCACCTAAATCTTATTATATTATAATTATATATATCCACCTAAATTTAATGTATGTTATGTTCTAAAAGCGACGGCAATGGACGAAAAATCTGCGTCAGTCATGGGACAGCTGTAAAGGGCGAGATTCGTGTGCAGCTTGCGAGGAGTTCGGCATTAGGTGCACTATCCAGCCGTGCTATGGTGTAAATCTGGATCGCAACTTCGAATACCAATGGATACCAAGTAAGTCTTATATGCTAACGCCCGGAATAAATAGCGGCGGACATATTATTACATTTGTGTAGTGCTATCCTCTTAGTCAGGCATGCAAAAGCACCACTAGCACTAACATTATAGAGAACTTTAAACCATGACGGTTTCCTTGCGATTTACTAAAAAATGCGTAAAAGCACAGAGCTCTGAAAAATTCGAGGTGTGTTAACTCAGTGTCCCCGAAAGGGGGGGCTTGGGCTCTAGCACAGACAGGAGACAAAAATTATATCGCCCGATTATATAAACGTGCCCCCTGCTAAAGCACGGGAACCTGGAATAGAAGAATTTAACCCCGTTTATTACACATATATTATTTGCATATTATTTCCACTTGTGCGCCAGTGCTCTGGGAGTTGATAAAGCTGTGGGAGAAGATAAAGTTTCATCCTTTCCCTGGGGAGATTATGGTTTACTGCCTATGCTAGCCGTGCTGGAGTATTACAGAGTACTAATAAAACAATATAATAGTTCGTAGTACTAGTGTAATTTTCAACCATTAGCAAATTGCAGGCAGTTTTGTATATTTTTAACTTTAATAAATTTGTATAGCTGAGGAGCTGCGGATGGAATATCCATGCGGCAACTTATACGCGGGCCAACGCCAGTTGAGCGAGGCGGAAACCTTGGCCCTCACACACTTCCTCCACGAGCAGCGGACACCGTTGTACGCCTTCATTGCATTCAAGGAGGGCGATGTGCTTGTGAGTGACTTAGAATTGATTCCATTTCAGGTTACTATATTTTATTTATTTTCAAATAGGTGTGCTCAAACCGCTTCATCCTTCTTTTCCCACTTAAGAAAGCGAAAGACAGATGATGTATGAAAAAAGATTAAGGACCCAATCACTTTTCCACTGATTACTTATCCTGTTTTATTTCAAGACATAAGAAGACATAAGATGGTAAAAAGTGTAAACCGATGTGCGAAATGCGCTCGGCACGGCCAGCACGGCTAGCATGGCCAGGAGCCAATTATATCCCCGGGGAAAGGATATGAATTTATCTTCTCACACAACTTTAACAACTTTCAGAGCAACGGTGCACACGTGGAAATAATATCCAAATAATATATGTGTATTAATAAACGTGGGTAGACTTCTATTCCATGTGCCAGTAATCTAGCAGGTGGGCACGTTAAGTATATCCCTTGTCGGAGGATATAATTTTTGTCTCCCGCCCGTGCTAACCCTGCAGCACGGCTAGCATGGGCAGGAGACAATTATATCCCCGGGAAAGGATATAAATTTATCTTCTCCCACAGCTTTATCAACTCTCAGAGCGCTGGCGCACAAGTGGAAATAATATCCAAATAATATACATAATATGTGTATTAATAAACGGGGGTAAACTACTCCTATTCCATGTTCCAGTTAATCACTGCAGGTGCGCACGTTAATTATATCCCTTGTCAGGGGATATAATCGGGGGATATAAGTTTTGTCCCCTACCTGTGCTAGCCCTGCAGTAGTAGGTATGACATTGTAGTTCCTTGTCCGCTGCGCACTAATTATATTTTTTTATATTTATAGGGCGTCATGTATCCATACTCACACACTAGAAAAAAACGTGCCTTTGATCACGTATATGTAAGTGAAATCTATGTATAAAGTAATATGAAAAAACGACGTGACCACGCTGATACAATAATAATATCAGATGAAGGAGTTATTGTGAATAATATGCTCTACAGGATGACAAGCAAGCTTTATAGAAATAACATTGAAGATGGTAGGGTAGTACAATGCTCTAAGTAATAAAAAGTAAAAAAAGAAAATTTAATTATTTGACGGCCGATCGGCGCATTTTGCAGCGAGCCTGCTTTCTGAGTCCAAGGCCATTAGTTCGATTCCCACAACTGGAAAATGTTTGTGTGATGAACAGGAATGTTTTTCAGTGTCTGATGGGTGTTTATCTGTATATTATAAGTAATATTGTATATTATTCATAAAAATATTCATCAGTTATTTTAGTACCCATAACACAAGCTACGCTTACTTTGGGGCTAGATGGCGATGTGTGTATTGTCGTAATATATTTATTCATTATTATTATTATTTATTTAATTACCGACATATACCCTTATATCTTAACGGTCAATATCCCGCATGCACAGTACAATATAAACAATAATTATTTTATTTGTACATTTTACATAGTAGTAGCCGAGAGTTCAATTTGTGGTTTTAACTTTTGGTATCCCTTTTAGAACTCGGCACCCACCTCTAACTTTCTTTTCGGAGTTATGTGCGTAACAATACGCGCATGCTATAGAGTTTTCCATGTTATCAAAGGCGTGTGAAGTGTATCAATTCGCAATTGGCCAGCGTGGTAGACTAGTGCTTAAACCCTTCTCATTCTGAGAGGCGATACGTGCCCTGTAGTGGACCGGCAATTGGTTGATCGTAATGATTTTACAGAGACAGCGCGCATCACAAGCTGCTTCAGCCGCCTTCAGTATTAGTGGGCGGCCATATGTCGCTGGACAAACGTCGGAATTTCTGCGTGAGATTTGTATACTATTAAAGAAAAAACTAAATTAGTTTATTTCAAGTAGGCCTAACGGTTTGGAAAGCAGATTCTACAAAAAAGAAGCCAGAAAGAAACTCAGTGTTTGCTCTTTTACAACACAATTTTACAATTTAATAATCAGTGTCCTATACTGTGTGAGATGAAAGAGGAGCGGCTTGCTTTCAAGAGACCTTGTTAAGAATTTCATAAATTTTTAAGTAACCTCGATTTATTAAATTTGTTTTGATATTTGTATGGTATAGAACTACATTAATTCGTATGTACCGACTGTATGTTCGTTGATTGCCTTGTATCTAGCTGTGAGTATATGTGTCCTGGTACTTTATATCACGAGATCCTAGAACTGGCGGGTCAGGCCGAAACATATTTTCATAGAGGGAATTGAGAATTTACCCCGTCGAGTTGACCCTGGTTATTATCACTGTGAGGCCGGCACAAATTATAACGGTGATACGCACTTTTATATGATTGGAGGCTTGTGTCAAGCAGTAGTAAAGTCATGATGAAATAGTACCGGAGGCATAGAATTTGCTGCTGAAAGTCTGCGTACCTTTCAGTCTATTTTTAATGACATTTATTTGGTAGTAGGGCAAATAAACAGTACTTACATTGTTTTTATGATAAAAAAAAACGCTATTTACAGTCATCGTCCATTCAATCTTTAAGGAACCTGTAAGGAACTTTGTCTTGCAACGATGGAAATATAATAGAATAAAATTATTTTTCAACTTTCAGCACTATACGCCGGCGGTATAGAAGACTGGGTGGATGGACATCTGGGAATAGACAATACCTACACGGTCATGATGTTTCGTCCCACCGATGCGCAAAACTCAAAACTTGTAACAGAGGTTGTCTCTTATTATATTCTAATTATATTTTTACGATCGATCGATTTATAACGATCACACGGCGCAATGTGAAATAAAAAGTTAGAGGATCTCCATGGCGCAGTTGTAATGTGTCATAAGTCCCGGTCCCGAGTTCGATCCCGGCGGGGGGAAATTGGGGATTTATAATTTCTCTAGCTTGATTATTGGGAGGCTTTGGACGTGCCGCCAAGCAATTTAGCGTATGTTTTATGACTTTATAAAGGAGTTAGTAAATTAAACTATTATTTTTACAGCGTGTTGTCCATGAAGCGTATGCAGCTATGGACACATTACTTCTACAAAGCGTTCAGGCGCCAATATTGGGACCACCGGTGATCACATTAACAAGAGCAAGCGGATTGCGGTTGATTCCACCCTCAACGGCATTCATTTTATCATTACTATTAATAATTCTTGGATACGGCTAGACAAGTGAATGCTAAATATCTTAAATTTGCTCACTTAGAACTAAGAGTTCGTTAAAATAGCACTTATGGCACGGGCATGTAATTAACGTACCAGATTACCCCACACAACGCCACGAGTGTTGAGCCATATCAAGTTGAAATTAATTGTAATGCAAAACAAATTACCGCGTTTTGGTAATGATTATGAGAGCAAAATTTGATTTGATTCGCCACGCGTGACTTTCCGTATACCTATAGGAGTTTAGACAGCGTTTTTCCAGCTTTCATTTTTTCTTCATATTAAAGTTTGAAATAAAAAAAAATACACGTATTCCAATTGTTTATTTAAATACTTTAAAACCAAAACATAACATTGTATTGTATTAGCGTGTATTATAATTATTGAATAACATGAAACAAAAATAAATATATTTAAATCTATAACAATAAGTGTTTATATATTTCAATTTAAGTCACATCACTACAGATAATTAAATATTGGATATCTATATTAATTTAATTATTTCAATTTTGTTTAATTTATGTCCATAAAATAATTGTTATATAAATATAACCTAAAATAAACAATTTAAAACTAAATAAAATCTAAAACGTCTTCGAAACCACCGCCGCGATGTACAGTTCCTAAGATGCTGGCAGTATTGCCCCTTTGGATGACCAAACGAATTCGTCGGCCAAGGTAACTGCCCGCTCTAGGATCACCGGTAGACTCGATAACCTTTTTCGATAGTTCTTTGAAAAGAGCTCGTGCCTCCGGACCCCACGGTCCCAAAGTCTCTACTCCAAAATGCACAAAAATTAAGCTGCTATCCAGGTTTTCATATTTACGCCTCTTGGCCTGCTCGGCACTGGTAGCAGCCGCACCAACCATTGACGAGGTGGCTTGGATGTTTTAAGCAGCTAGGGTATCGAAACAATTTGCATCCCACAATCATCCCATCCCATCTCCATATTGGTTATTTTATACAAACATCACCATATCTACATACAAATGAACTCTGCTTTTATAATAATTATTTAATAAATAAATAAAATAAATATTATTAACCCTCAGAAGACGAGAAGGGTTCAGGCCACCACGCTGGCCAAGCGCGAATAGGTATACTTCCTTATATAACCTAACATATTAAATTAATGTATTGTGATCTTAAAGGCACGCAGGTTTCTAACAATGTTTTCCTAGTAAAAAGTTATCACATCTTAACTGCCTAAATTACCATAACTCCGAGAAGTTAAAGATGTATGCTGGGGATCAAATACAAGTAGAATAAAAATGTTGGTCCCTCGCTGTTGTACGTTAAGACGGTAGTAAATAATAAAACTATATTTTAACTATCATTATTAATTACGTCTTATAGATTACCCTAGTTAGATTAAACAGTAGTGGACAAAATAAAAGATTCTATCATGTTTTTATTCGTCTATATCTACTTGGTAGTTTTTGTATCCTCATAATATTATATGTGTGAAACCATAAGTGATTTAATCCTCATTGTACGGACCTATAAAAACCGAGTTTGTTCAGAAACTTTTAAAATTATTACTAAGATCGCATTCCTAAAATAATTAAAAGAAACAATGGAACTAAATGATTTAAAAATATTTTAGAAAAGCACAACATAGAAATTCTTATGAGGGGACACGATGATTTATTTGTAATTTAACCACCTCATTCTCAAGAAATTCAAAATAAAAACAGTTTAGAAAGTCATAAATGGCATCCATCCTTCCGCACAATCCGCTGGCCCACCAGCATGGTTAGCCCTCTTCCATCTTAGACTGCATCATCAATTACCACCAAAAAACACTGCAGTCGGGAGCTAACTTGTATAAAAAACCAACTGAAAAATTAAGAAATCGAAATCTATCCCTTCAACCGCTAATTTAGGAGGCGCATACCTGTACTTATATAAATATGTGTTAGAGTGGTGCATAACTTCATTGATTATGAAAAATAGTGAAAAATAACAGAAATTGGACGTTTCACTTAAATTACATATTGCTTAGTTTCACGAACTATAAACGGCTAAACCATACTTTTTTACTCAAGATGTAGAGTATGTAGAGTCAGTGTACTTATAAACCTCAACATATCGTATCCTCACCTCATAAATAATTAATTAATACTAACATAGTCGTTTAAGTTGTATTACTAACAAAGGTGGGCCTTAGTTGTCTTTATAAAGAGATTATTATTATTATACCGGCCCGGCCCAATACCGGCCCACTACAGGGCACTCCCCATCATTGAGAAAGGTGTTGGTCTTAGTCCACCACGCTGGTCCAGTGCAAGTTGATCCACACGCTTTTTAAATCATTGTGGAGAACTCTCAGGCATGCAGGTTTCCTCACGATGTTTTCCTTCACCGTCGAAGCAAGTGATACTTTTTATGCGTTAAAATAGGTATTGCCTTAAGTAGATATTCTAAAATATGAAATATTACTAAATATTCTGAAGCGTTAATCATTTTTTTATGTAGCTAAATGCATATTAATTCAGTAGCCTTGGCCGTACCTACGTACAATACGGACACTGCGTTGTATCTATTATACGTTAAGAACAAAGAATAGACGTTAACACAAAAGACGCTCATTCATTTATAAAATAAGGTAAAGAGCTAATTAATGTAGGAAATGAATATTTATTTCAAAAGTTGGTACGAAAAAGAAGTACCTTTTAAAAAAAGATAAATCATCGCATAGAAGAGAATTACCATTTACTTTGTTCGACTAGACTTACAATTGTTCTATGCATAACTATATAACTCCATTTGTTTACGACACTTTAATAGTATAAAACAGAAATTTTATAAAGTTTCTAATAGGTACGTAACAATGGAATCAAACAAATCAAATCAAAAGTTCATCATCGAAGTCTCTTAATCACAGGCGTGAAGAGAAAGGAAGAAGAGATATATAGTTTTTTTTTTCCAATTATTGTAAGATGATTGATGATGGTATATTTGTATGCTTAAAACTAATGCTTAGAGGGTACCAAACTGTAGGGCTAAATTGCGATGATAATGTCTGCCATTTTCTCGCCTTTTTCCGATGGGATAATACGAGAGAGTGTGTGCACAAAATATAAGCTACAATATAAAAACACACAGACGACACTTTTACAGTTATGGAGGCGTGCAACGACGGTATAATCGCTGATGCGATATCTCTCAGACAACCTTCGATGTGAGGGCATTATTAAAAAAAAACAAGTTGGTGCGGTTATAGACCTTAAAAACAAACAAATTTAAATTTTTCAATTAAAGTATTGTTTAAATGATATCTACGTATCCCTACGCTTTCTGCAATTGCCTGAATTGAAAAGCTTATTTGGAAATGTTGCAGATCTTTCAAAAGCCTCGCGAACTCTGTTCAATGTTAGAAAGCTGCGAAAGGACCTACAGAACTGATACAGCCGCCTTTGTAACAATAACTTCAGACCACAGGTCTTAGATAAATTACTCGGATTTATTTAGGTTGACCACTGACCTGATAGTAAGGTATGGATTGGTAGGCTAAACCAATACGAGTTACTTCGTTAAATATTACATACCTACTCGTAATATATTAAGATACGAGTATGATACGTCTTACGCTGTGTAAAAGTACCTTTTGAAGTCAATTCATTGTTTACCGTTCGTTTATGTCGTGCATTGGTGTCCATGCCCTGCACGATGTGCCAATCGCGTTCACTTATTAAATAGATAAACGGTACCTAGTACTTAGTAGGTACCTACCACTTCTCACAACAAATAAAAAATTACAAAGTGCCGATGATTTGAAAATATTTAACGAAGTGCCATATACAAAACATGGATAATTAAAATGTGCGGTTGTGAAAATAATTCGTCTATTGGTCCTGTTTTTGTAGCTCGATAAAAAAAAAGGTTGAACAAGAAAATTAAGGAACGTGGTTTTTCATAAAGATAAAAATAAGTTTTCAAAATTAAACAAAACAAAAACTCTTAAGTATGTACTTGTGTATACACAAATATTAAATACCAGTCAGTGTACCTCTTTCATATCTTTTATTAAAAACGTTTAAAGATTTCGGCGTAGATTACGATGGGAACTAAAGAAACACTGATAGGAAATAAATATATAAAACAATGAAAGGTGCGGTATTAGTTCATTTCAGTTGACAGTGGCTTGCTATCGTCGCAAATATTTATTATCAGTAAAGTTATTAGTTAACAACTTCGTAGCGACCCCAATATGGTAAGACTTTTTAAGTCTTCTGCCATTTTTTTTAAATTTTATCAGCCTTTCGTCATACATAAATTAATTTAAGAATTAATTAATGCCATTACATTGGTATTTAATTATATTAATTGAACAATATATTGTATTAACTAGTATATCTTGAGGTTAAATTTAATGCGTACTGATACGTACAAATAGCGTAAGAGAGCGTCATGCGGTTCGATGTACCGGCATACGTGTTGATTGATTGGGAAAGCTTGCGATTAGATGTTCCACATCAAAAACTTAAAAGTTTTTCAGTTTTTCAGTTTACCTACTCGTGTCAAATACGTTGTATCGGTTAGTCATAAAATATAATAGTTCGAAAAGGCTGGTAGAATTAAAAACAAAAGGGCATTTTATGTGTGTGCTATTGATTTTTCAACTGATTTCATGAAGATATAATTTAGTTAACTCAGTACTCAACGTTTGTTTTATTTTAGTCAATTTTACTTCATATCCTAATAAAATCAGTAACGATTTTAATGATTCTCTTTATTTAAAAGGGTTTACAGTCTACAGTAGGTACATTATGCTGCGTTTTCCAGTGCAGGCTTGTTATTTCAGCACTTATTGGGATTCCAGCGTCTATCGGTTCACCGTGTATTTTTTCCATATCACTTACTTACTTAATCACATTGTAACAGACAACAGTGCACTTTATTTCAAATAATATATCAGGTGAAGTCATTCATGTAAACATACTAGCCATCGGATGATCGGACAATTTCTACAACTAGGAACAGGAAAATAACAGCGTTTTACCTAGTAATAAACTCAGCAACATATGAAACGAACGTTATGATGGAATCTCAGGCAAAATGATAAAAATGTCCCGAAAGAAACATGCAGTTTTATCGTAACTACTTTTAGACAATTTTTATTACTACATTAGATTAAAGTACCTACCTGTTGCTTTTATATTTTATGTTATTGAGTAAAGTGAAACAAAAAAGTAAATAAGAATATTTTAGCAATTTAATTTAGTAACAGAATATCTTATAGGTACTTACATACTAATAAATAGTTAGGTATCAACGAATGTCACTAACTACTGACTGTTTACTTATTTAAATAGGAACCTAGGTTCTAGGTACTTGTGTCTTTAAAAGCAAGGTAAACATGCATATCCACTGACATACTAACATTGAACAATTAATGTTTATCGGAATAAAAACAAGGTCAGATGAAATCTTTGATGGATATTTTATCATTGATAAACCGTCACCTGAATCTTTCAATACTAATTAATTACTTACAAGTTTGTAATTTTATTAAAAAGAGGGCCCACGTAGTCTTTCAATGTATTTTTTTCAGGAATATGTAAGTAGGTTTTGTATAGACAATAAATCTAGACTATTCCCACTTACATTATCACGAAAAAATTTATATCTTCGCATTGTGTAAATCTCCAAGTTTAAGGACCCATTACGTTCCTTGTAAAAACTGTTGGTTATGATGGTAAACGTGAGAAAATACGAAAAACCCATAATAATACAACGAAAGATAGATATCAACCAATATCTACTGTGCATTATAAAACTTTTATTACCAATCAATATTTATATCGACCGCTAATGCTCCAATGTAATGACAGTTTTGTACCTACTTGCCGCAATAAAAGTTTATCGAGCAGATAATCCACGATTAATGAGGTAATATTAAACTCATGTATTTTGAACGATTATGATTAGTCGTCCTTTTTTCGACGAATCCTGTGGGGCCAAAAATTCGTAGGTATTTATAGCGTATTTCGTTTAAATATTTCTCGATAGCTGCTCGATTTCAACACAGCTCAGTTTGGTTATTAATCACCAACTTGTGACAATAGCCGTTGCAGTTCAACCCGTCTCAATTCGGCACTATCTACTATGCTGCTCGAATCAGCGTGATTTGCAGCGCCACATTTTAATAACTCCACTATGAATTATTTTAATAATAGTTTTTATGCTCTCACTTCATGGGCCTTGGAGAGTGAAAGGGATGCCGTAATTCGTTGAAACGCGATAGCAATAAAAGAATTAAAATAGTTTTCCAAGGTAACGGATTTTAGTATCACATTACAACCCTTTTGAATGTAATGCTGTGCCGTTAGATAAGTAACAGGTCTTACTGTAAAAAGACATATTCAAGCGATTTATGTGAAAAGAATATTAAGCTAAAATATTTTTTTTGTTTACTCTGCAGAAGGAAAAAAGCGGTAATGTAAATAATGCATTTGACCCATCGGAGCCACCGCCGGCTTTCAGTGATGCAGTTAGAAATGAAAAAGCCGCAATGGAGACAACAACGGTATGGTATACGATAGTCTTTTCTTCACACTTTCTCATAACGTGCTTGTGCTTTCTTTTGATGTCCCGATTCAGTTAAGTTTGTACCTACCTCACTGCAAGTTCAACGTATTTACCCGGGTAATACAAATACTTTTTTCAACCAACAAAGAGGTTTTATGCAGCTGAAAATAGTGCGCATTTCCTTAAACGAACAATTATTTTGTACCTTCTGAATTATGATTAATGAACGTTTAATTTTATCAATGTATAAAATATAACTAGTTATGTGTTACATTTTAAATACGGAAATATTCCCTTTAATATATTTTTAATATAGGCTGTATGCAGCAGGTTTAGATCCGCGCGCGAAAAAAATCTAGGGAGCAGCCTACGTAACTTACATACAGTGGATTTTCTGAGAACTATTTTCGTCGTGTCACAAATATTGCTTATTATACTCTTGGCTTCTTATCGTGATCGCTTACAGCTCACGCGCCTAATACCACCTCGATTGTAAAATCAAATCTACCAAACTCGTTGTATAATATACTATAATCTATACTTTTAATACAGCTGTGACGGGTTGAATTCCGTACATTGAAGATATTTAAAAAAAAAAACTTGTTGTTTGCAGGTTTGGCTGCCAAACCTGCAAACAACAAGTAAAAGCCAAACCTGTACTTTTTTTTAATTTTTGTCTGTTTGTCAGTCTGTTGGTCTGTGTGATGGCTACGCATCACGCTAAAAGTTTTGATAAATTGAAATGAAACTTTGTACGATTTGAATTAATACTACGAGGTGTAGGACGCAGGATAATATTTATCCCGAAATTCTTCTTTTAATCTCGATATTTTTTTATAAAGAACTATAAAGCTGTAATAGCAAATTAATTATCCATCATAAAAAATATCGATCGGAATTCTAATAACCCTAAAGTAAGTATATAAAACAAAGAATAATAAGTACCTAATTCACCTAATCTTTGTTTAGTCATATTTATTGACAGAGATAAGTATAGGCAGACAATCATACACAGAAAACAATCCCGACCGATAGATAAAATTTGAAGCTTAAAAGATTCGTTTCGCAAGGTTTAGCAGAGGGGTGATTGTGGACGAATATCATATCCATTTCATGAATTAAAAAAGAAATTCATTTAATTCAAGATTCAATATTTATTTCAAGTAGGCTAATACTATAAGCACATTTGAATCGTCAAGTCTGTTTATTTATATTGACTCTAACACCGGTTCGGAAGGCAGATTCTACCTTACCTTCCATAGAGATGTATCATCTGCAAACAGTATATTGTGACAGGTTCAACTGACATGATGTGCTAGCTCTTATATTTTTTCTCAAAATAGATAAAGATACGGGCGTAGAATTAAGCCTTGTTGGACACCCACTGAGACCCCGAAACATTATATATTTTATGCTTGCCTATAGTTGCGATAAGAGATGACTAAACTAAGTGCAATATTTGGATACCATAACGGCTTAGCTTACCTTATAAGATTTTAAGATGAATATCGAATGCTTGATAGATCATAAAAAGACTAACGGAGTTCTGTGAACGTTCCCGGGCATCCGTTGTGCTACGACCTTTAGTGAAGCCACACTGCCCAGGGTATATTCAGTTAAACGTTTAGTTTATTCGCTCTTCGAAAAGGGGCTTATATTATTACTAGGTAGGTCGGAACTTCTTTTTGATCAATGGGCAATTGCGGATCTACCAAAAAGCCGGCGTCAGGGTTCGCAGAGGACCTAGAGTAGTCAGTAGGTTCTAGGTCCATACTTCTATTTGAGATTTTTATTTCGAATTAAAATTATATTACCTTTATTTACATCAGGATCATATTCTAGCCATCGACAATATTTCGCGATACAACTGGCTTATAAAACGTATATGCTGTTTATTGCATTCTTGTTATATTTCCAGCTTATTATCACAGGAGTTACGTACTTATATAAATGTTCCAAAGAAAGTCTACTTAATCACTATGACTCAAACCTTGAATTGATAGGCAGCAATTTTAACGCGGAACGATTGTCATCTGTCCTCCATAACGAAACGGGTCACTAGTACAAGGATTATACTCCTTATTTACATAATTAGGTAGGCATTAAAATTTAGAATTTCATTTATTGTATTTCCGGTATAATTCAATGTATTTTCCTGATAAATACATCTATACTTATTACTTACAATAAAAATGTAACGGGTCGAATTCTGTACATTGAAGATATTTAAATAATTTTTTTGCAGGGCACTCTATAATTGATACTGAACCCAAAACTGTAATTTTTTTCATTCGTGTATGTCTGTCTGTCTGTACCTGGGCCGCGCATCACGGTTTATTATTTTAATTAATTATAATTAATTCAAATGAAACATTGCACTATTTGAGTTCATACTACGAAGTAGGACATAGGACACTTTTTATCCCGAAATTCAGCTCAGTTCCTTTGGGAGAGTGGATAAAAGTGTTTGACGATTTGTCACCATAAATTTGTCAAATCTTAACCGATTTAAATAATTATTTTTGTGCTGGATACGTTATACCTACTATCAGTTTAGTTTTGCCCAAATTTCGTTTAGATGAAGTGTTGTCACATTTCTGAGGACTTTAGTGCTAGGCCTAAATAAAAAAATGTTGGAATTGTCTTGGTTAACCTTTAGCATACGAATCAACTAACAATGCGATTTCGATTCTTCCTTTAACGATTACTATTCTTTGTTAGTGTTAGGAGCTAAGACTGATTGATATCAAATTATCTTTCAAATTTCGTCCATTTACTGACTTGGGTTGACGTGGCTTACCCAACGTTATCGACTAATATGTAGTGCTGCTGTTATACCATACATTATTCACAGGCCGGTCATTTGTGTTTGACAATGTTTACGTGATTGAAGGTTTCAATGAATGGGTGATTAAAGCTCCAAGAGCAAGAACAAGTAAATCATTCGCCCATACCTCAGTAGTTTATTTAAATATGTTGAAAAACTATCTGCACTTAATATCATATAGGTTCGTGTATATGGCACTTCCAGTATAATAGTAAAAACTTTGTTTGGTATCTGATTTATTGAGTTAGGTGTAGACTATTAAGCAGTACGCTGCGCTCCGTAATTTATGCGGGCGAAGCCCTAGGGCACATCTAGTTAAATAATAATTGTAAAGATTATTCAGGACAAAACCACGAAATGAATATAATACTACAATATGAGTTGGTTCGCTCACTTTGCATAATATATTTTTGTATTTAGGTATATTGCAAGCAAAGCCTAGGTTATTTAAAAAAAAATATTTACAGCGTCCTTGAAAGGTCCCCAAAATTTTACGAATGTGGTTATCGCCATCATCTCACTACCGTGTAATTCTTATGTACGCATCAAAAGTGCCACCTGTGGGCCTACTTGAATAAAGATATTTTTGACTTTGACTTTGAATTAATTATAATCGATTTTCTTATCAAAATAATTATTTCCTTTCAGAGCGACAATGTTGAGGACGGTGAACCCGAAAGAGCAATGTGGGGAAATCAAATTGAATTCCTCATGTCTTGTATTGCCACTTCCGTGGGATTGGGCAACGTATGGCGATTCCCCTTCGTTGCCTACCAAAACGGTGGCGGAGCCTTTCTTATACCATACATAATAGTTCTTATACTTATAGGAAAACCCATGTATTACCTTGAAGGTGTGTTGGGTCAGTTTAGTTCTAGAAACACTGTCAAAGTATGGTCGCTAGCTCCTGCAATGAAAGGTAATTGAACTATTAAGTTTTTTAGATTAACTTCCTACGTACATCTGACAGTAATGGATCTTTAAAAGCATTGGATACACTATCGCATTAGATTAAATTATCCTATGACGATATAATAAATTAGGTCAAGGATTGTGTACCAATGCCCTATTCTGTACCTGCCTTTGTACTTGTAATTGATCTGTCATTCATTACAGAATCAATATAATTTGAACGAATGAATAGTTTTGTTGTAAACAGCTTTAAAAAAATTATAACGTAAAATGAGAATATACATAGAGCATAAGATAGACGCTATCTATCTGATAGAGGGTAAAATTTTACACTCGTATCTAAACGCCTTAAAAATACATAGCGATCTCTTCCAGGCTAAAATTTCCTTCTTTACTTTAATTATTTTTTTTTAAATATAAAAATATATCTACATGTAAATGTAATTTTCAATGCAGCTTTATGTGTACAACACTTGAAAAGCAGTCGATGTATTGATTGGAAATTTTAAAGCAACGTTATATTTCTAGATGTTTAGTGTTTTAATGATTATCCCTAGTAGTGAGTTCCCGTTTGAATATAAGTACCTATTTTTCCCGATAATCTCATGGAAACGCGAATTTACCTTAGTTATAGCGTAGCGTTGCCGTGCATATGGCTAGCAAATAATAAGTAGGTACAATTATAATTTTTATTTTTTTTCAATTTATTTTATTTATTAGTTTTTTGATATAATTGTTTTATAAATATAACCTAAAATAAAAATAATTATAAATTAAATTTATTTTTCAGGCATAGGCTACGCGCAGTCTTTAGCTTGTAGTTACATCCTGTCCTACTACGTGTCCATCATTGGACTGTGCCTTTACTACCTCGCTATGAGCTTTCAATCAACTTTACCATGGGCTATATGTGAACCTGAATGGCTCAACTGTGTACCATCAGGACAAACGGAAAATATCACACTAACAAACGAATCACGTAGCAGTGCCGAGCTTTATTTTGTGTAAGTTAAGCAATTTAAATATCACTTACTTCTACGGTGAAAGAAAATATTGTAAGGAAACCTGCATGCCTCAGAGTTCTCCATAATGTTCTCAAAGGAGTGTGGAGTCCACCAACTTCACCACCACTCATTGTGGGAGGAGACCCGTGCCCTGTGGTGGGCCGGAAATGGGTTGATAATATGATGACGATGATGATCCATTTTATTTTGGTAGCCACGTGAAGACGGTGTCATAATATTCAATATCCATACAATGATGCATTAGTAAAAATGTATCGAAATGTATTCTGTGCTTAGGAAATACCCTAAAGCAAGTGCAAAGGAGGTGGTGCGGTGGTGGTACGAATCTCGGTTCGAGTGAGCACCATCTTTATACTCGGGTCAGGGTTAACGAACGTGACTTTTGAACTCTAGACCAACCAGCCAGTTAGTTACCTAACTCGATCAACTGTTCCATTTGAATGAAATGTTTTAGTCGCTACAGTAAAGTGAAAATATTTATAAATAAAAATAACCTAAAATAATAAATCTATGAACTAAAATACAACGAAAATAAATAAAAATGTTTTCAAAACCACCGCAACGTACAAGCCGGCAGTATTGCCCGCTCTTATATCAAGTAACGTACTCGTAGCTTTATCTATATATGTATAGGGGCTGCCGAAAAAGTCAAGTTAATGAAGAAATATTCGTGTAGAAGGAATATAGAAAATTTAAACAAACGAAAGCACCAAGACATCAGTAACTTAATATTATTTTTCATATTCAGCTCTGACTTTCTAAACAAAAAATCATATCAATGTTTCAATAAACACACAAACACTGTCCTATTTATAATATTGTATGACTACTATTTAATTACATATCGGTACTAAAAATTTCATATTTTTCAGAAAAACTGTACTGCAACAGCCCGATGGAATAGAAGGTGGTCTTGGTTAGTATTAAAAAGCAAACACTACGTATACTTATTCGTAAAACGTAATATTTTACCTGATCACTTAAGCTTTTAACGACCGCCCTGATACACTCGTGAAGCAGGAGGTCCCGGGTGAATTACCCGGAAGGCGCAAATTGGGAATTTACAATGTCTGAATTTCCTCTCAGTGCCGTGTGGATATCAGAATACAGTGATAGATCAGAATGCAGTTAGCACTTTTCCTCCTACTAAGGGACTATAGTCATAACGGGCAACACCGAACCCGCCGGTAGGGACAGGCCTTTAAATAATAAATCCCTGCTTATATTATAAATGTCAATGTAAGTTTGTTACGCTTTCACGCAAAAACTACTTAACCGATCCTCATGAAGCTTTGTACACATATTCATGGAAGTGTTAGAAGTAATATAGAATACTTTGATCCCGACACTAAGCTCGGTTCCTTTGGGAGAGGGGATGAGTGTTTGACGATTTTACACCATAACTCCGACAAATTATAACCGATTTAAATAATTATTTTTGTAGTATAGAGGTTATAATATGTGTTTAATTTTGCCCAAACTGTGGTTGGAGATAGAGGACAGAACTCCTCAGCGGACAGCAGCAAACCCCTCATTTAAGGCTTCGCGATACTGAATACTTTAATTTTTTTTAGATCTACAACTAAATTTAATGCCACATCAAAAAACAAAATCAAACGCAGACGAAGTTGCGGGCAACAGCTAGTAAATAATAAACGAAACCGATTAGGGAATGGGTTTAACATACACAAATCGGTTAAACAACACTACATTAGTCCGGTACCACCTTATATTGCACCATCACTTACCACCACGTGAGATTGCAGACTGGAGCTAACTTAAAGGGGAAGAAACAAACTTAAAAGTATTTTATACAACGCAACACAAAATTAACAGTTTTTTTTAACTTAATTTTTATTTGCAGGTTTGCCTCTTTGGTACCTCACACTTTGTCTATTAGCATCATGGTTTGTGATATTCGTGATTGTCTCCAGAGGTGTTAAGAGTTCTGGGAAGGCTTCCTACTTCCTCGCCCTGTTCCCTTATGTTGTGATGATCATATTGCTCATCAGGTTAGTAGAAATTAGAGTAGAAGAGCTTTTTGTGGTATTACCGCTGTGCTTATTTCTTCTGCCGAGCAGCATTGTTTTGTTCTGGTCTGAACGGCGAGATTGCCGGTATATAGTTTGATGGACACAGGCATGGGCGTATCAACCCTAGAGCCAAAAAGCCCATGGCCCGGGGCGGCAAGCTGCGATGGGCGGCGCAAGTCCAAATTAGAGTGAATGTACCTTTTATTCCGGATTTATACCGATTTTGCATTTAAAACATTAGTGGGGAAATAACAGAGATACAGTAAATGCGTCTAGTACAGCGGACAAAGCAATCTGCACTTTTATTTTTGAATAAATGGTGTTCAAGTTTCTTTCTTTCAATTTGTCGGCCGACTGGCGCACTGCGCCAACCCTGCTTTCTGGCCGAGGGTTCGAGTCCCACAACCGGAAAATGTCTGTGTGCTGAACACGAATGTTTTTCAGTGTCTGGGTGTTTATCTGTATAATATAAATAAATATTTATAATAAGTATTTATTTGTATTATCCATAAAAATATTCATCAGTCATCTCAGTACCCACACAGTACCACAAGCTACGCTTACTTTGGGGCTAGATGGCGATGAGTGTATCGTCGTAGTATATTTATTTACTTCAATCATTCATCATTAATTCATTTAAATTATTCTAATCAACAAACTGCTGTATATTTCTTTTTATTATTCTTTTGCTTTTTTCTTATTAATTTATGGCCAATCTTACTGGCGCAGAGCGCTGAATATTAAAATACGCCACTAACATGTCCTTCAATCTACCTTACCCTGCGTTCTTTTGTTCTGTGTATGACGATGGTTTTCCACTTATTTACCATCAGGTGTAGTGATTAAAAAAACGAAACGAATCCGCTCATGTCACGAGTTAATAAGTAAAAAAAGACAGGTATTTCTAAATCACAGACAGACAATTAAATTTTATTTACTTGTATAGATTGAAAAATTATCCCCTATTAGATAGAATATCTTAAGCCTTAGATAACATATTTACTATCGAAACATTTAGTATAATTCATATATAAGCATAATAAATCTTGCATTTAACAGATTGATAAGTAAACCTTAGTAAACTGCTGGATCTATCTAATTAATCTTTTCTTAGGTTTATGTATTTTTATGTGTATACCTAAACCAATGATGTAAAAGATATTTTAAAAATTGTTATTGTTAGTGTAGTTTTATACGAATTTTGTTATATAATATTTGGTGACTCTCATATGACTTTAGTTTCCTGAAGAAAATACATATAAAAAAACATATTAAAAGGCGAGGGCTACATAGATAAATAAAAAATTTAATATCGTTCTGGGATTTCGAAATAAATATATTATTTTTATTAGCTGACGGCCGATTGGCGCAGTTTGCAGCGACCCTGCTTTCTGACTCCAAGGCCGTGGGTTCGATTCCCACCACTGGGAAATGTTTGTGTGATGAGCATGAATGTTTTTCAGTGTCTGGGTGGTTATATGTATATAATAAGTATTATATGTATATTATTCATAAAAATATTCATCAGTCATCTTAGTACCCATAACACAAGCTACGCTTACTTTGGGGCTAGATGGCGATTTGTGTACTGTCGTAGTATATTTATTTATTTATTTAATTTTATTAGCTTATTTTTTTTCTATCCTGGTCCAGGCTAATCTTTGGAAAGGATAAACTGACTTAGTGCCTTGATAGTAAGCGAATTAAAAAAATTGTCATCATCATCGATATTAAGAAAATTGTCACCGTCATCATATCATCCCACTACAGGGAACAAATCTCCTCCCACAATGAGGAGGGTTTCGGGCGAAATCCACCACGCTGGCCCAGTGCGGATCTGTGGACTCTTTGAAAACATTACATTATGGCAAACTCTCAGGCTTTTTTTCACTGTGTTCACCGTTGAATAAAGTGATAAAAATTTGTTGCCGTTGTTGAGGAAATTGTAACTATATTTTATTATTTTTCCAGCACGGTCATACTACCCGGAGCAGGAGATGGCATCTTGTTCTTTATAACTCCGCAATGGCACAAATTAATTGAACTAAATGTAAGTTGCAGAAATAAATACCAATTTTCTAGATTAATTAGTGGGAGGTCCCGGGCAGGGCGAATTAGAAAACTTTTAATTTAATTTAATATTTAGGGGTCCGGTACGTATCCGCGTAAAAATGGATAAAGGGCATGCGTTTAATATACCTTGTGGCAACCTACACTTACCGCCATGTGAGATTGCAGGTTAGGGCTTATACGAGTACATGTAGTGTCAATATCATATACGCAATAAGTTTCTCCTCTTTTTTATAGTAGTCATACCTACTAATCGTTTTTTTATACAATGTTCCAGGTGTGGTACGCAGCTGTAACTCAGGTATTCTTCTCGTTGTCTGTTTGCACGGGGCCCATCATTATGTTTTCTTCCTACAATGGCTTCAGACAAAATGTTTACAGGTAAGTCACCCGAAAATGCGTTAAAACCTATTTCACAGTATGATCTTGGATTGTCGCTCGCAGTACTTACAGCAGCTGGAGTATTGTCAAGGACTCTAAGCACTAATTCACTCTCTCCTATGAGGAAAATAAAGATGAATGGCAGACTGTATGAACCATTTTATCTGTTATGATCTTTTATGTACACATTTGTGATGACCTATGCTTCTGAAACATGGTCGTTAACTATGGGCCTAATAAGAAGGCTCAGAGTCACTCAGCGGGCAATGGAGAGCTATGCTCGGAGTATCTCTAAGCGATCGAATCAGAAATGTGGAGATTCGTAGAAGAACCAGAATTACCGACATAGCTCAACGAGTCGCGAAGCTGATGTGGCAATGGGCCGGGCACATAGTTCGGAGAAAGGATGGACGTCGGGATCCCAAGGTGCTGGAATGGCAGCCCCGAACTGGTAAGCGCAGCGTTGGTCGGCCCCCAACGAGGTGGACAGACGATATTAAGCGCGTCGCAGGTAGCCGCTGGATCCAAGCGGCACAGAACCGTGGAATTTGGAACTCCCTACAAAAGACCTATGTCCAGCAGTGGACGTTTATCGGTTGATATGATGATAATGATGATGTACACATTTAACTTCCGACAAGTTTAAAACTAATCGGAATTTTCAGTTAATCTTGCACTGATTGGCATATTCTCATTCATAGGCTCCCTCCTAACCTAACCTTTTACTTGAATGTTCCCCACGGCACGACGGTCTACAATACCGAACCAGAGGTAAATTCACTAGACACAGACAGACGTTTCAAAAGTCATTATAAACTATATATTTGACTTGAGGTTTAATAAGTGCTTATAAATTATATAACTTCTTTTTTCTGAATTACATTCCTAATAGCATAGTGTTGCTAATTTCGAAACAAAAAACCTAACACCTATCAATTTTACCTTACTGTTTTCTCCCCTTTTTGTCCTGATTCTAAGATTGCCTGACAAAGATCGCTACTCAGCGATAAGGCCGCCTTTTGTATTCTACTTCTATTTAATATTTTTGTTTTCTTGTGTTTATCTTTAACTTAATGGGATGTACAAATAAAGAGTAATAATAATAATAGTTTTAGAAACCGTGAACCGAAATCAGGATGTCTTGTTCCCTAAACTATCTTACACAAACAAGGAAATTAAAACGGATAAATAGATACTTATTAAGATAATCCCATCTGCTGCAGAATCGTTAGCAACACTTTGCTGAAAATGAGAGTAACGTGTTTTGAAAGTCGAGAAGACGACCTTGTAAAAGCGTCAAAGAATTTGAGTCTTAAGCAAAACATTTTAGAAGATAAACTATAAACTTACAGAAAAGCATTTCACATGCAACTTTTGGTAGTATAAGTTATCAATCATGTGTCTTCTCTCACAGGGATGCTATGATTGTCACCACTCTGGACACGTTCACTAGTTTACTATCCGGCTTCACTATCTTCGGT
This sequence comes from Pararge aegeria, assembly GCF_905163445.1. Taxonomy (NCBI): domain Eukaryota; kingdom Metazoa; phylum Arthropoda; class Insecta; order Lepidoptera; family Nymphalidae; genus Pararge; species Pararge aegeria. The sequence goes on from NC_053193.1 coordinate 9,705,665, forward strand.
ATCCTCGGGAATCTTGCATACGTGCTTAAGCGTGATGTCAGCGAAGTGGTGGGCTCAGGAGGAACTGGACTCGCGTTTGTTTCATACCCCGATGCCATTGCGAAAACCTTCCAGCCTCAGGTATCTATACAAATAAAAATAAATAAAATTTCCGTCAGTGGTTTAGAAATATCTGCCTCTTTTGATTATTTGAATGATAGCGTAACCCAAACCCTATCTAATCTAAATCACAAGCTTATTAATCTGCGGAACGGCTGAAATGATTTCTCTGTTAGCCGTTTCGCAGATTAGTTTGCGATTAGTGAAACGGACTTTCACAGGCAGGTGGAGTATTATGGGGGATTCAGTTATATAGACTACTTTTTATTCGAGAAATCTATTAGTGTTTTAATTTAATTTTGAGACTTTCAAATCTTACTAAGTTAATAAATTTCAATAAAATACCTCTACAATATTTCTTTAAACAACCCTTGCGAAGAATAGTGGACTACAGTTTGTATGGGTTTTATTTTTATTAGTTATAGTTGTACCTACGCAGGATCTTATCGGGCGACAAGGTACGACTTTGCCACTAAGGCGAGTAAGGTAACTAGCCGCAATCCGGACCAAGCCTTTTTTTCGTGGGGTAATGGAGACTTAACTTTAACGGGCGTCGGAATCCCCTCTTACATCACCTAGAGGTACTACTACATACTACACCTCATCTACAAGGGCAAGTGGCAAGGTATGTGAGCCGCTTACACCTACGGTGGATTGGTCAATACCCCACATCTGCGCCCTCAACCATTGCGCCCAACCCGACAGAACTGATGTTACAGAAGGACACCTAAAAAAAGCCCTAAGATCTGTCGCTGCCTTAAGCTTTAAAAGCCAGAATAAGTCTTGAGCCAAGTTAGAAAATATGAATTCCTGAACTGGAACTTTCACCTTCAACTTTTATAAGGTTATAACTTTGCAATTTCTTTTCAGCTTTTCTCAGTCTTATTCTTTTTGATGATGTCCGTACTCGGGGTTGGTTCTGCCGTGGCGTTGTTGTCTTCTGTCAACACTTTGTTATTGGATGCCTTCCCTCGTGTCCGGACCGTATACATGTCCGCCTTGTCTTGTACAATTGGATTTGGTATCGGTCTTGTTTATGTAACACCGGTGAGTATAAGTATTTCATTATTATAATCATAGTGCATATATTAAACTTTAAAGCTACCTCTATATCTTCTTATCGGTTGAATCTGACTTCCAAGTTGGTTGTAGAGCCAGAACAAAGAGAGATAATGCGCGTTTCTTTTTGAAAGGCAAAGTTTTTGCGTTTAGAAGCTATACCTACTTAGTAAATTATTTAAATACCTACACTTATGCCCGTTTTCACTAAAGACGAACTATGCAATGCCTATATAAGTGACGCCTAATGTAAGGAGATTTCTAGGCGTACATTAACCTTTCATCCATAGTTATCACCTAAGAGTTGGTGAAACGGTTATTTCTATAGACATCGCCTAAATCATTAGGCATTCGATTTAGTGAAAACGGGCATTAGAACGTATGTGGACATCATAGCCCATATAAATGCTCAGTTACCAACCATCGTGAGTTTCATTTTACCTGCAACCACTCGGAACGAACAAGGAACTAGAAGACGCTACAAACGTTATACCTACGAATTCCTGAACATTCAGTAAGTTAGATTGAAGATTGGCACATCTGACTGTAATATGTAAACTAAACAAATATCTGCATTAATGGATTATTTAACTATCTAGCCAAGTTAAAATTAACCTTTATAATTTTTTTTCCGCACATGACCTCTTTTTTAACTTTACACCGTTAATTTTGCATTTTTCAGGGAGGCCAATATGTTTTGGAAATTGTTGACTACTACGGTGGAACTTTCCTTATACTATTCTGTGGTATTGCTGAAATTCTTGCAGTATTTTGGATTTACGGTAATTAATGTTTAATTTACTAACTACCTGCCTACTAATCAACTTGCGTCCGATGGCTTGCAAATAAACAACCAATCACAAAACGTGACAGTCTTTGTAACTCTTGTGATTGGCACGATTGGCCTTCACAAAGCTTATTATTGCAATAAAGGACTTAAGTAATTAGGTATCTATCTGAAGGGGAAACTCTGCAGGAGTTTCCTCAGAGAGATATATCGGTTTATTCCTCAGAACTACAATATATCGGTAGATACTGCTATTTTAATACAAAAATTGCGTCGAATTTTTCATCTCAACCACTGCACATCCACTGCCCGATATAGGTATTTTGTAGGGAATTTGACAAGTTACAGTTCTGCACCCCTTGTATCCAGCAATTCCAGATACAACTACAGATACTCAAAGAATAACTCTCTCTATCGCTCGCTGACACACTGAGACTATGCCGCCTTATGAGGCCCATAGTAGTGAATTTCGTAACAATTTTGGTAAATTGGAAATGGTAAATAGTTTTTGTTATTTTAGGTCTTGAAAACATATGTACAGACATCGAATTCATGTTGGGAATCACCACATCTATATACTGGCGCTTCTGTTGGGGTATCATCACGCCCGCGATGATGGTTGTAGTATTTATTTACGCCCTGCTGTCATTTGATAACTTACTGTTTGGAGGTCATTACGTGTATCCTACGGCAGGTTATGGTGAGAACCTTTTAAGTTTCCTTACATATTTCTGATAATTATTATTCATAATTTCATAATCTACTTATACTTGTTAAAACACTGAACAATAAAAGTAACAATTTAATATAAAAGCAGATTTACCTTATTATAGAGAGGCAAAATTTTGAAAGATACGATGATTTTCGATTTTACATCAATATCAGAATAAATTTATAATAAAATTTCTTTATATTACAGTGGCAGGTTACATGATGCTGTTCGTCGGAGTAGCTTTTGTGCCAATCTTCATAGGATTGACCATGTATAAAAATAGATCTGGAAACTTCTTGGAGGTAAGCTTTAAAATATACTTGTATTGTCTGCCATGTTGTGTTGGATAGTTTAGCACAGGCTCGACAATCTCACTTTTATCAGACGCGTCCACTCTCGCCTAAGCTCTCGTGTAACTAATGCACTGTCTTGAGCGCACCGCGTGAAAAAAAATACAGCAGCATGGCTAGCTTTTCTCACAGCTTTATCAACTCCCCGAGCATAGGCGCACAAGTGGATATAGTAGCCTAATAATATACGAATATAATTACACGTCCACCAATCTGCACTGGGTCAGCGTGGTGGACTACGGCCTTAGCCGGAAGACCCGTGTCCAGTAGTGGGCTGATAATGGGTTGATATGATGATGATGATGATGATCATAACCCGGGGGTAAACTTCCATGCTTCTTTGGCAGATGGACTCGTTAATTTTATCCTTTTAAGGGGATATAATCAGGGGATATGATTTTTGTCTCCTGCCTAGACTAGCCCTACTGCACCAGTGAGGTAGGAGGGCTGTTTATTAGATACCTTCAACTTGGTGATTATCGGTTTCAGACTTTTAAGAAGGTGTTCCGCCCTAAATCATCGTGGGGTCCCCGATCTCCGACCACTCGAAGGGAATGGCAACTTTACTCACAAGATGTGCAATCATTTCGTCGGAGTCTAAACAAGTCCTGGCTCGGACACATCGGGGCAACGTTAACAGGAGGATACCAACGTGCATTTAGATATAATAAAATGATACGCCACTGAAAAACCGAACGGATGTGAACCTAATGCCCGTTTTCACTTAACCTAGGAATAGCCTTCATCGGATGCCTAATGATTTCGGTGATTCCTAAAGAAAAAAAACGAACGAACGAACTCTTATGCGATGACTAACGATGCGTCGGATCGTAAAGACAGAAAAAAAATATTAATTTGTTTATTTTTAAGAACCTGACAACACAAACACAAAATACCACATCTTTTGGCAAAAACTTTAGACAAGTTAGGTTAGGTATATGAGTTTCGTAGTGAAAATTTATTGTATGCCTGGGAATCTTCTTTGATTAAGCGTTATTTACTTCAGTTCGTTACTGAGAAAGGGTATAAATCGATCATCCGCTGCAGCACATTTTTAGTAGAGTCTAGAATTTTCTATCGTATAACTTTAGATCTTTTTTCTTCTATTTAGGTTATATAGTTAATAAGTTGGTAACACCGAATAGTTATCTTATTCAATAAACAGTTATATTATCGACTCTAAGTTGATAATTAATGGAATCTTTAAGAGTTATTTATTCACGGGGTCGGGCGGTTTATTTCTGGGCACAGCTCTTTAACTCTCAAAAGAGGGCTTTAACCCAGCGAGCTATTTCAATACAAGGTAGCGGCCTTGAGTAACGAAAATCGACTATAAGTTAACGAGAACAATTATTCAGTCGTTAGTGATAATGTCAGGGTCTTAACTCTCAGAGGCACAGAGTAGTAGTAAGCTTTCATGTATATATAAGCCTATTAACATATCATAATCTTCATCAACAGCCTACAAGCGTCCACTGTTGAAAATAGGCAAAGAGCGCGCCAAAACACATTAATTCATCCAGCCCATTCCAGCCCCCATTTTAAGGTCATCTGTCCAGCGGGTTGGAGATCGTCTCACACTGGGTATACCGATTCGCGATTTCCATTCCAGAACGCGTCCGGCCCAGCAGCCATCTTTCCTACGACAGACATTACCCACCCACTGCCACCGTAACTTACTTATCCTTTGAGCTATGTCACAGATTTACTCGTTGCGAATTTTGTCGTAAAGAAAGACTCCTAATATATCTCGCTCCATCGCGCGTTGCGCGATTTTACATTTTCGGATCAGGTCCACGTCAGTGACCACGTCTCCGATCCATATGTCATTAAAGGCAGAACACCCTAATATCAGACTTTCGACTTTAGGAATTGAGGTATCGACATATTTTCAACCTATAGTTGTGGGTAAATTGGGTGGCAATAGATTACAGTATAATTAAGCTGCTCTAGTATGTGCCTGCAGTAACTTAGCTGTCATTGGTAACCTTCGAACTGTTATCTCCATACAAAATATTGGTATAGTTAAATACAAGTGGTGCTATTAAAATATGCGTTTTATAAGGTCGCTAAGCAATCTGTCGGAAAAGTGAATACGGTCTGATGATGTCTTGTAAGAGTTGGACTTAGACACGTTTCAAAAAAGTTTATAAATAATAAATTTATTAATAGTATTTTTAGAAGTAAACTAGAATTAAGAAACATATTTATATCATAGTTATGAAGTTATACAAAATATACTATGTTTATGTTTATTACCTACTAACATACCTTATAATAAAAACAAACTTAAGCTGGTTATGCTACTTTACGTACTCATTAAATGGTGTTACTATTTTAAATCATATATTTTGTTTAGTTTTCTCAAAAATTAATAAAGGTATTTAATATTTATCTGTACAAATAGTTTACCATGGCTATATATGTAAAATGAAAAGTAACGTGAAGATTGATGAGTGCATATCTTGATAATTCTGTGTATGCTTGATGTAATGTATGTAAGTGTCATTTATGTAAATAAATATGTTAAGAAATTTAAGTAAGTGCTTTGTTTTTTTCTGCTTATTTATTATCTATGCATTTATGTTTTTAACTCCTACAAATTTTAGTCTAGTCTGTGTATATTAGAATAACTGACTGTCAATTATGCTCATTTGATTTTTTAACGATAGAAGCCAAAAATTTTTTTTCGGATTTTGATCAATCAAAGGCTTCTATGATTGATCAAAATCGCCTATTTCATCCCCTTGAAAATCTTTCAAGGGGATGAAATAGGCGTAAGAAGATTGTAAAGAAGCCCTATATCATGTCTCTAGACATTAAAACTGGTAGTTTAGTAATTTTAAGTAACATATAGGTACTTACTACGATGAAAAAAGTGCGCCCTACCTTGCGCAAAATTATTCCTGTTGTTATGGCAGACCGACAGAATTTTGATAAAATTTGGTCTTGAAATAATAAATAGGATACTTTTTATCCCAATGAGAAAAAAAAGAAAATTTATAGTATCATTCTGCCAACCGTCCGTCCATTTTTGCAAAGACGACAATTCGTCAGAAGCCTAAGATAGAACTGTATTAAGTAGGTCTCCGAGGCAATCATTGCAATTTTGATTGTAATTACTTAGTTTTAAATTATAGATGTGTAAAGGACAAAAATTATGGGTGACTGAAGGTCCAATAAGGACATAATATAATTTGCACTCACCTCAGCCGATTGTTATTGCAGTGTTTGTATGTCTGGAACTACCAGTTCAATTGAAAAATCTTTTCGTGAGTAAGCCCATTTATTTGGGAAGTGTAGACTATGAACAACATAAAATATATCATATCTCCATGAAGTTGTTGATTATGTATAAATACACGTTTGCTTCTATGGTACGGAACCCTCGGTGCTCAAGTCTTATTTCCACTTTGTCTTTATTTTGGTATAGCAAATTGGTATCTCGAAATGATGTTCTGAGTGACCTTACTCCATTTATCAATAAAGTATGAATTAATCCTTACTATAAAACCAGATTAACTTTCAAATTTGTGGTCACAATGGCCTATGTTTATTTCTTTTACGATAAGTTAAGCATATAAAGCTTTACCTACAAGAGAATATTTTATTTATTTATAAAACAATATTTTATACCTAGTTATTCTGTACCTATATAAAAAAGAAAGATTTGTTTTTTTTTTATGTTTGATAGATAGGTACATCTATATGAATAAATTAAAAAACTACATAACCGATTTTAAAATTTCTATTCCATAAAGACAGCTTCAGACATCCACAGACTTCAGTCTACCATTCACAATCCAAAGAGAGAGAATAATCCATTTTAAATATGGAAAATATGTGTAATTTAAAAGAACTGATAGATAACACTTTAATTACAGCAGACGGATAATAAGATATAAAAATAAAACGAGTTCCATAAAGACAGCTTCAGACAACATCCACAGACTTCAGGCTACCATTCACAATCCAAAGAGAGAGAATAATCCATTTTAAATATGGAAAATATGTGTAATTTAAAAGAACTGATAGATAACACTTTAATTACAGCAGACGGATAATAAGATATGAAAATAAAACGAGTGAATTTTATTTTACAAAATAAGATCATGTGTACCTACCTAATTTGGGTAAGTTATACCAACAGCATCACTAATTAAAAGTAAAATAAATTGTTCACAAAGTTCCTTATTACAATGAGTGTAATGCGAAGAGCACCTCTCCTGAAATACTTAGTAAAGAACGATTTCATGCGGATGCTGGCAAGGACTGACTAACAATGGGAAATATTATTACTACCTTACCCATTTAAACCGAAAGATGGCGGTAATTCTAACAATAAAACCATTTTCAAAGAGGGTTGAAGTTAAACGGTCGGTTGTAAAAAGAATGCCATAAACAAAACAACATGCCTGTCTTCATGTTTGCAGAATACATGGTGTGCCGACCCCACATAGGCAAGGTAATTTTGCATGTGCTGTCAGAATATATCCTATTATATTAATAACGTGCATGTTTATGAGAGTGATGTATGGATGCATAAATGTATGGATGAGTAGACGTTTGTTACTGTTTCACGCAAAAACTACTGACCGGATTTTAATTAAACTTGAAAACTTGAAATTTGGCAAAAATATAACAATAAAGGTCAAGTAGGACCGAAGTTGGAACAAATTCTGCCATATGAGAGCTATCTAAACCGTTAGCGTTATCTAGGCAAAGAAAATGTAATATACTTAGTGTAAAAATAAATAATCTCTCAAACAGTTGTAAAAATAGTTCGCGACAGCATATCATCGACTTTTGCTTTTTAATTAAGTATATTTATTTTGTTCTGTAATTTTTGTCCATTTCTATGCAATAAAGTTATTTAAATTAAATTATATCTATGTGTTACATGAAAGCTATTATAGTCAAAATAGTGAATCATAAATAAAATTAAACTGGTTACTATATGTTATATGCGCATTGTGTAGTATTTTTTATACCTTAATTAATGCTTATAAAAATAAATACTTTTATCGCTTCTGGTGATTCAAGAAAGTTATCGACGATGCACTTAATAACATAGAGTAGAAAAAGACGCAGGCATCACATCAGCTAGCCTATTGTATTGATGAGATATATTTAAACTACCCTCCTTCAAACACTGCATAATGATCAGCATATAAATCTTATCAAAACAAATCAGTAACATAGACTAATAATTTAACCAAGAAATAAACCAACTTGTAGGAGACAAAAATAATATACCCCGATTATATCCCCTGACAAGGGATATAATTAACATGTCCACCTGCTAAAGTACGGGAACATGGAATAGGAGAAGTTTACCTCCGTTTATTATATTTCCACTTGTGCGCTAGTCCTCTGAGAGTTTATAAAGCTGTGGGAGAAGATAATTTTTTATCCTTTCCCCTGGGAGATAATTGTCTCCTGCCCATGCTAGCCGTGGAACAGGAAATAGGAGAAGTTTACCCCCGTTTAATATTACACATATATATTATTTTGACTTGTGCGCCAATGCTCTGAGAGTTGATAAAGATGTGGGAGAAGATAAATGTTTATCCTTTCCCCGGGTATTTAATTGTCTCCTGCCCATGCTAGCCGTGCTGCTGAGTGTGTCATAAACACCAATCACAAGCCGAACAGCGACACAATCAACAAACACAAACACGGCATTCACACGCTAACATGGCAGACGAGTTTGTGACAGAAATTACTTGTGGGTTGAGCTACGAGTAATTTTAATTAAAAAAAAAATTGACAATAAAAATCAAATTTGTTAAACAAGTAGAATAATAATTAAACAATAATAATAATAAAACTAACATTAATATTTAAAAACTTACTGCAAAATTTTGAAGTAGTTGCTATGTAAAATGTAAAAATTATAGATAAGAATATTGGATATGGAATAATTATAGGAATGTACCTACTTAGTACCATTTATTAAATTTGACTTCGCACTGACTTATCTAGAAATGTTTTAGAATGTATTTATTTCTTGATTTTTAGTTTAAAAGTCTGTTTTTTAGTCAAAAATTATAGATCTGTTAATGGACAAATAATGGTTCCCATCAAAAAATTTACATACCGAATATACAACCGAATTGGGAACCGTCTCCTTTTTTGCAGTCGGTTAAAAGGCAAAATGAATTTGACATAAGTACTACTAGGTATATAGATAAAATAACGGAGTGACAGACCGTAGTAGATGGTAGGTACATTAATATATCCTTAACAAATTTACTTCCTAGTGTTCTTCCTACGGATACAAGAACAGACACAATTTTTTCTGTAATGATATTAAAGATTAATGATTGCATAACACAAATTGATATATATGCCGACGTGAGAACTAATTATACGATAACAATATATTCCACTATCATTTTCTAAGTAATCGAAACATAAATATTTTGATAGTTGGATTATATCAGACCGATAAAGTTTTAAAGTAGGTACCTACGTAGATATTTAAAATTGAAACTTTCACACGCAGGCGTAGGTTGGTAAACTTTATTTTATTTCAGTATGTAAAAAACTGAGACACCCTATTTCTATATAAAAACGCATAGATGCCTTTGGGCTGTGGTGCTGGAGGAAAATGCTTGAAATATCTTGGACGGCTTTTAGAACCAACACGTCCATACTTAAGCAATTAAAAATTTCCAACCGACTATCGACCACTTGCCTACGTCGAACTTTGTTATATTTCGGATACATTGCCAATTTTTTCAAATTAAAAAAAAATATTCAATACCTTATATACATTAAGTAACGTACGACGCCGTGCTCGCTTTTGACGCCGCGCGCGTAATTTAAAAATGTCGCGCGCAGACCTAAATTAAAATTATAACTAAATTTTTCCGGGAGTAGGGAGTTTTTTGTTGGAAAAATCCTCCTCTATCAGAATAAATTTCAAAATTTTCTTAAATATTAATAGTTTATGAGATAACGGCAAAAACGAAATGGCATTTTTTTCCGTCGTCAATTGTTTATAACTTTAACAGCGGGAGAGAGCTAGTAGCTATGTAAGGGCTATATCTACATGATCAAATCAGAAATGAGGAGAAAAAACGCAGCGTTGGTACACCCCCAACAAGGTAGACGGATGTTACAGGCGAGTACTCGAGTAGCAGGGAGCCGCTGGACCCAAGCCGCACAACACCGTTGTATTTGGAACTCCCTATAAAAGACCTATGTCCAGCTGTGGACGTCAATCGGTTGGTATGATGATTCTAACAAAATCAAATTTAACAACTTAAGTTTTACACGTACATAGGCGGTTCCGAGAATAGTCGCGTACGGTAGCTCAAGAAATTTGATTACCAAGATAATTTGTTATTTAATCACCTCAGTATGTCAGGGATATTCCGTAGGAAATTAAGGCTTAATCTTATCAAATCCAATAAGAAAGGAAAACGTAATATTTTTTATATTAAAAAAAATTAAGACCGTAATCTGGGACTGTACATAACTGTGTATTTGTTTTAAATTGTAGGTACTACAAGTTAGACTGCAATCTCGCCTGGTGGACAGTGACTATGCAGTCTAGGATGCTAGTTGGCTTACCTGTTAGGGAAAAGGCAGTTAATATTACGAAATCTATACCCCGAATCGGGTTTCAACGCAATATAGTTCCGGAACGCTAAACCGCTTGGCGGCACGTCTTTGTCGCCCGGGTGGTAACTAGCCTCATATTGCACATGTCAGAGTTCGACCCCGAGACCTCGACTAATAAGACTAAAGACAACTTTCAACTTAATAACGTTGGTAGCCAAATATAATATACGGGTGCGGGTAAAGCAGCGTGCAGATCCGATAAAATTACATTTAATCGACAATAACGTCAATGTAGGTACGCTGATTCTTATCCTGACTGATTAGTCTGGCTTTCTGTTACATCTTAGACAATAATTGTTGTTTAATCCAAGAAAACGTACCTAATTAATGGATTCCTAGCCAGACTGACCTTCTTTATGAACCACTGAACCCATTACCGGGTAACCGTAGAGCAAGAGTCTACCCTCAGTATGAGAAAGGTTTAGGCCTATCAGAATATTTATGTTTTAATCCATCAAGCGGTCACGTACGGATTGGCAGAGTACATACGACTTTGAGAACATTATGGAGAACTGGAATGCATACAGGTTTCCTCACGATGTCATCCTTTCAGAGGCCTGCCACCTTTGTGAGAGAGATAACTCAAAGTAGGGAAGTACCTATTAATTTCTACACCCATATTTTTTAAAATGACGATTTTTTTATGTCAAAATTTTCATAACTTAAAATTAATATGTCGCTACTAAACATTGATAGCAAGATATTAAATGTACTATAAGCTCACTGGTATTAAAAAAATTTAAGACATTTTTTTAAAGAAACATATTAATACCCAAAAACTAAATAATTACTGTGCAACATTTAAACCAACCATTTTAAACTTTCTTCATTTGCCTACCTACTAACAGAAGTCATAATGACAGCAATGACTTGGTTTTAATTTATCACGACCAAATCTACTTAAGCAAAAACAATCAACACAAATGATTATAGTATTAACAAAATATTTTAGAATTACTTTTATAATAAGAAATTCACTGTGTAGGTTTGAATGGTACAGGATGTAATAAAACTGATTTAAATTAACCTAAATTATAAGTACAAATGTACAAAAACACATATTTAGTACTTTTACGCCAGCTGTACACATTCGGCGAGACAGCCCGACAGCGAATGTCTGTATAGCGCTCACGTCTCGCCTCGCTTTCTCTTGTCGGGCCTCATGGTCGCGTAACCGATTCTTGCGCCTGATTTAAACGATCTCGTGACCTAGGTCTCGTGATCTCCACCGAGACCTCGATCTTCCCACCATAGCCCAGTACATGAAATCATTATCAAAGACCTACTTTGAAAATGCAGTCCGACACCCCAACCCCCTAGTGGTCGAGGCGTCCACTTATACCCCCGTCCCCGACGTCGAGCTAAAGCGGCGACGTCCGAAGCATGTCCTTGACGACCCTGACGATAAAATAACTACCGACAACGTGTCCCAACAACACACACACACGCAACAAACACAGCGTCTTCGCCGGCGAAGACGAGGACCCTGATTTCTGACGTCATCCGGACGTGGATCCTTACCACGGTCACGGGGGCGTTCGGAATAAACAATGATTAGTCCAAAAGTCCACCAACAGTCAGATTTACGTCAAACCGAGCCGAGGTCCGAGTCCTCGCAGGAGGCACCCTCGGGTCGACGTCTCCCACACTCCCCCCGATGTCGTCGAGCCCTGGGGCTCTTCTCATGGCGAGCTTTCGCGCTCGCCCCACTCCCCCGGTGACGCAGTAGCAACCCCTTAGGTGGTTATCGGCAAATGTCCTTCCGAAAAAGCAAGTAGGTCTCGTGAGACAACCGAAAGATAACCTACGTACGCGCTAGAACATTTTGCGTCATGTTGTATTTTAACGGTACTTTTTTTTGCGATTACAAAATTTACTTATAATTCATAGTTGTATGCAAAGCTCGTTGCTTACGCGTTTTTACCAGAAAAACCTGTATCTTTCTATGCATCGCACAAAAAAAATAGTACTTTTGTCCGATGTGTTCACAATCCCTATCCCTACTTACTTACTTTACTTTACTCCCCTATTAATATTATAAATGTGAATGTAAGTTTGTTTGTTACGCTTTCACGCAAAAACTACTTAACCGATCCTCATGAAACTTTGTACACATAATCTTGGAAGTGTTAGAAGTAATATAGGATATTTTTTATCCCGAAATTAAGCTCGGTTTCTTTGGGAGAGGGGATGAGTGTTTGACGATTTTACACCATAACTCCGACATATAACCGATTTAAATAATTATTTTTGTACTATAGAGGTTATAATATGTGTTTAATTTTGCCCAAACTTTGTGTAGATCTGATGAATGTGGTTGGTGATAGAGGACAGAACTCCTCAGCGGACAGCAGCAAATCCCTCATTTAAGCTACTAAATCACTTTTTTTTTTAGAACTACAAATAAATTGAATGCCACATAAAAAAACAAAATCAAACGCAGACGAAGTCGCGGGCAATAGCTAGTATTGAACAAAATAAACTATTGATCAAAGACACATGATGTATAATATCAAAGAAATTTATCTGATATTTTTTATCGACGCATTTATTATAGGGTACAATAAATACCTACTCCAAAGAATCATCAGAATTCCTTTCGACATAGAGCACGTAGCCGTGCCTTTTATTAGAATGGTGATTATTAGGAATTAATATTATGGCTTATATTATACAAATACGTTATAAATTAATGCGCTCAAATATGTTATAGGCTGACAGTAAGAAAACTACGGAAAAAAATGAAGAGAGGGTAAATATAGCTTTCGATGCCAGCCCGGAAAACATGAATGACTTACAAGAAAAAAGTAAATCAGATAAGGTTAGTATAACAGTTAAGTAGATATTAGACGAAGGAAATGCCTTTTAATAAAAAATATTTACTAAACAACAATTATTATCACCATCACCTACAAACCATTAAGGTCCCACTGACACAGGCCTCCTCTCTTAAATAGGAGAGAAGAATTAATAGCATAGATCCTGCTTGTTAAATGCTTAGTTCTCAGTTAATAATATATTATGACACTAGTGTGCTATGTTCGCTCGAGGCAACGTGCGAACAAGTCACTTAGCAATCGTGCATTGTAAAGTAAACATTTTTAAGCAAAACGTGCGTAGAGACCCCATTTTGGACGATCTGTGACGTGTTGTGGTGTATAAATAAATTGCCTATTTTACGCATGTAATAGCAAATTAAGTCATCGATCTTAGGTACTACCTCTTCTTTATAGAGTTCGAATCGCGGTGCCTTAGCATTTTTTTTGAGATCGTTTTAATAATTATTTACTATCGGTTGCCCGCGTTCTCTGTCCGCGTATATAACAGTTTTTTTTACAAATCCCGCGGGAATAGTTTGTTTTCCTGGGTTAACAAGTAGCCTTTATTACCGCCCTTTTAAGTAACTCTTTTCCAAAAAATCGATTGTTTGATTTGTTAGGGCGTAAAGTAAGGACAAACAAACAAACAAGGAAACAAACACACTTTTACATTTATAGTATTAGTATGAATGGTATACTGTGGTTAATGTATGTTGTTTTTAATGATACTTAAATAAACAATATAGGTTGTATTCATATGGAAAAAATCAAAGTTAGGTTTTTAATTATTGAGTTGACACCTATCGTATGAGGTGGAAATAGCTCAAGTACCTACCGCAAATTAACCTAAAAATTCAAAACACCGCAATTTGATTTAGCAAGATTTAGCAAGTTGCATTGAAAGTTTTTTTAAGAGAATAGGAATTTTAATGTTTGAAATTAAGACGATGCTTGAAGATTTAGGTTATTTCCATTAACATTCAATATTCTAAACTATAAAAGGTTTTCGTTTTCGGTTAGCTCGAAAAGTTATAAACAATATTGCTTGTTTACTTTTGGGTCATTTTCATTTTTTATTGAATGGACAGTTTAAGGTAATGCGAATTTTCCTAAAACGATCCGTGATAATAAGACTATATATAAACTAATATATTAACAATCTATGCACAGCCACCCTTTTGATCTGTACAAGCCGAATAAAAGCCATAAAGTATAGCCGACTATACCTAAATACAGTTTATAGCACTAGTATATCGGGGGGCACGGTAGTGCCCCCGCCAAGACGAGCGCGATGCAAACACTGTCGTCCCATCCTATACTGGAACCATTTCGCCGCATTTTCAGGTCCCTATTACCTCTGGATAAGACCAGAACGCAGAAATTTTCGTCATTCAGTAAGCTATAATCACATACTTAAAATCCAAAATTTCAAGTCTGTAGGTCATTTAGTTCCGAAGTTAAGTGAAAGCAAAGTTTTGCATTTATGACACTCACTCTTTATTATGTGTCACAACAATGTCAAGTCACACATCATTAACTATAGTAATAAAGAAATCGCAGTACGGAACCTTAGACTTGGCACGACTTTATCTAGATTTCATTACTTTTTAGAGTTAAACAAGCAGCTCTATCGAGACTTGGCTAGTTTTTACAAAATGTTTGGGTGGGATATACATTACACGCTATTATTCTAAATTAGAATCTATAAAAATATAGCGCAATTTGTTTTATCGCTTTATGGGTTTATACCACAAGCAAATTTAACTTATTGCTCCACCGTCATAAAACAACCGCTTTCGGGATTATCAATTTATGGCACCTAGATATTTTGTATCGTAGTAAAATAGTCTTATTACCCCTAAAACGAAGCAATGATAGCCTAGTAGTTCTGACTTCGGCCTCCCTTTCTAGAGGACAGAATTCGATCCCCGGCACGTACCACTTCCAACTTTAGAATTCACCTATTGGAATTACTTTTAGAGTAATTAAATAGTCTTTTGCTTTTACAGTGATGGAAAACATTGTGAGGAAACCTGAACGCCTAAGAGTTCTCTATAGAATTCTCAAAGTTATGTGAAGTCTACAAATTCAGACTTAGCCATCGTTTTCAACTACGACCTAACCCCGTCTCATTTCGAGAGGAAACCCGTGCCCAATTATAGTGAAATCGATTAAACGGTCGACACTACCATTTTACCAATTATGACAGTAAACCCATAAACGTATTTTGAACCTAATGGAATATAGGCCACCGACTCCACCTATTTGTTAAATGTATGACCTCTGTTATTTAATCAAGGTATGAACTTTTAATAGGTTAGGTACCTATACCTTGTTTTAACTTAAGTATAGCTTAATGTTAGATTTCTACAATAATTTAATTTCTCCAGCCTGGTTTTAGTTTTTGTTGAACTTATAATTTACTAGCTGTTGCCCGTGTTTATTTCGCTTTTTTTAAAACCCTTTGGAATCGTTTGTTTTCCCTCTTAAATTACCTATTGTGAGTAATATGGTTTATTCTTCACAGTAGGTAATGTGGTGTATTCACATAACTGTGAGTATACCAAGTCGCAGAGACAATTTCCATTGTTAAGTTAACCAACCTGATCGTTCTATTCAGGAATCGTTTCAACAGCGTCAATCGCTGTAAGTGAGCTTATAACATGTATTACTTACGTGAGTGTTTCTGTGGCTAGTTATATGTAGTTTCCATAGCGATAAATGCGTTGCAAAAGCTATTACGGATTTTGCGTTACTGTTTCAGGTACTTAAATATGTATAATATGTTTGATTAAGTAGGTACTATGATACACCAACCTACTAAAGTTGTATGAAGTAAGGTGATGTGATGTATAGGAGAACACAAATTAATGCAATCGGTTGATTGTTAAGTTACTCAAAGTCAATAACTAGATGAATATACGACTTTTAAGATTCGAATTCGGTTCCATGACTTAGAAAGCACGTAAAGCTGCTGCCACCAATAATACCTGGTAATGATCATGAGATAATATCCCGCAAACTATTCATTTCAGTAGCGTGGTACAAGTAGTATCTCCCTCCCTTGAGTTGTGAAGTTGATGATGATGACTTATATGTTTACATTTTTACAGAACACAAAGAAACCGGTCCATGAACGACCAACATGGGGCAACCAAATCGAATTTCTGATGTCATGCATCTCGACATCGGTAGGTTTGGGAAATGTATGGCGCTTTCCTTTCGTAGCGTACGAGAACGGGGGCGGTGCGTTCCTCATCCCTTATATTATTGTACTGATAGTCATCGGTAAACCTATGTATTATCTTGAAACAGTTCTTGGACAATTCAGTAATAGTAACTGCGTTAAAGTGTGGGCACTTTCGCCGGCTATGAAAGGTAAGAATAAGTTTATACTTTCATATAATATAATCTCAGATCCACATAATTAATAACATAAAGAAACAATGTACACAACTTATAATGAAGCATCAAAAACCACTCAACTTTAGAATGGTTCACTCCAACGAACGGTTAGTCACTGCACACCATTTAATAGTTGACAGCAATTATTTTACCTGTTATGTTCTAAGCGTTCACTATAAAATGGGAAAATGAGACGTGCGCGGGGCGTTTTCACTGTTTTAGGACACAATGCATTACAAACAATAATGTCTGACTGAGGATTCTGTATGTTCTTAACTTAATGCTTAGATCAATAACACATCTATTAGATGTATTTTCTGTCGTCAAAGAGTCCGTGCAAAAAAAAAGATTTCACTCATTGAGATACTATTTTCTTGTGAAAAAGCTAATGTGTTCGTGTTTAATGTCTCAAAAAGCAATAAAGGTGACGGAATATTTAAAACAATATTTACATAAGTCAAAAACTCACACACGTTTGCACGTAGATTCACACATAGATATAAGACCACAACTACTTGCAGCAAATGTTATATCAAATCTTTGCCCTACCTATTAAATCGCATGTGTTTATAATTACACCGGCAACCAAACCCTTCAGGTCGGAACACAGCATTCCAAAATATTTACGGCAAAAATATGGCGGTAGTACTTCCCCTGAAGAGCTCTGTCACAAAAAGTGCCACTACTACTTTTTTCTTATTCATGAACTTTTACAGGTACCGGATATGCGCAAGCTTTGGGCGCTATGTATTTAGTTTCATATTACGTTTCAATCATCGCCCTGTGCTTCTACTACCTGGCAATGAGCTTCCAGGATCCTTTACCCTGGGCAATATGCAATCCCAATTGGAGAGATTGTGTACCTTCAGGAGAATCAGTTAATATGAGCGCCATAGAAGGCAGCCCCTCAAGCAGTGCCGAGCTGTATTTCACGTAAGTTTTAGTTTTACCTATGAATAAATTCATTAATGAATGTTTTGTGTGTATTAAAATAATCGTTGATTATTAAACATGGATCCCCCATGTTCCATAACTATTAAAATACTGATAACAGGTAATGTTATATACCTGTCAAGCGAAAGTTGTAAAAAATAGGTAATAGACCTATTTACCTATCTAAAAAGAAACTAATTAGGTCAAAGGCAATATTTTTTTATTTCACTACAAAAGTACTCATTGAATTTCAGAAAGACAGTCCTTCGTCGGTCAGACGGAATTCACGATGGAATCGGTAAGTTTATTTACATTTTGAAACACTTTTACAATTTTTGTAAGTGTTTCAAAATGTCTAAATCGTCACTTCATTTGCCATTCTACAAGAGTTTGGTTTTTTAAACCGCATCGTTGTTTAATCATCGCAAAAAATAGTTTGAAAATATTTCTCCTTATTATTCCTGAAGTAGGTACTTATGTGAAGCGTAAAATCTGACATTAAGAGTTTTGATAAAAGTTGATTTTATATATCTGTATATGACGAGAAATTAAAGGCATTTCTGTAGCTAAGAAGTATTTCTTTAAAGAGGAGAGTTGATAAAACTATGGGAGAAGATACATTGTTATCCTTTCCCCGGAGACATAATTATCTCCATGCTAGCCGTGCTGGGATAAAAAGTATCCGTCTCCGTCCTTTAAACTAACTCGTAACTAAGGTCGTAAGGGAAGGACAAACAAACACGTTTTCGTATTTTTTATATCAGTTCATATTATATTATATTTCAGGTGTTCCATTATGGGATCTCACTCTCTGTTTGCTGATTTCTTGGATTATAATATTCCTGATCGTCGCCCGAAGCGTGAAGAGTTCTGGCAAAGCGGCCTATTTCCTCGCTTTGTTCCCTTACGTTGTGATGCTCGTCCTTCTTATAAGGTTTTTTTTTATTTTCATAATTCATTTCGACATATTAACTGAATTGATAAATAAGTTTATTTATACTAACAAAAAAAAAATTGCAAAACCTACTCGCTGAGTACTATATACCAGCCTGTACAATAATAACATTGTGTAATATTTCCAGAGCTGTAACCCTTCCTGGGGCAGTAAATGGAATTCTATTTTTCGTTACACCGGTTTGGAGTAAAATCCTTGAAGTTCGAGTAAGTACTAAACTATTACTACCTAGCATGAGTAGGTATAGCGTTGATCGCCTTAGTAGGAACTTCAGCCTTCCCTTTCAGTGGGACCGAGTCCGATTCCTGGCACACCTGTCATAGAACATTTTAAGAAATTAAATGTCACTTTTATCTTTTATCGTTGAAGGAAAACACATTGTTCTCAACGGCATGTAAAGTCAAAAACCCTTCTCATTCTGAGAGGAGACCCGTGCCCTGTAGTGGGCCGGTAAAAGTTTAATAATGATGATGATAATAAGGAACATAACATTTATTATATTTCATCAAATATAGCAGTTGGAGAGATCTATATAATTCGATTCTTTTTCCCATTGCCGCTAGATCATGAGAATCATTCTAAAATGGACAAGTGTATTTTAAAGTAGGTACATAAGCGTAGTCACGGCTTCGACGCTGTGACATGCCACATTCAAGCTTTGTGTCGTTGCAACGCATGTACGCTACGTACGTACGTTGATCCATTGCAACATCGTAACGCAACGCTAGATAATGAAGCAACGCGCTGCGTCGAGGCGACATAACGCAACGCACTGATAAGATTTCGCCCTAACTCACTCAGACACTTGGATATTGTCCAAACGAATCGTTCGTGTAAATTTTCAGCTCATTTGTAAAGAAAAACACTTGCCAGTTTTTTTTTAAATAGGAAAAAAATTATACTGTGGAACAAGTTGTTTGTCTTTGAATCTATTTTGAAACATTTTACAAAAATTTTATGAGTGTCTTTGGTATAGGCAGGTACATTAGAGACTTACTATTTAAAAGATTCTTAAATAGTAAGTCTCTAATGTACCTGAGACTTACTATTTAAAAATCAATCAATGAAAAAATCAACAATTAAAATAACAAATCAATGAATGAAATGGTCTGACAAGAGGTTCCACAATGATGATTAGAACTATACCTACCTAAGAATTAGTTAGGTATACAAATTAATAAAAAATGCAATCTCATTCTCGCTGATATTATTACCTACTCACTTACATTGTTTCAGTAGACAATTTATAATCTAAGCAAACACGAATAATTTAGGTATAAATCAATCATTTTGATGAGTTATTTATATGCGCTATCGTATCAAAAATTGCGATAACTTGTAAGTAATTAAAAATTTATCTTTAAAAAGTAAGTGCTTGCTCATTTTAAATTTCACTAATCATTCTGATCACGATCAAGTTTTTGGATCCAGTTTTATCTTACCTTTTCTGGTTAGGGAACACAATAAATTATATCTCCGCTAAAACTTTAAATTTATTTATTATCGAGTTGTCTTGAGAATTTTCAGAAATCGCCACGTCTAGCAGAAGTATTAGGTAGGAAGGAACGCTTTGCAGACAGCAAAAGGGAAATGTAGACACGTTAATAACGGCTATAATCATCCTTAAAAAAATCAAACATTCATATTTTGTTTCAGGTATGGTATGCTGCAGTTACTCAAGTATTTTTCTCTTTATCAGTTTGTTCGGGTACATTGATTATGTTCTCTTCCTACAATGGATTTAAACAGAACGTTTACAGGTAGGTCACTTTTATTTCCAAAGTAACCCCCCCCCCCCATAGCACCGTATTGGCTATATAATTTTCTGTGACTGGAAGCTACAGGGATCGTTTTGAATAATCATATAGACGCACTAGCGGGTAAACTCAGAGTTAGTTTACTAACGTTGCGAGAGTTAGACTTGAATATTTTGCGCACCTACTTTAACAGAACTACTTATACGGTGAGGATGATGACAAGTGACGAAACGGGTACCAAATGAACAACTTAAAAATGTTAGATACTGTAAAAACGCTTTGTGTAAGGAAGAAAAATTCAAGTACCTAATGCTTACGATAATTCCTCGTATTATATTATACTTACTCGTAACATTACGCTGTATATAATTATTACTTACACTTAAGACTTTTGACTTTGGGCAATGACTGACCCATTACTAAAAGTCGAACACTAAGTGTGTGTCGGAGCAGTAAGTTCATTGACCGGAATCGCAACGGCAGGAATGAGGTATACTATTTTTTTTTCTTTTTAGGGACTCCATGATCGTAACAACATTGGATACGTTCACCAGTTTAATGTCAGGTATAACAATTTTCGGCATTTTGGGTAACCTTGCATACGAATTGGGTTACGACGATATAACCAAGGTCATAGGCAGTGGTGGCACCAGTTTGGCCTTTGTATCCTACCCAGACGCCATTGCGAAATCACCAGTTGTGCCTCAGGTAGGTTACTAAATTATTTTTTCCCATCCAAATCAAAACTCCACCTCATAATGGTCATAGCCGCCAGTGAGTCGAAGGTAATGCAAGATTTACTAAGCGGATGAAATTGTTTATATAACAAGATGAATTGAAGATGAAGCGCACTTAACTGAAATAAAATTTACTTCAATTAATCGTTGTATATATTACCTATAGGATAATGTGGAAATCCCTAAACTGCCGGAAACGGAAAAATAAAAACAGAGTGTGAAAAGGAAGCCTAAAAATGCTGCATTGATAGTTGAATGCTACTGATAAACTCAAAGTCCTGATTCACTATTAAATTCTGATAACCCAAGTATATTGTGACGATTAAATTAACTATCCTTGTATGAAGATGGGTCAAAATTTCAACTATTTTAGGTTAGGTTTTCGCCAGTTTCTTCTTCTACAGAGTTTATATATTTGCAGCTATTCTCCGTGTTATTCTTCCTGATGATGGCCACACTGGGCATTGGGTCGGGCGTGGCGCTTCTGTCAGTGATCAACAGTGTTCTGCTGGACGCCTTCCCACGCGTGCCCACGCATTTCATGTCCGCTGGAGTTTGCATCTCAATCTTTCTAATGGGACTCGTTTATGTCACCCCTGTAAGCTACCTTTTTCCTACTAACCGATCTTTACTAATCGATCGTCATGAAAACGCCTGAAATGGGTTAGATGAAACCAGTAATTAAACGCATGCGGTCTACATCCCCTTTCTTTTATTCCACTTCAAGTTAGCCCTTGACTGCAATCTCACTTGATGGTAAGTTATGACGAAATCTAAGATGGTAACAGGCTAACTTAAACCTGTCAGGATAAGGCAGTAATATTAAATAAATATCCCTAGTCGGTTTCTACGCGGCACCGCTGCCGGCATGGCTGCCAGCCGCCAGATCAGAGATTTCAGGAACTATAAATTCCAAATTGCCCCTACCGAGGATCTATCCACGGTTCACTATAAGATCAAAGCGCACTTCTCCTAAAACTAAAATAAGATAAAATAAATCTATGATTGATCCAAAATTATGTATTTTAAATTCTAATTCCATTGATTGACTAAAGTAGAGCTGGTATATACTTTTTTTTTACATTATACATTTCTAGGGAGGTCAATACGTTCTGGAAATAGTCGACCATTATGGTGGAACTTTTATGAGGCTGTTCTCCGCTATTGCAGAAACGATTGCCATATTTTGGATTTATGGTAAGTTTTTTAACCACATTACGGAGCATTGTGATGAAAGGGGGAATCTCGCGCGAGCTCATAAATGAATTTGTACTTTGGAAAGTTGATATCAAATAATTCCCAAACCATTGGGACACATTACGTAATTGTACATGCCAACAGAGTTGAAATGAACTCAGTTTGAAACTTGGATTCAGAATGCAAAATATGGATTTAACAGGCAACTTTCCACAGTAACTAGCTACATTTGATTTCAACTGATATATATATATATAGATTCGGTATACATGCTAAGGAACTACATGCGCAGCAATACTGCTTTGCTACGGGAATAAGCATGGCGGTCGTAGCTTCGCCGGACGAGCTAAACGAACGCAGAAAGCTCTTAATGTTTCTGTTAATTTGCCCTTTCTGGAAAACGTAATGGGGATTCTAATCATTGCCTCTTGTGTTTGCATTGAGAAGTATAACATGCTTCGCTGACTAGAAGTTTTAAACTATCCTACAGGCATTCGTGTTTTACCATTGAGCGACTTCTAAACTATTTTTATGATCAAATAACTTTTTTCCAGGACTTGAAAATTTATGTCTTGATATTCAATACATGCTTGGCTTTAAGACTTCGTTCTTCTGGAGAGTTTGCTGGGCTATCGTCACGCCGCTTCTCATGACAACTGTGTTCTTCTACGCAATGATAACATCGGAGAGAATCTTATTTGGAAAAACGTACGAATATCCTGAGGAAGCGTATAGTAAGTACTTGTATACTGAGTGGAGAGGTTTTTGATGCTTTAATATTATTCGTGTACACGATTTATGTACTATGTACTTGATTCTGTGGCTGATTTTGGTTATTCATTAAAGTGATAAAAAAATTTGCTAATTTTTCATACATTAAGTATAATAAAAATTTACTAGAGCTTCCAAATAAATATGCAAAATTTCAAGATAGTCTTATTTTCAGTTGCTGGACAGGTTCTTCAATATGTCGGAATGGCGTTGGTTCCCCTGTTCATAGCACTCGCTTTGTGGAAATATAAAACTGGACATATCATTGAGGTAAGACGGAATTCTTTTTAATCTGAATAAAATACAAATAGTTTACCTAGGTGCTGAACCCAGGAATAAAACATAAATTGTTAATTAACTAAACTAAAGCTGCGCACCTCTTCTGCGAACTATTTGGTACCTACTCAAGAGTTGGGTTCTGGACATCCTTTCAGCGCTCTAAGATCTTGCTTATAGACGAACAATTCGCTAACGACAAGGTCTTTCAACTGGAACTCAAACCATACGTCAACAATATAGTTGGGGAGCCCAAGCAGGGATTTACCCGAGCATTTCAGAAAAACGTTAGGGGGGCATCCTTACATCTTGTGTGATAGGTACAGCTACCATAGCTGAGCCCTGTACAGTGTACATTATGGTCAACGTAGGGTAGATCAGATTAGTGAAAAAACCCATTCGAACGCGTCAGATTATTATACAGACACTTCATCTTGATGTCCTTGTCCTATTGACCCATAATCTGACAATTATGTGTAAGTGTTCCACGCACACGAGTTGCAAAAAATATGGTGCAAATCTGCCATGACCTTTGGTAGCTTCCTATCAATGTCTGACACGCTCGAATAAATCTTTTTTTCCCTATTTTCTACCCCTTCGTAAGGCCTCACTATGCAAAACGATTAGTATTTTTCTTCTATCAGAAGGACGTGAGACGCATAAGCTATTCATGTTGGTAGCGCTCAAGTATTTCTTTGTGACCCTTTACTTTGTAGCGTCTAACCTTCACAATTCAATAGGTCCCCACGACTCTAAAGTAAATCCCAGAATCTTCGAATGCCGACCCCTCTTATACGTCAAGCGAGCGGTCAATCAACCCCCTAAACCCGCAGACCTAAACCGCTCACACAAGAAAACAGATTCTAAAACGTTTATTGGATTTCGTTTTCGTTTATATTAAAAAGCGTTTAAATTTGAGGGGTAGATACTTAATTGTTTTTATTTGGATATGAATATTATTTATTACAGTAAACTTTCCTAATTTCCTTTACATAAAAACATTTGACGGCCTTAATAATCATTTACATTTCAATCGATGAACAAGGTTATAACAATTTCTCCAATTTTTAATGCTGAGACTTGGCATAGTTAATTAATAGATATGTGTTTTATGTACAGACGATCAAATCAGCTTTCCGCAAGAAGACGTCCTACGGTCCGACCGATCCAGTGAGATTCGAGGAATGGAAAGCATTCAGACGGCAAGCAAAAGAGGAACGCGTATATCAACGAAAGAACTGGTTCCATCACATATGCATTACATTATTTAAAGGATACAAAGCGACGGGAAATTCTGCAAAATAGACGTGATCTCTACAACTACGACTTATAAAAATGACGGTACCCGTCTTTATTTAATTAAGTACTTTTCTATTATGTCTCAATATTTAAATTAATTATTTTAGTTATAAGTACACCTACGAATCATCGTGGATTAGGCATTAATAGGCATTGTTTTTTGTCACCAATGAAAACGGGCATTAGACTCTAAGGATTATTCTTAAAAACATGTAACAAATACCATCATTATCCATTACCGTTCCGCTACATGGCACGGGTCTCCTCTCACAAAAAAGGGTTAGGCCGTTATGCTTAGGCTTGTGAAGTCTGTGCCTTTGTGAAGGTTATGGAGAACTCTTAGGCATCCAGGTTTCCTAACGATAGTTTCCTCCATCAATCCTTCACCTTAAAGCAAGCGATATTTAAGTTGCTTAAATTTAAAACGCTCATAACTCCCAAAAGTTAGAGCTCCTTGCGGGTATTGACCTCGGTCCCCTCGAAAGCGAAACCCTAACCACTAAGATAACTCCGTTTAAAAAATATTGATAAAATTTGTAAAGTAATTTTAATGTTATAATCGTATTTTAATTTTAATCCGACAGCACTAGACTTTGTTTTTTGGGTTCTTGAAATCCCGCTTTTACCAAACCTTGCAAGGCCTCAAACATAATACAAGGAGAGTTTAGTAAAATTATTAAATACGCCGTAAAACCTACACAAAATGTGCATCAAAATGGATATTTGACTTATATTATTTTTTAACTCATATGACTGTTCATATGAGTAAAAAAATAATATAAGTAGCTGTACTTGGAAAAAAGAGATAAATATTTTTAATTACCAATATTTAAAAAACTTGTTAGTGAACATGTAGAAAATACCGTTCAGTTAAGTTAATGTGACCTCTTTCTTATAAAACGATTTGTATTATCGCTCGCTAACTTTTTCTATAACCACTCGCAAAAAATTTTACTTTTAAATAATATGGTACATTTGTAAAGCACTTTGAGATTTTGTATCTACTAATTTTAAAATATTATTGTATTTTCGATGTTTTTGTGTTCTTTTTGAGAAATAAATGTGTTTAAGCTGAATTACTAACAAAATGGCAACCAATTTTCCCTATTACACAATTTTTTTAAATAACAAACAAAAAGTGCTCAGTTCTTAAAAGCATAGATATATTTACTACGCACACCATGTCAACTGAAGATAAAATTCTTTTTTTAGATATAGAAATAGAAATAGTCAATTAGTCAACTTGAAATGCGAGCTTTGTTTTTTGTCAGTCAGAATATGCTATGCGAAGGCCATTTGAAGTTTCGATCTGTGTAAAGCGAGTTAATTAAGTAATAAAGACTTGAAAAAACTATCCATTTTATTATATGCCAAACTGTTACCAGCTATTTTCTGACTCCGCTTCACACACTATTTAAATATAGAGAAGTCTGGACCACACCGCGAAGACCTCTCCATAACTATCATTTTGGCCACGGGACTATCGGCAAAGTGTCTTCCACTTTAAAAAGTATATGGAAATATGATAATCGTGCCAAAGGTACAGTCAAGCACTTCGCGGCGGTGATAGCCATACATAAATAAATATAAATAAATAAATATACTACGACAATACACACATCGCCACCTAGCCCCAAAGTAAGCATAGCTTGTGTTATGGGTACTAAAGATGACTGATGAATATTTTAATGAATTATATATACATAAATACTTAGAAAATAAATATAAACACCAAGACACTGAAAACCACTTATGCTCATCACACAAACATTTTCCAGTTGTGGGAATCGAACCCACGGCCTTGTACTCAGAAAGCAGGGTCGCTGCCCACCGCGCCAGTCGGCCGTCTGCCGTATACATATAAAACCCACATACGAATAACTACATACTAATATAATAAAATAAACCAGACTACACAATTACAACCACATTATTGATAAATAAGTATAAAAAATAAATATATACTAGTATAGTGTACGACAGTCCCGTGGGTAGCAACTTACTGAGAAAGTTTTTTTTATCGTAATAATAATTGAGGGAATAAGCGGATGTTCCAATTGATTGCAAGTGAAAAAGCATCGCCTACACACAGAGCAACGCTTCGCAGAGCATCCAAGTAACACCTATCCTATCCTATAAAGTGCCGCCCGGTGTATATCAACCTTTACAACTAAATTACAAGTTGTAAAACTTCATGCCAAAACTCAAACAACGTTGCAAATCAGGGACGGGTGCGACGTACTTAAAAAGCGAGTCCAGGAAGTAAGAATGAGAATCGTAATCTGGAATGTAGGAACGATGGAAGAGGGAGAGACCTAGCGGATGTTTTAAACAGGAGAATAATTATAAAATATTAGAAAGGAAGGAGAAATGCTGCACGTTTTCAAGAAACTAGGTGGAAGGGTACAAAAGCAAGGGAAATTGGGACGGGCTATACATTTTTCTGTAGTGGAAGTGAGCTGAAAAACTCACGGGTGACGGGTGTAAACAGAGTGAAACACCGAATCATAGTTGTTAAGGTAATCCAACAAAACTTTGTGGTAGATATGATAAGTGTGTATGTGCTGCAGACGTAGGACGTGAGGATGCAATGAAAGAAATGTTTTGGAATGATTTTGATAGAGTTATGATAGGTGTATCACAACTGGAAGATATCTATACTAAAGGGAATGCGCAAAAAGTATTAAAAGAAAAGAAGGATTCCTTTAAAGATTGGAAAGGTGTGTAATAGTGACACTATTATGAAAGAGAAAAAAAAAATTGACAAAAAAGCGCAGATTTTTTTAGACAGCTAAAAAGCAAGAAATAAATATATTCTACTACATTTTAAGTCTGTGCAATTAAATGTAGAAAATTAATGATACTTTCCTAATATACAACTATATAAAACGGAATACGATGTATATAGTTAGGAAAAAACTCACCCAACATTTATCGGTGAGATGATTTTTTTTTCCAAATTAAGTTTACATGACGCTTTGTCAACATGTGCACTTGTAATTCAGTCCATATTTTTGTGCGTGTGCTATATTTAAAAACGTGTAATATGCATGTTGTTAGTGCTCTTAATAAGAAAATAAATAAATGTATGATCTATACATGGTAACTTTCTACATTTTACTTATAACAAAGTCGGTTGTTTTGTCAAAAAAAGGAAATTTCACGCTTTTTAGTGGTATAGCTAGTTATAATAGCAGAATATCACCTACTCATAACCTTATTACATTAGATACCAGCCAATAAAACACCCGTCAAAATATGGGCCAGCCATTTCAGAGATTAGCCGGAACAAACAGACAGACAGAAAAAAATAAATAAAAATATTTTGGTGTATGTACCGTATATATAATCTTTTACAAGTGGTTAAAAACGGTTATTTCAATATTACAAACAGATACACACATTTTATTATATATTTGGATAATATTGCATGTCTTGTATTGCTCCATAATTGAATCATCTGAAACCGCAGGGAAGCTATACTTTGTCTAATTTAGGATGACAATTTTGGCAGGTGAACGCCCATAAAGTTTCGTATTAATTTCCGGTAAAACAACATCATATCAACCCATTACGGGCCCACTACAAGACACGGGTCTTCTTCCACAAAGAGAATTGGTTAAGGCCGCAGTCCACCACGCTGGCCCAGTGCGAATGGGTGGACTCCACACACCTTAGAGAACATTATGGAGAAAACTCCGGGAAGCCAGTTTTCCTCACGATGTTTTCCTTCTGTTAAGTTAGTGGTGCGTGCCGGGGCACTCCAACTCGGCCTCCACGAAAGGAAAGCCGACGCTTTACTCACTAGGCTATCACCGCCTTTCAGGTAAAACATAATACAAATATATTCGTACTTCATTGATGGGCAGAAAGTACATCTATAGACCATCGAAATCGGTTTTAATATAAAAGAAATCGAACATTCAATTAACACAATAATTAACTTACAATACTATTGTATTTGTTAATATTAATGTTATTTGCAATAATCTATCACGCATTTATTTGTTTTAAAATAAGAAATTATTACACACTATTGCCAGTCGCATGGCACGTAAAATTCAAAAATGGGAATGATTTTATCAAAAATAGAACTGAAATATTAGATGTTTTGTATTATTAATTATAATCTGGCGATGTAGCAGTGCCATGCAGCTATCGACTCCAAGTTCTATGAAAAAAATAGTCAAAAATAAAGACTAAACAATTGAGAATAAAACGAACTTACCAAGTGAAGTTCGTGAGAGAAGTGAAAATCGTTAATTATGGGAGCAGCTTTTTTCAACGCGATTTTGGTTAACATTATTGTATCTGTCAAAATTATCATCCTAAATTATACAAAGCATAGGGACAAATAAAAAGCAGTTCTTATACTTATAATTTATTAGGTAAATAACTGACTATAATAAGACAAATTGTAGTACAATAAACCATTTTACCTAAAAACTTAGGTTGTTAACATTTCTATTTAGTAGTATGTATCTCTATGTAAAACTTACACAGTGACCTTCAAAACACAAACTTATTTAATAAAGATTATAATATTATAGTATGTTTTAAGCAATCTACTTGTGTTTCGACTTCTTTTTCTTCTTGCTAGACTTTTTCTTATGCTTACGCTTCTTTTTCTTCTTCTTGTGATCATCGGAACTGGACTCTGAGTCACTATCGCTGTCACTAGCGGCGCGTTTTTTCTTTTTCTTGCTGCGTTTCTTTTTCTTTTTGCGCTTGCGAGCATCAGATGAAGAAGATGACGTTGAAAATTCGGAATCAGTTGTAGATTCACTATCAGAGTCTGGTTTCTTTTTAACATTTGTCAGATCTAACTTAATTGTCTCACTATCATACTTGGCTTTCTTTGATTCACTAACTCCAGTCGGAGAAGGTTCACGTGATCGTTCACGTTTTTTATTTATCTCTTCTTTTGGTTCGTTATCAGATTCAACATTTTCGTCGTAATCAGGCTCAAAGTGTGCTTCATCGAGGGTAGACTTTTTTCTCTCGCGTTCCTGAGTCTCTTTAAGATTAGGTATAGCATTTTTATCTGGATTCCGAGAACTTGATCCCACCCGTACTTCATTTGGTAACTTTTTTTCATCCTTCGATCTTCCTAAATCTCTTTTTTTAAACTCGCTGTGGTTATTACCTTGGTAGCCATGATCAGATTTCATGGTCTCAGTAGCTACTCTTTTTTCTGATTTTGATATTTCAACTCTACTATCAGGTTTCCGACTTCGCTCTCTTTCGACCGTTACTCGACGATATTGCATCTGTTCACGCTTTGGAGTTTTTGATCTTGATTTCACTCGCTCCACTGTACTGTGGACAACACGGGGCTCTCTTGTCCGACGAACATCATCAACTTTACCTCCTAATCTTTCTTTAACTGAAAGCCGTGGAGGAGGAGTTTTAGAGTAACGTTTCTTTTTTTCGTTTGCTTCAATAGGTCTCTGTTCCTGTTCTGAAACAGGAACAGTTATTTGAATATTACTTAATGAATTCTTTGATTGTGCATCATCACCATACAATTTTAGACGATCACTACTTATCTTTTTAATTTCGATGGGCCGTAAAGAATTAATAGCTTTAGCAAAAATAGCATTTTCAGCACGTTTCAAAACTTCTGATGTAACTTTTCCTCCATCTTCTTCTTCTTCAGGGGATGTGATCTCTCCCGGTTCCTTAGACTTTTCTATATTATCGTCATCAACCTCCCATTTTGACAAAACGGGTAACGGTGCTAACATTTCCTTATTATTACTGTTATTAGTCACTTCTATATCTGCTTCCAACTCATCCACTGGAACTTGAAGTTCTATGCCATCAAAAGGTTCCTCCTTAACATTACTATCTGGAATTTTACTTTCATTTTTTTCATTGTCTTCGCCTTTTTCTTCAGCTTTGATATAATTTTCTATGATTTGTTTATCAACAGCCCCGGCGGTCTCATCGCCGTACAATACATCTTTGAGTTCTGCCGAGTTTCCTGATGGCATATGCTCCTTTGTAGGGTTTTTGTTTTCTAATGGCTCAGTTTTAATAACCACCTGTTGTTTGGTAACTCCAATATTCTCCTGTTGAGTTACTTGTAGAGTACCAGGTTTATCTGGATTATTATCATCTTTTTTAGAAACATCTTTTTCCTTCTTCTCTTTTTTGTCACGTTTTTTTTTCTTTTCTAATTCTTTTTCTTTCTCCCTCTTTTTCTTTTTCCTTTCCTTCATTTTCTTTTCCTTGTCCTTATGATCTTTACCCCTGTCTGCAGAAGATTTATCCCGAACTCTTTCTTCTTTCTTTTCCCTTCTACTATCATGATCACGAGATTTACCTCTTGGTTCACTATGTTTCCGTTCACGACCTTCTCTTCCCCGCTTAGGGGACATGCGCGTTTTCTTTTCTGGTGAAGATTTATCATGTCCACGATCCCTTTCATAATCACGATTCCTATCATATTCACGCAATCGATCGTCCCGAGGTTCTCGATTTTTATCATAGCCTGATCTTTTATCAACTTCACGAGGTCGTTCTGCTCTATCAGTTGGTTCACGATTTTCATTTACACGGTCTCTTTCTCTGCCATCTTTGTCCCTATGTCTTTCATGTTCAGAATTAGGATTACGTCTAGGACCAGATCTAGTACGTACACTTGTGCGATAGCTGGTCCGCATGTCTCTGTTGACGTTATTTTCATCCCTGAACCCATCCCTATAGTTAGAATCGTGATAAGGAACCGTAGAAGCGGGATCTCTGGAATCAGCACTCGGAGGCCTAAACGAAGGACCATCGCGGAAATTTTGGGGTAAGTTTTCACGAAAGTTGCCTTCTCTATATGGATTATTTCTAAAATTACTATCGCGAAATAGTTGTTGTTGTCCGTTTCTAAAATTGCCGTCACGATATGGAGCTTGTACTGAAGGATCCCTATAAGGCTGTCCATCTCTATAAGATACAGGTTGATCACGAAAGTGTCCAGGCGGTCTAAAATTATCTCTGAATCGTTGTGGCTGGTCCCCTACATGAACAGGTATATCGCCTTGAACCGCTGGCAGCCCTGGTGCATCCCTATAACCAGGTGGTCCTTCAACAAATGGAGCTCGGTAGGGATCCCTATAATTAGGCGGTGGCAACCTATCACGATCTAGTACTCCCGATGGACCAAAAGCAGGTTTTTCAAATGGAGACGGTTCAAATCCAGGAACCGGTGGATCTACACCAGGGGGAATATCTTCAAAGGGCGGAGGATCATAACGTCCTCGATATCCCGGCGGTGGATCGTTTTGTGTAATATTTCCCATAAGAGGAGGAATAGGTTTTCCGATGAGAGGAGGAGGGTATCCGGGCGGCGGACCGTTGTGTCTTGATCCATACCTGCAAAACATAAGATTACAGAATGTTTACGTCAAAATCAATGTAGGCAAAATCAAAACTTATGAATGAATATATTGAACAAATTTAAATATTTCTTTAGTAATGTATGTATATTATTGAGGAGAAGTGTCAGCGGCTTCGCCCGCTATTTGCATATTCAGTATACTCAAATAAGTGTAAGTCAAATATTTCTTTATCCAAATAGGCACATAGATGACACTTTCGATGCGTACATTACATGTAAATTGTGACATACAAATAATATTTGTATACACACACCTATTTCCCCACTTAGTTAAATTTATACATGCAAAAGTTGTTGCGTGAAAGAAGAAGAAACCTACAAATCCACTTTCGACAAACAAATTCATAAGTTTTTCGGATTAAAAGTAACCTGTAAATTAATACAGTACAATACCTAAGATACCTATCTAATTACCAAATTTCATCGCAATCCGTTCAGCCACTTCAGAGTGAGATACTTAGTTATAGAATTACTCTTTTAGAGATGTTCAATAAGAGCCGTGAATTTTTTTAGGATGAGTAGCCTTTTCGTTAGAAGTAGATAAGTTAGCCGTATGTCACTATGCGGCCCATTAACTCAAGTCTATGCAAAAATTCACGCAATCTGTTATCGGTTGCAGTGTGATCGAAAGACACAACAACACACACTTTCGCATTTATAAAAAAAAATTTAACAATAGAAATAACGAATTCTAGAGGCTTCACAGCTTATGAAAATGTTTTTATTATACCCGCGCGCGATCTGAATTGACCGGCCTGAAATAAGTGCAGATATGGTTCAGGTCGTAAAACGTCTCCGAGGCAGTCAGCCCAACTTAGTAGGTAAGACTGTGCGATTTGCCACAAACCAATCTTATTCAAGTAATTAGTTTTTATTAGAGTTTTGCCTTACGGAGAGAACCTGGAAAAGGATTTTATTTATCTACCACAAACATAAAATATCTAAGTAATTCTGCAAACTGTGGTTTTCATTATATCGTCTTTAATTGTAAATCATAAATTTTGTAGCAAAATATATAGTAAAATACTAATGCGGGTTCGATGATAGATATCCCACCGATTTTTTTTAGTTGATTCAACGGATTTAACACACTAAAAACGAATAAAGCACAGTAGAATTACCAAATGAAATAAGGGAATAATATAATGATTATCAATTAGACTTGATTTTTTTATTTTATTAGTTAATATCAAAAACCATTTTTCATCATCACCATCATTCAGAATTGTTATCACCAATATGTTTGACATCATATTTAATACCTATATCTGTTTGAAAAAATACTCGAATTTCCTTTCTTTTACAATGTGTCCCATTGCCTATTGATTTGACGATAAAGTATTACGCTTCCTAACCATCCAACCTTCTACCCATCACTTTATGCTGAGTTATTTAAAAAAGGTTCTTAAATAATACCAATAATTATTACTACAAATATTTTTTATTTAAGTTTTACAAAGAGTTCAAACAGAAACTTTTTCAAACTATGTCGGTGCCATTAAACTATTTTCAAGATACCCCTTGACATATGGGCGACGGTTCAAAGTTGGCAGTTATATGCGTCCTAACCAAATCCAGTCTATTTTTTAATATTGCAGAAATATTTTTTTTTAAATTAAAATATAGGAATCGGTGCATCATTAAAATCTATCTCGAAAATAGTATAACAGCAAATATGTTATCACATAGAGTTTTTGACGCTCATGACACAATGAAGAACATCGTAACACTAAGTCACTTAAACATCAGTCAAAAGAGGTAGATAGACATGAAACGATTGAGAGCGGTAACAGATTAGTCTTTTGCGCATATCAGCTCGTTTTTATGAGCGGTTTCGCTAAAAGCTCGGAGGTATACGCGCTTATAAGCTGCTAAAGGTTCTTGCTAAGGGCTGGTAACAAACATGCTTGAAATAGTGCCTGTAGGGAAATATCGCGTTAAATGCGCAGAAAAGTTCTAATCTGATATTACTGTACTTAAACAAAAAGTTCTTATCTGATATCGCTATACTTCGCTACTATACTATATAGTTTATTTAAACCAATCAATCAATTTTTATTTTGCTGGAATATGGTACATGCAAAATGTTTACATAGGTGTTAATTAATTTATACAAGTGCCACATATCCTGCGAGGATTGGCGTGCAAAAATTGTCGTTAATAATTTTAACATTTTTCAACATTAAATAACAATAGGATAAACGTGGCATAATTTCATAATAGTTATACAGTGTTTTTCCACATTACAATATGTATAGCACCATTTCAGATCTCTGAGACAAAACACTGCATACTAATTATTCCGACGTTATGTCACGGTTATGTTTGCACATTATTATTTTACACATTTAGTTTGTGGAGAGTACTCAATTTAAGTACATTCACCATAACTTGTCCCCTATCTTATATTAACGTGTAAATGAAAACCGAAATTATACTTAAACAGGCTTTAGAGGTACATTATGTAATGTCTCTGAGACTTATCTGTGGAACCTAAAGTTTTTGAGTAAATCACTGCCCTAGTTTTTACTGAAAGAAATCAGATACAGCCCTAACAAAAGATACAAAATTAAACCAAGTGAATCCTGTCACTATATTAGATACGCGTCGCGTAGCTATGGGCGTGTCGGTCTTTTATCTTCAATAGAGTTAGGGTTGTCATAAGAAAAAACAAAGAATGTTTTGAATTCGTTTTTCTGAAAAAATCAATATGATTCTTTTGATTCAATATTTTTACTGGGCGATTCTTTATGAAATATACTTATGCACCTTTCAACAGTATTTCGTAATTCCGCTACGTTTTATAATATAGGGGACTAATAAAACTTCATTCCGCTGGAATTTTAAACCGATACAGGTCGATTAACAAAATCTTGCACCTTTTCTTTACACTAGCGATTGTGCCATGTGTAAAAAGGTAATTTAATTTTTTTTTTTACATTTAATAAAACGATACACAAACCATCCAATAAAATACTCCTAGGGTGTTTAAAAACGAATCTTCGCATGGCACAATGAGATGACGACGCTCTATATATTTCTTTTTAATTTAATTTGATTCTCTTAACAGCAATCTCACCTGATATACTGAGTAATGCTGCAGTGTAATGTTGAAGCGAGCTAACCATGTCCCTTAAGTTTTCTAAACGGTGTACCGTAGTGAGAAATCGCTTGGCGGCACATATTAATTTCTCAAATTGTGAAATAACATTTATTATTAAAATATTATGTGCACCAAATGGACAAAGAAGTATTTTAGCAGCATGTTTCCGATTAACAGAGCGTGCTTTTTTCATTCGTTGTAAAAAAATCATATTTAAAAAACCATTCGGTAACCGAACGAAAAGTAAACATTTATGTGATAATTATTACTACTAGAAGCAAATAGCAGACTAAAATAGGCTTAATCAATCAATTTGACTTCATGCATATTTCGTGTCATGCAATTAACCTAATCATTGATTAAGTACGAAATGTAAGCATGTAACAAACATTCATTGAAATTGGTTGCTCGTTTCAACTTTGACTAATCGACCTATACGTACGTGCAGTACATGCAGTATCTTTGAGTTTCACTAATGTCAATCATTAATCTACATTAAAAAAAATACGAGGTTTTTTATGGCAGCCATTGTATTACAAAATACAGCGAGTCAGCAAAGCTTTATGAACGCAATAAACCTTCCTTTGTTCTGAACAAATCACATCTATTTATTAACATAAATACTTAATTAGTGTATTAAATTAGCTTATCTTATCTAAAATTACAGTACTAGTAAAACGGGAATCTATGTAATTAAAACAAATTTTGTGTTTGTATAATGTTTAATAACAAGTATTTAAAAAGTTTACTAAACAGTTATAGTATACAGGTTATTACCACTAGAAGGCAACAATAGACTTATCCAGAAAGCCTAACATAAGTAGATTAGGTCTTGTAGGATCAGCGAAGAGCGTGGTGGTAATATTGGTGCCAATTTTATTGTACTTAGTGGCGTGCAAAAAGTTTTTGACGAAGGCATAAAGCAGAAAGATGGCATAAATAAATAAAATGAAAAAAAAACTCTGTTTTCTGAGTTATATAAAATGTATTGCACCTATGAAGAAGTGCACGCCACTGGTTGTAAACAAATATCTAAAGTACATTGAAATTTCTAAAAGCAGGGCCTTCCTTTCTACAAAGGTAACTGTGAACCCCACCACATATCTCAATAAAACGTTATACATTAGGTATATTATTTCAATATAGTTCCGCAAAAGCTACAAAAATGTTTCTTTTTTTACCCCTCGCTTATCTTACCTTGTCTTCATAGACTATTTCAAATCAGTCATTAAGGATAATTCCTTAACAAATAGCAGATTTCAAATCTTCCATCATTATTTTCTCTAATCAGTCTTAAAATGTAAACACAAAACAATTATTTTTGTGTCAAAAATAAATTCTGAGAATATTTAAAACAAATAAAAACTACTATTTTTTTCTATTTTAAAAACATTTACAATATTATATGAATGGATAAAACCACTTATTTAAGTCGTGTAAAAAATTATTTTATCGTATATTTTACCCCACTGAAACAGAATCAGAATTTATTTATTATATTTGCAAATTCTAATATTCAAAATGATATAAAAAACTTTTAAATTAAAATATTATGTTGACTTTTAATCATCCTACACAAATTAAAAATAACATCTGAGTGCCTAGTGTAAGTTTTGCTACATACGTTTACTTATTCCATTGCAAAGAATAAAAAAGTTAACTACGATTTATATGATTTTGAAAGTTCACCATCACCATCTAGTAAATACAGTATTGTACTGTTTCTTTATTGTCACAGGAGCTGCTGGCCACATCTTATAGTTAAATTACACAACTGCAGTACCCCTAACCGGTTAACCAATAGAATCTAACGACTGCATCGTCATGTACCTTTAGGGGAGATTGCAGTCAAGAGCTTACTTGTAGTAGAATAAAAAAGAAACATCGTAGGACTTAATCTGTGGGATCTATCACTGAGATAAGAGGCAATCAGATTTAAGTCCAACGACGTCTCTTTTTTATTCTACTACGGATATGCATAAAAGACAAAGACAACTTATTCAATTGTGACCCACAGGTTCATAAATGATAATTATCAAATTGGCCATCTCAACAAATAAATTGGATCAATCAATCGATCGTGTGCTACTCTCAAAGCTTTTAGATAGGACCATTAAAGTTTTGTAATTAAAAAAACACTAAGTAAAAAATATATGAAAGCGCCATCTAGTAATGAGCGGCAACACTTCTAGGTCAATCGTCGCTAGACAGGCGACAGCGAAACCAGCGCGAGGCGTATAGCGTACAAAATAAAATCTTCCACTCTGATTTAATATTTAACCGTAAACGCTAAGCATTTACCTTTTAAATCACGTAAAAATACCTATATTATTATTTAAATCTCATGTTAACGATTGCAGGGTAAATCAATTATTATGAATCACTCGACATAAGAGCCCTCTACTGTTGCATAGAAATATAAAATAAAATAAGCACGTCCAAATAAAGATGCTAGATGTGTGCGTGCGAGTTAGCAGTATGTGTCGTGTAATGTTGTAATCGTGCGCTTGTACTTACAAGATTAGCATCGGTCTTGTGAGAAATTCATTCATAAATTTTGTAAGTGTGGGTGTCTGTCTATAAGCACTGCTTACGGAAGTGTATAATCAATTATGTGTTTGATTTTTTTATGAACAAAATGATTTGCTTGGTTTGTTATTGTTGTTAACTGTCATTATTCTTTTTTAGAATTAAAAATATTATTAACAAATTTAAATACCTTTCAGTGTCTTTTAAGAAAATTAGGGCACTAATA
This sequence comes from Pararge aegeria, assembly GCF_905163445.1. Taxonomy (NCBI): domain Eukaryota; kingdom Metazoa; phylum Arthropoda; class Insecta; order Lepidoptera; family Nymphalidae; genus Pararge; species Pararge aegeria. The sequence continues at coordinate 9,743,704 of NC_053193.1, forward strand.
TTATCGAATTAGTCTTCAACCAAAACCAGTAGAACCAAACGCTGTCTAAATTTTGAAAAATGAATAATTTACGTTTTCCAGGAATCATTGTAAAGTGAGAAAGTTAACAATAAATATTGTTTTTATTTATTGTTTACATCTCAAAATTAAATAGCGTTCGTACCCATACTAACAAAAATATTAAAGACAGATTTTGACTATTTAATTGGTGAAAGCGCTCAGGCCGCGATTGCCCGAGAGTCGCAAGTTCAAATCCTGTCGGTTCCGAAAACTTTTATATGCATTTTAAATTTAGAAAATTTTGACTAATTTCGATTGCAATATTAGCATATTGAATCGCCATTATTGTTTACCTTCGATCAATTATCTAGTGCGTTGGTGATAAATAAACGGTTCAAGTGCATAAATTCAGAAACTTATAAAAGTTTGAGTAGTGATAGTTTAATGTGTTAAGGTTAATTTATAGTTTATTCATTCATTTTATGATCAAAGCATATTCGTGCGGTCTTTGTTTTGGTTCGGTGTGCCTGGAAAAGGTACTTAAAGACAACTTTAATTTCTATCATTATATCGTAAAATTCACAAAGGAAGCTATGTACCAATGTTACAAATATCCCAAAAAAAGGTGTTAAGTAACACGTATCTTTTATATCTATATATATATAATGAAAATGGTCTTCGTTTGAGGCTCAATCACGCCTAAACCACTGATCGTATCGACATGAAACTACCACCATTCGATGCGAAATTTTTCCTAGATGGTTTATGGCTATCTATTTTTTGAATTCCAACATTCCTTCATTTTTTTATTGCTGTTTTACTTTTATGAACATTTATCCCGCTAATAAAAACAAAAGATAAGCATTTTCTCTTGATTCTTTTGTTTTCATGGATTTCAACAGAGTGTATTAAACGGATTATGGTTTTTTACATTCAGCTAAGAATCTACTCACGGTAGTGGAGAACGGCTGGACCAATTGGGCTTTTTTTTATCTTCAGAATTGTCAGGAGAAAGTTTTGTATGTAAGAAAATTTTAAAAAAGCCCGATAAAAAGTTAAAAATTTCGATGATAATCGAAGAATTCCCATCTATATAGTCACTCACCACGAAATCTCGGGAACCATAAGACTTAGAAACGTGAAACTTGGTAGGAATATTACTTTTGCTATGTAGAGGTCAGCTATGAATAGATTTTAAGAAATTCATTCCCCAAAGGGGATTGCGGGGGCGTTAACAATGAACAATTCCCGTTTTTAAACTATAGCTCCTATAGACTTCAAATTTGGTAGGAATCTTCTGTAAGAGGTGTAGAAATAGGCTATGAACGAATTTTACGATAGCTCACCCCACAGGGGGTTGCGGGGGTGGGTATTAACAATTAATATTTTTAATTTTCCAGCTAAAGCTCCTACAAGCTCCAAATTTTGTAGGAATTTTCTATAAGTGATGTAAAAATGATTTATGAACAAATTTTACGATATCCCACGCCAAAGAAGATTGCGGGGGCGTTAACAATGAAAATTTTCAATTTCCAAGCGATAGCTCCTATAGACTCCAAATTTAGTGAGAGTGTTCTATATGTAATATAAAAATGATCTTCGAGCGGATTTTACAATGGATCACCTCCAATAAGTTTCGCGGGGGTGGGTGTTAACAATAAAAAAAATTCAATTTCGAAATATAGCTTCTAAAAATTCTAAATATGGTAGGAATCTTTTATTATTCACATAAAGAAAATCTCAAAATGGATTTCAATAAAGTCTACTTCCGACAGGAATTGCGGGGGTGGGTGTTAAAATCTAAAATTCTTATTTCTAACCTGTAACTTCTACAGACTCCAAATTTGGTGTGGATCCTCGTGTATGTAGGGATATTCGTGTAAGTCTGAGAAAAGCGGAGAAAAACTCATTGAGAGGTTTCAAAAACTTAACTTTACATGTAGCTATCCAATCAACGGACTAAGAATTTTACATTCATTTTACTTTTGCAGACTACATAACCGACGAATTCTTTTATTGCGGGATCGCGGAAATGTAACAGATTAAAATGAATGCATTTTCCAAGCACATGAGATGTGGAAAAGAAATTTAGTTACTTATTCCAATAGAATTCATAAAAAACATGCACAATTAATTTTCTATAAAAAAATTGATGTCACGGAGAAAATTTTAGTTAACAGAAAATTCGGCGCACTTGAACCTAGACAGATTTCAACTTCACATATGAGACTTGCAATGACTTTAACTTAAACTTTCAATGCTCATTTCAAATTTTTTTCTTCATGTCAATTATTATTAATTTTTGGAAGAAAGGCACGGAAATGTTATAATGATTGCACATTGAAAGTTACAATGAATATTAGTGAGAAAAATCACCTGGATGAAAGATACAGGCTAAATCGATGGAATTTGGAATTTGAGTAAGTCTAAACAATATCGATGCTATGATGATGATATGTTCTATCCGCGGGGCCTATTTATGTTCATACAAAAATAAAAAAAAGGAGAATAATAAAAATATGAAAAAATAAATAAAAATAAAACATAAAATGTAATTTATTTCCTTTTTCAATTCGCCCAGCGAAGCGGGCGGGAAACGGCTAGTGTTTAATAAAAAATATTACGAAAACTATTCTTGGCTTAGCGGCTGTTTACACACCAATCTATTATTTTGCTTTCCTTGTGTTTAATTGTCCAATATACGTAATGTGTGGAATGACAAAGGATATTGTGATCTTAATAATTTTCATAAAGCCGCTAAAACATGATATGTTGGAAAAATTATTATCATCATCAGTGTGCCTAGAAAATTCTACCGAATGGTGTGTCATAATTTTTTGACGCAAATCAGAGCTATGCACGCCACTGATCGTGTGTGAGTGTGTGCGTGTGTTTATATGTGTTTCTGTATGTGTGTGTGAGTGTGGGTGTGTGTCTGGCCTTGTGTGTCTGTATGTATGTGTGTGTGTGCCTGTGTGTGTGTGTGATTTTGTGTGTGCGCCTCTAAATGAGTGTGGGTGTGTGTCTGTCCTTGTGTACCTGAATGTATTTGTGTGTGTTTGTGTATACCTGTGTGTGCTCGGTTTTTGAGGGTGGATATGTGTCTATCAGTGTGTGCCTATGCGTGTGTGTTTTTATGTATGTGGGGGTGTGTGTGCACGTGTGTGTCTGTCTTTCTGTATGTGTGTATGTATCAGTTTGTGCGTAGGTGTGTGTGTGTGAGAGAGAGAGAGAGTGTGTATGTGTTTACGTGGGTTTGTGTGTGTGTTTGTGCGCGCGTAGGCATTTGTGTTTGTGTGTATGAAAACTGTATCATTTAAGTTGTAAGCTACTAAAGACGCTAATTAATACCTAAATTTTTTCGACAGATACGAAGTAGCCCTGCTCAGTCAGTCTGAATTTATTCAGATGCAAGGTTAATCGCAAGGTTTATACTGCGCGTGAGTGAAAGTTGACGTTGATTAGATAGTGATTCTTAAACTAAAATATAATAACATCACATAACGACCCTTAGAACTAACAAGGGTAAAGTAAAACCCACCAGAATAGCTAGTCGATGTATAATTTTCAGAACATGTTTTTATGAACAGTGCTAAATGTAACCAGCTCAAACTATTTTGGCGCTATTGCATATAACGTAGTTTGTGCGTAATGGATTAGGTGGCCACCGACAACAGGCTCTACTATTTGTGTTCAGTTGTAGCGAGTTGTTGTGTGTGTGGGTCTGTGTGAGACACTGAGAGGAAGCCAACGAAACCCAATTTTTAAAATCGGCTCGATAGGGCTTTACAAAGCTACATATATATACACAGACTGCTAAAATACTGATAAAATAAACATAATCTACTCGTACTTCAAATATACACCCTGCTGGCAATGAAGTGCCCCATAGTGATTTAGCGTTCTAGTACGATGCCGCGTAGAAATCAACTGGGGTACCATACTCCTAGCAGGTTAGCCCGCTACCATTTTAGATTGCGTCATCACTTACCACCCGGTAAGATTGCAATGAAGGGCTGTCTTGTAATAGAGGAATAAAGAAAAAAAAATAGAGGATTGGGCGGGCGGTGATAACCGGCAAGTGCTGCTGGTGAATAGAAACAATGGCCACGAATAGTTGGTTCGCGCTTTGTCCGATCGTTCTCTCGCGATCACATTAAAGAAGGTCGAAACGGTGAATAATAAATTATAGTATTACAGTATTACGAAAAACACCAATGACTATGAAACCAACACCATAAACAATTATAATGTGACTAGAGACTAGCCCGCACGGTTTTAGTCATAGTCAGCCCACATTATTTTCGTTTAGAAATATGTTGTTCAAAAAATTAACATTGTAAGCGAATTGGCAAACATTTCTAAATTACATAGTTAAATATATAGCACTATTTTATAGGTGTTACAGCATACATTTAGTAACATACAATTTTACGTACATTAGACGAGTTTCTTTGAATACATAGGTCACAGGAATTCTCTTCATATTTTACAACACACAAGTACTTAAGGATTCTAATAGGTTGTCACTTTAATAAAAAACAACCAATATATGTTAAGCGTAGCGGTCTAGCTACACAGTAGCTTTTCATAAAAATCACATATCAGTAATAGTGGTAAGCCAATTATTTAACAATAACATTTTTGATAAGATAATGTTAATAACTCGAAATAAACATTCCTCTTGATAGAATTTCTATTTTAAGTATTTACTTACAGTTTTCTGCATCATATACAAATTTTAATTTCTATTTCCAACATGAAGCTAAAAACTATAAATTTAACCGGGGCAAATAGATGTACTAACGTTCCCTTCAGAAAATGACTTGCATGAAACCAAGTCTCTTCCACCTCTGGTAGATCTACCAAGCGGGGTACTTTTATGGACTCTGCATCAAATGGTGTAGTTTTAGATGGAGGATGGAGGTCACAATTCTTTACCTCTGTCCTGCGGCAAGCTAGTTCTGCCCGATAGCAAAACTGTCTACACCACTCCAGCATTCAGATGACTGATTGGGTAAGCACGAGACAAATGTGGAGGCTCCTCAGGAAGAATCTCAAACTCAAGGAGACTCAGGCAGGCAAAACTTGCTCGCTTGCTTGGCTTAATCGGATGCTTGACAACAGAACAAACCGCCAAAGGAGATAGATGCCAAGCAAGGCTCCAAAATCATCTAAAGTAGTTGTGAAGCGGGAACCTAACCAGCCTGTCTCAGGGGCATAGCAGGCGGCACCAGAGTTGGCATATTATGAAAATTAAGCTTAATTTCGTGTACTTCGCGAAACGCAGGAGAATCTGTACGGTGTAATTTATAATTTCTTCAGCCTTTATACTCCACCCCAGTCTTCGGCCATTTACTCTCTACGCACGTTTCGTTCCAACACCGGATGATTCTCAGATGTTGACTTTACACTGAATAATTTAATTATTCTTGGTAAAATCACGGAGTATAGAAAATAATCTTAACATTCTTAATATTTCGTGAAATTCTGCAAAGTAACGCCTGTTTCTATTTAATACCAGTGTTCCAGATCCAGAGGTATCCAGAATAGTAAGCTCTAATCTCCTCCCTAAAAACAAAAGGGAGGTGCTTAGACAACAGAGGCGGTCTTTCCTCGGTTTTACTCACAAAGCAGGCTGGATTCTTGAACACACCAACTAAGCCAGGACTGGCTTGTGAGTTGAAGCCATGTCCTGGGGTAAACCTATTCGTAATGCAAACAAGCGACCTTTCCAAACCATGGATTGCGACCATCCCGCATTCCCTGAACACTGGGAGGTTCTCAACGAGTACTCAAAGACGTATTCCTTGCATGCCCTGGAAAGTTTTGCTTTGTTTTGTACCTGATAAAAATCTTAAGGTGAAAGTTACGCCTGGGAGTTTACACCAAAGAAATGGACCAATTATCTTTGTACCTAAGGCATGGAAAATGGCCTTTGCAATGTCGTCCTTCAGATCCATAAGCTTATCCTAAATGCTGGATAGAGCTTAACTAGATGTGCTTCCTATCGAGAGACCCGCGCATTGTACCCATCACGCCTACTGCAAGGGCAGGTTCAAAAAAACAGCACAAATTATGCTCTACTCAGAGTAATTGACAAGTTTGAATAGCCACTATTCCTTAGTGATAACGACTAAGACCAAGAGGTAGCTTTGCTATATCTGTGTCTTTCAACAAGACTGAAGTGTTTCGAAAACGCATCCGTATTTATAACGATATACCCACCTACATAATGTCATTTTTCATTCAAAATTCGCTGGGAATCAAATAAAATAATTTATTTATTTCTTGAAAACTATTCATTTTAAAATAAGAATTATTAGCGCATTTTTTAAAATGCCCATCAAATTGATAAAATATCTAGCACATATCATTTTGATTATAGTTTTCAAAAGATAAAGAGATCACATTCTCAGCTTCCCTGGACATTGAGGGGGCAGTCGATAACTCCCATCAGTGGGCACTCTAGCTAATAAGCAACTTGATCAGAAATATCAGGAGGATGGAGGCGGGGCTGCTATGCTATCACCACAAGGCTATGTCTGCAGACTCTTGTACAAAATGGCCAACTTGGACATTGGCGCCCTAGGATACGCTGAAGACCTGGTGGTGACTGTGCGAAGACAATGGAACTTACAGTTAAGGCGGCTACCATTAAATATATTCACCGTTCACTCGTAAGGGCAAACTTGAAACCTCAAGCCTGCGAAGAAAAGTGGTGGCTGTAATCTCATGAGCGGGGGTCTGATTCGATCAATTAGGGATATCTGGAAGTAGCCATTTACCAGAAATTGACCTGCAATTCCCACGGAAATGGTGTAATTAAAAGCCATTTGTACAGCGAGTGCAGTCAGCTAGCAGAGAACATGCTGACGATAAAACTCAAGATAACCTTTCTGGCTTTACATAACTATTGTAAGACCAATTGTTCAATATGCCTCGGAATTCTGGAGCAACAAAACGAGGCAGCTAACAAGTAAGAATCCAAAATAAACCAGGCAGTCAACAACATACTGCCTGCCGCCTCACACCAACTCCTCAAACTAGAGCTCCGAAGTTTCTCCCTTTTCTTCATCTAGATATATGTTACGTTACCTCTTCTTCATCTAGACATATGTTACGTAGGAGGCGACCTAGCAGGTACTAGCGAACCAACCGGTCTGTGTCGAACTGGCTGATCTGATCTAAAACCCTTTGGGACATCTTCATTACTTAGTGTTTGAGATTCCGATTCTGGAGATGCGAATCGTAATGACTTGCTTTAAAATCGGTTTTGTTAGAAACCGAGGAACCAAATGGAAATTTCGGACACTGCCAGTGTAGAGCTAGGTGGCTACTCCTCCACATTCCGTACATCCAATTATTACGAAGATCTCTGGTCTTAGGTCCGGTCTTGTCTGGTCTGGTACGGCAACCTGCCTGCAACGACTACGAAAACAAAACCATATTCAGTTGACAGTTTTATTTTTATTACACTACAAATTGAGATCAATCTCACCTGGTTGTAAGTGATGATGCAGTCTAAGATGGTAGCGGGCTTATCTGTTAGGGAAGTATGGCAGTTATATTTAACCCATACCCCCTAATCAGTTTCTACACAACATCATACCGGAACGCTTAATCGCTTAGCAAACCTTTTTGTCGGTAGGGTAGTACAAAGCCCTTTACCAGACCAAGCAAAATACACTTTTAGTTTTATGCTTTGGGGCTATAAGCTCAAAGTTTGTATAAAATTGCAGCCAAGTTGTCGAGAGGGTAGTAACTAGCGACGGCCAAAGCATCCCACCAGACCAAACAAAAGGCACTTTCAGTTTTATGCTCTAAGGGTCTCAGCTCAAAGTTGGTATAAAATTTCAGGCAAGTTCTCTGAATACCCTTGCCACAGCCAACGGTTATTTGGTTTTGATTTCCAGTTCAGTTGGGTTGTAGGGATCATTGACACCGGAAAGGCCAACTTGAAAAAACAGACAGTTGGAAAAAGCAGATACGCCTGCTGAATACGCATGGCACAACTTACTAACTTCCACCACTCTCTCTTTCGTTAAAGACAGGAATTCATCATACTAAAGTACTAATAAATCATTCAACAGAAAAATCACACCTTAGGTGTTGGAATTGGGCATTAGGAAAAACCTATGTGGACTTAACGGGCGTATGTTGAACCTAAAGCTGCAGTCTACGCAAGGAGACTAGACTACGCAAATTTGCAGCATTGATATTTCGGATTTATATCGTGTTAAAATAACGTGACGTTTGTAGTGACTGGCGCATGGGCAACGAATGTTCTACTCGTTTCGTAGTATTATTTACTTTCTGTCACATTACATAAAACTCATATTTCAATGATTTTTTTATATTAAATTCGGTATTGAGTCGATATGGTGGACGAAGGCCATCATTTGGCCAATGCACTTATATCAAATGAGTCTTAGTATTAAATTTTATCATTAAAAATTAACAACTGATATTAGTTTTTTTTATATTTATATAAATAAAGCTTTGCTATTCAAAGTGTGCATTACTCAGTTAACCCTTAATCTTACAATAACAACAATATTTATATCATAACAATATGTATAAATGTCTAACAATATCACAAATTTTCTCCAAAATATCACATAAAACTATCACAGAAACAATTAAGAAAATAAATTAAACAAGTATATAATAAAACTATATAGATATAAATACATTTCTTAAATAAAGCAGCAGAGAGCAATTCGTCTGCCCACGTGTTCTTCGATGAAACCAAAAACGACAAATATATACATTTGATAATACAGAGTTTTCAATGCTTATATGACATCTGCCATAGCCAGTAAACATTTAATTAATAAAATACAAAAACAGCATATTTCTAGTCAGTCTTCTAGTTGCAATCATGTTTCAATTTGACTTAATTTAATAAGCATCCATTTGTCAACATGTATTATTAATTTTCAAGTACATATGATGATAGAACCACACTGCATTATGCGTTATTTGTTATGCGGCTTACTCGCCCGCATACGTTCGTGTCGGATTGATTCCTATATATTTAAACGCCTAGCGCGAAAAACAAACCCCTTCGTTTTCTTTTTCGCATTATACGTTTAAATATACGTAGAATGTGCGCATAGACTACCCAAATTCCGACTACTCATTAGTTCACATGCAGAGATCGGGCATCTATATAGTACTGTCATGATTCGCAAACTTCACACTTTTTTTGGCATATTCGTTTGTTGTTCGAAGAAATATATACGACGTAGTCGCATAACGCAATCTGGTTCAGCCTTCAAAATTCCAGAACCAGCAGGATAGGTGATATTTAAGAAGATAAAAACATCAATGTTTCACTAGATTGCGCTTCCAGTCGATAAAACTGCATATCACAATTTTAGCATCGACGCGGATATTGGTAAAAAATTACTCAGGATTGCACTAGCCTGTCTATTTGCAAGCTCAAATCCCTCAGGTTCTGAAACTACTGATATGTACTTTAAATTAAAAAAAAAATATTCGATATATCTTGTATGTGTAGGTAAAACACAAATAATAAAAAAAAAATACACACAATCGAAAGCTTTCACAAAACATTGATATGTGTTCTCCATTTTTGAATACATTCAATTTATGTTATGTATATTGTTACATGACTACTTAATTAATATTATTTCATGTAGAATACTGCACAGCCGTGAAGAAATCTCAGCGTTGACTCAGGAACTCGCCTTCAACCGCCACTATCGCTGTCAAACACTTAATAATACTTACCACGCGCTTTGTCGTGAATTTTCTTTTTAAGGCACGATAACTTCATGATTTATGTATATATTTTATTATACATAAATATACATTGAAGTCTAGCTTATAATAAGATTTTTTAAACGCCTACAAATGGCAATCCGCAACTAAACGCAAGGCACTGATCGCAAGCGCAGGTTCGATCCGCTCGGCAAACTCGTAACGTCAACGAACAAACGCAATCTCTTAGACGCAGATATAGGGCTGTCGAAGACACTATTTAGACTTTTACAATCGTACCTGGCTCCAAATGGTGGCTCTACACTACGACGCGGTGGCGACAAAAGTTCATCATATAGTCCGGCAAATCTGGAACAAATATATTAGATTTGAAGATTACATATTTGACTATATATAACTCCAGGGAACTATTCTAGGTAATTTTTCCAGCTTAAAAGAATGGCTAACCATGTTTAATCGAACTCTCAGTAGGTAAACACCAGAGATAGTTCGCTTTACTTTAAAATTTACCCACAATCGTTTCCGGGGTATAAACACAAAGTAACTTGTTCTGAACAAAGCTTAATTTGTTTTAACCCGTAAAACAAATTAAGCTTTGTATTCTAATCTATGTTGAATCAAAAGTACAACACGCCAGAGAACTATGTTGGGCAAATTTTAAACTGAACTGGGTGCCAAGGGGAGATTTAAATCTCCGATCGTAAAAGGAATCTCCGATCTCCGATCGTAAAAGGAAATGTAGATAGAAAATCTGACACTTATCAATCTGATCTATGTTTAATCGAATACACGCGACTTCAGCGTTCTGGGACTATTTTGAAGTCAAGATGAATGATTTACCGTAACACATAATAAGAGTTATGGAGTATGAATTTTTTTATCGTCAGTGTGAAATAAATAAATAAATAAACAAAGACAATACAAACATCGCCATCTAGAATGACTGACCTGTGTGGTGACGTGGCGCGTGGCGGCGACCGTATTGCCGAGCGACGCGGAGATCTCGCGGGGGAGTGCGGCGGCAGCGGGCGCAGCGGTGAGCGCAAGGGCGAGCGCAACGGTGAGCGCATCGGTGAACGCATCGGTGAACGCAACGGCGTACGGTAACGGAGCGGCGAGCGATGCCGCCGACGCGGGGATGGAGATCTGCGAACGAGAAACAGCTATTCAAAAAAAAGGTATTGCGTGTACTCAGGCGTGCAAAGAGGGTATGCACATATGTGTATGTTATGGAGATGATATAAAATTAGTTGTATTAATCCAGTACGAGTTATAAAAACATAAGGGTAGGCTTTTTATAATCATACAATGCCTATCTCGTACGGAAGATTTTGATCATTTTATATAATCTGCACATCCTGTGCATACTCTCTATGCACTCTACTGCGTGTACTTGTACTCTAACAGATATGATTATAATTAAGTTCATAACTGTATCATGTATGAATACCGGTTTACACTGTGATCGTATTTTCTTTGTATGCTCATATAATTACTTGAGACAAACTCTTTTTTTTTTGTGTAATTTTGCAGCTTTATTTAATTTTTCTCTTTTGCATTAAACCTCAATCCTGTTGCCACCAATTGCTTTATGGAACCATAATTAAATCCAAATATTACAATATGAACCAAACTAAACCCTCTGAAGACTTTACCAAAGTGTTTTCTTGCATAGTTAAAGACAAACCAAATAAAAGTAATGTGAGATGAAAACATCCCTATCGACTAAGTGACGAAAAAAAAATGGTATTTTGAAGACCCGCCCCTGCGGTTGTGACCACCGTGTTTTAAAGATCCCTTCCCTCGTAATATGGGCGCGTCTTCTTTGAAAACGAACGAGTTAGATTCATAACCAGACGACTTAGACGATAACTCTTTAGTTACTCTACAGTAACTCTATTGCTATCAATAAGTACAACTCACCGAGTGAGCGAGAGAGTACGCTCGCGCGTCCGGCGTCGGCGGGGAGACCACGGCGAACGGCGCGGGCGACCGCGGGACATAGACCGCGATCTGCAAACATTTTTTATTTGACAACATTCTATTCAGACTTAAAAAATGTAACACTGATCGCAATATAATAAAGAAACATTTTCGAATATACAAAATTACTAAATCAGAAAAAAGAAATTGCATCGTTTTAAAGAATAAAATGTTTTAAACAATATTGCGTCATATAAAAACATAATATTATAAAGTATCATTTCCGAATAAAAAGAAAAGACATGATGACGATAACAAGGAATAACTAAAATGTGGTATTTCTGTAATATATGATTCGTATATTATAAAAAACGTATTTTTATTTACATTCGAAGTGAGATTGGTAATTTTATAATCAATAAATAAAACTGCAAAGTCTAGCGATCCGCCATAACAGGAGATAGCAAAGGTAAGGTATGTTTTGGATATAGCAGAGAATTCTGAGCATCATGTAGCAGTTTTTCAAAATTAGTCATCATGCCTATTACCAATTTAAAAAAAAATGGCATCGTTTTAAACAATAAAAAGAAATGATATTGCTTGATATAAAACAATTCTAATACCATCACAATAGAAAAAAGTAACGTTTCGGAATAAACAGAATTAGCAATGATATTCTTGATATTGAAAAGAATTTGATACTGATCACAATATTATGTTATAATAACACATTTCGGAATGCAAAAATTAGCAAATCAGAAAAATGGAAAATTATAAGTTTAAAAAATTATCTATCGAATCATCTTAGCGGAGAACGTAACCAGAACGAACCGAGAATATCGAATTCTGCTGGAAGCGCGACTGCGGGGGCGTGCACCGCGAGGCGAGCGTGGTTGCGAGCGCGGCTGAGAGCGTGGTGGCGAACGGGGCTGCGAGCGGGGCTGCGAGCGGGGTGGTGAACGCGGCGATCGCGGCGAACGCTGCGAGCGCGGCGAACGGGGCGTGCGCGAACGAGACGGACTACGCGATCCAGAGTTCGCTCGTCTGCGTTCCTCTTCACGCCTCTTGGCCCTCATCTCTTTCTCGCGAATCATTCTATTAAAAGCCTCCAACGGGTCCTCTTGCCTATGACAAAATACGTAATCGATAACAACATATTTGTTGGAAAATAACAAGTCAAGCAAACAATTTCAAAACAATACAAGGCTGAGACGGAAAATACTCTAATTAAACAAATTCGTTAACAAAATTTGAATAAACGATAAATGAGAAAATTATACTGAAATCATGCACGTGCAACTGAAATTCTCCCAAAAAATAGACAATATATAGGGTCATAAACAAATAATGTTACTGTTTTAAAAAAAACTAATAACTCAAAATAAAGTGACCAAGAGAGATACAAATCAAATGTTACGGAGATTTTAAAATATATATTGTCAAGTAATGTAATACTAAGCTAAGAACCAATGTTGCCGCTATAAGTACGTATAATTTTTATTTACCCAGTGGGGGAATCCTTGATACCAGGCGGTGGCGGTTGGAAGGGCTCGCGTACATATCGGTCAACGTAGGGTGCGCCTGGTCGGCCGTAAGGCGGACTGTTAAACAATCACAAAGTAAAAATTAAGTGTTTATTACTTCCTAGATCAGGACATCAAGTTTAAAGTTTTAATTGATCCCTTAAATTATTGAAGGAACGTGGGCAACGTTTGGACAACTGCCTGGGTACCCATACAAATAAATTATACTTTTATCGGTTTGGGTCCTGAGACTGGGGTCCGGTTGTTGTGTTAGCGATTGCTGATAGCAGCAATAGCTCAACTGTTAGGTATTTTTTTAAGAAAATTCATTTGTTTTTTACCTGCATTTTTTTATTGTATTTATTAACATTCACGTCACTTTTCAGATAAATGCGTATAAAAGAATATCCAGGCCACCTATCATGGTTTTGTAAACGGCATTGTCTTGCTAAATAATTTATGAAGCTGAAGTCAATTATAACTCAACTCAGAAGAAAACCAATTACATAAAAACGGAAAGAATGCTTCAACAATCGCAACACAAACTTTTATCCTTATGAAGAACCAAAAAAATAATAATATTCTTTTTAAAGTTCATACATAATAAAAATGATTAGCTTCCCGCATAATTTTACCCTCTTTTGTTGACAGATTGATCTGATATCAAATGGCGGCCATCTTAGATTAGTCATACCCCTTATATGACTAATCTAAGATGGCCGCCTTTAAAATTTCCGTCACTCTTAGGAACATGGTAAAAAAAAACAATACAAAAATAAAAACAACATATAACAACGAAATGATGTTGGAAAAAGAATGTTTTTGAATTACACAGTTTTGATGTAAATAAAGATAACAATGATGTAAAACGTGACAAGGAAAATAAAAACCTCGTCATATTGTGAATAAAAATGGAACTATTTTTTTCTATACTCTGCCAAACGTTTGTATTGCCATACAAATATAGCGTACCAAGACCAGGTTTTTTAAATGTACTATGTTCTGTACACAATAATGTAATGTGTATTGAAATAAAAAAAAAAAACATTGGTAGGTCCTAGGCTCGAATCACATCACTACAAGAGAGAAAAATAAAGTATAATTTGGATTGTACACCACAAAAAATATTTTAACAATAAGCGGCTTTATCGATAAAAGGCGCTATATAACCTAACCAAACCAAACTGTATAAAACAAAAAAAGATAACCTTACTTAGAGAAAAAAACTTACTTGTTATAATGAGAGGGTGGCGGCAAGCGCGGCATAAATGGTGGCGGCCCGCGACTGAACATCACCTAAAAGTGAATGAAATATAAGTGAACTGCGACTGGGAATTGCGAGGCATCGTAAGGATCCGCACCGTTACAAAGTTGATATCCTATTGACCTTCGTAAGGCTTTCTTTTCTTTTTCTAGTACACACCACAATGATCTGGTGCCCGATTGACCAACTTTTCTAATAATAAATTATACTTTACCAATAGGTCGTTTTCTTACAAAATGCATAATTTTTCAGCGACAGTTGTACGCTCATCGAAAATTTAATACCGGGATGAAAGTAGTCAACCTTTGCAAGATTTATACGCCCGCAATCGCAGAGTCGTTCAAAGTATCGAGACACTGGAGTGATAGAGTAAATTGGAACTTATAAAATTATATTAAAGCTCGAATTCGTCCACACTTCTTCAGGTAGCTCATTAGACAGAACTGGATGCGCGACTCTAACCCGATTCAAATAAGATCCAGTTTTAGTCCACTACAAGTAAGCCCTTGACTGCAATCTCACCTGGAAGTAAGTGATGATACAGTCTAAAATGTTAGCGGGCTGAACTGGTAGGGATCATGGTAGTCATACCCCGAATCGGTTTCTACGCGACAGCGCACCGGAACGCTAAATCGCTTAGCGGCACGTTTTGTCGGTAGGGTAGAAACTAGCCACGGCCAAAGCCTCTCAGCAGACCAGACCACAGAAAATATGCCGGGAATCGAACTCCTACTTAAATTCGAAAATGTTGCGCACTTAACTTACATTTAATTCATTTTGTACATTTTAGTGATAAAGAACGGGACTTGAGGCTTATAACATGATGCCTGAGGCATGAGGATGAACAAAGCCAATTTCTGTTTGTAATTTTAACATTCATTTCTCTATCTCAAAAGATAGAAAAATGAATGTAAAATGTAAATAGTTTGTTGGAAAAGAGCAACTGCTGAGTTTCTTGCCGGCTTCGTCTCTGTAGAATCTGCCTTCTGAACTGGTGGTAGAGTCACTACAAACAGACAGACTTGACGATTAGGCCTACTTGAAATAAATGAATTTTTAATTTTGAATAACAAAATCCGTGACACAAGACCTAATAGGTTCTCGTCTTACCCGGGACTCACCCGATCCCAGGGCATAAGAATCTACTAACAAGCATGCTGGCCAGGCATAACGCATAGTAGCGTTTACAGCATAGCTTAGGAAAACGATACATCAAGCAAATTCCGCACATATGCCACACCACAGTTGATGTACCAAGATAGGAAATTTACTAAAAACTTGTTGTGTGTGTTTGTCTGTATTTGTTAATTGTCAGTTGTCACCAGTCTAGGATTCCGGTAACTTAGTGTGAATCAACACAAAAACTTATTAATATGTGTGAACTGTATTATTTTATTTCTATTATTTTATTTAATAATTTATTAAAATATGCATAGTTGTGATGTACACAACGATCTACTGTGACATTCATCAACGAATAATCAAACAATCGATAAACTTTGCGTGGCATTTACGCAATGTTTTTTATGGCCTAGCTTGCCAAAGTTTTATGGAAATTTAAATGGTTTTGGAACACAAGGATGTTGTCTTCTTTTACTGCAAGTAATCGTCCAGAGCAAACGAACAAAGATAATTAATTCTTTATCAGAAGAATAGTTTAAGAACATATAGATGATGTTGCCCAGCATGCATTGATATGCTTTATTTATAAGATTTCACAGATTAACACACAAGACTTACCGAAACTTCGTCGTAATTGAATGAATGGTGTAGGAAAGCATAGAAGTCGAACAAACAAACAAACAGATATTAATCTGTATATACATATTAACATATAATAATATTTACAAGACCAGTTACCTGGGATGACATGGGATCCCTGCGTTCATCTATGGTTGGTGTGCTCGCGCGTTGTTCTTCTATTCTCGGTATCTAGGTCAAAATAAAAAATGGAAATTACAACTATATAGTTTATGTAAGTGTTGTTATTATATATTTTAGTTTGTTTTTTATATTTATTTATTATGTACTTTTGATCTATTTGTGTACACTAGTTTATGTATTAGTAAATAAGTAACTAATAAATTTGTACCACCAGCAGTCTATTCTCCTCTTCTCTTTTTTCCTAATTCAAAGGTTGCCTGGCAGAGATCTAGAGGCTATTAAGCGATGAGGCCGCCTTTTGTATTCTACTTCTTTCTTTATGTTTCTGTTTTTATTATATTTTGTATATGTTAATGTTGTTGTATACAAATAAAGAGTTTAATACTAAAATTACAACCATCACACGTACACAATTTAAAGAGCAGAACTCTAGCTGTTACCTATCACCGTCTTTATCGTCAACCCATATGAGAGCACATTAGAGCCCTGTGTACTGCAGTTCAACAAAAAATATTGTATTATTCTGTCAATGATTGAACCATTGAGCTCTATACTTCTAGTATTGCTAAGGGCATAATTATTCAATGTAATGAAAGTCTAGGCTTACATTAATGGGAGGTGTGTCCAATCCAGGTGGCTTTAACCCAGGCGGAGGACCTAAAACAATAAGAAAAACATTGCGAATTATTGAGAAATTTGATACCACAGTATAAGCCTTTCGACAGTGGTGGTGTGAGTGCATGCTGATAACAAATGTTGTGAATTAGTTTATAAGTAGAATAACATTTGCCCATCACCGCTTCGAAACATATTTGTACAATCTAGCACTCCATTTGAAACTACTACGCAATGAAGAAAATCGACAACTAACTCAGATACGCACAAAATACAATATTGCACAACACAATTTGGTGAATGCAATATGACAACGAGACCGTTCAGGGTCTTTCGTATTAAACACCTCGGCGCATAAACCGATATTACGGAGCGTTCTACAAATCATAATGAAACTATACAAGAATACACAAGCAAATTATTCGACATAGACACTGAATGGCATGCAAAGCTGTGTAGCGGTCGCAATGAGTACCGTAGCGCAGCGCACGATGCAAGCTCGCGCGTCTGTCGCGGTGGTGCGGCGGAGGGCCGTGGGAGCCGTGCGGGCCGTGGGACGGCGGATGGCCGTAGTGTCCGTGCGGCCCGTGCGGCGCTTGGTGCGAGTGCGCCGGGGGCACGGTGACGGTGATGTTGTCGTCGGCCGAGCCGTCCGAGTCGTCCCCCCTGCCGCCGCGGCCCTCGCGACTGTCGCGACCACCCGCATCTACCACAGGCCATGTACAATACCATTCAATACAATGCCATTCATTCAGTTAACGCATCTGTGTTCCATCTACGCTACTCAATAAATAAGGAATATTAAGTCACGGCCCTAAGATACTATAGTCACATCGCGTGCCAATTTTCAATGAAAGCTCCATAGTGAGTACATAATAAAGTGTTATCACCGACTCAAGTGTTTGGCTTGTGGAATTTTAAGTGTTATTTTGTTAATGGCGTGTTATAAAAATCAATTTGCAACAACGGAATACACTAACGCAAGTCGCCATTTTAGTATCCACTTCATTCTTAGGTAAGCACGTTTTTATTGGTAGTTATAACGGGTTCTCTACTTCCTCAATTATTTTCACTACTATGTTATTGAGTAACCGCTTTCACCTTACCAAAAGTCAGGGTAGTCGGTTTCGTTTTAACGAATGCATAAAACCGATTTTTCAAACGTTTACACGTTCTCAAAGAAGCGCATGCACGCGAGCACTGCCCGCTTCTAGGTGCGAAATCATACACGATCGGTCATTCAACCCAATCAACGCTTACAAAAAGAAGCCACTCATTTTTTTTATTTAGGGTATTGGATATTATTCCCTGATTTTGACCTGATACTTCTCGAAAGAAAACATTACCATTATTTTTCTCAAAATGTAACTGTTATGTCAAAAAATACCGATTTTCAAACCCTGACAATTAAACAACTTGTGAAATTGGTTCGAATCATAAGTTGCAAAATGTTACGCTTCTGCCAAAAAAATTGTTATGTTGTTTAAAGTTAGAACATACAGCATTAAATCCATTGCTGAGATTTGATATAAAGATGATGAGTACTAACCATTATTTGATGGTCCTGCCTGAACAGGCCCATTCATAGGTAGAACCAGCCCAGCAGGTGGAGGTTCTGAAAGGAAAAATAAATGATTGTACAAACTTAAAATAGTAGTAAAAAATACCATTAAGAATTATATTATTAACATTTAATTATATATTAACTATCAGGGCAAAGTATTTAAGGGAGGCAAAGGGGTTTATTAACTTTGATTAAAGGTCCCTCACTAACAAATTTACTAGTTTGATTACTCTAAGGTTAAAATATTCATAGTAAATGTACTAATAATTAGCTCACCCATAATTGGAGGGCCTGCGGATGGCCTGTGCGGAGCTCGACGACTATATCCAGTCTGATTCCGGAATGCTGATACAGAGTTTCGAAGAAACCTGTAAAAGGAAAACCAGTTACAACATCATATTAAGCAGTTAAAATTATTAACAATTCTATATAATAAACATAAAAAAATAAATGTGGCTGCTTCTTTACTGTTCACTGAGCGTCATTAATTAGTTTTAAAGATATTTTATTACTTTATTTATGATAGACCATAGACCATATGAAATGCCAGTGAGTTTGAAGAGCACATGATTTTATAAAATCGTATTTTTAAGTGAAAAATTAATTTTACCGGTTTGGTATAAGAGTTGTTGGTGCTATTTCTTTCTCGCGACAATCTGGACATTCATGGTCCTCTGACTCCAATAAAGCTCCTCTTATACCTGTAGAAATAATTATACAATAAAATATCTATATAATAATGTTCAGAAATAATTTACAATTTATTCATTTATAAATTGTTTATCAAGTTTTAATCAGAATCAGATGTATTGAACAGAATGCTGTTTTCAAATCACACGTAATAAATTATAGCTTTGTTAGCTGTTTGGAGGCCGCCCTTTTAAAGTATCAGTAATAGGCGATAGGTAGATAGAAGATAAAATGACTTTCATCCTACTGTGGCTTAGATTAATCTATATAGGATTTTTTTGTGGAAAAACGTGCTGTGCTTGTATTAATAAAAACTAATATTACAAACAGTACTAGAAAAATACTTACATTCATCACAAAATGAATTTCCGCAACAGGGGATCATCACAGCATCAGTAAGTAAATCTCGACACAGGCTACATATCAATTCATCAGGGATTGTAGGCTCCGGAGCAACCGGCGCGTTTGTAGGCGTGTCCGCTCCGCCAGCACTTTCTGAAGCCAAGTAGGCTTCACTAGGTAATGAGATAAATAAAAATTAATACAGATGAAAATTTTCTGTAGCATTTATTTGGTTTTGACGTGACAACGTCTTATAAATTGGTTTGCCGGGTGACACTTCAAGAAACTGCGTTACGCTCCGCTCACGTTATGCGCTCACAATGAGAGCGAGTGAGAGGCACGCGTCCCTTCCACTCGGGCATGGTTAGCCCGCCTAAGAGCGAGAGAGACAGACATAAAAAGTGAAAGGCACGCGTCCCTTTGTAGTAAACGCTGTTTCATTGTACGCAAATGTATTGCAAGTTATTGTATGTATATTTGTATATAAATACGTATGTATGTGTAAAGGTAAAAATAAAATTTTGTTAATATGAAATTCAGTGCGAGATTCTTTGTATAAATTAATGTTTTAAATATAATTCTTTGTATAAATAAATGTTTTAAATTGTTACTATTATTTCATCCTTCTTCCTACTATACGAATGAATATTCACATTAAAATTATTTTACCACTCAAAGTCGTTGTCACGTAAAACTTTCGCCCGTATACCGACTTTACAGGCAACCAATTTTTTTTACTTTGTTTGGTATTAGGCACATAAAGATGTATTTATTAAATGCTTTACATTTTAGGATTCAGTTTTGTATTTTATGCAATCATCAAAACGTTTTTAAGGTCACCTTTGTCTTATTGGAATATGTACATTGTACACATTTTTTTCAGATGACTTTTGCAGAATTCTTTGAAAATCTATTTTGAAAATTGAACCTTGCTGCATAAAAAGATGAATCCACCACATTGAAAGACTGCATTGCGCAAGTGTAGTTGAGTTCTAAGTATGTTTTTTACCCACTGCACACTTAAGTAAATCAATATCAGCCTAAAACCATCCATCTTCTGGACACAAGCCTCTTCTCTCATAAGAGATAGGCTTAAGAGCATAGACCCACACTGCTCTAATGCAGTTTAGTGAACTTGAAATATTGTTATCACCTGTTAGTGATAATTACAAGATGGACAGCTTAACATGCTCTAAAAGGTAAACACTCTGGGCTAGGACATATATCTTTAATATAATCCCAATTATGGCCAACCCAGGAATGGAACCCAAGACCTTGTGTTCATGCCAGTAAATGAATGCTAATGTAAGTAAATAAAGGCACCAAATGTGAGTAGCTTTGTTTATAAATTAACCCTTAAAAAAAATTCTAATATGTAACTCACTGGTCAACTGCTGGAACAGCAAAGGTACCGCTTGGTGTCATCATGGCTCCTGGTGCTTTTGGACCATCAACTGGTACCATAAAACTACGAGGTATACCAGTACTTCTTCTTATCTCTATTGGATCACCCTAAAAAGATTTAAAAATTTTAAGTGACCATCAGAAATTGAAAATTTAAAAAAAAGTATTAGTCCCTTAATTGACTTTAGTAAATAAATGCCTCTTAATAGCTCATGTATTTATTTAAGAAACAAATAATTCAAACACATTTGTTAAAATTTTTGTATGTCTTAGTCTGCAAGTCTGTATCGATTTAAACAGAATTTTGGCACGCAAGTCAAGACAACCCATTTTGACAGTTTTTTTTTTTGAGAACATTTGAAAGAGGTTCTTTACTACATGCATATTGAGGGATAATACATAAATTCTGCACATAATGACTTTGCTTTTTTTTTTTCAAGTAATTAGTAAGCAATATTATACAAATGATTATTACTGAATTTGCAATTGGACAATCTTTTATCCAATGTCCACGCTTTTGACACTTATAACAAATGTAATTAGAAGGAACAATTCCTCTTTGATTCTGTCCTCTAATTTTTTGATAGCTGAAACAAATTAAATTAAAGAGTAAATTAAAATACACAAAATGTAATACTTTATAATAGAACAAAAGCCTGATAAAATATTAAATAAAAAAGAGAAACATGCCATGCTTGTTTGAAACATAATTTAAAAATGTCTAAAACATAAAATCATGGTAATATTTGTTACTATTAAACATTTTAAAATAAAATCAATGATATTGTTTGTCATCTATTTCAGTAATTCAAAATCCTAAACTAGAAGTTTATATTTTTAAATATTTAAAAAAAAAAAATTAAGAAGATAAAAGATATCTGAATTATTTTGCTGAAAACTGAAATCTGAAATCCATTCAGCATGTTATAAGATTAGCATTAGTTTTATTTAAAACAAACAGAGAAAGCATTTTTAAACACTGTGAAGTAATAGGTTAACTTCTTCGTCTGATCGAGAAAAAACTGTCCTGATCGTTTAAAAAAAAATGTACAATTCCCTTTCTGCTCCTGGGACATTTTAAATTCCCTAAATTACTAAATCTTGGGACTGGGATGCCAGCCTAAGATTTCCTAGATGCATGGATGGCCAGAATGCAAAGTGAAGAAGAACTTCAATTGATGTAATGATAATTTAGTAATATATAACTTGGTGTGCAAGCCTTGTAAACATATCTTACTTGCTAGGATCGTAATCAAATGTGGACTGTGATATCATAGCATTTATTTTATCCTGCTCGCTACCTTCCATGCGAGAAAGATCAGCCAATCCTTTGTTAACGGTAACATCTTTATGGACTGACTGACTATTACTTGAGCCCTCCCACTGTTTCTTTGGTTGCTGCGAAAGTGGCACTCGTGCAACTAGTAGTGAAGTGTTTTTTGGTATCAATGTGTTGTCATCTACATACACTGCAAGATAAATACAATTGGACATATTAATTTTATATATTCCAATAATATAAATATCCCTTTTTAAAATTAAATAAAGATATGGCTTTTACAATAATTTTATTACTAGATGTGTGGTAGGTGGTACAATATCTATATTAATAATACACATAATATATTTATTTGTGGGGATGAGTATATGCTTTTATAACATGATACCAAAGGTAATATATTAGGTCTACCTTTACCTAAGTTTGAACAATAACACATTTAACCAATCATAATTATTAATTTATTGATGAATTCCTTAACAAGGCTGCTTGGAAGCAGACCACTCCGCTGTCATATCTCACAAAACAGAAAAATTCTAAAGATTGTTAAACTATAAAATGATGTTGGAAAAGAGCAATTTGCTGAGTTTCTTGCAGGCTCTTCTCAGTGGAATCTGCCTTTCGAACCGGTGGTAGAGTCTCCACAAACTTGACATTTCAAAAGTGCTTATAAATAAATGAATTTTGATCTTTTGTTTTTTAAAGAGAATACATATTATATTATAAACATGGCTAAAAATAGTCAGTAAATTTGGTTTTCAGTAGTAAACATCTGAAGAGTATCTTTGTAGGCTTTGTAGTACTGAGAAGCATTTGATGCAAAACACTATACCCACAAAGCCAATTATTTATACTTTGAAATTTTACCCCTAACAGTTAAACAAGCCAGTTATTTTGAAATTTAAGTTATATAAGTAATGAAATCATCATCAGATCAACCTGTTTCTAACCCACTACAGGGCATTGGGATCATCCCTCCTACAATGAGAAGTGTTAAGGATGTAGTCCACCAAACTGGCCCAGTGCAGATTGGTGGGCTCCACATACCTTTGAGCAAATTATTGAGAACTCTCAGGCATACAGATTTCCTCACAATGTTTTCCTTTGCAAGTAATATTTTTATTGCTTAAAACGCACATAACTTAGAAAAGTTAAGAGGTTCATGTTGGGATACACCTCAAATGTGAAACTAAAACCCCAAAATGGAAACCAAAGCCAAAACCACTAAGCTATCACTGCTTCTTAAATAATGTAAACCCGATTTATTTATTGAGGCATTCCTTTAGGCAAGTAGCTATGGCGGTATATCCAGACCATTCAAACACACTATTGTAATGGCATACAGTAGAGATCTGCCTGAGTAGGCAGGCCATTGACTGTTTAGTTTTATTTTGTCATCATGATTCCACATCCTGGTGATGCCTTAATTCTATTAGCTTTGTGTGATCATTTTGATGACAATAATAGATAAGTCAAAAATAGGCCTACTTATTAAGACATATATTCTGTGGATTGCAACATTGTGCCCACCCATCATAGAGTTCTTCATACCAAACCTCCATTGATATGACTGTAACCGCTGTTGCCTCAGTGTGGGGAACCACTACTTGAGCAATTGTGCAATGAGATCAAATGCTGGTAATTTCTGATATTAGCACACCCATCTTACATTTTTCGGTTTATAATATTACTAGAAGTTTACTCTTCTTTCAGCTTAATATTATTACTTTAGATTAGAAAAATGTAGGTAAATACAGAATTATTTTAATACTTTTGTATGAAAATGCTATATTAAACTGAGAAGAACTGCTAAGTTTAAGACATAAAATTAACATATTTCTAACACGCTTCAAGTTTTAAATTATTGATGCTGTGGTATTTGTAGGCAGACTCAAATTGGCTTTGTTCATAAACTAAATAAAGCAAAAGATGTAATATTTAAAATTTTAATGAACCAACCTTCTTTTGTTTGCGCATTTGTTATTTGAAGATCAAAATCAGAAGTCTTCCCTATCCGCTTCTGCTGCGAAATAGCAGCTTTTAAATCACCTACAGAAATATGGAGTCCATCGAATGTGACAGTATCATAATCCAATGCGCTTTTAAATTTATAGTGCACAGACATTTCAGTAAAGGACAATATATTTTATGTAACATGACAAAATTATGTTAACGTGTATAATATCAATCTCGGCTTTACTCGCTGATTTGGAGCTTGCAAGCTATGCACTGAACAAGTTTACAATCCAATCAGTTGATAACCAGCATTCTTATGTATTTAAGCTTTATAAACTAGAATATAGGACTAAATTAAAAAGCACTGCAATATTTCTAGCAAATTATACTCATGAATTATCTAAAATAACTTCATTTATTTATAACCCAACTAAATGCAACACCGCCATTTTAAAAATTTCAACATAGACTGTACATCAACTAATAGACTGTAGACAACACTTACACTAAACACTGAAGTCGAAACAGAGATCCAGTTGCTAGTTGGTAGATTCGTATCCAATGTTTGTATTATCTTGGTCTTTGACATAGGCGCACATAAAGATCATGGACTAAAATATATTAACAGTCCTCCCGTTCACTCTTAAGGTTATGTTTTTCGAGACAAAAAGAGATAAAGCTATACTTAAAACTCGAACATTATTTTATGGCTTACTTGCACCATATTTTCCTAAATATTTGCATATAGTATTGTTATTATTTAAGTTTCATCCCTACATTTGTATCGCAATAGTATGAAGATTGATTATATTTTATAAACGTACCTCAGAACAAAAACTAGCGCCTAACCTAAAGATTCTATGAGAATGAGAACACAAACAGACCTATGACCCTAGCCATCAAAGTATTACCAAAAAAGGCCTATGATGGGTACAATATCACGTGGAAAATCATTTTGAAGTCTTGGGATCCTATTACTCGATCTGCATCAAAATCCCAATTTTTTTACTTTGGTATTAGTAGGGCAATAAGTTGGCAATAACTTATCAGGAAGTCACAAGTCATAGGTATTTCCATTAATTTTCAAAACTCTTTTAGTGTACAAAATCCTTTATATTATAAGTAATAAATCAAGATATTGTATTTTAATGCCTGGTAGTCTATTTCTTCTTCCTTAAAAAGCCTTTTAAGTCAGTATTAAAAAAATAAGTTAACATTATATATTTGGCAAATTGCCATGAACTTCCGGTGGAAGATAAAGACACACGCGGATCTATCGAGAAAAGAACGCGAATAATTATAAAAATAACTAAAAAGCAAGACTTATTTATTAGTTTTACATTGTCTGGTTTTTTAATAATGTCCAATAACGGTGCTCCAGACTCATGGGAAAGTCAAGCGGACGTTATAGGTGAACAAGGTGCAAAAGATCCCGATGATATGTCCACAAAATTTTCCACGTTGAATGTAAATGCTGTGGAATTCGTGCCTTCTTTTTGTATGTCTTCACAAGGTAATGACAGTGACGATTCCCCTACTTCGCCACAAAAATCTGAAAGCGGATCTTCTAACTCTACAGAGAGTCCCGTGTTAAACGGTAAGTCTCTTGTCAATGTTATTCGTTATCTTAGGCATTTTCTGTTGAGACCAGTCACTAAATAATATTTTAGCTAAAACACTCAATAAAAACGTACACGTCACTTATTTTAAGTCCGTATTGTAGTCTGTGAAATAATTTGCTGTCTTTTTTTTCCGGAATCCAGTTCTAACGGGTTATGTCGTGACACGCGGCGTGTACTTTAGATATTCAGAGCCAACTTTCTCTCTCAATAGTTTATTCGTTTCTATTTTTGTTTTAATAAGTACGTGGATACGGTTTTTCCATAAATTGTGGTGTAGCTATTTTATTTGTTTGAGATAGTGCTACATATTGAAAAAATAATTAATTCATTTACTGATAATTACTAAAAATTAAATTAAATTAATTCGGTTCCATTCAAGTAATTTAGGGAGTTCAATATGATAGGTAATGTTTATTATATTTTATCAGAAATGCTGTGTTAAATTTAATTTTGCTTACTAGATCTTGTAACTTTTATTTTCTAGACTAGAAAATGAACAGTAATAAATTGATTGGGTTTGAAGGATGTGGTGATGGTGGTGAAAGTGCTGATGGTAGAGCAGCATCTGCATCACCTCGAGTGGAAGAACCGCCTCCCGAGCCGCCAGCTGCTGAGGAAGATGCTTCACTGGCTGTCCCTTCTGATGCTTCCCCTACAGCAGACAGCTGGGAGGCTGAAGCTGATGATGCCCTACTTACTCCAGAAGAGGGTAATGATGCTGAGGAAGAAGCAGAAGAAACAGATGCACAGGTATGACCAACTTCATTTTAATATCTACTATAATACTTGCTTAGTCCAAATGACTCATGAAATTATGCTTGTAATACTGATTTTATTTACAAAAAAGCTCTACTTAATTTTCTGCAATGCTATGTACTTATGACTTGATAGCATTAATTATATTAAAAGCAGTAGAGGTATAAACCAATCAAAAGTGAGAAATGCAAAGAATATCAAGCTATGCTAACAATATCTGTGTGGAGATTAAAAATACTATTATAGTGAAACTACATTATCATTTGTTTTGTGCCAACTCATTGGACTAGCAACATTGTGCTTAACTTTAGCTTTAAAAGTTCTTTAATCAATGACTATGATAAACTGCCAAACATGAAAAATATGTGTTCCGTGTTTAACTACTCAGCAAAAATTTTTCAGTTCACATATCTGTGTAAAGTTTGCCTTGAAACATACTAATACATGGGATTCTAATTGAACACAAAATACTGCTCAAACAAAAAAAATATATACTTACATGAAGGATCCTTCATAAAAGTATACCACAAGCTAACTTGTATGCCACATGATAACTATTTAATTTGATCATGGTATTCCTATGAAATAAGATTAAAAAATTATACATCATTATCTCAAGGCACACTTCTGGTTTAAATAAATTCCCCTTTTGTAAGAAATGTTATACAGCAAGATATTTGTATTGCCAAAAATCAAAAGCCCCTTAAACCTATCTGATCTAAAATAACTCTTAAGCCATATTCAAAAATCACCAGTCCTAAAAAAAATTTAACAAATGTCTGCACCTCTGTTACTTGCACCTCTATACAATACTTTTTAACCATTGATTTGTAGACTTTGGACAGATTAACTGGGTGACGGCAATGGAAATCAAGATATACAGTTAGGGCAAGGCAAAACCGCGGTGTTTCACCTGCATGATTAGCTGTTTTAAATTTTGAGTCTTATTTGAGGGCTTGTGATTGGTCACTCATACGATGAAACTATGAACGCCGCTTAGGGCGCTGAATCAGCAGTGTGGCCTCTGCTCTTCATTCATTGTTTTGTCTTCCCCTTTTAAAGTATTAAATTATGATGTTAGCAAAGACAGACATTTGTGTGAAACTATTAAATATTTACCTGTTATGCTGCTTTTTATTAGTAAGGTCTATATATAATCAAAGTTTCACCAAGACAAGGCAAAAAAAAAAATATTGATACACAGTATTTTTCAGTCTAATTCTGCATATAAATCAGATTATATTATATGCAGAATTAGACTAAAAAATAATATGATGAACTAGCTTCTGTGTTTCTATCTAATGTATATAACAAAAAATAGTCTTATCTATATAATTAGAAAAAAATATTGCAAAGTTATGGTAAACACATTAATATGTCAATTTAAATCCAGGAGGATGGAGAAATAGCGAAGAAAATCCCTAAGAAGAAACCTGTTAGGGTAGAAGATACTCGCAGCAAGAAAGAACATGTAAATGTTGTATTCATTGGTCATGTTGGTAAGTAAGAGATATCAATAAGTATTTTCTTTTTACACGCTTTATATAAAAAATAAGATTTTTTACTAATTACTACAGCGCCATCTAGACCCAAATGTAAAAAACCTATGGCGTTCGCGTACCTAACAAATTCCACAGAAAACATTAACTACTAGATGGTAGAGGGCGTTAGCTATTACTTTTTAATGGCCTGTTTTAAATAATAATTAGAACTTGCATTTCGAGAGACGGGCACACTGAATAAAAAAAAATATATTTTATCTCTTTAATGGTGGATGGGTTACCGATTAATTTTGCTCTAATAAAAATAATAGATCGAGAAAAACTAAAAAAAAAACGCTATTATGACTAAACTTAAAGAAAGAAATTAGTTTAGTTTTTTATACCAAGCGTGTTTTTTTAGTTTGTTTGAACTTAATAATCATCATCCTCATCAATGCTTAAATTTGTCACTGAACGGCACAGTTATCAGAAGATTGTTACTATTATATTATATAGATATATTGATGAATCTAAAATTTATTTCATTCAATTACTATGTAAAATAATATGTTTTATTTACTTCCTCTTAGTTTATATAAAATACTAGCTCTACCCAGCCATGCTTAGCTCAGACCATAATTAATTCTTGTGGGAAATGATAGACATGCAATGGTATGTAAATATTTCAAGCTAGTTCACTGTAGTTAATTACTTTTATGTTTCAAGTGTATTGTTTATGTATGTATTGTTAAAATGAGCATTATACTCATTCACTTAAAACTCAATTAAAATATATTTTTTAGATGCTGGAAAATCGACAATTGGTGGCCAAATTATGTCACTAACGGGAATGGTTGATAAAAGAACTTTAGAGAAATATGAACGAGAGGCAAGAGAGAAATCAAGGGAATCATGGTACCTTTCATGGGCTCTTGACACAAATCAAGAAGGTAAGAATAAATACATATTTATTCTTATAATATGCATATTAAGTTTTGTTATCAATTTGATAAGATCATATACTACTTTCTTGTATGATGTTCATTTATACTTTAATTTACACAGAACGGGACAAGGGAAAAACTGTGGAAGTTGGCAGGGCATACTTTGAGACTGATAAGAAGCATTTCACTATACTTGATGCTCCTGGGCACAAGAGTTTTGTACCTAATATGATTGGTGGCGCGGCGCAGGCCGATTTAGCTGTACTCGTAAGTGAAACATTTTCATTTCAAAATATTTTAAAGATTTTTAGTGGCTAATCAGACTGTAAATATTTGATAATTAAACTTTTTTGTTGATAATTGTTGACAATGCTATCAATCACTATCAATAATTAAGAAGTGTCTTATAAAATCGCTTATAATTATTTATGTAAAAGTGTGTTTATTGGTTTGTTTGTCTTGTAACAGAATTGCATTTTTTGCAAATAATACTTTATGCCACTCTCCTCCTTCGGAAAATGCGCGGTTCCTATAGGTTCTCTAAATATTCTCTGGAGCTCTAGTCTTTTATTACGACTGCACGTTAAAATCTCTTGAATACATTTTGGTTATTGAAGATATTTAAGGCTGCACCTTCACAAGCAATGTTGCTGCGATAAACTAGCCATGTCATCAAATTCAATGCTTCTTGATGATTGATAAAGGCAATCTCCATGCAGCAGTCTAGATATCGTAAAAATCTACTGTTATAAACACAGAGTTCATTTTTCCTCATACAGAATTTTTCTGCTTCCTCATGCAGATGTTGCCTTTAAGTATGATATAAAAATATTTCATATGAATAATTGCAGGTAATATCTGCAAGAAAAGGTGAATTTGAAACGGGATTCGATAGAGGTGGACAAACCCGAGAGCATGCAATGTTAGCAAAGACTGCCGGCGTAAAGCATTTAGTTGCACTTGTTAACAAAATGGATGACCCCACAGTCAATTGGGATGAAAAGAGGTAATGAAACCAAGAATAATGTTTTGAAGGAATTATTTGGTACAATGCTTTAACATTTTGTTATTTGGGTTCCTTGGTTCTAATCATGGAAAACCCTTATTTACCATTACTTTTTTATTCATCCTTCTTCCTACTTACGCTTTTTGTATAAATGTCTTGGGATACAGACTGTAATATCTATTTTCTCATTTTATATATTATTTACTTTCTGGTGACCTAAAATGTAGGAATTAAAAACAATTGTATTTTGTTTGAAAAATTTTCTGGTATGGATAAAATATAGACTTGGATAAAATATGGACTTAATGTAGACTCTATTTTTTCAAACTTACCATTATTATTTATTCTTTATATATTTGTTTCTGGTGTTTTCATCAAACATTCTAGGGAGCACAAAATTGCTTAAGTACAAAATTTTAAATTTATTCATTAAGTACAAAATTACTTGATAATAATATTGAAACTTCTTTCAGATATAATGAATGCAGAGATAAAATCCTTCCATACCTTAAAAAACTGGGTTTCAATCCAGCTAAAGACTTATCTTTCTTGCCTGTATCTGGACAAACTGGACAAGGTTTATTGGAAAGAGTAAGTTAATGTATTTAATCTATTAACTAAAAAAGGTAATAAAAATACTAATAAATGTTATGATTAGCTTTTAATTACTTTGTAATGGTAATTTTGTGTTTCAAATATTTAAATTTGTTTCATGATGTTTCAAACAATACAAAACGAATACCCGAGTCTCAAACTATGACGTAGGTCGTCATAGTTTAAGACTCAAGGAGGCGTTAAGGATAAACATATTAGTATTTAAATTAAATAAATTAATACAATTTTATTTTTCGATAAAATATATCTGCTTTGGTGCGGTGCAATGTCATTGGCGTCAAAGGAAAGCGTGATTTCTGAAGAGGCCGTGACCGTCGCCTTATACTATGAGTATAACATAGGAGACGTACGGCTGCCCTGCGGACCCCAACCGGCTGCTAGCTTGTCTTGAAAAATTTAACCTTTGATTATAACCTGGAACTGGCACTTGTCTAGGAAAGAGGATAGGACTCGCTATATCCGAGGATCTTGAAGGCTTTAGCAGCAGACCTGGATGCGTAACACTATCAAAGGCATAAGACTCTTCTTATCATGGGAATACTCTAATTGCACTCTCATTCATATTTAGAGATAATGAGACTGGGCAGTACCCTTAACAGTTGCAGTGTGATGTGCTCTGACAGGAAACCTAATGGCGCAACAGCTATTCGAACACCTTCGAGTTTGCGGCGATAAGGGTGATAACTCAGGCTTCTGGATTGGGTTAGGTCTCATGATGGTCCGAGGTCCTTCGCCCAGAATTCCGAGAATTACCAATATAAAAAATTTTGCAGTGCTGTCGTGGTATGGCAGCGTCCATGTCAGATGAAGTAGTTACATGTTGTGTAATCTTGGCTGCGCCAGCGCCTTCTTTTGAGCTTAGGTTTTGCTGGGAGCAGACATTTTTAAACAATGTTTCATTTCTATATATGTGTTTGAATATGTGGGACAAAACCAAGAATGATTCCGCATACCTTTTTTTAAGTTCCAAGATCTTCTGTTATAACCTAAATATTCATGTGCCTGGCATATAAATGTTATGAAAAAATTTGTAATAAATCCAGTTGAAAAGTGTTTTATTAGTAATATAATAATTTGATTTAGGTAACTGAAGAAATCTGTCCCTGGTACCGTGGTTCATCCTTTATTCAACTAATCGATGAGATGCCGTCGCTCAACCGCAAGATGGACGGGCCATTCATAATGCCCGTCGTGGACAAATACAAGGACATGGGCACTGTGCTCATGGGCAAGGTGGAGGCCGGAACTACGCGCAAAGGCAGCACCTTATTTCTTATGCCTAATCGAGTAAGTATTCATATTTTAAATACTTATCTATCCTATCTGCAACAACAAAAACTGTTACGCTGGTCTGCCTCGACAGGGTAGAGTAGGAAAAGATATAACAAAATAAGGATTGATTTGAATAATCATATATTAATTTCCGGTGTTAGTGGTGTTTTGCAGTCTGCAAATGATGGCAGCGTTTCCGTTTCGGTCAGGGGGTTTGTTTTCTATTGTTTTTAATTATATTATTTCTCAATTAAAGGTCCAAGTGACTGTAGATCAGCTATGGTCGGACGATATTGAAGTGACTTCTATCGGTCCTGGCGAGAATGTGAAAGTGAAACTCAAAGGAATTGAAGAAGAGGATGTTTCCCCTGGTTTCGTACTTTGCGACACGGGTGACCCAATCACAACTGGCAGGGTAAGGACATGCTTCTCGTAATTATTAAAATTATCCCCTACCATTTGTCTTTAGATTTACTTTCCCCAAGGGTTGTCTAAGAAGAGATTGCTTTAGCAAAAAGTCCGCCTTTGCAATGCTTCTTTAAATTAAATGTGTTTGTGTAATAAATTACATAGTATCTATATATCAATCTAATTGTTAACTAAATTAGTTGTTACTAGTTTTTGTACAAACAAACAAACAAACAAATAAACAAAACAAGGTAATTTCAAAATAATAAAACTTGTATGATCTTAAAGTAAACATTTTTCCAGGTATTTGATGCTCAAGTTGTTATATTGGAGCATAAGTCCATTATTTGTGCCGGATACTCTGCTGTTATGCACATACATTGTGCGGCAGAAGAAGTTACTGTAAAGGTAATTTTATTTTTATCTGTATAAGCAACTATTATTTTCATAATATTTAACAATATAGGACACAGACCAGTTTTTCACATTCTCTTGAGCGAAACTTTAAAAGAAATACATCTCCAAGCAAGCAATCAAATAAGTCATGTATGGGTTCATGTATAGAATAGCTTGTTGGCTATTTTTGTACTTCTTGGATACTGACGTACATGTACACATTTTAATGACCTAATAATTAATCGTTCAAACGAGATTGTACCTTAACGCTGCGCGGTAGCCTCTGTTATTTGTCATTCCGACTGGCCTAATTAGGATTCACATTGTAACTGTTGTTACAAAAGGAATGTTTATTTATTTTTGCAGGCATTAATCTGTTTGGTAGACAAGAAGACTGGAGATAAATCTAAAACGCGACCGCGGTTTGTGAAGCAAGATCAGGTAGCCATAATGAGGATAGAGTGTGCAGGAATTATCTGCCTTGAACCTTTCAAGAAGTTCGCTCAAATGGGCAGGTTCACATTAAGAGATGAAAGTGAGTATATTACTTTGTTTTTTGTTGCCTATATCTGACATTACAAAACCTCATATAGGATTTTATAACTATGAATTGTAGCTGTTAGTTTTATTATGAATATCAATGTCATTAATGGAGCTTGTCAATAAAGCCATTGCAATACTATTGTAGGAGTTGTCAGCACTCCTTATAGTCGTATTTTTAATTAAACGAAGTCAACTGACGTTTACTGTGTTGTCAGTTTATGATGAAATAAAAATAGTGTTGTGACAAAGTGAATCATTGAACAAACTTCTGAATGAATAAAATGTCCTCGATTGATTAGTGAATAGTTAGTGTGCCGAACTGCCGATATCGGTTACGGGGTTCGAATTTTAATCGTGCTTTGTACATACCAACGAGTTTTCGACGACTATGTTCCTATAGTATCTACCTATACTGAATACAGAGTGTTTTGAAAATTAAGGAAAACATTGCGAGGAAAGTTGTAAGAATGTCCTATTTTCAATACAGCATGTAGTTGAAACTATGGATGTATAAAATATAACAATTATAGGTAGGCAATGGAAATAGCAAAACATCGCTTAATACATAATTTGTTTTTATTCATCATCAGATAAAAAATCATCACTTCGCTTTCGGTGACATTAATTATAAGTCTGTCTGAAACATGGTTGATCATGTGGTCGAGACCATACATTTTATCTTCTTCTTTAATTATATGAGACACGCAGCTACTCCATTTTTCAGGTGTGATATGTTGAAGTCCTTCTGTAAAAAGTTTTTTTACTTCTGCCATTTTGAAAGTTTTGTTATTTCTTGCAACATATCCTTTAGCCTGCGCCCATACCAACTCAATGGGATTGAGCTCACAGTGGTACTTGAGCAGACGTAAAACAATTATCCCATGCTGCGCTGCCATCTCGTCCACAACATACTTATCGCAATGTTCCAGTTTGTGCTGCCGTACAATGTCTATAAGAGTAGCTTTAACCATTGTTGCTTCGAATGAAATATTTTTGTTCGTTAGCCACTCTCTTATTTTAGGTTTAGTCCAAGACATTGTAGGCAACGATTCTAGTTTCCTGGAGTGATATGGGGCATTATCCATCACTACTACGGAATTTGGTTTCAGTTTTGGCAAGACTCATAAACGACTTCTCAAAGAAATCGGCATTCATCTCTTGATGATAATCTTCGTTATTTTTTTTTGGCTTCAAATATTAATAAGACGTCTTCTACGAATCCTTCTTCCCCGCCTATATGGCCGATAATGAATCGTTTGCCCTTTCCTGAAGGCTGTTTTAATCCAGTGGTCAAGCCATCTAGGAAGGCCTGGCGGGACGATAACACTGTCTGGTCAATCCATGCTTTCTTCGATGCATGACCAATGAAAAATATCAATTCATTATTGAAAGTACAATTTAATGTAAAGAAAACAGAAAATTGTAATTACCTTCGTTGATCCAGGTTTCATCTTCGTAATAAATAAACCTTCCTTCCCTTCGATACTGGGTCTTTATTGACATCCTTAGGAATCTGTAAAGTAATAATTAAAAAAGTTTTTACATAAGTAAGTCTACACAATCTAATACTGAGGTTTAACAAAGAACATCATCGTGGGCACAGAATATAATGCAATAGAAGGAATAAAGTTTCAGTTACCTTTGTAATGGTAGGTGGCTCATTTGCATAAAAAAAATGATGTACTTTTCGCCTTATAGCGGCAAAAGTAAAATCGTCTAATTTATCTTTGAAACTGTGTTTCGGTCCACGTTTCTTGGGAGACTTAAATTGTTCATTTTCTTTATATTCTCTTAATACACTAAACTGAGGTCACACAAATTCCCAAAATGTTAGCTGTTTTCGAAACACATTCTTTTTTTTTGGGAGTCTCAATAGGTAATAGTGAAGCAGCTTTCTCCTCAAATACGTGTTTGTAGACGTTTTGTATCATAACTTTTTCGGTAACGCTTAAAGCAATCCGTGGTCTCTTCTTTCTTGGAGACAAGCTTTGGCTTGACGTGCTTGGTTGAGGATCCATATCGTTTGTACGAATCAATACAGCAACAAATAAACACAACAATTACCACAAACACCACGTAACGAAAAACTTAACAAAAACAATAACTAAACAACGTGAGCGCATTCGTGCTCTCAGACCAGAGGTTGGAAGCCGAATTACAAACAAAATGGCAAACGACGCGCGCGGCGTTGACCGGTGTTGGCACTAGTCGCCGCGCCGCGTTTTGTAAGAAGCCGACAAAAAACTGGTTGTAGTTAGTAACTTATATCAGAGCACTTTTGTACAATTTTATTATAAAATAGAAATAATAGTCTTTTATAGTTTTGAAATGATTAACTATTTACACACATTGTTCATTCATCTGATTGAGAGAAAACATAACGCATCACTATTACTTTAAATATGGCAACATTATTTTACAAAGTGACATTAGCTACTCTCAGTTGGCTTCGTCTAATTAAAAATACGACTTTAGTTATAATTGCACATTTAACAAGTAACAAAAGTGAAGCACGGTCTTCTAATTGTTATATGTGTTATAACCGTCTAAACTACCTACCTTCCTACTACATCGTATGAAAATATATATACAATCTCATACTTATTGTAATGTCAAGCAATTACATTCATGTGTATGTGTTTGAACGGGTAATATGTGTATTATCGTTTTTCATACTATCTACTACCTTAATAGTCCTAAACACTATTCCATTCGATTTCCAGTGAGACAGTTCATGTCACGGCTGTCACCGCGTATTTTTTAAGCAATCTTTGTTTTATTTAATGGTATGGATACAAGGTAAAACTTGACTACCAAAAGCTGTTTATTATCAAAGCTTAAATCGGCACATATACAAACCTATGATAGAGGAGACCTATGTCCAGCAGTGGGAAGTGGGAACTGCAAGGCAGATCCTCTAACTTTACTAATATTATATATTTTTCTCATTACAGATAAAACTATCGCGATCGGCAAAGTCCTGAAAGTAATTGAGTAAATTTGGCACTATTGACTCATAAATTAGTTAGGATAGGCCTTTCCAAAACTTGTATCATCAGAGAATGCATGTATGTAATTCTGAATTTTGGGATCTTATGTGAGAGCTCGAGTGTGTTGCTTCATCGTCGGTGTTTGTTGAATTATAGAGAAGCTAGTCCTCATGGAATATTTACTGTTTTATTACAGCTGTGTTATTTACAGCCACTGCCATTGTGCAAAATCACACATTTACAGCAAACAACTTTGAGTAAGAGACCTTGGAAAGATTTATTATGAATGAAATATATCATAATTTGCTATAGCTTTTGACTATAGGCAAAAATAGACTGAAGGCTCGTGTACCAGAATTTGTATATAATCATATGGCCCTCATTGTCTAGGCCCGTAAGTGTTCCGTAATCCGTCTGGTAAAATTAGCTTTAGTACAAAAATTGTACTAAAGCTAATTTTACTCGACAGTAGCAACATGTTTACGGGCCTGGACATTGGCTCTCCTGATGATTTACGTCGCTGCTTAGCGACCAATTCTTGATGTCACCCACAATAGACTGAAAGCTGATGGGTCTGGACCAAATTTACTTAACAGTTACTGTTTGCATAACCCGAAAGTAATCAATATATTGGTTTAGAAATAAGAGGGTATGTATTTACTTTTTATCCACTGGGAAGAATCAGACTGAGCCATAGTGAACATGTCTGAGGATAGCTAGATGAATCAATGCTAATAATGGTTTTGTCTGTTTAAAGTATAAATAAAATTAATATTGCTTGCTTGATTTGATAATCGTAATTGATATCCCAGTGTGGATTCATTTACATATAGTTACTCAGGCGTTTGACGACTATGATGCCAGAATCATGAGGTCTTGGTTTGATATACCTGAATACTGTGGCTTACAGGAACAATTTCTTTTTTATGTATTTCATTCATAGGAATCTTTCACAAACTTCTCTTAAGACTAATGCAATAATTTAGTGCTTTCTCTTTAAAATTAAGTATAGAAACAAGTTACGCTAGCAACGTTGAATACTGTCATATGTGTTATATTATTGTAGTAACATACTGCAATACCTAGTACTGTCTGAAATGTTTGTTCTAAACTCAAGTCGTGTTATGGACTTGTAAAGTTTGTACAACTACTCATTAAATTGATATGTTATATAAATTAAAGCAATGTGATTTGTTGATCCTTTGCACTTGATATTGTGTAAACTTTAAAATAAATAGTTATGTTTTGAACAACATAAACTGTTTAGTATTATTTATTTGTTTAATTTTTTTTTATAAAAAATAAATATATAATATGTTTGTTTAGAAAAAGTGATACTTAATTTAAAGCGAGACACCCTATAACAGAAGTTGAGCGTTGCTATCGCATAGATAATTCTTTTCCTCACTCTACAAAATATAAATTTTATTTATTTGTAAAAAATATATTATAATATTGTGTCTGAATGTCAATGGTAGATGTTCTAGGTGCTCTTATTTCATGTCACTGCACAACTCCACAACAATGCTTTACATATAAAATAATATTTTTGTACATTTGCACATTATCATGTAATATAACCTTTAGCATTGAAAGGTGGAATTTGATAGTGAATTGGTGCCATGATTTTCGAGGAAGTTAATAATGGAAAATGATGTTTATTTAATGGTGCTCCTAAACACAAAAAAGTCTATAAAACATTGAACAACGTTCGGATGTTTTTTATGTACAAATAATACGATTTAAAGTATTATACTGATGTAAGAGTGATTACAAAATGCAATGTTTATAACGAAGTTTTACCTCTATGTAGAAGGGCACCAAAATATTAAATCGGGCAATATAATGCAACTGAAATGGGGTGAGCGTGATAAGAGCACTATGAAACATTAAATTCCTTTCGGGGTTATACTGTACCTTTTATGACAGTTGCCATTCTATCACGTACCAAAGCGATCATGTTGACAGCCGCGATGGTGTGGGATGGACGGTCAAAGGTTGTGTTTGGATAGCAAATGTCGTCAAATGTACCGAATCAGACCCCTGATACTAATAAGATGGTAAGGTGGATGAAGCTCTCATGTATTGTTGTTAGGATGATCATCTCATAGCCTTACACAGTCAGTAAACATAAACGCCTTATCATATTTATTACCTCGCTATAATAATAATTTGACAACATGAGCTGTGCTCAATAAAGTGGCATGTTGCTATGATCATCCTGATAATATTATAGTGAAACATATATTTTCACATATTATGAATTATTAGTAATTATATTACTGGCCCCATATTTTTAATCCAACATTGTTTTATTTCATATAATTTGCTATAAATATTAACATCAAAGTTTTAATGAAGAACATTCATGTAAATCCAAACTAACAATTATGTATTTTAATTGATAATATTACTTGCAATATTTTTATAAAATTATGGTAATAGATAATAATTTATTGCTGTGATTAACGACCAAGACACGGGCAAAGCTCTATCAAAGTGTTTCTATTGCGGCGTACACATCCAATAGTTTCAATTAGAGTCTTGAGCTCATGTCACATTAGCCGATTGATGTGATTGCATCGTTTTAAACCTTATTTTATTAGAGTTTTGAGTACACGAAGTACACCTACATCAAGCAGGCCATACGGCATGTATATGGAAAATAAATTACATCGACTCAGCCTATGTCGCAATAATGGAGTATGAATAAATAAATACCTGCTTATTAGTATAATCAGTTTTTTACGACCGAGGCGAAAACATGTTACTGTCAATATTTTGTGTATATCAGTGGATAAAACGTGAGACGAACGTAGTCCCCCGTCTCGGTTCACCTCTTGCTATAGATTATTTATCGACGATGCTTGTAGTGAGGGAGTAGGACGCGGATTCAGAACCCGTGTCGGTAGTGCCTTTATGTTTCCGCGCGGGGGCCGCGTCCGTCTCGCGCCCCTCTTTGCCGAACGACAGCTTTTCGGTTGTCTGCAAGTATATTATTTTGTTTAAAATAAAAGAAAATTTTATTATAACTCCAGTTTTTGTTCTTTTATGCCTCGTTCACGCGGGCCGTTTCGTTTCTGGCCTGCCTGTTCTGGGCAATTTCTTTTTGTTCTATTTTTCACCGAACAAAATGAATATATTTTTCGTTTGTTGAAAAATTATGAGACAATTTCCAATGGAACCCCACTGGAAATCGTCTCATGCAAAATTTACAAAAAATTTGGCCCGAGGTAACCTTAACATGTATAGATATTTAAAACATTTCAATTTGAATCATATATCATCTTAACATTGCTGATAATTTTTGCTTGCAACAATCTATCACCCATAGCAGCTTCGACTGGGAGTTCTGTAAAATCACCTTACG
Source organism: Pararge aegeria (assembly GCF_905163445.1). Classification (NCBI taxonomy): domain Eukaryota; kingdom Metazoa; phylum Arthropoda; class Insecta; order Lepidoptera; family Nymphalidae; genus Pararge; species Pararge aegeria. The sequence goes on from NC_053193.1 coordinate 9,783,301, forward strand.
CAGCTTCGACCCTTTCGAGCGAACAGTCAAATAATTAGGAGCAATGGAGTAGCTATTATTTTGTTTTTAGCCTATGTAAATAAATAAATATTAATCTAGAATCTTGAAAAATGTTATGTACTAACTTTATGAAAAAATTACATCAATTTACATAAATCTGTTTTGTCAGCCTTTTGAAATTTCCTTGGGGAAAATCGAATATTATATAGACCTGTTTGTTATTTATAACTGATTTTTACTAAATGTGTATGAAAGTATTATAAACAGTACTTGTAAGAACAAAGTCATTTTTAAAATGTTTCTGTCTGTCTGCTTGTTCCAGCAAATCTCTAAAACAGCTGGACTGATTTTGACAGGAAATTCACTGGCAAAAATCTAATTTCATATGCCCTACGTATTTTTTCTAAAACGATACAACCGACGGACGAAGTTGCCTGTATTACTGTTGTATTTTTTATCTTCTAAAACTTTGTAAGATGTTTTTGAGAAGAAGTTGCGCAGGAAACTCCAGAGCAACCCATCTTTTAAATCTCATATTTACAACATATAATTATATGTTCCAATGACACATTTTATACCACTGATCAATTTACTACAAAATTATAAACACAGGCTCAAACGGTATTTAGCAAATACGGTGGCATTTTGTCGGATCAAAATATTATTCTCGTCGCAATCGAGCTACAATGCTTTTCATAGTAAGCAACTTATAGGATCTCGAGGCAAACTGAAATAAATTCAACATACCTAGCTATACAAATAGAAAAACAAAATAGTAGAACTAAAAAAATCACAATAATTTTTTTATGTACAATAAGCTACTCCACTACTTTGTAGCAAAATGTTCATACTTACGTTGAGTAATTTTTGCATGTTTTTACCATGCAGTATGCCATTTTGTACGTGTAATCTGTTAGTCGAACAAATGAAGACTGCGTTTGCGTTTTAATACCCTTTTAGTTCGGAGGTTTTTGAGCGCTGACCCGAAGTTAATTACTTGTTCCTATTACGATAGGAAATTTTAAAGAAACCAAATCCTCCATTATATTTTGTTGAGATGGCCTGTTTGGTAAAAAATCTTTATTAACCATTGTTCATATAGTTGTAAAAAAACTATAATCTTGAAGTAAACATCGGAAGTTTTGAAACGCAAAAAGTCAGTTTGGTCGGGAACTTCAATGTTCCTCTGGAAAAATGGGAACTACCTTGCCTGTAGTGTGCTATGGTCCAAAGTTTTGGTTAGTTACCAACTAAGACATTATAAGTATGTACGTATGTACGTATGTGTGATATACGAAAGAACCTACTTTTAGAGGTACCATCTGATTGACGACCAGTGTTGGAAATATGTCGTTTAGGGAGTTCCCAAGTCCACGGTCTTGGGCCCTTGATTTCGGCGACCCGTTTAAACTCTGTCCACGTTGCCGGTCGACCAAAGATGCATTTATCGGTGCGGGGCCCGTTTTATTGTGAGGTACCATCTTAGGACCCTTACAACTATCGATAAAGTAGAAATATTCAGCGCTCAGTAACTAAAATTTTGTTTGGTCTGAGGCCTGTTGAAAAACTGCTCTTGAGGCACTGAAATTTTGGACAAAAAGCTAAATTCGGCAGGTATACAACGTAAATGAAAACTGAAATAATACGTCACTAGCTTTAGAGGTACATTATGTGCTGTCTCTGATACTTATCTGTAAAACAGAAAATCTAAAAGTTTTTGAGTAAACCACTGTCAATTTTTACTGAAAGAAATCAGATACAGCCATAACATTACATGCATAATTAAAATCAGCGTCTCGAATCGTAGATACTATGCACGTGTTAGTCTTTTGTCTACAATAGGGTTGTCATAACTAAACATGTTTCTTTTGATTTAATATTTTTACATTGTAATTCCTCACGAAGTATGCTTATGCATCATTCAGATTTATTTCGTAATTCGGTTACACGTCTATTCCGGACGCCATCTGGTAATAGTTTTCTCATTGATGTAACTTTAAGGAATAACCGTCTTGGGTATTTTATTTTATTATTAGGTAGATGATTACGAATGGAAGTTACACAAAAGTTGCAACTTTTTTTTGAGTGAGTACCACAGAATTAAGAACATACAGAAACAGTGTACACTCGAACAAAGTCACTTCATACCATTTAGCAGTTGACAATAATTACTTTACCTCTTATGTTCTAAGCGTTCACCATAAAATTGGAAAATGGGAAAAAATGTGTGTCCTAACAATCTTCGGCCGGTTTGAAGAGAGGCGTGCGCGGGGCGTTGTCACTGTTTTTGGACACGATGCACTGCATATAATAATGGCTGAATGAGGATTCTGTATCTTCTTCATTCAATTGTGACTACCATAATTCGTTAATTTTCCTACGATACTCTTAGCTAAGCTAAGCTTCTGTTCGAACTAGTTCAATTGTTATAAGCATATACCTGGCCTGGTTGGCCTTTATGGACGCAAGGGGACAAAAATAATAATTATAATGTGGTCAAACTTCTTCTAAAAGATCATAAACACAGGTTTCCGACAGTTCAGACACGCGCGTCACTGACGTAGTATCCTGAGTATTGGACACTAAATAAGGCACACTTTTTCCGCCGACGATGTAGTTGTCAATGCAGGGACTAGACCGCTGTTGCCGTTACCTTTCCTCTGTTCCTCTTAAGCCATAGCAAATCGGCACTGTCCAGGGTATACATTCGTTATCACTTACAATTGATTACTAACTATAATTAGGTAAGGAGGTGTTAGTGATTAATAATTAACAATCAGGTTTATTGATACGATGATTATCGTAATAAGAGTCTAAAGATGGCTCACATCACCAATGTTGGTATGGTCGGTTGAGTTCTGTATTCCTATAAAACGCAAGGGATGTGCCAAGCTGCTCATATAAATAATGTTTAAATTAGAGTTGGGGCAGGAGATTTTCCTGAACTCACATGATGGGGCAAGCCACGCGATTAAACTGATCACAAATTCGTATAACAGTAGCATGGTATGTAAGGGCCCTTCATGCGGATTTCTGCCCGCATACTGATCTGGTCCGCGTGCGTATGATAGAGTGCCTGTTATAATCTGCGTCCAGCATGATGTAGCTATAAGGCTGTGTGATAGGAAAAAGGTATGTATATGAAATGATAGGATACGCATGCGGACCAGATCCGAACGTATGTAGAAATCCGCATGACAGGAAAAGGGCCCTATGTAAGGTCTGTTTAACAGGGGAACAATACCTTTACATTAGGGTTCTGACAGACTGCAGTACAAAAACCACTATCCTTAACTTAATATATTATTTTAGGTTGAGATACCAGGCAGACGAATCAATTATCACAATCTGAGTATATGCTATGGATAAAAAGTTTTATTAATAATAATATTTAGATAATTTAAACTATAAATATTCCTGCTCTTGGTGTGTTTCTTACGAATTACTTCAATTAAAATACATTTTGTTTTAAAATATCTTATTTTTGTCCTTTTATTACAAAGCTTTGTGGCCTGAGCAATCGAGTTAATTTTCAATGGTTACTACTCTATACATAATCGTACGATTTCATTGCATTTGGCTTTGTGCCTCTTTTCTAGTACTAACATTTATAATACAATTACAGTCTTGTCACTTTTCATGAGAATGCAAAGCATTATATTTTATGTAGGTATTTAATTTTTGATCAAATCTTTTTTTTGCAGTGTAAATGTTAAAATACAATATGTACACCTAATAAATCAATTTCCAAGTGCTTGGCTATAGAAAAAATATTTTTGTTTATTTATAACTATTATGCATAATATGAGGCATTAAATAAAGTAAACTAGCATTCAAGAAGACTTATGTAAGTTTGTACACAGCTGCTAAAAATATTCAGCTTTTAAGCAACCAGGCCCCTAAGTCTCTTTATCACTCTTAACCAAAATTTCGGGCTTAAATTGACAGTAGGTATCTACTTGTGTGTCACAAAATATATTACATGATGTGCAGTAAGATTTCAATGCCCTAGAGTGTATGGGGCCGGTTAGAAGACAAAATATATATACAAATTTTTGCTAATTCCATTGCTGGAATGTCATTATATCATAAGACTAAAGCTTATATAGGTACATGGTCTCACATATACTCATTTAATAAAAATGTAGTAACATAATATTTACATTGAACCCATTTTGAATCTCCCTCGAAATGTATATTTGTTTATTCACTTTTTAATTAATCAAGTCATATTAAATTCCTTAATTATTATATGACCTAAGCAATCATTAACAGATTATCAGTCTCAATTTGTTAAGTACCTAAAGTAGTTACAATTTGGCAATTGCAGGAATCTAATCCTGAACTTTGATTTCATTTTTTGTTACATTTTGGTTCATCTGATCATTCTCATATTCAACAAAGTCATCAAATAAGCTAGGCCATGCTTCTGTGTCATCATAGCTGCTAAGATCGTCTCCCACAAATTCACAAAAGTTTAGAAACATATACCAAGTATCTTTGGGAATTCCCCTAACATGAGGATTACTCTCAAGATAGCTTAGCCATCTATCTAATATAGCAGGTTCATCGTTTGTAAAGACTAGACGCCAAAGTACAATAGCAATGTCCGCCGGAAGTATTCTCTGACCTATGCTAACATCCAAACCAAACTTAAAAGTAAATCTATACAAATCTTTGAATTCTTCTGAATCTCTTGTGAGTTCACCTGTTATATCATTTAGTTTTTGCTGTATACTTTTTATAGAATCCGTTTTCATGTTTTTTAGCCCTTGGACAAACTCTTCTTTTGTGAATCTACACATTTGACTAGCATTCAATTTCCATGCAAGCACTAACACTTTAAAATCATCTGGATTCAAATGTAAATCATTACAAAGGTTTTCAATGCCCTCAGCAAGTATAGCCTCTTCCAGATTGTCTTTGTAATGGTCATACAACTGATTAATTCTTGATTCTGATGCACGAGATTCACTAGAGGCTAGTGAAGACATACTCCGAGGAATGGATGGTAGCTTTTGATAGAAGGATTTAGGAATTTTCTCATTATTTACATGCATTTTCTGTGTAGCATTTGTATCTCCTGAGCAGTGTTCATTCAAGGAGTTTAAAACATTAGCATTTGATAAGTTATTACTATTTCTATAGCAGGTTATGCTATTTTCATTGTTGTGCAAAAGTGGTTCAGCTTGAGGATATTCAGAAGTCATGACAATAGGCACTTGATTAGTGGTGACTACATCTGTCACCTCTGAAAGTATACCAAAAAAATTATATTCTCAAGAATTATTTTTAACTTGCAGTAAATAATTTGCACACATAATATAAAATACAAAACTAAAAAACAACACTTACAAACTTTAACTATTTATTCAGGCATACAAAAGTGGGCATATCATTAAAGCAATCTCTTCCTCCCTTTGGTTTTACAAAAGGAATGGGTTGTAGAATGGTATTTATGGAACAACTATTATAATATATCTTGATGATATATAGTTTTTACATGCATACGTACATAGATAGTTTAATCATTTTTCTGATATACTAACCAACTACCAACTTTAAAACACTATCTAGAGTTAATACAACAACCTTTACACTGCTAGTAAGACAAGGTTCATACACAGCAGTGCTCACATGGACAGCAAGTTTTTTTTATTACAATATATAAGATATTCTATTATGTTCATTATCATCATCATCTTTATCAAGTCTCCTCACAGAATGAGAAAGGGGTGAATTAGACTTTTGTCAATCACACTGGCCTAGTCCAAATTGGTAGACTTCACACTTTTGAGAACATAACAGAGAACTCTCAGGCATGGAGGATCACCAATAATTGTGATATTAAACTCATTAGAATACACTTACTTCCAATTCATCAATGATCAAACTTTGCTCTAACTAGAAGGAAGGCTGAAGTCCTAATGACTTGTATGTCACCGCTATGGAAATTTCTATTAATATTTCATATAATTAATTATTTCAAACCTATATAAGACATTCTTAAAACTGCTATGTAAATATACAATATAATGTTTAAACAATAAGCACACTGTGTAAGTGTGAGTATAGTTTTACTTCAGCTTACCATCTTTTTTCCTGTTAGTTGATGTGACCACATCAGCACTTGTTTGGTTTCTGAAGCAGCTAAGACAATGGCCCATTTGATAAAACGAATAGAATCTTCCCAACCATAAAAGCTTCTTTTAGTTCATTAATAACAATGCTTAATCCTTCATGAAATGTGCTATACAACATAATGACAAAAAATCTGTTTCTTTTTTATGTTGTACCTTTCCATGCAAACCTGAAATCAAGGATTATTAAATTGATCGCAATGCCTAATAACTAAATACAAGAAACCGGAGCATAAAAACACTAACCATCCTCTTTAGATACGATAAGGGTCAGGTGAAAATCCAGGGATTTTGCATCAAACGATCCTTATTATGCATAATAACAAATATCTATAGCTTAGCAGAATTTTTTCTAGAAAATTTAATTAAAAGATAACTTCATGGCAATATTAATTAAGTTAAAAACAAAGATAGATGGTACTAAATAAAAGCAATTTTTATATATTTTTTTTTGGAATTGTTGGAAATGTCATAACACAGAATATATCACAGATTGATGATTAGAACCACAGGTATTAATTATTAACATGGCTATCTGTAAAAAAAACGTGTTAGCTTGAAATATGAGTGAGACAAAATGAACGTCAAATAGTGCGTATCGTAACTACGGCAATTGATTATTATAAAGAACCTCGATGCCGCCTGTGATACTTCTGTTTAGTGAGTTCTGGATACACTATGTAATATCTATGAGAATACAATCACATTAAATAGACAGGGAGGTGGCAAGCCAACGCGGGTCTGCTGTAGCGATGCCTGATATTATGTTTATTTGTAACGATTAGTATCGATATATCAATTCCTACACAGATACACTGTGGTATGTCTATACAAATACATTATAAATACAATATTGATAACAATATGTGAGCACGACTCGCGCACTTAGGGTTACGCAGGTACCTACGTTTCATAAAAAAACAGCAATGTGCAAGTAAGATTCAAGCACGGAGGGTTTCATAACGTGTAACTTATCTTGTTCATATATCTAAAGCTGAAGAGTTTTTTTGTTTGTTTGTTTACTTGAACGCGAAGATCTCAGGAACTACTGGTCTGATTTGAAAAGTGGTGGATAGCCCATTTATCAAATGAGAAATCTAACGAAATTGAGGTTTTTTTTCTCCTTTTGAGAACGTGCGCTGCGTAAACGGTTAATGTTTCTATTTAATCTTGTATGGCAAAGTTGTTTCCCTTAAAGTTCTGAGAAAAACTCCGCGACAGCATATGTCTAAATTTTAAGATTGACTTATACGCGGACGAAGTCGCGAGGGATCGCTATTAAAATATAAATTTGAAAGGATGGGTGGATGCTTGTTAATCATTCATGCAAAACGTATTGAACGAATTTTCATAAAACTACAGTAATATAGGTTAAACATCAGAGTAACACACATGCTTTAATATTTTTTAAAACATTGCGTATACTGGCCGAAGTATAACTTATTGTTATACTTCGGCCAGTATACGCAATGTTTTTAAAAAAAAATTCGTTCGGAAAAAAATCTGCCAGCAGATAGCTATCTTAAGCTGCATAAACCGTTTGAGCTAGATGAGAATAATTTATGGTAGGATTTTTACTCTTAAACAGTTCATAAGAAAAAAAATGTGCTTTCTTTTAAAGTTGACTCTCTATAGCCTAATAGTTATCAAATTTGTTTTAAAATAATACATTATTTACGAAGGTTTTTTTATGAACATAATACGAATATTAATACATATCCAGATAAATACGTATTTAATTATTTTAAAGTTAGTTTAGTTAGTTAGTTAGTTACATAATTTTATTTTAAAGAATGTCTAAGGAGATATCATACTTTCAAAATAACGCTACCAAATAATGAGTAAGCACACCACGCGTACTTCATTATATGCAAGGCAGACGGTCATTTGGGGAAGGCAGACGGTCATAGTTTTACTCCAACGGATCATTGCATGATTAGGCACCGAATAGGCTCCGAAAGTACTGGATCGATTTTAAGATCCTTAAGAAAATTGAAATAATGCAAACCAAAGTGGCGAAATTTTGTCTATAAACATCATTACACGGCGTGTGCTGAGAGAACTATACGTATAATATGATGATATTGATGATACATACGAATTACATAACATGTTTAAAGTAATCTTTATTACCTAAAAAAAATTGCGAAGATATATTGCTTCGCAGAGTTTACTGTCATAGTAAAGTCAAAATAGCAGCATTTGCGTTCTTAAATTTTATTAGATAGCCGGTAGAAACCAAAGTGGGTTACATCTGTATTGCAGTATTAATTCTTATTCAAGTAAATAGTTTTATCATCAAGGACCTTTATAAAGCAGTCAAATACTTTTTAATTCATTCTAATCATTAATTTAATTTAGAAGTACCCAGGAAACTGAGTGGAAGAGGCAACAGCGGCCTTAGGGTTTTAAATGATCCTTAAAAGGTCTCGTGCAGAAGGCAGGGGAAAACCACTGCACTATTTTCCCATAAGAAATCGTATGAAAGTATACAAATGAAGCGAACGAATACGAATGCGGCGCTATGTCGGTTCTAGGTCGCATGAATGATGGTGAATATGCTACTGGACTCGCAACTGCAACTCACCAGGCACAGTACGAACATAATGTTGATGTATCTTCTGGACAGAAAGTACAGCTACGTCAGAAGATAAAGGTAGAAACCTGGAGGAGGAATGATCCAACAAGGAAAAAAAGAGTAATAGATAAAGAGCAACAACTGTACGATTAACAAGTACTAGGACTTACTGAATCTCATATGAGAAGTTCCGGTTTCTAAACGACCCCAAATGGCTATACTGTCTATTTCTCCAGTATAGACAAAGTAAGTAAGATTGGAATTGCTTTTTCTGTAGCACCTAAGATTAACAGATCTGTTCTAGGATACTGGGAGTGAACGTATCAAAACACTGAGAATTAAAACAAAATCTTGTCGCCTCAATGTTGTAGTCATTTACGCACCTACCGCAGCATCATCAGAGTTATATTATGTTGAGGCCTTCTATAATATGTAGACATGAAGTGGGGCAATATAAAATACATCATATTCTCATCGCGAAAGGAGAGCCTGCTGGTACTAAAAGATGTTCCCAAGAATATATGGATTACAGAGGAAACTTGGAAGGCCATCAAAGAGCGGAAAGATTTACTTATAAGTAATGTTTTCTCTGGGCGGGATTAATATCAGGCACTATCAGCTACAGTACAATGCCTTTGTCGTAAAGACTACAATGAATACCTGAATTCAATACATTCAATATGCCAAGATATCGAGAATCATGTTCAAAGTTTTCATACATCGGACCTATTTCTGAAAATAAAATTCATAACACGGTAGCTGAATCAAGAACCTGGGCTATTGAAAATGATGAGGGTACACTGCTGACTGAGGTTGATCAAGTTACAGAAAGATAGCTATCAAGGGTTTATTCTCGCATCCGAATACACAATTTGCAGAAACTTTAAGACCAGTAGAAGATCACTTAAGGGAACCCGATATTCTGGAGTCAGAAATTAGAGGTGCATAAAGCAAACTTAAGCCCAATAAAGCTACCGGTGGAGACAACATTTTCGCTGAAGAACTGAAAAATCTAGGAGATCCAGGTGTTTAGGTGCTGCTTGACTTATTTAATCTTGTATGGAAAACTGGAACCTGACTGAAAAGAGTTCCTGGTGGTCCTAATACACAAAAAGTGATCAACGAGAACATGTGGGTACTATCGCACAGTGGCATTTATATCAGCATCCAATGCTGGCAAGATAATACTTTATGTACTGAATGGTAGACTACAGTCTTCTCTACAATAGCAAATACCCAGTGAGCAGGCGGGATTTGTTAAAGGCGGGGCACAAGAAAACAAATTCTGAATGTGAGGCAAATGATTGAGAAGAGCCGAGAGTTCCAATACACCTGTGTTCATGCTCCATGGCGTACTCAAAGGCATTTAAATGCGTAAAACGAAATTGTTTGTGAGAAATACTACGAGAAATGGGCGTACCCCAACATCTTATAGTTCTGATTGCAAACCTGTCCCGATGTGGCAAATCCATGATTAAAACAAATGACGTGATCTCTGAACCTCGGAAAAGGAAGTAAGACACGGATCCCCAATCTTTTTTTAACATTTATGGGGTATGCATCATGAGAGATGCCCTAAAAGGTTCAGAGAGAGGAATTTCTATTGGAGGTGTAAGGATCAGCAACCTGAGATATGCAGATGTCACAACACTATTTGGATCATCGGAAAAAGAATTCGCTCAAGTATTCCGCAGGGTAGAGTTGGAGAGTGAGTGAGAGTCATCAAAAAAAAAAATAGTCGCATATAGTCGCGGACTGTTGTTTAGAAATTTAAAGAAACAATTCCGACATACTTCCATCTTTTTGGAGTATTGTTTACCGTTCCCACATCGCACGCATGTTTCTTGCAGTTTTTACAACATTTCCCATTGATGATCGTAGCGTGGTCGTTGTAGACATTGGTCGCAGTGTGATGTTTTATAACCGATACTACCAACACAAAAATAAAATTCAATTCAAAACAGCAGTTCCTGAGATAAGCGCTTTTTAACAAACAAATTCAAAAGCTTTATTATATTCTAAAGCTAATCGTTGAAATTATATGCAATAAAATCTAAAACTCTTTTGTTTTAAATACTTGAGATGTTTACTTATTTTGATAAGAATTCATTATTTTTGAGGTTTTTAGATTTGTAATATATAGCTTTTAACACTCACGAATAATGTGGCTTTATCTTAGTAAAAGAATTTTGAAAATCGGTTTAGTAGATCCAGAGATTACCCCAGACAGTGTCACCAATTCACAAACTTTACCTCTTTATAATTTTAGTATTAAAGAGTATAGATATAACTATCGTAAATATCGCCTCAACCCGAATCGATTTACCATATTCCGTTGTATACAAACACTAAAACATCGATTTAAGTCTTGCATTGGCGCATCGCTAGTCTGTACTCTGTAGTTCTGTCGTCCGTCTTTCAAAAAAAAAGTAAACGGTAGAAATTAAAGTATCAGTTGAAACTTGAAAGTTCAACGGTAAATAAATAGAATTCTAAATTGATTTTAAAGAAATAAGCTGTTCTCAACGCTGTTTAGTCAATTTAAGTTTAAATTATCATAATGGGTGTCATTGACGAAAACTGGAATTATGAGTTCGATATTGAAGCAACCGAAAAAAGTTCAAACATTGCCTTTGAGTTAAAAATTAATGATTTATGCGAAAGTGTGCTGAAAGCTTTTGACTATGGCTTCGTAAATATTGTCGTAGACAAGGATTGCTTGGCGCGAAATAAGGATGAAGAATTCAAATTATTGATCGAGAAAAATAAAGAGTTAAAACATGAAATTGAAATAAAACTTAAAGATTTATCACAACAACAATCTCAATATGAAAACTTCAAGCGAGGTACATATTTGAAATTACTAAGCTTTGCAGAGAATTAAATTTTTATATCGGCTCCAGGCCCAACAACTGCATCAATGTTGAGATAATTTGGTACACTTGTTTAAATTTTGTCTGGTTATGACCAAGAGCAATTAAGCGTTCTGTTATGATCCAGCATAAAAACCAATAAATAGGGGTATGAGTTTTAATATAACTGCTTAAACACTAATAGGTTAACCGGCAACAGTTAAAAACTTGAGGGTTAGCCTGCTACAATTAAAAACTTGAGTGTGTGAAAATTGATATGCATCGGCTCTTACGAGGATGCAATCAGGAGCTAACTTGTGAGGCAGTTAAATTATATATTTTGAATCGCAAACGTGGGCATAGGATCCTTTAAAACTATGAAAAACAAATTATTTCTGGCTGATTTTTTAAAACAAAAAAAAATGTGTATGATTTCTTGGGGAAACATGTAGCTCACAATTTTATGATTTTTTTTTCTTAACTTATCAGTCAGTCCTTGGACTATTATTGGATTAGTAGTGAGAAAATTCACACCCTGGTGTGCAGCTGTAGAATATCATGCCTTTTAAGGCACCCAAGATGTTTATGGCTTATAAGCTGGACTGTCAATTGATTAAGGTGTAAGGCAAGCTGTTACTTGTTCAAAGTGGAACCCATTACATGGCAAGAGTCTCCTCCCAATGAGAAAGGGTTAAGGATGTGGTCCACCACGCTGGCCCAGTGTGGCTTAATGGACTCCTTTTGAGAAAATTATGTAGAACTCCTAAGCATATAGGTTTCCTCAGGAGGTTTTCCTTCACTGTTGAAGCAAGTGATATTTTAATTACTTAAAACATAGCACATACCTAGTAAAGTAAAGTTGGTAGCATGCTGGGATTCAAACTCGGCCCCACTAAAGAGAAGTCGAGCTCCCGCCCACTGGGCTATCACTGCTTTAGGAATCCATTTAATCCTAAATTATTCCTATGTCAGAATAGTACATTTTGATACAACTGCGTAAAGTGAAAAAGTAAAGATATGTCTGAAAGTCTAAGAATTGCTAAAGTATTAAATAATCTAAAAAATTCACCCAGCTTAATTTATATATTTTTTTAAATTATAGATCAGAAACTTTTAGAACAAGAAATCAAGGAGACTCATGAAGCATTTCTAATGGGCAGGAAGCAATACAAAAAATGTTTAAATATCTACTATTCAATAGAATCAAAATCAAATGAAATGCAAGTAGTGTTCATACAATTTTTTACTGAGCTGAAAAAGATTGGTGAAAGTTATTCAATATATTTACTGAGAAATAGTAAGACACATCAGTATACTTGTAAGTGGGTCATTAAAATTATTTTTATTTTAAATTACTCCAATGTTCTTTTTCTGTTTAGCTAATAATCTTTATTTTTTTTAGTGCAAAGTATGAATCCCACATTAAGGATTTTCAAAGAGCTCCAAAGAAAATTACAAGAAACTAATGATGTTCCTGGAGTACTGTGTTGGATAAGGCAAGCTTTTATTTCACACAAGCTAAACAAGAATCATTGAGGAATAATATATTATATCAGAATATTGAGTCATTTGAAAGCCTATAGTTATGTCATATCACCACTATTTACAGAAAAAACGTAAATAAAATACAAATTCTGGCAGAATCAGCTGCTCAAAAGGGTAAATGCACAATTGATTGGATTGGATTGGTTAGTCAGTAGTAGATAGATAGGGATGAAATCATTGCTCATAATTACACAACAGAAAGAAAATACAATAGATGAAAAAGAATCCAGAGTAGTTTCATACATGTCTTATCACTTTGAGCAATCGCCAGAAAACCCTATAAGAATGAATCTTATGCCACCTCAAGAATAATCCACAAATAAAATATGTATAACTTTACATCAAGAAAATAAACTACACTAACTTTATAAAGTCAGAGTTTAAGAATTGAATGTGTCTAGCAATTGTAGTAATTACAACAATAGTTTTTGGTAACCTGCAGCTGCTAGGTAAGTCAATATTCTCAAAATGTTTTTATATTCACATTTTAGGAAAAAATAAATTAAAATAAAGTATCTGTATTAAAATAAACATTTATTGTAAACATTAATGTAACAACCATTCGTTCACATAACACTATAATTCCAAATTGTGGTATATTGGATTACAGAATCTGTATATTTCTTTAAAAAAAAAAAAATTTATACATTATCAGGTCATAAAATCTTTGAACATATAACTATGTAACTAATTCTATATTATATTATTATTTATATAAATATTATAAGTCATTCTTATTACTCCCAAATCACTTACATGTAATATGTCAGAAGCCCCTTGTGATTTCAAGTTGAGGGTTTGAAAGTTTAGCCTTGTTTTGGGCGATGGGCGAAACAATTTCAATGACTCTTGAGAACAATTTAAGGTTTTGAGTTTTCTTGTGTATTGCGTAAATTTGTAACTGGGATTCAGAGTATCTTTAATAATAGTTTGTTTCTCAATTGCACTCATCACTACTATATGTATTATACATAGTCATGTCCTACTTTAAATACTTCTAAAATAGAATTTAAACACTCAATGTAATTTTATATTTCCTTGAACTTTATTGCATAGAGAATAAATATACTGCATTTGATAATAATCATTTAAAATATTTATAAATTGGCTACTATAATAAAGGGTGTTAGCGACATGTTAACGAAAACTGGAACCAGAAATTCATTACATGTTCCTGAGTTTCCCAAAATTGGAATTTTGGTCGACCTTTTCATGAATTTTACGATATTTTTAACTAGTTACAGCTTGAAATCATGCATTTAGTCTAAATAAACTAGATATTAAATGAAATTAAAAGTTTAACTTCATTTTAACTTAAATTTTTTTCGCTGTTTCTTTAAAAGTTTAAATACAAGCCACAACTCTTATTAAATATCTACAAACTATAACCATACACTGTATACTCGAAAATAAACATAATTGGTTACCCAAATTTTTACTGAATGAATAAAGCGTAACTTCTTTACATAGCTTTCAGTAACTTGTCGTTTACACCCTGTTTACATAAACATTTAAAGTCTTGTTACCGCGAGAAACATAAAATGCATGTTGTGCATATAGTAAAGAGATCTAAAACACTTAAAAAGGACAGAGGACAAGATTCACGCGATTATCTATACCCAGCCTAAATAAAACAGCATCTCCACCGCAGAAATTGTGCACCAACAAAAGTATTTTATGTAAGGAAAGTATATCTTTCATTCAAATTAAAATATAGCTGCCTAATTTTAATAAATATTATTAATTTATCAGATCAATCACCCATAGTCGAATATTGGTACAAAAATATTTTTAAAGAAAACATCGCAAATTTTCCACACCACTTATATATAAACACATGGTTATGAGTTATCACACATTGCCTGATCACTTAATAGAAAAGCAATTAAAATTAAACAATGAAAGTTAAGCAATTAAAATTAAACAATGAAAGTTAAGCTTAATTTGCTATGCTCAGCGAAAAGCTTAATGTGCTTTCCGAAGAGCATAGCAAATTAAGCATAACGCCTTCTTCTATCCCATAATTAAAATTGTCTTAATATTAAGGAGGTGAAATATATTATTTATTATTTGTTCATATTTAATTTCGATTATAGGTAAAGTTAGTAAATTACATGTGAGTATCAAGCACAACAAGGCAAGGTGTTCAGAATGCTGACAATGTACCTCCTTTTATTTTCTACCTATTCAATCCCGTGAAAGTATACTATTAGTATTGAATCGATAGAGCGCCATCTATCGACAATACTGTTTCCCAGTGTTGTAACGCGCCATTTGATTCCATACAAACTTAACTTTCACGCGATGAAAATCACACTAGGCGCCCAGAAAAGAAAACGAAAGACTGCCAGGTTGTCGGTGACCTGTGGCCTCAATTTATATATATATATATATTTTTTTTTTTTTTTAAATATATTTCATAATAATTAATGTTGGTAAACAAACCATGTTATAGATAAGTTATCAATAGGACTTAAATTATCATAACACAAAATTATGCAGCCAATCTGTACATTGTTTGATTACCTTCACCTGTAAAATACATAGTTAGTGAGTTAAATTTTTTTTATAGATATATTTATTATCATACAATTACGGATAACATCTTCGCAGATAATAACCAACTCAGTTTTTAGGCTTAGTTAGTATCTAAATTTTGCTATAATATTGGCATTTTAATTAGAAGAAATTCGAATGATAAATTATTGAATGGCACATGCGAAATTATTGTAAATATAATTTCATAAAACCTACAGAGAACAATCTATTGATCAATCTATGTTTAAGATCGATCTTGAGAAGCTGTTCTTAGCTTAATGTTGGTTTAATACCATGTACTCAGGTTATAAAGGATAATATTCTGCAAATCATTAAATAATTAAAGCAATTTTCCTTATACTTATTGGTAGTGAGTGTGCAGTTAATTCCTTATTAAAAGGTGACATTACGAAGCTTCATTGAAACAGGACCACTCCTAAACTTTATTATTAAACAATAGTCCCAATTTTGGTGTACATAAATCAATTATATAAAGTCTAAAAATATTGCTTCTAATACTTCCCCACAGGAAAACTTGTCTAAAAGCCAGCACTACTTTTAGATCTTTTAAATTAGTTTAAAGATCTGTTAACAATAGAATTGGCAACAGTCTTTCCTGCAAATAAATAAATAGTTTAATTTATATAATATACAAATGTCAATCAATAAGGGAATTTCAAACTTTAATAACGAATTTCTTAAAATACAGTTAATTAAATTAAGCTAATACGAACGCAATATTATAGAAAAACTGTTCATTAAAATTTCTTAGTACTATTATATACTCATAAAAATTTAAAAGCTCAAATTGACAAGGATGTTCCATGCCATACAAAAGTGAACACATCAATGCAGATGTCAATTCTAATGCACATAAATCTCTAAAGTTAACATGTGATATTTGTGTACATTTAGATTGGCACCACCGTTTTGCGTTAGCCCTTAACTGCAATTTCACCTGATAAATGACGATGCAGTCTAAGATGGCAGTGGGCTAACTTAGTAGACAGTTATATTAAATCGATATCACTATCATAATCGGTTTCTACGCGAAATCGTACCGGAAAGCTGAATCGCTTGGCGACACGTCATTGTCGGTAGGATGGTAACCACCAACAGCCACGTCGCAGCCGAAGCCTCCGGACACAACCAGACCAGAAAAAAATCAGCATAAATTTCCAAATTGCCAATTTACCACTCATCCAAAACCTTGCTATATATTACCTACTAAACTTTTCTACTTTATGTATACGAAAGTAGTGGTTCATTTATTACCCGTCAAAATATAGCATGCTAGATTTTGTTTAAATGGTACAGATAAAAACTTAAAATAATAGATGGGTTTGAAGAGAGAATCGGTGCCAATATGAGTTTCAAAACAGCAGAATTTCCTTCGAATTTGTGTTACAAGAATACTGATTCTGTTGTACATAAAAATTTAAATATGCATTATAATTTAGTAATTACATGTAATAAAGTCAAACATAACAATGAACTGTGATTTTTTTAATGCTAAGTAGGTAAAATGCTAAAGTAAATTGAACATAAACTCAACTCCTTATGTTGTGGGAAAAGACATTTAATTATTTTTTACTTCTTATAACTACTAATTGGTCATAAAAGTGTATAGTAATATCATTTTTAAAATTGTAAAAATATAATATTTGAGAAATACGCTTTTGTGCTGGTTCGTTATTAATACTGGTAAATGCATATGTACATATAATATTATTCATATAACTTAAATATTATGTTAAATAATACCTTTTATATTTGTGTCTTTAAATAAAGTACCTAATATTTGAATGGATACTATAATACCTGCCAGTCTATTGTATATCACGTTAATAGTTTAGGAATATGGTATTAGGAAATCTTGAGATTTCCATTTAGTTCTCCGTTGACATCCTTTATTGGCACTTCTTTGAACTTGGAAGACGTTGGAGGAAGATCCGTGTAATTCTGGGAAGAATTACGTGTTGATGTTTTAGCTGGCAGAAATATGGCGCCCAGCGCTATAAAGTGCAAGGAGTAATGCAATCTCCTAAAAAGAAAAAAAAATAGTATGACTTTCGGTTTTTTTTATTAACTTGCATTTTTAAATAAGAGAGACTCACGCCTTTTGTATAATAGATGTTATCAATATAGAAAAAGATAAGTTTAATTTTAAAAAGGTTGTCAACTTTTTAATAATTTATTTTTTATGTTTTAAATAGTATATATAGTATATTACACCAAAAGAAACGAAATATTGTTTACATATTTTAACATATTATTTAATGGCACATTAACAACATTAATAAAAGCTAAAAATATTAAAAACATGTCGTAAATATGAGTTATGCATCGCCGTTAAATAGTAATGATTTTGATACTAATGGTTTAGTTCCTTGGTCTACTGGACAAAGGACGGGCTGGTAATGAGATTTCTTTACACAAAACCCTCATTTATGTCCACCACAGATATCTACTACGAGTAACGAGTATGAATGTGAAAACCTAATTAATTCGTATTAGAGTTGGAGATTCTGTAATTCTCTTTTGTATTTGCGCTTGCTCTATAGGTCAAGAAAGAATTTGGGGTAAAACAATATTTTTTTTTTGTATTTAAATAATAAATTTAAGAGTAAGTATGAGTCGTTTAATCATTAAAATTTTTAATTCAAATATCCTACAGTCTACTGTTGGACTTGAGGCGTCTTTCAAGCGTAGGGTTTGCTACAGCGCTGGGCAAACGGGTTTGTGATCGCACTAGTTGGTAGTAGTAGGATGGAGGACGCTTATGCCCGTTATATGTTATATTCCCTTAGTCGACTCGTATGACACACGCGGGAAGAGGGTCGGTGATAACTATCCTTATCCTTATCTGCTGTCACCACGGCATATTATAAAGACAAAATAACATACCCGTAAAAAGCAAGGCTCGGCGAGAGATGTAGTAGAACGAACGGGACGGTAGCATACGTCATAGCGACTCTAGTTGTCATAAACGTCAACGCATCGTACACTAATTTCTTGGGACGACTCTCCAAAAACATAGGACGCGCGAAGGCTCGCACCTGGAAAAAATTAACGTTGCCTAATTCCTTCTTCTCTCTTCTTCGTAACTTATAAAATTCAGCTCTTTGATGCTGCTATTATGCTAAGAAATGACAAGCTTCACGATTTAAAACGGTATCTTTTATATTATTCTTTTATATTTTTGCTGAAAATATTTCGTATAGAAATTGGATGCAGTGCCAGATAAAGCAACTCGGCGCCAGCTAAATAGGAATCAGTGGCCCTCGATTTGCGCTAGGTGTTAAAGATTATTTTTTAAGTTTAATTATTTAAAAAAAACTTTCAGTATAAGTCAAAGTCAAATATTTCTTTATTCAAATTGGCACATAGATGGCTTTTTTGTGTGTGTGTTGATTACAAACAAAATGTGTACATAGCAGTGGGTAGTGATAGCGATAACTACATTCGAAAACGTAAAACTAAAGTAACGAGGATTCCAAACGCGACCTGGTCTAAAAAGAAACCCACAACAAACTTAGCCGGGTGTTGTTTTTGTTATCACCATCACACATTGTCATTTCAAAATATTTAAGAAGCAACCTGGTTAGAGCAATTGTTCACACCCAAGCTTTTTACCGTTAACGTAATCCTCTATACTATAATAGGATTTTTCTATAGGCTTTCGCTTAACTTGTATAATGACATATAATACAGTAATAAATAACAGTATAGAAGAAGATGTTACTAAAACTAACATTATATTATGCAATTTTAGTATGTTGTGTAAAAGCCAAATAATATTCTCAGAAATAACACTCAAGAGAACTAGGCATGGGATATAATGTAGCCTTACCTTCTTAGCGGCGATGGTAAATAGGCCACCGGCGAAGAATGTGAGATAGTATCCGGGGTGGAAGCCGTGCCACAGCGCCGACAGTGCGTATACTCGTGCGGTTCTCCACGCGGCACCACCGCGTTCGTAAGCCACGTTACGAAGCCACGCGTTCGTGTTCTTGTTCCAGCTCGCAACGGCATCGCGGAAGTTCTGCGCGAACTGCAGATTCAAAACTCTTATAAGTCACTGGCTCGATGGCAATTAGTAGGTACAATAGGTCCCTTAAATGTTAATAATTATTTTGAAAATTAAATTATAATGTTTCCTATTGACGGAACTAAATTTTAAAATTAATAATTTAAAAAATATACTGCTGGCTAAAGTTCGACTTCAAAAGCATATATTTCATTGATTTCTACTAAAAAAAAAAAGTTTTTAGTTTAATCCGGTAGAAAAAAAATCGGAACTTCTTATGTAACCTAAACTACGTTCTCGTACGTGAAAACGGGCATGATAATTACATTTATCATATAATAATTAGAATCAAATAACTAATACCAAGTTGAGTGTGAAAGAACGTACCTCGAAACCGAAAACATCAATATTGGACATCTTGTCCCACTTTGGGCAGCCATCGTTGTCGTAGCCATTAAAACCCATTCCTGAATTATTGCAAATGGCCTCCGACAAGAGCCAGGCGTGATAATATTTGCACCGCACCACGAGTGTGGACAAGTAAGCGTACCATAAGAGATACAAAACGGACCATGATCTAGCCACTTCAGAAGTGGGATCTGTCAATTCTGCAATAAAATAACACAACTAAGATTTTTGGTGCTAAGAAATTCAAACTTGAGACCTTTAACACTGTTCAGAATTTTTATAACAGATGCGTACCATCGAAAAATTAATTTTCAATGAGTACACAATGTGTCGCTGTCAAATTAGGCGTTTTATATGCAGACTACTCAGCAAATCGTAGAAAAGTTAGGTACCCACTTAACAAATAAGATTTTTTTTACAAATCATTGAACTTGAAAATTACAATAAAATGTAACTTGTTATTGTCGTTAATGTACACTAATTGAATCATGCATATTAAAATAATTCGATAGCTCATTACGATGTATTCAAAACCACTGGATATAAATATTCTATCAATTAACTGGCGGAATACAATTACGGATTATGGGCTTAAGGTTGAAATAATTATGCGAAAAAACACTGACCTTAGGTACATCAGACGTGAATCGTATTTGTGTAATTCTGATAAAGCTAAAGGGGAGTCCATAATATGTAGCATAACGTGTTATGAAACAAAGTTATTTAGCATGTTTCAAAAGTGTAAGTGACGTACATGTTATTTTATTGCCATCTGATCGTAAGTGTAATACAATTTGCTATAAACATAGCAACACATCGCTGGAATACCACCGGCAACCCCGCCCTTTAAAGACACAGGTTTTTATCAATGGTGCTTGGCGGTACTACTTCCTGGACGAGCTCTGTTACGAAAACTATTACTAACATGTTATTATTTGCAGCATTGCAAAGAACACTGCAGAACAACAAATCGGCAATTGTAAACACGAATTTTATTATATTGCACGGTTATTAGAATTTGTATTGTAATAATAAAACAAATAATAACATAATAAAACAAAGTTATATAAAACTTTGCTTAATCTGGACTCACCTTAAGAATTTATCAAGTACGCTATTTGATTGCCGTATAAGTAGCCTATCCTAGTTGTGAGATAGCCTGGTTACCGGAAAATTATATATATAGGAATATACCAACCTATTATTGTACTTTGTCGATCAAAGAGTATTTAAAACCGAATGTCACATTTTCGTTTCCTGTTTTCGTGTATTAATAGATGGTCAAAGTCGGTTCAACCAAACCGAAACCAAAACGGACGAAGTCAAAAGTAAAAAAAATGAGTTTGAGTTTTGCTCTCATGGTAATTTATCTTTAACCTTCCGACTATCTAAAGGTACGCTAGCCCCTCGAGCAATAAAGAAATAGCAGAAAAAACGACATATAAAGCGGGCGGGCGAAGGATAGCGGATGAAAATTTGTCATGGAAACTTTAAGACAATTTAAGACGCTTTTTTTAATATTTCATTTATGCAGAATATTGGTAAGGGTACAGACAGATGATCAATGTTAATTTATGAGTTAAGACATAAATGTACCAGCTTAATAAATAAAGCGAAACATAGAGTTCTGTTATACTTATTTATTATAAACAAAAAATTAAGCAAGCAGTAATATGTTCGTTAAGCGGTGATTAACTCAGTGAGAAGGACTTCGACTTCTCTTTCAGGGGGCCGAGTTCGAATCCCAGCACGCACCTCTAACTTTTCTAAGTTGTGTGCGTTTTTAAGCAAAACAAATATTCGCATCGCTTCAACGATGAAGTAAAACATCGTGAGGAAACCTGCATGCCTGAGAGTTATGCATAAAGATATGTTCTCAAAGGTGTGTGATGTTCACCAAACCGCATTCGGCGATGGACTACAACCTTAGCCCCTTCTCATTGTGGGAGGAGACCCGTGCCAGGCTTGTAGTGGGCCAGTAATGGGTTGATACGATGATGAGGATGATGAATATGTAAGCTATATAATATGTGCAAAATAAAATAAACAAATATCTTCAAGATCGGTTGAGCCGACAATAATAAACACACAAACAGACACACTGTCATATTTATAATATAAGTATGGATTAGTACAAAATAGTTATGAAATATTTTGTTATGAGGACAGTTATTTATAGTTACCTTCCAGCGCCGTTAGCGGGTATTTCTTCGCGAGTGACAAATATAGAACAGCTGCTGCGACTGAGCCGGCTACTTTGTACAAAACTGCTAAACGAGGGGACGGTTCCTTACGATCCTCTGATATGTTCTTTTGATTCTAAAATAGTGACGTGTTATAGAAATAAAACAATTAGTTACATACCTAATGGTGGCAATTCGGTTGTATACAAATCAATAAACTGAGCTAAATTGGCAGGTCTTTGGGATCGGGGAAACAGAGTTTTAAACCCGGAACGCACCTCAATGTTTTGGAGTTATATAAGTTCTCAGGAACGGTGCTGACCGGTTCTCACGAAAACATCGTGGCGAGACCTGCATGACTAAGAGTTTTCCATAATATTAAAGGCCTGTGAAGTCCAACAAAACGCGCTTGGTCAGCTACGGCCAAAATCGTGCTCATTTCAAAAGGAGACCTGTGCCCCATAGTGGGCCGGTAATGGGTTGAAAATGAAAAGTAACGTCCCATCCTTTTCTACAACATGAAAAAGACGGCCCTGCTTTAAGACCCGTTTTATTTTGTTTATAGTTTAGAGATTTGTGTACAACATAATTAACCCTTTATGCCTTCGACAAAAAGAGAAAAATAAAAGGAATTCAGGTACAATTATGGCTCTATGCTTGAAGTGTAAACAGGGATGGTTTTTAGGATCATATTATGTCGCTGGGAAGTGCCAGCCAGGGATAGGTTGGTAGGTACTTCGCATTTAGAAATAACCATTATTTTGAATTAGCTTCGCGACAATCCCCAATAAAATTTCAATACGTATAAGCAGGTATCTCTTTAATGTCTTCTACAAAATATAAAGTTTCTGTCCCTTATTATTGCAATGCTACGCCCAGGCGATTTTGACTGGCTTGCATCCGAGATTAATCCATACTATCTCACTGATTATTGTTATACATATGCCTACCTACTTTATTCATTAAATGTGCACACACGTGTGCACATAATGGTTGTGCACGTTGGGTTGCATTTTTTATGACAAAGTGGAACGTGCTACTTTATTTCTGCCTTGTTTTTCTTTGTGCGACTCGAAATTTAAATAACAATGTATTAAACAAAAGGTTCGTCAAACATCGGTCGCACGAACGCAGACACGTGATTCGCACATCGCCATTGCTATGGGCGTACCCAGCTTCTGGTCTAGTGAGGGGGCAAGTGAGATTATTTTAGGTCAGATATTCCGTGGCTGTATTGTGATTTTTTTTAGAGGACCCTATAATTGATACTGAAGCCAAAACGGTATTGTCTGTCTGTCTGTATCTTGGCCGCAGTATATTTTGTAAGAGATTTTAAACATTTGCTGCGAGATTTCTATCTGCTGGAGGGGCAGCTCCCCCCCCTGGCCATGGCCATAGCCCTTCAAAAATCCTACAAGCACACACATGCGGGCCGAGAAAACATGACGCCCATTTAAGAAAACTCTTGAAAAAATTAATTGATAATGCAATAATATTAAGCGTACAATTTGTTAGTTTAATAAAACGTCAAGTTAATGTCGGGGTTCGCGTTGTCGAACAGTGGTTCTAAACCCAATATTTTAAGTTATAATTGAGTTAACAGTGGGGAATATGAATATTTCTAGGGAGTTTGAAACGTTCTCTGTCATTTTTCTATTTCGATGCAGCTACTCTGAGATGCTGGGGCTTGCCCAGTTTTAAATGATCAGGCTTACATGGATAAAAGCAGCGGCGGATCCCGAATGCAGAAGGGTAACAGTTTTGAGTCATTGCCTCTAAAATTCGAATGCTAGTAAAAATATTTTTGGTTGGGTAATAACAAAAAGGGTTTGGGTAACCCAAGTTTAGTAATTTGTAACAGAGCTCGTCCGTAGTACTACCGCCAAGCAGCGTTGTTGTGTTGGAACACAACAACTACGCTCTTCAGACTGGAGTCTGAAGAGCGTAGTTGCCGGTGTAATGACAGACACATTAGGCTTGACACCTACGCCTCGGGTTGAAGGAAACAGGGTCGGACGTTGGAATTTGGACCATTCGAGATTGATCCTCCTCAGAAAATGGTCCCGTATTTAACTGTCCCTCAAAACAAAATTCAACTACTGCCTACCAAGCTAGTGTTTACCTATTGAATTGGTATAAGCTGGTTTTGGGAGAATAATAAACAAAAGGGTATACTTAAAGAAAAAATGTCGTACGTAATCTTTAGAGAAACCTTAACAGAGGTAGGTAGGTATATATAATAAAAAAAATATGTACTAACTTCATTTACTACATCACCTTCGATAAAAGTAATGTAGTCTGTATAAAACACAACTGGTCCGCACATTAAAGTTTGAAAGGCTAATGTGTATGAGAAATATTCGAGTGGCGAAGGTATTTTGACCATTCGAGATTGATCCTTTTCAGAGGATGGTCCCATAGAGTTTGCGTTTATTTCCTTTTTTGTCAAGGTGTCTTGTAGTGAATATGCCAACGATGTAACTCTTTGGGTGATGACCATTAAAGGACCTGTAATGTATGAAAGTTTTATCAATCCTATCTAAGACCTAGAATTAAAAGTAGGTTGATAGTTTAGATAACGTTGGGTACGTTAGCACTTAGTGATAATTATAAAGTACATTCAACAAGTAGTAAAGTTACAAGTAGTCAATAACTATGACCGATTTTCAACAATGATATAAAATAGTTACCGGTTATGTCGAGTGTATAGTCGCCGGTGTGATATAATTGTCGATGTACATGTAGACATGACAAATATAACATAGATGCAGTAAGGGTTATGCTGAAAAAAGTGCTTTATATTAATTTCTGTAAGAAAATCTTAACCATTATTCATTGTATTTATTGATGCTCCGGTGTCGAAGAGATCTGTTTGGTGTGGAGTTTAAATATTGAAGAAATTATAAAATGCACCTACAGATTCTCCTGCTTTTCGAGGAGTATAGCAAATTAAGCTTAATTTTCACAATATATCATGGAACTACACAAAGTAACGCCTGATTCTATACAATTGAATAGATCTTGGCTAGATTTTGAATAGAAATCGTTTTCATCCTAGATAGGACAATTTTTATCTCGATAATGCGGACGAAGCGGGCAACAGCTAATACATAAGATTTCTCAGTGCATATTTTTAAATGGATAATTACATTGCAATTTTCGTATAATAATAATAATATATATTCATAATATATATTAATATATTGAACTCAATAGATTTTGGGTTATGGTTATGGGTTATTTAATACCTAACCTCCACAAAAATACTACAGTTTATTTTCTATTCATCTCACGGTGCACTTAGCCAGCTCTTCAAAATTTAACAGTCAAAGTGGCAAGTCCCATTTAAAAAGGGACGTTTCTGAGGCATTAGCACACAACAGAAAAAACCTATGCATCCTAGTGCGAGCGCTTACGGGGCACTGTGGGCTTAACAGACACATGTTCAACCTAAAGCTGCAGGACACAGATCTATGTAGACTCTGTAAGGAGGCTGCGGAGACGCCGCTGCATTTGATCTGTTCCTGCCCCGCGCTGATTCATAAACGCAGCACTCTTTTTTGGGAAGCACATAACGCAACCAGAGGATGCTAATCTTTTTCCATCAAGGAAAGTGCTGCTTTTCCTGAAGGCGACACCAACGCTTGCTGGGAGATCTAGACAGCGGCCTCACAATAGATCGTAGCCGTTCGACGTGACACCAGGGACTAGACGAACCTGAGCCGCAAGCAGAAGAAGAAGTCCCATTTAAAATGGGATATGAGGAAGAAGAATACATTTTTTCAGTCACTATTAATCAAAGAATTATATTAAAAGATACTTACTTTCCCATCAAATGTTGTGGCCCAGATTTAAGTAATGTATAACTCAGCATGGGCAGTACAGATAAATGTACTGCTTGTCTGAAACAAAAGTAACTTATATTGTGTAATAAATTAACTATAACATTGATAAATAATAATACAACTTCAAATGTGTTTTTTTACTAAGACAACACTAGTCTTGCAGTAAGTCCTAAAACTATTTTAATTATAAATACAATGTGATATTTTATCATCGAACATTGGCAGAACCTTCAATCTACCTGATCTCCCTCTACATGCAACAACCGCAATTGATTTAATTTATCCATCTCCGCCGCACCGCATCACTGGTACTTCATAAAGGATGCTTCTATTAATTTAATTTTTATTTACCAACAAAAAAAATAGAGACATTAGACAGATTACTGGGTCACTTTTATACAACGAAAAAATGGCACCATGTGACTTAAATTAATGTGTCCGTTAAAAACATATGTTATACATTTATTTCAAAAAGGTTTTATGGTTGAAAGAGGGTACTAGCATAGGAAAAGTATCACTAATAATCAACTTAGAAAAAAGTTTACAATTTCAAGTAAATTTTAGTTCTTAAGTTTAAAAAAAAAATTGTCTAGCCTACCTGATTTGACATCACATTTACACATTTTGAGCAGACCTTGCATAACCAACAATATTCAGTTTTCTCCTTAATTATCTATGCAATATTGTATAAAAATAATTAATAAAGTTTATATTGTATATTAAAAAAAAAAATGAATAAACCTTCTCCTGTAAAATTTGTTTTCTTGGATATGTTAAGTTAAAGGTACTGGCTTGAGGTTTATGAACAAGCGAATGTGGTAAATAATGCCCAAATATTAATGTAAGACTTAATAATTTTTCTGTTGCCATAGTATTCCATGGCCCCAATTAGATTAAAATGTAAACAGATATGATATTATGGTTGTCACTGCAAGTTCTTTGAAAAATTACAACAAGTATATACAGGCTAAAAAATTGTGGAATAAAAGTTTTTATTATGAATACTGTAATACCCTTTAGTTATTTTAATGTACCCTCTTTCTAGCCTTGAAGATTAAAGGTTAATATTATAAATAAATTATAAGAAAATAATAACTTACTTTCCAAAGCAGAAATATCCCATAAGCAACCCTATAACAAGGCACAATGAATGTCGAAATTCTGGCGAAGCTAGCTTTAATGGTTTCCGGAAAAGTCTGGCGACGCATAATGCAGCTAATTGTGCAATCAAAAAATTAACCTAATGAAAAAAGAACAAATCTTATGAAATTAAACTATGTGAGATGATAATGAAAAATGCCTACAAGCGCTTTTTGCTTTTAATGATTAGTTAATCATGCATGGGATCATAATATATTATGTAGATCAAATTTTACATTATTTAATAGCTTATAATTCATATGGTTGTTATGCCATTCCTTTAAATGCAATAATTAAGTAAGTTTTTGAAGTAGAATTTCAATTGCAAGTAGAGCTGCCAACTTTTTTATAATCACATTGAGGCCTTGGTATTGGAAGTTATAAATCCATTATGGGCAAGATATGCAGTAGTATCAAAAACTTATTCTATATTTCAGAGTTACAAATTCTATTAGTCTAACTATATTGTTTTCTAATAGCAAAAATAAATCTAAAGCAGTCAATATTTTTTAAACTACAAATTAAATTTTTAAAGCATAAGCTCTTAGCCTTATAAATTTAATTTTTATAAAAAACTGCATGCATGTATTGCAGAAGTTGCATGTTTAGAACTATGAACCATTAAGTAAGTTAAACTTTAGGCTTGAGTTCTTCTTCAGGCTTATACATTAGGAAGAAAATATTTTCACCCAATTATTTCAAAAAATTAAATAATATTAGTTGTGTATTTTAGAAGTTTTTTTAAACATTATTTAAAGTAGGAGAATATTTAATATAATATTATAAAGTATTGTCGGAAACCCCAAAAGCTCAGGTTAAAACAAAATAAATACAATATCTCTGGTGCAAAACTATTTCTTCAAAATGGATTTAAACTCCAGTGCCCTATTTGGTAAGGTTATTTTATTGCTCACTACATGCCATTGTTATTATTTAGTAAAATAACATTTCAAACAAAAATTATAAAAGCAATTAATGTTCAACAATATCATAATACAAAACAACTGGGAGTACTTACCAGATCAATTGGAAGACCAATTTTAGAAGACAAAAATAAAAATAGCTTGCTTCCATCATAGTGATCATAATAATTTGAGGTCATTTTCACGTACAAACTTTCAACACGAAAGTTAGTGTAAACAAAAATATGAGAATAATAATCAAACAACAACCAGTTTCTTCATTGGAGTAGTTTCTTTAACACGGAATCAAAACACGCTTTACAATTCCTTGTAACCAGTACTACCTTTGCTTCAATTAATAACTATTACGTCAATTCAGCACAATGTACGCTAGCACCCACTTTATTTATTAAAGTGATTCAATTTACAATCCTAATAGTTTACATTGTATGATCTCGTCAATAATTTGATTGAATTGAATGACAATGACACTTGTAGTGACTGGTGACAGTATTTCAAAGAGAAGTGTATATTGGTACCTACTTTTCAAAAGAAGAAGAATGGTACCTACTGCTATTTTACGTTCACTTTAACGTGACGCGTAATTAAGCGTAAGTATCTGTTTGTTGATTCATTCTTCTTTTTACAATGCATGATGAGTTCTGCCAGGTTCTGCCTCAACTACTGTTGTTTAATCGATTGCATCTTATACGTTATGAATTCTTATAATTTTAATGTTATAATGAGGTTATAAATCCGGAAGTCTTACTAATTTTAAAGTAGGTGTTGTCTAAATGTAGCAGCACTATGCCACTAGTAATCAGAGTTTATGGTAAACATTTTTTTCTGTGCGTAAATATTTTGTCAACTCTTTGTAATTTAATGATCTTAAATCATCCACGATTAGCATAGACAGAAAACAGTATGAAAGTCCATACAAAATCCAAAGAAATAGTTGATAAAAGGAAACAGAGGGTCTGAAATTTAAACAGTTTCGTTAATAAGGTTTTTTAACCTATCAGAACAAATATCTAATGGAGTCCTTTTTTCTTTGTTGCCTACAACATACAGGCAACTGCTTCTCTGTGCTCCTCGCAAGCTATCGCATGCCTGTAAAATATAGTGCCCTGTCAATATAGTTTTAACACAACAAAACTTTTAATATAAGTATTTCAAAAAACACAAGGCTTGATTTTGTTTTAAACTGTTTATACAACATGTTTTGGGCATATTGTTATCTTTTAAGTATCCAACATAAGGGAGCAGAATAATGTCATGGACAACATTCTTGTACAAGGGATATACAACACAACCCATGCTTTGTAAAACTGAGTTAAACTACTCATTATAGTATCGGATATGCCTAATCAGTATTTCAAGGTTCAGAATTGTTAAAATATAATAAAATTTGAAAAATGAGTGGTAGAATTGGCCAACTAAGTCATTTAAATCATATATTAGATTAGCATTTATGACAATTTTAATTTATTGTATGGTTTTTTTTTCTCATGGCATGTAAAACTACCCATCATACTTCAAAACTGACCTCAAAAATATTTGTACATATAGAGGCAGGAAAATTGAAAATCTCACATGAAAAAGGTTAAGTAACAACATGGTGCTTGTCCAGCATAATAGATTTTTTGACATATTATATAATGCCAACCAAATGTTGTGAAATGATTCGTTGGTGAACCGTGAAACTTATTTTTTCAAACGAGCTGTTATTCCTGAACTCGTTGGCTACGGAATTTAAGAATTTATTTTACTTTTATTTATTTGAATAATTTAATTTTGTTGATTGGTGTAAAAACATTTTAATTTCAACTTTTTAACATTTGATTGTTCTTAAAACTTTAATTTGTGTTGATTATATAAGAACTTACTATTTCTGTTGTTTATATACTATTTATGGCGTTTATTTTGAAATTAATTGACAAATTAGGTAAAAAACGATTAATATAACAAAATGGATTATTTTCTGAAGAAAAATCGATTATTTATGTACAATGTCACATCCCTAAGTCATTGTAAATTCATTGTCAATGTTACGGAATAACAATACAGAATATTCTGTGGCCCACACTACAGTAGCAAAGTTGTCTTAACTCACTCACTAAGGATGAGATATACTGGCAAGATTCAATACCAGGGCTAACATACCAGAGTATGTAAAAACCAGTGTTGAAAACCAGGTTTTAGATTACTTTTAAGTTTTCGTACCACGTCGCAATATCTCGCAAAATAACTTATTTTTTAAAATACCTAACTAACTTTAAATACAGAATGCACGCAACAATAAAAATTTTATTTCTGTAACTAGTCCTAAAATTATTCTAAATCTACAAAAAAACTTCTCATAAATTAATTAAAGTGATGACGTTACAAGGCCGCAATCAGAACTAAACCGCAAAAAAACGAAACAAAATATTTATTTGGTACGTAAACAAATTATTGTTATAAACTTCAAAATAGATACTCTCAAAAACGCTATAATGTGTCTTATTTTAATTATGTTCCTTCTTATCATACACAAAAGCCGGCCTGATAAGTAGCCGATAGTTTGCGAGTCGTGCGTGCCCACCATAGGTACCTACATATACTGCAGTTTTGAGTTTGCACGCTCGGATTACTTTGTAACGCCGGCCACCGAGTCCCGAGACGGCGGCATAGGCATACCCGTCGGCCGTCGCGCGCTCGCAACGCACGCACCTCTCACGTCTCTGCCCTGCATTGTCAGTACGCGGCTACGCACTAAAAATACTTTCACCTGCCTTTCAAGTATTTTTCTCCTGTACCAGGCCGCCGTTCTTTGAAGCTCAGCCCTGGTTTTGAAACCTTGTAGATATGATAAATACGTCTTATCCCTACTTAGAGCGCGGCATTAAATCTCCAATGTTTTCTACCTTAAATCTTCTTTAAATTAAACTTCATATTTTAACAAAATCAACACTCAAATTTTCATGCTTGAAACTTTATTGTTTTTGAGTTTAAGGTATTGCAATGAGAATACAAGCACTTCGTCAGTTAAATTATTAAGTGCTGGCTGTACTTGTAGCGGTCTTTACTTTACCTCTTTAAGTTGGTCACATTGCATTGCTGTCAATCAACGTTAATTTGACAATTGACATTATTTCCATTTCGTAAATCCCATGTTTATTGTTTTGTGATTATTACAATTTAATTAAACAAGAAATATTTATTTTTTGTATGGTATTCGTATGGTTACTAAGTTGTATGTTTGCCAGTTTTGATGAATCCCTAATTCATGAAATATATTTAAATCTTCAATATTTGGATGACCAGATTTACTTAATTTAAATAAATTACAAGTTTAACTTTAGACATTGCTAATAATGGATACTATTACTTACATAAACCATAGTCATTTTAATTATTACTTTCTGATCGGTGGATTATTCCTTGGCTACCTTGTTTATCGTATAATTCATTCACTCTTGGGAGATAATACATTTATACAAACTAAATATCGGGTGCGGGGCCATACTTGGAGGAGCATTGATTGTAACAAATCAATACCTTACAACATATATGTAAGTATGGGGTTATGTTTCTAACTTTGTAAAGCAATCATTTCAGACATATGGCCTGGTAGACTGCACAACTATGGCTGCTGTTGTCTTGGAGACTTCTATGGTCTTGGCACTTTGCTTATGTGTGCTGGAGTTTAGTTGTCAAGAGCTAAAAGTTCAGAGCAGCTACTGAGACTAGACTATGGCATAGATGTATGGGGCCTCCTTTTGATCTATTTTAATTGTTAAGGCTCACCTTCATTGCTTCTGCTGCCCTCCTTGTCTTGCCAAATTGTAAAGGAGTTAGTGAAGCATATCATTCTAAATTAGAAATAACTTCAGTCCTTGCTAGGCCAAATGTTGTTGTAGTTTATAGAGATATTTTGCTTACATGCATCTTGAGATTTCTCTAACTACTACACATAAATGAACTATGTTTGCTTAGTTTATTTACAAATTGTTATTAACTTTAACTTATTTAATTTTGGTACTACTAGACAAAACTAATATGTTTAGACTAACATCTCAGATTTTATGTTGCTTTTCATATATATATCTATTAAAATGGTTCATTTAGGTGCAGTAGCTAGGATTGAGAAGAGGTTGCTTTTAGAATTGACAGTTTTAAATTGATATCAACATCATAAATAGCTTCCTGTTAGTCAGTTAATGTTAATTACCTTTTGGGGGTGCTATCAGCAAATGCCATTGCCATGCTTATAATTTAACAATTATGAATTTCAAGTAACAACACAGTATTCTTGCCCATAATTAAACCAACATGAGATTGTTCATTGAGTTTGTTTTTCATTTTGGTCATTTGACTGCAAAATATGAATAGTGTTGCCTTAAGTATTGTTTGCATAATGTCACATAGTATTGCATAGTGTCTTATTGCTACATGGCTTGTTTCATCACTCCCCAGGAAAATAGGTTATCATTGGGTCTGCTTGCTTTTGTATCTCTTAAATACAAATGCCTTGAAATTTCTGTTAAATGAAAAATCAAAGTTAAATTTAATTTCTTCTGCATTTTCAGTGTACAGTTTGCAGCAAACTTATGCTGCCTCTAGTTGGCTTGTTTTGTGAATGCTGTGCAGTAAGCGCATGTAAAAGATGTCATCGCATGATTGACAAAAAAATTCGATGCAAACAAATATCTTGGCCAATAGAGAAGACCTTCCATCATCTTTGGGTTAATGGTAAATTCAATGTACCTAAATTAAATTTACTAATGTTTTTCTTACTTGTCTTACTATGCAAACAAGCAACTTAAAAAAAAAAACTATAATATATTTATACATAAAGTATGATAGTAACATGAAACAATTGTCTAATTAGTGTTTTTGTGAATATTTTTGATTATTTCTGTTTAAATCAGAAAAATAAACTTAAAATAATCGATCACGTCACACGATTTGATGAGACTGTTTACGCGACCTTTTTAAAAAATACATTATTAAAGCCTGTTTTAAAGGTAAAATTAACACATACAAATACAAACTTTCTTTGTAAAAGTACTAAAAATTTTTTTATGGTAATATTTAAGCACTACTATTAATTTAAAACACACACACACAAACTGAAAAGTAGTCTGATTTTGAGA
Source organism: Pararge aegeria (assembly GCF_905163445.1). Classification (NCBI taxonomy): domain Eukaryota; kingdom Metazoa; phylum Arthropoda; class Insecta; order Lepidoptera; family Nymphalidae; genus Pararge; species Pararge aegeria. The sequence continues at coordinate 9,816,600 of NC_053193.1, forward strand.
ATATTTTATGGTGATTAATGTAAGGCTGGAAAATGTAAGGTTCCACTGGGATAACTACATTTATTTTTGTTGTTCACAGAAAAAGTGATCGACATGTTTTTTATGCATCCCCTATGTCCCCTAGTTCATGATCAGAAAAAAAATCATACACATAAAAATTTCCACGCGACCAAAGTCGAGATCTACAACTAGATTCATGATATTCCACATTAAACGCAAATTTCGCAATTCTGTCCGGAATGTTACCGGTATTAACAATTTATTTGGTTAAATTAGGAAGGAACATGATATATAGTATAAAAACATAGTTCCTTATTAATTTTATTTTTTTAAAAGTATCTATAAAATTAAGTACTTTAATTTTTAATATGTTTGTATTTATATATTTACAGTGGGAACAGCTAATAAGGACAATATCGATCAAAATGAGGATAGTGAGCTTCTAATGAATAAATATTTTTGTTCCTGGTGCCAAAGGACGAAAGTTAGTCAAGAAAATTTATTAGAAAATACTGAAGTAAGTGCACCAAATGCAATTTTTTATCGTAAAAATTGAAAATCAGAAACGTTTACTTGAGATTGTTAGTTAACTTTCAAATGTTTGAGTATTCTTAGATTTCCTTATTAATGTTTCTCTAAATTTTCCCTGTTACATTAAATCGAAGGCAAACCATAAAAGCGTAGGTCATTTGCTTAAAAAATAACTATCATAGCCAATTAAAAAACCCACCCAAAAAATGTATTTTAAATTAGTATTTAAAACTATGTATTTAATTAATTAATTTTTAACTTAAAGCTATATATATATCGTATATATCGTATTAGTCTAATAATTTATTTATTCTAGCAGTGTGATTTCCAAAAGTACAGAAATATTATCATTCCACCAACAAATGTTCAAGTAGAAAAAGGAAAGATAGTAAATATTAAGCCACTACCATATGATAACTGGGAGCCATTGATAATTTTTGGTAAGTGGTGTAAATATATATACCTACTAGTTGTTCCCCTCGCCACCTCTTAAAGCTCCTACATTGTGGCTTTACAAGTTTACTATGATAGTTATAATATAATTCTTCGCGGATTTTTGTAGGTAATAATGAGTACTTGAATCATGTAATATATGGCTTTTATGTGTCATTTAGTTGATAGTTATCTCGGCGCACGCCAATTAATGAATTTTATATGCAAAATTTTTATTCGACGGCCGATTGGCGCAGTGGGCAGCGACCCTGCTTTCTAAACCAAGGCCGTGGGTTCGATTCCCACAACTGGACAATGTTTGTGTGATGAACATGATTGTTTTCAATGTCTGGGTGTTTATCTATATGTTATAAGTATTTATGTATATATTCATATAATTATTCATCAGTCATCTTAGTACCCATAACACAAGCTATGCTTACTTTGGGGCTAGATGGCGATGTGTGTATTGTAAAAAAAAAAAAAAAAATGTTGCCGATTTTTGGTTAAATTTTTTTTAAAGATTCCTAATTTTTTCGATAGTAAATTATAGCCTATGTTATTTTCATTTATCAGGTAATTGAATTCTGAATCTATAAATATATTGTTACAAGCCTTTTAGTAGAGCCGATTTGGTACAAACAAAACAAAAAGTAATCCTCTTTATAAATTAGTATGATTGAATATGTTTCCTTTAAAAGGAAGTAGTAATTGTATATTTTGTTGCAGCAAATAGAAAATCTGGGAGTAATAGAAGTGATGAGGTTCTTTCAATTTTTAGAGGCCTTCTTAATCCACTGCAGGTTTGTTTATTTTTATAAACCATTAATATCATGTTTTTCTGACTATTTTGCTGAGGGGTTGTGATTTCACCACCAGCCAGCGACTCTTTGATGGGCAGATGACATTTTCTCCACAGGAATTGAACAAAATGTTTATCCCCTACCACAGTTTATCCACGCATGGGTGCATAGGTAGAAATAATATTGCCCCTGTTGCGTTGCTTTGGCAGATGGACAAGGTTTAATGTTAACAATAATAGTATCTAGTTGTTCGACCTAGACTCAATGGATAGACGAGAGAGTTAAATGAGCATATTATTAATATCAACTTCTATTCACCAAATATTCATTAAAAAAATTGGCTATAAACTAAAAAACCAGTCCATGTCGCTCAAGCCATGTCAGTTGTCATTTCTTGCGCCACCTGATGAAGCAGGCGTGACTTTGCGGAAATCCATAACATATTATAAAAATTAGGCTTAATTTGCTATACTCCGTGAAAAGCAGGAGAATCTGTATGCATATTATGGAATTTATAATTTCTTCAATCCTTATACTCTACCAAACAGATCATCTTCGGCAATGTACCGGCAAAGCACGTTTCGCTCCGAAACCGGAGCATCCTCAGGAGATTTTGACTTTACAATGAATAATTGTTAAGAACAACAACAACAATTATTCATTGCAAAGTCAACATCTCCTCATTCAAATCGTGTGTAACGATGGGGCTGACATACAGGTAACCTGTAAAGTGCTTTAAATAAATAGACAAAAAAACTTCCTTACATGGAAATAGGCTTTATTGTGATGCTAAAGTCACAGTGACTTGCGTGGGGGTTAGTCCACCTAAAATAAATAAGTATCTCACATTTACAGGTGATAGATATCAGTTTGATGTCGCCCGAGCGTGCGGTGCGCTGGTTTCCAGAGCGCTGTAGAGTGCTTGTGGCTGGCGGCGATGGAACCGTCGCATGGGTTCTCAATGCGTTACATTCCGCTCCACATATTAAGGTAAAACACCGCATGACAAAAGCGGGAAGCTTTCACCGTGGTTAGTTACTAACTAAGACATTTTTTAACATTTAGCGCTCTGTCCGTTGGGCAGGGAAAATGTCTCTTAAAAAATGTATGGCGGCCAGGATACACAGGACAGATAGACGGGCAAACAAAAATAGAAATGCAGATTTGGCTTCTGTATCCATTATAGAAAGCTGGGTAAATTGCATTGCTTTCAAAATTGTTCTCTCTACGCACGTTTCGCCCCGACACCGCGGTATCCTCGGGAGATGTTGACTTTACAACGAATAAAGTTCATTGTATATCACGGAGTTCCGAAAAGTCACGCCTGCATTTATCCAATATAATACTAGTTGTGGCCCGCGTTTATTACGGTCTGTTACAAATCCCGTGGGAACCGTTTGCTTTCCTAGAATTAAAAATAACCTATGTTAATGTCCTTTCATCTTAATCTATGCCAAAAATCTAGATGAGTTGTTGCTTAGTTTAGGTGTCATAGAAAGAAAGACAAACAAAGGAATTATTGTTAATTCCTTGGTTTTCCTTTGTTCCACACTTTCGTATTTATAATATTAGTTATATAAATAAATAAATAAATATACTACGACGATAAACACATCGCCACCTAGCCTCAAGTAAGCATAGCTTATGTTATGGGTACTAAGATGACTGATGAATATTTCTATGAATAATATACATAAATAAATAGCAATATACATATAAACACTTACCAGTAACTCTGCATAGAGGAACTAACAACAAAATTAGTTGCCTTTTAGCTCTCCTATCATGTGCTGAAAGGAATACGTCGTGTTACCAGTAACTCTGCATAGAGGAACTAACAACAAAATTAGTTGCAGTTTAGCTCTCCTATCACGTCCTGAAAGGAACACGTCGTGTTACCAGTAACTCTGTATAGAGGAACTAACAACAAAATCAGTTGCATTTTAGCTCTCTTATTATGCCCTGACAGGAATACGTCGTGTTACTAGTAACTCTGTATAGAGGAACTAACAAGTTAATTTATATTTACAGGCGTCAGTAGGCATTTTGCCGATGGGCACTGGCAACGATCTATCACGAGCTTTAGGCTGGGGAGCTTCCTGTCCAGATCTCGACGCACATTCGGTTATAACTACATTTATGCAAGCTGATGAACAAATTCTAGACAGGTAAAAGCGTTTTTTAATTAAAAGGAATAATGGTCATTGTCAGTGGCGTGCATAAAGGGCAGTGGCGTGCACTTATTAGATGCACAAAAGCACTGCCTACCCTATAATATATGTATAGCTCGTATAAGAGGAGGATTTTTGCCATTTTATTAAATTTTCCCACTGTATGCATATTGCATACCCTGGTAAGAAACCCAGTGCACGCCACTGATAGAGGGTATGCAGATGATACAAAATGAAGGAAATCTCCAATACGTGTTGTAAATACTTAAGGGTAGGCATTTTATAACTCTTGCAATGCCTACCCTTAAGTTTTTTATAAGTCGTAATGAAGATTTTCTTCATTTTATATCATCTGCATACCCTGTGTATATCCTCTATGCACGCCAATGGTCATTGTCATGTTTTACTTGCCAGCTCTTCTCGGTAGAATTCGCTATGCCGAACCGGTGGTAGTCACTACAAACAGACATACTTGACGTTTAAGTGCTTATAAAGTAGGCCTACTTGAAATAAATGAGTTTCGTTTTTATTATTGGATTAAAATAAATGGATTTATTAGTATAATAACAAATAATTAAATTTGACGATTGATTATAAATTCTTTAAAGTCAATTATGTTACCAATCAGCATTATTTTAATGATAACTAAAATATAGAGTTGTTAGGTGTGTTTGTCTTTTTTGTTTTAAGCCAATTTTCTTAGGCATGATGTTTATGGCGGTGAAGATATGCTCCAGAAAACTGTCGAGCTTTTTTTATTGGTATATACGTAATAAAAATGTGACATCAAAGTGTAATTTTTTTCAAAAGAAAGTGGACTGGAACAATATTAATATGAGAAGTAATAATAAACTAGTTTATTAGGCATAGAATTAGAAATTCATTCAAGGGAAATTCTTTATTATAAAAATAAAAATGCTTTATTATTTTATAATAAATTACCGGATGAAATCTTTCAGATGTCTCACAATAAGTTCAAAGTAAAGCGTAAGCATATAGAAAAAATCTTATTATATTATTAAGGATGATATAAACTTGGGTATAAATTAGTCTAACTTCATAGCTAAATATTAATTTGACTGTAAGATGGTGATATCAAAAACAAATAACCAAATAATAAAATGTTTGAAGTGGCATCTTCAAATTCAATTTAAAAAATATTTTATTCACAGACACCTATTAAGCGTTCATACATACAACGTGTAAATGAAAATCGAAATATTACTTCACTGGCTACATTATTTACTGTCTCTGAGACTTATCCGTAAAACAAAACGCTAATTTTTTTATCAGATACGGGCTTTATACATCACATGCAAAATGGATATAAGTGACTCCTGTCACTTTATTAGTTACGCGTCGCTCTTTTACCTTCAATAGGGTTGTTAACAGTAAACACTTAGATTGTTTGAATTAGTTTGTATGGAAAAATATATATGGTTCTTTTGAAATAAAAAATTTACAGGGCGATTCCTTATGAAGTATACTTATGCACACTACAACAGTATTTCGTAATTCGGTTACACATTGTATGCATGTTTACATACTTGTGAATTTTTAAATTCCTTTTGGGAAATCGTTCAACCATTTTAGATGGAAGATTACTATCACGCCTAAACACGTTCGGCTAGGCAGACTTCGAGGTGCGCGCTCTTCGCGAGTACTTTACGCATACAACTACGCCAGCATCGGCGTAGACGCACAGGTCGCGCTCGATTTCCACCGCGCGCGGTCCCAGTTCCTCTACCGGTACACGAGCCGGTATCTTAATTATGTGAGTAAGATATATATGACTAAGATCAATAACACCCCTTAAGACATACCAGCTGCTGCCCGCGATTTCGTCCACGTTAATTACGGTTTTAAAGTCAGTCGCGGGAACCGTCACTTCTCCCGTGTATTTTTGTTAGGTATAAGTACTTTAATCCCGTGTAACGTTTTCTTAAAAGTAAACAGAGCATATGAAAATATATAATAAGTTACAGTTATATTATAAATATATAATAACACCATGCAATGAAAAGAAAAGTTATTGTGAATGAGAATATAATAACAAAATATCTCACACACTATAAAAAAAAATCAAGGAAACGGTAAGTAAGGCTCAAGTTGTCCATGATAAAAATATCTTATCCCTGAACTTATACAAAGAGTCAGAGTAAATATCAACTACAGTGCTAATATGGTTTAGGGTCTTACATAATCTTGGAACAGGGGAATTGGCACCAAGAACAGTTCTACAGTTCTGATCGCAGGTATATGGTATTAGTAACACAGAGGACGATGCTTCCCGTTTTCTATTTTATGGTGCTGGATTGGCTTGAAGATCTGTTTATACAAAGCCAGTACTAGCCAACTAAGCCAATTGGATGCTAGTGAGTCTGGCTGCCAATACTGGCTTCGCCAATAAAGCCATGATTTACGTGTAGATCGCGTACGCACTGCTGGGCGTGGGCCGCGCGCTTGACGACGGCGGTTGCGGTGGGTTGGAGAAGCGACTCCGCGTACAAGTGGGCTCGCGAACTATCCAGCTGCCACCGCTACAGGCGCTCATCGCGCTAAACATACCCTCGTGGGGCGCCGGTGTCGACCTGTGGAGTAAGAATGCCATTATGTCGTAGTTTTTATATTATCTTCATATCAACCGATAGACTGCTGGACATAGGTCTTTTGTAGGGAGTTCAAAATTCCACAGTTCTGTGCCGCTTGGATCCAGCGGCTACCTGAAACGCGCTTAACGTCGTCTGTCCACCTCGTTGGAAGTTGACCAACGCTGCGCTTACCGGTTCGGGGCTGCCATTCCAGCACCTTGGGACCCCAACGTCCATCTTTTCTTTTTATATCAAGACGTTTTTAAAAGAAAACGATCTAACCCGCAATAATAAGCAATTTGAAATTTAGTAGACCTTTGTGTATTATCAATAGTTTTTTCAGCGCACGCCAAATAATTAATTTTGTGGACAAAATGTGTCTACTTTAGGTTACATTATTGCAATTTCCTTAAGGATCTCTATTCAAAAAACATAATATGTTACTTTGTGATTTATTACTTGTTGTATATTTTTTGTATGTTTTTACATATATAAAGTAAGATTCTATTTGTTTAACAGCATGAGTGTTAGTATATATTAATGTTATACATGTTCTCAAAGGAGTGTAAAGTCTTACCAATCTGAACTTGGCTAGACTACGGTCAAAACCATTCTCATTCAAACAAGAGTCCTATTTTCTGTCGATATTTGGTTGTTAATGATGATGATATGTCCATCTTCATCTTAAATTAATCCTAAAACTTAAAAGTAACCATTAGCCAAAATGTTGTAGTAAGGAAGTCTCCACTTTCTATCTCTGTTCTTCGAAGTTTTGGTAAATACTAACTCTACCTGTTCCAATCACTAGTAGATGTTGAGGATTTCAAAATAAGAATTACCCAAACATAAACAATATGAAAAACGTCCCGTGAAGGATTGGCCGTTTTAGCCAAAACCGCCGTGTAATAAAAGCGTTTCACGGTTACAAATGTTAATATATTAAAACTCTTTTATTAAGGTATGGGCAGTGAAGACGAAGTGGGAGACCAGTACATGGATGATGGTAAACTAGAGGTAATAGTATTGGAATTATTCGATTACTTTTTTTCTCGGCAAATCTGATGAATCTTATCATTATTTATTTATTTATTGAGAAATTACTTCTTAGTCATTTTCTAAGTTTGTCTAGGTCAGAGCTGTTTTTTTTTAAATTTCATCTGCCTTTAAGTTATTTTCCTATTATAGGTGAGGTATATAGGATCTATTTAAACAAGAAATTAAACATTAACAGTTTATATGTATTACTAACTTTTGTTCCTTATGGTCACAGGTAGTTGGCATATCATCGTCGATCCACATAGCGCGGCTGCAGTGTGGACTAGCCGAGCCCTTTCGGTTCGCTCAGGCAACTCGTGTGTGGGTGAGTAATATTATCATCCTTGTCTCCAGTTGGGTTATTTCCCAGGCACAAACTTCTTTCTTCGTAGAAGACGGATTCAGAGCTGTGACCGTCCACACTGCTGCAATGTAGGCTTCAAAGAATCATAATGTCATTATAATATGTTAGTGGTAATTGAGGTGGATTTCTTAGCCGAAACTAAAAAATTTCTCCAAGAAGAAATGAAAAACCCAATACTTTACAATTTTTATGTCCGACCCGGGTATCAACTTTAGGTCTTCGAGCTCTGTATTCGATCATACTAATTTATTATTAGACGAAGACAAGTTAGTCAAAAAATAAAAACTTTTTACAAATACAATCGCTCGTATGATATGCATGTTAAATATCTTCTGTCATAAATAAGGTCTCGCATTTTATGAACAGTGTATTGAGAGCCACTAAGAACTTTCGTTTTGTCCTCGGCGATTATTATGATATAAAAAGGTCGACAGTGGATTAGGCGACCTTGAACGTTAAAGTCTTGGGAGATTGAATTGAAAGTGTCTAGTTTCTAGTGCATTCTTTTATATAAAAAAATAACAAAGAGTATGTCGGCAAAAAATTATTTGGCTATATGTTTCACAAGAATTTATAGCCTAGGGGCATCGAAACGGTACCACTAACGGGGGATCGAGTTCGATTCTTGGCCCACACCCCTCAAACTTTCTTGGCCCGCAACCTGCATTCTGAGAGTGTTAGGATTATATCCCCTGACAGGGGATATAATTAACGTGTCCCGCAGGTGACAGTTGACATGAAATTGGTGAAGTTTATCCCCGCTTGTTATATTATTTGGATATCATTTCCACTTGTGCGCCAGTGCTCTTAGAGTTGATAAAGTGGAAGTGGAAGTAGTAAGTGTGGGAGAAGATTCTTATCCATTCCCGGGGAGATAATTGTCCCCTGCCCATGCTAGCCGTGCTGTGCCTTGTAGTGGGCTGGTAATGGGTTGATTATTGTAAGGGAGCTATGGTGGTACGTGCGACCGTAACAATAGGAAGTTCTTCCTCCGAGCAGGTGTTAGTACTCGGGGTCGGAGATCCGACCATTCCTCTTTGGAAGTGGTATATAATGAGGTCGTTATTAATTCTTCGCTTGCGCGATGCAGGATCTTCGTCGCGCCATCTAGTTAGGTAATGTCGAGACCGCCACAATAGAAAATCGTACATAAGAGCAATTAGGGATTAACTTTGAAATCTATATAAAAGTTCGTTTGCTAGATTGATCTGGATGGTTGCTGTGCAATGCAAGTCGACGGCGAGCCATGGATGCAGGGCCCCGCCTCTATACATATCGAGCCCGCGGGTCAGAGCACTTTGCTGCGTCGGTCCACGCAGTAACACAAACAGTTGCACAAGGATACAGCTCACCACTGACTGTCGCCGCTTGCAGACCAAGGGCTAAGTTAAAAGGCATGATGACTAATTTTGAAAAACTGCCCTATGATGTGTAGTATCTACTATATCCAAAACATATTTTTAAAAAATATTTCCCACGAAAACGGTCGTTGGGTGCTATGGCCGTATATGTGAGGTCATAGTTAAATAAGTAAGTCTTTTCCATAGCTAAAGATTGTTGATTTTGGTATTGATAACAAACTTGCAACTGACCGTTTGAAATCACAAAATACTTGCGTTTGCGTTTGAAATCACAAAATATAACGCAGATATTTTCGATGTCCAAGCGGTACAAAATTATGTAGACGTGACGTCATCATTTTGAATTCGGCGTTTCTCCTGTCATTGCGGATAAATACTAATCTCACTTTAGAGTATAAATAAAAGTACGTTTTTCATAATACATGAATCATTATCATTGGATGAATACAATATTTTACCGATTCCATGTTACTGTCATCATGCCTATTAAGTTTAGCTTTCATAGCTAACGTACAAGTATAAAAAACTGCGTCAGCTATGCAACTTAAGCTAAATTAGCTTAGCCGTAGTAGCTGTTGGTCTACAATCCCAATTATTCAGCATCGCTCTTTCCGCACGTTCCTTAAAATGACAAACTTCTAGTGTCGAGTCTAGTTTGACATTTAAAGGAGTCGAATTTACGAGATAGTTTATTGTATCGTAAATTCATAAACTACAAGCATAGTTCTCGTTGTTTGGCGTAGCGTTGGAGTACCCATGCAGTATTTTATAACTTTCTGACAATGGAAAGGTGCTACCATACAATGTGGCAACTATATGCAATTTGTAGCTGCGGAAGTAAGTTATCTTATTCGATATTGTTGGTCGCTAAATGGTCGTCTGATCAATAAACTATCTAACCGGATGTCAACTAACTAATGTAGTAAAGTAAATAAGTACTACAAAGGTTTTACAAGATGACAATTTAGAAATTTATGGAATAAAATATACGCCAAAGAATAGTGATTGTTATAGATATACAAATTTACATGTCGTTATAAATACTCAGAATATTGTTTTAACTTAATATAGTATAATTATATCACCAATTGTACCTATTTATTATAAAATAGGCATTATTACTTTCAGGCTTTATACCAAATCTCAATGTTATTCCATTATAGACTAAGCAATTTAGATTATTTGTGTGATGGTTGAATTGATTTATAGCTAGCGCACATACCTTAATAGATCTATTGCAAAATATACTCATTATCAGGTGCAATCTTCAAATCGAAGTTTGAAGGTCAATCTTGCGATGATAGGACATTTTCTTGAGCTCCTAATAGCTAGGTCGGGATGTATATCTCTGTGACGATATCTTCCTCAGTCTTCCAGACGATATTTTTTGCCTTTCAAATTAATCGTCGAAAGCTCGTACAGCAATCCTTTATGCAGTTTGCCAAAAAATGCAACTAACCTTTGAGTGATGTTTGCTATCAATCTTCGTTGGAACGAGCACAAACTTAGTTACATGAGCATTAGAGGCGAATTCTCACTGTGATATTTTAAACATTTTTCAAGCCACTTCTAAAGTGTAGGCTCTTTCTTCAGCATTATTTTTTCGAATCCTAAGTTGAGTATCATTACAAAAGCGACAACCAGACAACGCGATACTGAGTGGGAAATAGAATTTTAGGGTTTTAGGAAAGCTTTGTGTCTAACACATTGTAAAAAGCTGTATGATGTTATCACATTTTGCATTTATATATTCTTGAAGATCTAAATCCGACCTTAACTAATTATATCCTTTGATTCTTTTTGAAGATTGAAATACATCTAGTATCGCTTGTTTGCGACAATGATGCCACCTCTTGAACTTTAAAGGAGGGCATTTTTGAACGTCGCGTCGTTTAAGAATATTTTCATAACGAAAAGAATAGCACTCTTACGTTAGGTACATTCCGCCTTTATCCTTACACTTTCGGAAAATTCCTTATTATAAACTAAACTAAACTCAATATTTTCATGTTGAGAAGCTTGTTAAACTGAAGCGGCATAAAAATAGTAATTAATTTTAGTTCTAAATATAGTTTTTATTAAATCTGTATTCAATTAACGCTCCCAGGAGGTATGCATGAAGTCTACGAATGAGTATATTTTGTATCAATGGTTCGTATTGAAAAGTGCGCTAGCCATTTTTGGTCGTAATATTTCATATCTGTGCTTTAATTGAACTTAAGGTGCAAGATGTTATCGTCCAAAGATTTTAGGTATAGATTGTATTCCTATTGGTGTTGTGATGGAAAATGTATCAAATCGAAATAAATAAATATTTAATTGAATAAAACTTTTTTTTTTTAAACATACCTTTACACCTTTAGCCATTTTATAAATTTTAACACAATTTTATACCTTTAGCCATTCGTGCTCAACTATTCATGTAGAGCCTGTTCAAGCCAGAGCCTGGCAAGAGATGAGGTTGCAAAGGGCGGCAAAATACAAAAATAAGGAATTGAAACATGGCTGGAATTGTAAAGCGCAAAACGACGCCGTTTTGCGCTTTACAGCCAGCAATGGGTATTTTTTTAAGAATTGTGGTGGGTAGCAAATATCATGAGTATTTTTCTTTAATTTCTCATTCCGTTTTTGTCAAATTACGTATTTTGTAAACACAAATTCGGTACCTGTTGAAAAAGTTACTAAATCTGGCATCACGCGGACATAATGTGTACTTACTATAAATAAAACAAATATGGTAATATTCAACACTTTAATACACAACCGCTAATATCGTGGACATCAAGTCTTACACAATTGTAACAACATTTAATGTACGTGACTAGTAAAACTAGTTAGTATAGTATTATAAACAACAAATAAATATTACAAAATCTACAACGAATAAAACTGGTACATATTGGAAGTATAGATTTTTTAAGTTCTAGACCTGGCGTTACAATTACGATTGTACCTTCTATGTTTAAGCGCTTTCATAAAATAAGAATTTTATTATATATATATATTTTTTTTGTACTTAATAAATACAAACTTACTCATTGAAAAATATATTTTAACATTATTTTAAAAATTGTACTTATGCAGAATAGATTACATTATTGAGGAATGTTAGTCATATCATTTGACTCATGTTTGTAAAAATAATTCAAAAAATATATCAAACGGTTTTAAAGTACCGATCTAACACGATATAATTGCAACTATTTTTAGGTATTTTTGGCTTAGAGTTCATACCATAGATCTTCAAATTTGTACACCATATGCACCGATCAATTATTACGGTGCCGCAGTCAAACAAGAAAACTTTTTTTGGTTTCGTCATATTTGTATCACATATAAATCACAACGCACAACCATAAGTTGTAAAAAGATCTTTACGAGTTACATTTTAGAAAATTGAAATACCATATAGGTATTAAAATAATAATATTGCGTAATATTTTTTTACGTACTTATTTCTTAAGTTCATAGGGCTTTTATTTTGAAATCATTTTAAAAGTGTTTAGTACTTTTTTTTAAAATAAACTATTTGCGAGCTAAGAGAATATTCAATCAATTAATTGCAAAGTCCTATACTACAAAGAGAACAAGAAAACTCATCCACAAAACAACTTTGTGCCTAACTATTCATGACTGTTGTGTTTACCAGTCGGTCAGTTTTCTTGCTGGGACTATGGAACACAATCATATGTCACACGTGTTCTGACACGTCACCTGGCCAGTTAATATTAGCAAACCGTGCAGTCATGACAAATTTGAGGATCTATTATTTGGCACAGGCATGAGTTGTAAATGTACACGTCGTCAGTTATTAGCTTGTTAAGTCTATGTACCCTTATTCTTATAGAATTAGTAGTACTTAACGTTGAAACGGAATATTGTTTAATTGGGCATTATCTGCGTAAATAACAGTTTCGATGGATGCTTTTATAATACAAAGGACATCATCCATTTTGGTACAAATGTCATAATCAAAACATTTGCCTATCATCTACTAAGAAATATATTTTTGAATATGCATATATCCGTCACATCATGAAAAGTTTATTATATATCATCAGTTATTTATAAGGGAAAGTAGACTAAATAATCATGTCATGATCATCTTCGGTGTCATAATAAAAAGTGTTTAGGAGGAGTAGGTAACAAAATTCAGCACATATTTTTCTTGGCCGGCTTGCTTTTGGACCAAAAATGTGAATCGTGGATGATGCCCTTTAAGATTAGGCATACATTTTGTCTATTTCGGCAGCGCGACGTGTATATATACGAACCTTTATATGCCTTTAAAAAAATATATTTTATCAAAATAACTATATGTACCTATAATATGTATCTAGTAGTTCGGCTTCTTATTATCAAAAGATTTAAAATAAGAGATGTTGGGCGGTATAATATTATTGGCATATATATTTCATAGGTATTTATAACATTATTTCATAGGTTGTATAACATTGGTAGGTATAACTTTTTCAATAAAGCATTCTCTACTGTTGAACTTAAAAGTACAACAGCACTGTAAAAGTTTTTTTAAACTGGGATAGGAAATATTTCTCATCTATCATTATAACTCAGCTATCAGGGCATAGTAATAAGGGGTAACGCTATTTTAGGTAACTTTCACCAACAAATACATTGATAAACTTAGTATCATTAATTTAGTTTGAATTGGTCATTGCGACAATGCAGTCAAATTGTAGTTTAATTTATGGATTTAGAGGTTCTAATAGCGAGTAAATTTCTAAACTTACCACACTTGTGAGCTAAATAGTAAATTATTATGAATAATGAACCTTAACTATTTACTATTTTGAGCAGAAAAAATTTAAAATGCATCAGAAATACCCTCTGTAAACTATTGGTAAATTGATAGGCAAGTTCAGAGATATCTTAGTATAGCTAAGCTTATGTGCCCATAACATGATTGCACTTAGTGTAAATTTGATTCTACTTATAAAACACCAAAACTATCCTATTTATTGAATAGTTTTTATCAAAATAATATTTACTACACCGTTTATTTATCTTTCACAGCGGATTGTGTTCTTAGAACATAAAAACATAAAAAATAATGATTAAAATAATGTAAAACCATTTCAAAAATACTATAAAATACAATTTCCATCCATTGTTATCACTCTCATGGTAACTTAGGTCATTTTCTTTTAAACTTTTCTATCGCACATTTTAAACACGCATTATTGTAATATTAAATACATGCCAGCATAAAATCTAATTGTATAAGAAAAATTCAATACAAAAATAAATAAAAACAATGAAAACATGTAACACAGATCATTTATGTATGTTAGTCAAATAGCCTAAAATGGAATCTATATAAAAGCGATACCCGAAATTATAAAACCATGACCACACATTGTTTATAAGCATAACTATTTGAAATTTAATTTCAGAATAACCATTTTGTAATAATATAGACATTTCGTAACATTTGATAAGTATAATATTTTTTAACACCAATCCTATAGTGCAAACTAGCACACTAAGGGACTAACTACACTTATTCAGCTGTTGTTCTTACTGATGCGTATACGCACACGTTCAGGTGTCCTCATCTTTTTTTTAGTAAACTATATTTTGTCTCGTGGCAGACTCTTAGTTCAAGCAAAGACGGCACGTCGCGATTAAACGATCCGGACCGATGTCGCTTAGAAACAGATTAGGGTGTTTTGGGTTTAATATAACTGCCATGCCCCGAAACAGGTTAGTCCGTAACCACCTTAGACTGCAGACTGCATTACCACTTACCACCACGTGAGATTGCAGAGGAAACAAAAATAACTTAAGCTACTAACAGGCATAAAACAAGGATAAATTGATTTTACCATGTTCAGATAAAATGTTTCTGTCTGGTTTTGTTCTGTCACCATTAATTGTCCAGCGAAACGCGAATATACCTGAATAAGTGTAATTAGTCCCTAAGGCAATATTGTGCAGTCAATATCGTGTAAACAATCATATTAAATAGATATATACTCTGGTTTAATGGTTCCAAAGTTCATTCTCAGTTGTTCTAGGAACACGAACGTGAGAACAGTGTGTGGCGCAAGTCTAACAAATGCTGGAATGTATCCCTTAAAGAACGCGAGAGGTCCTTCTTTGGCAGTGTTTTTAATTAAGAGCAAAATACTAGTCACCTCACCTGGTTTGGCGTTCATAGCGCGAGTTTTTAATACGTCTACAGGCTGTGTCAATGTAGTTGCGATAGCGCCCTGGAAAAATCATTTTAACCTGAATTAGCCATAATCCTTTATATTATAATAGCTATAAATAAGTTGTGATTATGGGCAAACCTTCACGTTGGAAGAGGCCATTAGTCAAGCAGTGGTCAGTCCAGTAGTATATTATATGTGTAAATGAAAATCGAAATACACAGGCTTTAAAGGTACATCGTGTACTGTCCCTGGGACTTCTCTGTGAAACCGAAAACCTCATAGTTTTTGAGTAAACCACTGCCATAGTTTTTACTGAAAGCAATCCCATACAGCCCTAACATCACATGCAAACTAAAAATCATGTCACTTTATTAGGTACGCGTCGCATAGCGTAGGTATGTACTATGCGCGTGTCGCTCTTTATTTTAAAATACTTAGAATGTTTTGAATTCGGTTGTATGGAAAAATAAACATCCTTCTTTTTATTTAATATTTTTACATGGTTGTGCAAAAACCATATATATGGTATAACTACCATACTCCCTAGCAGGTAAGCCCGGTACCATCTTAGACAATCTTACCATTAGGTTAGATTACAGTCAAGGGCTAACTTGTAGAGAAATTGAAAAAAAAAATGGATGAGGAAATAAACTATCAAAGGGGACTTAACAGTTTTTCTATATCCAGTGGTTTAAGATAATGCGATATCGTCCCAAGTCCGAAACCTCGAGGTCCAAGTCCTCGCAAGACCAAAATTTGGCTCGACGTCCCCCCTTCTACCCGATGTCATCGAGCCCTGGGCTCTTCTCATGGCGAGCTTTCGCGCTCTCCCCATTTCCCCGGTGACGCTGTTGACCCTTAAGGTGTTTATCAGATTCTATCTCATAGAAAAATGAAAATGATATCTCTGTAAACCCTTCTTTAAAGGTCATACAATATTATTGATGCATAAAATGGTAAAAAGAAGTGTACTTACAGCTAAGACACTCGAAGTAATATGTGTCAAAACATTATCTCCAAAGTATGGCGAAGATAGCAATGTACTTTTTATTAAATCATAAAAGGACAGCTGTCCAATTGTCATCAGGGTCGCGCGACTGCATGTCATCGAAGCGCCGGCCCACAAACGCGTGACGCCTTCTTGCGCTGCAACTCTATATAGCCCATGAATAGCGTTTTTGTAACTGAAAACAAAACATGCCTAAGTTAATTTTCGAAACTCCTAAACCTTTAATTTTACAAATTTGGGTTCAGAGACCTGTTTAAAGCGTACTTTAAACTGGTTGTCTTATTCTTATTTGTAGTAGGTACTAGTAAAGCTTTTTGTGACACACTTATATATACTTATTTGTGCCACCTAGCGTTGTTACAAGGTGCATGAGGCTACCTACGCCTCAGGTTGATTGACACTGGCGGTACTTTGTAAGACATATTCCTTGCATACTCCGCAAAGTGTTGCTCTGTTTATAGGTGCTGGTTGGAAGGACAATTATAATAATAAAAAAAAATCACCAACATTTTGTGATAATCTTAACAATATTACAAATGCAAAAGTGCGATTGTTTGTGTGTTTGTTTGTCCTTTACTTTCTAACTAATCAAACAATCAACCTGATTTCTAACTAATCAAACAATCAAAGATTTGGTTGAAAGGATGGGGAGTAACAGAGGCTACTTTCTACCAGGAAAACGAACGGTTCCTACGGGTAATTTGTAAACATTGTAACTGAAATTTCGGTTTCGACGTTTAACGTGAAACTGAAGGTTCTTATTATACTGAAAATAATGAAATTTATAAGGTTATTATGTTTTTTAATAATGCCATTACATAGAGAATTCGAGGCCGATTCCAGCAATACCCATACGTAATTTTGGCCAAAATCGGCCTGTTTGTAATAAAGTTCAATTTACTTTTTAGAAATCGTGATTTCAATTTTATTACAAACAAATAAATGTATTAGAAAAATACGAATTTTAAGAAAAATATTTATTCTTAAGTACTTAATAATTTTTTCTCTTTTGGGGGACCAAGTTAGTATAGTATAGTAGTAGGTATTCAACCTACACACACCTCTCACTTTTCAGCTTTATGTGCGTTTTTAAACAGTGAAGGAAAACATCGTGAGAAACCAAAGAACCAGAAAAGATGCCTGGGAGTTCTCCATTATGTGCTCAAGGGTTTATGAAGTCTACCAATACACAATATTCCAGCTTATTGGACTATGGCCTTCTGATTCTGAGCGGAGACCTGTTCCCTGTAGTGGGCTGGTATGGATAGTGATGATGATGGCTGTAAACACACTTGCAACTATTATTTAATTTAAAAAAAAAACATACTTCCTTCTTTGCTCTGGTGGGAGTTTGACATCATTTTGCATGCGTACATTGACTAAGTCAGCTGGGTTACCAACAAAACCACCTGCAAATCCTCCTAGACCCGCAAGGAAGGCGGACATATAGAATGGCAAACCACTACCCTAAAAAAAAAAAAATTGAATGTTTTTAATAATAATATACATAAATACTTAGAATATACATATAAACACCCAGACACTGAAAAATATTCATGTTGTGGGAATTGAACCCACAGCCCAATTGGACTCAGAAAGCAGGGTTGCTGCAAACTGTGCCTGTCTTGTTTTGTTGACAATAGACCATTAGTTGACTATAGGGATCATTTGAAAAGAACTAAAGTTAGGAAAATAAGAAACAGCCCAAAAATATAATATATAATAGATGGCATTTTTTAAAGTGGTAAATTCAATAGACTGTATAGTTTTATATAAAACAAATCAGTGATAAGCCGTATATTTTCCTGCTTGCCAATGTCAGTGTCTTCTTTATTCTATTAATAGTATTTCAATATTTAATTTCCTTGTGAATTCATATAATATACTACATATTATAGACTTCATACTTAACTGTAATTTTAGCACTTAATAATTCTTCACGCTTCAGAAGATGATGTAAGACAGATGTAATCACTAAGTTGGCTGATAAAGTAAAGTTAAACTTACATCTTTTGGTGAAAATTGTTGTTTTGAAACTTCATAAATTCCAAATCTTGCTGTAGAGTATGTAAGCTGACGCAAAAGGGAAGCTGAAATTCCATTATATAATCCCATAACACCTAAAACAGAGATAATTGCAGTATAGTTTTCAGTATGAAAAGTTTTCACAAGAGAAGTACTTAAGTTACTTTGAAGCTATCAAAGAATTTAGTAATTAAGATACTTTGAAGGTTTCCCCAACTTTATGTTTAAATTTTCATTTCTTATCTGTCTTCTTATAAGAGCCTTCTAAATTCTAAATGGAGAAACGTTTTCATTCAAGTTCAGTATAAATTCAGTAACTTATATGCTGTACCTTAAAGAATACAGTTTAAAAAAGTATTTCCTTGCAGTAACCAAATCAACATAAATCATTTATTATTAAATATTTTAGCACTGTCCAATCCCACAATGTGATTTTATGAAAATGTTCTCTACATCTTTTTAGGTTTAATTGGGTCAATGAGATCTCAAAGGTTCAACTGAATCTTTAAACCACTTTGAGCCAGCATGATATCTTTAAATTCCATATCCCTCCCTCTCTCCTATGGTAATATGCTAAAGATAGTGATGATTAAGCTAATCCAGAAAGAATATTAAGAAAAATCAGTCTGTTATTCATCAGTCCTGTTTCAATTTACTGTTTATATGTTATGAGTTTAAATACATTAAAAATACAAAGCTAAAGAAATTAACATTTTATTTAATTATGATATATTCAGCATGATGTTACCTTGATTTTTAAGTACTATTCCTGTTAACTGGAACATTGATATATTCTTCCCCTTTTGTGTCTGCATTTGAACCTTCAGTAAGTCTAAAGGGTGAGTGACACAGGCAGCTCCGGCTGATGCCAAGCCCCCAAAATACCATAACGATACTCTTACTTCCTTTCCGGTTTCCATATTAGATTTTTTTTCAATTACAAACTTCCTCAATTACTTTTATAAATAGGTACATCAGATTCTGGGGTCTAAAGAGGAATAAGTCATTAAAATTAATATGTTGCGGCTTGTTATGTAACAGTCCCACATTAGTGGAAGTTATTTATAATGCATTATACTAATCATTAGCAAGGTGTTACGCCAAAATATATAATACATGTTATGAAATATGAATACATATTTTCTGTTTCAATTACAGTGTGGCACTTGGCGAGTTGCTAATTTTAAATTTCGTTCGCGTGACAACATTGGCATTGAAATTTGACAAGTGACAATTGCTGACACGGAGTGGTGCCAATTCTCAATAGGTACACAGTTCTCTGATCAGAGCCTGATTTTTTTTAAAGCACTACTTTTAGATCTGCCAATTTAATTTCAGATATTTGTAACCAGAATCTGGAGTCGGGACTACTGAAAGATGACAGCAAAGCAAAATTAACATTTGTGCAGGTGAATGCAGCTATGTTTTTTTTAAATATTTGATTAGAAAATGGTTTTAATTTCGAGTTAAAAATATGAGTTTAATAGATTTTTGTGGCACTATCTTTAAGATTTTGTTTGAATAATCATTAATGTATTTAATTATTGTTCACAGAAATGCATTTCGGTTCCTAAGTTGTAATAATTCTTTTCCCTACGGCAGTGTTGCCAGTGGCAGATAGTTAAATAAAACATGACAGTTCAAAAAGTAACATAACCTAATTTTATGTGAAAAAAGACACTAATTCTATTTTTGTATTTTGTAATGAGATTTTCTCGCTAACAAATAACAATCGAGGAGTCGTTTTAAAGTATCAAACTATTTCGTCAAAGTTAAATGAACCTAATGCCACTCAACTTAAGAGTCGCAAATCCATTACTTCTGATTTAGTTTTACAATCTTCAAAAGCTAAAGATTTGTAGGTAGATTTGAGAAATAAAATCACTTTACTCCGATGTTTAAGTTTTTCATGTTAGATAACGACTCCTCGATTGCGAGCGAGCAAATCTTGTGCTCAGGCTACTGGTGCAGGTCACAAATTCAAGTGCGCTAACTCGACAATGACTTAGCATTGACCGTTTCACGATTTCTCATTTGCTGGAAAATAATTAAATATCATCAAAGTTTTCTGAATCGTGTAACATGAAGGAAACATGAAAGGGTCAAAAGTAACGTTAAATGTTAAAAAAGTAACATTCTGGCAACGTTACGTTGAAGAAAAAAGAAAAATAAATTTAAGTGCTGTCAAATTGACAGTGTAAATTATGACGTTAGACATACTTTTTAGGTTATGTCTAGTCTATGGTGTTTAGGATTTTATTAATTGAAAATTGAGTTTTCTTATTAATTTTATGTTACTAAAACCTTGCGAATACTAAAGTTTTATTAAAATACAATTTTTTAAAAAGGTACTTACGTTAGGATCACAATCTGTATACTTTACCAATTCACAAAATTTTCACAGCGAAATTAGTTGAAATAGTCTTTCCTGTTTTGTATTAATTACTCACTAGAGTAGTGTCTCGTTACGTAACCGGCAAAAACCATATTAGTTCGAATTTTGACCGGCGTTAGCCACGAGCTTAGTGTCGCTCGTACTTTCACGAACTAAGATCATTTCCATAACACCACTCCAGTGTGTTAACCTAGGCCTTATCGCCATTCGTGTTATTAATATAACAATCTGCGATTACAAACTCAGTTTTATGGAAGATAGTTTAAAGATCTCAATATATTATATTCCATATTATTTTAATTTATTTCTGAAATTACAATTACATGGAACCACTAAACATTTTATGTCCAAATGTATTGCACCAGTTCTCGACAACTTTTACACTATAGTTATAATGCATTGGATTTTACACCATAGTATTTACAAAAGTTATGTAAATTATTATTATTGTCAATATTTTTTTATTAATACTTGAATTCAACAATGCTACTTCATGCTACTTCATGCTACTAATACTTCAATTAAACAAGGCATGTAGTGTAGAGTATTGACAATAATAATGAAGTGTGAGAGCCTAAAACATACTTATAAAAGACACAAATAATTTTTATGTTCCTTTGTTTCAGAATGGCTTCAGATATAATAGCAAGTTTTGAATTTGATAAAGAAGTGGAATCAAGCAAAATAATAGTGGTTAAGGAAATTAATGGCTGTGATAGCTCTTTTATAACTAGCTGTGTACTTGGACATTGCATCAAAAATAAAAATGGTTTACTTGTTATTTCAACTCACAACTCTGTTTTGCATTATCACAATGTTGGTCTTAAGATGAATTATAACTTACAGAAATCTATAGATGTAGGTCTCATTCATTTTTATGATGCAGGCCAAGAACTAGTAAATAATATATTAGAAAATTTGGATAACTCATCACAGGACTTTTTGTATAAAATTACAGAAAAAATGTCATATATGTCGCAACAGTATGGTTCGGTAAATGTAATTTTTAATGGAGTTTCCCATCTATTCGATCTACAGTTTAATTTAAGACAAGCAAATAAAATATGTAAAGGTATTATTGATCTTGTAAGATCTTACAATAATAATTCCTTTGCACTCTTTCATTGTTATGTAGCAATGGATGATGATGCTACCAATTTGCTGGCAAATCTACTCTCTCACAAAGCAGAAATCTTAGCTGAGGTAGAAAGTCTTTCATCAGGTTTAAGTAGTGATGTTTCAGGACACCTAACTTTCAAATACCTATATCAGAAATATCAGAGGGATCACTTGTATTCATTGGAACCTAAGATGTCTCAATACCTTTATAAATTGTTTGATAGAGGAGTAAAGTTGCTAGCGCCAGGTACTGTTTAAAATTATAATAACAGTTAAGTCTTCAGTTCTTGTTAAGCTATTTTATAAGAAAGAAATAGAAAATAAATATATTACTCTTCAATAAAAATAATTCTTAACAGTTTTTATAATTTATTTTTATTCCTCTCCAAGTTAGCTCCTGACTATAATCTCACCTGGGTAAATTCTGATGCAGTCTTGGGATGGCAGAAGGCTCAATTATTGAGGATAGAGCAGTTTTATTAAACCTTGAATCATATACCAGAACCAACTTGCCGCGGCCGCGTATCTATTCTGGGACCTCTCACATCGGTTAACGTAAATTTTCTTAAATTTGTATCGTAATAAATGCGTTAAATTTTCTTTATTGTGTTTTTATTTTCAATACTGTATGATTAACCGCAAATATGTAAAATTAAGCGGTGGTAGCCCAGTGGTTAGGATATAGGCTTCACTTTTCGGGGGCCGAGTTCGAGTCTCAGTTAATTAAAATGTCCATTGCTTCAATGGTGAAGGAAAACTTGTACGCCGGAAAGTTCTCCGAAATGTTCTCAAAGGTGTGTGAGCCGGCCGGTGCCCGGCAATGGCGCCGGTAAAACGCATTTTTATTGTACTGATCTGCATTTTACAATAATTCAGGTATTTTTTAGCATTGGCATGTGATTTAGAGTTATAGAACTCAAAAAGGTAGGTGACGGCGCATGAAGCTTTCATTTGTGGTGATAGGCTGTTACCCCAGCAACCGCTCAAAGGCGAAGGCTATATTTTGATCAGCGTTCAGTCCACGTGAAGTAACCAAGGGTGAAAACCGCGCGCTCAAATAAAGCGAAATTAATTTGAATTTTTCTGTTCAATAAGGCAAATATTTGCCCCAAGTGTAACCTTAAATTATTCAATTTTGTTTACCTATTTTGAAGAGTTATTAATTACAAATAATAATTTATCGTTACTACCTACTACGAGTAAATAAGTGCGGTATTATTTTTGGTGATAAAAGTTAGTGTATGTGTTTGGAATAGCTGTTTGAAATTTAATATAATGACCCAGAGCAGCTCAACGTCTGAAAAATTTCAAGGGAGTGGACGTTCTGTAGTCAGTGAAGAAAAATTGATGGTATATAATTTAAATATATATGTAGGTATCTTTATTATTGTGATCTAGGCACGGAATTTCATGAATATAAATATAGGTGCTTAAGTACCTACTGGAACCAAAATTATATGCGCGTGGATTTGAATCCCACTTCTGATTGTATACGAACTTTTGGAATTTTAAACAAATTCCCTATAATATACTTATATTAAATCAATGATCTCTAGCAAGAGTAGGTATCTGTTAGGTAAGTAAGGAGAACTAATTAAGTAAAAATATATATTTCTCAGACAAATTACTGTGATACTGGTACCCCACAAAGTTGCAACTGCAAATTTTCATATTTTTCATTCTGTAGACCGTAGGTACCTACCTACCCTTTTTTTAGATAATAATTGTATGGCAAAGATAGGTAAGTAGTTATACCTATAGATTATTTATATGTTTAATAAATCGTCGCAATAGGAGGTGTAGACTACGGTGGTATTTTAGTATAGAGTCTTAATTACAATGAATGGTAGAGAGATATAACAGCTATTTTCGAGATTTGCGTTTTGAAAGAGGAGAAAGATACCGACTGAGGAATCATGCCATTTTGCAAAATAACATACTTGAAATTATTTAGTGGAAAAGTATACGCCAGTCGTATTGGTATGTGTATACCTAGGTAATGTGTAATAGGTATGTTTTATGTATTTAGTGATTGATTAGTTATTCTTGAATTGTTTGTATAAGCTCCGACGAGGTAAATATGTATGGTAAATGTTTACCTACTAATTACTGCCGATAGTTCTCCGACGGAGATGTTGTACCGACCTAGAATAACTGACCTACACCTAGGATACAATGACAAAAAACTTATCTGAGATTGCGTTAGTCCGATAACGAATGATCACGAGTTCTCGAATGATACTAAAGAAAACAGTTTCTTTAATTACGTAGGTATGTACTTAGGTAGGTAATTTCTAATAACTTTTATTGCACAGCTATCTTCTGCACGCTTCCTTTCTATGGTTTTCCTACGGAGACTTTAGAATTTTCTAGATTAATAGAGATGTTGAGAATTTTCTTTTAGATACAATCTAGGCGATGAAATCTCCATTTTAAACTTCAACGAAACCGGTTCAGACGTTATGGCAATAAGAAATACAAACATACAACTTTTCGCGTTTTGGTATAGGTACATATTAAATGAATGATTGCAAATTTATGTAACCACAACTTAATAGTTATAATAAATCCCCTTTTTATATGAAATTAATGGGATAAATTTTTGCGTTTTTTGCAACTTACGTTACGTATCTTCCTACTATGTATCGAGCGTTTCAGTATACAGAATACCTTGTCGCACTATTTACCTAATCTACGAATAACGATCTGTGTATCGATCGAATAATATTAATCTTTCTTACTATTGTTAACAAATCACCGTATCAAGAAAACCAGAAACTTAAATTAGTTGGAAACAAAAAGCGGTTATCCTTATGAATTTACAGGAAAAATATTTTTAAACAGAACACACACTTACAAAGGGTAAATTGCCGTTGCCTATATATTCAAATGGGTCATCCATTTGAATATAGAAGTTCACATTGCACTATGAGGTCAAGGAAATAAAGTGTAAAATGTTGAATGACGGCAGGTGGCGGTGCGTGTCCGACCGCTGCGCGCTGATGAAGGTCCCCGGATCGTCCACGTGGTCAGCGATAAGGTGACCGCTACATTAATACCTACATTATACCTATTGACTATTGGATTTACTTTCGCCATCACCTCATTACTATAAATTAATTATTATATTTAACAGTTACATGTTTAAAGAAACTTATTAAACCAGTTAGACGGTTCCTTTAGCGAAAAATCTTGAGGCATTATTTCACCTGTCCCGCGCATTAGTAACTCATGCGCGGACAGGTGAAATAAGCTGAAATAAGTTTTAATAAAACTTCATCACTTTGTATGTCACCAACTCAATTATATAAGTTTCTAAATTATAGTAATAATTGAGGGGCCAATCAGATTGTCTACCTGAAGGTAAGCGGAATACAGAGCAAAAAATTCGCAGGACATGGAAGGAACACATCCTACAACGTTCCGCCCTGTGTCAATCAACTTTAAGCGTGGGCGTTAATGCCCCGGCAATTACTCACTTTAGACCGAAACACAGAAATGCTGCTTAGCGGCAGAAATAAGCAAGGCGGTAGTAGGTGTCAACTTCCCGGGAAGAGTTATTTCACAAAAAGCTATTATAATATGATAACTGATTACGAGAACTGATTGTCTAACTAGTTTTTAAAATAAAAATAATGCACATGTACCTACCTATAGGTACTTCAAATTAGGCTGCATCATGCATTTCATGATCACTGTATACCCTTTACCGGCCTACTACAGCGTACGGGTTACGTTTCTGGCCAAGTACGTAATGGTAAACTTCACACGCCTTTGAGAACATTATGGAGAACACTTACTTAGGCATGTAGGTTTTTCACTTTTTTTTCTTTACCGTTACGTTTTGTTTTATATCTTCATACAAACTTTTGTTTAGTAAAAATATGTTTACTTATGGACATTACCTTGAATCCTTTTGTTAATTAAACAGATGTTGGTGCTGGAAGAAGAGGCGGATTCCCGACGAGACGTTCTGCGCCAGCGGCGTCTCAACGAGAAACATTACGTATACGACCGTGTCTTCGGAGAAGACAGTACTCAAGTATGAAATAAATTACATTCTCTTCATCTCGGAGTAGCTTAAATAGCTAAGACTTGTAGAGTTTGTAAAGACGAAGTATATTCTTTAAATAACTTTTGCCGGTGCCAGGCTGCATATCAAGTTTAATTCTGCATTTAATTAGGGCATAAGGTATCCTAAACCGGAACTCCTTGGGCGCAAAAAAACAGAAGGCCCATATATACCTATTGTTCCCGGCAGTCCAACTTTTTTCGACGTTGGTACCGGTTCAGATCCATTTCTTCCGACTTTGGTAGCGGTTTCGATGACAGTCCATCAAAGAAAGGCGACTTCTGGAAAGTGGCTGGCCAAAAATATACGGAATTTGCGCTGCGCACTAGTTATTACCTTGATATTGGCCGAAGATAATAGTAAGTAACCTTCAGGACGTTATGCAACTAATATATCTAATAATGAATATACCTACTTATTTGTGAAATATAAATAAGTTCTTAATTTTAGTCCTTCAAAAAACATAAATTTGTGGGCACCCATCTGTGTTCATAATCAAAGCTATACGCCCAATTCGCACTTGGACAGCGTGGTGGACTACAGCCTACGCCTTCTCGTTCCGAGAGGAGACACGTGATATGTATTGGCCCGTTGATGGATTGATGATGATGCTGACATAAGGACATCTAGGATATAACTAGGTCATATGAATTTTATTCAATTTAATTTTAATTTCACTAGGAAGAAGTATACGAAGCGGTATGTGCGCCTCTTGTTGGAGACACCTTGAGCGGCATCGCGGGTGCCATCTTCGCGTATGGCGCCACGGGGGCAGGAAAAACGCACACGATGACCGGGCTTATGTCCAGAGCTCTCAACCATCTCTTCACGTCCATAGCAGAGAGCGACTTACCCGATGCTTACGAGGTAAGTGCTGTTTGCTAACGTAGTATCCTAAATTAATTTGTATATTTGGGTATAGTAACACCGACCGACCGAATTTTAATGACATAAATCATTGAAAAAACCACCTCGGCAGCTTTGCAATTATTGTAGACACGTTTTCGAGTATCAAAATACCGTTACCTAATTTAAATTTAATCATGAACGAAATCACCTCAAGAGTGTAACATACCTACACCTATTTGTCTGGAACATCTACGAAGAAGTGGCGTATAAAATATTTTAGACATAAAGCAATGAGATGGCATACAACTGAAACTCCTATTTAAATTATATACAAAATTGTATAAATGAAGTGCACGCCACTATACGACCGATATCGATTCATAAATAAAACTGTCATCAGTAACTACCAGTACCCTTAGTATTTAGATTTTTACAATGGTAGAGTCGATTTCAAGTATCGAAAGTGTGTTGCAAACGACTGCGTTTTCAAATGTGCAAAACTTAACATCAACAATCTCTATGTTGGTGCTACATCAGTCATCAGATTATCCTTGAGTTTGTAACCATACTTAATTGTTTTTGGAATGGATATGCATATGATGAACTCTACTTTCCGTTATCTTTTTATTATTATCTGTTTTACTCGATGACAAGGTAGCGCTTGCCTGAGTCTGATTTGTGACCTTAGTGTAAGATTTCATGTAAACTCACGTCATATTAACGGAAATATGTTATTTTATATGGAGAACCAAATGCAAAGATTGACAACTCCATACAACTTTTACAATAGATTTACGCGATGGATTTTCGTTATTTCTAATAAAGAGATAAGTAAAACTTGGGGGAGGCTCAGATAGGTGACGTTGAAGTCAATGTCTTAAATCCCACTGTAACATTTCATCAAAATTTAGCGATAAGAAAAACTTGGTACGATTTAACGTATAAAACATATATATACAGGCAAGATATATACGTGTATACTTAGTTAATATTGTAAGTATTGAAACATCGGCATCGCCAGCCGTAACTTTAAGACTACTAGGTCTCTTTTTACGTCATCTACATATTTATACTTTAAATGAAATGGGAACAATAATAAATTCCTTACATAAGTGCATCCGGCTAAACAGTGGCGCTACATATCAGCATTAGCATTGAGGTCATTTGAAACTGCAGTATTTACAAAGCACTATGCGATATAATCTATGTGATAATCTCTGCTTCATATTTACCTAATATAAGATTTACTACAGTACGAATAGATTATGTATTAATATACATATTCATAGTAAATAATGTAATAATCTGCTGTCTTAAGATTTTATAAATCGCTTGATGATAAATGTTGATGATTTCATTAATATTTGATTGATCGTTGAATACTATGGTAGGGGAATTTATAAGTCCAGTGGGCTTCAGCTTCAGGGGAGCATACTACACCGTTTTTTTCATTATTTTAGGGTATGTCATATAGAACTGTCTTTAAAATAATAATGCTTGAAGCGATGGTAGTAACCCCCTGAAATCCTTGGTAATTGCGCTCGCTAGTAGTTGTTAGCTAAGCGACGATATTATTGTACGGATCTACCTACATGCTTTTAGTATATTTTCGCACGTTTTCTTTATTAGCGAAGCGAGGTCGTTCTACTCCGTGCCATTCTTATTAAAAGCTACAATGAATACCGATGCTGTATGTTTACAATGCAAACAGTATCCCCAAATTTTATTAGAATTTATAAACCTATTCTAATATAAGCCTTTAGGAATGTACGCTTAGAAAAAAACCCATATTAAAGATAGAAGCATATACCTACGTCTACTACATAGAAAACTGTATTGTTTGTGTTTGGGGACTCCTTGTGACAAATTTGATGTTGTATTTTCACTTAGTGGGACGTCTACTCTATTTGTCTTTGTCTCCATACCGCTTATTAGTTTTGCCAGGATTATTATAAGGACTTCTTTATCTCTGTGCAAATCCGAGCATAGTTCTTTACATGGTTTTTCATAGTTATAATTATCAATTTCCTGTAAATAGCACAAAAACTCGCAGGGCATGCAAAGAACACGTCCTTAAAAGTGCCGCTATTTGTCTGGGATATGCATGCATACCTATGATCCCTATGATCCTAGACAAATAGCGGCAACGGTGCCTATCAGACCGGAACTCAGCAATGCTGATTGGCGGCAGTAATTACCATGGCGGTACGGAAAAGCTCTGTCACAATAAGCTCTAAGCCCTCTTTATGAGGACGATGTGGACTACGTAATTATAACATAAATAATATGGCAACATAAAAATACACTGTTCATAATCTCTTCAGGGTATGACGGATAGCGTCCGTTGGTAAATACCTACCGACTATAATTGAAAAAATAGGTACGGCACGCCTATGGTACGCCTCTTATTACGAAAAACTGTTCAAAAGTGTTCTAAAAAGATTTCGCTGTTTTCCATAAGAATGCACGGTAACTACTAAAATTATTCGCATTTCATCGTCCGTGTGAATCGCATACCGAACTTTGACTGACCGGAAATACCTACTTACATAATACTTACTACTTTTTGAAGCACCCTCTTTTTACGTCATGCCTATAGGTAATACAGTTTGTCCGCCCAAATAGTTTCTACCACCCACACTTATTAAACCCACCTAATTTTGTAACTATGTGAAAATAAATAATTTAATTAATTAGTACCTAGCACTACTTAGCTAATTTGTATATTTTTTACATAAACTGCAATATTGAACCATTGGAAAGTTAAAATACTAAGTAGGTTTAAATCATCTGAACTCAGAATTGCGATACATCAATGTAAAATGCAGATGTCCGAATCTTAGCCGGTGCCCGCATTGACGTGGATGGAGGACACAGTTAATAATCTGTCGTCAATGCAATCTCGCAAGATGTAGTATATGTACAAATATGCAATATACCATAGTATATTTAGAAATTCTAAATAAACCATATACCTTTTAAATCTAGAGAGACATTGACATAAACATAATATTACAAAGATGCCGCTCGCTGGACGAAAGCGGCACTGAAATTTGGAACTTCCAACACGAAGTCTATGTTTAGCAAGACGTACGTCAGTTATTGATATAACTATGATGATACGTACTTGTACGAAATACTACTTAAATATATTATACATGTAAAATTTTGTACAAGCAAGTACGTTTTTAATTTAAATATTGAATTGGAATATCGTCACGTCAACATCGTCTTCATCATATCAACTCATTACGGGCCCTCTACTGGGCACGGGTTTCTTCCCAAAAGAGAAGGGATTAGGGCCGTAGTCGGCGGATTGGTGGACTCTACACACCTTTGGGAAAATTATGGAAAACACTCAGACTTGCAGGTTTCCTCACCATTTTTTCTTTCACCGTTGAAGCAAGTGATACTTTAATTGCTAAAAACGCACATAACTTAGGAAAGTTAGAGTTGCTGAGAAGCTGGGATTCGAACTCGCCCCCGCCCGAAATTGAAATTGAAGTTCTACTCTGAACCATCACCGCTTCGTCACGTGGTTGGTTATTAATCAGGCAGCGTAAAATTGACCTGATATGGCAGAATTTATTATTATTTCTCGAGGTTGTACTTTTAGGGTGACTATGGGTGTTAATGGGGAAGCTCCCCCTTGACCGAGGCAAGGTCATTGCCAACGCTCGTGCAGCGTGATTGACCCGGGGCAAAAAGGCGCAGTTTAATATATTTGACATAGGACAATGTGTACCTAAATGGAAATGACATTTCGGTAATAAGTAAACTTCTACGAATAAGAATGACTTATTCCTACAAAGAAACTACAAGTAGGTAGGCTAGAAAGGTACCTACAATATTTATTGGCATTCCATTGAATGGTTTTAAGCAGGTATTCAGTTTATTTGACATGTTGATTAAGGTATACCTTAGAATTTATTTTATTATTTTGCCCATATCGTGTGTGTGTGTGCTGTGATTGGCTAAAAATCCTTTGTACAAACACAAGGTTAGTTAGAGTTCCTGGTACCAACGACTTAATATATTCATATGGTTGCTTCATAGTTCATACCAACGTGAAGTTTTTTTTTATTTTAATTGTTTCAGTTCCTGTAGAATCCTAGTTATACGCAGTCCGTATCAAATCTAATTTACTTTTGTTAACGTTATGCAACTTTTTTTCATTTCATTGATATTTATGATTATAATTCTTGTACCTAGTTATTTACATAGGATATAGAGATAGGTACCTAAAGACAGAGAAAGTTTTATGTACAATTAATGTACCAGGAAGTTCCTGAAGCATTGAACTGAGTGATGTGCACCTACCTACTTACCTAATAAATACGTAAGTACCGTTAAAAGCTTAAAGCATGTTTTAGTTCCATGGTCCTCAGTCAGATGTTACGACGTCATTTAAAGGCTTAATCGAGTCCGGAGGTAGGTTTACTCAAATATTCATGGTCATTTTCCTCACATGACTCACTCTATTAATGTCTGGCACGAACTCTACTTGACACCTTTCAACAATATAAAAGTAAAAGTACAATTATTGGAGGTTTGAGTTTTTTGAACGACTGTCAAATTGTACCTATTCCAGGTTTTCGAACACGCTAACTTAACGTTTTAGGTTTAATTCCCAAATAAAAACAAATGTGGTGGGTATTAAATGGCGTGCACTGACCTTTAAATTACGTAGGAACTAGATAAATATAGGCACAAGAAACGTAGGAACTAGGAAGATGACTAAAGAAAGTTTAAAAAAAAAAACAAATAAAACTTCAAAAGTATGCAAAGAATCAATTCACTCTAAAATACAAATACAATTGATTTTGACATTTATTTGGTACGTTTGAGAACCCTTAAGGAAAATTAGAACTTTAAATAAAAATTTGCTCAAAAATGTATCCTCGCTGATTTAGCCCAATGGCTAAAGTCTAGCCATACAAAGAGGCAACAGTGCCAGCAATTTGGGCACCATGCCTATATTTCAACATTTAAATGTTTTTTTTTAAAATAAATATTCTTCATGGTAATAAAATAAACAGATACATTACTAGAATACCTATTTGCCTACTCTATTAAATAAATTATTTATAGCATTCTCTAGAGCATTGAAATAAACTGATCTGATCTGGTTCAGAGAGCTAGCAAATTTTACAGGAAGACACACTGGTAGGTACTGTTATATTCAAATGAGGTGTAAATTATTAATGAATCGCAAAGCCTTCTTACGTATTTAATTTTTGTTCACAAACCTCTTACCTTGCCCTGAATTTAAAATAATTGCCCGTGAAAAGCTAAATGTGTTTATAAAATGCAGAAAACGCTCTTATTTGACCCAGTTAATATGATTGTGTATATTCAAGGTTAGTATAATGTGGACCTAGGTAAGTAGGTTCCAGATTTATGATATGGTATCTAGACATCAGAGTCAGTACCAGCCATCATCATCATTAATCATCATATCAACCCATTACCGGCCCTCTACAGCCCACGGGCCATAATGGATAACTCTTAAGTATGCAGGTTTCCTCACCGTTGAAGCAAGTGATATTTAAATTGCTTAAAACGCACATAACTTAGAATAGTTCAAGGTGCGTGCTGGGATTCGAACGGGGCTATCACCGCTTCAGGGAATACGAGTCCACTCGAATGGTTTACAAGCATCTTGTAATAATAATGGTCAAACCTTCTTTACTGTAGAAGTGCTTTACTTTTATGCTACTCGTAGGAACCGCGTATTATTCAGGGTTAAAATGTAGCCGGTTATCCTCTGACCGTTGATTACTAGGTACCTATGCCAAACAAATCAATCCCACGGCAACTGTTATATGTTTCCAGCATAAAAAGTAGCATATGTGCTATTTCAGAGTACAATTTATTGTCATAGATGGCCTATCCACTGCTGGACTAAAGGCCTCTCCATACGGGAGGGTTAGCTGAGCAGACGAGTTAGGTGGTAGTAGCACAGAGGGTGCTGTTGCTCATTCTCAGTTAATTTCCTTTAGTCGTCTCGTACGACACTCTCGGGGAGAAAAGGGGTGCTGACAGCTGTATTCTGATCTGCTGACACCACACGTCATCCATACTATAATTTATATCTGTGTTAAATTTCATCCAGATCCGTTCAGAAGTTCTGGTTTAATTGAGTAAGAAACCTCCAAACTTTCGCATTTATAATATTAGTATTATACATGTGTGATTCATCATCCGCTGGCACATTAATAGACATGAATGTCCCAGCTTTTTAGTTTGCTGGGCACAGGCCTCGTCTCTCATAGGAGAGACGGTTTTAGTCCAATCCATACTGTTCCGTAAATTTAGCCTCCATAGGTGTAAGATTTATTTAGACATCTAGCTATGGGCATTGTGCTAGCCTAGTAAACTGTAATCTGTTAAATACTTGTGATACCTATGACACTGCAAAGTAGGTAGTCTTTGTCGCCTTTTATATTATAATTTAAGAATGTCGTTGCTTTACGAATTTATAAATATGATAGGTATAGTTTGAGACTGACTGCATGTTACGTATTTATTTTTACAAACCAAACAGATATAAGGTCTAGCGCTACTTTGCAAATCTGACTACTACGCAAAGTTCTTTCAGTTTTTAGTTTAATATAAAGCCTAAATTTTCAAAATCGGTTCCGTAGATCTAGAGATTACCCGCGGCGGTGTCTCAAACTCACAAACTTTACCTCTTTATGATATTAGTATAATATTATTAGATACCAAATAAAGTAAAATATAGGAAGTGGATAATATAGCTAAAGTTAAAGCTTCGGCCTCCCTATCTCGCTCCTCTAACTTTTTGTGCGTAATTTTTTTTAAGGAATAAATATCAATTGACGCTGAAGGTTGTCTATCTTTGCATAATTATTAAAACCCTGTCCACATTACCAAAGGTTAGACAGGTAGAAAGTGCCTCCAGGCATTAAGTATCGCCTATGTGCATTTAATTTTTTAAATTTTGTGCAAAAAAGTATTAAAACAAACAAACAAACTAGGAAAACATCCTGAGGAAACCGGCATGCCTGAGAGTTCGTCGTAATGTTCTCAAAGGAAGTGAAGTCTACCAATCCGCATTTGGACACGGACAACGACCTAACCCTTCTTTTTTTGACAGGACTCCTGTACCCTTCCGTGGCCAGTAATCGGCCGTTGACAGCGACTGACACCATTTTTGCGTCACTTGCGTAAATGGAAAGCCTTACAATATGTTTACCTTGTCAGACTAACGTCGGTGGTCTACGGACTTTCTAGGTTCTCACTTCTCTCTGTTTTGTTATATTAACTTAACCTTATAATGTGCATTTTTTATCTGAGTTGCACGGAGATATCTCATATCTATAGTAATATCGGTAAATTTGTTAGATTACGATTAGATTAGCAGTAGACAATTTATTAAACGGATAAAAGAGTATCCAGTCAGTCCATGGATAAAAAACAGATATTTTTCAGGACGATATTTGTCTCAATTTTTTTCTGCTTTATATATTGCATTCATTAAGTTGTTTGCACAATAAATTATATTGCATACATAAATGAAAATATAGACTAACTATTATAACAGTTGACGATTGAATTAAAGCTTTTTAGTTTGCATTCCAAGGAATTAAGTTGCAGTACAAACTTTACTTTTTTGTCGACCCTGACTTGGCTAGTTAAGTAGTTTATAGGGGTAAGTTGTACTATAATCTCAATCTGATAATATTGTCCTACGCTACAGGCTGGCTAGCTCGTGGCTGCATTTTAACCGCAATATAAATATTCAAGTGCGGTTCGGCCGGCAGGCAGTTGTTATCCGATGAATAATTTTAAGAAAATAGTCATACAATGAGTTCAATTGATCACGATTATTGTAGCACTTACTTGCGGTTCCGTTAAAAAAAAAAAACCTTTCTAAAATAATTAATCATTGAAAAAATCCTTAAAAGAACTCGCAAAACTCTAAAAACAAACTTTTTAGGTTGTAGTCGATTGTATCTATTACAACTTTAACTCAAAGCTTCTCAGAGCTTTTTTTTATAACTTTTTAACTCTTTTGTAGTTGAGAGAGTTTCAGTCATATATATTGCTGTATTATGATAATAATTAAATATGGTTTTAGTTGTAAGCATTCAAATGAAGGTCATACCGTGGTTGGACGCTAGTCCAACCGGTGACCTTAGTGGCGATCATAGATAATAAACTAATATGGCGGCGATCAAGACTGCGTCCTGCGTCCTGGAGTTCCTCAAATGGACACGTCATTTAACAACGGGTCTGGTGTGGACGCAGGTTGAATAGCACATTCAATCTGCTTACTTCAATATGACAGAACTCAAATTCACAAATTACTACAAAACAATGAGAGTTTTACTCAAACAACGGGGGCGTTTTATGATTGCTCGCTGCAGCAACATCGTTCTGGTATGGAGGCAGGTTTGATGCCGCAGTTTGTCTTTGCTGTTACTTCAAATGACACAACTTCACACTACTACGTTATCAAGAACTATATAAAAAAAACAGAACATGTTTACTGCTGTTCAGTTCTATAGTACTTAAGCTGAACGGGACTGACCTTTAAGTAAATAAACGTGTTATTAAATTATTCCTTGCTCCCGTAGTTAGGCTAATGTTTGTAATGGGGTAAATTGTTATATAATGGTTGCCGTTTAATATTGCAAGGGACAAGGGTAGTGTGATCATTAGTCATCGGTCGTTAGTCGACACATTTTGTGTGCTTACATAGTACCTACATACCCACCCCCTATTGATTTAGAATTTTCAATGTTCCTAAAGCAAACGGCAATTTGAGGTACAACTGAACTTCCTTGAAAACCATGTTATGTTTAACATGTGGTAGCCTAATGTACCTATAGATAGTGTATGAACGTAACTGATGGTTTATTTTTCTACGAATGAAAACTAAATTTTTCCACATTTTCTATGAGTACATTACTTTTATATTAAAAGTAAGTACGTTTTATTGACCAATGCAATTCGAATCTCGGGAATTATTAACTTTTTTATAAGTAACGTAACCTTTGTGCACATCCTAGTTCATAGGACGTATGACGTACCTACCTATCTATGTCTGCATGTTGTGCCTTGAAAATAAAAACATATATTATTGTGCTAGGGACACACTACTTTTGTGCCTCCCAAAAATCATCAAAAAAGAAGGTGGAAACCATCAATTTCAGGCTATGGAAGTTAAACATGCTACTTTATTCTAAAGCGCCGGGCCGTAGTATTATAAACGAAGCCTTAACGTGGTCTACCAGGCTCGGAGGGGAGATTTCCTGATACAAAAACCATCCTACGTTATTGCTTATACCTGACTCGAAACAAGGACGAATGAGGTAGTTCGAGGAAGGTTATTACATTATAGTCATTAAATAATCATCGCGCACATGGCACGCTCATATTTTATATAGAATACTTGTTCATATAATAATGATGGAAATGTGAAAATTCATTTATCAGAGGCAGCCCTTTAATCACCCGGGCATTCACCTTTCACGGCAAATACTTAAGGCGTACATTGAAATATGACGGTTCGATTTTAAAACGTCCAATGCAACAAAGTCACTATTTGACTGCGCCTTAAGGCGAGGATAATTGAGACTGAGATAACGGATGTGAGGGATAAACGAATCAATGAATAAACTTTTGTTGCACACCACATAAAATACGGGAAAAATTTTAAACATCGAGTTCAGACGATGTGTACGATTTGT
Source organism: Pararge aegeria (assembly GCF_905163445.1). NCBI lineage: Eukaryota > Metazoa > Arthropoda > Insecta > Lepidoptera > Nymphalidae > Pararge > Pararge aegeria. The sequence goes on from NC_053193.1 coordinate 9,853,252, forward strand.
ACAATTTGTACCTCTACCAGTACCGTAAAACACAGCTCAAGAAGAAGGTAGTTTGTTATGATATGTATATATAATATATATATGCATAAATACCATATAAATAATAAACTTAGCGTTTACAATGAATTGATCTTCATTGTTTATAATATATAAATAGGAAGAATATAAGGAATGATAAGCGCTCAAAACTTTAGATTTTGCAGGTTGATTGGGCCCTTACCGCATTTTGTAGCAAACTGCTTTATAAAGTCAGTAAAAAGCCGTGTTACACTATATTACGTCATTTTCAGGACGTGGGAGATACCTTTTTAATTTATTTCCTTCGAGGTTTGCTGGTTAGGAGCCAAAAGGATTAAATCAAAGTTGATTGAATCCTTCTGTCAATATTATTTAACTTTATCAAACGTTCTTAAGCTCCTAGCTACGAGTATTTTGACGCCCTCAAGACACTGCCCCTACCTGCGGTAGCTTTGCTATGATATTCCTGATATATTCTAATAATAATCATCGGATAGTTATTTTTTACAAATTAATAGCGGATGTTGGCTTACTTATTTTCTAAAGAGGTTTCCTATCTCTTAAGGCTTTGCGTTTACCAACCTATTCCGCTTTTTTTTATTCTACTACCAGTTACCAGCCCTTGACTGCAATCTTATCTGTTGGTATGTGATGATGCAGTCGAAGATGGTAGCACGCTTTATTAGAGGTATGGCAGTTGTATAAAATCCTTACCCCTTATCGGTTCGGAACGCTAAATCGCTAGAGGCACGTCTTTGTTGGTACGACAGAAACCTCCCACCAGACCAGATAATAGAAAATTCAGATAAGATAAATTCTCAAATTTACTCTGCCGGCGATCGAACCCGGGACCTCACACTTAAATCCACAGCGCTCACCGCTGCGCCATGCCAGGAAGGTCGTCATTCAGTACGATGTTGTATATAAGTAACAAGGGACATGAAAAGGGAACAAGATTATTTAACTACTGACTTAAAGAAAAGAAATAAAATTAATGTAAAGTTATATTTCTAAATTGTATGTTTATGTTACTAATTACATGAACTAATTATATTAAATTCTCACTTCTAGTTATAAGAATTTAGACATTTACACTTTATGTTTAAGGTGATAAAAATCGTTTGCCCGGTACGGTAAATAGAACTGTACCTAATGACAGATTTTTACGTAGTGTATAAATTATTATGTATTATGACCCGTGCAACTTCGTTGCACCAAATCGGTTTTAATCGGAAAATACGAATAAAATGACATTTTACTAAATTTCATGAAAATCGTTAGAGCCGATTCCGAGATTCCAATTATATAAATATACAAGAATTGCTCGTTTAAATATAAAAGATATGATTGATTGATGACATTTTGTTACAGGTTAAGATGTCCTACATTGAGATCTATAACGAGAACATTCGTGATCTATTAAACCCCAGTTTGGGACCGCTAGAACTACGCGACGAGGGTGCCAACGGACCACCAGTTGTTGCAGGATTAAGTGAGGTAATAAAAAATCCCTGCCCTTCCAATTATAAAATGAACCCTGAGTCTCGGGTAATATAATGGAATTTAGTGTAGCTATATGATAGCGTGACATTATGAATGGCGTGAAGTTTTATGTAGGTACCTTGTAGCACGTAAGGTATTTAAAACGATGTGATTTTATACATATCTTTCACAAATTAGTATATTTAGGTACGTGCATTTTGATAGTGGTAACAGAACAGTTAGTAAATTAACAACGCTGTTGAAATTTACGTTATATGACCTTGTCGTTCTCTGATGCCTCTACTTCGATTTATCCTTATACTAAGTATTATTTATTAGTATAACTTCACTATAAATAAATATACTACGACACAAAACACACGGCCGTCTAGTCACAAAGTACCAGTATATAGAATAATATACATTAATACTTATAACATACAGATAAACACCCAGACTCTGATAAACATTCATCTTCATCACGCAAACTAACGACTTTTTCCAGTTGTGGGAATCTACTACATAATGCGAAAACCGGCCGTCGTCGAATATACCAGCAAACCTTTTGAGGGGAAGAGGAAGGCCCCTCCTGTCAAATATTTTCCTTTAGGTTTCCTTTTTTATTTCTTTTTTTATGAATTTGTTTTACGCAACTGTCTATATTATCTATACAACGTGTTACAGAATCACGCTGTAATAATATGAAATCAAAAGAAGCATATTTATTCTTCCATACAAAATAATCAAGATAAAAGATCGACACGCGCATAGGATATAAATAAAGTTGATAAATTTCACAGACAGTACATAATGTACTTCTAAAGCATGGGAAGTAGAACGAGTATATCTGTATTAATTTACACGTTGTGTATTTTCCGTTGAGCTAATTCTGTTCACTCTACGGTTACTCTTCCAATCTAGATTTTGGTCTTATTTGAAACAAGCAATAAATAAAACATAAGGTGAGGAACTATACACCTAGGTACACAAAGATATTATAGAACAAAACATACCTAAACGTGACATTATTTTAGAGTAAAAAAGAATAGTTCCTGCTTGCTCCCCATCGGATTTCGTGTTATTTTAGTGGTCTGGTTCTCCCAGGTTCGAGCTAATGATGCTTCTCATGTAGCTGAGCTTTTGGCGAGAGGTGATAGAGCGCGTACTGCCGAAGCCACTCATGCAAACCAACAATCCTCACGAGGACATGCTTTACTAAGGTTTGTTCTTTTATTACGTGAATCTTATATTTTATAACGCATCTAGGTTCTTGTAGCGTCAGTTTTTAACGACCTCCCACGTAGTTTTGAGCCTTGCAGTCTTATAGGTCTAGGAGGTCCTTAATTCGATCGCATCGGCGACCTTAAGGCGATTTACTGAGCTTTTTTCCGACAGTTCCATGACGCGTCTTAACGCATCCATCCTATCCAATTACATGTTGGATTTGGACTCAGAGAATGAACATTTCGTCTCGAAAATATTTGGAAGCCAGTGCAAGGCGCAGGCAGCAATTAAGTGATGGACTTTTGGCATCTGCGGAGAAATACTACATCACTATAAGAAATCAGACGCAATATAATCGTGAAAACAACATCATAACAGAACAGCGAGACACCGTAAGCGGGGCCATCCTTATGTGGTTGATATTCCATCAACACGCACGAAACGTTTTTATCAACGTTTCTGATTCGTGCCGCTATGATGTGGAATGCCCTCCCGGTAACTGTGTTTCCTGCCACGTATAATTTGAGTGCCTTCAAGGCTAGAGTGAATAGGCTTTTTCTAGGCAAGCGTGCTTCAACCTAGACCTCATCATTGCTTTCTAACGGGCATGATCGTCGTCAAGCGCTGGCCTATCGTTAATATAAAAAAAAAAGCAATGCAGCTGCGATATTGATCATGTATACTATTACTTATAAAGTAATATACTATTGTCTATTACTTGCACAGTAATACAGCATAACGTGTATGGATTCATCATTATTCATAAATAGCTCTTTCCAATTAATCGCAAAACACGCAAGAGCCATCAAAACCGAAGTTCTCGTAAAAGTTGTATTATAGACGTAAGAACAAATATTTACTCAGTGATCTCTGCTAAGTGCAATATAACATAATTAAGGAACTTTTTATTTCTTGTCATCAATAGTGTATCAGTAAGCAAGTCGGTGTCGAAGGGAGTACAGCGTGGGAGGCTCTTTCTCATCGATCTTGCAGGATCAGAGCGCGCCGGACTTCGTGCGAGGCGATTGGAGGGTGCGCACATCAACCGTTCCTTGCTTGCACTTGGCAACTGTATCATGGCTCTTTCCGGGGGCGCAAGGTAATATTACTTAGCCAAACTAACTCATACTAAAAGCAAATCAAAACCTATGTTCCAATCAGTTCTTGGTGGTGTGTAAGTTTGCATCTTGCCTATATAGGACCAATAAAATTAGAAATTTTTACTTAACCTTTTCAGTAACAGTATTGATTGATTTGAATTGTTTGATATGTTTTTTTTTAATTTATATTATAAGCGCCCAATTCAAGAATAGATTTATAAAAGACGAAAGAATAAATATTGTATGTATGTATGTATTTATTAATGTCGTGTGGGTTGTACATACATTTATGAAATGATTTGCATGATTGACTACGGATCACGAGGTTCTGGGTTCGAATCCCGGGCCAATAATGTAATACATAGTTATACTAAGGTATCAACTTTTTTTGTCTTAAGATGTTCTATTAGCCTAAGGTTAGGAAACTGACAGTGTCTTCCTTGGTTGAGGTACCAGGGTAGAAACCGTCAGTTTCCTAACTCGAATACGTAATACGTTTAACCCTCCACGTAAGTCGTGATTCTTATCATTAATTGTGACAATAACATAAATAAAAAACGACCCTCTAAACCGCATTGTGCATTGTGGAGGGTCTAAGCTATAATCCCTCTCTCCCATGGGATCATTAGAGAGGTGTATTAAGTGGCCCTGAAGATAATGTTTCGTACAGGTACGTGAACTACCGTGACTCGAAGCTCACGCGGCTGCTGCGGGAAGTTCTGGGCGGGAGGTGCCGCACAGCCATGGTGGCGCACGTGTCGCCCGCCGCCACCCACCGCGACACCACTCGCTCCACCCTGCATTACGCACAGCGAGCTTCCGCTATCACTAATAAAGTTAGCACCTGTTGCTTTGTTACATTTATTTAGAGGATAGTATAGGCGGGAGTCTAGGGTTATGACATGAAAAAATCAAAAGTCCTGCGAATAGGCCTAGATTCCATTGAAAAATCCTGAGCTTTTGACTTTATGTTTGTGGGCAGCTATTTTCAAGACAACAGGTATGACAGAATGCAAACGTAGAATGAGCTTTTCTTTCATGGGAGCTCAGTTGTCGAATGAAAGAAACCGACTAAAGGTGTCTACAGTTCGATCTGTTCTTTATTTAAAAAATCCTGAGATTACATGACATTTGGAAAATCCAGCTCAACCCTGAGAAGAGGCTAAAACTCCTGAAATCTAAAGACAAATGCATTCCCCTATTACATTCTGACTAATGCTAGAGCAATATTTTTTTTTTATAATTGTAATAGTTTAGATATGTCGCTGTCATTTCTTTGTCGCGAAAAGCGCTTCTTAATACCTACTTTGGAAAATCTAACCCTCTAAAACGTTCAAAAACCACTTTTTAAACCGCCATGTTTAGAGGACCCAAAATGAAAGAAAAATAACATGAAACAAAGTAAGAGAAACAAAAATACTTGAATCTGCTCAATTTTTAAACGAAAGGTCGATTTCGATAAAAATGGGTAAAATTTGAGGTTATCGCACTCTATGGGGAAACACATGAAGAGTTAAGGGCCTTAAGGCTCAGCAGCGCTACGGCAATAGTTTCCTTGAAATACTTACCTTCCTATCCTTACATCCTACTACCTCTCTCTCTCATCCTACCTTACAACAAAATTGCCCCGCGAAGGCCGCTGTATCAAAAAAAAATCATGAAACCGCGTAAATGAAGCAATTTTTAGGCCTATTTAGGCACTACGAGAACCAAAATTATAAATCTACACAATCTAAGCAGTAATTTGGTTTATGAAAATCTTTCTCATAATATAAAGCTAAAATACCTAACACGAAAAAATTTTGAGTTCATGTACCTAGCTCAAAAAGAATTCTTAACTTTTTAACAAAAGAGACCAAAAATTTATTTCCTAATTATTAAATCGGAATTGTGCAATTATTTTTTAAGGAGATAGGTACAGCGTTTCCAAACTAAATAGGAGGAACTTTTTCCTAAAAAAATTATTAATGGATAATACGGGGGCGATAAGCTTATTGTAGTGTGTAATTTTTCAGGTTGAACGCGAACTAATTGAAACTCCAATGCATTTATCGCAATATCGTACAGTAATAAATGAACTGAGGGAGGAGATTTCACGCCTCAAGACCAAAATGAAAGATGATCGATCGAGGTAAACGAAGTAGCATAAAAAAATAAACTGCAGTTAATTTATTTTTTTGATAAAAAAGAAAAAGGTCAGACGCTCTAAATCCCTTTCTTCTATGAGAGAGGAGGTCTGAACCCAGCAGTTAGAATAATGATGAAGTCGTTATATTTTGTACAAAAATACAATCGTAAAAACCGATTAATATAACTGGTATACCCCTAACAGGTTAGCCCATTACTAGATGCAATCTAAGAAGATTGCATCTTCACTTACCAGCAGGTGAGATTACAGTCAAGGGCTAACTTGTAGTTGAATAAAACGAAACGAAATTTACTCGTATTTCTAAATAGCTTTAGCTTCGGTGCTCTAGATCCTGGGCAAAAATATACATGTTCTATATCCGTCCCCAGGATATAAGTTATCTCTGTGCCTAATTATATCAATATCGTACGTTGTTAAGCCAACAGCATAGGTAATAAACAAACAAACGAACAGACATACTTTCGCATTTATCTTATTAGTATGGTAGTATGGATTATTATGGAAGCTAATTAGCGTTAAAGTGACAGGAAGAGAGACGACCAGCAGAAAATAGACGAGACGATAACTAAAGAAGAGTCAGAAGAAAAGAGCGCACATTTGAAATCCCTGCGCGAAGCGATTGTGTCAACGTTCAAGCAGCAGATGCGGTTGCGTCGCCGGCTCATGGAATTGGACAGCAACCTTCTGGGCCTCGCACTGGATGCGGAGCGGCAGCACGCAACCATCTCACACTGGGAAGCGCGCTTCAACAGACTCTACAAGCCCATTAGCTTTACCGGTTCGAGGCTAAGCACGCAACAAAGTTACAGGTAAGGATGCAAATATATATAATACCTAATGCTGGTACTCAGGGTAGCGCCTTTAAATAAAATCAAAAATCGTTCAGCAATTTTATCATGATAAATGATATAAAATCGCACTTTAAATCTAGCCCATAGCAACTGTTTATTTATCCTTTTGCAAAAAATCACGTTAGCGTTGCTTCATACTAGAAATAATTTTCATTTAGAGGGGGGACAGGCAGTGTCAACAGCGTGGGCAGTGAGCGTGCGGAGGCTGAAATAGCCGTGGAGCAAGCATGGGCAGAGCTCGCAGCGGTTGAGAGAGAGCAGGAATCAGCTCGCTCGGAACGACACCGTGTTGAGCGGCAGCTGGAACAAGTCAGGCTCAGGGGTGCGCAACTAGAACAGGTATTAGACAATTTTGATGCGCTAGTCGAACAGGCAGTGTTCACATCGTAAGGAGTGAGCGCGTAGATGCAAAAGTAGCCGTGTGGGTCGAGCCCGCCGCTTTCTATTGTTAGCAGGAGTCAGTTCAACCCGAACCATTACGGCAGCTGGAGCAATGGATTATTATCACAAATTATTTATTAAATTAGTGATTATATCTGCGACAGACTTCTCAGCATACTCTTTTAGGCATAGGAAGAGATATCGCCTATTGGCTAGCTGTAGCTGTATAGTCACACACACAGATATTAAGTATTTATTAAAGGGAAACTCCTATAACCGTAATAACAGGATCCCGTGATCCGTAGTTATTCATACCAACCTATCAGTAGATAAGTTCGCTTTAAACAATCCTAAGAATATGTCACGGAACGAATTCCATCCAATTTGTTCTCCGTGTGAGCATTTACTGAGTTGATTGACTGCTCGTATTCGATCTTATATTTATTGGCGCCAGGAGCGCGTAGACCATGCGGACTTGCTTTGTTTTTAAATTCTAAAACCTTTGTACAAGTGCAACCTGATCGGTTTTTTTATTTATTTATTTAAGCCTACCCCGAAATCTAATTTTAAAGCACCTAGTAATCCTAAATATAAAACGAAACCTATAAAAGGCAATGCCGGTTTACCTCATATAAATATTGGTGTTGTGTGGTAAGGAGTTGCCGGCGCATATCGAGAGCGGTCCAGAGCGCGAGGTTCTGGCGCTGGTGTGTCGAGTACACGAACTAGAGGCCGATAAGCTGGCGCTGCAGGGAGAAAGAGCTGCGCGTGCGCACGAGTTGCGACGTCGCGACCTGGCGTTGCAACGACGGGACGCGCAGCGTCGGCTCACTGATGAGATCATAACGAGGCAACGACGCGCTCTCGAAGGTAAATATTAATTGTCGTCGGTTATCATTCCTATCACAAGCAATCGCTGGGCAGAGGCCTCTACTCTTATAGGCCTCCGTGCTACTCCGCTCATGTTGACGCGTATATCTGGTGTTCATTGCATTTTACCACGTGCTTTAGTTGTGGAGAAAAAATTTTGAGGAAACCTGCGTGCCTGAGAGGATTCACAATGTAATCTTAATATTGTCACTAATGCTCAAGCCGATAGTCCAAGGTTTCATGAAACACTACGAAAGAAAATTTCCTTAACTAAATATTGCCAAACCTAAAAACGATGAGTATTTTTTGTCATTTACAGAATTTGGCATCGGTGTCCAACCGGATTTATCCCAGTTGTACGAACTGTATCAACAAGAAATCCATGCTTCCACTTACACAGAAAGTAACGAATATAATTCGCCGTACCGCCTACCACCTATTTCTTCCAGGTAATTTCTTAAATAGATACGACTACTTACCTATGTAAAAAACAATTCCCTGTTTAGTTTCAGACTTCTTATGCATAACTTAATGTAACCAAAGACTCCCCATTTTTGTAGCAGGTATCTCGCACAAAAAACGCGCGTTTTGAGTGTCTTTTTTATCAGTTTTATGAGATTCTCTTGCGCTTGGCCATCATCTCGCTTGATTGAAAGCAATGAAGAATCTAGTTGGCTTGCCATTGGTACTTGGCATGATTTGGATTAGTTTGGGACGCGCATTTGTAATGTGAGATATCTACAGATTCCAGAACGAGGCGTTCCATATTTGTTATGGTTTATAATACTTTTGTTTGGTCCAAAGCAACATGACGTAAAATGAGAAAATCTTCCTCTAAAACGAGTTATTTCAAAAAATTAGGGTATGCAGTGCTTCAGTGCATGTATCAACTACACGACACTGAAAGTAGGTGTTATTAATGAAGATGACTACAGACGACGTTAGAGTTAAAGAAAAAAAATTAAGAGGCGATTGTTTATTTTAACAGTGTCTCGGAAATAACCTGGTCCGAGAGTTCTAGTGGGTCAGGTCGCGGTTCTAGCTCAGGTTCCGGCGGCACTATGGCTCTCGACCACCATCTGCCTCAACTAGCGCCAACGCCGCGACCACGCACAAGATATAGGTAATATTTTAATTAATTTCCTTAAGAGAACACAGTATTGAGAACTTCACTTCGGCCTTGGAAGCGTATATGGACTAACGAAGTGCTCTATGCGGAGTTTGCGAAGTTCGCCATCCCAGTCCTTATCCTTATCCGTCTAATGGTTAGCCTTTTACACGAAAGTTCAGGAGATCCTGAATGATCCTGAATTTGGCAAAACGAAAGTTTGATTCCCGGCTCGAGCCAACACAACAGTTTTTTCCAGGATTAAAAATTCGCAGTACCCGCCTGGATTTAGTTAATTGGCGCTGCCCTTCCCTGTTCTTTATATTGCACATTAAAGTGCTGAGTGCTGCTAAATGAGATTGAATGAACTTAAACTATTTATAAATAGTTTATGTAATTCTTCACGGAGATATAAATATATTTTATTTTAGACCATATTGCGGAGAATAATGGTTGTCGGCTTTACACGGTACAGTATTATTTTCCCGATAGTTTATGCTGAACACGAAGACTTCATAATTACGACAAAAATAAAAAAAAAAATTGTAAATTGCTTCGTTGCGTACCGAAATCGATCCGATTCCGTCGGTATTGTCGGTTATGACTAGCGTGTGACTGCAGCATGTGGTGTGTGGTAGGTCTATGCTTCAGACCCCAATCTCTCATCAGGGTGGAGTCCTGCGCTCACATTCATAGGCTGAGGATAAAATTGCTACCGTTAGGCTTAACTAACTATAACGACTGAGCTCTATTATTGACCCTCGGGACTGGCTGTCTCTATACCTACATTCCATTTGAAGCGCCCCGTAAGATTACGACGATGACAATGTTGACGGAAGAAGAAGGTTTTTAGCTATTCCAATTTAGTACCTTGGACACTTTTATTAGAGCGTCATACTTACAGCGCACAACAGCAGCCAGAACAGTGGTGATAATGGAGGTCAGTGAGCTTCACAATTTTTATGATCAATCTAAGAAGAAAATTACTTGTAATTCTATTTTATGTTTCAGTCGTGCTAGTGCCGCAACTCTCAAGCGTTACTCGAGCGACGATAGCTTGGTGGTAACCGCACCTCGTGGCAATGATAGAGCAGCTCCTTGAGACACTTTGGAATTTTTACCGGTCTTTCTTCTAAAGTGCATCTACGTACAGTGGTGAATAATAAATATTACTTATTGTTTGCTGCCAACGATGTACCTGTAACTGTCAAATGACTATTGCAAAGAGGATATCAACACTAATTTACGTGGCGGCTTCCATTTATACCAAAGAGTGCCACGAACCCCGTAATAGACGCAGGAGTCGCAACAGATTTCCGGTGACTTTTGCGTTGCTATCGTTCTATTTTACTGACGTCCTTAGATTTTTAAGTTGGTTAAACAACTGTTGCATCTCCTACTAGTCATAGGATAATGTCATAGGATAATTCACAGTTTTTTTATTTTATTTTCAGTACCTTACCTTACCTACCAGAGCCCTGATGCTTATTAGATTCTAATCGTAACCAACTTACAACCATAATTTGTCATTTACCTTACACGTTGCCAGTCCATGCATGAAAAGTTGTCAAAATGTACCTACGCCACAAAATGTTAGCATTTGGGATTTTAATACCATAGACAATCGGGGCTGAGTAATGAGTACAAGTCCATTACCAGTTATTTACCTCTGACATTACACATTATGTATAACATTAATTTAATTTAGCAATAGTAGTAGTTTAAATGAGTTTAGTCCGTTCTAGTTTAATAACAATAATTAAATAAATTACATAACTGTGAACGGGCTAAACTGACCTATCAGCCTTAGTGACAGATGGACACTAACGCAGATAGGTATGAGAGTTTTTTAACTTGAACTTAAGTTCATTCTAATACTAATAGGCAAAATTCTCGATAACTCGAGATATTATTAGGTAAACGTATTAATGTCTAATGTTAAAAAAAAAATGTATAGGCCCGGTTATCTAACCTGGGTGCTTAGTGCAAGATATTCTACATACAGCTACGTTTACTTATTCGATCGCGTGAAAGATAACTACGGTTTGTATAAAATGGATGGAGTGCCATCTAGTTATCATAGATACAATATAAAACACGGTATTCTCAATAAATAGATGGCGCTCTTTCATCTTCATATCAATCATAGTTAACTTTCACGCGTTCGAATAAGTAAACGTAGGTTAAAAATCTCACACTATGCTTTGTCTAATTTAGGATGATAATTTTGACAGGTAACGTATTCTTTCCACTTAAACATAATACAGATAATGTCGTACTTAATCGATGGGTACCATCCACTGAGTGAATGCCACGCATAACGGACCACTACTGACGATCAAAATCGGTTTTGAAATGAAATAAATCGAACATTCCATCTATTGATGGAATTACACAATTACAATATATTTTGTTTTTGTAAATATTAAAGGTATTAATAAGTCTATGAAACTATCGATTCCAATTCTATGAAGACAATAATCGATAAGCGATTAGTTTAATTAACGAATAAACAGTACCTCATCCCTACTGTGACCGAAATTAGACAAAGCATAGGCTCTGTAAATGTAATGCTGTGGTGGACCATTGCCGTCAGAGACCTGATGCGGCACAACTAAATAAAGCGACAACTAAGTAAGTAGGTATAGTATAGTCTGTTCGGAAATTGTTTCCAAACAAAAACATTAAATGTAACAAAATGCATGGTGTTGCGGAACGTTTTATGTAAATGATCTGCTGTGTATATACCATTGTTATTTTCATTGGCTAATAGTTCGTAGCAATCGATTGCATCCCCTCTGCTGGGCAAGTCGGCCAAAAAATTACTCATGATCCGCAGTCGAACATTTCAAGTACTAGATCTACGAAGCAGTTTGTGATATAAAAAGTCCTGTTATTCTAGGACACAGCTCAATATGAAAATAAACTTTAGTAGAAAATTTATCGTCAAATAACTCCATGCACTACAACGTGTAAACGAATTACGAAATTATGTTGAAGGATGCATTAGTATATTTCATAAGGGATTAAGTTAAGAGGCATATTTATTTTTCCATACAAACGAATTCAAAACATTCTAAGTGTACTTCATCATCATCATCATATCAACCCATTACCGACCCACTACGGGGCACGGGTCTCCCACAATGAGAAGGGGGCCGTAGTCCATCACGCCGGCCCAGAGCGGAATGGTGGACATTACATGTAGGTTTACTCGCGATGTTTTCCTTCACCGCTGAAGTAAGTCATATTTTAACTGCTTAAAACGCATTTCGCCCCCCCAAGAGTGCAGTCGAAGTCCTATCCGCTGGGCTATCACCGCTTCTTTACTTATTACAACCATATTGAAGATAAAAGACCGACACCCGCATAGTATCTACTTACGCTACGCGACGCGTACCTTATAAAATGACAGGAGTGTCATGATTTTAAATTCTCACGTGATGTTAGGGCTGTATCTGATTTCTTTCAGTAAAAACTATGGATTTTCGGTTTTACAGATAAGTTTCAGAGACATTATAACAGTAGATGCATAATGTACCTCTAAAGCCTATAAAGTATTATTTCGGTTTTCACTTTGTTGTATAGAAAAACTTAGTTTTTTTTAACATGATCTTACTATAAACTAATTTATCTATTTAAATGTCAAGGCTAAGGTTTGAAATTTGTGTACCTTTCTAAAAATAAGTTGGTAAGTAGTAAGTAAATATTTTAAATATTAATTGAACGTTTGATTAGTTTATTAATAAAAAAATAAAATTAAAACAACGTGACTTTAATTTCGTTATGCAGTTTTTGTCTTCCACGGGAACCAATGACTTTACTAGGTTCATACTCGTATTACGGTAAGAAGGACTAGCTACTCACAAGAACAAGACCAAATACAAAATACTGTTGTGGTCAAAACCTTTACTAAAGTGATTGCTATTAGAATAAAAGAAGGTAACAGTTTTAAGATTATTTTTACTTTCAATAATTCCTTTAAAATTGATTTTCTAAATAAATGCATAGATATCTATTATAATATGCATAGACGTAAGATTTTGTTGACTTGTTCAAATATAAGACAAACTTTTACTCAAGATTATCTATTTACAAGAAATATACCTAATTATTAAAGATGACATAATAAAATACTTAATCACTAAAGATTACGGTAATGTGGAATAATATAATTTATTACATTAGTAAATAATAGTTGCTAAGTGTAACAAAAATATATTTTATAATAAAAAAAACTTTATTTGTAACACATTAATTAGATTCCTATCTAAAAAATTACACTTGAATTAACTAGTAAATCTATTCTAACATTGACTATGTTGTACTCGTATTTTTAAAATATTACATATGTAACTTAACACTTTTGTTCACAAACTCTACTTTATTTTATGATATCGAACGTAGGGTGGATGTGCTAGTCTCAAACAAGTTAGGGATAGTTTTTCACTCAAAATGTCATTTCAAGTTAAATAGTTTCAATGTTTACTACTGTTTTATTTATTGTTATCTAATTTAAAGCTACATGCGAATAGAAAAATCGTTAAATCTATTGGTAGGTTCTATCTATTAGGTTTGTAATTTCACTTAGGATTCCAAAACCTAGAATAAACCCTTTGTTGATGACTAGGCTCCAGTTGTTGACCGACGACCATATATTTTGTACAAGAGGTTGACCAGTTTATCAATGGTGATTTTGAGATTCTGATTCCAAAAAAGATGCGAAGGCAAGGGCTAATTGGACATGACTTTATTTTATGTTTTGCAGACTAGAGTATTTTTAAATCATATAAATAAACAAAAGTATTGGTTATAATCAAGTTTATCCATAAAAATTTGAATTGAAAGTAATATTGTTTTACGCGTCGAAACGCGTTGCTTATTAGAATGGAGGCTGAACGGTTAGTGACACTGACAAGCCTTAATAAAACGTACTTGTATGCTATGTTTTTGACTTCAAACGGCCATCTAATTGGATCATTTGTCTCAGTTGCCAATATATACAGCCAATATAAAAAGAATAAGATTTTGAGAGGGAATGTTAATATTTACACTTAATGCTGCAGGTGGCCAACAAATGGTGCATGGTCAACTATAGGGCCGATAATAGTTCTCCTGTGACTGGCTAACCCGATACCGATAAGTTCGGATGCATTATGTGAATCTTCATAGTAAAGTTTGTGGAGACATGTACCTACACATACACTATCTCCTGACATTTGCTTATCTTATTGGGAACCACTATATAAAAATAAATAATATGTATTATATAAAATTAAATATTTTATTACTATCAGACCTTTATCCTAATAAAATGGCATCCAAAGATTTTCAATGAAATCTAAAAGTTATTTATATTTTCAGTAATTTTGCCATCACGGCATCTTTTAAACTAACAGTTTAGGCACATAAAAAGACTTAGCAATTACAATGACTTTTTGCCTTTGATTATACTAGTCACTAGACCTTCAAAGGCGACAAAAACGTTACTTAGTTAAGAAATACGCCAATTTAAGAAAATTTGTCTTTTAGATTCGAGAGAAGATTCTACGATTACGAAGAAACTTATTTATAACGGAAATTGACTTATTAACTCATATATCATACACTAAAGTACGTAAATCATTTTAACATGATTAAATGGGATAGCTTTGTAAATTCTCCTATAAAGTAAATAATCAATTGGAATAGGAACAATACCTGCATTATTTTAAAATAATGCAGATAATGTTCCTCACTGACTTTAAGCTTCCCGAAAAATAATTTAAAAAAACATGTATTATCAATGTGGTTTTGAAAACTGGATAGCGGCATGTGTGCCGCTATACTCGTACATCGTTCTAGCGCGCGTTCCCAGATTTTGATAAAAACTATCTAGTTATATAACAATGCAATGTCATAAAGAATCAGAGGAGCGATTGTGTAATGATTGTGTAATGTTCAGTTGTCAGTTAAACGTAAGGTCCAATAAATATATTAAATCATATCGTGGTATGGTATTTGTATTAATTATATCAGAAAGTGATACTCCAAACATAATAGGACCGTTGTTATTTTCATGGCATCTAGTATATATTAGACTAGCTGTTGCCCGCGACTTCGTCTGCGTTTGTTTTTTGATGTGGCATTAAATTGCTGCTGTCCGCTGAGGAGTTCTGTCGTCTATCTCCAACCACAGTTTGGGCACACAATTAAACACATATACCTGTATAGTACAAAAATAATTATTTAAATCGGTTCTAATTTGTCGGAGTTATGATGTTAAATCGTCAAACACTCATCCCCTCTCCCAAAGGAACCGAGCTTAATGACGGGATAAAAAGTATCCTATATTACTTCTAACACTTCTAAGAATCTATATATATCATATTTACATTCTCCGTGGAAAAATACATGGTCATACCAATTTTTATGACAATCGGTTGAACGGGGTGGAAGTCGATACTTGACAGCGCCGCCTGGTGGGGAGTTACATCAATGGACATAGCATGTTCGTTTTCTCCGAGGAAAAATACATGGTCATACCAATTTTTATGACAATCGGTTGAACGGGGCGGAAGTCGATACTTGACAGCGCCGCCTGGTGGGGAGTTACATCAATGGACATAGCATGTTCGTTATCTCCGTGGAAAAATACATGGTCATACCAATTTTTATGACAATCGGTTGAACGGGGCGGAAGTTGATACTTGACAGCGCCGCCTGGTGGGGAGTTACATTAATGGACATAGCATGTTCGTTTTCTCCGTGGAAAAATACATGGTCATACCAAATTTTATGACAATCGGTTGAACGGGGCGGAAGTTGATACTTGACAGCGCCGCCTGGTGGGGAGTTACATCAATGGACATAGCATGTTCGTTTTCTCCGTGGAAAAATACATGGTCATACCAAATTTTATGACAATCGGTTGAACGGGGCGGAAGTCGATACTTGACAGCGCCGCCTGGTGGGGAGTTACATCAATGGGCATAGCATATAAACCTTCTCCGTGAAAAAATACATAAGCATACCAATTTTCATAATGATCGGTCAAATAGTTTCTGAGTTTATCGATGACATATATACAAACATCCTCTTTTATATATATAGATAAGTATTTCAATTATGTCAGTAAGAATAGTTTAAACATTTTATGTTAGAAAAATTAACTTTGATTTTCGGAACCTTTGTTCACTTAAATCATCACTCACTTCATTTTTAAAGATTTAAAAAGTATTAAACCCGGCATGATTCCTCAAACAGCTTTTTCGAACTGATATTACTATTGATAGATGCATTTTGATCGGCATGTAATCGTTTACTAAGATAAGACGAGACGTAAACAGAGAATTGGGATACAAATAGATCATTTGGGTTCTAAAAATAAACTTTTTTTGGGCCAACTTAATAAGTTGTTAAGACTTCATTGGTATGATCATTCGACACATTTTACGAATTTGCTTATAACAACCATGACGACCAAAAATGTACCCACATATCAGCGAACCATGAATCTTACTCAATCGACAGAACCCAGAAACTATAGTTATAATAACACACCGTATCGTGCGTGCTATAATTTTTAAGTCGTAATACTTTGGTGTTCGCACACAGTGCAAATAAGTTATTAATAATCATAGACAATAGACAAATGTCCAGTACACTATGTTGAAGAATATGAAAAGAAGTGGGAACAGGACGCGGGATCTTTTGTCGATCCAGGTGGCGATCTCTTGCGGCGTCATCTGTGTCCAGGTGTGGTGTTTTGGCGGCTCGTCGGAACCTTCGCTGCCGGCAGTCCGTGGTCTGCCTCCAGATGCTATGAGCTCGTCGTAGCTCTGTGTAGTGATCGTGGGTAAGTTGAGTGCAGATGGGAAGCTCTGTAAAGTTTAATACCATCACTGTTAGATCTATAAACTCGTAATCTTTATAATAAAGACAGACAAAATGCACGCAGTCTCCACTACCCAAAATTACGTGTTGGATTTCTCTTTAGTAGGTATAATCGCAGAGTATAGACCAACCGCAATGTTTTATAGGCAGTGATCCCTTCACTACGTGCCTAAGTATTATCTTAGTAAATATAACGTAACGTATGTACCCGGCTTAGTTGCTAGTAAGATTACCGTTCACGAGTGTATCACGAGTTCCTGAGTGTTGCATTTTTTTTCAAGAAATTCTTTCCACCAGTCCGGAGCTAAGGATGGTTAATATTTAATCACGCAATTCGGGCAGCACGTTAGCTGTCAGTCTGAGTCTTGGGTTTCAACATAACCATGTGAAGTTAAAGCCGGTCAAACCGCATTTATTTAAAAGAGCGACTTATGATTTTTTACCCATGGTCTTAGTTTCAAATTTTCTTTACTGGGAGAGATTGGGCCTATGTCCAGCAGTTCACAACTTCGTTATCCTTACATAAACAGTTTCGTTATGTATTAAACCCTATTATGATTAATAAAGGGAAATAAAACTAAGAGGCTTAGGAAGCACAGCGAAGCCGGATCATACCCGTTAAGGGTTTTTAATGTATTTGCTGGGTACGACTCTCCTACTAGAAAAATGAAATAGGTACCTTTATCCTTTTTAAATGCAGCATGAGTATAAAAAACAATATTATATTAATGGAAATTGATTACCAAAAGAAATGTAAGGAGGTAAATTAGTAAGTAAAGAGTAGATAAAAAAATTACATGATTAAAGCTGAGCCACGAAGTAACTTCTGATTTTGCGTATTGTGATCATTGCTATTGGCTCCACACACACACAATTGTAGCCAATAGAGGAGAAGCATTGTAAACTATCACATTGTTAAAAAGTAGCAACGATGTTATTGACAAACTTTTATGGCTAAGAAAGCTGGTAGTTTACTACCTTCTTTATACAGAACATGATTATTATTTTAAGCACAGGTTGGCCAATCAGAAAGGTGAGATGAATAAAAATGATTAAGTTGCTAAATGCAACCTTAGAGTTTCCTGGATATTTGTGGTATTACAAAAACATTTAATTTAGGTAAAAGCCAGCGAAATTCTCCCTATCGAAGTGAATTCAAATTTAACAGTAAATTATAGACGGTTATGGCAAAATACAAAAGCAGAAAGGGAATTATTCTTAGTTTAATTGAATATTATCAACAATCCGAATGAAATACTAAGTCCTTCTGGACTAGGAATATCCAAGGAGGTGCAAACGCACCTTGTGCTACCCCTATCTCATGGTAATAATTATGGATACTAATTTAATTATAGGATCCCAATTCGGGTCTACCCCGGATGTCTCGATATTTTTGAGGATAAAAGATGCTTACATGGACAGTGAGGTAGTTATTGTATCCAGGTCCAGCAGGATCGCTACTAGTTTCTTGTTGTAATGAGGAGCAGGACCGTGACTTGGTAAGTTGCGGTGACGATTGCAATTCCTTCTGGAGCTCCTTGCGAGCCAGACGTGGTGTCAGTGTGCTCTTTAGTATGTACTTGCTGTTCACCTTCTTTAAGTTCACCACTTTCCTGCAATTCATAATTTGAATATTAAAAATGGACAACTTTATAGACCAGTCTACGAGGGTTATTTTTAGAACCCTGATCGCTTTAGTACGATATGTATTATAACGCGTCCAATTGACTCATCAGGTGTCAGCAGGGCTGGATGATTTCTTAAAAGAACATTCTGTCAGCCTTTATTGTTAAATTTTAACTGCTTCGTTTGCCTACTAGTTAGCAAGTTCGATTGCAGATCACGATGTCCGAATTCAAGGTCGGAACAGAACTAATTTATTGAATTTAATTCTTAGGAATAAGAATAGCATATCAAATAATAATACTAAACACTAAAATTATTCAACCCATCTCAACTAGGTACTCCCAGGAAAAAAATATTGATAGAAAGGTATAAACTATTTCTATCATTTATTTATATACATGTTTTTAAAATATGTCAACAATTTTATTAAATAATATAAAATAAAACACTATTAAAAATGTATAAAAATTGTAGCCAATAGGAGAAGATGATTTATTATTATTAATAGAGAGCTTGATGCATGATTAAAACAAATTGACCTACTTTGCCAAATCAGAGTAGGTATACACAACAGGAACCTCCTTCTTTAAAGTAGTTTATTAAAATAAACAAAAAAACCTACTTTCTACGCCATATTGTGTTGACGAAGGCGAACTCCACTAGAGCAGAGAAGATAAAGCCAATACAGCCCAAGAACCAGATTTCACTGGCTTTAATGTAGGAGACCTTCGGTAGAGTCTTGGCTTGTGACGACGCAAGTGTGATAAACGACAACATAGTGCTTGTTCCTGAAATCAAGTTTAATTTACGTTCATTTCTGGTGCAAATTCTCATGTGACATCCATTATGATATAAATTTACAGAAGTGTGAATTAGTTAAACCAAACGGTACCAAAAATGTTATATTTTTGGTACCTAAATAAAATTAGAATTCGTTTCATGTAAGAAATATATTCATATTTATATCACATTGTACAAAAAAATATAACCAAGTAGGTACTATGATTAATAAAAAAATTGCCATCCAACTATTCACAAAATGGCATATTAATTTTACTTAGTATTAGAAGAGCTTTTCGTGACAGAGCACGCTTATTTCTGACGCAAAGCAGCATAAAATAATTTTTAAATATTTATATCTATTTTAACAATAAATAAATGCTCAGAAAATATCAAAAGCTAGAAATCGACCGATCTGAAAAATTAAAGGCAGCGTACTTAGTTTGAGTGTTTTAATAAAGTCGTGTAAAAGTTATTCATCAATCGATCGCAAAATAAGCGATTTCAGTAAATAGATGCGGATCAGTTCACTTTTCAGGAATAAAGGCTTGCTTAGTTATTATTGCGGAGGTTTTTCTATACAAATAAAATGAGTCAAGTTAGTTTGAAAATTCTGTCTGACATTAAAGCTATACCTGTGAATTGTCCCATGAGCCCATTATCGGATTTGTTTAAACTTTAAAGATTTCTGTAAAATACCAATTGTGTTTAAGGTGTTTCTACCATTAAAACTGTACTGTCTTTGTATTTCGAGGCCTGTTTCTAATTTATCCAAACAATAAAGGAATATCTTAATTCGAGGCCTATATCTTAATTTTGATTTTGAAAAAATAAAGGAGCATTTACCTAATGTGATTCTGGGTGCTGAGGCATCGGCCTGCAACCAAAATGTAACCCATGACATCGCAACAATCATCATCGATGGGATGAAGTAGTCCATAAGATAGTAACCGACTTCTCTGCCCAACTTAAATGTGAATTTCAGAGCGCTGTAATTTCCGGCTGAAAAGATTATTCCTTTGAGTAAATAATTTCTTAAAAATATACCAACAAACGTCACAAACACAGAAAACGACATTACATCTACCTCCCCCTAAACGCATATTGACTATATCGCCTCGAACAACAGATTCGTTCGTCCAAAAGTCCAACAATGAGTACTCTGTTAGGTGGAGTTCCGAGGACAGTCGCACTGGATCGTCCTTTTCCCACATTAAACGTAATATTGATGCATTGTATTTCCCTGAAAAAAAATTATACATCAATTACATGGATTCAATATATTTTATGTAAGTTTGTCCCCGTTCAAATTTCGATGTATTCGTGGATACAAAATAGTTTCCCGACCGATTTCGGCCACGGTGGTAAATTTTCAGAGAAATTTTCCTCGTAAGTGGAAGATATTATAGTTTTATGAAAATTAAGCTTAATTAATAAGTATGGTGTAATTTATATTTTCTTCAATCCTTATACTCCACACCAAACAGATCTTCGGCAATGTACCCTTTACGCACGTTTCGCTCCGAAACCGGAGCATCCTCAGGAGATGTTGACTTTAAAATTATTCATTGTAATTATTGGATTGGAGTACAGCAAATCAAGCATAATTTTCATAATACATCATGGACTTCTGCAAAGTAACGCCTGCTTCTATCTGATATTATAGTGCTCAAGTGTATGTGCAGTCTCTATTCCCACTCTCATAGTCCGATCGGACGGCAGTTGTGATTCCGACACGACTGGAAATAGATAAGGCGCAGGACACAGGTGTGAATCACCGCCAATTTCTAAAATCCGAGCTGGTACTAAGAATTTCTCGATAGAAAATTATTAATTGGCCCAACCAGGAGATTAAAGCACTACTTAAAGGAATTCATGTTTAAATAGCAAAGGCATGAGTACTGCGAGAAGCGTCTTCGCCATTTTAGGTGTTTTGTTTGTTTGGGATTATGATGAAATCTTGACCCCAAAGAGATAAAGGTCTTGGCGGTCTTTGTTCTATATCTTTTTAATTATCAGTCTCGGCTTTGGCTGAATCATTTATTAAACAATGGCAATCACGAGTACAAGATATTATCATTAGCAGACGTGCTATTTATGCATTTTTTCTTTATAAATAGGCTTCTATCAATAATATCAAGTTTATAATTAAAAAAGATAAACAAAATACACATGCGATAAGCAAAAATAGGTAATAATAACAAAGTTTAATTAAAAGTAAGGATTAGAACTTTTAGAAGTAATACTGAACTTACAGCTTTCGAGATTCATAGAGCACTTTTGCTCGTCAAATGGAAATTTCTGGAGATTCATCCAACAGTACAGAACAGCTTGCATTCGACGGCTAAACAGCACTTCTCCGTCTGGTGCAATTGAAATGAGCACGTCCTTGCTGTCCGTCCCCATGAGACTGGAAGACTGCTCGTTGGACATGTACAAGTGAGGTACCCATATTCGCTGACGGAGATCACTCTCTCCGATGATTTTGGTCCGCTCCGGTGAATACAACGCGTATGCTAGCCGCGGGTCCGTCCATCGTAGTTGAAGAAGGAAATGCAATTTGAAATTCTGCAACAAATGTTATAATATGAATATGAACTGATAATTTATTAGGTCAAAAAAATATATTCGTGAAACTCTAAAGAAAATGTAAACGGTGAAAAAAATACCAAAAAACGACAGTAAACTATTATTCTTCCGTACCACATTGTTGTTCATGTAACTTCTCTTAAACAGGTGGACCGATTTTGATGAAATTTTTGTGCGTTACCTACGCTTACTTTGCCAGGCAGACGATGTCTGCCGGGTTCGCTAATAGCTATTATTAATAATAAAATTTTACTAAATGCTTATTAATAAAATTTTATGCACTAAGTATTCCTCGCTGCGGTGGTTTCGTAGACTTTTTAGATTTTATTTTGTTTTATTTTGATACATACGTCATTTTAGGTTATATTTATTTATAAAAATAAATGGGAAATTTTATAATACTCCGTCCGCGCAATTCGTAAAAAGGGGTACAATGTTTTGGCCTTACATTTTAATAAAGGTAACCTACCTAGGGTCTTTTCGCCTTTTCGCGTCCGAAGCCCAATTCGCGTCCAAACGACGGTACACTGTTTTACAACAGTAAAAAATAACAATACCGACACACCAATCTAAACAAGAGCGCTTCTATTGATGTTCGGACCTATGACAGGTACTCACACACAAACAAAAGATCTGTGCGTGCAACCCAAATTTAATGAAAAATAAACTAATCTTGCGTGTGCAACCAACAAGTGCTGACGCGCGAATCTGTTGTAAAAAAAATAGTGAGCAGCTGTACTTTTCACGGTAAGTATTTAAGGTGTTAATGTGAAATTTAGAATACTTTGTTATCCCTAGACCTTAATTGTGAACCACACTATAGGAATAACGAGTTTGTGCATATATTTTTCTACTGACAGTTTTATATAAGGTGGACGCGAACTGGTACATAAAATTTATAAAAAAACCACTTTGCGTCCGCTGTGGACGCAGATTACTCTAACAGTAAGATGTTTAATTAAATACGATAACATGGGAAAAACAATATAAACTTCCTATCAATTTTAACAGCATTAACATGCATAATATGATGGCCGATTTGCGTCCATATTATTAGAAATATAAAAAAAGATAATGAATGTCAAAAATCAGACTTGAACGCACAGTTTTCCTACATAAGAAACCCTATAACATTTTGCGTCCATCTTTTTATCACAAGAAAATAATAGAGTAAAATTTATATAATTTTATTTAAATATACTCTTTATAACCTAACCTAAAAATATACAATTATTATACGAAAATTATTTTATGTATTTGCCAATATTTGAATTTTGTTCCATTTTTAGGGTTCCTTACCCAAAGGGTAAAAACAGGAACCCAGTACTAAGACTTCGCTGTTCGTCTGTCACCAGGCTGTAGCTCATTAATCGTGATAGTAAGACAGTTGAAATTTTCATGGATGATGTATTTCTATTGCCGCTATAACAATAAATATTAAAAAATAAAATAAAACACGGAACGCGCGAGTCCGATTCGCACTTGGCCAATTTTAAAGGCTTTGTACCGAAATGGTAAAATAGAATCGTATAAAGCCATCGACATGATATTCGAAATAATAGTGAATCTATTAATGGAGTTAGTTGGAGGAGAAAAAAAAATATCCTGAAGTGCAATTTATGTTAACTTTTATGATATCAGCAATTAGGTATTAAATAAATGTTTTGATTAAAATCACAAGCTTCCCTTTTTATTTCCTATTTCCCTTCCTAATTATTTCTAAACAGGTGGACGCCAATTGGTCCACAGGCGGACGCAATCTGGATTTTGTGGACGCAAAATGGGAAAATCGCCTGTTTCAGCTATTTGTACCTGTGTAGAATAAAACATCAGATGCGTTGTCCAAAACTGTGCATTTAACTTGACAAGACTATATAGGGACTACATTACAACCATATTTGATTAAAAACTACCGCACGGACATTTTTTTTTTCACGTTCAAACCTAACAACTCCACTAAGTGGACGCAAACAGGCGAAATGACCCTATATTAAATTTTTTTTCATAAAATCTTTAACAAAATAGAGTAGGCAAACCCCAACTAATTAGTGGCGACCTAACAATTTTTAATTAACGTTACAAACTACATCGACTTTGTACCTAAGCTGTGGCATCTAGTTCACAAGGTATGTACTTATTACGCAGTATTTATGTATAAGTTATTTTTACCAAATCGTGTGCTTCGGCTGGCTGTATGAAGTAGACGTAAGCGCTGGCGTGTACGTATACGAGTTCTCCGGTCTGATACGTGGGCAGCAGCAGTCGGTCGTAACGGCACTCGTGGGCGAGTCGAGACAGAAACTCCGATTGCGTGTAGCTGTCACCGTTTTCGAGCGATGGACAATCCACTAGTGTATTTTGCCTGAAAAGTGTATTATAAGAGTTTAGGTTTTTTATTAACATCACGGATCCATCAATTGATCATCACCATTAAGTCAACCACTCCGCAACAATCCGCACTCGGCCAGCGTGGCGGGCTACAAATTGTGCAAGGAGACCCGTGTTCTGAAGTGGGCCGGCAATGGTTGTAGAGCAAGAATAGCCGGTTGTATAAAAAAAATTTACTTTAAATCAAATCGTATCAAGCAGATACTAATATTACTGAGGTTATAAGTTTGTCAAGCTTTAAAAAGTACATAATACATATATATTACATATGTAAATACATAATTTGGAAAGCAAAAACATTACAAAATTAACTTACCTATTTAAATTCAAAATTGATTGAAATAATTTATGCAACTGATATTAAAAAAGAGCAAAATATAAGTTTTTTGGAGACTTCTTTTCCTTAGAATCTGCTTTCGAATCGGTGGTAGATTCACTGAAAATAGTAAGACTTGGCGTTATAAAGTGCTTAACTTTATGATACGATGAACTGATTCGGAAGGCAGATTCTAAGAAAAAGACGTCTCCCAAAAACTTTTTTTTAATATCAGTTGCAATTTAACAATCACTTTCTAAACTTTCAAGCAACCTTGAAATCCTATGAAGTTCAATCTTTAAGTCATTTCAATATATTTAATGTGGTTTAATTAGTTAAGTTTTGCTATTTATTTTTATTTCTCGTACCCTTTTACTGAAGTTTGAACTGCGGTTGATGGTTGTAGTATAATAATTATACATACCTTATATTTTAAGCCTTTTTTATCGATTGTGTTGTTAAATAGAATAAAAAAATTACCAATAATGCGATGATGATAACGATAAAGGACATAGGACGTAAACAAGTAATAGACAAAATCACAGATCGAAATAATACTTGTTATTAAAATTGTCTCTTATCTATATAAACACGAGTAGACTACCGAGGTGATAGCAGCAATCAATGCAATAATTATAATGTAGGTACATCTGCAGTGACGCAAATGCTTCGTGGAAGCAATCAGTTATTAAGCTCTCCTTTTAATAATAACGGCGAGATGTTTACAGACATACATTATTTCAGGTTAATATAGATTCATGGTAACGCAAGGTCGTCGTGGAAGCTAACGGCGTCTGTGGCAATATTTGCCCTTCCTGATAACACTGTGAACCAATACACTAAGATACCTATCTACGAGATTTGCTCTCAGATTAAACCTTAAGCTGCTTGCTACGTGTACATTAAACAAAGTTCCTTCTTCATTATAGAGGTACGTTATCTAATGATAATTTTCTTCGTAGCCCACTCAGGTATTCGTTTCTTAAACCTTAGAATCATCATCATCATCATCATTATGCTCAGCCTATTAATCTTCCACAGCTGTACACAGTCAGGACTTTCAGGAGGAGATTTAAAGCTGGACCTTCATGCTGCTTTACGTCTTGTTGGCGGCTTACAGTGCTCTTCGCACAGGGGTGACCCTAATTTTGTAATTTCAGGATGTTGGATGACATCGAATAATTTGGTTGTGTTGGATTTAAGATTAGTCCATACGCCCTCGTGACCTCTGGATAAGAACCACGTCGGGATGCCGTTACAAATCGGTGACATCGTCTACGCCGGCGATCGATTGCATCCGGGTGTACTGTTGTGATGCATTATTATCTGTCTCAATATAATATTAAGGGTCGTAAAGGACGTGTAGACAGTTCTCTACAATGTTCCCAAAGGAATGCTTACTTTACCAATCCACACTTGGCCAGCATGGTGGACTACGACCTAAAGCCATCTAATTCTGATAGTAACCTATTTTTCTTCCTTTACAGTTTTACTTACTGCCACAGGTTAGCTACTGGTAGAGATTTCATAAAGAGATACGGAAGTCTACTTCTCCATCTCTTTTATAATCTCTTCTATCTTTAATTAAAAAAAATATAGTTATTAAAATCTCTTTTATAGTTACGTTTTGATTACATAGGATAGATAGATGTTAATTTCAGTGAAAAATGAGGTATAAACGTTTTTGTTTCACTTAAAACTTGCTATATAATTCCAAACTCTATTAATCGCCTTTCTACGAAAATATTGTTTGAATTAGGAAACAGTTGTTGCATGGCCTAATTACTCTACGTTCTCCATGGTATTTCACCTTGAAACAGAAAGTGCAGAATTACCTACCTACCCACTTAAGATATGCGTTATTTACATCATAATAATATTCTCTCAGGATATTTAGATCATTGTGCACAAATAGGTACACACGTATCTTTATGACAGCACTACTGTAACCGCATTCACGAGCAAATAGAATCTAGATCCACCTCATTGTTTCTGATATCACTATATCTTATTTCTAAGTAAATCAAAGACACTATTTAATCTAAACAAACATCTAAATTTAATTTGCCTGCTGATAGCGCTATACAAATCTCTTATGCGGTGTTTAATAAATGATGAATCATTTTATGAATAAACAATATTCTTTGAGTTAAAAAATAATGACAGTTGCAGTCAACTTTTTGTATTATATTTTTACTTGATTACAAATTAGGCCTTTAATGCAATCTCAATTATAACTATATAAAACTGCAATATCATGCAGTCTTAAATGGTCTCATGCGGGATAGCTTCTTAAGGAGTTTGGCAGAAATATTCAACCCATATCGGTTTCTACGTTACATTTGTCGGCTGAAAGCTCCCACCAGACTAGATCAGAGAAAACTAGGAGATAATAAATTCCCAGATTGACCCTTCCGGGGATCAAAAACGGGAATATACCTGTTTCCCCTCTAACAGATCAGCGCGGACTGTCGGATCTTAGACTTGATCATGTATCGTACAGTGCTAACTTTTAGAAGAATAAAAAAAAGTAGCGGATACCTTAATAAAGTTTAGATCTACTTTATGTTTTTGTGAAGACTTTTATTATCGCTGTCATGCATTTACTTTTATTATCGCATGCATGTCCAACAAAGTGCCAGCCTGTGACTATCAACCGAGACATATGTTTAAAACTGTTAAGCCTAGTGTGCCTGTCATTACACAGAAACCACAATGCTGCTTAGAAATAAACCCAAAGAAATAAACTAGTACTTCCCCGGATGAGCTCGTCCACAAAAAGCTACAATGACCTTAATTAAGGCGCAACGATACCATCGGTATACAAATTTATCATCTAGATTGACAAAACTAATTCGCTTTTATTTATAGGCTCATTAAAATGAGATTTAGGAAAAATTATTGAAACAATTTAAAATTTCGAATTTCGAAATACAGTTGGAGGGTGCATAAGTATATTTCATAAGGAATCAGCCCGTAAAAATTATTAAATCAAAACAAACATGTTTATTTATCCATACAAACTAATTCAAAACATTTTAAGTGTTTTAACCCTATTGCTGATAAAAGACCGACACGCGCATGCAACCTACGCTACGCAGCGCGTACCTAATTAAGTGACAGGAGTCACTTGATTTTAATTTTGCATGCGATTTTAGGACTGTTTCTGATGTATTTCACTAAAATGGTTTCAATTTAGTTGTAGATTAGTGATTAACTATTGATTACCTTTAAGTTAATGTAATTTTAGCATTAGTATTTTAATGTAAATAACATTAAACGAGCAAAAAAGCTTTAGACATATATTTACCTAGTGGACTTTCTACTTCCGGTCGGTAGGTAGGTCGTATTTTCAGAGCCCTAAAACAAACGCCCTGGCTACGTCCATGCCTAAATCATCACACCTAATTATAGTAGGTAGATTAATCTAGATAGCGTACCTCGAGAGTTACCTGAATAGGGAAAGTGAAGAGTACTCAAGAAGATATACTTAGGTATATGATTTGCATTCCCAGTAACTGAAAAACACTTGTCCCCGTTTTCACTAACGACGAACGAGGCAATACCCTAGCAAGTACCTGACGCGTAATCATGGAAGACTCCTAGGCTTACATTTAGCTTTTACCAATCGATATTCACACATATAACATAAAGCATAACTTTTCTATGATTCTTGCCACAGGGTGTGGTATTTTGTTTTTGTAATACCATTTTTTTTACGTATTAGAAAACCAACTTTATATTTTTTCATCTGCCTCACGTGTTTAATCATCATCTAAGAGTTGATGAAACGTTCTTTGGCTCTGCGCTTAGCACAAATTATAAGGCCACCGACATAAGCATTTCCTAGATTTAGAGAAAACGGGCATTACTTCAGTTTCATATTTAACAAATATTTTACGATCATGAAAGTAATAAAACAATTTATTTATGTATTTGTAGATGGTATGCTTAAACGTGGACGCATTAGCTTAATACTTTAGTGTTGTAAACATACGGAGTGGATATTTGAATAAGATAGTTAACAAAAAGTCTCGCATTTCTAATACTTGTATGGTTATGGTATTAAAATAAGACGACGTAAAATGTGCCACCTCTTTAGGATCAGCTGCAGCATTTAGGGTGTTTGAATCCCTTCTGCAATCAGAGCGATGAGAGGACATGCATACATACATATTACATAAAAGTTGTTTGGGTGGCGCCCCCGTACTAGAAAGCGCATTCTAGATGGACCCCTCAAGAAGTGGTCAGACGACATAAAACTATAGCGTGTGGAAATCTCTACAAAAAACTATGTTCAGCAGTGGTTACGTCCTTTGGTTAATATGATCATTATGATTATTGGCGATCTGTCACAGTCGTTGTATATATACTATACGATGGGGATATTTTATTTCATGCGTTGCACTGCTAGATACTGTCGACTAATAAAAGAAGTCGACTAATAATATAGCTTGAGTTTTTTTTTTATGACCACCCAGCATCATTCGCTATAACGTAAACACAGATTAGGGCTAAGCAGTTGCGTGCATAGAGGGTATGCACAGGGTATGCAGATGCTATAAAATGAAGAAAATCTCCAGTACCAGTTATAAAAACTTAAGGGTAGGCTTTTTATAACTCTTACAATTCCTATCCTTAAGATTTTTTTATCTCATACTGGAGATTGTCTACATTTTATATCATCTGTATACCCTGTGCATCCCTCTATGCACGCCACTGGGGGTAAGGCTTATAACTCCCATATCCCTAACATGTTAGCCCCTCACCATCTTATACCTACTGCATCATCAGGTGAGATTGCAGCCAACGGTTAACTCTAAGTGAATTAAAGAAAACTGTGTCACTGAAAAAGTGATGATGATATTGTCTCTGGTATGAAACCTCTTTTGCTAAACACGTGACCAAAAATTTGCTCTTTGCTGTATCACAAGTATATATACGTAACCTACTCCTACAATAACGATGTTGATAGGATTATTTTAAGAAGATAACCGCTAATATTTATGATTCCTAATCTATCTTAGAAAGCAAATTTACCTTGAGTCCTAACTAGGTAGTAGTTCATCATCGTATCTATTCATGTGTACCTACTTTACGCTAGTACTTACAATTTACTTTAGTTTTACTAAGAAACTGAATAGTTAGGTAGGTACTCGTACCTAAGGTTTGTTGGATTATGAATTCAGCCATGAAACATAATATAAACAAAAGGTGACTTTTGCACTTCACTAATTGTCCGTAATAACTCTTTCCTTGACTCGGCTTAGATCATATTAATTTATTGTTAAGGTGTCTATCTAACTTTAAGAATAAAATACAAAGTTCCTCTAGTAGTTTGATCGCTTTGAAAGCGGCCGCCGGAACATGGCGATACGCTCAAATAGCAGAGAACACTATGCTAATCTAACATTCCTAACAATATTTAGCCTGGCCCGGAAATCGAAGCCCTTGTGATCCGTAGTCATATTATTTGGCAAAACTTACGTATTCTGTGATTATGACCTGCTCTATACTAATAAAGGACAAAAGATTTTTGGTTTGTTCGTACCAAATAACCGAAAAAACAAACAAATTGGATCGATTTTAACAATTCTGTACCAATATAAAATAAAACTAAGTTACATAGGTATAAAGTGTTTCCAATAAAAATAGATCCTTAAGGAAGTTGCAATGATTTTTTCAAGTATAAGTATATAATTATTTTTCACATATGTGATACGGCCTGGAACTGCTAGTCTTCCATTAATTTGATTGTTTAGGCAAGGAAATATAGACCAACGACTTTAGGTAGTACCTCAATAAAGAAGTAAGTGCTAAGTTGATAATACAAATTTGATACATGGTGACGAAAACACGCGGCGCATTGTCCCGGAGGAAGCGTGCCGAAGCAAAAAGATAATAATCATTTAGTATGACACTGTAAATAAGTTTATTTGTTGATTTCATTTAAACAGATTAGATTTTATTAGTAACTATTTATTGAGTTCAATGCAGTGTTGCCAGGTTGAATTTTAAAGAATCGGTAATTCTGGCGAATGTGTATAAGGAAGCAGTATTTATGAACATTCCATAAATATTCCAAAAAAATCAATATAATCTTATTAAACTAATTTCTATGAATATAATAGGTCATATTAAATAGTGAAATTTTTACCAACAACTGTGAATACCAGGTAGATTTCGTCAAACACACGCAGATCAACACGTCGATTTTATCCTAATGACGATCGCAATCTATTCTAATTGACTGTCAAAATTCCACTATCGGATCAAATCAGCAATCCCAGCGAGAGTACCATAAATTCAGCGAATGAAAACAATTACGATGAGATAATTATGAGTTGCGTAGTCAACCCCTAGGTCCCTAATTTTATGTCGTAACACAATTTGTGACGTAAAAATTAACATAAAGAGGTGGCAAAATTTAAGTACGTCACACAATAATTATAATGTAAAGATTGGTTTATTTCGTGCGCAAAGAAAATGAGGGCCCTTCGTAGATTCGTTTTTGTTAAGTCTATCTAAATGCCCTTTTTTATTGAAACCTATGTAATAGGTACTCTAAGGTCTGTTCAATGTGTTAATTTATTTATGAAAAAGCCCTACTTTTAAGCACTTATGAAACGTCTACTTTGTTTGGTTTAAGTGACTCTGTTCGGAAAGCAGATTCTACCGAAAGTAAGTAATTTTCCAAAGTCATAATTTTACATTATACCTTACGATTATTATTCTATCTTGCGAGAGATGAAAACAAAAAGTGCTGCTCTTCATGGACAAGGATACTTGTCCATTAAGACTTTCATCAGTTGTATGGTAACCACGATGGACTAATTGTGTTTTATTACTAGGTACATTGTTTAAACTTATGCATTGGTAGATCCAAAATTATGTTTGAAATTTATTTAATAAAAACGTTACATAAACCTACCCCAAAAGAATGTATCTATCTTTACTTACTCATTTATGTCTTGTACTTCTGTAGTAAGTCGACTGTATGATTATCTACGTATGAAAGTAGATTGATAAATTACCTATATGTGACAACCCGTATCGGCGCGCATCAAGGGACTAACGGGTTAGTATTCCGAACATAAAGTTGCGAAGTATTTTACCTTAATTCCTAGGTCACCGATACAGGAAATCGAATTTGGGAATAGTGAGTGTTTTACAATACATGCCGGTGAATCGTGATCCTTCATGTTGTGAAGGTCGTGATCACTCGACGGAACGAATCTGCATCGAATACTTAGCTGACAATGTTTTATTGTAAAGAGAGCTGCTTAACATGCAGCCTTTGCATTACACGTCTTCATTAAACACTACTGACGTGGAAATATTACTATCGATTTAAGCAGATTGCTCTTCATTATTCTTCTTACATTTTCTATTGTTTTAATACTTCCTACTTATTTAAATCAATCACTATTATAGTGTAAGGTAAGTTTTTTGGATTAGCATTGCTAGCTACCAGAACCGTTCTAATATATATGAAAAGATTGCCTTAGAAATCCATCTAAAATAATTATGACAGCAAACAAGGATTTTTTAATAAAATAACTCTATTGTAAACACTACATTGTAAGAAACAAATGTCCTGACACTTCATTGTAAATTGCTAAAACGTGATGAAAATCTGAAAATCAACATTTTATTTTCAAACAATTATTTGTCTAGTTAAACTTGCGAAAGATATAATATATTTTATACATATATATATATACATATATACACACTTGAGTACAGAATTCACCCTAAGTATAACTAACTTAAGTATTTAAGTAATTAGGTATATTATAACATCACACCGGAGTACCCGACACCCATACTTTAACTTTTCAAATCATTTTCTAAATAAATACATAACTAGATATCTCAAATTTTCTCTGCCTGAATCAGTGAGAATCAAACCCGCATATGTCTCTCAGGTTTTAGGTATATATACCTATCTGAAATCTTTACTCGCCAATTTAGCCACGGCCATATGCATATATGCTGAAGTTTCCAATCAAATTTGTTACCAATATAAGTAGGTCACAATAGTTGCATGTGATAGAACATTTTGGTACTCTTTTATTTTGTCTTAGATTATGTCCACCTTATAGGAGAGGAAGGATATTACTCCATAGATGTTTCTCATATTTAAATAATTTGCAATTTTATTGCATGTAAGTGCAATGAGATACACTAGATAATAATACTTATTTAAAAATTAATAAATTGAAGTTTGTGTAACCCGAATTAAAGCAACGCGGGGAGTACGTATTATGGGATCACTATTAGGGAGACCTTGCCCAGTCGGTGAGAAATATAAAATGGCTTATTATTTTGGTATCCATTCGTTTTAGAATTCGATGAATTATTCAGCTTTTATTATTTATTTATTTTTTATCTAGCTTTTGCCCGACCCTATCAAAAGTAGAGCCTGACGAGATTTTCAAAATTAGAAAGCATTTACATTTAGCTTAGCAAAGTTTCGTCATTAATCACAATCCAGCTGACTTTGCATGATGCGCGCACTAATACACTAAACTATTACACTACAATAAATTATAAATACAGAATAACTTATTATATATACATATATATATTTAATTATAAGGTACCTATTTGTATTCAATGTTCTTACTTAGATCCTTTAAAACTATTCTATTTTTCTTTAATTTTATATAAATCGTAGGTTGTTTTTCACAGAACACACAACACACGGCGCTTGAAAAATCAAGAAAAAGTAACTTTACACACCTATTTATTGACCTACCTAAATACGGATAGGTTCTATTGAAATAACGATACAATTTGTATTGTTTCATCAACATCTGGGCGTTCATTGTACTTTAGTTCTAATGGATCGTAAAAAATGTGATTAGTAGGAGCAGAACTATTCGCGAGTGCCGATGGTCGGTCTGCCTTGACCCTGGCGCCTGCGCCGGCGCACCTCAGTCATGTGACCGCTTGAGGACCGTGTACCCTCCCAACCTAATCGACGGAGGCCATGCATCGATACCTATTTTTCCCGTCTACAATTTTTTTCACTCTCGACAATTACCGATTCATTAAAAATAATATCTTAAATTTCTATTAACACTTGTCGGAAAACTTCTTAATGTTATACGTAAGGCGTAGATGTACCTAGTCAGTTAACTACACTACTGACCTCTGTCATTAACACTCGGGAGTAGCTATCACTATACAAATAAGATCTTAAATTTTTTCCCAATTTGAAGCGCCAAATTTAAACATTATAGTTTCTCTGGGACTATTATATGTTACTTATATACTTATTACAATGTTATCAATATAAATTTTAGCTCCTCAAAAATCATAATCAATCGTAATCACTTGGATACTCGTTCACACGAGTGTCCAAGTGATTACGACATTATGGTTCTATATGAGTGTGACGCTGCCATCAGCGTCACACTCATATAGAACCATAATGACGTCCATCAGTTTGAGGCTAGTTTGAGACAGAAAAAATGTGACTACAGCCTGTCCAGGTGATATGCACACTGTATACACTATATTTATGCTATAGACACTACCTTCTTAGTGGTTGACAAGCAATTTTTGATGGCTACTGTAATTATTTAAATTTCCATTTCTCTGCCCCTCGAGGAGGTTCTATCATAGAATCGATAGTAATACCCACGGTGGGTGAATTATTCTATGTTGTGAGCCCCTATAATATTGCAACGGAGTCAATTTTGTCGTTTGCTCCATCTAAAGAAAAACTCATTCTGACATCAGCGTCACACTCGTATGAAAATGAGTGATTTACGCTAACTTGGGAGTCTTGTTAGTGCATATGAAAACCTACATAAGCTATACCGATTTATCCGTCAATTGCGTACCGACTTTGTAAAATATTTTTTGAATTGAAAGGTTACTATCGAGGAGGTCCCAGTGTCATCAAACCAGGATCTGTTGAAAAGATCCCATGGAAGACTGTTAGAAGATTGGCAAACTCTATCAAATGAAATCAATAAGAAGTTTTTTTTAGATTATAAATCTATTTAGTAGACAGGTTCAGGTTAACGAATATGTAATAACTAGTATTCGTCAATTCTAAGATAACGATGTAAAAGTAGGTTGGCACTTAGCTTAGGTAGGTCGGTCCTTGTCTGAGAAGAGACCTGAATCACTAAATAAGTAGATATAATACTACGTAAATATCTATACTTAGGTCCTTATTATTACATAAAGAGCTAACAAAAAAAAAGCGTTTAGTATATAAAATTTGACGTCCTAGCAATAATCCTATGCACTTATTTATCCTAACTCGTCTTAAAAAGGAAAAAAATAAACAGAATTTATTTATTTCAAGTAGGCTTACTCTATAAAAACTTTCTAACAACAAGTCTGTTTGCTTGAAGTTACTCTACAATAACATAATAATAATATAATCTTTTTAAAACATAGTCTATACTAGAAAGTAACCAAAAATTTGTTTAAATAATTAGACAGGTAAGAATTTACTATAACTACTTAAGTAGTTAATTACACGCATCTCTAGACTAAACTAAATTGACAGGCATTATCGTACCTAGTGCTGTCCTTTTCCTAACCTACCACCTGGAAAAGGAGAGCGCTATTTTTAGATATGTAAATTTAATTAAGTTCAAAGATGTATGTACAACAGAATAGGCACCAATGTCACTGTAACTTTTTGAAATAAAAAGTATGTCACCCTCCCGTTTCTTTGCTATGCAACTATTCACTTCTCGCCGACCCCTTGCATTTAAAAACACATTTGCATTTATATTATAAGTTTTCGTATTACCTATAATAATAATTGTATTAGTACCGTATAATAATTGTATTAGTAAGAATAGGCAATGTTAAGGTTATGTTTTGCAGACCCTGGTTATAATATATTGGGAGCATGTGAAGGTTAAGTGAGTTATAAATTACTAGAAGTTACTCAGTACATAAAAGTAGAGCAACAAACACTTTTAGTAATATTGCGATATGATCTCTCAAAGTAAAACTTATTCAGAAAATGCATTTTGTCAATCTATCTATCCGTCCGTTTATCATCAAAGCGAACACCTTTGTCCGTCTGTTCGAATCCTATACTATGTAAATTACGGAACGTGTTACGATTGTATATATAATTTTATAATAGATGTGTATTCACAAAAAAACAGAAATGTTAAAGATGAATTGTTTTAAGTGCTGCACTGATAAAGATCCACCACGCTGTTCGATGCCCGGTCGGCGGGTTTTTAACCGGGACCGACGACTTATCACGTTCTTCATTTTCCATACTTTCCGGGTTAATACTTAATTTACCTAACTTCTAACTACTATTTCACTAACAGCTGAACACATTCCAAAGGAGTAGCGGCATCTGAAGGACTTTGGTTGACTTGGATTCAAGGTTTTTACAGCTTTCTTATCTGCTTTACCCGATTACCTAAACTGCTCATTAAAACCAAAAGACAAATCGAAATGAAAATGTATCTGTTTACCTGATTTACCTTTTTGTTTTTATTATTTTCTCAAGATTTTATCCATATATGTTTAGAACTTATAAATAGTTTGGACATGAAGTTCGTGAATTAAATTAGAATTTGTAATTAATAGAAATTGTAATTAAAAAACTCTAAATTCATACGTTAGGTATATATTTACTATGGGAACGCATAATATGTTATGGTTATGAAAGCGTTTTAAAAAGAAAACATACCTACTAAATAATCTTCATCTTTGACTTAAGAGCTATGCTCTTAGCGGTGCAGGCCTCCCCAAACTTCTCTGTCCCCTTTTTTACCACTCTATAAGTCCCTACCAAGATCTTCCGTTTAATTTGTTCAAAAAAACCTTCTTTCCCACTATTTTCCTGAATGTATGATAAATTCATCATGTCAAGTAAATGACTAATAATTTTGTCTCTTCTGATTTCTACAGTTTTAATCATATTTACAGACTTTATATACGGAATCTTACTCTGAACTACTAAATACTATAAGGTAAGGAAAACTTATACGGAAAGTTTAATACCTAAATTATAATAAAATCGTGTCATGCTAAGTATACATTATTAAGATGTATAACATGACATTAGGGAGGTCTTATCCGTTGGTAGGCATTATCAGTGCCAGTTGCCAAACGCCTTGACGCGTGAAAAACCGATGAAAGGTCAAACAATAGCTTCCTTGCCCTCGCGGCAAAGTTCTAATTATTATTTTGTGTCACCATTTACTAAGTTAATAATTTGAAGGTATACAAAACGTATAGGTTATACTATTGACCGCTTGATCTGTCTGTCTGTATTATCGTAACCTTAAAAGAATAGGTTGGAATAGGTACGCCTATTTGTAAAGGCTGGTACTTGTCTAAGAAACCCAATAAGTATTTGATCCGACATGAAATTCAAACCAATATACAACATGGCACCATTTATAGGCAATTCGAGCTGTTCAACACGACTTATTCCGTGTAGTACTACATCTTCTGAGAAGTAGATTTATCCTACACAGCATTACATCCGCGATTTCTCAGCTCCTAAGGTCCTTAGTAAGGTCTTGTATAGCTTAATACCTATAAATAAGAATTGGGCTATCAATTCTAAAAAACGGTACCTTAATTCTATTGCATAATATATTTACCCACTATGGTATCTACTCTATTTACATTATTCATTGGGGTTTCAAATTTACAATGTTGCAGATATATCCTTATGCACGCATTATTTGTAATTGTATAAGTTAGTTCAATGCTATCCTAAGTTGATTTTACCAACTACACGGGAAAAATAAAGATTCACCAAACAAGAAACCATGATTTTAAAATTTCCTAAGAGTCATCCATCAATTCTGTTTACCACTTTTGTCAGCTATTAATAATAATGATGTTTGGACTAAAAATGTCGCAATAGGTAAAATATACGTAACATCACGTTACATTTTTTCGGTATTCTGAGCCTTACATATTAATTTGGAACAGTTTCTAAAGAAAATTAGGGGTGTCTTTGTCAAATAGGTAATATAGGTAAGAGTTCTTTCATGTTACGAATTGAATAATGCGAGGGAACCACTTGTGCGGTCCATCACAACCACAATCCACCTTTCTAAGCACATGCTGATTCCCGCGATTGCGAACTATTGAAGGTTGAACCCACTCGGCGGAGCTACTCTGCAGCAGGACTTAGCGACACTTCTTAGCAACAGAATCTTGAAATGAAATTGTATAAAGTTATACCTGATAGGATACGCCTGGATAATTTGGCGAAGCCTTGAGACTTGCACCACAACAGTCGTGAAGAATCTCCACCGCTCAATAACAACTTTTGATATCTATATTAATATATACCTATATTAAATGAAATTAATAAATTATGTGACCGTCCGTGCCGAGTTAAGTCGTCAGTAGGACTTAGATGGGACTTAAGAAATAGACTTAATTACAACAAACACAAAAAAGACTAGGTAGGTACCAGATAAAGAAGACCACATTTTGTTAGAGTGCAAAGCAGGCATTGTCACTTAGAGTGACTTCAGTCTCTTTCAATTACTTTTAAGCTGGTTTATAAGGAAGAAGCAATAAAATTAACATACAACTACATCGTCAAATATCAAAAGCCTTCATATTATGCATTGTTCTGTTATTGAACACGTATGAAAGTGCACGTCTTCAGCAAACACTGTGCTCAGATGTTATTGTTTAAATTATGAGGTATAGTCACGAGCACACTCATTAACAGCCTCATAATTAGTGTTTGTTACAGGTTAAAATAAATATTAACTTTCCTATGTATTCGCACGATGTTTAAATACCTGAGTAACTTAGGCTTAATGAGTTTCGTCGACAGCTAAAATACAAACACCTCCCTGAAAATATCTGGATATGATGTGTCACAAATGTTCAAACAAAATAAATCACTATTTCCATAACTTCCAGCTATCTTTATTGATGTATCATAATAAGCCTGAATTCACCTAAAAAATATTTAATTTTCTAGTTACATAATAATTAAACCGGTAACACACTCGTAACTACCATTTAAGGAGTTTTTCTGGACATTATAAACGATGGAAGGAAAGGAATCGATAGAGAATCATAAATATTCAAAAGCGACGTAGAGATAAAATTTTTATAGTTGGCAGTGCGGATCCACAAATACGAAATATAAATAATCTCCTCTTTTGAAAAGTCAAGTCTGTTTAAGCGTTGTCTCTGGTTCGGAATGCAAATTCTACCGCGTAAAAGCCAGTGACGTAAAAATTACTGGCCTTCCTTTCGGAGGGACCGATTTCGAACCCCGGCACGCATCTAACTTTTCAGTTCTGTGGGCTTTTAGGGAAAATATTGTTTGGACTTAGGAAATCAGCTTCCCCCAAATTTTTCGAAGACGTGTGAAATCTACTAATCAGGACTCATTCTGAAAGAATAACTGTGGTTGGCACTTGGCAGGTAATTGGATCATAATGATGAGTTATTTAGTTATAGGTATTCCAGTTACGTTAGTAATGCTTATAAAAAAAATACAACTCATTCACTAGCTGACTCATTGATTTCTAGCTGACTAATTACGTAACCTCTGGGACTTTTCAGTACGAACTTAAAAAATGGATAGTAGGTTTCTTAAGGCCTTAGGCATTTACTAAGAGAGTTTTAATCATGCAATAGGGGTTTTCCTCGTATAAAAAGGATATATAATATAACAGTACCTACCATTCCGGATAGTTGGGAAATTGGTGGTGTCTAGCCCTGTGCCTCGGAGAGCACTTTTATCCGTCGGTTTCGATTATAATACTATCATGTGATAAGAAATAACTATTTAAGCGCAGCGTGGTAGGTATCATCATTTACATGATGATCATCATATCAACCAATGGACGTCCACATCTGGACATGTTATTTTGTCGGCAATTCCAAATAACACGGTCTTGTCCCACTTGGGTCCAGCGGCTCCCTGCTCAATATATTCTCTAAATAACTATTAGAGAGGAAGCCAGTGGGACATCAATAGGCTGATCTTGATGGTGATGATGATGACTTGCCTACAGTCGTTGGAATTGAAAGGCTGTATGAAAGTCTAAGTTTTTTTTTATTAGAGACATTCAGACATTCCTTTGAATAGTTTTCATACAAGTCGTTCATTGGCGTATGGAAATTCTTCTACGGTTAATCCATTTAAGCGGAGTATTAATTTCAAAAAATTGTCGATAGAATTCCTAAACACTTCCTCGGTGTCGAACCTGTTCCGTAACTCTACTTAGTACTATATTGAACAAAATGTGATATTGCGCACACGCATTTCCTTTAATATTTCTAATAATTTGTGAAATTTACTTCATGGGTCCAATTCCGTCATGAATTTTCGGAACCAGTTCGGAGATAAGAAATTGGCGTTATCCACGGAGGTCCGTGCATTTTAGCCAGATTCCTAGTTTTACCTTTACCTATCGCTAAAATGTCACAAAGATCCCGTATAGCAGGCGTATAAAGATTCAGTTCAAAAACCATTTCTTTTATTGTGATGATGGATGCAGAAAATCATTTTTTACACGAGGTTTAACCTTTCACGTAAGAAAGATCCCAAATTTCAGACATTATATCCATGGATTACTTTGACCGCATACTCGTCAGATTATCTTTATGTGCAACTAATCTGTTAATTACTTTGATAACCGAGCGTTTCTCATTGAAATACATCATAAAATGTCACCTCAGACTTGGTAACGTTTAAACTACGATAGCACCATGACGTCCATTTTGACGTTGCAGCGTTTTAAGCTCGAAAACGCCAACGATTACGACGGTCATAACTTTTCATACTGACTCTACCACTATAATCCATAATCCATTTACCAACATTTATGTACAATAAAATACCACAGAACAAAGTGAATGAAGCTAAATGCTTAAAACAAAAAATTCTAAACAAAAGAAAACAAACAACAAACAAAAAAATTAATTATTTTTTAGTGCAAAACACTCTGATTGTATGTGCAAACGTCTGTTGGTTTTGTAGTAGATAATATTGTTCTGTGGTTTTGAAGGTCTGTCAAAAGTTGGTGGGTGATAGGAAATCAGTGTTGCCTTTTAAAAATATTATTAAGAACCGAAAGCGTTCATAAACTACCAAAATAATGTAAGTGGCTCTTTCAAAACGTTGTTCTTTCATGCCCGTACATCTTTTTGCTAGATATAATTTCTGGTTTGAGTTCGAAAAGGTTCAGGCGGGCTAGTATGGAATTTTTTTTTTTACATGACAGGATAGGTAATAGTAGGTAGGTACAGTTCTAGTACAGTGGCTACTGTAGCTGCTAATCGGTCGCGGCCTGACTCGGACCATCGGCCTGTTATCATAACTGTCATCTTGACAAGCAATCGCCGTTATAATCATGAAAGTTGTGCTTATTTTTTGTAAAGTTCCATATTATGGCATATTCATATTTGTGTTGTCTGTGCTGTCTTAGGTTAAGAACTTACAAGCTAATCACAACTATTTCTTTCTTGGTACATATTCAAAATAAACTTTTCATTCGTTTCACCGATCCATCTCCTTCGTGCCTTCTCCAAGAGAAGTGATAGTTAGGTACGGTATAAGCTGAATTTTACATGTAGGTACAAGTTTTAGGAACTTTTTGTTCTCGTTTGACTAATGCACTAATTAAATAATTAATATTCGCGCTTTTTACAAAAGTACCACTTAGGCCGTATTTCACACGGTTCTGGACTATTATCAAAACTTATTTAACAATGTTAGTTACGCGGTATGAGATTATAGACGACGCGACCTAAAATGTATTAAAATCGACATATTAATTTAATATTATTATTACAAAGCGACGCTATTTATTGTAATTCCACAACGTATAGTAGTAAATTTGTTTTGAGAACAATTTATTGTTACATTTTTTTTTTTTTTTTTTTTTAAAGTATATAGACAAGTGCTTGACTGCAATCACACCTGATGGTAAATGATGATGCAGCCTAAGATGAAGCGCGCTTGCCTAGAAGATGCCTATTCACTCTTGATTTGAAGGTACCCAGATTATAGGTATCAGGGAAGACGGAAGATGGGAGGGCATTCCAGGCCTTTGCGGTGCGGATCAGAAAGGAAGAAGCAAAACGCTTCGTACGTGTTGATGGTATTTCAACCACGTAACGGTGCAGATTCTTTCGGTGCCTCGCAGTTCGATGGTAGAAAGGAGATGGTTTGACCAAATCGAATAGCTCCTGAGCACACTCTCCGAAATGTATCTTGTAGAAAACAGCCAGACAAGCAACCTTGCGCCGGTGTTCAAGGCTTTGAAGTCTACTGACTACAAGGTCGTTGCCAATGAGTCTCCTAGCACGACGATCCACCGAATCCAAACCATCGAGCTGGTACTTGGCAGAGCCATCCCATAAATGGCTGCAGTACTCCATGCACGACCGAACCTGAGCTTGGTACAGGGTTAGAAGCTGTTCTGGCGTGAAGTAGCGCTTAACTTTGTTGAGGATGCCAAGTTTTTTGCCAGCAGTTTTAGCTTTGGACTCGATGCATTGTCCAAAGCTTAGATTGGACGAAATGCTGATACCTAGGAGCTCAATACTATTCGTGATTGGCACAGATACATTTCGGAAAGTCGGAGTTAGGGGGAACGGACTCCGTTTGGCGGAAAACAAACACGCTTGGGTTTTGGAAGCATTAAACTGTACCAGATTAGTGTCACCCCAATCGGACACCTCGCTTAAGGCCAGATTAACGCGTTCCACCAAGGCCTCTCTGAGCACAAGAGTTTCGTCTCCACTAGCTCGTGGACTGAACATGTATCTAGCCGTCACAGTGCTGTCATCTGCATACCCAAAGATGCCGGGTTTTAACAGATCATTTATATGCAGCAGGAAGAGCGTAGCGGAAAGAACCGATCCCTGAGGGACACCAGCGTTGATGGCCATTAGGTCAGACGAGGACCCATCGACGACAACCCGAAAAAATCGTCCACTCAAGAAATCAGCGATCCAGTTGCAAAAACTAATGGGTAACCCGTAGGCTGGAAGCTTGTGCAGAAGACTTTCATGCCAGACACGATCAAAAGCTTTCGATACATCGAGTGAAACGGCGAGCGCTTCACCGTGCTTATCCATGGCTTCACCCCAGATGTGCGTGGCATACACTAAAAGATCCCCTGTTGACCGATTTCGTCGAAAACCGTACTGACGGTCTGACAGGAGTTCGTTGTTTTCTAGGTATGCCAGAAGTCTGTTATTAAGTACACGCTCCAGACTTTTACATAATAAAGAGGTGATAGCAATTGGTCTGTAGTTAGATGGGTCGGCACGGCTACCCTTTTTTGGAACAGGTTGCACGTTGGCAATCTTCCAAGCTTTCGGGACCTGAGTGGTTTTAAGGGAGAGGCGGTATAAACGTGTTAGAATAGGAGACAATTCGGGAGCACAGGTTTTAAGAACCACTGCTGGAATTCCGTCTGGACCACTGGCTTTATTCACATCCAGATTGCGGAGC
The DNA here is from genome assembly GCF_905163445.1 of Pararge aegeria. NCBI lineage: Eukaryota > Metazoa > Arthropoda > Insecta > Lepidoptera > Nymphalidae > Pararge > Pararge aegeria. Next base: position 9,896,475 of record NC_053193.1, read on the forward strand.
ACTTTTAAAACCTCACACTGTCGAATGCGTATCTCTGGCATGACAGAGATTGATAGATACGTATTGTCAATGAGAATACCTACTTAGCTCAGATTTATTAACTGAGAAATTTATTCAAATACCTTCCTAGTTTTTTTTTTATTGTTATATTGCGAGGTCTTATTTTAATTTCTTTGACTTCAGCTTTTATGCCAAAATTGCCAAATATGCACATTGCACTTCATTTGGTTTCACATAAAAGTTAATCCCACGCATTGAACGATGTATCGTATCCACTGACCAAGGAGTGCACAAGAAAAGAAGAAATTCCATGATCATCTCATAAAAGAAAATCATGGTGATAGGTTTATTAGCGTGACAGTTTTATTATTAAGTCGATATCTCGAAGTTAATATCTCGATATTTTTACAGCATGAGTATGCTATTGATTACGTTGAAAAATAAGGATACAATACAAAGACAGGCAAAAGGCTTCAGACCAATGCTTTTTAAAATAACGTACAAATTTTAGCCTAGGCAGTAGGCAAAAGTATAAAAATCATAATAAGTAGGTACCTTAGTAATTTATCAACAAGGAAATACTATCACATCAAAGATCTCTAATAGAAGTAAAATTGTAAACGATTAATCTGTAATTTTCTTTGTGATAGCAATTCACGACAGTTATCGCAATAGTTACGTTATCATTTAAAGTTTATTGTACTTCCTAAATAAGTACCTATGAAAGAACGTTACCTGAATTTTAGAGAAAAAGAAAAAAATCCGATAAAGTGGGGTGATAATTAAGACTAGTGGCTTCAAGCTTCCCGCTCAACTCAAGCTCAGAAATATCTTTATTCATGTAGTTTTATAGATGGCACTATTGATTCGTACATAACATAAAACTGTATTCATGGTAGTGAGATGATTGCTAATTTTTTTATTTTATCCTTTCAAGGTTACAGTCTATTCACTATAACCTCTTTCCTATATACCTAATATAGGGAACATTTTAGGATAAAGGAAAAGTTATATTCAATGGAATTTAGTTCGAAATGGGGCATTTACCCCCAATAGGGGTATTACGATATTCATAATAATGAGAAGTTTTTCTAGCTTAATAATGAAAAAAATCTATACAAGTACAAAGATTTCATTTAAAAAAATGGAACTGCAGCCTACCTAAGTATAGGGGGCAACGTGGGATGTCAAACTCGTAACTTTTAGGCTGCTTGTAGGTTTTTAAAAACTAAAATATAAGTGACATAAGAATCTATACTAAAATTATAAATTCAAATGTAGGACGGATGTTTGTTCTTTATTACTGCAGATGGCTGAACGGATAAGGATGAAATTTAGCACAGAGATAGATTATTTGTCGGAATGGAACACAAAATACGACATATCCCGGAAAAATTTACGGTTCCCGCGGGATAGATTGGTTTTAGTTTTTCACAGAGCAAGAGATCGACATGTTTTTTGCATGGGCATGTACTTACACATCAAAATTTTCACAGTACATTAACTAGTATCAAATTCTTAGTTTTCTTTGGTAGGATCAAAGAAAAACTCTTTTAAAAATTAAGTAGCACCTCCCCTGAACATATCAAAGTTAATTTTTTTTCTGATAAAACCCGAGTTCGTAGTCAGTTAAATAACAACAAAACATTCGTGATAAATCTCTTAGCACTGTCGTATTAAAAACAGGTAAAAATTGTAGATACAGCACGTTCTGAATAGTTTTAAAAGGTGCATGATAAATTCATGCTTATGTAAACGAATGGTACGTAAATATTTGTAACTTTGGTATAGTCCACCTACGGATAACTAAAGTTGGCTCCACATTATATCATTTCCAAACGACTTCCTAACGACACGGAGGTTAAAAGTTATGAGGTTATGATACACGATTTCTGCGCCACCTGTTTACGGATTCTAATTTTAATAAGTAATTTAACTTTAAAATTGCAAGTCACAAGACCGGGCGGTCCCATAATAGCTTTAGGAAAATTTTCAAAAATTGATCCCCAATTTTTCAACATTTTCGTTGGCAGGATGGCCCACCTGATGCTAGGTAAAAACAACACTTCGCAGTGTACCTATGCGAAGTTTTGCTTTACCAATTAGTTTACCTTCACCGAATTTTCCGCCGTTACTTATCCAATTTGCATGATTTCAATAGACATAGGGGATGCTCTGATGCGTTAAGATTGATTGTAAAGTTTTAAAGTAGATACTATCGATGCCATACCATTCTCCTCCCGTTTTTTTGACTAGTCTTTTATATAAAATGTATATTTTTCAAATGATGGTTGTCCCTGTTTATATGAAGAAAAGTTCATTTTGTATGGAGCCTGGAGGACAAAATCTAACTGCATGAAGCGTGATCTTGGTATGGAAGTCTCTTAAATGCAGCACCTAGGTAACAACATTGGTTTTCTGCGTGGCTTTTTTTCTTATTATTTGACTTGGGAGTTAAATGGTATAGGTAATTGAAAATCCGTACACTTAGCACAATTTGGTGAGGTCTTGCCCATGCATAGCTTAGCACCGCCGTACACCGTACACTTCTGTGGAATCGCAACCTAGCAACTAAAAAGAGAGTGAAGAAGAAGGCCAAGGATGATAAATAAGGAGAACTTATAAATTGTCGTACCTTGGTGTGATCGTAGTAGTTGCTCGGCTACGTTGGTCAATCTCCAGAGAGATTTTACAACTACGCGGGAGATATTATACTTAGTGCACAAGTGTGTGCGTAAACATAGGTGCACTCTCTATTTCCTTGCTCTCATAGTCCCAAGGGACGGCAGGTACGACAGGACCGAAAAGAGATCAAGCGCAAAACCGACTGCTTAACTTGCTCTCCGAGGCACGGAGATTAATCACTGTCCTGTCTCTACTTACCATTCCACTGGTACTTTTTTTATAATAGGTACTAGAACGAAAGGTAGACATTTTCCTTGTGTCCAAGTAAACTGTGTGGATAACGTGGTTTTGCATAATTAACGCTATAATTATGATAAATAAGGTTTTAGTTACGCCATTGACTCGGGTCTTGGGGAAATATAATTTGTTACATTTCTCCAATCTCAACATCGGAACACTGAATCGCTTAGCGGCACGTCTTTAGCGGTAGGGTGGTAACTAGCCACGGCCAAAGCCTAAGCCTCATACAAGACAAAACTTCCCACCATAACTTTCAATAAAAATAATACTACGCAACCACTACCTAATCTCAAAGGCTGTTTGTTATTGTAATTTTAGATACACTAGTTTCTATAGTATATTACTTACACATTGAGAAAGATCGAAAAGTATAGCTATTCCGAGGATTGAGTCGAACAAAAAGACAGACATAATAATTTAAGTAAGTAATTTTTTAGCTTGAGGCAACTATTTCGAAATTACAATTATATCAAGGTTATTATTTAATTTCAATCTTCTAAAATATAACAATCTACGAGCAAATATCATTGATAGGTAGGTGCTATGTATGATTGAAGCGTGCCGATCATTTTCTGTTTAGATATCTAACCATTAGACATACCTTGGTATGTACATATGCGTCGATCTTACAATTACCTATTGTTCAATACTGTTTAGTTATTGTGCTAATTCTATCATTGATAGGGGCATGCAGTCACGTGTCTTGCCAATAAATCAGGTACCCTGCTAATTTTAGCATTGCCAAATTTTTTCCTGTCCTTACACATAAGTAAGTACAATTGCTCCTTGATTCTTAATGCCCACGAAATTCGTTTTGTGATATAAAGAGGTATCTAACCTCTTCATAAAATAACTGTAATTTTTTGTGTTTCAAATTTTGGAGCGTTGACGGGCGTTACTAGATAATTAAGACTAATCTATTAAATACAGGGATTAAGGTATCACTAAGGGGTGTCCTGGGCTTTGCTTCTTGTTACCACAAGGCGACGTAATTTTAACAAGATCATTTTACTTTATTTAAATTTACAGGTGCTTTATTTTACTTAGGTATAGGTAGTATATTAAATTAACTCACAAAATCTACGAGAACCTAAATATTTGAGATAACGTTTGATGAACCTCGAATATTAACATAAATCCTGCATCATGCTATTTTAAGGGCAGTTCGTGTTTAAAATATATACCTCCCTAATCGAATTTCGTAATGGACTACCGTAACATAATTTCAGTCAAACCCAGACCTTACTTATTAAGTTATTAGTTAAATAATAAATCATAATAAATTTCCTACTTACAAAAATCTTTAAAAAACTTTTTGTGATAAACCTATGTATGATATAAAAAAAAATTAACTAGAGTTTATTCATCACCATTATCAACCTATTACAGAACACGGGCCAAAGTCACGCTGACCAAATTGATTTGGTAGACTTCACACGCATTTGAGAACATTAAGGAAATCTCAGGGTTTCAGGTTTCCCCGCGATGGTTTCTGCAACGTTAAAGAAGGTGATTTCTAATTGATTATGTTAAATACGCGCATAGCTCCGTGCCTGGGATCGATCTTAGTCTCCCCGAAAGGGAAGCCGAGGCTTAAGGTTAGGCTAACCTAACCTAAACCACTGGACTGTCGCAGCTCGTAGAGAAGATTAGAATTTATTCGTAGTTAACAGACCCCGGCACTAACACCGAACTCTACGCTATTCGGTTGAAACCGACATTTTGACCGAAACTGGCAGAAACTTAAACTTCAGTCAATTCCACGCATCCGATAGAAACCATTAGCAGAAAGGAAAAACTGCATTTATGAATTTGGCCCAACCGTAGGTACCTATCTTTTTTGGTAGGTAAGTTTACCTGTTATAAATAATGGGATTTCAGACATTAAATTATTAGGTATAAGGTTGTATTTACTTTCTAAAAACGATAACATAAATAACAAAGCTGAATTTCAGCAGCCGCGCATTTGTGAAAGCGCTTATTTCAAAAGTTCGGAGTTCCTCCGGAGAACCTCAGAGGTTCTCACATAGAAATATCTATATATGTACATACAAAAATCAATATTTTCCTAAAGCCACTTCGACCGATGGAATAATAAATACTTACCTACCCCAAGTAGATAGGTATAAAATATATATTTTTTTAAATGTTTAAGTAATAATTAAATGAAAACTTCAGTAGTTAGTTTGTAATTACTGACAGAAATTCCTTATTTATGTACCTACCTATGTAATTGTATTAACATAAAATCAATTTAGTACCAATTAAAAAACAGGAGGTTCTCAATTCAAAGCAGTTATTTTTAAAAGGAAGAAATAAATTACTAATTAAAAAATATATACATAATTTTTAGGCACCTAATTAATACCTAGTCAACTTGCAGGTATGTAAAATATCATTATTTTATTTACTTACAATGATTTTTGTCCTGCGGCACTTTTAAAAAACAACAATAATATTGCACTCGATAGAAGAGTTTTTGAGTTCATGATGAATCGGTTTACATAACACGGCGATCGGAGCGCGCGCTAGACTCGACGCGTCTGCCTCGCGTTATCGATCCACCACTACTGCATATTAGGATTCAGTTTTCACGGAAAGCCTATAAGGTTGCGCAGGCGGCGAGAAAACGTGTATCGCTTATAAGCTTTTCATATAGACCAATAAGCAGTTAAGAAACATTCTGCAAATTTAAGTTTTGATGACACAGTACTAAATGCGTCAGAACAAATGCGTCCGGTGATACCTATGCATAGAATTATAGTCTATCGAATTTGTTAATTTCGAAGTTGGTATATAAGAGGATGTTAATAAAATAAAAATTCTCACAAGTTAGGATAGGTATTTATATTATTCGACGCTTTTAACAGCGTGAGGTTGCATACAATTAACAGTGTAAGAAATAAAATTAAGGTCTTGCAATAAATTTGTCAATCTTTCAAAATGTCTTTCAGTGTATGGCAATGAACCTTCAACAAGACTTGCTAGAGATGGCACTTGAAGACTGCCTGATATAATTTCGGGAGCTAAAATATAAAATACAAACTGAGCAGCATGACAGTTCTTGTTATTTGTATTCCATTCAGTGGCGAATCTCAGTAATGTTTCTTTTTGCGTGTTATTTATTTCTTTTAATGTTTCAGACAATTTATCTTTGCCATATTTCAAAACTTCATTAACAATTTTTAAGACATGCAAAGGTCTTTCCATTCTTAATGCTAGTTTCAGTGCTTTGACTAACTTTTTATCATGTAATAAGTTCACAAGTTCTTGTTCTTGTAGGATAAGATCCTCTCTCTCCTTTGCTAATGTTTCACGTCTTTCCATTGACACATCTTTTAAAGTAACTAACTTAGAATCTGATCCTCCAGTTATAATGAGGGATTCACTTTTATTCACAGCTAAGGACCAAACTTTGCCATCATGATTATCCAAAGACATTTTACATTCCGAATTCTTAATATTCCAAAGTTTCAAAAGACCATCAGCTCCACTTGATATTATTTGCTGGCCCTTACTTAAAAATTCAATTTTAAGAACAGAGCTTTCATGTCCTTCAAATGTTTTCAAGCAACTAAGGTCTGCAATAGACCACAATTTCAATGTACAATCAGCTGAAGAAGTTAAAACTACTTGATCCACAGATGAAAATCGTACACACCAAATACCCCTTCTATGACCTTTTAATATTCCCAATAAAGATAGATCTTCAGTCCAAAGTTTTGCAGTCTTATCCTGTGAACCAGTTGCTATTATTTTGTCATTTGGTGATATAGCAACACAGTTGATATCCATGTTATGAGCCAATTCGGTGTGACTTGATTTCATTTTCTGATCATTATTTTCTTGATCAACAGGTACAGTCCACAGTTTCAAACAGTTGTCTTGACTTACAGAAGCAAAGAAACTATTGGATGTCTGTGAGGTAAAAACAGAGCCAACAGAGCCAGTATGTCTAACACCAACCCCAAAGCATTTTATTTCATTTTGCTCATCATGAACCCAAATTCTTACAGAGTTATCTTTTCCAGAGGAAACAAATACATTTGGTTTAGTTGGAAAATTTGCCAAAGCTAAGACAATATCAGTATGACCTTTTATCAGCTTACAATTCATACTACCTAGTTCATAATGCTTCAAATCTCTACTGTTAGTTGCCACAATAATATGTGATTCATCTTTTCCAACAAATATAATATCTAATATTTCATCTGTAAAGCCAATCATTTGTTTCACACATGTAAATGTTTCCAAATCATGAATTATAATATTATGGTCAGCTGTAGAAACAGAGAGCATATTTCTTGCTTCATTGTACAGCAAATGTGTTACTGCCAACCCACCTTCCTCAGTTGCAGGAGATACAAGGCTGTTAGATTGTTCAAACATAAGCCGGCTCATTAATACATTCCATATTTTAACAACACCCTTTTCACCAGCACAAGCAACATAAATTCCTTCAGTTTCTAATTTTTTCTTAAAATTAGGTACTTTAAAAGAAGGTGGCATTAGAATAATTGTTTCAATACTCTCATAAACTGGAATTACTCTTAAAGCTTTACTTTCTCCAAGTTTCCACAGTATGAGAACTCTGTCCCTTCCGGAACTTATCATGTATTCACTATCAGATGTAAATTGCAATGAAGTAACTTTACTAAAATGACCGCTATATATTAAGTTGTCTTTACCAGTTTTAGAATCCCATGACCGTATTTTAGTATCATCTGCCGCTCCAAATACAAGTTGTTTAGAAGAATCAGGATGATATTTAAGGACTGTAAACACACCTAATGCTCCTCTTAAGCTACTTGTACAAGTGTAATGGGTTATATCCCATAATCGTATATTCCCATCTGTCCCACCTGATGCAACATTGCCATCGCTAGAGTCAAAGGCTAATTTAGCAACAGCTCCCTTGTGACCTGATCGCCAAACCTTTACTTGTTTACCAGTTTCTTTATCCCAAAGTTTAATTAGCCCACTTTTGTGAGCAGTTATAACAGTTTGATTATCATGTGACAATTTAAAAGTATATATTTGATCACTTCCATCCCTTTCCTCTAAGGTATCTCCTATAGTGAGGATATTGCAGAAAGTGTTTACATCAATGACTTTTATTACATCATCACATTGGCAAAGAAAATGTCCACCATCTGTGGTCCATTGTATATCACCACCTGTATAAAATGCTTCATATTCTGCTGTTTTTTCATACCTGAAAGAAAGTAAATATTTAGAAATATCTATATCTAGGATCTTTTATTAATAGAAATTCAAAAGTATGCCTATTTGTTGTCAATGTTCAACTCAGCTTCTCCACCATTCTTTATGAAATTTTACCCATGTTTTCACATCAATTTTACAATGTAATTTTACATCCTTGATGGGCCAAGGATACCCAGTTATCAGTCTTGAGGATTAAAAAATTGCATTTGTTTTGTATACATGTACAGCTTATTTTTATGCTAGAAAACAAATCATTTCCAAGAACTTTCAAAACAACCTTACAAGAGTGGACAAAGTCACATGCAAAAGCTCATCAAATCATACGATTCAATTTGCAGATTTAGTGAACATGCCAATTATTATATCTCAATAATAATTTTTGAAAACCCTTAAAAGGAATTCACTGTTTGAATTTGAATATTAGTAGTATATGCATATCACTTCATTGGATACATACTTTTTTAACATTATATTAGTCTGACATTATATTAGTCAAATAAGTTTTTGAATAATTCCTAAATAAAACGGCTTCAACATAGTTGGACCGTCGGGAGAACGAAGTGACAAGGTCAGGGAATAAGTTGTATGCCATAAGAGCCCAAAAATCTATTGCGTTGTACTAAGAATATTAGGGTAATAAATGTTATGAGTTATAATTATACTTACACCTCTTTAAGAGCATTAGCCATATTGAATTATCGATATTTGGCAAATCAAGGGTTTATTTATTACTCTTCAACCGTAAACAATTAAACATGGTTTAAGAATGTTTGGAGGTCTTTCATAAGACAGCACGTGGAATAACCAAGAAACAAAAAGTAAATACAGTCCCTTTTGACAATTCTTGACTGAAAATAAACATTGGCAACTGACAAGGGATAGTTGACATTGACAAGTGACAGTCAACGCATACTCTCCCTGGAATTCCATGATATATTTTGAAACAAGTGGTGTATTATCTAGACTCTAGATTACCTCTGTACTCTAGAGGTAACGCCCACCCTGTACGGATACGGAGCCCTAAGTATTGTGTAGTGTATTAAAGTTTTAATTCAATCGCAAAGGAATTCTTCATACATTTGTATAATAATTGAACTTAATGAAGAGAAACAATGCTAACAATAACATGGACTGTTTTACCCTTTATAACTCTTTTTACTGCAGGTGAATATGAACCCCCAAATTATAAATCCATACAAATATTAAATTTTCCTCCCCTTTCTTTTTGGACCGATATTTATATTGAAATATGCAACACTGAATGTTGCAGTCTTGTCAACCACTTGTCAAGTTAAGATGAACGCACAATGGTAGTGGTTCTGCTGTTCACATATCTCAACTAAATTGATAGGTTTGCATCTATCTATTTATCCCAAGTTATTTTTAAGATTAATTATTATGATATGTCGGGTCACCACAACATCGTTCCACTCGCTTCTAATAAAAAACCGTTAATTGTTCGTGTATTAAAACAAGTTAATCGTTATCTCAATATCCACTCTTTCAAAAGTATATAATTTTTCACAAAGTCCATCCATTTAGTCCTTGGTCTTTTTTTACTTAGTCTTCCTTCACATTTATGATGCCATCCTTCTGGTAAAATGATTTTCTTACATCTGTACTATATTAATACGTACATGCTGTCAATCAGTACATCACTGTCGATCAGTTGACGCGTCACGTTAAGATGAGCGGACAATAGGTACTCTTTTTAGGGAAATTTTGACTAATGGAAAGTGGCAACACTGATTGAATTTCTGTCACATCAAGAAAGGTCTTTGTAATTCTAGAAAGCGCTGTTTTCCTTAATCAAACCTTTTTTGTATCTCTTTGTAGGGATCTATGTATCTTATCGTAACCGATTGAATTAATGGTCTAGCCTATGCGTGACAGTAAATATTTCTATATGATATTACTTTAAGAGTTCATTTGTTATACAATAAATACTAGCAAACCTTTTTTTTTACTAAGACGCGGCTATGTTGTTTTCAAAATTGCATAAGATTATTTGGAACATAACATCAATGAAAATACATAAAAGTGCTATCGAGCATTGCCATTTCGAACATGTATTTTCCTTTCCTTTAGTAAAATATATTGCGTTGGTAAACAGACTGAAGATATATCATTTATATGGTACCGGGGTTGTAGTTCCTAGTTCAGGGGTACTGGAATTATTAAATATTGTATCTGACAATACCTTTTTAGTTTCTTCATACATAGGTAAGCCATTATTCCACTTTTGTTTTTATATTTTGTTATGTATCTCATCATAATAATAAAGTTTATAATTTCAGGTATAACAGGAGCAGTGGTACTAACTTTAGGTACACTTCCATTTAAAAATATAATTGGTCATCTTTATATTAGTGAAGATAATGAGAAAATTAAAATATCTTCAGTTGGATTTTCAGGAAAGAGAATAGACCGAATTGTCAGTGTGGACGATTGGATACCTTTATTAGAAATGGAACCCAGAAAAACAGATATATTATTTCTTTCACCTCAACTTAGAGATGGTACAAAATATAAATTATTTGCTAAATTTGGTGTGGTTAAAAATGTATCAAAAATGGGTCAAGTTCTAGAATAATTAAGATAAACCTATAAAAAAAAAAATTAGAAATTGTAAATAAAACTACACTATTTATGCCTCTTTCTATTTCTTAAATATTACAGTATCATAATAATTCATAGTGAGCCAAATTACTTTTTAATTGCAATTAAATTAATCATAATTGCCTCTTTAGTGAACAATATTTTTTAGTGTATTGCTGCCTTATAAAAGTGAATGCTATGTATTTAATTACTTATGTATAGTTATTATCTGTCTGTATATACAATTTATTACAAAATTATATCTATACATACAATCTTTTATTAGCTATGCATTTCACAAATGAAGAATTAACTCACAATCAAGATTAAAATATGAGTATAAACTGAATGCTGCAAGAAACTAATATTATTACCACTCAGTTTTTTTAATTCTCATACGATAAAAAAAATGTCCCATTCGTAAACAATATTTGAATTGCGGGTATTCTTATACCATTCAAAAGATACCCTGAACTAAAAATTCAATTGTTATTCTGCATAAACCTATTATTCTCTATCAAAATTCAATTCATACTATTTTAACTACCATATTACAACACAAAAATTGTGAATTCTATGTCAACATTATTATCTACATCTATCTAATAATAATATTGCATATGAAATAAAACTTAATATCATGTAAAACCAGACACCATTTTTTAACATAATTAAAATTTACAAAACAAGGAGTGCGAAAGACTTCTTTGTAAATATTATTTATACTTCGTTACCAATAACATTCATTTCAATCTATCACATGGACTGAAGATAGGGCAAGCCAGAATTCAGACCTATTTTTGTCCACTGGCTGTAAGTTTTAATGCATTCTTATGTTTAGGTGGCATCTATGTCATGTAAATTTTAATGGCAATTTCATAAGCAATTATAATAAATAACAATCAAATTATGCTCAGTTTTATATGGCTTTGTAAAAATAGGTCTCTCACCTTCATATATTATTTTCAGATTTCATAACCATTAAGTGTGGGTTTATAAGTTAGGTGTGTCAATCTATATAATTAATTATTTAAATGCATCATATTTCATTATTTAAACAAATTAGGTGAAAACGTATGTGGAATATTTTCTACATTATAATCATTAATCACAATACTACAATACATAATATAATAATTGTTAAATGTATAAAACAATGATTTTTAAAATTTAACCATGAATACTCAATAAACATGGAGTGTATCATATAAGTGCAATGTATACATACATACCTAGCATATTATACCTTTATAGAAGATTTTTCTACTTCACCTAATACTTATTAGCTATTTATAAACTACTATTTATTCAATTATAAAATATACAAGAATTTGAACTTTGCTTCTATCATTATGGTTGACATATCATTTTTAGGCAAGCTAATCTGAATATTAATAATAATTAAAAACAAACCAATAATAAATACAATGATCGAGTGTTAAGCACTAATACCACGTGTCGACAAGTTAAACTTGTTTGCTATTCTATATAAGGTAGTTTGGAATATATGAATTAGTCTATCCATGCCTGTGCTGGTTGATCTGTGGTGAATGGGCTGACGCCATTGCGTTCCATTGCGTCTAGAACTTCACATACATAGGCGGCTACGTCAACTCTGTTTTGATCAATCCCCTTTATGAAAGGATGTTCCAATAATCGATTATATTTGGGACGCTGTGTTTCTTCCTTGATAAGGCTAGAACAAAAATTGTTTAAAATGATTCATGTTTCAAAATGGTCCGTAATTTTAATGGATAATATATTTGACTGAAGCCTAATATTTCATTAGTTTGCCTCGTGAGTTTATATTAAAAATGTCGAAACAATTGTACTTTTGGACACTGCTCAGTACCCATAATTTCATAAACATTCTAATTATTCTAAGGCTAAAACCATGTCAAAAACCTTTTATTTTAGTAAACAATAATTTAATACTTATAAACTTTTATTTAAATTTTACCCCTTGTATTCACGATAAATTAAATCACTACCATGTTCACGTTTTGGTTTATTATAAAGCATTTGAATTTCATTTGGTTCAATTGAAACTTAAACACTTTGAGCTGAAGTGCCACAATTCTAAAGCAATTTGAAAGTAAATTTTTGTAGTTAAATTCTTTTGCCGCGTTATAAGAATCAAATGAGTGAGTGATAAAATCTGAAAGCTAAAAAGTAAAGCTTGTTAATTTGTACGTGGAGTTAGGATAACGCAGCGCACTGCACGGCATCGTATACAATTCTAAGAATCTTCCTAAATCCCTTTAGTACATTTTATATATAAAAAATGCAGTCTTATTTGCTGAGAAAGGGGCGGCTGGTACTTCATCTAGGGCCTAAGGGGCCAAAGACTGAATATCCGCCAAAATTAATAATTTATTTTTTATAAATTCTTGAGTAAAATTAATGACTCATCTGTAATATTAATCGGAACTGGGTGTGAGAGAGGAAGTCTTATAGGCAATGGTGTTGGTTCTGCTATACACAATATCTTAACAAAACCAAAATGACGCACCTAAAAGTAGTGCTGTCGTTTTTTCAATTTTTACTGTGGAGGAGCGTGGTGGTTCGGTCCTTCAAAAAATGTGACAATATTTCGCTGAACAATTACAGACCCATCTCGTTGCCGAATCATATCTACAAGCTGTTTTCTAGAGTAATTACGAATCTGAGTTTTATTTCATTTTATTATTAAATAGTAAATACTGATATTTATTTTCCAAACATTCTAGCATAGCAGTACAATTGTGGAAAAAGTTGAGCTTCAACATAATGATGTTGTTTACCCTGACTTCAGTGTTCGAATATGTCCAAACCGAATCTTCGATTGTCGGCAAGCAAATGTATTAAGGGTACATACAGGTAAGGAGTAACTAGAATTTATTTACTTACCAAGTATTAACAAAATTTACGAAGTTACTTGAGAAAGTATTGTTTTTGTTGGTAAGGCGAGGAGGATCTCCCTGCACAACTTGTTGCAGCTGCTCGAAAACAGAGCCCCATCGAGGGTAAGGGAAGGAGCCAGTAGCAACCTCCATCAAAGTAATACCCAGCGACCATACATCTGACCTTACATCATACCCTCTTGCTCGTCCAGGGTCAATACGTTCAGGCTAAAATATCGAAATGAAATCAGTTTGGTTTTATAAAAATGTGATAACCATCTGTGAATAATAGTTATCACAAAATCAGAACTTGTGACCAGGCGGATTGGCTGATATCGAATATTGAGTTCTGCGCATCGAAACACACGAAGTCCGAATCGGCCTGTTCTCAACATTTGCCTCAAACTGTTGTCAGTAAAGTGCATTTTACTACGATTTTTATTTTTAGACGGCTGAAATTACGTGAATCTTCATCGGACATTGCCCAAAGTCGAGTCGCGATTGTCGTGCCGCTTGGCGTTAGCAAGTTAGCATAGCAAGAGCTACCAATGCATAAGTTTAAAGAATGTGTTAAAACACATTTATTACAGCGAGGTACAATTGATGAATTTCTTAATGACAAGGTTTGGAAGCATCCGGCTCCGCTTTCATCTCTCACAAGATAGAAAAATGAATTTTGAAATGTAAAATGTAAATTGTTAATGTTGGAAAAGAGCAACTGCTGAGTTTCTTGCCGGCTTCTTCTCGGTAGAATCTGCCTTCCGAACCGGTGGTAGAGTCACTACACACAGACAGACTTGTTGTTTCAAAAGTGCTTATATTAGGCCTACTTGAAATAAATGAATTTTGAATGGGTTTTAAACTAGTGCCGGCAATCTCCGACGAAAATTCACGTGGGTTCAACCGTCTATTCTTGATTAAAGATCACTAAGTAGCAATATCAAAACTATAACAACATTTCACTTAAAGTAGAAGGTCCATAGCATGTTGGTCAATTCGTTAGCACCTATGTACCACCACACAATTGTTGGTACCTCAGTAGTTTATATAAAAAAAGGAAATACATAATCTGTATAAAGAATGTTAACCCAACAAAACATTTTTATTAAATACAGTCAAACCTGGGTAAGTGAGAACTGGATAAGTGAGAAAACTCTATAAGTGAGAGTAATAGCCAGGATCCGTCATTTTAAGCTCCCAAAACCTCTATTAGCGAGAAACAGAAACCTTTGTAAGAGAGAGTCGTTTTTCCCTCACGGACCTCCGTAAGTGAGACGGCTACTTATTTATACCTCTATAAGCGACAATCGAGCAAGCAATATTCGACAAAATTTATGAGTTAGAGAAAAACATTCAAAATACAAAGACAGAAACCCAAACGAAATTCACGGATTTTTTTTAATGTAAATAAGTTCTAAATATAATAAAATTACATAGTGCATGAATATATGTCTTGTTATTGCTGCGTACCTCTATAAGAGAAACGCTACCCATGTACCTGCATTAGCGAGAAACTCGGGTTAGTGAGAAACCCTCTATAAGCGAGAATGAGATTGTGCTCCCTTGAACTCCAGGTTTGACTGTATATCCTTTATTTTTTTGATACCCTTTATCATTAAAAATAGAGATGCCATATAATTAGGTTTCTACATTTAATATTACAAAACATATTTACATTCGTTTTCTGAGAATATACTTAAAATGTTTGTCAGATATTTAAACTAAGTTATGGAATAAAGAAAAATTTTGTCATGGGAGCTAGAGGTACCACAAAATATTGTATATGTTACATTTTCAAGGGGCCAATAACTGGACACTTTGTTTTATAATCTGGTATTTTGTCTGGTATACTGTGGTGTGGCATGGCTTTACATCAACTGCACTTAAGTATGTAAAAGATTTTGTACCAGCATAATACTTTTTTTTGTTTTTTAAAGTAACAACACCTTGTCTAATATTATATTATAAATGCAAAAGTGTGTCTGTTTATTTGTCTTTCCTTTATGCCCTAACTAAGCAACCAATCAACTTGATTTTGTTGTAGAATTAGTTGAAGAGATGGATAGTAAGATAGGTTACTTTTTATTCCAGGAAAACAAATGGTTCCCATCGGATTTGTAAAAATAGTAGTCCTATATAGTTCATAAACAAAATGGTAAAAATTTTATTCAATGAATATATAAATGATTACTTACTGCCATATATGGTCGACATCCAGCATCTCGAGTGCGGGCTATTGAATCAACAAGCTTACCAGAAATACCAAAGTCACAAAGTTTTATATTTCCTCTTCTATCTAACAGTATGTTAGATGGTTTAACATCCCTGTATATAAGAAAAACTTGGTTTACTACAACAATTAATGTATGTGTATTTAACTGGACTAATGTAAAAAGTTAAGTGTACTTGCCTATGAATAATTTTTAATTTTTCTTTTAAATAATTTAAAGCTTTGACAGTAGCTAGTGTTATTTTTGCTATTATTATTTCTGGTATCCTTCTCTGCATTCGTTCACATATAAACTTATAAAATTTGTCTAGCGAGGTATCCATTAACTCCATACAAATCCAACAATCACCCTGTAAAAGTAATTATGCATTCATTAAGCATTCTTTAAGAAGGAAGATTAGGCACCCAAACAATAAGCTCAATTTGCTATTATAAAAAAAATTGCATAACAAAGAATGGAAAGTCATTATAAGTTCACAGTAAAGAGAAAAATATTGAGGCAATGAAGCAGAAGTAGAGATCATATTTAATCTAAAAAAAAATCTAAGTGACATTCAATATTTATCCGATTGTCACAGGTTAGAGCAAATTAAACCTCACATACATTGTAAAAATCGTTATATTAAAAACTTATTAAGTCTCCTTCACTGCTTTATTTTATACATACTTCTTTGAACAGGGCTCCATAAAACTGTACAATGTATGGGCATTCATTGCTTTTCATGACTACCTCAAGGTCCATCAATAATTGTTTTTGTTCTTTCTCATCCACAGTAGAACGAATACGTTTTACAGCCATTACTCTGTTAGATCTAAAAAATCAATTACAATATGAAGATTTATAGAAAACAAGAAACCCTACTAACGCAACACTATGGTGTGAATCTCAATATTAATAGTAAATTAGAATACACATACTTCCTATGAACCATTTTGTTAACAGCACCAAATGCACCCCGTCCAATTTCACCTAGATCTTGTAAATCATCAGCAGTGAAATCATAAATTTCAGTGGCAGATAACTGTAACCTACCAGAGGACTGCATTGAAGGATAAATTCTACACCTATCTCTGAAAAAAAAAATTATGATCTTTAATATTATGAGTCTTGACATATTTTTGATATAAATTGGAGTTTAAAGGAAATTAGCTCACAGAACAAGCCATCTTCCAACATATGTAAGGATTCATTCATAAATAAACATGTTTGGAGTCTTTAATTTTGTAAACAAACATGCTCACCTTGTATTATCAGGCAACACATCTCTGATGGTGCGCGATGGTAATCGGGGTTTTGGTGCCGCAGAATTCTGAGAAAAGGGCATAAATGCAGCACTATCACTTGATGGCCCTCCGAAAGGGGGGCTCAATATTTTTCGTTTGTCTGAACAAAACAAATTCAGTTCAGGTTTTGGCATAGTCGGTCTGCTCGGCCCTAAAACATTTGAACGTTAATTTCATTTAAAACTTAATGGAGATTAGGTTTCATAATAATAATAACCCATGTCTCACTTCGATTTACCTTGATTCGACGACACTTCGCCATTCTTCGACATTTTTACCGATTATAGCGAAGTAATCAGTAAGTTTATTCAGTGCTTCTTTTTACGTGACCGGGTTTAATTTCTCCATTGAAACACAAGAATGAAAAACTATTTTCGTTTTCATAACAATAAGAAGCGCCAAGATGTTTCTTTCAATTTAAACATCGTTTATTTTAATTGAATAAGATGGTTTTTTAAAAACACAAAATGACACGAAACGAAATCTGCGAAGTTTGACAAATGCTCCGTTGCACAGACCAGTAAATAAATATGTTCTGACTCAGATTGCACTGCGTTTTGTACCATAGACGAATTACCAATAAATTACAAGGTGATAGATAACAAGGACAACGGGACTATTTTTTACATAACTATATTCCTACTGTAACTATAAGTCCCACCGTGCCTGTTTACGGGGACGTTGAGATTCGAAACATCGAATCGCATGGAGACGCTGGGTACAAGCGGCACTAACGACCGCAGCAAATGGAAATCCCTACAAGAGATTTTTTGTCACGTAGTTATTTTGTGAATTTTTTGTCTTAAAAATTAACAATTTTGTAACTAGGTCCAAATTAAGATTTCTTCACTATTAGAGAACGGAATAAATTAAACGATAATAATCAAAAACTGAATAAAAAAATAGCATTATATATAAAAACTAGTAACAAATTAGAATTTCTACCTCCAGGCAGCCCTACATGTAATTTGACATAGAGCTTGTAAATTGGAGAGTCGTATCGATCTATTAATACCTTACTCAATTGACTTTTATCTATGGTTGTACGATGAAATATCTTTGCGTTTTCCCTTCGAGAAAGAATGAAGAAAAAAAATGACTTTTGTCTGAGAGAAAACTATGGAGGGTAGAGGTAAGGAGAGTCATCTGTGTATATGAAAAAGTGTCGTCAAAATGTATTAAATTAGGATGCCGCCACATTTGCATCAGGGTAACTCTTAAAAGAAGCGCCAAATATAAATATTGTTAGAGTAGGCTTGAAAAATAAACAAGGAAGTATGGAGATACAAGGAAGTAAGGTTATATTTACCACAATATTTTATACAACGTAAGTTGTTGAAATTCTCAATAATTAACTACTTTAGTCGATAATGACATTAAATTTTTTAACTCGGCATACTTCAATTCATCTACGATTGCTACATTCATACCATACCCTGTGCATCCACCAGCGCCATTGTGGAGGATTTAGCGCAACAACTGGACACTTTTTCAACTTTTCTCCCATATAAGATGACTCTCCTTACCTCTACCTAGGGTAGAGGTAAGGAGAGTTCAGTTGTTTGAAAAAGTGTCCAGTTGTTGCGCTAAAGAACAGTTCAAAAATCCTTAATACATTTTGACGACACTTTTTCATATACACAGATGACTCTCCTTACCTCTACCCTCCATAGAGAAAACAAAACAAAATCGATGATTGATTTGACATTACAAAGTTTTAATCTGACAGGAATCAATATTTTTATTTTTATCCAGCATATTTATTATTGTACTTTATCATGAGATAAAATTTATTAATGCCGATTTAGACATGTCAACTATTATTAAATTTGATTTGAAAGAGCTCCGAAAATTAGCCAACGACAACAATTCGTGTGTGGTGGAGAAAAAAGTAACCCAAAACCTAGCTTTACAACCGTGGTGCCTTGGTAATCTTAAAGATTCTATAAAAAATTTACTAGATTATAAAATAGGAAAATTTGATAAAGAGTGAGTAATTTTTAATAAAATTGTAATTTTAATCTCTCATTAGAGTCGAATGGATAAGCGCATACTATGTTTAAGTGGCCTAAAATTTTGACTAAGTTGCGAAGAGATCGAAGGGAAACTGCTAAACCGCTGGAAAGTTTAGACATAGTCTAATGTTGATATCTGTACTAATATTATACATGCGATCATCGTTAGCAAAAAAATAGGCAGACATACTATCTCTCTATTTATTACTTAGTAGTCAACTTCTCAATCACTGAGCTTATCTTCTTATTATATATTAAACTTTGACAGCTTTCATCTTTGCAATTGGGATACATTTTATAGTGAAAATGTGATTTTTTTTATTTTCTATTTTTTTTTTTTTATTCCACTACAAGTTAGCCCTTGACTGCAATCTCACATGGCGTAGTCGTCAGATGGTAGCGGGCTATACTGTTAGGTAGAATGGAAGTCATACCCCTAACCAGTTTCTTCGTGACATCGCACAGGAACACTAATTGGCTTTGCGCATGCCGTTGTTGGTAGTTTCTTAGCAACTAGACAAGCATTCATTTCATTCATGACAAGAAATTGGTCACTGCACCAACACCCTAACTGTCATATATAAGTATCTACATCATTTGTTTACCTTTTCTTAACAAAAGTAAAACCAAGTGGGTAGTTTAATTAACACATGTATAGACTGTCAAGTTTTGCTACCTAGCTCAATAAACGTGTTACTATGTAATATCGTATTATTTATACATAATAGTGGCGACGAGGCGAAAATTTAATTAAAATGGACCACAAATCAGTGAAATTTAATGAATTTAATCAAAAAACGGATGTATGGGACAATTACATCGACCGGTTAAAGTTTCGTTTTGAGGCTAATGGCATCATGTTAGACGGCGCCAAACGAGCGAATTTCTTTACTGTGTGTGGAGCGGAAGTCTTTGAGACTTTTGGCCTTGATTACACCAAGGAAAGCTAGTGATGTGACATTTGTTGAAATTGAAACAATTTTAACAAAACATTATAGCCCAAAGCCAAATGAAATCTCCATGTCATATAAATTCTACACACGGAACCAGAATACTAATGAAAATGCATCAGAATATATTGCACAGTTGAGGAAAATTAGCTCAAAATGTAATTTTATGGAATTAGAACGGATGCTACGTGACCGGCTTGTTTGTGGTATGAAAGATCGTTGTCTACAGTATGAACTCTTGAAAAAAGATAACTTGCATTATCAAGATGTTATTGATGCCATGTTAGCAGCAGAGACTGCAGGAAAAGACTACCATATGATTCATTCATCTACGGGTACAGAAAATAGCAGCACAAGTACAAACTGTGCAGCAGCAACAACAACTCAAAGCTCCTCAGTGGAAGAGATGGACATAAATGCAGTACAAACTAGATCAAATACACGACTATGTTTTCGGTGTGGTGATCGTCATGGTGGTGAATGTAGATTTATAAATGCCACCTGTCGGTTCTGTAAGAAGCGAGGCCATATTGAGAAGATTTGCTTGGTAAAGAAGAAATCTTTAAAGAGAAATATTAATTTCACAAATGATGAACACACAGATACACACTTGAATGGTATTTACAGCATTAACTGTGAAACCAAAGTATTACCATTTGTTGTTGAAGTATCATTGGAGAATATACCTGTTGTGATGCAGGTAGACACAGGTGCAAGTTTTTCATTAGTAAATGAATGCACTTGGAAGAATATAGAACATCAGAACCAACATATAACTCTTCAACCAGTGAACCTTACTCTACGTACATGGACAGATACACCTGTAATCTTACTTGGCCAAGCTAAACTACAAGCTCAATACAGAGACATCAAATGTTCACTAAATGTTATTATAGCAAAGGGTCGGGGCCCCAATCTTCTGGGACGGGATTGGCTGGGCCCATTGAATATCGCATTGAATATCAATGTTATAGCTAACAGTGATCTTGTGAACATTGAGAAGACAATTTTAAAATACAGCAACATCTTCAGGGATGGACTGGGCACATTTAGGGGAGATCCAGTGACCATACATCTCAAACCTGGTTCTACACCTAAGTTTTTCAAGGCTCGTCCAGTACCATATGCTATCAAGGCTAGAGTTGAAGAGGAAATTGATCGCTTGGTGGCTGAAGGTGTACTGAGGCCTTTATCTTATTCAGAATGGGCAACACCTGTTGTGCCAATAGTAAAGAAGTCTGGAGACATTCGGTTATGTGGAGATTACCTTAGTACTGTCAACCAAGCAACTGAGTCGGACACCTACCCCATGCCAACAGCAAATGAGGTATTTGCTACAGTTGCAGGTGCGAAGTTCTTTACAACCTTAGACCTTGATAGAGCATACACACAAGTGAAAGTTCAAGACAGCACTGCTAAAATGTTAACATTAAACACATGCAAGGGTCTCTACTCCGTACATCGGTTACCTTTTGGAGTCAAAGCCTGCCCTGGAATATTCCAGAGACTCATGACAGCATTGCTAGCAGGAGTTCAAGGAGTGGCAGTCTTAATTGATGATATAATTGTAAGTGGTCCTACAATGCTGGAAATGCAACAACGACTTGAAACTGTTCTAGACAGGATACAAAAGGCTGGATTTCGTCTTAACAAGAGCAAATGTAGATTTGCTCAAGAAAAAGTAGAATTTTTAGGTTTTGTGATTAATGGAGAAGGTATCCACCCAGCTCCAAGTAAAATAGAAGCTGTAGTGAAGACGCCAGAACCACAGAATGTCCAGGAGTTACAGGCTTTCTTAGGACTGTATAATTTTTATGAAAGGTTTATACCCCACAAGGCAACTATACTTGAGCCATTACATAGACTACTAGATAAGTCTCAAACATGGCAATGGACTCAACGGGAACGAGATGCATTCAATAAAGCTAAACAGTTGCTTACATTTGAAACCACATTAGTTCATTATGATTTATACAAACCACTAATTCTTACGTGTGATAGTTCACAATATGGCGTTGGGGCAGTGCTATCGCATGTGATGGAAAACGGACAAGAAAGACCGATCGCAATGAGTTCTAGGACATTAAATTCCCACGAACGACGGTATTCACAGTTGGACAAAGAAGCGACTGCCATTATGTTTGGCATTAAAAAGTTTCACAATTATTTAGCGGGGAGGAATTTTACTGTGATAACCGACCACAAGCCCCTACTTTTAATATTCGATCCAAAAAGGCCAATGCCATGTATTTTATCACCTCGTTTGACAAGAATCGCAATCGCATTAACTGCGCACGATTATAGCATTGCTTATCGACCAGGAACTGAAATCGGCAATGCAGACAGTTTAAGTCGATGGCCGCTACCTGTACCAGATCAAGAGGAACAACCTCTCTATGAAATACTACTGATGGCGGAAAATCTTAGTGATTTCCCTTTTACCGCGCTTGAGATATGCTCTGAAACGAAGAAAGATCAAACTCTCTCCCGAGTTGTTCACTTTCTACAAAGCGGATGGCCAAACAAAGTTAACGATCGTGATTTACGAGTATATTGGTTACATAGATCAGAGCTCTCCCTACAAAATGGTTGTGTATTATTAGGTTGTCGTGTCGTCATACCACGACCTCTTCGACAAACCATCTTACGCATGCTGCATACTACGCATAATGGAATTGTGCACACAAAAGCATTGGCCCGAAGTTACGTGTGGTGGCCACAATTGAGCGATGATATAAATGAATTAGTAAATAATTGCACTCGGTGTCTAGAAAATAGGCATATGCCTCCAAGATCATCACACGAGTGGATCGTTCCTTCAAGACCATGGTCCAGAATACATATTGACTTTGCAGGACCATTTATGAATAAAACTTTTCTTATAGTAGTTGATGCTTTTTCTAAATGGCCTGAAGTGCTAATGACAAATAGTACTAACTCGGCATCAGTGATTCGTCATTTAAGGAACTTATTTGCTACTCATGGTATTTGTGAAACCCTGGTATCAGATAACGGAACTTCTTTTGTGTCCGCAGAAATGAAATTGTTTTTAGAATCTAACAAAATTAGACTTGTGACCTTATCACCCGGCCACTAATGGCTTGGCAGAACGGATGGTACAGACAGTGAAGGAAAAGCTTCGGAAGATGGATGGATCATGGGAAATAAAAATTCCAAATATGTTACTAGGTCTTAGGGTGACTCCGTGTTCTAAAACAAATAAAAGCCCTTCGGAACTTTTGATGAATAGACGCCTACGCACGGTCTTAGATTCTTTGCACCCTGATAGCCTGCAGTATAAAAAGGTTGAAGGTCAAATAATAAATAATGCACAACAGCAAAACAGAGAAACTAATGTGGGACAAAAAATAATGTACAGAAATTACACAAACGGGCCAAAATGGTTACCTGGTCAAGTTTTCGAAAAAGATGGCCCATCTAATTACAGAGTACAAACTGAAGATGGTGCAGTTTTACGGCGTCATATAGATCAAATAATTAAAGTACAAAATAGAGAGAAAACAAGTGACATACTTGGTGGAAACAACAATGAGAGGAGTAATGCAGAGACTGAGGAAGATAAGATTGATCAAAATGAACAGAATAATGATTTAGGAAGCGGATCAGAGCAAGAGTCAGAAAATGATCCTATTATTGAAATACCAAGTGCAGAAAAATGGGAAGAGATGTTAGGAATACCTAAATCAGCTGAAATTGAAACGTCAGGGGGGAAGATCAGAACTAAACGAAATGTTCATTCTAAAGTTCCATATTCTAGACCCAGTTGTTTTAATGAAAATAATGATTAAATTAATTACTTTATTTGTTTAATTTTATGTTATATTTTTAATAGTGTACTGTGGATTTCTTGATTTAAATTGTTAAACTTTAGTTAATTTACATGACATACTTGGGGGAAAGGTATGTCATATATAAGTATCTACATCATTTGTTTACCTTTTCTTAACAAAAGTAAAACCAAGTGGGTAGTTTAATTAACACATGTATAGACTGTCAAGTTTTGCTACCTAGCTCAATAAACGTGTTACTATGTAATATCGTATTATTTATACATAATACTAACCTAGTAGTTATAACAAATAGGTAGTTGTTAGTTAGGCAGATGGGTGCAAAATATAAAACATCCTCATTATGAAATATAATAAATAATAGATTTTAACTAAGAATTAAGGAAAAACTACCCCAACAATGGGATGGCTGAGCTTGGTGATCTCCACACAATTTTTCAAAGTGTGGGACCAGCTGTGATACAACTACACGAAGACCATAAAGAAAATGTTTTTCTTTTCTTTAATTTTTGAAGTAGAGATGTGCCTCTCGGTGCACCTCTGCACGTTCTATGGCACCCAAGGTTTGGAAGCACTGCTTTAGAAAGTTAAAAAATAGTAAAATTTGGTTTGTTTGTAAACAAAATATGTAATTACTAATACTTTAATGGGCTATGTAATTTATTCATGGTTTTTAGATTTAATGGAATTCTCTTGAGTTACAAAAATCTTCGAGTTTTACAAAATGTTGGTGCAATACGAAATGATAATGCAGATGTGCACTTCCAAGTGCAGGCAGATTATTTCATATTCCGGCCGCATGTTGGTGCAATGTTAAAAGGAATTGTTAATAAAAAAAGCTTTACACACCTTGGCATCTTAGTTCACAGGTAAATAGACAATTATTCATAAAAGTTAAACACACATAGTGTAGTTTTAAATTATATAAATGTGTTGAATACCAATCACCCAATTTATATAATTTATAATGGATACAGATGGGATATAAAGAAGTGAATGGCCAGTTGTGCAGCTGAATTAGTTACTGGCCAGAAGCAGCCAAGCACCATATCTTATCAAAACTAATCTATAGAAATATACCAAGCATGCCACTGGTAGTGAATGGCAACAGATACCCACATATTTATTCAGCCTGACACTTAGTCTACTCAAATTAAAATAGCATTGAAATTTGTAGTGTGAAAGTATGGTTTGAAGTGTAAAACAAGTAGACCAAACAAGAATATAGCAAAGTTTGATTTATGTTCAAAATCAAATGCTATTCCTAATTTCAGTTGACTTGGTTTGCAGTCATTATGGTGTGCAAATACTATTATGATATTTACAAAATTAAAAAAGACAGAACAATAAGTATCTCTGATAACTTTGTTTTTTTCAGAGTATTTAATGTGGTAATACCAAGGCCTACTGAGGTACCTGATGATTGGATAGGATCAACTGTTGAAGAAGGACAAGAAGTGATGTTCCAAATTGTTGTGCTAGATTTATATGGAGCCTTACCCTATATCAGAGGAAAATTGGATGAACGGTAATAAAAGACAAAGTGTACAATATAGTATATTATTAATAACATTTTAATGCTTATTTGTACAAAAAACATCTAAATTAAAACTAAAATGTTATTTAAAAGTTAGTCATTTTGATCACTATATTCTTTGTGGAAAGGGATTAATATTATTGTTTATAAAACTCGAAGCAGCTTTTATTGACACCTATATCAATTCTTGTGCTTTTCATTCTTCTTTTATTTAGCAAGTCTATTCTTGAACTGATCTAGTGATCCTGCATCCTCAGGCAATCTTATCCATAGCATGACTATTACTGAAAAAGTGCTAAGCCCTATTTTTCGATCTATTAATTTACTTTGCTTAATTAAGGAAGGGCATATGTAGACAATACATCAAAGACGTAACTTAATACATCTTAAGTGATGTGAACACACCTTCTCATAGAAAATAAGTGTTTTTCTAAAAAAAAAATTGCTTTATTTATATTTTATATCAGTTCTATCTTTTTTCATAGGTGGTTGAACATTGAAGCAGGAGATGGAGATGACGATGATGCAGTTGAAATTAAAACATCAAGACCAATTAATATATCATATGTGAACTTTGACAAAACAAAGCCAATCAAAAAGCAAATTAATAATGAAATGACACACTCAGCATTGAAAAAGAAAACAAGTTCTATTAATATGATAGAAAAGAGTAATTGCAATGGTCAGCCTCTTAATGTGGAATGTGAAAATAATTTACCCGAAAAGATTAAGAAAAAAAGACAAAGTAAAGTGCCCGAGGCTGAACCTAAGCAGCCTGAAATAATTCCCAGAGTATCAAAAAAACATAAAAAGGACTGATGCTGTTTTTGAATACAATTATTTACCTCACAACATTGTAAGGAGTCATAGTTTACATAAATATTCAGAAAATATACTTATTTTTAATGTCATTGTTTTTTTGGTAATTTTTGCTAATGCTAATGACCAGGAAAATAAAAATTCTATTCTGGGTACGCCACATTTGCACGGTAGCAAATAGTTGGGGGCGTAGCAATATTGTGAAGAAAGCCTATTATTCGATTCAGTGCTGGTGCTAAAGTGTCATAATGACTCGCCGCTATAAAGATTTGCGTGATGGGCCGAGTAATGATAATCTTTAGCTTATATATGCCTGTAGATGCAGTAGTAGAAAATATGCTCGAATTTACGTTTAATTAAGCGAAGTCAGTGCTCTAATAGAGAGCAACAATTCTGAGAACGTTTTTATGCTTGGGGATTTTAATGCACAACCCTGTAAGCCTTTTTGGAGTTAGATGACTAACTTCTGTGCAGAAAAGCGATGGGTGTTACGAGGAAGCATTTTTATGTTCGCGGAATGGAGGTTAAGGGTTGGAAATAAAAAAACCAAAGTATTTTTCCTTTTCAATATTTCACATGCAAGAAAGATACATTTTTCAGATCTTTCAATTAGTTTATTTATACCCTCATAAAAATGTTTTGTCTTTGTCCTCAAAATACGCTGAAACTGCCTCCTTAACTTCATGATCAGTAGAATATTTTTTAAGTCGCAGCTCTTTTTTCAAGTTTGGAAAGAGGTGAGATGGCTTGATCATTTCCTTTTAGCGAAATCAGCATGGGACACTGACAGAGAAATTTGAAATAGATTACGGAATCCACTGGGCGTTATTGCAGCCATTTAAAGAAAACGAATAGCATCCTTGATGAAAATAACGTTGGTAAGCAGTAACGGCATTCTGACGGTATTAAACATTAACGATCCAGACAAGTGCGCGCATTCGCGGCGCGATTCACAGCACAATTCACGACGTTATTTAGCCACAAACACATACATAGCATATAATATATTGTCTAACAATGCTTGAACGTAAGGTAGCAATAATAAAAAATATACAAGTTTTAAAAACCGATTAACGGAAATAAAGATACTGTGTACGTGTAGCTACGGTATTTTTAAAAATTATTATGTTGTGCGCCCTAGTCTAAATAGATTTATTCTGATTTCTTTGATTGATTCATTACCATGCATAACATATTATGATGAACATAGGATTCTGTAATCGCGTTTTAGTTTTGTTTCCTTTATTACTTTTTTGAAGGCACGCTAAAATCATATCTCATGGGAAGTTAAAAGACGCTTTATAGCTTGCGTGTAGCTTATTCTCTAAGACTGAATGTCGAAATGCCTGTTTATATGGTTTTAAAGCATATCTTACAACTCTAAGATACTCTATTTCATAATACGCAACTATCAATAGACCATAACTTTTCATTGTATAGATAGTGTACTGGAGGGGAATGATTTTCGATTTTCGGATGGACACTTGCCGCTAACCACCTGAGGGGTTGCTACGGCGTCACCGGGGGAGTGGGGCGAGCGCGAAAGCTCGCCATGAAAAGAGCCCCAGGGCTCGACGACATCGGGGGGAGAGTGGGAGACGTCGACCCGCGGGTGCCGCCTGCGAGGGCTCGGACCTCGGCTCGGTTCGTCGTTAATCTGATTGTTGGTGGACATTTGGACTAATCATTGTTAAGTCCGAACGCCCCCGTGACCGTGGTAAGGATCCACGTCCGGATGACGTCAGAAATCGGGGCCCTCGTCTTCGCCGGTGTAGACGCTATGTTGGTTGTGTGTTTGTGTGCTGTTGGGACACATTGTCGGTAGTTATTTGATCATCATGGTCGTAAAGGACATGTTTCGGACGTCGCCGCCTAGGCGTGACGTCGGGGCCGGGGGTATATTGAGGGGAATGAATGTAATGAATGTAGTATCGAGCTTTTATAGTAACCACACTATTATTTATTTATTTATTTTACTATTATTATTATTATTATTATAAATATACATTTAGTAGGAT
Organism: Pararge aegeria; assembly: GCF_905163445.1. Classification (NCBI taxonomy): domain Eukaryota; kingdom Metazoa; phylum Arthropoda; class Insecta; order Lepidoptera; family Nymphalidae; genus Pararge; species Pararge aegeria. Next base: position 9,924,768 of record NC_053193.1, read on the forward strand.
AAGTACCTACGGGCAACGTTTGCGCTCTACGGTAAATCCATTGTCCGACAAAAATCGGGAACTAAGCGCTAATCGGCTCAGCACTCGCGTTTCAAGGCTAGTTTGCGGCAGTCTAAAGCACGCATAAAATTAAATGAAAAAAAAATTAGTAATGCGCTGTCAGACGTCAGTTCTCAGTTGTCACTTGTCATTTGTCTCTGAATTGTTTCTGAAAAGTGTTTTATATTATTAATTATTTACGATAGCTGTAAATTGGGGAGTAATAATGAACAGTATTAGATATAAAATAAGTGGCGTTACCTATAGTGTACTGCAAGCGGCGAATTGCAATTTGTTAGTATTTTTCGAACTAATTATAACCTTACAATATTGTAGCGCATCAGAATATTGTAAGAATGAGATACATATTTTTGACGGCCGATTGGCGCAGTGGGCAGCGACCCTGCTCTCTGAGCCAAGGCCGTGGGTTCGATTCCCACAACTGGACAATGTTTGTGTGATGAACATTAATGTTTTTCAGTGTCTGGGTGGTTATCTATATATTATAAGTATTTATGTATATTATTCATATAATGATTTAGTCATCTTAGTACCCATAACACAAGCTATCCTTACTTTGGGGCTAGATGGCGATGTGTGTATTGTCGTAGTATATTTATTTATTTATATTTACAGCTTAGATTCGATAGAAGAGACTGCTATGCAGCGATAATGCCCACACGTTGTTACTCGCTTTAATCTGTTTTTTTTTTTAAATTTCGTATTTTTGTTCTTTTTTCGATAGTGTGTAATAACAAGTGAATTAATGTATAATTTTTTTATAGTCGTCCGGCGCTCCTGCAATGTAGACTCTATTCAGGACCAACAAGTTTCCCTGACTACTTCCGTAATCCAATATTCAGCAAAGAAGAGCAAGCCAAACTGATTGAGTTTAATGAGTTGAGCAAGTTGGCTTCTACCCCTGTTAAGCCACCTGGAGTCAGTGAGACTTCTTCAGTGTACTATGATCCACTTGTAAAGTAAGACATATATTTTATTGTGAAATTTTAAATGGTACAATGATATAATACTCTTAAGTCTGCCTACAGATTTTCCCATATGTATTGCATCCTTATAGTTCCAGGATCTGTTATAGAATATCAAACAAATGTTTTGTGAAACTGACATATAAACTAGAAAGAGGATTTAAAACTTGCAAGATGTGGAATTATATACATTTATTGATCTGTATGAATGAGATATTTGAATTTATTTTAATGATTTCATTTCTCAAAACTTCAATATCCAATGTTGTTTTTCTATTAATTAGGATTGTTAACTTTAAATAAATTTTTTTTTGTTGCTTATATTCAGAAAAAAATATACAAAATTAAAAGAAGGGAGAAGCTTGGTTAGTGTTAAGTTAAAACATGTTAATTATTATGATATGTTGGGTCACCACAACATCGTTCCACTCGCTTCTATTAATTGTTATCTCAATATCCACTCTTTCAAAAATATATCATCTTTCACAAAGTCCATCCATTTAGTCCTTGGTCTTTTTCTACTTAGTCTTCCTTTTCATTTATGATGCCATCTTTCTGGTAAAATGATTTTCTTACATCTGTACTATATTAAAAAAGTTCTGGTGGTATGTATGGTAAAAAATATTTTCATACAAAATCCTCATAATTTTTTATTTCATACATAACTGAATAAGTTAGTCTAGTACAGAAGATGTTTATCCTTTTTGGGTTATATCTACCAATTATTTGCTAATAAGTAAATTTTATTAAAAATAATTATTACAGCAAAGTTATCAACCATGTGATGAAAATGGGTAACAAAAATCTTGCTCGTCAAATAGTTGAGAAGGCATTTGAAAATGTTAAAAGGTTACAAATAGAAAGATATCATCTTGCATCTACACCTGAAGAAAAGGAAAAAGTAATTCTCAATCCTAAGGATATATTACATAAAGCAATTGAAAATTGTAGACCCCTACTCCAACTATTACCAATCAAAAGAGGTGGAATAACATACCAGGTAATTAATATCAAAAAATTAAATGAAATTGCAATTTAGATGTTATCCCAACACTGCATCTAAATTAATTTACACCTGTGTTTGCTAATGTGTGTGTTGATGTAAGCCATATGTAAGCAGACAGCAACTGAATTACATCTGACTTGCAGTGCAGTGATATAACTGTTAAAACATGCTTGCAAAACTTATTATGTGAAGATTAGTACTGTTATCAACTAAAAAGCTGTAAATTTTATGAAATAGTAATTTGTTGCAATCATTATTTATTATTTTTATGATTATTATTTTCTATAAATGTGGCACACCATGTAATGGCAATAAAATTTAAAGTTATTCTTAATCTAAATATTAACAATTATAGTACAATTTTTCTTATCTGTTGAGTCTTAAAGAGTTATGCCAGACATTTTATTAAATAGCATTTTAACAAATGTGCTGATAATTGTTAATTAATTAATAAAAAGTTTTGGGGAAATAATAAAAAATATATATGATTCAGAGCCAACTTTCATGACATTGTGCCGGTGGGTATTTTGATATAAATACGGGTGCATTTTTGATACAATTCACCCCCCCCCCGATGTCGTCGAGCCCTGGGGCTCTTCTCATGGCGAGCTTTCGCGCTCACCCCACTCCCCCGGTGACGCCGTAGCAACCCCTCAGGTGGTTATCGGCAAGTGTCCTTCCGAAAAACGAAAATGAAAAAAAAATGATGCAATTCAGTCTTGTATGAGACTTTGGACGATGCAGGGATACCTCTCGTCGCCTTTAGTCGTTATCACTAGATAAAATCTGTTCTACCCATAAGAATAAAATATTATAAATGCGTGATGTTTGTTTATTATCTATATTCGGCGCAATCACGTCACTGATTTCGATGGAGTTTCGCACAATTTTAGCTTGTATCCTGGGGATGGATATACGATACTTATTGTTGATTTGTGACAGAGTTTTTGTGTTACATTATCTGCGCGAGGCTTTAACATGCAAGCAAATACATTTTTCGGCAAACGTTACAATTAGGCGAGCACGTAGTGCCAAGTGTAAAATTTTTCTGCTTACGTTAACTTATTCAATTGCGCGAAAGTTAACTACGTACAGTACGTTTTTCCAGTATTGTAATTCGATGGCAATCTATAATTATTGGCACTCAGTTGTTGAGACCCTAAAATAGAAATCCCTAAATTGTGCTCGGGAACCTATGTTCATTGTTCGGGTTGCGAATACATTTTTTTGCGTAAACAACGCTCTCGCAACAAATGCTTGCAACTTGAGCTCTCAAATAAAGATATATATTCTGTCATAAAAACAAAATTGCAATTTAATAAATATTTTCTATTAATTTTAGGTTCCTGGACCTATAACAGAAAAAAGGTCACTATTCTTAGCCATTAAGTGGCTTTTGGAGGCTACAAATGATAAGGAAAGGACTATACATTTTCCCGAGCAATTTGCCTGGGAACTCTTGGACGCTGCAAACAACACAGGCAAAGTTGTAAAGAGAAAACAAGATCTTCATAGACAATGTGAAGCCAACCGAGCATATGCTCATTACAGATGGCAGTAGTTAGTGTATTTCGTGCGCCTATTAAAAATAAGTGTAGATAATTGTATTAAGTAATATTTGTTAAAATAATTAATAACAATAAAATTAAAGTGCTACCCCAAATTTTTTTTATTGTTTTTATTGCTACTAGGGTCACTTCTGGTTTTGACTCAAATAACTGGCATTTATTTGCCTGAATGTTTGTAAAAATGTGATGATATTATAATTACAATAGTATCACGAAGGAAAAAAAGATTTTGTCGGTATACCATGCTTTGCTTAATTTTGTAAAGATCTGGTGAATTTATTGGAGATAGAGAATCGAAATCGTCAGCAGACACCAGCAACCCACTCACTCATGACATATTACGTTACTCCTTACATATAATACCTACAAATTCCACACAATATAATATGGAGGCCGCTAACACTTCATAAATAATGTTAGGGATTTTCTTGGTTAGAATCCTTGTTAACCTTGGTTTGAGTCAGCTAAAATGTTGACACTTATTTTAACTACTACTCCGTATTAGTAAAATATACTTAGCTGAATTGACGTACGCCAAATTTACCTCGCTGAACTTCGTTTTGTGTTTTAAAACTCCAAAGTTGGTCCGCCATACATTTACTGACTTCCGGCAACGTTACCCACGACAATCGACTATTTTCTTGTGTTGTACTACTACTATCTCTATTATTAGCAGTATCTAATTTGTGAGAGGAAATTAAAGGTTCCAAGGCACCTACTACGGTTTAACTCTAAGAGTTAAACCGTAGTAGGTGCCTTGGACAGTCAATTATTGACAATTTTGATTGCGAAAGTGTCTGTTATCTACGTTTGGCTCAACCTTCATCGATCTTGATGAACTTTGGCCAAGAGGCAGATAGAATTCCTATTTTGTATCACGGGAAAGCACAGAGGTAGGTACCTACCGTTTTCACAATTTATTTATTTATTTAGGAAAACCAACCACTAATACATTTTTTCTTGTCCAAGTTTTTACGTTGCGAGCTAAGTGAATGTTCAGCTTATTACAGGATTTCACAACGTTTACAAATAATCTCAAAATTAATTACATTTTATATATAACTGCATTACAAAATAAATGTCTAAAAATATTTTACTAATTAATAATGTTAAAAATATAAATAGAATTAAAATTAAAATTCATATTAAATTAAGAATTAAATAAAAAAAAATAAAAATTAACATCAATGTTCAAGTTTAAGCTTATTAAATTTTGAATATTTGATAACATAAGAAGTCAAGTATTTATTTTATTTTTATCTTTAAATGTCAGATAGAACAATTAAAAGTGTCAATAATTTTACGCCTAAAGTCAGCGTATTTATTATGAAATAAGTCTATTTCTTTTTGTTTTTTTACGTAATCGTTATAAATGTCGGATATTCTTAAGAATATTTACCCAACTTCGTTCTATAAGGCCTGTGATACAACAAATTACAAGGAACCCGAGGTGTGTTTGTGCGCGGTGTTCTAATCGCAAATCTGTGAATCAGTTCAGGACAATCAACGCCATTGTTAAACAAATTAAATAAGAATGTCATTGACAACAGCTCTCGTCTATGTTCAAGACTTTGCTTTTTAAAATAAATAAGCCTATCTGTATAATTATGAAGATTTCTATTGAATCTAAAAGAGAGCAGACGCAAAAATCGTTCTTGTACTCTTTCAATCCTCTTAATATAAATTTTAGTGTATGGTGACCAGTAATAATGCCTTAATACGGCTTAGCAGCAAAACCTTGTATAATTTTAAGCCCGAGATATGAAAAAATCTTTATAGCTAGTTTTAAAATTCTGGCAGAGTAGGCCAGAGAAGTTTGGGAACCTCTGGGTTGTTATCTGGGAAAAAAAATATGCTAGCCGTTGTGTTGTGAAACGGGGGTGCTAAGTCAACTGTAAGTCACCAGGAACTATCTATTAGGTAGTTACTAAAGCAATTAATGAGCTCTTTTTGCAATGGGTGTTAGGAAAGGTACTTTAGTACCTACTCGGGACCTATTCAGGAGTATAAGTATCAAGTTTGTACCACAAGCTGTTGTTACTGAGATAATCGCACACTAAAAGAAAAGCAGACAGGTAGTCCTGCCTGGAAATACTGATTATTTAAAAGTTTACGTTTTTCCATTAAGAGTTGCCAGTCCGCTAGAAAGACCATGTGCTGTGAAGACCAGACCAGATAGTAGTTGATGCGACGTATTCGCATTGTGACGAGGACAGAACCGGTGCGTTTTTATATCGTAGCGAGCCTGGTGGTTAGAACTCCGGGTTCCCATACGGGGGATCCAATTCGATCCCTGGCATTCGGTTCCGGCGCCCGTCCAGTACGGATGTCTCGTCTATCGCTCCTAGCGGTGCGATCTTCGCGTGCTCCAAGTAGTGTCCGATTGTGTGTGTTTCTGCGTTGTGGTTAGTTTAGTTTAGTTCCAGGGTCTAGGATTCTGTAAGTACACTAGAATAATTACCATAGGTACTCACACTCGTCACCTAAAGGCGAGGGCTCATTAGGGCCACACCTTAGGAACTCACCTCCCTGCTTCGGCAGGGAGGCACTGTATTTTGAATTCCGCGGCCACTATGGCCGCGTTAAATGCTAATTTCAACCTACAGGCCCTCATCAAGGACCTGCAGGTAAGAAACCCCGACTACCTGAGTCAGTTTATGACCCAATGTGGTCCCCCCGCCCCTTCCCCGCAGGACACCCCTCTGGGATTCCTGGAAACACCCCTGTCCCCCGACCCCTCCGAGCAATCTGCAATGGAGTCAGAGCCACAACCGCAGACCACGAAGCAAAACTTTGTGGCTGCACCCGCCTCTTCCGATATGGAAGACGATGGTTTTCAAACCGTCGCTTCAAAGCGCCAGAAGCGTAAGCTGAAGGCAACCACGGCCAACCCACCTAAGCGGGCAACCACTAAGGCAACAACGGCCAGTCCCTCCCCCGCTCCCTCTCCTTCACAGACCGTTGTCGAAAACTGCGATGAGTCTGAAGACTCCCCAATGACCGACGAACGCCGCGAGCGAGTCCCACCTCTATTTATTAGAGAGAAATCTGCCTGGGAACGTATTATTCCACTTATAGACGCCGCGAACATCTCCTTTAACGGAGCTCGCTCAACGAACATTGGCATCAGAGTCCAATGCCCCAGCTCAACCGACCATCGGCAACTTTCGGCCCTCCTTCGCCATGAGAATGTAGGATTCCACTCATACGCTCTAGAGGATGAACGCACCCTACGTGTCGTCATCCGTGGCCTTCCCGTAGAGCTCTCTGCAGAGCATATCAAAGAGGACCTTCTGTCCAAAGACCTGCCAGTACAAGAGGTACATCGTATGTACCATAATAAAACAAAGACTCCCTACGAGCTGTGCCTTGTAATTTTGGATCTCAGCCCTCAGGGCAAAGCCATATTCGATGTCCGCTCGATATGTCGCCTCACAGGCCTCAGGGTAGAAACTCCCCGTAATCGCGGCGCGATCGGCCAGTGCCATCGCTGCCAACTTTACGGCCACTCTGCCCGCAATTGCCATGCCCGCCCTAGGTGCGTCAAGTGCCTCGGCGATCACGGCACTGCCGATTGTCTTCGCAAGGACAAAACGGTAGGGCAGCCTAGCTGCGTCCTCTGCCAGACGGAAGGTCATCCCGCGAACTATCGCGGATGTCCGAAAGCCCCGCGCAAGCCCTTACGTGGCAGTAAGCCCCCCGGCCGCAGACATCCCCCTTCCCAGCCTCAGAGGCCTATCGAAAAATTTGTTCCCGCGCCGGCTCCAGCCACCAACGCCTGGAACAAACCCCTGCCTAAGTCGGCAGCACCCACCACAGCCTCTAAGGTTACTCCATCAACAGTGACTAAAGCCGCTCCCCCAGCCCACCCGCTCCTAAAGAGCCCACAGGCTCGGGCTCTATTACAGAGAGCAAATCAGTTAAATCCCTCATGAAGGTCATAGCCACCTTCGGCAGGGCTGAATTCGCTCTCTGCATGAGCAAGCTCAATGATCCACACTACTGCAGGCTAACTGCTTGCATCGAACACGCCGACCTTATCCTGGCAATTGAAGCTACTACACCATAATGGGTAGTACGTCAATAATAGGTAGATACAAACCCCGATCTCTTAAAATCGCGTTTTTCAATGCAAACGGCCTTATCCAACAGATTAACGAAGTTAGAGAATTTGCCTGTGCACGCCAACTAGACATATTCCTAGTGCAAGAGACCTTCCTTAAACCTTGCAATCGTACGCCTAAAATATCAAATTATAACGTTATTAGAAACGACAGATCCCACTCCGCTTTGGGTGGCACTTTAATATATTTTAAAAGGTCTCTTCACTGTACTCCTCTCGAACCTCCCGACTTAATCAACATAGAAGCATCCCTTTGTCAGGTCAGTATGACCGGCCATACGTCGGTCATCATAGCATCTGTATACCTCTCTCCCTCTAAAGACTTGCTGGAAAGTGATTTCCGTGCACTTCTAGCTCTAGGCGGCTCCGTCATCTTATGCGGAGATCTTAACGCCAAACATACCAGCTGGAATTCCCTTGCCTTAAATACACGAGGACGACAACTATACAGACTGTACAACCTCTGTCCCGACCTAAGCTTTGATATCTTAGCCCCGGACGAACCCACTCGCTACCCGTTTAAAAATAACTCAAACGACAGACCAGACGTACTGGACATAGCTATTCTAAAGAACGTCGCACTCCATGTGCATTCTTTAGAAGTGCTACACGAGCTTAGCTCCGACCATCGTCCCGTCCTACTCCAGCTAGGACCCCCAGCCGATACTCCCGTTTCGACCAAAACCATCGTAGACTGGAAAAGTCTGACAGACAGACTCAAGACGCTCGAATCTGTGCACCTGTCCGAAATCCCTGAATTTATAGACTCAGTAGAAGATGCCAAATGTGCGGTATCTCATTTTGTGAAGCACATTAGTGAGTCACTGAAGGACTGTTCCCGTACAATTCCCAACGACTTAGGTCGTAGAGAATTGCCGGCGGATGTCCGACAGCTGCTGACACGTAAAAATGCCCAAGCTAGAGCCCATGCCCGTTACCCGACTGACGACAACCGGAGGAAACTCTGGAAACTCCAAAGAAAACTCAGGGCTCGCCTTGATATTCTGAGGAGCGACTCATGGGACAGAAAGCTAGGGGAGCTCACGCCATCCCATACTGCGTACTATGGCCTAGCGAGAGCTCTCAAAGCCGACCAAATCTCAGCCACCCCTCCGCTCTTACGCCCAAATCTCCCACCCGCCTTCGAAGATTCGGATAAGGCCGAATGCCTCGCAGACACAATAGAATCCCAATGCACTCCGAGCAATGTGTCTATAGATCCCGACCATGTTAGGCTAGTCAATAGTAAACTTGGTAGCCTTGGTATCCCGTCTCCCGACAGCGACCCTATAGCTCCCACCTCCGTCGACGAGGTCCAAGCGATTGTCAACAAGCTGCACTCAAAGAAAGCACCCGGTCCCGACAACATCACCAATAAAGCATTAAAATGCCTCCCCCCACAACTATTTTACCTACTGGTACTAATATTCAACGCCCTTCTGGCAGGATGCTCTTTCCCCAAGGAGTGGAAAGAGGCAATAGTTATAGGTATACGCAAACCTGGCAAACCCGCCAATCTCCCTACCAGCTACCGCCCGATTAGTCTACTCAACTCCTTAGCAAAGGTTTATGAGAGAATTATACTGGCCCGACTCAAAGCCATCGTAGTAGCAAAAAAGCTTCTCAACGACGAGCAATTCGGCTTTCGAGCCAAACACTCTAGCATCCACCAAGTGCACCGCCTGACGGAGCACATATCCAGAGGTCTCTTTGAAAAAAGATACCCGCTGCTCACAGGAGCAGTATTCTTCGACGTAGCCAAAGCTTTCGACAAGGTTTGGCATGCGGGCTTAATATATAAGCTTCACGACCAGGGCATCCCAGACAGAATCTTGCAACTGCTAAGAGACTACCTGAGCGATCGCACCTTCCGTTACCGGATAGATGGCACTCTGTCATCTACCAGACCCATACGAGCCGGAGTCCCTCAGGGCTCTGTTCTATCACCCCTCCTATACGCGCTTTACACTAGCGACATACCAAAGAGCCCCTACGTAGAGCTAGCCCAATTTGCGGATGACACCGCCCTCTATACAACATACCGAACCATACCTCGCATCATATCCCGCCTCCAAAAGGCCATCGAGCGCTTAGGCGCTTGGTTTCGCCAATGGAGGATAGAGGTGAATCCGGATAAAAGCACAGCAGTGCTTTTCACTGGACGAGCCCGCCCTGACCTCAGGGACAAAAGGGACCTTAACTTATTCAACCGTCCTATACCGTGGCAAAAGACAGCCAAGTACTTGGGTGTAACTTTTGACAGTCGCTTTAACTTCGCAGATCACATTAGCGCAGCCCGTAACAAGGCTGCCTTCGTTCTCGGTAGACTCTACCCCATGTTAAACAGACGTAGCAAGTTGTCACTTCGTCATAAAGTGACACTCTATAAAACCTGTGTCCGCCCCATCATGTCATATGCGAGCGTCGCCTTCGCGTCTCGCCCTCCCTCCGCATATAAGAGATTCCAGACTCTCCAAAACCGCTTCATGCGCAACGCTACTGGGTGCCCCTGGTTCGTACGCAACGTCGATCTCCATAGAGATCTCAAACTCCCCACTATTGCTCAATACTTTAAAAAACTCTCGAAAATCTACTTTGAGAAGTCTATCCGACATCCCAACCCTCTCATAGTTGCGGCTTCTTTTTACTCACCCAACCTTAGCGCCACTCTCAACAAGAGGAGGCCTAAACATATCCTTCACGACCCTGACGATCAGATTACTACTGACAATGCTCCCTATCAGAACACACAATCAACCTATGCACAGCGTCTTCGCCGGCGAAGACGAGGTCCCCGACTTCTAACGTCAACCGGACGTGGGCTCGCACCACGTTCTTGGAAGCGTGCGGATTAATCACCGTCCGTAACCCTTTCACTCCAATCGTCGCCTGAGCCGAGGTTCGGCCTCACATGAGGCGCCCTCAGGCCGACGATCCCTTCGCTTCTTCGAGCCCTAGGGTTCAAACTCTTCCTGGCAGAGCCCCATTCCGAGGCTCGCCAACAAGCCCGCGTTACGCTGTTAAAATCATTAGGGTTAATCAGCTACACACAATCCGAAAAAAAAAAAAAAAAAAAAAAAGATCCCTGGCATGCACCTATAACTTTTCGGAGGTATGTGCTGTTTAATTAATTATTAAGTATAAATAACTCTTGCTTTAACGGTATAGGAAAACATCGTGAGTATACCTCCATGTCTGAGAATTTTCCATCTCAAAGGAAGGTATGTGAAATCTAGCAATACACACATGGCCAGCATAACGGACGCTCTTCAAACTTTTCGGAGTTATGGGCTTTTTAAGTAATTAAATATCACTTATGAGCAGTGAGTGAGACCTGTGCCTTGTAGTGGGCCGTTAATGGTTTGATAATTGAGAATTAATATAACAAATAATTAAAAAAAGGTAAATAGTAAACCACCTGGTGACATGGTCCACCACATTAAAATTTATAAGTTTGTGCTGTCCGACCGTGGGATTTTAGCCGGTGTCTCCTCGTCTCGCCCTTGGCCTCGCTGTATTTAGTATGGATTTTCTACAAAGAATAGTTGCACCTATGTTACATAGAGATTTTGCACAAATACGATTAGCTACGAGTAGGTAGGTACACTCGTATGAACAATCTGCGGTTAATTGATGACGATGCAGTCTTTTGATGACTCCTGCAAAATGTAAAGGATAATACAAAAGGATTGCGATGTCCAGTAGGTAGTTACATATATGCGAAAAGACTGCTGATATTCACCTGCCTACGTACCTATCTAAATTAATATCTACAATGATAAGAAGCGTATGTACGTAGGTACGTACTTCTACGAATTGTTGATGATTGGATAGATACGTGAACAGTCGTACATCGTACATGGACAGTTTTCAGTAAGATACCGCGTAGTGAACCGTAAAGTGGTTAATAGTGATGGAAATAGTTTTGTCCGTTTGAGTTAGTGTTAGTATTGTTAAGTTCAAACTGTGATGTAAATTATGAGCTACGCATAACGCCTACCTTCAATTAATTGTGCATTCCTGTAATTCCTCATCATAGCGTGCTCTCTTCTCTAAATACAAGGTGGGTAATAATTACTTTGGCATAGGTATCCCACATTTTATTATTTTTTTCTAAGCTTTTGGTACCTAGGTACAACTTACAAGTAGGTAAGAACATAGAGACGACGATTTTTTTAAAAGACTATTTATATAATAACTCCTTTTATGGACCTTTGACAGTATTAAGGTAAACCTTAAACCTGATTCTACGTTCGTAAGTTCGTAGGTAATTTAATCTAATATTATTGTACCTAAGTACATAAATCGAATTAATAGATACGTAGGTTCATATACATAGAGATAAGGACATATACCTAATATTATGACAATGACATTTGAATAAAATCATCGATCCTGAAATAAATTACGAAAGGCACACGCTTTTTGCTGGTAAATAAACTAAGTACGTAGGTACCTATATGTATCCACCTATTAAAACACTCGATATTTTTATTTATTTCCGGGGTGCGCATTATTTACTTCTAGCTGTTATCAATTATACCTACTCTTAGGCAAATTAAATCAAGAACAATCAAAATCATGGATTGATTTATAAGATTATTACCTAATTAGTGAGGTAGATTAATCAGACTGTTTATTATCAGCTTCAAATAAAAAATGCGCATCTCATGAATTAAAATTACCTGAGTACCTATTGTTTCCGAAAATACCACAACTATCATGTTCAGAAATGCAACTTATTAGAAAAAAAAGATACGTCACCAAAATTACAAATAATAAAATTATATATAATAATATATAATAATATATAATATATATAATAATATATAATTTTATTATTTGTAATTTTGGTGATATATTATTATATATAATTTTATTATTTGTAATTTTGGTGACGTATCTTTTTTTTCTAATAAGTTGCATTGCTACGATGTGTTCTAAGTTTTAAGTAGGTAGGTAATGGTCGTAACGATTTAGGTTTCGCATTTTTCGAAACGCATATTTATAATAGAAAGGTATCTGGGTATTTTACACCCTGACGTTTGTAAAGTCAAAGTCAAAGTCAAAAATATCGTTATTCAAGTAGGCCCATGATTTATTCAAGGTGGCACTTTTGATGCGTACATAAGATTTACACGGTAGTGAGATGTGAGTGTAGGTACCCTAGTGTGGCTAATAATTGTAAAAAACTTACTCTTATCATCATGTAGTTAAGTTTAAATTTTACAACAAATTGAATGAAATTTATTAAATATTTTAATGCATTCCGTAGTAGCAGTTCATTTGAGAAATGGCTGGCAGTACCAGGGGCAACAATTGTAGTTTTTTCAGGGTAAGCCATGATAACTGGGGTCAGGAAATAGATAGGAGGTTTTTTTTTTATAATTTTTTTTTTTTAATTTAATGTACCTTCTTCGGTTTCAGCTTTTATCACTTGCAACGAATAGTAACCGTTATTGCAAGAGACAGCAACCGTAAAAATATCTACTGAAATTCAAATTCTGTAAAAATCATTTATTGTAGGTGTAGTTGTACATATATTTTTAAGTTGTTTATTCTAATATATTAAAAAATCGGGTGTAATTTTTAAAATGAACTTTTTCAATTTCGTGTAGATCGAAAATAAACTGTTTAAGTATAATCCTTAATTTTTTTAACTCGCGCTTACTTTGATTATAATGAATTAAATAGGTTGGTGCTGCTATTTAATACCCTTCATGATAAAACTATTTATTAGAATAAGAATGAATACTGCAATACAATTGCAACCCAATTTTCTGCTTGCTTGCATTGCTTCCAAGGTTCCAAGCAACCTTGTCGTTTAGGAATACATCAATCGTGTAGTAACCACGATTTATTAAATGTGTTTTAATATATTGTTTAAACTTAGGTAAAGGTAGATCTAATATTACCTTCGGTATCATGTTATAAAAGCATATACCCATCCCTACAATGGATTTCTGTACTTTTCTCAGGCGATATGCAGATATCACTAATTTATGTCCGTTTCTAGTTAGTCGACTGTTTATATCGACTTTTTGTTTATAATTACTTATGTTTTGTTTAATAAAGATAATATTATTATAAATATACTAGCTGTTGCCCGCGACTTCGTCTGCGGTTGATTTTGTTTTTAAATTATTCAGTATCGCTAAGCCTTAAATGAGTATAGTAGTATATATATATAAAACATGTGACTGTCAATTATAGACAAATAATTTGCAATAAAATAAAATTGCGACTATAATTAAAGATCTAAGTTATCCTATCTCTTAAGTTGGACCAGACTGCTCACGGTGTGCCAATTTAATTTAAAATCGGTTAAGTAGTTTAGGAGTCCATCGCGGACAAACATCGTGACAGGAGATTTATATATATTAAGATTGCGTGGCTACTGTAAGTATACCTATTTCTTTAAATTTGGTACGAAGGGATGCGCGTGATCTAAGTTTATACTTATATCGATCGCACAGCTCTTTTCTATAATATAAATATAGTTTCTATATCAGCAGCTCTGCCCCATAACAAGATCCCATACCCCATATAACAAGATCCCATATCCCATGCCCGAAACAAACCCTATTGAATTTCTAGGTGAAAAGTATTTTTTTTAATCCCAAGTACCAAATTGCATTGAAATCCGTTCAGTAACCAAAGACATACAGAAAAACAGACAAAAAATCCAAAAATAAAAAAAAATATTTTTTTTTACGATCTATTGCTAATTTCTAATGGCAAAATTTATCTATTTGCAAAATCTTTAATCTACAGACACGTTTCTTATATATATAAAAAGATAGATAGATATTGGTAATGGTTGGCACTGAAATGGTTATCCCTGTCTGCGTAGTGCTATCTTAAATGGTTTCATAGACTAATCGGTCAGGATTATCGTTTTACTTCAGTTATCTATTTTGATAACAAAATTTGCCAAAAGTACCTAGGTATCTACCATTTATGTGACGTGCTATGCACAGGTTGAGTAGATAGGCTAGTCGATCGATCCGAAATAACAATACAGAGTAGCACGATCACGTGATAGAAGTTATCGATTTTTATTTGCTAGGCAGGTACAAGAAATGAACTTAGAACTAGTAGGTAGGCTACGTAAGAAGGTTTTGTGCCTAGTAAACCATTGAATCTCAGGTAAGTATTTCAAATAATACTTACTTTGTTGATACGTAGGTATTAGTTTCATCAGGTTTGTGTCCGCTTGAAAACTATGAAATTCGTAAAATTGAATCAATTTTAAATTTTATAGCTTTTTCACATGAGATGCACTGATGGAAAAATGTTGTTGTAAGCAAGTGTCATAGTTTTGTTTACGAAGTGAGGAACTTTTACCACGAATTATTTTTTGAATGGTCAATACATACCAGTTTTTTTTATCCTTCCTGTAATTGTGGAACCACTAAGAGTTGGTTACATGCTTCATGTAATATGCCTTTTTCCGAATGCTATCTTATATCTTTATACAAAGTTTTGAAAAGATCGGTTTGGCTGTGAAGCCGGGGATAAAAGCAGATCACCAGGAACGATTCCCTGCTGTTTATCTAAGAAGATAAATATAAAGATATCAAAAGTATCCTATCCAGTCGGTTCATACCTGGAAGGCAGGATAGCAATAGTGGTTTAGTCGAACATAGGTAACAAACAAAGAGACGCACTTTAATAGTTTGGATAGTTTCTTAATAGTTTGGATATTAAAACGTGTTATCTAATGAGCTATAAACAGCCAATATAATGGCAGGAGACATCTTTCTCTCCGGGGAAAGGATAAAATGTTATCTTCTGCCACAGCTTTATCAACTTTCCTAGCATTTGCGCAGAAGTGGACGTAATATCCAAATAATACACATGTAATAATAATAATCGGGGATATACTTCTTCTATTCCCTGTTGTCCTGCTTTAGCAGGCGGGCACATTAATTTTATCCTTTGTCAGGGTACCTATATAATCGGGAGATATAATTTTTGTATCCTGCACGTATAAGGAGTACCTAATATTTAGGTATTTTTAATTTCTCTACGTTTTTATGTTAGTCCTTAAATAATAAGTCTAAGAAGGTAACAAGCACACTTTTTAGGGGTATGTCTTATGAGGCGACATGACATCATACCGGAACGACAAATCGCTTGGCGGCAACTCCTTGTTTCTAGGATGGTAGCTAGCCACTGCTGGAACCTAATCAGTCCAGCAATTATAAATTCTCAAATTGCTCCTGTCGCGCATCGAACCCGTGACCTCCACTCATAGATCCATTCGGTCACCACAGTACCGGGGAGGTCGGCCAAAAAAATAGGTTTACTTCGAGAAAAATTACACGCAGCGCGAAAGAGCACAGAGATTTTCAAAAGACCTATGCCTACACACCTGCTTAATAGTGCGCAGAGATTTTGACCAGGGTAGCCTCCTGCCTACCAGGAAATTGCATAAAATGGAAAAATCCTCATACTACGCGTGTTATATAATTTTTTAGGGTAGGCAGTGCTTTTGTGCATTAAATATGTGCACGCCACTGACTAGGATGTACTAAAATTATTATTTAGCAGACGATTTGTGCACTAAGGTAAGAAGAGTAGAGTCCGTCTGTCACATTTCCGTATTCGTGTCTAGGTCAATAAGCAAATTAACAATGGAGGTAGGTATTTCGCCCACATGAAATACTAAGTGGCCTATCTAACAGTTGCTATGCTCAAATTTGCTCTTTTATATACCTACTTGTAGCTGATTTTTAGACCATCTAATGATAGATTAAACTGATCTTTTTAAGTTTAAAACTAAATGACAACGTTACAATAAAACTTTAAATAACTAAGCTAATAAGGGAGGTACGTCAAAGTAGTAAGGTAGGTGAAGGCTCCTAGCTTTAGTTTTAAGTTAACGAATGCAGTTACCACCATCACTAACATAAGTGTAACCAATGTTTTTGGTTAAATGAATGAACGCTTCATAAGTGCCTGTGATAATATCTACATGAATAAAACATTTTTGAATTTTGAATTTGAACTTGAATGATAATGATTTTTCAATTTTAGTGATAAACTTTAATGCAGTGATATAATTCCAATCAGGAAATGAAGGTGAGGAAGCAAGCAATGCAGGCAAACGCCTGGATCAAGTTTCGTCTGTTGATGTGGAAGAACTTTCTTCAGCAATGGAGGCACAAAGGACAGACGGTAGTGGAGCTGCTATTGCCTGTAGCTACCATGGCGCTAGTACTCATTCTGCGAGAACAGATCGAGCCTGTCAGACAAGAGTCTATAAGATACCCACCTATACCGGCCCACACTCTAAATTTTTCACGTACAGTATTGTAAGAATTTGCTCATTATCTACGTTACGTTAGTTTGTTTGTGCTTTTTTAACAATCTCGCGGGAATGGTTTCTATTCCTAAACAGTTTCCAATGCCGTCTCCATTATTGCTATACAATTTTTCCCTCAAATTGGTTTAGCTGTGAAGCCGAGCATAGGCTACAAATGCTATATTTTTAAATACCCTGGGAAAGTGTTCGTGCTTTTTTGAGATTAAAAGTATCCCATGTAGATCTTTATCAAAATTGGTGCAGAAGCTGAGCCGAATATAGGAAATAAACAAACAGTCACACTGTCGCATTTATAGTAACTGTATGGATGTAATAATAATATAATTTTTGCATAAATACCTACACCCAATTATATGTTAATTTTCCAGAATTCTGTGGTTAATTTAGTATTTTAAAGTCTTTTGCGTTTACCTTTAGTTTGGCATGCAGTGATAAGAACTAATATTATAAATATATATTATATTTATATATTTTACGAGCTAAGTTTGTTCTTTAATTTCAGTGCGGGTCTTAATATAACTCATCTGTCAATAGCGTATTCACCGAAAAGTGACGTATTAGACAGTGTGGTGAGAAGTGCAGTAGTAAATTTATTTGCTCAGAACATACTAGATATCTATGACATGATAAAAGATCAAGATGATCCTGAATTACCAGATTTTCCAGAAATTCCGCCAGATATTGAACTAAATTCGACGCTTATATATGAAATTGCTAAAGAGCTTGTAAGAATTAAAGAGTACAATAGTAGTGCAGAGCTCATACAAGTATATCGTGATAAACAATCAATTCGTGAAGTAATAGCTGCCGTCGAATTTGATGATGCATTACTAGGTTTGTTATTCAAGCAAATTTATATAGATAATCAAATTTTAATGGATCATTAAAAGAAGTTTGTTTGTATAAAGTATCAATTCAATCGCATATTTTTAATAAACAAAAATATTTTAGGTGCTATGGAGTTACCGACGAATTTGTCATACGCTTTAAGATTTCCTGAAAGGCCACGGTTGAATTCACTTTTCGGCCTGGGTGGACGTACGTGGCGAACGGATATTACCTTTCCTTTCTTTGAATTGCCTGGACCTAGATTTCCATTTTCTTGGGAAGGAGGAAATGATCCAGGTACAATTAAGCTTTGGTAGAAAAATTATGATTTCAATTAATATTTGAAGCTTAAGTCTATATAATGACTTTTATAAAGACTTAAGCTTGATAAAACATTTTTAGGTTATGTGAACGAAATGTTCATAGCATTGCAGCACGCTATTTCAATGGAGCTAGTTTCGCGAATAACCGGCGAAAATCTACGAACATTTAGAGTGAATTTGCAGAGATACCCACATCCGTCCTATGTTGAAGATCTTGCGGTGGAGGCACTTATTTTTATATTTCCCCTGTTTTTCATGCTCAGTTTCAGCTACACAGCTGTTAACATTGTGCGGAGTGTGACTTTAGAAAAGGAACAACAGCTTAAGGTAAACACTAAACCAAATACAAACCTATATATAAAAATCCAAACCTTTGTATATCTGCTAAAAATTCATTACACATTAATGTATGCCCCTATTTATAGTTTATTTTATTTTATTTTATTTATTAGGTTTACTTACAAACACTTACACTAATACAACCGTTTTTAAAATTTAACTATTCTATTTAAGTGTAATGTTTTCTTAAAAGTAAACACAGCATATGAAAATATACAATAACACCATAACATGAAAACAAAAGGTATCGTGAATGAGAATATAATAACAACATATCTCACACACTAAAAAATAAATCAAGGTACAGTAAATAAGGGTCAATTGGTCCATGATAAAAATATCTTATCTCTTGTTAATATAATATAACCACTGACTTTATAGGAAATACATTTATACATTTTTTATAGGAAACTATGAAGATAATGGGACTTCCTACATGGTTACACTGGACGGCCTGGTTTTGCAAACAGTTTATATACCTGTTCCTCACAGGTGCGCTTATTACGATTATATTAAAGGTCTGTACACAAAGAACTTACAACCCTTTCGTTCCCCTGCTTAAATACATTTCTGCCTCTAAAGACATCTTAAAAACAAGTGAACTTATTAATACCTTGTTTAAAGCATTTTGACAAGGTTTACCAAGCGAAAATGTAACGCGCTATGGAAATAATATAATATCGCTTTTCGCATCCTAATGAAACTGCGTCGTTTCTGTAGTGCTAAATCAATGTATGCTACAGCGCGGGTTCCTGATTTCTTTGCCATTCTCAGAACAAGGACTGCCTCCTTCTGGAAAAGTCTTAGACGTAGCACTAATACAACCCTTTGCACTTTAAATGAGGGCCTTAGAAATCAGTTTGTCATATATTATGTTGATCAAGCGTGCATCGGAAGAACAATAATTTTAGATTTTAATTTTATTATTATATTTTAAAACGAATATATTCTATGGGACTATTGCCTGAAAATAAAGAATTATTATTATTGTTTAAATCTTTTTTTTAGTTTTTGTTTCAGAGCATGTATATATTAAGTAAATATTTTTGTTTCATTTCAGATTAACTGGTTCACAAATGAACAAGGCTTCAGTGAATACGCCGTATTTACTAATACTCCGTGGACGGTCATGTTGTTTTACATTACGTTATATTTATCTTGCACCATTTTCTTTTGCTTTATGATAAGCGGGTTCTTTTCGAAAGGTACTTGTAGTTGTTATTATGTTTTTGTTAACTACGTTACACAGTTGTTTCAAGAATAAAGAAAGAACGTCATTTTCGAAAAACTCTGTTTCAGGTAGCACAGCTGCTTTGTTTGCGGGCGTTATTTGGTTCCTGTCGTTTGTTCCATCTGTGCTGTTAGGAATGGATGTGGAAGTCCCACTGGCAGTCCAAGCTTTAACGTGTTTTTCCATTAACTCAGCAATGTCCTATGGGTTCCAATTAATACTTGGCAAAGAGAGTACCGAAGGTAGGTTAAGTTGTTATTTCTTGCTAACTAAAATATTACTTACTTTTCTTTAAAGGTTTTAGATTTAATGAAATTATTTTGTTTATGTTATAGGAATGCAATGGGGAGACTTTTTCACAACACATTCCCTCGAATCTAATCGATTATTGTTCGGGCATGTTTGTATATTTCTTGTCGTGGACTGTGTATTGTATATGTTAGTTGCACTGTACCTTGAACAAGTTCTTCCGGGGCCGTGTGGAGCTCCAAAAGTCTGGTACTTTCCATTCCAGAAGTCATTTTGGTTTCCCTCTTCAAAAATCGATTGCGGTAAGTTTCAAATATTTACCTACCTACAATAACCTGTTTAATACCTATGATTATATAAGATTAGGATCCTTATTTTATAGGAATTTAATTAATCGTAATAAACTCAGTTGCAATTTGAGTCATTGCAATGTTATTTCTTGCCTATGTTAAGGTGTCACATTTGATATCACAAAAAGAATGTTCTTGTGTCTTAATTACATTTTATACCTAGGACTAAACAAACTATAACTATAATTGAACCTTGATTTCACAGATGAAAGATTCAACGATCCAGATTTCGATGGAACAATCAAAGAAACAGATCCAACAGACCTTCCTATTGGTGTGAAAATGACCGTAAGGCGACTTTTCTGTGTAGCTGATAAGATTGAAATACCTCTAGCTAACCTGTAGTAGAGGGATGTGATCATACTACACAAGCACCCATTTTTATTTTTGACGTATATTATACTGTGTTCTCATTAAATTTTGTATTTTTTCCAGAATTTAACGAAAGTATACAAAAACAGTATAGCCGTAAATAATTTGAGTTTAAACATTTACGAAGATCAAATCACAGTACTCTTGGGACATAATGGCGCAGGAAAATCTACCACAATATCAATGATAACAGGTGGGTGGGTGGGTTACCATTTAAAATTAAAAATTAGACTTACTTGAATTTTAAGTACCATGTATATAGACTTGCACCAGTATTCACAAACTTAGTACCTATTAATACAATAAGTACATAACCATACAGAACATTTGTTACTCACAATATTTAATCTAAATTGATAATATGTAAATACAAGAAACTCAGAAGTATTAATTAACCACTTGTTATAGGTAATGTTGAAGTAACTAGAGGCAACGTGTGGCTCGCTGGCTACAATGTGACGACGCAGACTAATTTTGCTCGAGCACATCTTGGTCTCTGTCCGCAACATAACGTACTTTTTAATGAGCTTACCGTACGCGAACATCTGGAATTCTTTGCCAGACTCAAAGGCTTCACTGGCAAGGAGCTCGAAGAAGATATCGATACGCTCATAAATCGGCTAGAGATGCAGGAGAAAGTACGTATCTATCAGATAAACATCATAATCGTGAAGGAAAATATCATTTTGTTCAGTTTCTTCACTGAGTTCCTTGAACAACCCGGGTCTGCATTGAAATCAGCAGCAATAAAAACCATAACCGATTTCTATTCTTATATCTCTAAGGGTTTAAACTGTATAAGATTTACACAAAATATACCACGGATTCCGAGTGCGTCATCCGTTCTCAAACCCCACAGATCTGCATCAAACCTTTTGGCATAAAAACTTTTTTGTTATACAGAGAGATTATCTAGCTCAAGGGCTGTCTGGGGGTCAAAAAAGGCGGTTGTGCGTGGGTATCGCATTATGTGGAGGTGCGAAAGTAGTTTTACTCGACGAACCCACATCCGGTATGGACCCTTCATCACGCCGTGCATTGTGGGAAATATTAAATAGAGAAAAAAAAGGTATGCTATTTTTACCCATGCGATATGTAATAGAATTTGATAGTACCAATAAATTACCAGGAATTATTAATAAAGAGATTCTGAATTTTAAGGTCGATCAATGATCCTGACGACCCATTTTATGGATGAAGCAGATTTTCTCGGGGACCGCGTTGCTATTATGTCTAGTGGCCGGTTACAATGTGTTGGTTCTCCCTATTTTTTGAAACATCATTACGGAGTAGGTTATACTCTGGTCATCGTTAAAACTGAAGATTTTCAAATTGATTATTGCACTACTCTAATTGGAGAATACATACCAGGTACAATGGTTAAAGAAGATCGAGGTAAGTTTTTTTATTCGATTGTTGAGTTACATGTGCTTTCATTGATTTATGGTGGTTATAACACAGAACAAATACAGTTAAAACCAATGTTTTTTTCCCTGATTCTATTAAAGATATAATAACAATGTATAATACTTAAAATAATGTTACTTTAAAATAATCTTTTGTTTAAATAAAAGTACTATACAAATAGATAAAATTTTTGTCGATCAAACAAATAGCTGGTTTAAATGCAAACATTGTAATGTACATACCTTTATTTGTAGTGTGCATTATTTTTCGATTTAAGGCATGGAAGTGACTTATAAATTGCCCAACCATTATTCCAACGTGTTTGAAGATATGCTCAACGACCTTGAGAGAAATATAGAAATCATAAAATTTAAGGACTATGGATTACTTGCTACAACGCTGGAAGACGTCTTTATGTCGTAAGAATATTTGCATGTATGCTTTGCAATAATTTAAATATGTAATAAATATCTTTAATCTCATTAATAAATACCAAATTCAAGGCCTCCCAAACTTATAAAAAATTTGTAATCTCGTTGAACAGGCGCTTGATACATATAACGAGATGAATACATGTAGCAATAGTTTTCAAAAAATAATCTAAGGGTATTAAAGTAATAACATATTACAATATGTATAGAATAAATATTTGTTACAGTGTTGGGTCGGACATAGAAATACATTCCGAATCAGACGATTTAACAATTACAACAGATTTGTCTGAAGATAAAGATGCCAATTCCGATGAAATATCTTTGGAAGACCGTAAGTTGTTATATTTGTATTTACTAAGGTTGTTATGAATTTGTATTATATTATTTGAAACTCGATCGGTTTACCTTGGCACGAGAAAAAAAGTCGTCGAGCCATTTTACGGGATTAATTTTTTTTCACATTTTTGTGTTCACTTTGGTCTATTCTTAATAATTTAGGGACACTTTGGAGAATAAAGCAATAATATTCCGCCGGGAATAATAATAATTAATCGCGAGTGAATAACATGTTTCGACCAAAATCTACGAGAAACTTAATACAGTGGAAAAACAGCAAAAAAATGGTAATTTTTGACTGTTTGCCGTTTTTTTTCCTCGCAAGAGGGAATCTATATGAAAATCGTCATAAGAAAGCCATGCTAAGAAAGCCGAAAGTGTAACATGTAATTTTAAGTACTTGTTATACTCTCGGTTTTCTTAGTATTCGCTTTTAGCTCATGCGCACAGTACCGTCTCGTCTGTAAATTGCAATGTTAAAAAAATAGATTCATAATATACTATTAAAGAACAATTGTCTAATTTAACCTAGGATTTAACCTTATTATTTTTGTCTTCATCTGTAATTGTTATAGTAGTAATGTCCCTTACATTTAGGGTAGTAGGTAAATACTCTACTATTAATATCTCTACCCTATTAATATAAGTGAGTAATCAATAATAATCACCATGATACATTTACCTATAGGTATGACAAATTTTATGATTCACGATGATAAAAGATCGACAATTTATAAGTTTGATAAAAAATATCCGAAAGTAACAAAACATTCTATGTATTTGTAATTTTATGTAGAAGTATAGCTTTTTTTGATAGAGCTCGTCCAGGTAAGTATAGCTGCCATGCTAGATATGGCGTCTGCTATGTTGCCGGTGTAATTACAGGCATATACACTTACGATATAACATTCAAACCTCTAGAATAATCAGTGTTTCTCTACTATATTATTCATGTATTATAAACCTTCCTCTTGAATCTATCTATTTATTAAAAGATATTATATATGCTTGGAACATATATAATAGGGACAGATAGACAGCGGGAAGCGACTTTATACTTTGTAGTCATAGTGATTTTTGAAGACCACGAAGAGTTTATTACTACATTAAATAAAAATAATTAAATATACTACGACAATACACACATCGATATATAGTCCCAAAGTAAGCGTAGCTTGTGTTATGGGTACTAAGATAACTGATGAATAATTTTATGAATAATATACATAAATACTTATAATATACATATAAACACCCAGACATCGAAACACATCACACAAACATTTTCCAGTTGTGGCAATCGAACCCACGGCCTTGGACTCAGAAAGCAGGGTCGTATCGCCCAATGCGCCAATCGGCCGTCAACATTATTTTTTTTTATAAATTTTGCGACTTTAAAAGTGTGATGATGATTTGGATTTATAAAAACAGATGTGGGTACAATCAATTATTTTCTTTTATTGCAGTTGATAATACTTACGAGAGCGAAACAGGGTTTCAGCTATTATGGTTACGTGTAAGCGGAGTTTGGTTAAAACTGTTCCTAGTATGGACTCGATCGTGGGGATTGCTGTTATTGCAAGTGTTGGTGCCTATCCTGCAGATAAATACTAACTTGGGAATTTTGCAGTATCTATTAGGAAAAAGTTCTACTGTTATTTCTAGGGCATTGACGCTTGCGCAAGGGTATGTATTCGAAAAGCTTATGAAGATTGCAGAAACCTTTCAGAAGACAGCGCATCTTTTTTTCCCTACAAGCTAGCCCTGGACTGTAATCTCACCTACTCGTAAGTGATGATCCGGTCTAAGATGCTAACGGGTTAAGATGTTGGGGATTAGGCAGTTATATTAAACCCATACCGCTAATCGGCTTTTACGCGGCATCGTAGCGGCACCCTCAATCGCTAAGCGGCACGTCTAAGTCGGAGGGATTGTAAATAGCCACGGCCGAAGCCGGCCACCAGACCAAAAAATTATGATTATACAATACTTATCGTGTGTGCTAATACTACCATCTACTGCGATCACCAATCCGTCTGCTCAGAGTGATGATTTTGGGTTCGCCTTTAGTCCAGCAGTGGACTGTTTCTACAAAAAAAACATAAATTTAATTTAAATAAATAAATTCATATTCTTAGGTTTCAAACCAATCAGATAATATTACTGATCTGATTTAAAAATTGAAGTTATCAAGTACCTACTTGTAATGTGTTTTATCATTAAGTATTTACCAACCAAAGATTTCCCTTATCATCGTCTACTACGCGTTTTGCATAAGTGCGTCCACGTCATTCCATTGAATAAAAATATTTGAAATAAGTAAGCAGGTATGTACCTACTACCAAGTACCTAGTATCTTCTTTGAAGCAACAAAATTTAGCAGTTAGCAAATTTAGGTACCCTTGACTGCAATCTCTCATCCCAGTTTAGACACTGGTGGCGTCTAAACTGGGATGATGGCACTTATATCTCACACTGATCGGTTTCTATACGACATCGTACCGGAACGCTCAATCGCTTAGCGGTACGTCTCCGGTGGTAACAAGCCACGGGAAGCCGTGGCTAGTTACCACCAGATAAAATAAAATTCGGAAACTATAAATTCCCAACTTGCCCCTGCCGGTATGATATGTATGGTATGGTATGATGGTACCCGGGACCTCCAACTTACATCCACCGTGCTCATCGCTGCGCCACGAAGGTCGTCAAAAAATATGCATAATTTTGGCCAGTCTGAACTAGGATCCTTTTGTTTTAAATAAACGTACATGATGCTGAGAGTTATTTTACAGATACGTTGGTACTGAAACTTTCTTAAGTTATAACGGTACTAATCAAACTTCGTGGGGTAGTTTGGCTAGACAAGGGTACGAAGAACTTTTCAACTCTTCAAATGTCAACTCTATGAGATTAGCAGTTGTAGATGGACAGCTAATCGACGAATATTATTTACAAAGAGTGAGTATCTAATTAATTTGATTTAGTTCTTACATATTTTTTTTAACTTTTCAAGATATAATTATAATTTTATAATCGTGACATTTATATGGTATAAGTAGGATTAAATAAAGCACCTAGTTTCAAGAACGTATCTTAAATATGTTTTTCTTTAATTGCTTAGACCGAGGATCCAGTCTTAATGGGCGCATATCGCAACAGACTCCTAATTGGTGCAACGTTTGAAGACAACTCTGCAACTTCTTGGTTTAGCAACTTCGGATACCACGACGTAGCCACTTCTCTGGCCACTGTACATTCAGCTATACTCAAAGGAATTAACCCAACAGCCAATCTCAATGTGTTCAATCATCCGCTCCAAGCTAATTATAGAGATGACGTGAGTTTTCTTTTTTGTATTTCTTTACAATTTGAATTATTCTATCTTTGAAAATATAAATGGGACTTTATTTTTTTTGTATTCTACTATATATAAGTTAGCCCTTCACTGCAATCTCTCGATGATGCAGTCTAAGCTGTCTAGTCTAACGGGCTAACCTGTTAGGCGTGTGGCAGTTACATTAAAACCATGCAACTAATGGGCGTCTACGCGACAACGTACCCAAACGCTAAATCGCTTACCGGCACTTCTGTGTTGGTAGGGTGGTAACTAGCTAAGGCAGAAGCCTCCCACCAGATCTGAACGGTAAAATTCAGAAATTATATAATATTCCCCTGCCGAGGATCGAACTCGGGACCTCCCGTTTAAACCAACAGTGAAAAATTAGGAATAAGCTCCGACTTTAATGAATGAAAAAATTATATTAAACTTTTGATCGCTGGAGTAGCGAGCAACATCAACGGGAATGTTCGTTGTACAAAGTTGATGTACAACAAGCGAATTGCTTAGATAATTATTGCGGAAATCGGCTCAGAGGGAGAAAAGGAAGAGCAGATGATAGAGAAGAGGAAAAAGATACGAGTAGGTCATAACTGATCAATCTAACATTTTACATGATTGTTCCAGACTAACATCCAACTGATGGTGTCCTTAATGTCAGTACAAGTTGCGAATAGCATTGGCAATAGTCTTGCCATCGTCAGTGCGGTCTTCATTATGTTTTATATTAAGGTAGGCATATTTTATATTAAAATTCTAAATTAATTTATTTCAGTTATAATTGGAGAAGCAGATTCTTCCGAGAAGAGCCGGCAAGAAACTCAGAGGTTGCTCTTTTCCAACATCAACAATTACAATCATTTTTCTATCTTGCGGGAGATGAGAGCCGATCTGGCTGCTTCGGAGCTTCCTTGTCATTATTAATTGACACATCACTATCTACATCTATATCTACATATAGGTTACTGGTACTCTTTAGGGCCAGCGCAAACTGGGGTCGTCAGGGAATTTGCAAATCATGCGTACCTAACTATAAGTTACAGATTACAATGTTAAGAGATTGATACGGGAAGTCCCCTTTGATGGCTTGAGATTCTTGGCCGATCTTTCAACATCCGAATCTGTATCTCGTTTTTGCAAGTTAAGTATGAATTTATGTTGGCTAAATATAAAATGCCCTTCCGTTCCAGGAGAGCTATGGCCATTAGTTTGTATTTCTATTTTATTCTGTATTGTGTACCATTTTTCCTTTAATTTATACTTAGCCTTTATATAATATTAAGTGAACAAACATCTCCAGAGGGTGCCAAAGCGAGGCGTGCGTAGAGATTACATTTTGAAAAATCTGTAGGTATGCCGTGGAGTATAAAGATTAAAAAAATTATAAATTGGTATAGATTTTTATTCGACATAATAATTTCAAATATATTTCACATTTCAAATATATTTCAATATCAATACATACGTATTGATATTATGTGTACAATGTGTGAATGGAGTTAATAAATAATAAATACATATACTACGATAATACACACATCGACAGCTACCAAAGTAAGCGCAGCTTGTGCTATGGGTACTAAGATGACTGATGAATATTTTTATGAATAATATACATAAATACTTGGAATATACATATAAACATCCAGACACTCATGCTCATCACACAAAAATTTATCAGTACTGGGAATCGAACCCATGGCCTTGAGCTCAGAAAGCAGGGTCGCTGCAAACTGCGCCAATCGGCCGTCAAACAATAATAACAAAAAATAAAAAATAAATATAATGGAATCGAACAGCTGCTTTAAGTAATAATTGATGCACCAAGCAGCTGGCACACTTGATGGTAAGTGGAAAATCATCGTCTATAAACAGAGCAACACACATCGGGCATGCGAGGAACATTTCCTACAATATACCGCTCTATGTTTTCAACCTGAGGCGTAGGTATACAACGGACGTCCAATAAAGCCAACGAGAGGGACATGCCGTGGTGGTTTTTAGTTCGGGTAAACGAGTCCCACATAACCTCTGTCCTGCCCAAAAGGACAGAGGTAGCCATAAAGCTTTTCCACCACGACAAAAAAAAAAAGGTATTAGGCCTCACGTGCTTGTAATTACACTAGCACCCACGCCCTTCAAAAATAAACCTAAGTGTAATAAACAAGCTTTTTGTGAAAAGCTACTAAAACTAATTACTGCACAGAAATCTTAGAATGTGGTTGTTATAAACATACGATTTTATGGTGCAGGAGCGAGTAACGCGTGCGAAGTTACTGCAGCGGGCAGCGGGTATGCAGCCAGCTATACTGTGGGGTGCCGGCGCGATATTTGACTGGACATGGTTCATGGTGCTCTGTGTTAGCATTATCATCTCCTGTGCAGCTTTCCAGGTTACTGGCATGAGCTCTGTGGAGGAACTGGGTAAGATTAACTATCATACGCATGCTAACCTTTTTATTACCCAGGGGCACCCAGTGGTACTTATTACCCAGTGGTAACAGCAGCGAGTCCAGTGACTCGCTAGTGTCACTATGCTTTTGTCTAAAATTGATTGAACAAATTTTGGTACGCTGTAAAACGATTGTCTGCCTTTCATTTCTGGTTGTAAGTGACGAATTGACGATGCAATCTCATGTGGAAGCGGGCTAACCTGTCAGGGGTATGACAGTAACATTAAACCCATACCCCTCGGATAACGTACGCGACATCGTAGTGGAACGCAAAACCGCTTGGCGGCACGTCTTAACTGTGGTTATCAGCCACGGCCAAAGCCATCTACCATACCAGGCCAGAAAAAAATCGGTAATTATAAATTCCCCCTCACTTTTCCATACAATAAATAAACAAAAGTGACGTTTGACAGCAGTGATTGCAAGATTTACGCCTGTCGCAAGCCTGTCGCGAGATACGTAATCGCCATGCCGGAGGTAGTCATATTTGAACATTAACTTTAAACACCTATATTTATACCTATTTATCCGTTTAAACCTAACCTAACCTAACTAACTAGGTAAATAAACTAATCTGAAATTTCAGGTCGTCTATATCTTTGTTTGATGATATATGGCGCCGCCATGTTGCCGCTCCATTATTTGTTCTCACTGCTTTTCAACGGACCAGCCCTTGGATTTGTCATTATGTTTTTCATTAACACTCTCTTCGGTAAGTTGATCGCGAACTGATAATTATAATCTTCAACAGTATTTTAAGTAGTTTTAAGATTTTACCTGCTGTTAAGAGACCAGCTTTAGCCGCGAAGTAGGTATAGTTTAAATTATTTTCATGTAAACCTATCTACAGTGGCGTGCATAGAGGGTATGCACAGGGTATGCAGATGATATAAAATAAAGAAAATCTTCAGTAAGGTTTATAAAAAACTTAATGATAGGCATTGTAAGAGTTATGAAAAGCCTATCCTTAAGTATTTATAACTCGTACGGGGGTTTTTCTTAATTTTATATCATCTGCATACCCTGTGCATACCTTCTATGTACGCCACTGCCAACGCTGCCTACGCCCAGTGGCGTGCACAGGGTTTTTGACCAGGCTAGGCATATAAATAAATAAATAAATATACTACGACAATACACATCGCCATCTAGCCCCAAAGTAAGCGTAGCTTGTGTAATGGGTACTAAGATGGCTGATGAATATTTTTATGAATAATATACATAAATACTTTTAATATACATATAAACACCCAGACACTGAAAAACATTCATGCTCATCACACAAATATTGTGGGGTAACCCCAGTAGTGGGGATCGAACCCGCGGCCTTGGGCTCAGAAAGCAGGGTCGCTGCCCACTGCGCAAGTCGGCCGTCATATAGCAGGGAGATACGTCCTACAAAGTGCCACTCTGAGTCCGTCAACCTGTGGCTTAGGTGTTAAGCCTCATGTGCCTGCGATTACACCGGCAACCACGCCCTTCCGACCGGGACATAGCAGTGGCAATAGAAATAAGCATGGTGGTTGTATTTCTCCGGACGAGCTTTCGCACAAAAAATCCTACTTGGTCATTAGGTCATAATCATCATTATCATCATGTCAACCAATCGACGTCCACTGCTGGACATAGGTCTTTTGTAGGGAGTTCCACAATACACGGTCCCGGGCCGCTTGCCTCCAGCGGCTCCCAGCGACTCGCCTGATGTCATCTGTCCACCTCGTTGGGGGCCGACCTGCGCTGCGTTTACCGGTGTGGGACCGCCATTCCAGCAACTTAAGACCCCAACGTCCATCGGTTCTCCGAGCTATGTGCCCTGCCCATTAACACTTCAGCAACTCGTTGAGCTATGTCGGTAACTCTAGTTTTTCTACCGATCTCCTCATTTCTGATTTGATCACGTAAAGATACTCCTAGCATAGCTCTCTCCATCGCCCGCTGAGTGACTTTGAGCCTTCTTATGAGGCCCATAGTTAGCGGCCATGTCTCAGTTCCGTAAGTCATCACTGGCAACACGACATTATGTGTGTTGTTGTTAATGCAAATTTTTTTGCAGGTTTGATAGGTGCACAAATCGTAGAAGCACTGTCGTCACTGGCAGCTTCAGCACAGGAAGCTGCAAAGATAATGGATTATATATTGCAGTTCTTCCCGCTTTATAGTCTGGTAACCTCTACTAGGTAAACAATAAACACGAATATTGAGCTACATTATCGTTATTATCAGCCCATTAACGGCACACTAAGGTTAAGGCCATATTCCACATGGTTAACATAGGGCGTCCTTTTTCGGAGGGCCGAATTCTATACCCGGCAGGCACCTCTATCTTTTAGGAGATATTTGCGTTTTAAGTTATTCAAAATTACTTGCTCCAACCGTAGTGGAAAACATCGTGAAAAAATCTCTACGTCTAAAAGTTTTCCAAAATAACAGTTTCCTAATTGAACAAGCCCTTCATATTCTGGAAGGGGACAAATACCCTTTACTTAAACTGTATTAATAATGATGACTACATTAGTTAACAAAATACTTACCCCATTTTCCTTTTGTACAGGCAGCTAAATCAAGTCGGGTTAATAAGATTTTCTTGCTTGGAGTACTGCGATTACTTGACTTCAGTGCTGCCTAATTTAGAAGAGTGTAATATGGAATTCCTTTGTAAAAATATAACACAACAATGCTGCAGTAAGTCAACATTATTTTTTTATTTATCGTATCGAAATCGAAATCGAACCAGATGCGTTAGAAAGCTTTTTTTAAATTATCTTGTTGAAATAATCTTATTTTACTACATTACAAGCTGTTGCCGTTTGTGGTTTTCATAAACCCCGCGGGAACCGAAATTTTTTCCGGGATAAAAAGTAGCCTATAATCAAGGGTATAATCTATCTCTAATCCAAATTTCAGTCAAATACGTTCAATAGTTTTTGCTTGAAAGAGTAACTAATAATTATCCATCCATCTAAATAAACTTTCGCATTTATAATATTAGTAGGATACTTACTGTTTTAAATAAGGTAAAAGTCGAATATATCGAAAAGGTCTGCAATCTCTTAATGGTTCTAAATCGAATGACTTTCTTCCTTTCTAACTGTTTCCTTAAATAGTATCCTCCTCATTTTTAAAGATAAATAAAAATTAGAAAGGTTTAGGGCGTGCTGATATTCGGCAACTGATGTAGCTGAAACTTTTGGAAATGCTTATATTCTGGGATGGTCTTCAACGTAGTAGTAAGGAATCTTACCTTTTTTATACAATATCCTTACAGTAGATAGTAAGCTTATTTATTTGATTTTCAATTTAAGGGCTATCCATCATTATCGTTTATTAAAATTTCTCTTAAAGTAATAATATTTTACTTTATGTAAACTGAGTAAAATGTTAGTTACCTATCTAAAATTGTAATAATAAGTTGAAAATAATGGTCAAGCTTGCATGGGATTTTGATTACTAGTTATAGTTTTTTAATTCTACATTATAATTTAAAATAACGGGTAGCCCGTTAAAACGGGGAATAGGGTGAACCTAATAGGGTTGCCCGATTCCTATTTTGAAGACACTTTTTAAAGACTGTTTTCGGCTTGCAGTTCGTGAGAATCCATACTTCGAGTGGAAGGAGCCAGGTGTAATGCGCTATATTACTTGCACACTTATAACCTGTGTCGTATTATGGTCATTACTTATGATATTGGAATACAATTTGATTCAGAGGGTAAGTTAACATTTTCTCATCGTTAAGTATGTAATATTACACATACATAGCTAACTATTACACTTAGCTAATTATTAATTTAATGTGAGATGGTGATAAAAAAAACAGCTAATTTTGTGATGATTATGGGCTCTTCCTAAAGTTAAGAGGGTTCTAAGCGCACCCTTGTCTTAGAAGAAAATGAAAAACAAGAATTATTCAGTGGGCGGTAGATCTTCGGAAAATCTTTACGTGATTTAAGAAGTCGTGAGCTAAGACAAAAAGACACGAAACTGATGCGGAAGAATGTGTTATCCTCACGTTTATTTGTACCGGGTAACAGTTGCTATCGGAAGACGAATGAAGGGCTACTACATATGTACTATTATCTAAGTATTTTATGTTAGAAATGTAAAATGTATATATCAACACCTGAAGAGATCGAACCAGATCGTCGCGTCGTGTTGTCAATGGTTAATACAGTACACATGTTTTCGGGCATTGAAAGCCAGTCTGCGTGTTTCTGGAGGCCCACAGGTGTAATGTTCATAAGGGGTTGCAAACTTTTTGTAAAATAAATAGAGTATTTGTTTCAGTTTCCTTTCAGTAAGGGCATTTTTCTCTTAATTAAAGGAAAAGTAATTTTAATGTTGCCTTTTTCACATAACATGTTTGGCTCTCAAGCATTACCAATCTACATTTAGACCTGATCGATGGTGGCTCATAAGACTGCTTAAGTAGGTATATAATAAATATTGCGTATAAAAGATTATTTTAGTATTACAGATCATATAATACGCCTACATAAAATAGAGCACAATACTTTATTTTAGCTTAGGTACGGTTAAACAACCCTATACGTGGCTGGGTGTTGAGCAATGTGTGCAGTAGGTATACACGAATTTCGATATTTTGGTCTGGGTGTTGGGAGTTTCTAACAAAAGTCTTTATTTGTGCAGCTGTTTATTCGCAAGAAGAAAGCACCGCCTGTAGACGAGTCATCTTTAGATCCCGATGTGGTAGATGAAATGAGGCACGCTGAGCGCGTTGACATTAATACGCCTGGTATAAGTTTAGTGGCGCGAGGTCTTTCAAAATACTACGGAAATCACCTTGCTGTAGATCAAATTTCTTTCAGTAAGTATTTTTTTAAATTAATAAAATGTGATAATTATCATTATCGAACCTTTACGAGTATCCTCTCAGAATTATAAGGATTTAGAGCGTAGTCCACAAGTTCGTCAGACAACAAATGGCATGCCTGTGTCAAATGGCATGCGTGCACGTCAGACAACAAATGGCATGCGTGCGGAACACAGCCACGGCCATACATTGGGGGAGACAAAACCCATATAACCTTTTGGTTTGCCCTAAGGAGTGGTATGCATCGGTTTATATAAAAAAGGGCGTAGTTCACCACACTTGCAAATCAGTTAACTTCTCACGCCTTTGAGAACATTATGGAGATGTTTCTAAGCATGTGTTTTTACGTCACCGTTAAAGTAAGTGATATTAAATTACTTAAAATGCCCAAACCTCCAAAAAGTTATAGGTACGTGCCGGGGAATGAACTCAGTTCCCCTGAAAGAGAGGCTGAAGTCCTAACCGCTAGACTAGTTCTTGATTCCAGTAGGTACGCGCAATCTAAATTGTCCAGACCGATCTATCACAGGTGGTTACGTAGATATTGTTTTAGGCATTTAATGGTGACATTATACCTTCATATGCTAACTTTAACTTTTTAGCTATATTATTTTTAGCTTTATAGCTTTTTATACGATCATTATGGAATTTATAATTTTTTATGAATTCTACTAAAACAAATTCTTGATTTAGTAGAATTAAGTTATTAAGCTACCACGCGTAGTACACCACGCCGTACACCTATCTCAGTTATCGGTTTCTTTTCAGCCGTGAGCGAAGCAGAAATCTTTGGTTTGCTGGGTGTTAACGGTGCCGGGAAAACGACAACCTTTAAAATGCTAATGGGAGACGAGTCTATTTCCAGTGGAGGCGCTTTTGTTAGTGGCTACTCCGTTGAATCTGACATCAACAAAGTTCATGAGAATATAGGTAATATTAAATCTATTTGTAACTTTATGTTACTTGTTTGTCTTGTAGAAAAATAGGGTAAAACACCAACATAGCTAGGTTAGCATAGATTATTAGTTTTCACAAAATATCTAGTATGCAGAATAATGGCTTTTGCAAGAAGATTAAATGAGAAGAGCTTGATATAGAAAGGTAATAAGTTTTATGAGCGATGTGGAAATTCATAACATTTTAGTTTCTTACTTGTTATTAAACACAGAAATGTTTTGTCTACAAGTTATTCTATAGCATTTGTATTTTTTTAATTTTGTGAACATAAACTAAGTATTCGGTGCCCATTATTGGTATGGTGGCGGTAATAGGTATGCTTACCCTGTATTTTATTTAATTTTATATTATTTTTACTAGGCTACTGTCCACAATTCGACGCGATATTCAGCGAGTTGACTGGACGTGAAACGCTGCATCTGTTCTCGAGATTCCGTGGGCTGAAGAATGCCGACTCTTTGATTAGAGCCGTAACACTCGCTAACGCACTAGGATTTACAAAACATTTAAATAAAAGGGTAAATCCTACAGTTTGTTTCATAATCATGATAATAGTTCTAAGCTATATCTTGGAGAAAAAGAGAGAAACTCTATTGCACGCGAAACATAAAGGAATACTTATAGACAATATTTAAGAAGATAATAAAGCAAATTGTAGCCATACAGCGACGGTCTTATTGCTGCAAGTTTACAGGCAACCATTGTTTACAGAACTTACAGCAAAAAAGCGGGATAGTATTTAGACATATAAACGACCACTCTGATGGCCTAAAGCGCACTAACAGAGCTAACTTCCTTCTTCATCTTCAATCAAGAGGAATCGGGCGCAATGTTTCGATTTAGGTTTTATTTTCGGTTCTTTGAAAGATTCTACCTGTTTTGTTTTACCCAGATAAAAAATCCTTTATCCATTTCCAGGATGTTACAAGGTGTTAAATTTCATCACGATCGGTTCAACCCTTGACCCACTTTCAAATTTACTATAATACCTATTACAAGCTGCGCCTCGCGGTGTTACCCGCGAATAAGTCATATGGTTGCTTCGTTAGAACGTGAAGGATGATTTTTGGTGTAAAAATACGAATGTTCCTTTAAACCACCCTTGGGAATTTGATAATTTTCCAGGATCAAAAGTAGCCTATGTTACCCTGCTTCCTTTTAGCTTAGTTAGGGCTTGAAGAATAAACAAAAACACATTCGCATTTATAATATTAATTCCGCTTAACGTACCTAAGTAGTTAAGTACTAAGATAGATATCTAAGAACGTTTTATCTTCTGTTTCGTAAAGTTTACAGAACCATGATACGTTGTCTAGATATTTTTTTACAGGCATTTAACTGAATATTAACGTAAAATCTACCGGCGCGAGGTGTCGGGTGTTGATTTTTGCGACTACTTGATAATTAAGTATGGATTATGGATGTATTTTGTTAGGTGGATCAATACTCAGGGGGAAACAAGCGAAAGCTGAGCACAGCGGTCGCCATGCTCGGTCGTACGAAGCTCGTGTTCGTGGATGAGCCGACGACGGGCGTGGACCCGGCTGCCAAGCGGCAAGTGTGGCGCGCGGTGCGGGCCGCGAGGCGTGCGGGCCGAGCCTTCGTGCTCACCTCGCACAGCATGGAGGAGTGCGAGGCGCTGTGCGATCGCCTCACAATCATGGTCAACGGCCGCTTCCAAGCCCTTGGCTCCCCGCAACATCTCAAAAATAAATTCTCTCAAGGTAACGTTCTAGTATAGAAGATCAGAATACAGTTGTCACCACCCCTTCTCTTCCCGCGTGTGTCGTACCAGGCGACTAAGAGAATATACAAACAGAACAGGCAGCAGTGCTTCAATGCTACTGTTCCCATCTACTAAGATCACTAACTAGTCTGCCCAGCGTGGTGCCAAATCCTCCCGCCGGGAGAGACCTTAGTCGGGCTAGCGGGCAAGAGACAAAACTTATCTCCCCCGATTATATCCCCTGACAGGGGATATACCTAACGTTTCCATCTGCACGGCACGGCAACAGGGTATAGCAGTAGTTTACCCCCGTTTAATATAGCACATATATTATTTTATTATTTCCACTTGTGCACCAGTGCTCTGAGAGTTGATAAAGCTGTGGGAAAAGATTAATTTTTATCCTTTCCCTGGGGATATAATTGTCTCCTGTCCATGCTAGCCGTGCAGCAGTGGACTGACCTTAATAAGCTTGTGTGTTGCACCTGGTGGTAAGTGATGATTCTGTCTTAGATGGTAGCGGGTAACCTGTTGAAAGTAGATCTTTTTAATCCACTTCAAGCTAGCTCATGACTGCAATTGCACCTGTATAATTTTAATATAACTGCCATACACCTAGAAAGTTAAACCGTATTATATAAAACTGTAGCATCACTTACCACCATGTGAGGTTGCAGTTAGTAACTAACGTAGTGGTTAAAAAATGTCCTTTTTTTGACGGGGGGGGAAATCTTAAAAGATACCCTATTCTCTGCGGGAGTATTTGGGTTATGTGGGATTTCTTCCCACTAAAACCCTCTCGGATCGAAATATTCATTCATCAACTCAGCGGACGATCTCGTTGAGTTGATGAATGAATTGGTTTCCTTGCTGACATGATGGTTGATGGTTGATGGTGAATGGGTTACTTATAAGCGGTAACGTAGCAAGCAAATTGCTTTTGATCAGGGTATAAATTATAAGGATGATATAAAACAAAAAATATCCATCTAACAAAATTTTTGGGTGGTAGGCAATGCTTTTACGCATGTATTAAGTGCAGGCAATAACTTACCAATAGGTTTCTTGATACGCAATCGACATAGTTTTATATTATTGATAATTTAAATACTTACGGAAATAATAGTTATTTTTCTCTTTAGGTTTCACACTGACCATTAAGATAAAATTAAAAGAAGGAGACAGTTCTGAAAACGATCATAGAACAGAAACTGTGAAGAACTATGTACAGAATCACTACACAGAGCCTAAGTTAATGTAAGTAGATATTAATTACATCCGATTATATAGGAACAGTCCCTCCGCCGAGTTTTTTTTGGCTCAGACAAACCCGAAACGCTAAACTCAGCAGCTACAATACGGATTTTCATTCGGTTTTTATTTATTATTTATTTAAACTCTTTATATGGATACACTAAGGAAAATTAAGGACGTTAAGAGAGACATTTTGACGGCCGATTGGCGCAGTTTGCAGCGACCCTGCTTTCTGAGCCCAAGGCCGTGGGTTCGATTCCCACTGCTGGATAATGTTTGTGTGATGAGCATGAATGTTTTTCAGTGTCTGGGTGTTTATATGTATTTTCTAAGTATTTATGTATATAATTCATAGAAATATTCATCAGCCATCTCAGTACCCATAACACAAGCTACGCTTACTTTGGGGCTAGATGGCGATGTGTGTATTGTCGTAGTATATTTATTTATTTATTTACATTTTATCAATTTTGATATGATGATTTGATGTAAGATGTGTGCACATATGTTACTACCTGCACTGCCTCAAACTCATTTTTTGTTTTTAAGGGAGGAGTACAAGGGCCTTATAACATTCTATTTGCCCGACCGCACGATGCCCTGGTCCAAGATGTTCGGCATCATGGAGCGAGCCAAGCGAAATTTGGCAGTAGAAGATTATAGTATACTCCAAACAACATTAGAGCAAATTTTCTTACAATTCACTAAATATAAACGCGCAGGATTATAATACATAAAGAAGATAGCTTTAACATAGCCCATTCGACAAGGTAGTTGCTTTATCATTACTCTTTGCCTTGAAACAGTAAGATTATATACGTACAGTGAGCTTTAACATATTAAATCAATGTATACATATATACAAATAAACAACGTATAGCGGTTGTAGAGTAATGCAATGTTCAATTCAATTCTTATTCTATATCTTTTTGTATGTATTGCATTCATAGTAATGTATGTACACGTGCATTTCTGAATTAGGACGAAAAATAATCCCAAGCAAATAAAGATGAAAAGTTATCACTATGTCAAGGTTTCATTATTATTATATCTGTCATGGTCGTTTCTTATCTTTATGTGAGATAGCAAATGTTTAACATATTCCTATAGAAATTAATTGCAGTTGCTTATAATATGTTTTATCATCACAAAACATAAAATTTTGTAACCGTTACTTCCCATAATAAATGTAATTTATTATTTATTTGTAAACTTATTATTGAAGCACGTATTCTTAACCCTCCCAGGGTTAAGAATATTTCTTATGGAAATATTGGATGCCATAGACCATACAAAAATGTGTAGGTAACATAGAATTAGAGAATTTTATACATGTTTTGTTCGTCTTAAATAAAATATTTATTGTATATTTTTATTTATTGAGTGACGTATTTTAATTAAACAATATTCTTTCATAAACACATTTTATTTAAAAAAAAACATGTAAACCTAAAAGTAGGTAGTTACATACGAACACTTTGCTTATAAATATCGCACATATATGACAAGTGAAAGCTTTATCGAGTTATGATTATAGTTAGGTATATTATACAAATAAATATTATTTAATATTAATATATTAATAATATTTCCAAAAATGTTAAATTTATTTATATAAATAAATTAATTTTCGTGTAAAAAATTTACTAATAAATTATACATAGGTTTTAAATAGCTTCAACTTTGCCGAAACTCATCTTAAGAAATACCTTAGAAAGTGTACAGTCAGCATAATATAAACTTGGTAAATGCGGATCGCACATTAAGGACGGGCCGTATTTTACACGCCTATTCATTGCGGGTAATGTCATCAATGTTAACAGGCGCGGCGACTAAAGTCCACGCGCAAGTGCTAGTCACCTTAGGCGATATGTCACAGTCCTGTCTGAGGTGACTAGCCCCTGCGATCGAACTTTAAGTAAAGTCATTGGCATTTTCAGTAATTAAGTGCGTCGCGATCGTCTCTCTGTACTGAGTGATTAGATTAACGAACTCGAATTACACTAACAAATTTACCTTTAGTGTTTTAGAGTAAGGTAAATCTGCCACATTTGTATGGAGTTGCCAAATTTTGAAGCCTTTACATTAAATTACAGAGTTTAAGTGATAATTAATGAATGAATAACTTACATTAAGGCTTCTTAAAGGCAACATGAAACAAAAATATCTAAAAAAAATATTTAATTTCGGGCATTTTTAACTAATCATATCAATCTTTAAAAAAAATAGTTACCCGTAGATTCAGTATTCACAGTAATCTAATGCTGGCTGTACTTTAAAAAAGTAGAATCACAAATTCTGATCTACGAATCACAAAATATATCACAAAGTATAGTCTCTGGTAAACATTAAATTATAACAATACAACAGTATCGGCATTGAACTTGTTATTTTTGTACACAACATTATTATGTTAAGGTGGATTCACGTCACGCCATTGCCCATACCGGAACGAGATCATGTGTGTAGTTTAATAAAAAAAAATCATGCTACACCGGGACATGTCAGGGGCCTGTTGGGTACAACGTTAAAATTGCCCTTCTGCGCCACGTTTCCGGATATGGTGTACTGTGAATCATCCCTAAACAGGTACGTGTAATGGCAACCATAATTATTATTAATATGATTATAGAAAAAAAAGAGGTATCACATTATAAACATTTCAATAAATAATACTTGAAAACTACTAAGGAATTTTTACACTATAAGCGCATTTCTAAGTACTGTAACAGAGTAGTGTAACATAAAAGTTAATTCAGTGTCATATGAAATACTGTAATTTTTTTTATAAGCTGTGCACAATTATAATAATAATTTTTTTGTACATTTATATACTTAAGTATTATTCCGTAATATAATAAATATCAGCTATTCCAATTAAGAAGGGATTTGGTGTTAATATTAAAAAAAAACCTTAAAAGTACTGTAAAAAGAATACGAGTATATAAAAAGAAGTTTAGTTAATTTAAATAAATTGTTGTCATTCAAGAAATAATCACATATCTTTTTTATTTCACGTAAT
Organism: Pararge aegeria; assembly: GCF_905163445.1. NCBI lineage: Eukaryota > Metazoa > Arthropoda > Insecta > Lepidoptera > Nymphalidae > Pararge > Pararge aegeria. The sequence goes on from NC_053193.1 coordinate 9,965,270, forward strand.
ACTGCAATATTGAAATCGACTACTTATTGTTATGCTGAAACTGATATCCCTAACAAATTGTGCCGGCTGATTAGAATAGGTACATCTGTCACCAGCCCATCTCTTCCCGCGGGTGTCGTATAAGGCGACTGAATATTTGCATATTCAAGTTTGCGTGCGTCTGTACTGAGTAATCAGTTTAACGAACTCGAATTACAGTGTAACTTATCCACTTAACGAATTGTGCCGTACGGTGACGGCTTATTAGAATACATCTGTCACCACTCCATCTTTTATATGTATCGTATGGTGAATAAGGAAATATTTGCATATTCAAGTTTGGAACACACGGTGTTTTGCTAAATCATCAACTCTTGTTGACGCGTAGATCTTAGTATTGAAATGAACCCATAATTATGTACAATATTACACTTAACACCTTTTCTTATTTATGAATTGAAACTGTACTTTTTTCTTAATAACGCCACGCAAAGCACCATTTTTAATATAACATATGATTACACTTTTTTTAATGGAAAAGATTCATAATATTGAACTATCTAGCAGAGATAAAAGAAATAAACTCAAATATTACCGGCAATTTTCACAAAAACTATCATTCCGAGGGGCGGTATTTAAATTAACAAAGAGTATATTAAACATATCACGAACTCACACATCGGGGGCGAAGTTGCAAGAAAAGGTTAGTCGGAATTATTCACAGATACATTAGGCAGTGATTCTCCGTACCTGTCGTTAGGAAATTATAGGTGTTAACCCTGCAACTGTCAATTTTGTTCTCAGTGATTTGCAGTGCGTGTTCTGTTTATTCACTTATATATGTAAGCAGTTTTTAAAGGCTGCAATTGCGGGATATTCTAGTAATGGAGGTAAACTAAGGCTAAGCTCTAAAAACCCCTCCCTGTTATGGGATGGAAGGCTTATGCCCTTGGTTGGGACGCTAATAGGCTAATGTTGATATTAAAATTGTAAGTAGAACAAACTCAATTTATCCTCTTGGATAGAGCTATTGCGAAGATATACCGATACAGAAATATATGATTATTTTCTAGATTAAAATCACGTGTACAAAATATAGTTCAGTTTGTGGGGTATTACACTACACTTTCAGTCTTAGAAAGTTAGCAGTCCGCTACAATGACAAGATCATAAACGCAATAAATTGAACACTATGAGTATTCTTAAGTTGTCATAAAGACATCGAAATATTTTTAATTCGATAAAGTAATTATTGTTTATCTTACATTTAGTATGGTAGGTACTTTGGTAATCAAGGTTCAGGCGCATTTATATTTTCATACGGATAAATCATGCTCACTTGTATACGGGTATATTTTTAAATTTTTAATACGTTTTTCGATCTTACTCTAAGTATCTGAAGGCTGTAGTAGACCATAATAACGTAGTTTCTAACTTAGTAGTATAGGTACGAGTGTGTAGAAAATTAAGTACAAACTCTCTTATTAATCAACGTGACAAAACACACAAAATATCAAAACGTGACAAAACACTGCGTAACTATTCCAACTCTATACCGCGGTTAGTAAGAGGAATATTAAAAGGGTAGTTTAATTTACGATGGTGTCAATTCTGTTGCACTTAATCTCTTAAAACTAAATTAAATGGTCTATATGAAGTGCTTTTCATTTCACATTGTTTTCTGTAAAAAGGATATCACTTTAGATAGATTTATGTCTAACAGAATTGAACCCTTAGCTCAGTTGTAAGATAAACAAAAATGAATACTATCAAGTCTATGATAATATGTTATATACAATTTGAATAAATACTTTTTTAAACTTATTCTAGCCAATGTCCAATTACTTTTTCGAATTAAAAGCTTGAAAAGGGCTATTTTCTCTACCCTTTACTAGTAAGTACATTTGTTTAAGTGACTGGCTTACGTCTCCGAGTTTGAACCCTTTCGAGCTTAGGATAAATACATAAATTACTCTAAGCAAAGAACAATTACAGAGATTGTATTTGTGACAGTGCACAATATAAATAACATAATAACAACACTTAGATATAAACATCTAAACATTTACTTCACATATAAATAGTTTTAAGACACCTCGTATTGAATTTATATTAAATTAAGTTAACATTTACTCTGAATTTACCGGACAACTTAAATACAAAAAGGTAAACTACGGACAAGCAAAAGAGATAAGTTATATAAACAAACTTTGACGTTGTTTTGGCTGTGGTTATGCAAATGCACATCGTTTTAGTGTGAGTAAGCTTTGGGTCTAATTTTGTCACTTTTGATGCTTATATCGACAAAGAACATGTCTTCAGTACTGAAACCTGCAAACGGAAGTATTTTCTAAATTTCTACGTAGGATTCTATCCTACGTAGAAATTTAGAAAAACTACGTTTAATCCGATAAATTCAAAGGTATGTTTGCAACATAATTGGCAAGATATAATAAACAATTGTTTTAATAGCTACCTAGTATTGGGCATAGAATTATATTCGAGCTATGTATTCAAAAGATTTGGGCAATATTGATAATGATAGTTGTTTTTAAGAGCTATCTTCGGAATATACTCCCCAATACCAAAAGCCATTGTCAAGGTGGAACTCTGTACTGCTTTAACGAGAAAATTCTCCATTTGTGACCATGCAAAATCAAATTGCGAAACGCATACAATTATTTATAGGCGCAGTGAACGAGGTGAGTTTATACTAGGCCAGCAGGAAACTGCCGACCGCATTTAATAAAAACCCTCCCTGCGTAACTAAGAATTAAGCGTACAGTTATAAATTATAAAGTGCGGCCTGCTTAACCGCGGACCAAATATAAACAAACAAATGACTGGGCCTCAACTTATGAGATTAGGTTAGGTGACATTATTTTAGTATTTTAGGGGTAAACATCATATTTTAATTTTTATTATTACAGAAAACTAAAATTAAAATTTATTGTTATTTTTACATAAGACTAAAATGTTGTTTTGCAGCTTCATTAATCGAACGACCTGTCATTTGTTTGTTTACATTTGGTCCGCGGATAAATTGGCCGAATTGTCTAACCTTAAGTTAAAAAATGCTTTTTAAGTATACGAGGGATATATTCTATTCGGGTTGACCTTGTATCCGGGTAAAGCGTAGGAACACTTGTTCGAGCGTGGTCTGCGAAACGGAGTAATCCTCGATGGTATATCTGTCGCGTGCCTGCTCCATGAGGTGGAACACTTGCCACCAATGCAGCCCGTGGTCGTCGAGGTAGTATGTACTAATTCCGAGGTAGGTTTCTCTGTAATACAGTTTAGAGTTATTTTTTTCCTCGCAAACATGCTTAATGTGTATTCGAGAAAACACACACTTCGTAGTCAGTTTAAATTATTGTCGTTTAACGTTTTCAAAATGAAATTATAAAAAATATTCATTACCTGAAATAATCGGGATTCTCTAATCGAATTCTCGAATTTTAGAAAGTTCGTTGTTTAGCTAACAAAACGGCGCAAGTGGAAATAACAAAGTTTTCAGGAAACATATTAAACACTCACTTATCATTATGAACAATCAAATAGATGATAAACCGTTGAATTTTGCGAACAACTTTTATTTTTAACTTGGACTGAATTATCGTGCGATTTTTTTACTTATCAAATGATTATCTCTTAAAAACTATGACTATGATTAAAAACTAATTTTTCGCGGTATTGTTAGCTTAGCGACAATATAAATATCCAAGTTGCCAAGTAATTTTCGATCCGTTTTAATTCATAATGATTGCTTAATATACAAAATGAACTAAAGGTCAAAACTTACATTAGCTTAGCATCTCTAAAGTTATCAAGGACGTATTGATTTATATTTGCTACACAAGTATCTCTCTCCGGTCCCCCCTTACATTTGACAATCAAAGTGTATCCTGTAAACAAAATAATATTGGTTTAATTCAAATAATGGTCTGTATTAATTACTTAACCGCGGTAAGTTAGGTCGTAACGAATTGTTACACCTAATCATGCTGCGCTGTTATCTTACTCATAGACGTAAACTTCCCTCCCATCTGTATTTTTTAATTTTTATTTTTCAATATCTCCAGATCTATACAACCAAATAATATGATATAAAGAGAAAAGTTTATCTACATAACATTGTTTTGATAGTTAAATTAAATAATAATAATAAAAAAGACTGTTATTGTAAGGATCAATATTCTACGGTTAATGGTGAACTACCCATATCCATGTACACGTACCTTGGGAGAACTTATTCTTTAGATGCTGCAGTGGACCCAGGCAGAACAATCTGCCATTGACCATGACCGTGAGACGGGAACACAAAGCCTCACACTCCTCCATGCTGTGTGAAGTTAAAACGATACTACGTCCGCTGCAAACGGCGTCGCTGATGCAAGACCAAACAAGACGCTTTGACGCAGGATCCATTCCTATAATGTCATTAACATGATTATATAATGGATAGAAGTAGGCTTTACTTTTAAGGAAAACCGTATTATATCACGATGTACTTCGAAATTTATTATTTCCATACATCTATATAAAATAACAGGTAACGAAAACGAATCAAATACGATTTATTTATACAAATTTCCGTTTTACGAACAAGAGACTGTTTCACTATCACACTCCAAGAACTTTTATAACTACATATTAGTTTCCTCATAATTTATGTGATTTATCGGGAAACAACGTTTATTCAAAATTTTGATCGGCGTGTTATAGTTGAGTTAGCTATAGCAGAGGGTTACATGATTGCTTTAGCTCTACTTAAAGCAATGGAATTTGTTCTTCATGTTATATGACATAAATATTTTGCATTAATAATGTGTCTATAAGTAATATTTTTATTTTATCTGTTTTTAGCTTGTATATAATAATTAATTCTGTTTACCACTAGTGTGTAACCGCGAATTTGAGTCTTAGTTGCCCTAACAAAGATTATTATAAGCAACCTGATCAATATTTTTGTGCCAGTACTACAGGACCATTCGTTGCCCACACGTCACACAGTTCAACACATTATGTTATATGACATAAAGCTCACAATTCTTTGCTCTAATTTGTGTCGAGTTGATGTTGAACCCATATGCGTGCGAAGGTCATAAAAAAGTTTTTATGGAGGAATACCTGTGGTTGGTTCATCGAGAAACACTAACGGTGAATCCCCAAGAAGTGCAAGAGCTGTACTGATTTTCCTTTTAGTGCCTCCACTGCATTCGTGCACCTTTATTTAAAACGATAATATAAATAATATTATTATACATGTATATTTAACACCGAACCATTGTTAGTAATGCAAATGTGTCTATAGGTAAAAATTAAAAAAATACGTAATCTCGTTAACTTCCGATTAACTTTTCTTTCCATTTTTTATTATTACTTAAAAACTAAAGTACTGAACTGATTTAGATGAAATTCCTATGGTACCGTTCTGAAAGTATCCTTTATTTAATAGGATATCCCTACGAACCGGGTTTCATCGCCCGCGCACCGTTTAAGATACTTCGTTATCCCAGCAGTAAGCCTCTAACATTCCTCACGAATTGTCTATAAAATGCAAACAAAGATTTTTCAAATCTGACTATTAGTTTCAAAGATAAGGTACAAACAAACATAAAAATAACTCATCATTTTAATATATATCATCACATAAAAACTTTATACCACACCTTTTTGTCAAAATGTCTCATGAAGCCCAACATTTCGGCTAACTGTACAGCTCTCATTGATCCCACTTTGACAGGTATACCGCGAAGGAGACAAAATATTTTTAGGGTTTCCCGTGCTGTCAAGTTGTCTAATAACGCGTCGAATTGCGGACAGTATCCTGTGCAGAGAATAGGAAAAAAGCTAAAATTAAGAAACTTTAAAATGTGTACAGTGAGGCAGGCTAAGAGTTTGAATGCATGTTTGAGACACAATGTTAAAATAAATGTTCAAAAGAACATTTAATTGAAAACTTCTTTGAAAAATCATGAAGCATAAACTAAAATGATAAAATCAACAGACATGTATAAACCAAAGCGAATTTGTTAAGTGTATGATACTTGTGAAGATTTAGATGTTACATCGTCTCTAGATTTTTACTAAGAATTTTTAATATCGTTTAAAAAACAAACATATTTCACGAAAGCATTTAAACAAGTTGTATACAATTGACCGTTAGCTATTTTTTGACCGATTATATATTCGATATTCTTTTTCGGGGTGACCGAGTTCGTTCGACGCAGTTATGTGAGTTTTTAATTTAAGGAATTTAAAATATCACCACCATCGTTTTAGCGGTGAAGGAAAACAATACGAACCCCCTGCCTGCATGCCTGAGGTCCGCATAATATTCTCAAAGGTTTTTGCAGTTCCCAATACGCACTTGGCCAGCGTGGTGGACTACGTTATAGTTGGCCGGTAGTGTGTTGATAAAGATGATGATAAAATTAAAAAAAAATCATAATATTATAATACTTACCGATATGCGCATGCACATCTTGTATACGCGTTTTAAGGGAGAGCCCGTGCACGTAAGCATCCCCGCAGCTGATACGCGTATCGCCGGTCAGCATACGGAATGTACTGGTCTTGCCCGCACCGTTTATGCCCAGCAGACCGAAACATTCACCCTTGTTCACCGCTAAACAGTCAACATGAAATGCATTCTTATTTGAGCAGTATTATAATATGAAACGTCGTTCTATATTTATTTAGAGTCTGAGAAAGCGGATTTCAAGCTCAGTCTTTAAGAAACGTCAGTCTCATGTAAGATGAAATTATTATTTGTTTTTAAATCTAAATGAAAATTATTCATTAGTTTTTGTGAAACACGAAAGGCTATCTAAATCTTTAGGTCAAGTGTCTTTAGTGTTTTTCACAAAAACTCTAAAGTAGCTTGACCAATTTGTTTGTTCGCCTTGCCTCTTGATCAAGAGACAAAACTAGGAAAACTGAAAGAATCAGGTAGAAAAAAAAAATTGTAATTTCATATGGAAATTGCCTTTTACCAGTTTGCCACTTAGGACTAGTTTTAATTAATTGCGTTCTTGAAATGATGGTAAGACGTTCATCGGGTCATTGTGGTGTACAGTAAAAGATCATATGAAACTGACTTTGTACTTAACCAGCGTGTATGACTACAGCCTAAGCCTTGAGAGGGACCCGTTCTACATAGTGGGCCGTTTATGGGTGGTTGATGATGATAATGATTGGCTACAACACCAGTTTTATCGACTTCAAAGTAAATTAATACAACTGCAACAATAATTGTGTCTGTCGCAATATTATGCACAAGTTTGGTGTTAGGCCTAACGATTTCCACAAAGTTTTCTTTTCAATATGAATGTCAACTAAATCAATATCTATAAAGTTCTTGTCTTTTTCTTAACAAGTACCTCCCCTCAAAGGGGCCTCCTAATATACTTTGCCAACTGGCTCTCTACCGCCCGAAAAGAAAAATCAATCTGATCCAAAATCTGCAAACGACAGATATAAGAGAGTAATGCTATACTTTTCCTACTCTTCCCCGTAAATAAGGAGAACACTAGTGGCAGTAATTTATTTATTAAACTGTTTAAAGAAACGGAAGCCATTAAAAAATGTTTGAAATATTTCACTCACCGAAACTTAGTCTGTTCACGGCTAGGAAGTCTTTGTAGAACTTCGTTAGGTCTCTGCATACAAGGCTGTGCTGCGCTAGTTCAGGTCGAGTAAGAGATTGCACAGTACTACGCTCGTTTGCCACATCTGTGTCTTCATCCAGCCTAGGCGGTGGCGGACGGTGTGGACTTTCAGAGTAGAAAATCTAATACAGAAATTAAATACTTAGATTTACGGAGCAGGAGGTACCGATGAAGTAGTGCAGTAGTTCATAGCTAGCTGTTGCCCGCGTGCTTCGTCGCGTTTATTACGATTTTTTACAAATCACATGGGTACCGTTTGTTTAGTTGGTATACATATGAGCCTATTCTACTCTTCTTCCTTTGAACTAAATCTAAGATGGCTTAGTTAGGACGTAAAGGTAGGACAAATAAACAAATACAATTACGCCTTTATAAAATTAGTAAGGATAATGAAAAACTTTTGTCCCACAACTTTTCCTTTGAATCAATACTTTTAGAGAGTGTGCAAATTTATTATAAAAAATACGCAGTGACAACTATGCCATATTGGTTTGAATTTCGTTGGAGAGATTTTTTCTAATTAATCTATATATTTTTAAAACACCTTCTGACTGACTGTCTTGAACATCGTATGTTCATCCATAACTTGTGTACTCAAGTGGGATAAGTCACCAGTAAGTGATTTGAATACAAAAAAACAATCATAGCTTTCAATTAAGAAAATATCAGCTCACAAGAATTAAAGCTCACCTTATTCAAGATCTCATATTCTTTTATCAACAGAATTGTGAAGCCAAGGAATCCAACCATAGTCATCATGAACAAATAGCGACCGATGCCAGGTTCACTCCATTTTAAATAAGGATCGTCTTCGACTAAACAAATAAGAAAAAAATTATGTATTATCTGCATATTGAAATAACAGCAAAAACCCTTCAATTAACTGTTCCTGACTTTGCATCAAATTCCAGAAACTATTAAGCCATAAACAAACTGGAAATTTCGATGGTAGGTTCCAATAAACAATAAGTTTAATTTGCAAAAACCTCCGACTGAAACAACAATCGATACCGTGTCATTTATGTCAACCACAACATTAAGAACATACAAAAATTCAGCCGTTATTGCGTGCAGTGTTCAAAAACAGTGAAAATGCGCACCTCTCACTTCATACCCGCGGATTGTTGCTAGCTAAAAACTTTACCCAATTTCCCCATTTTATGTAAATGTTTAGAGTATTAGAGATAAAATAATTACTGTCAACTGCTTAATGGAATAACTAACCGCCTGTTCAAGAAACACTACAATAGTGGAGTTTCGGTGCTTCAATATTAGTCGTGTACGGTATCTTAATTCTGTTTCTACAACCTAATTCTGTTCACGACGCACGTATCTCTCTGATACTGAGCATCCTAGATGATGACGCCAACACGCTGCTCCTATGGAAGTCTGCGAGCTTTAACGATTGTTATCACATGTAAGTGGTACAAACCGGGACCGACGGCTTGACGTGCTTTCCGGAGGCACAGGATCAATTTTTTTGTGGGAAAATCTATTAACCAATAATATTAAGTATTGGCCTAAAATAAAGAGATAGTCATCAAAGATCAAACCAGACAGGCGTATGTTTAAAATTAATAGAGAAAAGTAAAATGAAAGAAACGGCGTTACAAAACTCACTTACTACAACAAACCGACACGTTGAGTTTGTGACACACGGTGTGTCGCGTGCAGTTGTCGATGTTTTCGAACTGCTTGCATAGTGCGTCACATGCCAACAAAGAGAACGACGAATGGCTCATATCCCTAAAAAAAATAAAGCTCATTATAGATATCAATTCTTAAGATGACTAAAAAGAGACCGTGCGAAATAAACATAATGGCATGTAGAATTTAAGATAAAAATACCTGAAACTTCTACTGATGCAATATATGGGCAATGGCGAAAAGATCCAATCAAAAATGTGTGCATAATACGGATTGCCAACCACAGGTAATCTTAAAACTTCTGTTATTAGAAACGGCATACAACCTGAGGAAAAAAAAAAGTTTTACGGTAAGGACAAACACGTGATTTGAACTCGCATATAAGGTGACGTGCAAACTTGCGTCCTATCCGCGACCAATTACAAGAATCTTGCTAAAGTCGTTTTGTGAATGGCGCGTTGGTTTGGCCTACGCTTAAAAGTCAAGCAACGATCTACTATTTTAACCTTAGTTTAGTATACATTACAAAAAGCAAGCAGGAAATAGTCTTTAATAAAATAATGAAATACCTACCGGAGAAAATATTTATGAAACACATCTTCGAGAATCCTGTAGCAGCGGCTTCGAAATAAAACGCGGCCAGGTAGTGTAACGGGATCATTGCAAAAGCGAATATCACCAGCACAAGTAAAACTCTGCCTGCAAAAAATGTAACTTTATATATATTCAACTTTTTATAAATGAAAGCCCAGCATGTTGGTTATGCTTAAAATAATTCTATTATTATATGCTAGTTAGACAAACCTTTTAACTAAATTAAATTCTACACACGACCCACTTCGACAGATCTAAAACTGCTGCCTCTTTCATAATGTTCCGCATAGAAAAGGGGAGGATTATTTTAGACCTGTCACTTAAGGTTAGTCTAGAGATTTATGTTAAAGCCTGACCAGAAAAACGTCGCCATATTGTGGATAACACTATTTTTTTCCGTTCACTTATTTTGTCAAATGTGTTGCCATGCAAATGTGGCGTCCATTGAACAGGCTTTTTTACTTTTCAGGTTCAGGCTATAACAAAATTTAGAAAAGATTTAGAACAAAGTTAAGTTTGCTTATGATCGTTTCTTTGTCTACAAGATATACATAGAAATTCCATGTAGATATTGTTATACATTTGAGATAGCAAAAAACTTAATTCACCTAATTCCTCAGGCGTGGCCAACGTGTTTTCTTGATAGAAAGCTAACGTGAGGATTATTGCGAAAAACACCATCAGCATCCAAAACCAGTCCCATATTAGTGCCGTCGTCCAAAGAATTGCGGGTCGAACTCCCGACACGCGCTGCAGAAGCTTAGAGCCACTGGTGCGCTCCTGGTAGATTGAAAAAAAAAAAATATACTAATTTCGAAGTTGTTGTTTCCTCAACTTAATTTTCCAGCGTAGATCCTAGAGCAGAGCCGTAAAGCATTGGTCTGTTTTTGACGATGGACTTTGGTATTATCATAAATAGGCAAAAACCAATAACCCGTAATACTGCAATAACTAAACTAATAAATACCGGTGTGGGAGTGAGTATAACGTCCGACGAATTGGAACAAAATGACTAGGTCCGAAATTATCGGGTTACATATTATAAATTCTTTATAGGATTTTGACGACCTTCCTGGCGTAGTTGTGAGCGCTGTGGTCTTAAAAGGAAGGCAGGAATTCCATTGTCGGCCCTTTGAGAATTTACAATTTTTAAATAATAACTAGTCTGTTGCGGTGGAGGTTTGGAAGTAGCTTGTTACCACCCTATCTACAAAGTACCGCAAAGCGATTTAGCGTTCCGGTACGATGTCGCTTAGGTAACCCATACAGGTTTAAGTATACCTCGCTGTCACATAACATCAGTTTATAACAAGTGAGATTGCAGTCAAGGACTAACTTGTAAAGTAACAAAAAAATAAGGATCAGCATTAGACAATATAATGGTACCAATTTCGTTGCACACAAATCTCAAACAAAATCCTGCAGTCTTAAAATGTACACTTGTCAATTTAGTGCAGAAATCTGTATACAAAAGAATCGGCCCCAATACATTTGTGATTATTCTTACTTACTTTGATTACGAAGAGAACGAGGAAGGAAGTTACAAACGCCATACAAAATCCAATGTTAAACGCAAATTGAAATGCCATACTGCTTCCACTTGCCATCACTTTAACCTAAAACAATATTTGAAAATTTTAAAACATGATACTGCAAACAACAGCAAATAATAGGTCATCATCGTCATCATCACACATTCCTGGCCCACAACAGCGCACACGGTCACTCGGCGCAGCGGGTCTCCTCTCAGAGTGAGAAGGATTTAGGCCATAGTCTACCATGCAGGCAAAGTGCGGTCGGGTAGACTAGATTTTTTCCTTCAACGTTTAAAGCAAGTGATACTTATATTAAGTCCGGGGCTCGAACTCGGTCTTCATGAAAGGAAAGCCGAAGCCTTACCCACTAGGTACTATGCTGGTAATTAGCCTTTAGGTAATGTTTGTCAATAGGTACTTACTAAATTCTCAATAGAGTATGGAAGAGGATAGTTCACAAAAGTCAATTTGCTGCCTGGTGAGAGCGCATTCAATATGGCATTATTTGCAAGTGCCAATGATATCGCCGAATCGTGGTAGCCATAGTTGCTAAACCAGGCCGTTATGTTATGCGGCGCAAATGTAGCTCCTACTAGATTCTCATAGCAAACGCGACGTTGATCTGCCTCGCTCTGCAATAATATGCGATTAAATAAACCTTCATTTATCGCAGGGGATAAGAAGTAGTGTTCCCGAATATTTCTGATGTTAAGGGAGCAGACTGACTGAATCTCCTGATAGTTCACTTTATATAAAATATTTTCTTCTGTATTTATGTAACTTGAATAAAAATCGACGCATTGATATGATTTTTTTATATAATATTGCATTAATATTATATATTTAGAAGGGTTTTTTAAAAAAAATTATGAGAATCAATACCAATGGGACCTTGTCACAGCGAAGTGTGGTCGGGTTTAGCTTAGCTAGTGTTTCTGTAATACCAACCTATTGAAAGAAATGATTAAAAAACAAAATTGCGAGTTTCTCGCGCAAGGATTATCTTCAAAGGAAACATATACCCGATCTTTGGTAAATGGAATTATTTTTATTCGAACCCCTAAGAAACTGAAAAGGGATTCTAAGATTTTTCAAACACCCAGAACTCTGACAGGGCTCATCAAAATCTAGCAAATACTTAGTTCGGGAGTTTTAAGGAACACAAATGAAAATACAATTAAATACATTTTAAATATCACCACAGTCGAACGTTAAAGTTTTTCTCTTTATATATTAATATCTCCAGAATCAACATTACTTTTCGTATTTTTGACATCATATAGCCAATAAAGACGAATCCATTGGATCCAAGTTTAAAATGTTCGTGATATAGGGCGGAAGTTGTAGATAGTTTGAAGATTGGTACAGTTTAGTGGTGCTTGGATTTAAGGTCAACAATATATTTCAACATACCAATTTTAAATAAAATTTTCCTAAATCTAAGTGTCCTATATCTCTCAACACCATGTTTGCGTCATTAACTGTTTTAAAATAATCCTTGTAGGCCATCATTGCTTTTTGTTCTATACTATTTTCAGTCAAATTTACTCCTTGCGATAACAAAGTTTCAGTTGTTCTAAAACCACTTTGCAAACTGAGTTCCAATGACGGGAGCTGAGTCATAAATTTCCATGACCTTGCTATACACACAGATATCGTTATGTTTATAATAGGTGTAATTATTTGTATCATTGAAGCCAATTTATTCCTCATTGTATTGTAGGCCAGCTTCAAGAACATTGCCTTTATGTGGTTTCTTAACAATTTGAACCCTCGAACTTTCTGTATTGGCTCGCTGTCTACTGTAATAAATGTTTTGATTAAACTTTGAACGTTTTAGCAATCAAAATAAGGATGATTTAATACTCATACTCATATTATTATGTAGCCCATCGACCGGAACTATGGCACAGTCATTGTACATATTTTTGCAATTATTTTTCTTCGAAGAAACCTCATTGTCTTCCGCGCCTGCCCTGGCAAATAATAGAAAAATTAAAAATAAATATTTGCAAATTAAAAAAAGGTTATTAGTTTTCTAATGATCAAAACTCACTTCATAAAAACTTCTTCAAGGCTCGTTACTGATAAACCGTAACTAGATATCTTCAGATTTTCCTTCTCATCTTCGAACTTTTTAAGCATATCTGGAAATTTACTGACATGTTCGTTTGGTAAGATATATGTCAACTCGGATCCTAAAAACCAACAAATATTATAACAAAAAATTCAAAATAAGTTTTTTAACTATAGATGGACTATCAAACAATTTTTTTTTTTTCTATGATAAAAAATTAAAATAAACTTAAATGCAATAAGTCAATGTTAGACATACCAATATTAGTGTTTTCCTTTATATCTGGTGCATAATTTTTGAAGAAATTCGTGACTTCCTGTACTTCACACTGATCCATCTTTACTATGGTCAATTTGTACCCAATTCCATAATGTTTCTTCAGGAAATAAGATGTCCCAACACATTGTAATCGCCCACCAGACATAATGGCAATACGATCGCCTAAGACGTCCGCTTCGTCCATAAAATGAGTAGTGAGGATCATTGTCCGACCTGAGACAAATAAAAAATGTTAGGCTTGGTTGTAATGAGTATGTCATGTAGGCTTTAAAGTTTATTTATTTATTTTTAACAACTTTATTGCAGGACATAGGAAACACACACAGGAAACACATACTTAAGTATATTTTGTATATTTATAAGAATACCGCACACACGCTGTTCCTGAGGAATTCCATTAGCCGGTTGTCTGGCAATTATCGATAATAACGCTTTACCTACTTTAGTTTAAGCTGCTATTATTTTTTTCCTATTGTATTATATTTGTGAGTGCAATCTATCTTTATTATTATTAATCGAAGTAATTAATAAAGCTGTAAAGTATGGTTTTTGATTGAGCGCGCTAATCTCTAGAATTAGCAGTTGGATTTGAAAAATCTTGTTTTGAATTTCATAGCCCAATTCTTGAGAAAGCTTAAAAGCTTATGACGTGATATCGTTGGTTTTTCTTAGCATTTCGGATATTGAATATGATAATGACGAAATAAATTACGGTTGAGTGATTTAATTAATCGAGATAAAACTCCAATTAATTGTTTCTTTTGTGAATTCCAATAATATAGGCATTATTTATTAAAAATATTGAGTTTAATAAATCTATAATGAGAAGACTACGCGGATATTTTTTAAATTGTGTACTGGGTTTTAGTTATTGAACTTTGTTTGTGGCAGTTCAAAGTTTAAACCGGTTACATTGGAACAAAAAGATTTGGGAACTCTACATCAAACCACCTTTCAAATGCTCACGAGTTTTCTAAGGTATCTCAAAAGTAACTATTAAAAATTTGGTCATTTGAAACCCAGGTACGAAGGACATAATAGAGTATATATATATATATATATATATATAGTATATATATATATATATATATAATAGGAAAACATTTTGAAGCAACATAATAGAAATAATAGTTCGAAGTACATAACAAACATAATATATGTTAAAGAAGAAGAGTAATGTTACCTTTTTTCTCTTTCTGCAATAGATCCCATAATGACCTACGGGCGGCCGGGTCGAGACCTGATGTGGGCTCATCCAACAACACTACTCGAGAAGAACCGCACATAGCTGCCCCTACGGATAAACGTCGCTTCTGACCGCCAGATAAGTGTTTTGATATCACGTCCCTCTATAGGAAAACATTTTTTTTAAAAAGTAGTAATTGATGGACCAAGCAGATGACAGAATTTTATACGCTGATAAATGTTTTAGGATAAGCATCCTAATTTTATAGATATACGAGTATGTTCTTAATTTTGTCAAAATTGCTTGTTCAGTTGCCGTGCATTACTAAACTTACACGTTATCGCATGAACAATATAAGTAAGTATTAATATTATTATTTATTACTATATTATTCTATCTATTCTAAACTAATTTGTTTAATTACATATTTATGTTTCGGAAAGCTCACAAAAACAGTCTAATCACATTTATTATTTTTAAATATATTACACGCTGACTGCTAAGTTGCTCGCGCAGGAAATATAAGATAAGAATCGTGTTTATTGTTAGTGTTTTTACTAGTCTGTGACGTTGCCAGTACAGCGAGAACAATGGTTCTGGCAACGTCACAGAGTGTTTAATAATGAAACAAAAAGAGTGTTCGGCAATTTCAGACATGTTTTTTAATGTAAGTATATAAGGGTTGTGTGGTGACGGCAGATCAGAATACACTTATCACCACCCCTGCTCTTCCCGCGGGTGTCATACGAGGCAACTAATGGAATATAACGAACAGCGGGTAGCCACTTCCTTTGTCACAGGTCAACTCTCAGAATGAGGTTTAGGCGGTCACGGCCAACTTTGAGGACATTATAGATAAATCTTAGGAATAAATTTTTTCTCACGATTTTTTCTTCCTCGTTAAAGCAAGTGATATTTAATTTCTTATAACGCATATGGTTCCGAAAGTTTGACGCGATATTGAGGAGACATTATGTATTGTTTTGTTCCGCGTATGCTAGCTCTGCTGTTAATCGTTCCCAAAGTGTTGTACCTAACACGTGTTCCAGTACCACCAATTTACTCTCAAAGTCAAAGTCAAAGTCCAAAATATCTTTATTCAAGTGGGCGCATTAGTGGCAAAGTTTGATGCGTACATTACATGAGAAGTACACGGTAGTGAGATGATGGCGACAAAAATATTCGTAAACTTAAAACTATGATAGATGAGACCGATCTAGTTTATTTGGCTGATTAAGGTGATTAGTGTTTTTTATCTCCTAATAGCAATATTTCCCGATTAAAAGCTATAATGGCAACTCGGTCGGAGCACGCTTGCCTATGAAATGCTGGGTCACTGTTGTCTTCAAGTTCAAAGTGGCAGGAAACGCTGCTTCCGGGAGTACACCTTAGTTACACACATCACACCTTAGCTGTTCGTATCAGAAACGATTCTTGCGAGTTGATTTAATAACAAATAAATATAACTATTTCAACGCTCACGGCGTCTCGCTGCTATGTGGTAGAATGGTTATAAGGTAAATTATAATAAGTGAATAGATAAATAAGTAAATATATTACGACAATACACACATAAGTCTAGCTTGTGTTATGGGTACTTATATGACTGATGAATATTTTTATGGATAATATACGTAAATACTTATAATATACAGATAAACACTCAAACACTGAAAACATTTAATGTAAATTACACAAAAAAAAATCCAGTTGTGATATATAGTGATAATTAAACTGTACCTTTTTCTCCAGTTCAAGAACTTTAACGAAATGATCGACCTCATCGTTTATCTTCGACATTGGCACGCCTTTTAAGCGCGAGTAAAATATGATGTGTTCGGCGACAGTGAGATCAGGGAATAAGACGTTGTGTTGCGGACAGATGCCGATAGACTTCCGCGCCTGTTCAGTCTCAGTCACTATGTCGTACCCGTTGATAGTCGCCGAGCCGGATGTCGGTGGGACCATACCTGACATAAAAAATAGAACAATTTACCGTGTGAGAGAAAATTAGAGTTGAGAGACAAGATTATTTGGATGCAGGCCGGTTTTCACTTAGTCGCAATAGTGTGTAAGTTTTAGAGGAGCGGTGTTGTGTTGCGTATAAAAATTAAGGCTTAAAGTTATTCACATTACTATTAGCAGCGGAGTGCACTTTATATATGCACAAAAGCTCTGCCTACCCTAAAATATTTGTTTAACTCATAAATGCGACGAATTTTACCGTTTTATGGCATCTTCCTTCTTTATGCATACCCTGGTCAAAAACCCTGTGCACGCTACTGACTATTAGTAGGTAGGTATGTAAAAACCGACCAAATTATAAGGGATTAACAATATTCAAGAAGATTCCCTACCGAATAAAAGCCAAGCCCAAGAAATGGCATAGATATAGAAATGTGATAGAAAGAAATCCCTTCTCGGAAGTCGGTTAAAAGTCAAAAGTGAATATTTGCATTCGCATTTAGACAACATTCTAAACAAAACTCAACAATAGCAGGTATAAGCTTATCCTCATACCCTTGCACCTTGTTTTGTTGTTATACCCTAGATCATTGCCAATAAACGTGCCATAACCAGTGGCGTGCATAGCCCTTTGACCCAGGGTATGCACAAGGTGTTCAGCACAAACATAAAGTAAAATTTATATTTTAGATATGTCGGTTTATAATCAAATTACTTTACGAAAGTTATATTTTTGATTGATTTATTACTATCGTCTATCTACTGCTAATTGAATAAAAGTACATACCCTGATTTACGTCACAAAATTATGACACACCATTCGGCAGCATTTTCTAAGC
This sequence comes from Pararge aegeria, assembly GCF_905163445.1. Taxonomy (NCBI): domain Eukaryota; kingdom Metazoa; phylum Arthropoda; class Insecta; order Lepidoptera; family Nymphalidae; genus Pararge; species Pararge aegeria. Next base: position 9,983,044 of record NC_053193.1, read on the forward strand.
ACACTGAAGATGAAATATTTTTTTCCAACATATTTTTAGCGTCTTGATGAAAATTATTAATATCACAATATCCTTTATCACTTCAAACTTTACGTATATTGGACAATAAAACAAAAGGAAAGCAAAATAATCGATTGGTGTGTACAAAGCCGCTTAGTCAAGAATAGTTTTCGTAATATTTATTATTACACATAGGTACGTTTTACTTTATCACCTTTTTTTGTGGATATTTGTAACATTGGTACACACCTTCCTTTGCGCATGATTTCTAATTTTACGATAAAGGGATAGAAATTAAAGTTGTCTCTAAGTACTTTTTCCAGGCACACTGAACCCAAACAAATACCGCACGAATAAAAATGAATGAATAAACTATAAAATAACGTTAACACATTAAACTATCACTACTCAAACTTTTATAAGTAGCTGAATTTATGCACTTTAACCGTTTATTTATCACCAACGCCATAGAGCATTGTTCGAAGGTAAACAATAATGGCGATTGAATATGCTAATGATAATATTGCAATCGAAATTAGTCAAAATATGTCTTTAATTTTTTTGTCAGTATGGGTACGAACGCTATTTTATTTTGATATGTCAACAATAAATAGAAACAATATTTATTGTTAACTTTCTCACTTTCCAATAATTCCTGGAATACTTTTCATAAAAAAATCAAACACGTAATTGATTATCCACTTCCGTAAGCAGTGCTTATAGACACCCATACATAGAGAATTTATGAATGAAACTGTTCACACAAGACCGATGCTAATCTTGTAAGTACAAGCGCACGATTATAACATTACACGACACACACTACTAACTTGCACGCACACATCTAGCAGAACGATTCTTTCTTTGGGCGTGCTTATTTTATTTGATATTTCTATGCAACAGTAGATGGCGTCATATGTCGAGTGATTCATAATAATTGATTTACCCTGCAATCGATAACATGAGATTTAAATGATAATATTATAGGTATTTTTACGTGTTTTAAAAGGTAAATGTTTAGAATTTACGGTTAAAAATTAAAATACGAAGTAGAAAAATTTATTTTATAAGCTATACCTACGCATCGCGCGCGCTGGTTGCGCTGTCGCCTGTCTAGCGACAATTGACCTAGAAGTTTGGCCGCTCATTACTAGATGGCGCTTTCATATATTTTTTACTTAGTGTTTTTTTAATTACAAAACTTTAATGGTCCTATCTGAAGGTTCTTTAAGACCCTGAGGGTAGGGTATGCACTGCTTATTTGCATATATGCAATGCACGCCACTGGCCATAACGTGCGAATAGTTATGCAGCCTTTTGTATTATCTGACATTTTAAGTGCTGCTAGAACAGTGTTACAAAACACTGCCTTATTATTCCGTTGTCATGCTGCTTTTATTAATAAAGCCCTAATAGGAAACATTCAACGTGACATTTTAAATTCTTAATAATTATTATATTGTCAAAGTATAACCTTTGCAAATTAATGCATGACGGATATTATCTTAAGTTTTATTAAACGACTAAATAGGTATTCAATATTGAAAACAACTCGGTACCTACGGCTACTGACTAAAGGACTTTCATTAAATAGTAAATTATAGACAGATTATCTATTTCCCTGAAGTTCCGGTTACATAACTTTGATCAGCTATATAACTTCTATAAATTATCATGGTTTTAAAACATACTATTCTTTAACAACTACAATTGTTAATCCTAGATAAGTTGCTAACACTTGTGACGTCTAAAATGTTACAATTAAAAATATTTTAGGTGTTACAAGTGGTATAACCTGATAAAAAATAAAACAAAACCGATTTCAATGCCATACTGGTGCTAGTTTGGTCAATACATGCATTTAGAAAAAAAAACCTAAATTGGCAGGACTAAAACTAGTTCTTTTCTTCACACACAAATAAATTCAGCCAATACAAAATGTGTGCTTGAATTTTTTCGAAAAAAAAAGCGTATAAAAATTTATGTTTCGTTCCATCTCAACTGAAGGACACCCTCTGCTGGACCCTAAGGTCTTCTGTAGTACAGGTTACAGGTACCCTGCGACAGGTTTAAAAATTATCTGTCCTTCTCGTCAGGGGTCTACTAACGCTGCTTTTTCGCCTTTTTATGGGTGCGAGCTTGCCAATTTCAGCACCTTGCGACTCCAACGTCCATCGAACTAAGTCTGCCTTTATCATTTCAACTTTGCAAAGAGTAAATATATAACTATAAATATACTACGACAATACACACATCACCATCTAGCCCCAAAGTAAGCGTAGCTTGTGTTATGGGTACTAAGATGACTGATGAATATTTTTATGAATATGTAATATACATATGTATACCCAGACGCTGAAAACTTTTATGTTCATCAGACAAACATTTTCCAGTTGTGGGAATCGAACCCACGGCCTTGGACTCAGAAAGCTGCCCAGTACGCCAATCGGCCGTCATTATGAAAGAATAAATCACACGCAATAAATAATATTTACCGGTTAGCATCGATATGGTTGTGGTTTTTCCGGCGCCATTATGACCTAATAATACTGTTATTTCGTTTTCATACATCCTAAGGTTTAAGTGATCTACCGCTTTTTTCCGTCCTTTATATACCTTCGTGAGATTCTAAAAAAAAAATTAAAAATATTACTTATTTTTGAACTTTATATTTTTGAGAAATTACTTATTATTATCTTTACATTATATATAAATTATCTTGATTGTTAGTTGATCGTTAGAAAATTGACGTCTTTTGAAGTGTAAGAAAACACATGCCGATGTTGTGCCACGTTTATTTTAAGGGGATTAATCACTATATAGACTAGGTTTATTTTTGTCGATCGGATCACTCCTTTTGCCCCACGGCCGCTGTGAATTGAACTGATTTTACAGCCAAACTACCCCTTAATATTACCACTGATTAAGTAATGATTACGATACATTAATGTCAGGAAACGATAAATGAATAAATCACAATCGTTCGCAGCCTTGGACAATTTTAAGGCTGTAAGTAATATTATGTTTGTCCAAACATATTGAATTATGCAAACCGATAAGTACTTGTAGGTACGAAGCGTTATACGAAATATAAAAGTATGTTCTTTAATCGTTTATCTGAAGGTTTATTATTCAGTAAACACATCTATTTTTAACCTGAAACAGTCACGTTCAGTTCACGGTGTTTTAATAATACTAAGGCAGTTTCTAGAACACCCATTTTATACTCTCCAAAAATAATGCGTTAATTCAAAAAAAAATACGTAACAGAGATAAATCAATTATGAAAAAAGATTTTACAAGTGAGTTTACGTTTTTTTATGATATTGATATTTGGAATGTTTGTGTTTTACATCCTACTTCTCTTAGGATCTTACGTCTCTTAGGTTCAAAAGGTGACCTCCATTGTGACTTATTGGTAAAATTTTACATTTACAAGGTAGTTTATATATTATACTTACTTCGATATTAATGCCCATAGGTACACCTTTTGGTTCTTCATCGTGCACAACTTTTAACAAGGCGTTTTTATATTCCTGGTCTATACCTTCTTTATTTGTCACGGCTGAAACAAATTGTTTTTTATAATATCTGGTTAGTTATAGGTATACCTAAAATTGCTAGAAGCCGTAACATAGACTTTACAAACTGACAGACATGACGTTGCTAAAGAGCTTGAAAAATAGGTCTATTTTTAATAAACTAAACAAATAGGTAGTTTTATGAATTAGTTAGTTTGAAAACAATTAACATACCGCCTACCTAACATTTGTATATAACTCGTATAGGAGTAGGATTTTTCCATTTTATGCCAGTTTCCAGCTTGATGCCTACCCTGCTAAAACCCTTTGCCCACCATTGTCTTGTACCCCTTTCTACATAGGCTTGAAAAACGTAACGTTCGATACAATATCAAGTAAATCCATCGACCAATTTTTGATAGAAGTAACATAGAAAGCTGAATTTTATAACGGAGATAGATACGTAAGGTATATGGCTGCTTATGTAAAAAATATTGACCCATTTAGAACTTATCAGATATAAAATTTAATTCGTTGAAGGTAATGATAACGTTGGCTTACGTTATGATGCCTATTATAGTATTGCGGACTAGGAAAGGCAACTACTTAAAATGACGCACGACCTTGAACCTTCAAACAGAAGTACCTATACGCGTTGATAATATTAAAACGAATCGATAAACTATGAATGAATAACGAAAACCTTCATACGTGTACATTACTTTACAGTAATATTTCGTAAACTTTAACATTATATTTGAGAAAGAGAATTAATAATATTTCATGTTTATATTGAATGGTCCTTTTGTATAGGTGTCAAAAATAATATTGTAACTGCAAAAATGTTCGTTCGTTAAACCAATCGATTCAAAATTTGGCACTTAAGATTGATTGCACTTTAGACGGCGGACCCAGACGTTTTTCCGGGATAAAAACACGTGTGTTTGTTTCCAGGAAACAAGCTTTATGAAGATTGGTGTAGTAGTTGAGATGGAGATACATAACAAACAAAAAACAGTCATATTTTAGGAGCTGTTTATTTTCCCGGGCTAAAACGTATCATTTCTGTCTTGCTTGCTTGTGCAAGCTATTTGAGTGCAAAATATTATGTTTATTTCCAGGAAGCAAGCTTTATGAAGATTGGTGTAGTAGTTGAGCTGGAGATACATAACAAACAAAAAACAGTCATATTTTAGGAGCTGTTTATTTTCCCGGGCTAAAACGTATCATTTCTGTCTTGCTTGCGGTGCAAGCTATTTGAGTGCAAAATATTATTTTTAATATTAAATTCAGATTTTTAAATAAAATAAAACATAAACAAAATAATCAGTGATTAATTGTATCCAAAAATTTATAATAAATAGCTACGACCGTAGCTAAACCGTACTGCAAAGAGGTAGACGTAACTTAGACATTTTTTTCTGTATAGAATATTTTACTCAATCGTGTACAGCGGATAACCATTTAATGAGAAATACTGTCAAAAATAACTTCATAGATTTATTAATAATACCTATATTTTATTTGATCCTAATTTTAGAATACCTATTCAGAGTCTTAAATACAAGGCCACAAAGCAGACCGCTAGACCAATGTCAATGTTATTAGAAAGGTCTTTTGATGTACTACATATTGTATAACAGTTAGTTACTATGCGCTATGCCGACTTATTAGGAATCTGTCTCGAAAATGCTACTTTAATCGTCATAATTTTGCTCATGCACTAGTTTTTACTGTAGTTTTTTTGTCTCTTTTGTTAGTCTTAATATCTATTTGGCAGTCACAAAGGCAATTTTAATTAGTAGAGAATATGCCAAGTTGTAATAAATCGCCATTAATTGTACTACATTGAAAAGGTGCTAAGCAAATGTATATCCAAGCTTTAAAATGTTCTTCTTAAACAAATTATAACAAAATTAAAAAATTTTAAAACTTACCCGCCACTCTCTTTTTATTAGGAAACCAGAAACTTTTTGTGAAAAGAAAATACCATGGCAATGGGACTCCGTACATCCCCGGACGAATTTTCTCCACATACATAGCCACTAACATGTATAATATGGTATCTAAAATTAACATTAATACTACATGCCCAGGTTGGAACTGGTCGTGATAGGAGACGGGCGTGAAGAAGTCCTCCCATTGTAAACCTGAAAACATATAAAAGTTAAACATATGTGTAAAGTTTTATTCGGTAGGTTATAAAAAGTCTCTTTGATAAACAAAATAAGAAATCACTCCACGATACAGCCTTACAGGCTAGCTAATGTGGAGACAATAACACTTGATTGTTGTAATCTTTTCGAAAATAAAGTTTATTTTTTCTACGCAGTGGTTCACCACGAAGGAACACTGCGCATAGTATAAAATTGTTATTTGCTATGCAAAGCTGAGAAGTTGACAAAGTAAAGGATTCAAAAGCAAGATCCTAAAATAATCGTAACGATCGTCACGATTCAATTTAGGATAACTTTTCTAATGAAATTGTTTGTATTTCAGATGGGAAAAAATACATTAGGAACAAATTTTGTTTCTATTTGACGTGATATAGTGATCGAAAACACATAAAAGGTACAGCTTATTAGATAAAATCGTCTTTAAATCCCCCGGGACAAATTGGGAGATTACATAATATCTTAGTAACATAGATCTACGTACGTACTTAATACCTATGTAGAGTTTGGTCCAGATAATATTTTGTGTGCTGTATCGCTGGGTGCTAGGTTCTAATTAAAGATTTTGTTTTTAATTTACTTATAACATTAAAGACTTCTCATGTAACACTAAGGTTATTAAAAATACTGCATAATATGACACTTGCATATCAGTTATAATTATTATTAATAACAAATTGAAGAGTTTGTTCTTATGTTTGAACGCGCTCGACCTTATTTGTTCCATAATGTAACACCACACGCATGCATACCTTACTATTGGAGCCCCTAGTATTTTTCATTACCTCCTAAACTATGTGACGCGGTTTAAGGGCAATGTTTATCTACATAAGATTGTCTTGATAACTAACTGACTCTTTTTTGTATGGATAAATGTTTTATGACTAAAAATTACTATTGTAAATCACATTATAAATTTAATTTTTTTTCGACATAAAATGCGTTATTGCCTAATAACATGTGATGGGTGTATAGTTTCATAAACTTTTTTTAAAGAAAGCGATTTGTTCTGCATATTGTTTCCAGTATGATTCGTCATTTAGACAGCGCACGTGGATAAAACATATCGCAAACATTTTTCTTATGGATGGTTAACATGTAGGTGGTACCTACATGTTACCTTATTTCAGGTTGAAATATTTCTATTATTGAAATTAAAATGGCTTTCTCATATCAATATCTTTCTTATATAAAATAATCAATAAAGAAACAAACAATTTTATCCTCTTTATAAGATTACTTTAATAAATGAAACAATTATTGTAAACAGAACAGTTGGCAGCCCTAACTGAATGTACAGTGTCATCGTTTTATTACATGGTCACAGTTTAGTTGGAATGCGTAGTTCAATTGACTGTAATAAATTTATTATTTAAGCAATGCCATTTGGGGCTTTAACGACTGCTAGTAGCATCAATTTATTTCATAAGCATAATGAACATCGATTGCTCGATCATTAAATGCTTGTACATTTTCATAGCGTAGTTCAGACTAACTTTATATAATAACCATATACGAGTAGTTAAAATCGTTTAGCAATTAATTTATTACTAAGCCACCGCACTTCATACATGCTCAAAAGCACAGCCTACAATCTATGTATACTAATATGTTTAATGCGAGATTTTGGATGGATGTTAATTTATCAATCCATTCGGACAGCCGGTTGACGCAGTGGGCAGCGACCCTGCTTCCTGAGTCCAACGCCGTGGGGTTTGATCCCACAGCTGGAAAGGGTTTGAGTGATGCGGGCTGTACGAGTATCTTTTCAAACTTAATAAATACAGAGTTGGATAATTTAGTATATATGTACTTTTATTTCCGTAATCAAAACAAATAATAATAATACAAATAAAATCAAGTAGTAACTTAATGAGTATATTAAACGTGTGTTTAAAGGGGGTCCCTTTATAGAAAGGTATTATTTAGTTTTTTCTCGATCTTAATAGATTCCCACAACTGGAAATTGCTTCTGTGATGAACATGATGATGTCTGGGTGTTTATCTGTATTTTATAAGTAATTATGTATATTATTCATAAAATTATTCATCAGTCATCTTAGTACCCATAACAAAAGCTACGCTTACTTTGGGGATAGATGGCGATGTGTGTATTATCTTAGTATATTAATTTATATTTATTCATTTATAATAATGTCAATATTTTTTAGTGTTTCTCATTGAACGGTGCAGTGGTATAAACTCGTGCACGGAGGACCGTGCACGAGTTCAACTCGCACCTAGCCGGTTTTGTGGTCATAATTCATATCCATATATTAACCTTTAGTTTTTTTCATTATTAAGACTACCTTAAGACTTGTTATCCTCATTACCCTAATTCAAATTCTAGTTTTGGGTAGAAGCTTAAAGCTTAGTTCCACTCATATACAGGGTTCAATAAAAATACCAGAAAGCTTTCGGCCTTGTTGTTTCTATCATTAAAACTAACAACTTCTGTTCTAAGATTTTTTAATATTCAGTATTTATTTATTTCATAGGAAATATAAAAATAACTCATGATATTCCTGCAAAGTGGCATTACACTGTGCAACCAAATACATTTCCCTGTTAACAAACCACACGTTAGAGTGGTTTGCACCGCGTTGTTTCCGATGTAACATTACAGAATAATAACAAGTAAAGTACCCATGTAAAATGTTAAATGCTTCTAATATTGTGCGAAAGTGCGGATGTTTGTTACGCAATCACGGAATAACGACAGAACGGATATGGATGAATTTTGGCATACATGTAGCCATTGACATGGAAAAGACCATAGGCTCCCGAGGGAAAATTGAAAATTCATTACGAGCTAAGCCGCGGGCAGACAGCTTTGAAATTTGATATGCATGTCACCTATGCTATGGAAAAGGACATGTACATTCTTTTCCGATCTCTTAAATAGTTCCCGTGGTAAGATTAAAAATCGTTAACGAGCGAAGCTATAGACCCAAGTCTGTGTTGTGTTCACAAAAAATAGAGTTAAAAAAAGCCATAAAACAAAAGTTGTTAGCTTTAATGAAAACAACTTGTAACGTAAACAACTTTAATGTAACAGGCCGAAAGCTTTTTGGTATTTTTTATTTAATCCTGTAGGTAGGTAGGTAAAGCAGAATAATATAGAATAATCCAAAGTCTAAACAGCGGATAGTAAAAGACCGTAAATAATAAATTTCAAAATTAAGTTTCATTTTCAACATTTAAAGTTCATTTGTGAACTGTATAACACGATCAGTCTCAAAATAATTTGTCATTGATTCTCTGTCACGTTGAAATCTCAAGCTTCTTAATACAATAACTCACCAAGACTGAAATCATAAGACGCGCAGTGTTCTAATTTGAATGTCATAATAATATAAGCAAAGTAGCACAAAACAAGCAACTCCAATAGAAAAAAATTGTAGTATTCACAATTACCGAAACTTAAGGTTTCAAATAAAGATATTATGGGAAAGCAAGTGTCATTGCATAATCTTAAAGCAAAATGTTAGCAATATCGAATTACTACCTACCTACGCTTGCGGTTAGTCTATCAATTAATTGGGTTATTGAACCTTGTACCAACTCAAACACGGGTGTGATGACTGATGACACGAAATAATGAACTGAGAAAGTTTTTATATTGGAACACTTTAAAGTTAGTTTTATGTGGTAAGTTAACGACAAGTTAGCACATCTGAGACCTCATTATATCTTTTAAAGTTCACACAACTAAAGTTTGTACCCTCAAATAGTAATTAGCACGTCGGCCACTACAAAAGCTCGGCACGTGCTGTATTTTGCGCCACTATTTAAAGGAATTAGATGACTAATAAGTATTTTTTTACTATTCTATTCATTCTCAATTATAAAAAATAATGCCCTGATTATTTCACTAAGAAAACCGGATACTTACCTCTCGAGGTGCCTTCACAGATGATGAGCATTTGAAGTGCATATCCCACAGCTGCATTAGATATCAAACTAAGTAATAACTTAGTCGTCAGGCTTATATCCTCATATAGCATCTGGGTAAGCATATACGCCGCATAAGTAGAAAACCACATAAGGCCCATGAACGATGCGGCGGTATTCGCTGTAAAATATCAACAAGTCATTCACGTTTTTTACCCGTGTATATATCCTCAAGGTTGCAATCAGAGTAATAATAATAGGTTACAGATATTCCAAGATATAAAATTATAGTAGCAATTTCGTATAATAAAGTACATTTCATTTCATTGAGCCATGTAATTACTTAAGCATTACGTCGAACGGATTCTTCGTTGAAGTTATTCTAAACGTTTTAGTTCCATTTGTAAGTTGAAGATATCTAACAGGATATACTTCGGAGTATACTCAGAAATGATTTCATGTTGCTCTCCTTAACATTGTGACCATTGCAATTTTGTTGGTTTTCAGCAATACGTTGTCAACCAACAACTCGAATGAAGCTATTTGGGTCATCTTTTCTCTCATGGGTTGGGAACGCCTCGCTACGAAAATCTGTGTTTTACGTTTCTTATAACCTAGATAACTTATCTATCTTTTTCCACATCTAAACTTTCAATTCGGCCAATAGCAAGCCTATATTAAATTTAAAAAATTATCGGTAAAAATAGGAGTAGAATAAAGTTTTTAAAATTAGCTATAGTACCAAAGGGTCGATTCTCGTACGTCTAAAATATTCTAAATAAGCACATGTTCAGCAATAGAAAATAGAAAAAGTATTGTAGTCTTCTTTTCTCTAAAAAGAAACTTAGTCTTAGAGATAAGAAAAACTATGATCTTACCTTTGGTAAAAAATACGCTGACCATGAAACTGAAAGCCAGTGACGCTACAACGAACAGAGTCAAAAAGAAAAATAAAACTGTCCAAGGCGTGAAAGTCAAAACTGCATAACCTTTTCCATCTTCGGTTGAGTTGAACGGTATCTAAAACAGTATATCTTATGATAGATAAATACTAGTATTATGAGCCCATTGAAATCCGCATAAAAATGATACAAAAGTAATGATTTATTTACCATCAACATCATTAACAACTCATTACTCGGTTTATGCCTAAATCCACAGCTGGCCAAGTGTGGATTGGGACACTTCGAATGTCTTGAGAACTTTATGGAGCATGCTGGTTGGCTAATGATGTTTTCTCATGATTCCTTCAGTAGCTTCAAAAAGTTGTAGGTGCGTGAAGGGTTGAACTCGGCTTGACGACACATATCTTACATATCACAATACGTTTGACCACACCTTTGTGCTACGCCGATATTTGGTTCCTCAAAAATAGCCCTATAGTGCTCTACAACTTTATTTTTTTTCTCATTATGTACACAATCTTTTCATTACTTTTAGTGTAATGTGTATTTTAAAAATAGAAGAAAAACATGTGCGTTTTAAAGAGTTATTCTTGTGACAGTATGCTTTTGTTATTTTTTATGTTTTCAAAACGATCTTTACACTATAAAGTTATTGAAAGATTGTTTGCATTATAAGAGAAGTTAGAAAATAATCGAGTTATAAACTGAACTTCTGGACTACGAGTGTGTAGCACAACTACGGTTTAGTTATGTAGCAGGGCTACTTTCATTACATCTCATGCCTCCGCAATGCCACAATGGATGTATTTTTATGCATTAATGTAAGATTAATTATTTTTTTCAGACAGGCGTCTAACGTAGGTCAAACCGAAATTTAATTTCTTGTGTATCGTGACACAAGAGCCTTGGCACATATCCACAAGATCTGACCTTGAGATCATCACAAACAGAGAGCGGTTATACTAATGACTGACCGGACGGGTTGAATTTGTAAAATATTCTTTTAAACAGCTATGGATATGTAACTGTAAAGACAGAAAAGACGAATAGCGATAAAGAATGATTTAATGATTCTTTAATCGATTTTTTATTAGCTGTCTGTAGTTTGAATGATTCCTCTCGATTTTTAAAAATTACAACAATGAACGTAGCAGAATTGTGTTGGAACGCTTAATCACTTGGCGGTATGGTTTTGCCGACAAAAAAGCCAAGGCCTCCAAGAATAAAAGGCCTGGGGCTTACTACCAATCCTTATTTTTACGACATTAAAGTAAGTTGTATGAAATTCAATTTTAAAATAATACTGGTTCAAGCGAAGATAGTAGGTAAGCCTACTAAAAGAATCAAGAAATAATAGATTTTAAAGTTAGGTAATAATATTTTCCTGAGACTACCTCCGCTAAAAACACCGGAACACCTAGTCATAACTTAAGTGACGTAAATAAGTAAATGTTACCTTAAACAATATGCCCATAAGAACAACAGAAATCAAGAGAAACGAGAACTGCTTAATAAACCAAGCCAGCCAGTGAAGCCACGAAGGTAGACCCATTATTGTCATAGTTTCCTAAAACAAAGATTAACAATTATTTACATGCTATTAATAAAATTATGGTCTTAGGTTACTTATAATAATAAACCCAACTAATTCCACTTAAAACTAATTTATCTCAAAATTTTATTGGATCCCGCAGAAAGTCGTACCGTAACTACCTTAAATTTTGTTATAGATAACTTTGACATTTTCTTCCAAGGATCGAGAACAAATTACTGAATCGTCTAAAGCGTAGCAAAATTGAGTCAGAAATATGAAATATGTAATAGTCAAAAATACGCCCACAATGAAGTGAGCCTACACGGTTTACTTTATTGTGGCCGTATTTTTGGCTTATTTAATTTAATTTTGGTTATTAACATCTCAGTGTCCCTGTAAAATAATTAAGAACTACCTGGAAGCAATAATAAAGACCATTATCCGGGGCCCTGATTGTCTATATATACAATACAACATACAAGTACTGTCAATTTTTTTCCTGCTGCCCCAGAAGGAAGGAATGTATGTATATCTATTTTATGGGCTACAGCTTTTAAGGGTGAATATATTTCAATAAAATATGAGGTCACGTGATTCGTCTTAGTTGGAGGAATGAAAGTGGATTGACGATGCGCCGTCACAAAAATAAGCAACAATATAGTGCATACTGGCCACCGAAAAGCAACTGTGCAAGGAATTAGGCCATCGATAGATAGATACATCAAGTGATATGTAAGTAGTCATAGGATATGAAAAAAAAGTGCCTGCCTAGCGGCGGGGATTTTTCTTATTTTTCTACTTAGGTACATTTATCTCATGCGTAGATAAAAATGTATAGCTACACAATTATTAATAAATATAAACGGTTTTCTCCTGCTCCTGTAAAATTTGGTCCAGTGCAGATATGAACCTTTAGGTATCACCTAGAATATTTGTTTGGAAAACATCGTTCACGCGTCAATAAGTGAACGATGTTTTCCATACAAATGTTTCGTAATGCCATCGACTTATACCTACAAGGTTACAAGCTATCGATACGTAAGACCTACGAATTGGCATGACCATCGAGGTCATGTACCTTAACCTTCGAGGGTTAATGTATGCAAAAATGTTTCGACTTCTTTTGTTTATAACGCCAAGGATAAAGTTGGACAACCTGGTTAAATCTTTTTTTTTATGTACTTTTGTGGTGTACAATATGTGTACAATAAAAGTATATTCATCATTCGATATGCAGAAGTTTTTATAAGTTTACAGTTGGTATCTATAATTATGTTATACTCGTACACAAAGCGCACCGGCCGCGGCACAACGGAACCTTTATGGAAGAAAGTTAAGACTTTCGCATAAAGTTGCATTTGCGAGCGTGCTCTCGAGCCTCACTTTCGTGTTATTTTCTAGTCGGTTAAGTGATAAACAGATTACCTAAAGTATAAAATATGATACTAGTTTAGTTGGTTTTGACGATATCCCTGGCGCAGTGGTGAGCGCTGCTTTCTTATACGCTGGTACTGGGTTCTATGTCCGGTATAGGCATTATCGGAATTTATAATTTCTAAACTTGCTCTGATTTGGTCTGGTGGGCTTCGACTGATGCTAGTTATTACTCACCACCACCAATTTAGCGTAGCGGTACGATATAGCAAATTAAGCTTAATTTTCATAATATAGCGGTACGATGCCGAATAGAAACATTACCGCGATTAGGGCTATTGGTTTAATAAGAGTACAACTGCCACACCTCTAACAGGTTAATTAGGCTGAATTATAACTTACCTTGCGTGGAAAAAAAATATAAAATGTTCGACTGCTCGAATTAAAAAGGAAATCAACATTTTATAGGATTTCATATTAAGAAACCAGGAAGTTCTCACTTTACTAACGCCTATGTTTTGTTCGATTGCTTACCTTCAGTTGCATTTCCTTCTCCGCTGTGACTACTCTTACAGTATTCACGAAAGTATATGCGAAACACATCATTATGATCATAGATATAAATCTCTCCATTGCAACTAACAAGTCATCCTTCCTATATGGCAGTTGAGGCAGACGTTGGAGGTACACTTTAGTGTTAATCGACTTCCCAGTCTTCTGTTTTATTATTGTTTGGGAAAGAGCATGTTGTACTGCTAGGAACATTTCCGGAGAATAGCCTGAAAGCAAGTCATTTGTAAGAGTGGTGACTTGATCAAGGTAGATGTATTTAATATTTATTGATATAATGGTATGTGCATACTAGTAGTATTGCTTCATTTTTTTTTGTTTACGTATACGCTTCTATATACAGATTATATGTACATACGTAAGTATCATCAATAGCCTAACCAGTCGCCTGCACGGACTGAAGGGCTCTCCGAAAGGGAGGGTTCATTCATTATCGCCACGCTGGGCATTGGTGATCGCAGTAGATAATAGGTAGCCCAGAGAACGCTACTACTGACTCTCCGTTAGTTATATTCCCTTATGACTAAGGAAATTTTGGTAACGGGAACTAGTACGGGAGACAAGGGGTGGTGAGAAATGTATTCTGTTATGCCGTCACCACACGGCTAGTATATAGTTTGATTGTATTGCAGCCATTTGCATGTTATTGTGTTTTTACACCCATAACTGGTTTGCCACTCATCATATACCTTGTTTAGTGGTTTCGGGGATGCCTGTTTAGCGATAAGGCCGCCAGTTGTACAACTGCAATTCAATTATTCAAAAGGATTTGGTAAGGATTCACAAGGCACCTAAATACTATTTATAAAATTCTTATTCAAATAACATTATTTCAATATTCTTAGTTAACCTAATTAACAATATCTCCTGGGAATGCTCCGGTTTCGGATCGAAACGTGCGTAGAGCGTACATTGCCGAATATCTGTTTGTGTGGAGTATAAGGATTGAAGAAATTATAAATTACACCAAACAGATTCTTCTGTTTATCGCGCAGTATTTTCATATTATATCATGGAATTCCACGAAGTAACACCTTCTACTATCCAACATCGTTAGTTAAAATCATAGTAATAAAATGCGTATAACCTGGAGTTTTTCCACCATACATGTCATTAGGATCTCTTGGGCCTGGTTGCGGAAATAATGGAAATAACAAGTTTGTCCTCCAGCTTATTCTCAATGGATGTTCTACCATAGGAATCCTCATAACAGCTGGGAACCTTAAGGCCACTTCTATATTATCAGGCCATTTGGTAGCATCTAAAAATTGGAGAACATTGATAAGTTCACCTGCAGGTATTCAATATTAATTATAATGCAGTAATAAACTGTGAAGCTAAAATGTTGTTTTGCTGCTTATGTAATATATTGTGTACTCACTTGCCATATTATCATCAAATTGAATACCAACAAGTATGTGATTCATAGCATTTGGTTGAGTCAGGGCTGCCTCAAGTGCTACAGAATCATTGAATCCTTTAGGATTTGGGAGCATTTTAGCATCAAACAAGAAGGCTAGTAAAAATGCGTCAAAATTATCCATCGCCACCATTGCCATAGCATCCTGTGTCACTTTTCTTGTAAGTGGGTTTTCTGGAGAAAAAGCCAAAGTACCTTCTCTCTTTGCTGATGTGAGATTCCCCCTAACAAAATATATAAAAATAATATTGGCAACAAATATTATTTATCTAAGTTAAGATATAATTAGATATGTAAACTAGATGTTCCTTAGTTAATAATTATTATCCCTATCATAAGTTATTCATTAATTTAAAAAAAGTAATGGGATGCTCTTTTACAAACTCACTTAAACTTTTATTCTTTCTGATTCATTAAATGATGCCTTGGAGCAATATTAAAGAAACTGATTGATAAAAAAAAAATTCTCAGGCTTTATCTGAAAATCTATTGTTCTGTATAATATTGTGTTGTTAAACACCAAATCCTGATATTCATTTATTCTCAAATAGAAATATGAAATAAGTAAGTTTACTCTTCAAATGAGTGTGCTCAGAATTTACAATCTAAGTTTAAGACAAACCAAAAATTATACTTACAATTGTCTCCCAGACATGTTGAATAATGTTGGGCGAAAAGGTGGATAGGAAACTTGTGGTTTTGATTCCGGATCGACAAGACATCGTATTAATATTAAGAATAAAGAAAATATAACAGGAGATGCTATTTCAAATATAGTTTGCCATTTATGTCTTCTCTGCAATAGAAAATTCTTCCATACAAGAAGCTTTAATTTTTCGTAACAAGACATTTTATGTTGCTGCTGAAATAAAAGGTTCTTAGTATATTAATTACTCATAGTTTGCTAGCGTAGGTACATACTTAATACATATTATCCCTATAATAGTATTATAATAAAACTTATAATTAGGAATCTTTGTTTGTCAATTACCTCTTCCAACCTAAACTAGTGAACAGAAGTTGATATAATTTGGAAGAGATACATAGGACACTGGGCTGATACTGTTTTAAGCCTGATAAAATAACAGTTCCTCAGTTTTATACCTAAAAGTACTAGGTACTACTTACTCTAAATGGATTTCGTGTGTCCGAATAAAATAAAACTTTATATCGTATACTAATGAAACCTACCTACTTTAGTTTAATAAAATGCAATCAATTCTTTTTCTTTTATTTATCTGCGGTAAATATAATTTTTAGAGTAAAAATTGAACGTACTAAACAGAAATTAGAATAGGTACTGAAAATATCAATTATACGCAACTGCGATTTATAAAAATAGGAAAGCTCTGAAATCCATAAAAATAGCTTACCCATACATTTCATCCCTGTACAAAATCCTTCAGCTGCAGAAACACATACACCATTCAAATATTATATCACTGATCACAAATTAACATTTATTAATTTTATTAGCGAGTCAAAAGTCAATAGATCTAAATTTTATCAAGTTACACTCATCCATGAAAGCTAATACAAACACTACTGAATCGGAATGAATCAGG